>NC_046286.1:28416857-29816395 GCF_004115265.2 Rhinolophus ferrumequinum | reverse complement strand
TCTTTTCTGCAGGGATTTGGTACTCACTCTGTGGCAATCAGAACTTTTTCAAATTTTTTTCCTTCTACGATTGCAACCATGTATGTAATACTGATTTGAGATTATTATTATCTAACTTATTTTATTTTGTATTGTTTTCCTTGTCTTTATTTCAAATGTAAAGTTTAAATTTTTCTCATCCTTATCATCTTAAAATTATTTTTTAAAACTATGCTAGTTTTAAATTTCTCAGTTTATGTGAACACAATTACTGTGTGCTCTTATTTTACATCATGGTGTTAATATCTGTCTTGTTTAAAAGATATTTTATCTCCATTATGTATAAGTTATTTTTTTTCTCTGCTAGAGTTAAATTTTACTTACTTAAAAATGTATTCTCTTGCTCTCCAAATAATTTTGTACTCTTCTTAATAAATTATTCTTTTTTTTTATGTTTTGGTTAATTCATCTCTTTTTTCCTTCTTGAATAAGTATATATATATATATATACTATATATATATACTAAATATATATACATATATGGTGTGTGTATACTATATATGTATATATATTGTTGTGTGTATTATATGTTATAGATAGATAGATAGATAGATAGATAGATAGATAGATAGATATAATGATTCCTATATGGAAAAATTTGAAGCATATCCACTGGGAAAATATCAAAGATTGTCTGAAATTTAATTAAGTACTAATCAAAATCCTAAGAGAAGTTTTGTATAACTGAACAATATGATCTAAAATGCATGCATAAAATAAAGACTATCTTGGAGAATTTGAATAAAAAAATAAAGCATGAACACCTAACCAAATACTAAATATGTTTTGAAGCTATAATAATTAAAACATTAAGCTAAGCATGGGATTCCTTGAAAACTTTTAAAGTTCATGGTGATAAGCCTGGATTTTATCCCAATTGTCAAGGGAAAACTTTGGAAAGTTCTGCACAAGTAAATCATATAATCTGATTTGCATTTTTAAAACATTACTCTGGTTGGAGAACCAACTACAGAGGCAAAGTATGGCATCAAGGAGACTAGTTTAGAGATAATTGCAGTTGTCAAGATAAGAAATTACAGTGGCTTCACTAGGATGTAGAGATAGTAAATGGTTATAAACTAAGATAAAATTTTCAAGTAAAGCCATTTAAACTTGTTAATGTAAATGGACTGCATGTGGATGTGAGAAATAAAAGAAACATTAAAGTTGAATTCTGGTTTGGAGCCTAAGCGTTTGGGGGAGTATAGTGGTGAATGTATTGAGTTAATATAGATTGGGGAAATAGTAGGTTTGAGACAGAAAAATTAAAGATTTGTTCTTGGATGGTTTACATTTAAAATGCTTATTAGATATCCAAGTGGAGATGTAACAAATAGAATTGGATGAGTCTAAACATAAAGACTAAGATATAAATTTGGATTCATCAATGTGTTCCAGTACTTAAAATCATATGTCAGAAGTGTAGTTGAGAATAAAACAGATACTAGTCCAACATTTAAACAACAACAGCAACAAATGAGAGTCTGCTTATTGTGAAAGAAACACCCAGTAGAGCATGAGGTTAACATGAAGAATAAATCATATGTTTTAAGGAGAGATCAATGGTATCAAAAAGTGCTTAGAGATGAAGTGAAATGAAGACAGGCGTGGCCATCAACTTGGCAAAATTAAGATCTTAAGTGACAATGGCAAATACTATTTCAGTGTGGTGAGTTTTTAAAGTTTGTTGAGGGGCGGCAATCATATAACAGAAGTACAGGTGCCAGTGTAAGTAATTTTGCAAGGCATTTTGGTACAAAAAGGATCTGGGGATAAGGTAGTAGCTGGAAGAAGACACAAAGTTAAGGGAGCACCATTTTAACAAGGTTTTTGAGCTGATGAGAATAATCCAATAGAATGAGCAAAAACCAATATGGCAGAAGACAAGATAAAAGGAACAGTATCAGGCGTAACTTTTGAGAAGGAGGAGATAAAATGGGATCTACCACACAAGTGAAATTATTGACATTTGATAATAGAGACAGGTCACTGTTTAAAAGAAAATAGGGGTAGGTAGGTAACGTAGGTTAATGCTTTGGTTGTTAAAAACATGTAGCAATTCTCCTCTGTTGAAGTTTTCTATTGATGTAAGAAATCAAATCAATATCTAAGAGCACATGTTAGGTAACTGAGATTTGAAAAGAGGAAAGAATATGTCTAAAATCATTTAAATAGTGGAAAATTAAATTGAGTTGGAGAAATGCAGTAGGAGTTCTGAAGAGAGCTAAGTGCCAATAAAGATTTCCTGAGTAAGTCATAAATAAGCAAAAATAAATAAATTAAATAAAGAAGATTGTTGATGAATTGGAGTTCGTCAAAATTAAAAATAAACATAAGGCAATTTGTATTCTAAATGAAGTTAAAATGACAAATTCAGACTGTGAAAAGGTACTCACATAACACTGACAGGGGTTACTATATTACGATATATAAAAATTTATTCAAATAAATGAAAAATAAAACGAGTAGATAGAAACATCACCAAAAGATATCAGCAGACAATTACAGAAGGCAAAAGGAATCTGAAATGCTATTTGACTAAGAGAAATTTAAATTATAACCACGAGATAACATTTCACATCCAAACTATTGTCAAAATTAAAGCTGTCCTTTATCAAATCTGAATGTATGGGGTATCAGGGTCCTTCATACACTGAGAGAGGAGTACATGCTTTTACACTCATTGTGGAGAACCAATTGAAAATATATAGTCTATCTTGTGATACACACATTTCATTTATGGTCCTGAAGGGACATTTTGAAATCATAAATGTACTGAATTTCATGTACATGTTTAAATACATTTTACATCTTTATATATGTAGTCAAATATATATATAAACATTAATGGTGAGGATGTATACCAATTTTCATACAGGGTTACTCCTGGAGAGGAATAGCAATAGGTTGAGTGAGGCTGTCTTCAAGGTGTGCTATCTTTTTTATAATAGTTACCCAGAATTAAATATGGCAAACTGAATAATCGGGGTGAAGTATTTATGAATGTGTCTCACATTATTCTCTCTACTTGTCTGCATGTTTGCAATTTCTCAATTTTAAAAATATAAATAAAAATGTTAAAAATGTAAAATCTTTAAAACCGATTCTATGTGAAAAACAAAGGCAAGTTAAAGGTTTTCTTTATTTTTCCTTTTCAAGGTTGTCTTTACAGTTGTTCTCAGCTCTCTCTCTAGAAAAATGAATAATTAAAAATAACACTAACAATAAAAACAAATGTAACTTTCAGAATATATAACCTTTGTCCATCATATTTAAAGAGATGCATATGCATAAACTTGCAATCACTTATTTATACGTTTATAACGAAAGTATTATTTTTCACATTTAATGGATGAGGGAACTGGGAATTAAATAATTTATTAGAATTTAAATACCCTTGGTTCCATCACACAGGTAGTTACTTTCCAGTATGAGTTACTTGCAGTATGACTCTCCACAAAGGTCATGTTCTTAAAATATAAACTTTAGTTATATTTACTAAAATATAAACTGTAGTTATAGCTAAAATCAGATGGCTAATAAAATTTATAAGTACCTTTATCTAAAGCCAGTTACTAATGTTGCTAAATTGCATTAAATGAGTTTTAAATGATATTTTATTTATATATATGTATATATATATATGTGTGTGTATATATATATATATATATATATACACACACACACATATGTGTGTGTGTGTGTGTGTGTGTGTGTGTGTGTGTGTGTGTGTAGATATATATTCCTTGGAACAGTGCCTGGAATTGTTTAGCACTATACACTGTTAGATCCTGTTGTCATTGTGATAAATTTCAGAACCACTGAGTTGTGCTAAGGGTTGTGACCAATACAAAGATAAGACAAGCTATCCGACTTTTAAATGAAGAATTTAATGTACTTTAAATAAATAAAAAAAAATGGAAAAGAAATTTCTGTATACAACTAGGTATAAGCCAAGGCAGAATGGAACTGGAATTATAATAAAGGTGCAAAATATGAATTCTAGATTAAAGAGAGACTAATTTTTCCCTCTGAGACTTGTGGGAAAAAACACGATGATTGGTTAAAGAGGTATAATTCTGACTAATTTTGCAGAAAAGAAAAATTATGAAGAAGGCAAAAAAGAAGATTATTTTAGATTGAGGAAATAATAGGAATAAATATAGAAGCAAATTATGCGATTATGTGGGTTGAGTTTGGTTGGGGATTTATGCTGGAAGAGATGTGCTAGAAAAGTAGCTAAGACGTTGTGATGCAGAGTCAAGCCAGGAAAGCCAACTAAGGCATTCATTTCATAATCTCTGAAAATATAAGTATTTAAACGATGTCCTCAGTTATTCATAGCTTGTTTATCAAACTATATAATTGTACTTCATTGTGCCATTAACTAGATTGAAAAGTTCTCAAAGAAAATATCAGATTTCCATATCTTCTTCTCTCTGTTTGTTTAAACAAATACTGTCAAATCTCCCTGCATTTGCCATACATACCGAAAGGAGAACTATGGTTATTTTACTTTATAGACTAAATAAGATTAGGTATTTCATATCGGTCCTTATTCTTTTATTTTGATTAGCCTTTATTGTTTGCTTCTTATTGCAGTGAAAGCATTTATGTACCAGTATCCTTCAGAGGCAAGAAATGTTCTTAATGACCATTCTTTTCTTGTCTTGAGAGAAAGATAATTAGTTTAAATGGTCTCTCTTTGCCTCAGTATGTAACAAGACCTCCAAAAGACTACCTAGTTAGAGTTTTGAGGAAATCATAAAGGCATTAGAAACTTCTCTTTGAGAAATAATAATCCAAGTCTGATTTAATTAATGGAAAATTTTAGAGTCATACCTTGCACTGAAAAAATTGTACTAAAATATTGCAAAACATAGAATTCTGCCAGTTCTGAACTAAAATAATTTTGAATTTTTTGGTTTTATGACATGCATTCCACATTAATCACGCAAGAAAAATCTGACATAATTATACTTAGAATGAATTACAGTATAAAGAAACTATTATGTTTGTTTAAAAAGGGTCATAATTAATTCAAAATTCAAATTTATAGTTAGCATACTCATATGGCAACCAAGGAAATATAATTGGTCTTCAAAGAAAATAATTTTTGAAGAGTAAATGTAATAATTTATAACACTAAATAAGTATTGATTTAAATTTTGTTCATATTGGCGGGACATAATATTTCATAAATTTACTTATAGATTCTAGCGGTATTTCTATATACCCATAATTTTTTATTTTCAATATTTCTTATCCAAATTTATGTCTCCCTTATGGGTTACAGATTTTAAAATTATTTTGTGTTTAAAATTTGTTTGATACATTTCAAAGACAAGATGAAAGATAAGTAAAATCCCAGAAACATTCTTTTCCTAAATTTTTTGAGCATCTGAAAATATCTCATAAGAATCTGGAAGAAATTTATATCATTAGCACACTATGGAATCTGTCAGGTACATGTATTCCAAGACCTTTGTAAATTCATCGTCATTCCATTGCTTATCCTGAGGCCTTGTTAACCTCTACTCTCCTAATGCTTCTTCTTCCTGCTTCCCTTATTTCTAATTCTATATTCATATCTGTTAAATATATAATATTTTTCATATGGTGCAATGAGATTTTAGAAAGAAAATCAGTTCCAAGAAAGTTAATAAATATATTTAAGAATAACTATATAAATATATCATAAAAATCCACAAGTTATATGATTTATATTTAGACATATAAAAATAGAGAGGGACATCGAATTACAATCGGAAGGAAGTAACAAGTAGGAAGACTTTTCCAGTTCTCATTTATATTACAATCCTTGTCACTAGACTAGATTAATGCTATGTTAATTCCTATCCTTTATTTAATTTTGTCATAAGAAATGAAGCACTGGAATTTTACCCCAAAGTGTTTAACAGTTAATGAGCCTGCTCCTCCCAAAGCAAAATCTACTGCATAGAACTATCAGTACTACTGCATAATGTCAGATACACACAGCTGAAACAACTGTAGAGTTTATCAAATGTATTTAATCATTTTTCTAGTGTACCTGATCACAGTCTATTTGACTGATACACTGTTTCCATTACCTCATGCAAGGTCGATGTAGATCTTTATTTTGACTGTTTTAAAGCTACTCGTGTATGTCCACAACAAGCTATTTAATCGTCCTTGTTCGGGTTCTCTCAGTCATATAGAACTAACATATAGACATTTATAATCAGTACTACTCTTCAAGGAATTTCCTAAATCTTTTAATCTGCCAAGTACTAAATGACTTCCTCTGTACAACAGTCAAATCAATCATGCTACTTTGTGGACTATTTTACTAAGTAATTAAATAGATATTTCTAGTTTGCTCTATTTACTTACAAGCAAAATAAGGCAGTTACCTGAGAAAAAGCTATATTTAAGCCAAAACTTAAGTGAATATATAGCTATAGGAAATTTTAGAATAGGTAACTCAACATAATTTTCAGTCTTATCCTATCACATCTTTTCTTTGTAAATCACTTGGCCTTTTAAATCACTGGACAACCTTCAAACAAATAGTTCTCACCAAAGTGACACTATTCCAAAAACATAAAATATCAAGTTCTCTCTCTCTCTCTCAGACAGACACACATTCACACACACACACATACATACATACACACACAACTTTTAAGACCTCTTTATCTTAGAAGTCATACTGACTTAAAGTTAAGTGTCTACTTTAGTGTTTCTTTTAATATTGTTCTTACATGAAATCCAAGATCTGAAATATGTAGGATGAATATTCTAAACCATTTCTTAGTAATTTATTTACAAGCCTATCCTTGTGCTTTGCATAGATTAATGCTAAGTATACATTAATTACTTATAATTGCTAATGTCACATATATTCTCTGTACCTAGAAACTAAAATAAGGATTATTGAACTCTTTCCAAACATGAGGTCTATTGACATAGCCAACCAAGGCTTTAATGGCACTTTAATGGTAATGTGAAATACCAATATTTACCAGATAATCATGCTACCTTTCACCGTGCTTTAATTCAAACTTCTCTCAGTGAAAGAGGAAGAGAACTCCAAGCCTTGGATTTTTCAGTATGGTACTTAAGATCTCAAACCATTTCTCTTGTCTGCTAATTGATCTCTTCTAATTAGTGTTTAATTGTGCATATACTTTTCATGCTTTTATTTAATTACCACCTGTTACTTTTATTAATTTCTTATTTTTAGTCAACTTATTTAGAAAATGTGAACGGTCTACCATATTTAATTATTATTAACTGCAAGAAAACTAGCAAATTTTTCTTCCAAAAATTCAAAAACCTTAGAAATAGATAAATAAAACCATGTGATATAATTTATAAATATTTCATATTAGTAATATTCATCAAAAATATTTTGTGAAAGACAGGAAAATGAAAAAAAGAAGTCAATATGGTTCAATTTGTAATTTGGTCATATGCGAAGATTTGTCAATTTATGAAGTTTGTTTTGAGATTTAAATATTAAAATATACAGTGTATTTTTAAAAACAATTGACTTATTTTCTTATATTACAGAACTCAAGATTCAATCTTCTCTAATAATGGAAGCTACTAAGTAGAATTTGGGAACACAAAGTGAAATAACTGTGTATCATCCATTCAGCTAATTCCGGAAACTGAATTCTAATATATTTTAAAAAGGAATACCCTTTTAATATTTTATAAAGAAAATGCGTTTTCATTTATATCTGATGTGTAAATATCATGGTAAATTCTATTTTATACAATTCAAATCTAACACTTGTGCCCTGCAAAGACCATCAGACTCATTAATGTTTATATTGATATTAATGTTACCTCCAAACTGGTTTTTCATTTCAATTTATTTTTCCTAGAGCTATTATGTTACTGTCATTTAGAATTTTTATGATATTATAAACTGTGTTTTGTTTTACAATATTGCATTCTTAAAATGTGTCACAGGCAGTGACCAAGTTGAACTGGGAAAGAATGCAGAGTATAGAGGTGCGTTGAATATTTCTGCTGATGGCAATAACTCAAAAAGTCATACCTCATTTCCCTCTCCATGATATCTACTATATAACTTCCTGGATATTCATCAACTCAGTAGGGACTTGTGACCCATTCTCCATTCTGTCCTCATGATGTTTTATTGCATATAAGTGATAGAAAATCCAGTTCTGTAAATCTTGCTCTATGTTTCATTGACTCTTTCCCTTACTGGCTATTGCAGAACCCTTACTTTCCCACACAGTCCATCAATCATTTTTTAGAGTGTCACACAGGTTCTCCGTATGTGCCCATAAACATGGCTTTTCAACTATGTATGGCATTTTTCATGCTCTGCCTTTTGTACTCTATCTCTCCTCCAGCATGATGACCATCTATCTCCAGGGGCCTATTGCATGCAAGAATTTGGATGCTAAGCAAATGGTCTCAGAAATAAGCATATAGCTCCATATATTGATACAAATTGTGAATGGGAATAACAATATATAATAAAATAGTAAACATTTCAGGCATAGTTTGATTGAAGGATCATGGAAATTTTCTAAAAATTAACACCATAAAATATATAGCCAATAGGGGAAATTATAAATAAAAATAACATTTCATTTTTTGCAAGTTTAAAAAATTGTGATTTCTAAATAACTTAGAAAATAGTATACAGGAAGAGCTATGAAGAATAACCAGTCCTGTCAGGTATCAAATCATACTAGATATACACTATAATTAAAATAAGTGTATGAATAGATGGAAATATCAATAGAACACAAAAGAAAGTCCAGAAATAGAATCAAATACAGATTTCTAAATCTACTATATGACAATTGGTTATATCTCAAATCACAGGGACAAAAACAGTTTTTTTGAAAATGAATGATATTGAAATCACTGAATATTTTTGGAAAAACTTAAAACTCTTCACACCACCCACAAGAATAAGCTGAAAATGGATCAATGAGTAAACATTTTTTTTTTTGGTTTGCTTAACTATTATCTGACATAAGAAAAGACTTTCTAACTATTACTAAAAATCCAAATATAATTTTTAAAATTAATTGATTTAAGTATCTAAAAAAAAGAAAAAAAAATCATGGTAGAAAGTTTCAGAAGCAAAATCAAAAGACAAAAAAAAATCAAAAGAAAATATTTTCAACATATATCACATATACAAAATTACTATGATAATATATAAAGAGCATTTTTGAACAGTGATATTAAAAAAATTCAAAAGTCTAGAAATAGGAAAAAGACATAAACACATAATCTACAAAAAGATATACAAAAATAGCCCTTAAACATATGCAATGAAATTCACCTTCACTCAGAATGAGAGAAATGCAATGGAAACTACTCTGAAATTCCATTTCTTACCCACCAGATTAGCAAAACAGCAGAAGCTTGAAAATTGGCAAGGCTTTGGGAAATCAGGCAATCATGTATTTTGTGTGATGGGAATGAAAATTGATACAATCGCTTTGGAGAGGTATTTGGCAAAGTCTAACAAAACTATGCCATATAAGCTACTCCCAGGAATGCATCTGGATGATACAACTCCAACAGTACAAAAATTCATATGCACAAGATTATTCAGTAAAACATTATTCGTAACTGCAAAATATTGGAAATCACTTATAGGAGATTGGGTGAATATACTATGGTACATACACACAATTTAGAATGTGTAATTACAGTATGCAGCTACAAAAATGGAATGTCTATGAACTGATATGAAATTAGTTACAAAAGACATTCTCAGGTAAACAGAATATGTGTGTTTGTGTGTATCATTCATCATTCATATATATCCTTTGTATAAAAATGCAGGAAAATATAAAAATGCAGGAAAATAGATAATATTCATGTATTTGTTTATCATTACAAAATAAATACAGGAGAGATAACACAGGCATTAAATAGGTTACTTACGACAGGATTGCAGGAAATGGGGTAGAAGAGATACTTTATTTTTATTACGTGGTGACTTTTATAAGCATGTTAACGTTTTACATTTTAAATAAAAATTAAATCAGTAATAATAAACAAAATAATCATGTAGTAATAGAAACAAACAAATAAGTGTCTACAAATGAATTTCACATGAATACTGAAGGGAGTAAAAGAAAGAGATAGAAGAGAGGGAGAAAAACAGGGATGAACAGAAGGAGAGACAGAGAGGGGTGGGGTGAGGAATGGAGGGAGAGAAAGAAAAGAAAAAAGATAGACAGAGAAATAACATGACCAAAGTAATTTATAAATGTAATACTTGACAATATATCCTGTCTTTAGTAGCGGTAGAAGTTGCAAACAAATCTTGGAATATTTTTTAGTAGATTTATTTTTTGTAGTGTTATGGCCAAAGAAATATGAAATATTTAGACACATTATAGGATTGAGCAAACGACTACATGTGTTGATAGTTTGGGAGTCAAGGTTCTCACTGAGGAAGAAAAGATAACAATTATGGAATGGACGAAGCGTGAAAGAATTGTGCAATTATGCATTGGAATTGGAGGTATCAATGTAAACTCATGATTTGTGAAACATTTATATACATAATTTATGTAGGTATGTATACACTTGCATGTATAAACCTGTTTCTATATATTCATGGCTATATGTACATGTGTATAAGTGATGTACACGTGCATACATGTATATGTGTTATGTATATATGTATTGCATGAATGTATTTCCTAGTTCTGTACCCCAAAAGGGCCAAAAATCAATGATACGCTAATATATAGCGTAATATATAGTGTGTGTATATATATATGTCAATATATATAGTATATATAACAGTATATGTCAGTATATATATAGCATATATAGCAGTATATAGCAGTATATATATATAATAGCATATATAATATATATATAATAGCAGTATATTCATATTATATATATATATATATAATAGCAGTATATATATATATATATATATATACTGCTATTTTTTAGGAATTATAAACTGATGTATTTAGGAGAAAAGGGCCATGACGTATGCAACTTAACCTCAAATACAAAGAGATCTACTGAGAGCAGTAGAACAAATAATAAAGTGAATCTGGTAAAAGGTTAACAATTGGTCAATCTGAATAAAAAGTATACAGTTCTTAGCACTATTTTAATTCTTGTACTTTTATTGTAAGTTTGAAATTATATTTAATTACAAAGTTTGAGCAACACGAATGTTACGTATTACTATATTTTAGCAACTTTAGGGAAAGAAGGTATTAATGTATTAAAGATTACTTTGAACACTGAGTAATTATTAGAAATATACATTATATGCCAAAAAAAAAGTTTTACCTGTATTTAACTTTACCTGTATTTATCTTTTGTTATAGGTATATATTGAATATTACCATTTTAATAGTTTTTTTTTTTCCTTTCTTAAAATATGTACACATTTTTTTGGCAATCTCTGTACTTATTTCTAGAATATGCTTTGTTTTGCTACACAACTGTAGGAAGACTTCATTCAAAAAACGTAAATTTGAAATTTTCATCTGTATTGAATTCTAGTAAATTCCTTGCCTAAGCAGACTGCTCTTAGTTAAACACACTGATCTCTAAGCAATTATGACAAAGAGAAGCTGTTTTAAAGGTAATAAAAAATAAATATCAATAGAATTTATTTTGTCTCTTAGCAGGTTGCTTTCCTTCCATATCTCTGAAGAGTAAGAAACCAGAATGTCATATAAAAATCATATTAATAGATGAAAATTGTCTATAAAATTATGTGAGAGGGTAATAAAGATGAGTAACAAAATATTAAACAGGAAGAGTATATCTCAGGTGTAAAATAATATCTACAAACTGCTTAAAGTAGACAAATCAACATATAATTCCTCATAAAAACTTAATCTTTAATTTGTGCATTTTATACATTTAGATGACCTAATCACCAGCTAAGTGACTGAGCACTAACACCTTATTTCTATATTCTGGAAGAAAAAAAAATCAATAATTTTTAATCGCTTGGAATGACATTTGCAACATTTTCATAATAAAATTTAGTACAGGTACAATGTAGATTTCATACTGTACGTCTCAAAGTGTAGGCCAAATTGTGAATTTCTTAAGTGCTGGAAGATTGAATTGTCATTTTTTTCTCATCATATCTACTGGTACTGGATAAATATTTACTTTAATTTATTCATCAAATAGGTGTTAAATATTTACTATTGTCAAGTAACTGTGCTAGGTAATTGGGCTATAATAGTGAACAAAATATGGTCCCTGGCATAGACAAGCTCAAGGAAGATAATCAGTTGCAATAAGCACGGGGTACTTGTTGCAGAAACATAAATGAGGGGTATCAAACTCATATTTGGAAAGTCAGGAAATAATATGATTATGAAAAAAATAAGGTTTACAATATATTTACACCAGGGAGATGAATAAGCATTTAATCATACAATTATAGAAAGGATTGTCTTGGTTGTGTGTATATGTATGAGGGATGAGGAGTGTTTCAAGATTGGCAAAGAGCACAAACACAGTATAGAGACAAAGAGAACTGATGTGAACTGCAAGCATTTCTTTATAGTTGTAACATGCAAAAACAAATATTGAGAGATTTGGTGCCAGTGAAATCCAATGGCTACTTCGCAACAGGTGTTGGAGCCATGGACTTTATTTCGAGAATTATGGGTAGGTATATACTCATCCATAAATATGTATTAAACAACTAATATTTGGTTATACAGTTCTGGATGTAATAGTCTTTTCTCTCAGAGTGTTTATATCCTAGACTCTAGAGTATATAACAGACAAAATCAGAAAATAATTTGACAGTGAGAAAATAAACATTTTAAGTATATTTGATAATGGGGGAATAATTGATATAATCCATTTGTTAATTCACTGTTTACAGTATTTATTCTGTGGGACATTATCCTAGAGATAGAATAATGAACAAGAGACATATACTTTTCACTGGCAGTGTTTATGGATTAGTAGGAAATGGGAAAACTAATGAAAACAAATTGTTGTTTACATTTACTATGTGCCAGGCACTGTTCTAAATACAAATACTAACTCTTTTAATTCTTACAACATCGTTTAAGGTACTGTTATCCATCCTATTTTATAAATGAGCAGAACAAAAAGAAGTTAAGTAACGTGATTAAAATCATACATCTAGAATGTGATGGAGCTAGAATCTGAACCAAGAAGTATGTCTCCATTCACTGAACCACTACGCTTTTATTTTTGAAATATCTATAAATGTGAAGGGAAGAAGAAAAACAGAATGCCATGGGCACATATTATCTAATCAGGGGTCAGGATGGCCTTCTCTGAGGAATTCTCATTTAAGTTGCAGGAATTGTGCTCCATATTGAGGGAATAAATTATGAAATAGTGACTAGAAAAACAGAAACGTAAAAACTGTAACCAAGACAAGATGGCCAGGTGGCTCAGTTGGTTAGACCATGAGCTCTGAACAACAGGGTTGCCAGTTTGATTCTCACATGGGCCACTGAGCTGCGTCCTCCACAACTAGATTGAAGACAATGAGCTGCCACTGAGCTTCCAGACGGGCAGCCAGATGGATCAGTTGGTTAGAGCAGGAGCTTTCAACAAGGTTGCCGGTTCAATTCCTTCCATGGGATGGTGGGCTGCATCACTTCTATTTCTTTCTAAGCAATCACTCCTGTCTTTTATACACCCCAGTACCCAGTATTTCTAGAATTCTTACTAAGAATGTCTTACCCCTTGTACCTTATGCCAAGTTCAAAAAGTCCAATATCAACACAAGAGCAGTGCTAATCCTGCTAATCTTGGCCCAATATACAGGTCTTGGGTCAGTCTCCAGATACAGTCAAGCACCACTCAGCTATGTTCTGAGAAATAACACTGTTAGGTGATTTTGTTGTTGTGCGAAAATCATATAGTGTGCTTACGGAAACCTAGGTGGTATAGCCAACTACCCACCTGGGCTATATAGTATAGCCTCTTGATCAATAGTGGAGGAAAAATAATTTCCTTCTATCCTTCTGGGTACTTGGCTGAGATATCCACATAATAAAAGAGAGATTAACCAGGAGAAAAACAAACAAAGGTTTAATAACATGGATACCTGTTGTATACATGGAAGAGTCCCAGGAAAACTAAGTAACTCACCAAAATGCCTGAAGCCACCACCTTAAATAACATCTTCAACTGCAGAAAAAGATATTGGGGATGGTGAAAGTCAATTATGGGAGGCAATCAAGAAAAACACACTAAATAAGGGTACTAGGTTGTTATGTAGATTTAAGTTAACTTCTGCATTACTAAGAGTTTCTAGAGATAAAGTCATACCGCCTCTTCCTGGTACAGCAAGGGAGACACCCTCACAAATGTCAACGTCTTTTACAAAAGGTAAAAGAACCCCTTCTACATCTGCTGCATCAGTCTAAAACAAATCTTATGCCAAATAGACATAATATGAGGTGACACATTCTGTTCGCCTCCAGTTCCTATACTACAAAACTGTAGATGAGGTCAGACAACTAAGTTCTCACACTCATCCTAGAAAAAGTGCTACATACCTCATTGCTGAATATCACTATGGTCACCTTTGAAGTACTCCCCTTGGGAAGCTATGCGTTGACACCAGTGCCTAGTCTACTCTTCAAATCAATTTTGGAACTCTCAGAAATGGCCATAGAGCTGTCATTGTATTACACTTTATGTACTGAATGTCATCAAAATGTCTTTCTTTTAGTATTTCCTTTATCTTCAGGTATAGAAAGAAGTCACTGGGGGCCAGATCAGGTGAGTAGGGAGGGTGTTCCACTACAGTTATTTGTTTACTGGCTGAAAACCCCCTCACAGACAGTGCCGTGTGAGCTGGTGCATTGTTGTGATCCAACAGCCATGAATTGTTGGAGAAAATGTCAGGTCATCTAACTTTTTATCCCTACCTTTTCAGCACTTCCAAATAGAAAACTGGGTTAACTGTCCAGTTGGTGCAAATTCATAATAAATAATCCCTGTGATATCAAAAAATGTTGGCAACATCCTTGCAACAAGTTCACGAACTTAATTGTCAGAACTTGTGGCATGTTGCTATACTGAATACTGTAAACAGCTGTAAGACAATGGTGCTTGTATAATATATTGGGCTAGCACAGTAGAATAGCGATGATATCACTAGGCAATAGGAATTTTTCAGCTACATTATAATCTTATAGGAACACATATTGTGTGGTCTGTCATTGACCAAGCGTTGTTATTCAGTGTGAGACGGCACATTCCATAAGTACTTTTCTTCTTTGATACATAACTGATATGTAACGGGATAGGAAACATTTCCATTTAAAAGTTATGTTACTGTTCAGATTCAATCCATTCCAATCTAAATATCATTTTTCAAAATGATGTTCTGCATTACTACATTTTTTCCTTTGGCAGCACCACTGTTCTTTAGATCTCCCAGGCTAGGTAATTTAAAAATTTTCTTCAAATTACCTCTTTACATTGTTTGCTAAGGATAATTGGACACCAAATTCCGTAATTGCAAACTTAAGTCAAAATACTTATTTTACTATTTGTAGCATATTAGGTAAATTATTTAATATTCTGGGCCTTCATCTTTTCATTTAACAAATCAAAACGAGTAGTGTTCTCATGGAGAGGATAACCTATTGAAGCTAGAGGAGTCACATGTTTCAAGGCATGGACTTTAGGGCCAAATTACTTGGATTTAAATCCTAGCTCTACCCTGCACTAGCTATAAGAACTCTAGCAAGTAATGAGCTATGTGATATCCGTGATTCAATGTTTCACTTATAAAAGGCAGATAGTAATATTATTTATCTCATAGAGTTGACACAAGGATTAAATAAGCAAATATTAGGTTGGTGCACATGTAATTGAGGTTTTTGCAATTATTCTTTACCTTTTAAACTCAATTAGCTTTTCACCAACCTAATATTTCTAAAGCTTTTGTGCCTGACACACAAGAAGTGCTAGAAAATTACTTGTTAAATAGAGGTCATATCTACGTGTATATACAGAGTATAGTTCTTAGCACATTGTGAGCACTCAACAAAGCTAGTTATATGTCCAATGTTAGCAATATGTATTATGATTTATTAATCTTCTGAGCTTCCATTGTCTCTATTCTGACCCATGTTTACATTAGCTTGCTTTGAATTATAACCAACAAGAATATTTGCCTCTAACCTTTCCACCCTTAACACTACCTACACTGGATTGTCTATGATTATTTTAATATCACATGTGCTCCTTTCTTTATTAATTCTTGCAGTTCTCGAGCTACATTTCCCATAATCTTCTCCTGCTGGAGTTCAGCTAATGAGAAGTACTCATGGAAGTGTCAATGATTGTGTGGGCCTCCACAGCTGACATGCGGTATTGCTGACAGATCTGTTGTGAGAATAACCTATGCAAGTGCTTTTGGCAACTGATGTCATTATCAATGGTTTCTTTCTCACTTCTTTTCTTCTGGATTCCCTGAGAGATAGAAATGATTTTCCTAACCTTTGGTCTTTCAGCCCTTTCAAAGTTGTGTAAATTTCTAATCCTCTGTACTGAATCCTTTTCTGCTCTGAATACCTAGTATTTTCTGTCTTTTTCTGTTTTTCCATAATAATGGATTTATTCATGTGATTCCTATATTATTAAACCCGGTTTCTATCAAACCTGAATGACTTTCTATCAGAAAATATTTTTCCCCCTATTTCAAATAGATTCTCCTCCTGATCATGTCCTAGGATAATATAATTAAGGATTGGTTTCAGTATTTCTAAAAACATAGAAACATTTCCCAATTAAAATGAAGTCTTTCTACTGTGCGGTACTTTTCCATCTGATTTTTATTTTTTTCATTTCAGTATTTCATTTTATTTGGCTCAGATATTTTAATCCCTATTGTCCTTTATTCATTTACATTTTACCTTTGCGTTCCTGGTTTGTTTTTTTGTTGTTTTTTTTTTTCTTTCAGGGTTCACTTTCCTCCATTATATCTGTGTGTTTAGTTGCCTATTGCTGTGTATAATTTTTTAAGAGCAGAAGACTATAGATAGATGATAGATAGATAGATAGATAAATAGATAGATAGAGATAGAGATAGAGATAGATATAGATATGGATATGGATATAAATATAGTCTTCTGCTCATATATACATATATATACATATATATATATGCTATATATATATATATATGCTTCTCATTCCCAGAAAGTACTTCACATCCAAATCCATGGATAGGTTACATATATGAAGAAGCTGGTGTCACATTTGCCCTACTCCATTAAGAAAATAGAGCCTATTATAAATATTTAAACATACATGTTCTTTGTTCTAGTTTACCTTTGTTTTTAAGAACTAAGGAAAACTATTTCCCAAACAAAAACTACATCTAGAAATATGTTGTATGTTTCCAAATCTTGAGACCCAAACAGCTATTCCTAAAGGAGAAAAAAGAAAGTTGATGCAATGAAGATAAAGAACTTCTATCTAGCAAAACTCCCTTTTACCCCCAAAACTCTCCACTATGCACACATATTCTTGATTATATCTAACATGTTTCCTCATAAAAAGAGGGTGTGAGTGAAGGAGGAGAAGGAGGTTAATAAGACATCATGCACCTGTTCTGGACTATAGTTTTCTTAATTCCTAAATCATTCTTGCTGATCTGTTTTTCCTTAATTTAAGTCATTTTTTTAATTGTATATCAGTCAAAAACACATTTGCTAGTCTCAGTTTGCCTTGTTTGTACCCCTTCCCTAAGGGAAAGTACTACATGGAAAGGAGTAAGCATGGCATAGTGATTAAAAGCATGGCTGCCTGTACTCATATCCTAGATCTAATACTCACTAGATGTTCCCTTGGTCAAGTTATTTAACTTCTTTGTGACTCAGAGACACATTGTGTTTTACTTTTTTGTTTGTTTTGTTTTTAATTTATAACTCTAAGGTAATAATAATGCTTTCTTCATACTTTTGCAACATTGAAGAGAGATTACTACATGTAAAGCATGTATAAGAGACTGTCACGACATAATATATGCTTCAAAATGTTAGCTTATTTAAAGAGACATTATTTATAAATATTATTGTAAAATTAATTATTTTTTGAAGCACAGCTTTTAAAACAACCCTGCAAGTCCAAAATGTCTATATGTTTTCCAAGTATCTCCATAATCTGGTGTAGCCAATATATCAACACAATTTTCTATTTCTTGTCAAAGCAATCCTTTTATTCTAGTGAGGTTGAGCTCTCTGTGTCTGTATATATATTTCTTAATAACAAGAAAATAATAACTAACATACATTTGGGGATTTACAGTTTACAAATCCCTTTCTGGTATGCTACTACTTTTAATCTTACACTATTCTTTCAAGATAAGCAGTTTTAGACTTGTTTTTCAATGGGAAAACAGAGGTTTAGAGAGGTCGGATGACTTGTTCAACAGAACATTTCAAGTAAAGCATTCAGAAAACAAATCTCATTTTTCCCCCTGCTTGTTCTCCCCATCGCATGGCTTCATCTGTCCTAATTACCTGAAATCCACACCCAATATCATCTACATATCCATCTTAGTGTGAAAGTTCCAACTCAGTTATCCTGAAGGTTCCCTGATTCGGTGCCATATTAATTTGTTTATATTATGTGTTTTCCCATTTAGTTATAATGACTACCATACATTAAAATGCTTTAATTTCAAAAAATGAAGAAATAGCAGAAAATGTTGCATATCAGAAAAAAAGTTGAAGTTAAAATAAATATTGCTATTAGACTTTGCTTGATTTAATTATTTTTCTTTTATATTCAATGTCTAGCACATGAAAATGTTTATTTTTAAGAATCAAAGTATGAGAGAAAAGAGTAATATTTCCTTACTTCCTTCTGCAAATATACAAGGTACTGCTATTATTTCGATATCTGCACATTTTTTTGTGGTTCATTAACTATATTATAGTATTGTGTTGTGGTATACATACATATCTATTTATCTCTATGTCTTTCTGTATCTCTGTATCCATCTATATCTATATCTACATAAAATTTTGTATATATACACAATATATAATATATAACATATATTATATATATTTTTACACAGACACACTAATCATGACAATATACATATGAGATAAAGACTACTAATCCCAATTTTCATTTGAGAAAACTGAAAAACAGAGATTAAATAACTTCTTCCCTGTCATAGCGATTAAGTGAGAGTACTAAGTCCATTCCAGAAGGCCGTCCTCTTGTTTTCTTAAACACAATTTTAAAATTCTGTTTCATTATAGTGCCTAACAATATTATATCACTTTACAATTTTGAGCCTTCTCAACTACCAATACCACTATGCTTTTAAAAGCTGCATAGTATTCACTATTATAAAGCTATCATAATTTAGATTCTTTATTAGTAGATTAATATATAAGTTGTTTCCAATTTGGTGCTACTATAAATATTCAAATAAGCTTGTTTTCATGTGTTTTATTGTATGCATAATTGGGCTTTTCTATTATGTGTGTTGTGTTAAAAAAACATGAAAGAACTGGTCATATGGTACATGCCAAATTGTCTTCCAAATTTGGCTGTATTAATTGACACTCTCAGACAGTGTATAAAAAAGGCCATGAGAAGAATGATGCCCCATTTCTGTTATGGAGAAATTAATTAAAACCACCAAATACTGCTGACTTTTTACATATTTTCAGCTTTTAATTCTATAGAGAGAGATTCTACTAAGCTAAGAGGGAATTGAAATTAGGACCATTTTTTCCCTTGGGACTAATGCTTATAAAGGATGCGATTGAGCAGAATATGTGACCAAGTTAGGAGTCATCAGGAATGTCGTCTTTGTCGATATGGTAAGGACTTGAATGTGCAAGACGGTGATACAATTTTCTTGGGTTGTATTATTAATAGTTGTGTGTTAATAATTTGATAGCATTTTAGTTATTAATAAAGATGCAAAAAATTGAAGCTAAAAGAGCAGGTTTAAAACTGGCTTTCAGAATGCTGGATGCAAGACTGGCACACCCCTAACGCAGATTTGGCATTCTTTACTAGAAAAGGGTCTTTTCTTTAAAACAACAGATCTTGGCAGACATTTGCTAAGCATTCTTTGCCTTTTTTATGTAAACTCTTCTCATATATATTTTTTTCATTTTAAATTTTCATTGGTTGGTGTCCTATAAAACACTCACAGTTATAAATAATTTAATGGAATGATTAACAATAAAAGAAGCTTTATAACCAAATATGAAAAGGACATTGAATAACATTTATTTTGGTAAATTATACCAAGGTAAATAAAAAATCTCTAATTAAAGACATACTTATAATATCTTAAATACCAATGTTCATCTTATCTGGAGTTAGAGTCATTTAAATAATTTTAAAATGTAATTTCCTAACTCTGATTTTCAGACTACTTAACTATAGAAATTTTAAAAATGTATTTCCTGTTTTAATTTTGTTAAACACATATCATGCATTATCATGTTTTGCGAGCTAGACGAGAGCCTCTAATAGCCAAGATGCCTTTGGAAAGACATATGAAAAATGTTTTTTTTTTTCATCATTTAATATAATTTATTTAGCATCATTGAACAGAGAATGGTAAATAAACGGTAGTTTCAGCTACGAAAAACAACTCAGATAAAAGCATTTAGTGATTCTTAATGAGATGAAAACATTATTTGATCCCTGAAGTGGAAACTGGAAATGTTAAAACACCTTTCATTAGTTAAGTATTAATAGTAATATATAAAACCATTTGTAGAAATAAGGTCTGTATACCACATGGTTGATTCAAGAGGGAAAATTCATACCCTGAAAATACATTAATGAGTTAAAAGATTCACAATAATTTTCATCAATGGATTTAAGACACACATTGGAAGAAATCACCTGGCACCGAAAATATTTTGATCATTTTGTTTTTGAGATATTCAATATTCTTGATCTTCCTTTGCTCTTTGTGGCTCATTTGACCTATATATAACTTTAAATAGTTCCCTGGCTGACAGACAAGCTATCTCATCATATGGTAAATGGTAACACACTCCATTACACAGTAACTTAAAAATCATAGCCCCGCTGAGAAGCTGCTCCAAGAGTTTAACTACTCTCCTGGCAGATATCAGCCAATATCTAGATATATTAGCAAGGGAAATTCTACTGACCGCCAAAGAATCTGGGAGGAAGTCAGGAGCTTACTTCAATTCTATATAAAAACCTCTGAAATTTCAATAGCTTAATCTATTAATTATTGAATGCACACAGGAAAAAAAATTAAACCTCCGTATCAGATAAAATTACCACCACCTGTGTTCTTGACCAGCTCTCTAAAGACACCTCACCACTCATATATTGCAAAATTAAATATTATTAAAGTCATACAGTTTTTTGAAATTTTAGGGGCTTTATGTAACAAGGGCTATGTATTATATAATTTGAAATTGGCAGAAGTTAACAGTGGCATCACCAAACTGATTACCTGTGTTCAAATATCCAAATGGTATTTTTAATTTTTCAGAGATTCCTAGTGCTGTGTTATTCTTTATTTAATGGTCACTTTATATTCAGCATTTAGTATTCAACATGCAAATATACAATTGTGTAGCAATGAAAAGATCAGATTAGAGGACAAATACACTGTAATTCTCTTATTCTTGCCACAGAAAGACAAACCAGTGGTTACAGGAACCAGCACGTCAAAACAATATATTTCAGTTAGCGGATATACAAATACTTTCTATTTTTGTTTTCACCTCTGATCATGACATATTTTTAAAGGCACATTTTGGAAATAAATGAAGGAGTTAAGCGTGGGACTTTGTATTCCTTGGAAGAAAGCCATTATACACACCCACATAGATGAGTAGATTTATTAAAAAAAAAAAAAAAATTACTCTGGTCTTGAACTGGTGCAGTATTAACCTGAACATCCTGATAATAGTGTAATCATTATCCTTGTCACTTATTATTAGTGTTAGTATTAAAAAGGAGGTTAAAACTTTCTCATGGTGTCTATTGAAGATTTTCAGAATATAGCCATAGAAATGTTTTCTGTATAAAACTTGTAGAGACAAAGGTTAGTTTTGACAATTTTCACATTTTTAATTTTTTAGAAAAATCTGTGAAATTGCTTTCCTTCAAGATACGACTGCCTATCATTGAATCATAGCATTCTTATGAATAAACAAGCCATTTATTGCAGCACATGTTCTAAGGAAACAGTAAGTCACAGTAAAGGATAATGAGAAAAGTCACTGAGAAGGAGCAAATGAAGATTGCGGTTGTGCATCATTTTAAAACACAAGTGATCAGTCTCCTTCACTTGCACGGAAAATATGTGGTCAATATAGAAAAAGCTATAATTTTGAAAAACTGCTATATATATATATATATATATATATATATTCCTTATTGATTGACAATTGACAATTCCAAAGTGATCATTTTACCTCAATTGCTTTAATACATGGAACTTTGTGCATCAAAATTCATGATTTCAATATATGAACAAAACAAATACCATCACAAAGAAAAAAATCTTTCAATCCACAGACTAGTTTACCATCTTGCAAATATGTAAAGAATTGGATAACACAAAATCAATTGCTTGTTTAAACCCATTACTATTACTGAACAACAAAAATAAAACTATATACTAAGATTGCATTCCTTCCAGTCCATCTGAGTGTTATATACACCATTTACATAACTAGTTTCAGTTTTAAGAAGATATTGCATAAATTGTGTATGTATGTGTTATGTGTATGTTGTGTGTATACTCATAACTTGGACTTTTAACATGTCTGCTATACAATAGATATATTCTCAAATTTAAAACAAATTCAATTATGGAAGGTGAGAACTTCATGTTAAATATACCAAAAGGCCAGTAGAATGCTATTCTCTAATTTAAAACTCTATCCTCTATTTAATGTAGAATTGACTCACCTTTAAAAAGTGTAAGCCCAACAGTTAGAATAATATATTACTTCATAGTTATCTTGGAAATTATGTGTAGAGCACCAAATAACTTATTAGAATTTCATTACTATTTACCTTACTTCGTGCATTGGTAGAGTACTTTATAGATTATAAAGTAGTTTCTTATTTATTATCTCTTCTTATCCTTACAGACTATCTTATGAGGTAAATAGGGAAATATCACAGATAATATTTTTTAAGATATGAGAGAATAAGAAAATTCTCTGAAGTCAAACTTATACAACATAGCAGAGTTAAGATTCATAATAAAACTATGCTTATTGGAGAAAAATCATGCTCAGTTGCACTTCAAAAAATTATTAGTTACATTGTTTTCCTAACTGGAGTTAAATTTTATTCATGAATATTTGATTTTGCACTTGTTCACTCTAAGGAGTATGGTCTTTAGAAATGCAGTATCTCAAACTTTGTCAAATCGTGGTGAATCCTCATCGATTTTGGCATTATATTTGAATATGTTCTCTAGGGTGCATGTTCATAACTGATACCAGTTTCTCCTGAACAAAATGATTAGAATGTTAAGTAGTGACCAATAAACAAAATGGAAAATAAAGACAAGGATTAAAAAGCAAGTAACTAAATAGGGATATGGTTTTAAAACATGAAAAACAAAGAGAAAGACAATGAAAATTCAGAATGGAAAAGAAGAAAAAAATTGGGCATAGGAAAGGAGAAAGGGAATAAAAGAGAAAGATAGAAAAAGAAAATTCACAACTGTCACTCATTTATGATTTAATTGCCAATTTCACAGAAAACATTTCTTTACAGTAAAACTGAAAATGATTGCTTATATAAAGAGGGTGCCAAAAGAATGTATACACATTTTAAGAAAGGAAAAAAAAAGCTATTAGAACCATAATACTCAATATATACCTATAATAAAAGATGAAATAATACAATTCACGTTTGACTTCTGCAATTACAAGAGATGCTCAAAGTGTTTACTCTCAGTGTCCAGCCACTTCTGATTATGGTGAACTACTGCTTGGGCAACGTTGACCAAAGTGTCCACTTGTATACCTTTTTTTGGCACCCCAGTATTTGTGTTCTACATGTCTGTATTTTTATGGTGTACAATGATCTTTCACATAGCAGAAAGAGCCAGGGTGCTGCAGTGCTATGTGTTATATTTAATTTTAGCCTGTTTAAATCAGCCACAAACCTATGAGTTGTTATTTCTACCCTTCCATATGCTGCCTACAAGAGACTCTCTTCAGATCAAAAGACACACACAGACTGAAAGTGAAGGGATGGGAAAGACACAGTTCATGAAAACGGAAACAAAACCAAACCAAAACAAAAAACTGAAGGAGCAACACCTGTACCAGGCAAAATAGACTTTAAAACAAATGCTATAACAAAAGACAAAGAAGGACCCAGTAATTCCACTTGTGGGTGTTTATCTGAAGAAACTCAAAATGCTACTGGGAGGGGATGTGCACATCCATACATTCACGGCAGTATTGTTTACAATGGCCAAGATGTGGAGGCAGCCTGGGTGTCCCTCAATGGATGAATGGATAGAATATGTGGTACGTATATTCCGTGGAATGTTGCTTGGCTATGGATGGGAACAGGTTCTTGCCATCTGCAGCTGCATGAATGAACCTGAAAGGTATTGTACAAAGTCGAGCATGTCAGAGAAAGACAGATTTCACTTATAAATGGAATGTAAAGAACAAAATAAAAATAAAAATAAAATAAAATAAAATAAAATATAAGCAAACTCATAGACACAGAGAACATTTGATGGTTGCCAGATGTGAAGAAAGTTGGGGAGTGAATAAGAAACAGGAAGGGATTAAGAAGTAAAACTTGGTTATTACAAAGTAGGTATAGGGATGTAGGGTATAACATAAGGAATATAGTTGTTAATATTGGGATAACTATCTGTAGTATCATATGGGTACTAGATTTATCGGGTTGATAAATAGGAGTGGGTTGGTGGGCAGGGTAAAAAAGATGCAGGGATTAAGAAATACAAATTGGTAGTTACAAAATAGTCATGGGGATGTAAAGTAAAGCACAGTAATATAGTCAATAATATGGTAATAAGTATACATAATTCTAGGTGGGTATTAAACTAGTCAGGTGAATCACTTCTTAATTGTATAAATGTCTAACCACTATGCTATACACCTGAAATTAATATAAAATAATATTGAACGTCAAAATAAACAAAGTGCAAATTAATTAATTAATTAATTAAAGCAACGAATAAAATAAACAACAAAAATCCCACAAACAGTAGTACAAATGCAAATAAAAACCTTTTATCAGTTTTGATTTTATTTCCATTCAATGGAAACTAATTTTTAATTTATTTATTTTTAATTCCTTGTAGGATCTAAGGATGATTAACGGAAGGAAATAAGTAATTGCATAATTTCTAAATATTATATTGATTTCTATATTGAACTATTCTGAGAAAAAAACATACTAGAAGATTGTAATTTTTTGAAATGCATTGATGATAGTTTGTTTTATGGTCCAATTTTTAAATTATATTTATACATCTGTGTGCACTTGAATATAACGTGTATTCTGTCATTGTTAGTTGCAGTGTTTTGTTTCATACAACTGTCCAAATCACCTATATCCTTAAATATTACTTTTACTTAATTTTTCAGCTTCTAAGATACTCATATTAAAGTACCCAAATATTTTGTGAGCCTGTCAATTTCACATTTAGTTGTATATGTGTGCTTTCAAAAAATTATTATTTGAATCTGCATTTAAGATTGCATTATTTCCTTGATGCCTTTACCTTATTGAATAATAGGAAATGTTTTTCTTTACCTCCGGTAACACTCTTTGTCTTAAAATCTATTTTTCTGATATTAATAGAATCACACCCTATTTCTTATATTTAGTGTTTTCGTGGTATATATTTTATCCCAACTTTTTACATTCAACAAGTTTTCTTTACATTTAAAGTATTTCTTATTGTGATACACACAAATACATATATATATATATATATATATATATATATATATATATAACAACATTTTCCATTTTAACATTTTTTTAATGTACAATCAATCAGTGACATCAGTTGCATTCACACTGTACAAACTGCCATTCCAGTCTAGTTCCAAAATATTTCCATCACTCTAATGTAAAAATCCTGGTTTATGAAGCATTTTCTCCCCATTCTGACCCTCTCTCTACACCCTAAAAAAAAATCTGTGTTCTGTATTTTCTCTATATTTTTTTCAAGTGTATTAATCAGATGTGTGACATTTTGTGCCTGGCTTCTTGAGAGAGAAGAGAAGGGAGAGGGAGAGGGAGAGGGGAATAGAGAGGGAAAACAAAGAGAAAATATAATGATAAATTTATTTATTTTACTTTTGCCCACATATTTATTCTTTCTGGTGTTCTTCATTCCTTCCCATAGATACAGATTTCCATTTGGTATAATTTCTTTTCCACTTTACATATTTTTGTTAATATTTCTTGTAGTACAGGTCTTCTAAAGATACATTTTCTTACCATTTGCCTGTTTGGAAAACCCTATTTTGTATATATTTCAGACTTAATTTTTACTCCATATTAAATTCTAGGCTAATTATTTTGTTTCTTCTTTCAGTGCTTTAAAGATAGTATCTCGCTGTCTTTTGAAAGACATAGTTTCTGATGATTGTTTCTCTGTATGTAATGAGTCTTTTGCTGACGGCTTTTAAGATTCTTCTCTCTTTTTTCCTTTTTTTATGCTGTTGTTGTTTTTAGCAGTTTTACTCTGATATGCTTAGTTAGGCCTGATTGTCTTTTATTTATATTATTTAGGTTTCTCTGAGCTTTTTTGAGCTGTACAGTTTTGTCTTTCATCAATTAAAAACAAAACTCTCGGCATTATTACTTCATAAATTTATTCTTCCATATCACATACTTCTTTACTCCAATACTTAGGACTCCAATTAAACATGTGTTATATCCAAAGTTCTTAAAAACTTTTTTTTTAATCAGTATCTTATTTTTGGGAGGGGGTTGCGTTTGAATAATTTCTATTGCAATCTCTTAAAATTCAACATTTTTATAATCTTCGTCTCTCTATTAAAATTTCATATATAATTATGCATAGTTTTCTTTGTAAACTAAATTCTGTAAAATTATTTAAGAATATATTTTACAGTCCCTGTCTGATAATTCCAATTCCAACATCTGGATCATATCGGAATTTGAGTCTATTGATCAATGACAGTTTTTAATGTAGGTCAAATACTAGCTTATTTCCTAGTATCATAATTATTTATTGCATGCTAGATATTCTAAATAGGGACTAAAATAAGCAATCGTTATGCCAGAAAAGACAAAAAGAATAAAAGAAAAAAAATGGATTGTAGCTAAATAGATTGAGGTACAGTACTTATGCCTACTTTATATTCCTCCTTTTTAAGATTAATACTTCATGTAGTCATATTGAAGGGTATAAACCATTCTGCAACACTGCAACCCATTTAATTTTTTTTAAGCAAAGAGTCTTCCAGGCTTCTTTGAAAACAGAACTTGAGAGAGAAAATAGCTTGTTACATTACACTCAATTTTTGTTTGATAAATGTTAAATTAGGTTATTGGGAAAAAAAAGAAACATAATTAAGCAATTACTTCTTTCAGGTCTTACTTAACTGTTTTTAAAAGGAGTTTGTCATTGTAGATTAATTACTTCATTAAGACAAGTCTGAATTTATAAGAAGAACAACATATTTGAAATTAACAGAAGAGTTCTGAATTACATATTCATTATTTTGATGAATTAGTCACTTTGCAAGGTTCTAAGTGGCCACATAGACAGCATTTTCTTTTACTTAGTTTGCCACCAAATGATTTAGATTAAATTGGGATACTTTGTACGAAATCTATAAAAAACAAATATTTCTCCATACAACTTGTATACTTTGATTTAAAAAAAAATGTATGCAATTTTTACCTATTTCTACAGCCTTGAAGAATATTAATACACACGTATGTGATTTATGTAGAATCAAATGTAAGTGGGGATATCTGAATGCTATACTTTCCTAAGGAATGTCCAATTAAACGAAAGAGTGACAGTAACTAAAGACAATATCTTGAAGCAAGAAAGAGTCAGAAGATCGGAGTCCTGGTTTAAATTATGTCAAAATAGTACCCAAAGGACAGAAAGAGTTGTGCTGGTGTGAGTGTGGTTTTGAATGATTTTGTTTCCATTTCAGTGCCAAAGTATTTCATAACAGCAGACTAGGAACATCAAACTAAACATCATGCTGAAGAAAATTTTAAAAAATAAAATAAAAAGATGTCTGGACATAATTTAAAATACATCTTTTAAAAAGTATCAAGAAGCTAAGAAGATAGTGAGATTCAATATCCAACAAAACAGGAGAATGAAGGTAGATGACACAGATGAAAAGAAGTTGGATTCCAGGCCTTTGTTCATGCACTGCTGTTTGGGGTTGGAAATCTGATGGAGTAAGAATGAGCTGGAAGTATACCAGGCCTCACGAACACTGTGACAAGCCTGGCTTCCTGATGCACAGAAAATTTCAAATCTTAAGACTGTTTGGTGATCATATACATAATTTCCAAACAGAGACAGCTTTAACACTCTAAGGGAACACTAAAAATAAAAACATGTAAAGCTTTTAGAATATGTTATTGACGAATATGTTTTCATTATTCATGGTATATCTATGAAACATTTCACTCAAAAACCATTTTAAAACCATAAAATTATTATTTAAAAATTATCGTAAATGAATACAATAAAGTTGCTGACTACAAAGTCAATGTACACAAATCCATTGTGTTCTTACATACTAAAAAAGAAATTTCAGAAAATTGGAAAACAAAAATAAAAACAACAAGTCCTTTTGCAACTGCAAAATAAAGAATAAAATACCTAGGAATAAACTTAACAATGGATGTGAAGGAACTATGCACTGAAAACTATCAGACATTTTTAAAAGAAATTGAAAAAGACACAGGAAAGTGGAAATATATGCCATGTTCATGAATTGGAAAATTCAACATAGTTTAAAATGGCCATATTACCCAAAGCAATCCCCATAAAAATCCCAATGGTATTTTTAAAGAAATAGAATGAATAATCATCAGATTTGTATGGAACCAAAAAAGAACCCTGTATAACCAAAGCAATCCTAAGAAGAAAGAACAAGTCTGGAGGTATCACACTCCCTGACTTCAGCTTGTACAACAGGGCAACAATAATCAAAACGGTATGGTATTGGCAGAAAAAAAGACACACAGACCAATGGAATAGAATCAAGAATGCTGAAATAAACCTACATATATGAGCAGATAACTTTCCACAAAGGAACCCAAAACATACAGGGGAGAAAAGAAACCCTCTTCAATAAATGGTGCTGAGAAAGTTGGAAAGCCACATGCAGAAGAATGAAACTAGACTGCTATCTGTTACCGTATACCAAATTGACACAATATGGATCAAAACCTGAACACAAGACCTGAAACAATAAACTGCATAGAAGAAAGCATAGATACTAAACTGATGGACCTTGGGTTCAAAGAGAATTTTATGAATTTTTCTCTAATGTAAGGAAAGTAAAAGCTAAAATAAATGAATGGTACTATATTAAACTAAAAACTTCTGCACAGCAAAAGAGAGCATCAACGAAACAAAGAGGCAACCAACAAAATAGGACAAGATGTTTGCAAACAATGTATCCAATAAGGGGCTAATATCCAAAATATATAAAAAACTCATAGAACTCAACAACAACAACAACAATAACAACAAAAACAAAACAAAAAAAAAACAATGAGTTAAAAAATGGACAGAGGACCTAAACGGACACTTCTCCCAAGAAGACATACAAATAGCTAACAGATATATGAAAAAATGTTCAACTTCACTAGCTATTAGGGAAATGCAAATGAAAACTGCAATGAAATATCACCTCACACTGTTTAGAATGGCTATCATAAATAGGACAAATAGTAACAAGTGTTGGAGAGGCTGTGTAGAAAAAGAAACCCTCATATACTGTTGGTAGGAATGCAGATTGGTGCAGCCACTGTGTAAGGCAGTACGGAGGTTCCTCAAAAAATTAAAAATAGAATTACCATATGACCCAGCAATCCTTCTCCTGCATATCTACCCAAAACATATGAAAACATTTATCTGTAAAAATATATGTACTCCTATGTTTATGTAGCATTATTTATGATCGCCAAGGCATGGAAACAACCAAAGTGTCCTTTGATAGATGATTGGATAAAGAGGATGTGAGATATATATATATATATATATATATATATATGCACATACAATGGAATACTACTTTGCCATAAGAAAAGATGAAATACTGCCATTTGGGACATGGACACATTTTGAGATTATTATGCTAAGTGAAATAAATCAGACAGAAAAGTAGAGAACAAAATGACTTTAGTCATGTGGGATATAAAATTGAAAGCAACAAAGAAATAAGACATATAAACAAAAACAAACTCAGGCACAGAGAACAGCTTAGTGGTTACCAGAGAGTAAAGGGAGAAGGGATAGAAGAGGGTAAATAGGGCCAAATATGTGGTGATGGAAGAACTGACTCTGGGTGGTGAGCACACAAAGTAATATATAGATGAGGTGTTATACAAATGTACACTTAAAACCTATATAATTTTATTAACCTTTGTCACCCAATAAATTTAATTTAAAAATTACCATATTGTGAGAAAAAAGCATACGTAAAATATTCTTAATACACATTCACACGCTTTAATACTCAGCCACATCAAACTTTAATTCTATGTTTAGGCAAAATAATTTTACAGATAACTTTCTTCTTGCCTCCATTTAGAATACCTTTTTCAACAAATACTTTCACAAATCAAAATTTATCAGTAAGTTATCTCTTTATAAGTATTAAGTGTTTTGTCAAGTTGGCAAAATTATAGGCCTTTTCAGTTTTGGTTCATCAGTGTTGAATATGTATGCATCCTATTAAAAAGAGAATATTCATAAAAATAAAATATTTTACAGGTTGAATTACTTGAAATTCTGAATTTTAAAATTAAACCTTGTATACAATTAGAACTTTAAACTTTTAATTTTAATTAATTATTTGTTTTATCAGACTACATATTAATGCTTTAAATTTAATAACTTCTGGCTTGCAAATTTTAAGTACATTTACGTCTATAAATTCTTTAATTTAAGAACACTATTTTTTCAAGATATTCCACCAAATTTTTATTTGCATTATCTCTGCAAAAAAATATTTATTTTATCCTCAATGTTGTAGTTTTAAACTGGATTTACAATAGCATTAACAATAATGTTGGACTTTCACCTTCTACAAATAAACTTCTAATAGATTTACTTTGATTCTATCTGTTGGGTGAGAAAACCAAACTATTACTGGAATTTATTGTCTTTGTATCTGAAGCCTCTGAAGACACCAATATCAAGGTATAGCCTGTGGAAAAGGATTTGTTGATTCTTTAAAATAAAATGCACTACAATTTTTGAGATTCAAACATATGGGAGGTTTAAGTTGACTGTTCTAGTATCACATATATATGTGGCTTCTAAATACTAGTCACTATTACTTTGTGCTAAAATATTTACAGATTGGGGACAGGGAAAGGAAAAAAAATAAATGCGTATATTTTAATGAAAAACATAATAATCTTTAAAAAGGAAGTAAGTTGTCTGTTTTTTTTTTTTCTTTTCATGAGATTATACTGGTTTATGAAAGCCAAAAGTGTGGAGCTGCTGTAATATACCTCGTAATGGTAAACTGAAGAGCATCCAGAGTAAAATTCATCAGGCACCAGCTCATTAAACAGCAAGACCTTAGAGTTGCTGAGAAAGGGAGATGTTTAATGGCTGAACATAGGAGAGGTAAATGGGCCCAAACAGGAAGAGACATATTAGGTTGGTGCAAAAGTCATCGAGGTTTTTGCAATTATTTTTAACCTTTTAAACTGCAATTACTTTTGCACCAAGCTAATATCTTCAAGAAATTACTTTTCACACAAATCAGGGTGAAATTGCTCCTCCTCTGCCTAGAGGGGGCAGGGAATGCTGAGGGGATCAGAAATCATGCAGCCAACAATGGAAAACAAATTGATCAAGACAAACAGACAGTTCTGTCGTTCTATCACAATTGGCCTTCAGAGTGTTAAAGAAAATATTGAGCGGAAGCCAAGCCTTCTATAGAAACCATCTGATAGAGACACAGTATGTAAAAACTCCTTTAGAATATTTTGAGCAATTGCACAGGCAAAGAAATTCCTGCCTTTAGCAAAGAAATCCTAACAGCAATAATCTTAAGTCTCAGAGCAAGGTGCCATGAAATGTACAGAACTGGAAGTCAAATCTTGGAAGGGTAATGATATAAACTAAACTGGAATCATTCTCTTTAATCCAGTTACTGAGTCAGTCTTTCCCATATATTAATTAGTATTACCTGAAAGAAAAAATTTTAAGTGACCATAATCATGCCTCACTCAACATAAAATAAAAATGTCCAGGTGACTCAAATGGGCCATTGATTTTGCCACCACTGACTGGCTAGAATTTATCATTAGACTGTTATCTTAAGATAAATCTGGATAGTTATACCAGATGATATTTTATAGCCATTGTTGTTTAATGTGCAACGATAATTGATTAGTCCCAGTGAACAAAAGCCCCTAGAACATATCTATAATATAATAGGATGGGATTTATTAATTGCTTCATCAAGAACACCACACTCTATAGGGAACTTTGGAGTTTCTCTGTAAAACGTATCTATGAAAGCCTTGCTACAGTGTCCTGGGTGATTTAAAGGAGGATTTGAGAAAGGGTTTAAGGGAAAGAGGCTGTGTTCTGGATTGGGTGCTCTCAGGAAGGCAGGGGAAATTTGACGATTGACCTGAATAATTTTTATCTAGAAAGTGAAAGGAATAAAATACTGAATGAGTCTTTTGTAAACGTAAGGGGTCACTCAGTGAGGCAACAGAAAAAAGCATATTAGATTATTTTTGTGGTGGAACAGTGCTCTTTTCTTTGGTTTATGTACAGAAATGAGGCTAGATTGATCTTCTTTTTGAATGTGTCCAAATATTGTTGCCAGTCTGTGAATTTTTTGTTGTTGAGTTCAGTAGGGAATACTACAGTTTAACCTTGACTTGTCAGCTTCTAGAGACTTTTTAACCTCATGTGCTTATATAATAAAATAAAATAAATAATTTTAGTTCAGGATGTTTTCAGTCATCTTCAAGAAATCATATTATGTCTCTATTAAGTTTAAGATGTGAAAAATAAACTTTCTAGGCTCTTATACATATAGACTGGCATGGAGAGACCTTGCATGAGTTTATATAATAATAGGGAAGATTGATAAATAAGAAAACAGGACTCCTGATGGGATACTTTAACATGCTCTATTTCCATTGAGTATGATAGAGTTTGTTTTGTTTTATTTTCACTGAATAACAGATGACATTACTTTCTCCTTTGAATTTTACAACAAATCTTAAGTCATATAGCTTTCTATTGGTTGTATGTGTGTGCTAGTGTGTGTGTGTGTGTATGTGTGTGTGTGTGTGTGTGTTGTTAAGGTGTTTGTGTATCTGTATATCAAAGAGTAAATATTTGAGATCATTATCATTACGGGGTTATGATAATCTTCTGGTTTCAGGAGCTAGAATTTTTAATATAAATTCAAGTAGGAAAAGGGTACTAATTTGCAATTGAATCCAGGATTGACTTCATGAAAAGAAACAGGTAAAGAGGCAAGAGGGAGAACATGCCCATTTCTTGAGACCAACCAATCTAGATATTATAGATAAGAAAAATGACTAAAAATTAATTCTGCATGTGATTTAGGAACACTTTTCCAAGGAATTTAAGATGTTTTTTTAAGTATCATGAGGAAACAGTCAACCCCAAACATCAACATAGTGAGCACTTATAAAATCATGTGGGAAAAGCAGTTCCCTATGACATAGGAAAAGGGCCACTAAAATGACAAACTAAAGAGAGAACAGAGCAGGATACAGTGGTTTTTCAAACAGAAGTTTTAGCATATATAGGCAGGGTAGTGTGGAAATTAAATCTGCATAAGAAATACTACAAGCAGTTTGGAAGAGAGCATCATGAAATTAAATCTAGAAAGGTAGACAGATTCTTGTGAGTTCTGGTAAGAACGTTCAGCATAAAGACACTTGTGCTCCAATGTTCATTGCAGCTTTGTTTATGGTGGCCAAGACATGGAAACAACCAAAATGCTCTTAGACAGATGAATGGATAAAGAAGTTGTGGTATATATACACAATGGAATACTATTAGGCGGTAAGAAAAGATGAAATAGGACCATTTGTGACAACGTGGATGGATCTTGAGATTATAATGCTAAGCGAAATAAGTCAGACAGAAAAAGCAGAGAACCATATAATTTCACTGATATGTAGCATATAAACCAAAAACAACAAAATAACAAGACAAACAAATGAGAAACAAAAACTCATAGACACAGATGGGAGTTTACTGGTTACCAGGGTAAGGGGGAGGGGTGGTAAATGAGGGTTAAGGAGATCAAATATTGGTGATGGAAGGAGAACTGATTCTGGGTGGTGAACACACAATGGGATTTATAGATGATGTATTACAGAATTGTACACCTGACATCTCTGTAACTTTACTAACAATTGTCACCCCGATAAACTTTAATAAAATAAAAAAAGTCAGTAACAGCATTCTCAGATTAATGAAATGTCAAGTAATGTCAAACTCATTTAGCATTTGTGATGTTTCTACACTAGTAATTGTAGCATGAATCCCAGCGTAGTCAACTAGAAGATAATTCTTCCAATCAAGAGGCTATGGAAATAATCCAGAGAAAGGATTTAAATTTAAAGTAGGATATTAGGTTTTAAATTTCATGTAGAAACCATGGAAATAGGGAGGATGAGATGAAAAGGAGATGTTAATGAAGTGAAATAAAAATGCTTTGTGTGTTCTTAGAGAGATGGTGAGAGTGAGATTACTCTTTTGTTTCCCATTTGCATGTGAAGGGAGGAAGGTATCATGAACTAATATCAGAAATACAGAAGATGGGGCAAGATTGAGAACAGGGAGAAAGATAACAAAGTGAATAGATTAGATCAGAACTCTTCCAAAAGTGCACTCAGTGGAAATGTAATTTGAGAATCACCCCGTGTTTGAAATGGTAGAAATAGTAGTGATAAAAACTTGGAGGGAGAAAACCATCAGGAAGAGAGGAAAATAAAGACCATGGAGCAGAGATCGCCTTAGAGGTGAAAAAGCAAACATTTGGTGCTGAAAAACGAAGGAACAGACTGAGGGGGAGCCACAGACTGAAATGGGACAGGCAGCAATTACTGTGAGACTGTTCCTTGGATGTAGCCATTGAAAGATCATTTTACATCTTTACCAGCATATTTTAGTGGAATATAGAAGTGAAAACCAGATTGCAGTGGGTGGAAAGAGCAAATATGATGTGAGGAACATAAGACAGGAAATATGCTCTCTTATATTAAAAAAAAAAAATCAGATACTTAACAAAACTTGTTCTCTGGAAAGGAAAACTAGAGTGACATAAGTGAGGGAAATTTATGTATGAGCAAGAGTGTACCCTTTGATTGTCTTAGTGCAATAAAGGTCTTGTTGTTTTATCCATCAAGGAGGTAAACATTATTGAATACCTAATATGTGCCAGTTATTACATAAAACCAACATTATACTATATATGATATTGTTATATGACATTTTTTCCCCAAAATTTAGGACTATCATCCTATGTGATTGAATAAGATTTGGCAATAGAAAGATGATGGATAAACAGATAGATGATAGATAGATAAATAGATAGATAATTGGTATATATTGTTATTTTATAATACAATTATATAGATATTTTATACACTTAGGATATTTCAAATTTGAATATTGTTAATAAAATTTAATTAGTATCTTTTCACATGAACTTGAGTGCACACTAGAAATAGTTATTTACTTAAGAGTATATGTTTTTTGAAAAGTCCAAGAAGAAAATAAGGAAGAAACTTTACAGACATTTACCTGGAGTAAGATTTTTACTGATATATCGCTAGGGCAAGGGAAGTAAGAGAAAAAATAAACATGTGGGATTACATCAAACTAAAACGTTTTTTCACAGCAAAGGAAACTATCAATAAAACAAAAAGGGATCCTACTGAATGGGAGAAGATATGTGCCAATGATATATCCAATAAGGGGTTAATATCACAAATTTATAAAAAACTCACTCAACTCAACTGCAAAAAAAACAAACAACCCAATTAAAAAATGGGCAGAGGACATGAAGAGACATTTTTCTAAAAAGGATGCACAGATGGCAAACAGACACATGAAAAAATGCTCAACCTCACTAACCATCAGAGAAATGCAAATAAAAACCACAGTGAGATACCACCTTACCCCAGTCAAAATGGCTATCATCAATAAATCAACAAACAACAAGTGCTGGCGAGGATGTGGAGAAAAGGGAACCCTTGTGCACTGTTGGTGGGATTGCAGATTGGTTCAGCCACTATGGAAAACAGTATGGAGCTATCTCAAAAATCTGAAAATGGAACTACCCTATGATCCAGTAATTCCACTCCTAGGTATCTATCCGAAGAAATCCAAAACTCTAATTCAAAACAACTGTATGCACCCCTATGATTATTGCAGCACTATACACAATAGCCAAAACATGGAAACAACCAAAATGCCCATCTGTAGACGACTGGATTAAGAAACAGTGGCACATTTATACAATGGAGTATTACGCAGCCATAAAGAAGAAAGAAATCTTACCATTTGTAACAACATCGATGGACCTAGAGAACATTATGTTAAGTGAAACAAATCAGACAGAGAAAGACAAATACCATATGGTCTCACTTATATGTGGAATATAAAGAAAAGAATAAATGAATAAACTAATCAGAAACAGTTTCAGAGACATAGAGGAAAAACTGAGGGTTGCTAGATGGGAGAGGGGGTGGAGATAAGGCAGAAGGTGAGGGGATTAGAAAGCACAGTCAGTAACCACAAGATTTCCATGGGATTACAAAAGTTAATTTGGGGAATGTAATCAATAATATTGTAAAGATTTTCTAGGGTATCCGATGGACACTTGTCTCATTAGGGAGACCACCTCAGGGAAGATGTAGATGCCTGATCACTGCACTGTACAACTGAAGCTGAAGCTGAACAATAATGAACGTCAACTACAAGTTTATATTTATATATATATATATATATATATATATATATATATATACACACACACACACATATATATACATATGTATATATATATGTATATATATGTATATATATGTATAAGTATATATATATATGTATATGGTTATAAGAAGTGGAGTACAGCATTAGGAATAGAGACAGTGGAAATGTAATGTCTGTGTGGGAAGTCAGAGGGATAGTGGATGGGGGAGGGGGTTGACAAAGTGTCAGGGATATAAATAATAAATGTCTAACTATTACATTGTTTTGTGCACCTGAAACTAATAAAAAAAATAAGCAAAACAAAACAAAACAAAACAAAAAAAAAGTGAACACAACAAAGGAACAAGACAAACAAATAAATAAACAAAAACTCACAGACACAGACAACAGTTTAGTGGTTACCTGAGGGTAAGGGGGTCAGGGGGGTGGTGATGAGGGTAAATGGGATCAAATATATGGTGATGGAAGGAGAACTGACTCTGGGTGATGAAGACATAATGCAATATATAGATGATCTATTATAGAATTGCACACTTGAAACCTATGTAGTTTTGCTGACAAGTGTTACTCTGATAAATTTTAATTAAAAAAAGGAAAATGAAATTAAAAAAAAAATAAAGACATAAAAAAGAGTATATGTTTTTTTCCAAAAACATATTCTGGGGAGTTTCATTATCAGTTTATCCTGGCTCACTGTAAAGCATCTGTAAGGAAAGTATACCTCCCTGCATTGGTTCTCTGTGTCTTAATGCCAAGTTGCAGAATTCCTTGCCCTGCAGCCTAGAGAAACTTTTATAGATTTAGATCCCTATCAACACAGCAGCCTCTAAGAAACCAACTACATAGACTATAATAACTCACATATGAAGTTGGGATTGTGCAAAGTGTAGTATTTTTTTCCTTACATCGTATAGGAGTTACCTCAAGAAATCACTGGGCCCTCAGAAATTTCATTGAGGAAAGAAACAATTGTATTTTTGTGGGGTTTTGGTCCTACACTTTGGCACACATGTGTCTCAGGCATCTAGACTGTCTGTCACTCCTTGTACTTTGGGACATATCAGCCTAAGCTTGTCACTCCAATGGGTCAGAAACATACCCTGTTGTAGGGTCAGGTGGTCATGAACTCTGAGGCTTCATTGTAGCAGAGAGGGAGACTTGTAAATACACCTGAGGCAAGAACATGCAATTTCAAATGTGCTGGGATCTGACTACAAATTTGAGAAAATGAGGTTAGTCATGGGTGACGCTTGAGTTGAATTGGCTAAGCTGAATTGAGTAACTTCCTCTGGTGAGATGTTCGGGAAAAGCATTAACAGACTCGATAGGAAAAGGAAGAGTAACTGGCCCAGCTATCAGGGAGACTCAGTCCATCAGGGCCCCTCTCATTCATCTTATGTATTTCCATTTCGTATATGAGGACACTTTCTACTGTCATAGACCCAATGCTTTCTGCTCAGTGCCCCCAGATTTTGCATAAGTGTCCTGGAAATGCTGTGAATTCTACTTATGTAATTCATAATTTAGCAACTCGTAGGATCAAACATTGATTTGATTCACAGCTATCTTAGCTCTGTTGTTTCTAGTTATGGATACATTTAGCACTGAACAAGATAATTCCTAAGTCTCCTTCTGTACTTCCAACAAAGATCTTAGAAACGTGAATACATCATTCTCATTTTAACTCTACAGCACTCTTAGGAGAATTTGCCTAAACTTCTCAGTATTTGAAACAATCATGGCCTTATAGAGCATCAATCAGTAAGAGCAGAGATTTAACCAAATCATCATGGCTTATTTCAATGCGACAACTTTGACAATTATTTATTTTAAAAAAATTGTGCAAACACTAAACCAAATAGAATACCAGGAAAATAGGCATAAATCAGGCTTCTTCAAGCAAATTAGATATGCTGGTATCCTGTTAAGTTGATCTGTAATTAATTGCTGGTGCCTCTAAGCACCTGAACAGGAGCAAATAGAAAGCATCTGTGAGAGAAAATTAAAACCTAGGGAGTGTGAGTGTGTGTGTGTGTGTGTGTGTGTGTGTGTGTGTGTGTGTGTATATATATATATATATATATATATATATATATTTTTTTTTTTTGTCCCCCCAAATACCTGGAAAGATAATGCAAACTGAGGGGCATCTAACAGAAAAAAACACACAACAGGAAAAGAGCCATAGGCATCTCAGATAATGGAATTATGAAACACAGATTATAACATAACTAACCCAAGTGTGAAAATATTTCTCAGGGAACGGAAAACTATATAAGATGACCAGACTGATTAAATACCACTTTTACAAATTAAAGAAAAAGACAAACAAAATTTAGAACAGAATAGAAACCTTTAATATTTAATTCTATTGTGTTTCAACAATTAAAATATGCCACTTTCCTTTGGTATTCAAAAAGCCGGCATAAACTCTAATTGTAATTCCTCTGTATTTAGTATATCTCTATTTATAATATCTTTCTCTCTTTATCTTTGCCATTCTGCATTGAAACAATAATTTGTTTAATTTAATGTTTCTTCAGTCTTAAGATTTATATCATTTGTTCTGAAAAATTATCAGCCATAATCACTTCACATATTGTCTTGCCTCTATTTTTTTCTATCGTATCCTAGTATAACTCATTATAAATTAACGCAGGACCTTCTCGTTCTATCCTTCACTTATCATTCTTTTTTATTTTGCAACACATTTTGATAATAGTAACATAGTAATAACAGCTATGGTTCTTGTACAATAAATATGTGCCAGGAACTGTGTAAGTACTTTACTTTTAACTCCTAAGAATCATATTGGAATCTAAAAAACAGAGATTAAGTAATTTCTTGATGGTCACGTTAGCTCTTGTGCCACCCTTGGATGGTTTCTTCTTTTCAGCTTTGTGCACAATTTACCCAAAGTTTAATAATTATTTCAGTTGTTAGAATTTTTTATAAGACTTACTGTTTTGCTCCTTTTCAATTCCACGTCCTTTTTCAAAATGCATTACTCTTGCTTTATCAATACTATTTTATAAATTTATTTCTTTGAACACATTAATACACATATTTGAAGGTATCTCTCATGTTACTATAGTACCTGTTTCTTAGGTGGCAAATCTCATGTTTGTATCATTTAACAATTGTCTTTCATGGATATTGTTTCCTTATTTGCTTTGTAACTTAGATTGTGAAGTAATCTTCAGCAGACTTTCTTATCTACAAGTATGAAATTCTTTTTTGTCCTCTAAGTTATCTACTTGTGTAGTTTTGCATGCTACAGATATCAGGGAAGTTGCATGTTTCCTTTGCCTGAAATACCACTCTATTTTGATATTGTATACTTTACTAATTATGTACAGGTTTTTTTCCCCCTATATCTCTGAGTCCATTTCTGTTTTATTTGTTTGTTTATTCTGTTCTTTCAATTGCACATATGAGTATAAGTGAGATCATATCTCTCTTCTCCTTCTGGTACCCCTATAACGCAAATGTTGGTGCACTTGATGTTGTCCCAGCGGCCTCTTAAACTACCCTTATTTTTTGGATTCTTTTTGCAGTTATGATTGGGTATTTTCTGCTACCTTCTCTTCCAAATTGCTGATTTGATCCTTTTCTTTATCTTATCTACTGTTGATTCCCTCTAATGAATTCTTCATTTCAGTTATTATAGTCTTCATTTCAGACTGGTTCTTTTTTTTTTTTTCCTATTCCTAAATTGAAGTCCTCACCGGGATCATTGAGCATCCATATAACCATTGCTTTGAACTGTGCCTCTGGTAAATTGCTTGTCTCCATTTTGTTTAGTTTTTTTCTGGAACTTTGTTTCTGTTCTTTTATTTGGGACATGTTTCTTTATCTCCTCATTTTAGCTGCTTCCCTGTGATTGTGTCTATGTATTAAGTAGAGCTGCTATGCGTTCTGATCTTGGTAGATGGCCTTATGTAGTAGTTGTGTTGTGGGCACCAGTAGCGCAGTGTTCCTGGTCACCTGAGTCTAGTGCTTCAGGTATGTCCCTTATGTAGGTTGTGTGTGCCTTCTTGTTGTAGCTAAGCCTTGAATGACATTGGCACATCAATGGGAGGAACTGAACTTCAGACTGAGCAGTTGTGAGGACTAGCTGTGACTATAGTACAGGCGCTGTTGTGCAATGACTGACCCTATGGAGCAGGATTTGCAGGTACCTGTTGACTCTGCCCTTAGGGTGTGTCATTTATGGAGGTGGTTGGGTGGTGCTCTGGTATGGTCTAAAGCTCGCTACCAAGTGTGTCAGTTCTGGAGCCTCTTGGCAGGGGTTCCGCTGCAGGCCAAGTTCAACTGCTGCCTGTGCCCTGTCCAGGGCCACTCAGTATGAGCTACAAAGTGAGCTGTAGGTGGTTTTCATTTATGCCAGACTTACAGGTGCCCAGGAGAGGCTAGGCTGTGAACTGAGGCTGGCTGCCACTAATGCCAGGCTTAGGACTGCTTAGCAAGAGGTACAAGACACACTGATGATAGATGCTGCTTGTTTGGGGTTTGTGAATCTTTGAGAAAATTTTGGAATATCTGTAGCATGAGCCAAGACAGGCTGTTTGTATGGAAAAGCCACTAGAAACAGCTTGAGTGTGCCACCATGTTGGGTGGGGTGATGTCTCAGGGAATCACCATGACAGGAAGAATTGTTTTAGCCACGTTCATGGAGACTCACTTATGGCACCTGCCTGCATGTGCAGGTTGGGTGATGGAAAGGCTCAACAAAAGAACAATGACTCTTGCCAGCATTTCTGTCAAGGAAAAAGCTGCCCCGCCGGTCCTCAACCTGTAGCCAGACAATTTAATTCAATTCAATTCCTTCCTATATATATCCCTGGTACCTTTCAAGCTACTCCCCCAGTGCTGTAGCTCAAAATGAGTGGGTCTGTCAATGAGCAAGTCCATGCATGGGCCATTCAAGAGGAATATCTGGGACTCCAGCAGCCCTCTGTCTCTCTCAGCCACAATCTCTGCTAGTTTTCACAGCCAGAAGTTATGAGGATTTCTCTTCCTGGCACTTGAACCCTGGGCTGAGAAGCTTGATGTGATGCTGTGACCTCTCACGTTTTTTGGGGGGACCTCCGTAGCTGAGATAGGCTGACATTTTTTTAAATGCTCTTACATTAAATGATCTTTTTTTTTATTATTATTAAAGTTTATTGGGGTGACAATTGTTAGTAAAGTTACAGAGATTTCAGGTGTACAATTCTGTATTACATAATCTATAAATCACATTTTGTGTTCACCACCCAGAGTCAGTTCTCCTTCCATCACCATATATTTGATCCCTTTTACTCTCATCTACCACCCTCCTCCCCCCTTACACTCTGGTAACCACTAAACTATTGTCTGTGTCTATGATTTTTTGTTTCTCATTTGTTTGTCTTGTTCTTTTGTTGTTTTTGGTTCATATATCACATATCAGTGAAATCATACCTCTCTTTGCTTTTTCTGTCGACTTATTTCGCTGAGATTTATAATCTCAATATCCATCCATGTTGTCACAAATGGGCCTACTTCATCTTTTCTTACTGCCGAATAGTATTCCATTGAAAAATGGGCAGAGGACCTGAAGAGACATTTCTCCAAAGAGGACATACAAATGGCAAATAGACATATGAAAAATGCTCGATATCACTAATCATCAGAGAAATGCAGATAAAAATCACAATGAGATATCACCTCACCCCAGTTAGAATGGCTATCATCAACAATACAGATAGTAAAAAGTGTCGGAGAGGCTGTGGAGAAAAAGGAACCCTCATACACTGTTGGTGAGAATGCAGATTGGTGCAGCTGCTATGGAAAGCAGTGTGGAGGTTCTTCAAAAAATTATCAGTAGAATTACCATATGACCCAGCAATCCTTCTCCTGTGTATCAACCCAAAAAATCTGAAAATATTTATACATAAAGACACGTGTGCTCCGATATTCATTGCAGCTTTATTTATGGTGGCCAAGACATGAAATTATCTTGATCTCCCCTTCCCTGAAGTTTTAGCTCCAAACGGTAGAGGAGATTTTTCACATGGTATCCTAATTTATTTATTAACCAAAGTCCTGCCCAGAAGAAGTAGCCCATTTTAATACTCCCCAAAGCTTTGTTGCTTCATTTTCTGCTCTGTAATAGTACCTTTTCCTTCTTCACTTCTAGCATGTGGGAAATCTCTTTGTTGTTTTAGAGCTGAAGTATGCATTTAAAATGTCCCATTTTTATTCATTCAGATTTTAGCTTTGTGTTTGGACTGAGGATGAGAGATGTATTGAGTCCTCTCTTTCCCAGTAGGGAACCTCTTGAAACAGATACTAGAAAAACAGTTTAATCTTCTGTCTTCTTGATTCATGGTTCAGGGAAATCTACCTGCACAGGCAGACTTGTTGTGGAAATGCAACAGGACTCACTGCTCACTGGAGAGCGCTCTCACTGGAAAATTCTAGTTTCTCCCTTCCCTCTTGTTCTACAGTTCTAACTTTATGTATTGGAAGAGCACTTCAGTCACCCACAATTTTGGTATGTCTGGGGGGAGGCACTGAATGGGATGAATAGCTCCACTTCAAGAATGAGCTATTCCATCAAAATGATTACTGCCTTGATCACTGCGCTTATTTAAATAATAACTCATGAGAAATAGTCACATTGTGTAATGAAAAATACTGAGGATTATAAATGTGTTTTCAAAAACTAGTAATTTAGAAATGACAAAAAAAGTCAGTATAATTTAAAATTAATTATAAATCTTGGAATAATTCCTTTGATCATGGTTTTTTGGGTTGTAACATATTTATTCTTCTAGAATTCCTCAGTGACTATGCTAACTCTTTAGGGTATATTAGAAATTGACAGCTCATTAACAGCTCATTAGGAATGCTGTTGACTTTGTAAAAGATACATATTTTGCACAACAGATTCTTACTTTGGGCCAGATTCACCATTTCAGGGAGATTAAATATCCCTGCTAGCAATAATGTAAAAGCACACATATGCAGGGTTAAAATGATAAAAAAAAAGAAATGCCATAAGTTTTACGATATTTCAAAAGGTACCTCAACGTGACATACTTTTATTTTCTGTTATCTTCTTTCCTGTCAATTTATAGAAGTTGCTTGTCAATTGCCAGTTCCCTTAAAAACACATGCACTCATGATTCATTCCAGTTTCTTAGTCATAAAATTATTTTCTCTAAACATTGGAGATTTTTTGGAATTATTTGTCGACAAAGCCAAATCACGTTTTATTAATAAATGCATGAAAGAAAGACATATTAAAATATTTTTTTTGAAAAAAGAAAAATTATCCCATAGATTAAAAAAAAAAAAACCCACATCTATGCTTTGGAACACAATTTTAACTCAGTAGAATTTAACAGTAGTCAAGACTTGGCATGGGAAAATTGGCCCATTGGCCCAATCCAGCCCATTGCCTGTTTCTATAGATGAATTTTTATTGGAATACCACCACACACATTCATTTTGGAATTATCTATGGCTGCTTTCACGCTGCAATAGTAGAAAAAAGTAGTTGCATATATAGCATATGACCCATAAGTCCTAAAATATTTACACTTTAGCTTTTACTATTTTTAACCTTTGGTTAGATTGAGATAACTGTTTATTTATCTTGAGATTTATGCCATTTGAATTAAAATAGTATGTAGGAATAGGGCATATATCTTTGACTGGAAGTCTATAAAATTGAACATCTTTAACTGGAAACCTTTAACTTTGGATGTTGGAAATCTTTACATATTTAGCTATAAATAAGTTATAGATAAACCATAGAGTGATTTATAAGCTTGGATTATAATTTTTATTTTCACTTTCTTTCTTTGTTGTTATAACAGGGATGGAACCTCAGTCCACAACTGTAGAGTTCAATAAGTATATGTTAAAATATTTTAACTATAATTTCTATTTTGAACCCAAAGTCCTTCAGGGTAGGAAGCATTTAAATTCAGAGTGCCAGTTTGTGGATTTTCCTCTTTTCATAATTCGTATTATCTGTTTGAGCTACAGAAATATTGAAAAGACCAGCTATGGCAACTGACCACTCTCTCTTCTAATCTGACAATTGTTGTTATCTGGGTTTAGTCATTAATTCACACATGTGACTCCAGGGTTAGCCAATATTCTGTATGGCATTTGCTCACAGTAATACAGACAGTTCATCATAAGACATTATTCTATCCTTCAGTCCTTTTCATGTGCATTGGGTCTTACTTCTATTTCAAGGCCATTCAAGGCTACAAGACATGGGACTTATGGATCACCTTGCTTCTCTGTGTCAGAGAAGTCTCTGTAGGTCCCATTTTTCTATTCTTACTGTATAATTTTTTTTTGGTCTTTTGTGCAGCCTCTTGTGACTTTGCCTGAGAATAAGGAGCAGAGACCCTTTTCTAGAACATACCAATGCCTATCATTCTCACTTTGTCTCCCTCTATTCAGTGTACAAAAGAAAGCCCGACATTTCTCAAATCCCATTTTTCTAATACTGTAAGAGATAATGGGCTATAAAAATAAGCTCAAAAGAAGAGCCTATATTAATATATATTGCCACATCTCTCTGCAAAAGGAAAGAACCCAAACATCAAGTCGTTTAAATGAAGATGAAAGAACAAAAGGAAAACCAAACAAAGAAAAAAAAAATAAGTCTCTTAAGATTCTGAAATAGTATTTCACTACACTGAAATATTATTTCAGAACCTTAAGAGACTTAAGACACTGATTGCTTGCTGTTGCCATCTTAATCTTCATCAAATATTAACGTGTACATCAATATCCCTTCAAACAGATATATTATTGGTCAGGTTAGGTTAGGTTTAACGTAAAGCAACAATTAACCCCTAAACGTTAGTAGCATAATGTGATACATGTTGTACCATTTCAACATATATATTCACTGCACGTTTGTGTATGGACCTATGTCATACGGTCTCAGGGCTTCAGTATGATGGAGGCTTCACCATTTTGACATCCACCCTTTGGAACACGGCACTTTTCTCATCATCAAAAAGAGGGAAAAAACAATAAAGAGACTTTTCTGTGGCTCAGCCAAAATGTAAAATATACCACTTCAGCTCACTTATTATTAACCAGGGGTAGTACGCCATTCCACTTAAGTATAATTAGATAGAAAGTGAGTCTTCTGTATGTCCAGAAGGAGAAATTGAAATGAAATATAGTAGTGTCTCTAACACAGGAGACATTATGTGATGGCAATTTTTTAATTCTTCTAAACTTTTGTAGAGGGAATCTTAGAATCATATTTTTCAAGCCATCTGATAAAATATATCAATGCAAAGGAACACTTCTATTTTGGACAAAAGAGAATATACTGAGAACACCAGTTATTCTAGTCAGAAGCAAGTGAAGATGTTTCCTCATTCTAAAGGAAACAAGTGAAGGAGCATTCATACTTTCTTCTCCAATATTTTACACATATCAGAACCTCAAAAGACATGCACAATTTAATTTTATTCCTTCACTTGCATAACTGTAATAGAAAGATAAGAGTTCATAGCAAAAACAAATCAGTTTTAAAGCTTTGCTTTTGTCATTTTAATAAAATATATCCTTCAGAAAAAGTTATGGAAATGTATGAATATTTAATAAATGACAGATTTATTATTGTTGGGTTTCTCCTTACATTCTTTATTCAACTTCATTATATATATTTTCATAAAAGACAGGAAAGACAGTTCTACATTCAAAGAACATATTGGCGTGGTGTGCCCTCTCATTCAAAAACATTTTTAAATGAGAGGGAGGGAAGGGTTATCATAGAGAAACATGCAGTTTACTTTGTTTAGAATTTTTAACTTTATAATGAACCTGTACAGTATATTTAATTTGGGATAAAGTAATTTAAAAAATAAAGAAATCAAAATCAAAAGATTAAAACTAAAAAATGTAAAACTAAACTTTGAACACTCTGTAATACTTTTCCAATATATATATTTTAGGTAATCGGAAATGTACATTTTTTATTTATTGGTTTCAACCAAAGATATGAGTTTTGCAGAATATATTATTTTTAAGTACTAGAAAAGTAAAAATGATTGCAAAAAAAATGTATCTGCAGTTGTATATTATAGCTCTTTCAATCACAAGTCTATCACAATATAGGAAATAAACTATTTAGTTTGAAAGAACATGGGAAGCTAAATAGGTTTGAGTCAGCAAACAGGCCACATGGCTGTGAAGTCCTGATTCACTTCCTTTCATTAGTTCACCCTATTAAGTAAACTGAAGTTTAAATTACCGTCTTCAAAGTTTAATTTATTTTCTTAGTCAAGCAGTTAACCATATTTATAGAGGCCTGACAATTCTAGGAAGGAAAAAATGCTTACAGTAGCACCAATATGAAGAGAGAGGCATAAAAAATATATATGCATCTCTATTTAAAATGTTAGTGAAAAACTTTCCTACAAAAGCATGTGATTATAATTTACCAACATTTTACTTTGGGGGCACTAACATATTAATTAACATTTAATCAAAATTTATTTTTTCTTTAATTATATAGCCATTTATTTAATCCAGATTCACAACTATGTATCCTACCTAAGTAGATTTAAGCTTCATATTGGGGAAAAATAGAGAATAATCTCAGCCTGTAGGAAGATGTCATCTTACGTTAACACACGTAGAAAAATTGACACATTTAGTTTATGTCATATATAAATAAGTGTATATATGAAAAATGTGTGAATTTAAAGTCATTAGAGGTACATGTCATGATGTAATGTATATTATTTTACTGGAAGCTAGCATCAACTTAGTTAACTGAAAGAGATGTATTATAGATCAGGATTCTTATATTAGATATGGTTTGAATTACATGTCTCCTAAATAATCTTCAAATTACAAATTGATATTTTAGATTCAAACCTTCATCCAATATAAGAATCTCCATCTGTAATACACTTCATGCAGTTAGCTAAGTTTATGCTTACATGCTTCCAGTAAAAGAAAATACACTACATCAGGACATAACACCTCTAATGACTTTAACTTCATAGACGTTTTTCTTAGGTTGGGCTTCCTAGGAGAACATGCAGGAGGTTTATTCAGTGTAGGATGGGAGTGCCCTTGGAATCGACATCTGTGCTAGGGTGAAGGAAGAAGGATTACACAGAGGAAGCAATTAAATTGGAATACAATTTCACAAAGGTCCCAGCCAATATTATGGAGCAGTCTGGAGCTAGGATAGCCTTTCAAAGTTATAAGTATCCTGTCTTCAGAGAAAGGAGCTCATTCTTCATACCACTGTATGAATCAATTATTGGATTTAAGGTGCACCAGGGGAGGCTCTATGACTTTGATGGAGATAGCATTTCCTGTTGAACAACTTGTCTGGGCTTTTAGCCTTGAATACACTTACCAGCAGGGGGAATAAATGCTTCAATCCTAAAGAATAGGCATGTGTGACCTACCAAAGATTTTACTCAGCCCACTCCTTTCTTCACTGAGATCAAGTTTCTTTTAATAATGAAATATTCAAACAGCTCCATAATATTCTGGTTGATCTCCTTTCCGGAGAAAATTTCAAAAGGTTAATGGGATGAACTACACCCCACCTATCCACACCACCCTGCCACTGGACTAGGGGCCTCAACTGGGGTTCATCAGCTCTCAAATATGCATACAAGATGTTTCTTAACCTAGGCCTCTACTTTTGTGGCCGGATGATCAAGAACCTCATTTCTGATGGTCTAAGTTCATGGATAGTATGCCTTTTTCAGGTCATAACAAATACAATAGTAGTCTATGTACTGTCAAGTTTTTACCAAGGAGTACCAGCACATGTTCCAAAGGATCACCTGAAGAGCCTCATCTCTCCCTCCATGTCTGCAAATTATAACAGTAGCTCAGTCTTCCATTGATAATTGCGGTCAATTATCCTATATAGGAGAATAGCTCCATTTCTTTCCTCATTATTTCTTGATTCAAGCAGCCTGAACTAACCAAGCAGCAGTCATAACCTAGCTATTAGAATTATTGTTATGGTCTCTGGTGAAATCATTCATCTTTAACAATAAGCACTTCTAAACCACAGAGTTGGCATGGGAAGTATAAATTCCCTAAGCAGGTAGCTAGGTGTGAATGTAAGCAAAGCCACTACCACTTATACCACTGGATTTCCAGACCCAAGTTTGCTACCTATTGGGCACATAACATCACATTTTAACCATTGATTTATTATCAACTCCAAGTTAACTCTTTAGTTCCAGCTTCAGAGGTCATGCTTTGCTCTATCAAGCCAGAAACTTCTGGGTGCCACAGTGTTTTATATGACAGGTGGATCTCACTAACATATGCCCATTTTTTTGCTATAAATTGGATCTGTTGGTCTGATGCGATGTTAAATGAGATTTTCTGTGATAAAATCAATTCTTTATAAGCACTCAATTAGTGGTGGTGACTTATGCTTTGAGCACATGAAAGCCAAACACATATCAAGAACATTTGTGGATTCAAATACCAGAGATTACAGGGTCCAACTGTCTGATTGGTCTCTTAGAAGGAAATGCCATATTGGGGGAGATAAGTGTTGGTCTCCGTTTGGGGCACACTGCATATTCTGCAGCAACAATGACTAGATCAGCCTCATTAAGTAGGACCCAAACCCTAACTATGTGTAGTCTATATCCCTGCTACCATGGTTACACCAATTCTGCTGCCATTTGCCAGTATTGGAGATTTATAAAAAAGGTTGGCTGGTAGAATTGTTTTGATTTCTTTTTTCTGTCATGTCTCTTCCATGGTGGTTCTTAACTAACATACAATATAAAAATCATTATGGTTTATGAACTTCAGCCACACGACTTTCCTCCAGATCTCTTTATCCTTAAACATCACAATCTTTCTACTTCCAGGCCTCTAATAAACCAGCTAAGGCATTCATTAATCTGCAAGTATATATTCTTAGCTCTGATCACTTTCTTTTAACAAAACATAGAAGACAAAGAATATTACGCAAAGATCTGACCACTGGGCACATTGTCTCTGATTACATCTTTCATGGCCACAACTGTATGGAGTATAGTGCAGCAGATTTCCATTTTTAGTGAGTCAAACCATCTCCTAAGTTAGGGTGGCAATTTCTTCCTTAATCCATTGGTCATAAGGGATACCCTCTCCTTATCTGACAATAAGTGTGAGCTGAGGGAAAGTCCCTGGTGCAACAATGTTTAGTGACACTAGGTTCTAGGCTCCCTGGCTTGTAGAGCCTGATTGTAAATTTCGAACACTCTCATTTTCAATCTTATGCATATCACCTTTATCTTAAAATAGATTGCTGTTGGGCAGCAGATTTGGTTGCTTTGACAGAACCGAAGCCATGACAGACTATTCCAGCTGCATATTCACCTGATGTCCCCTAATCAGGTGCTTTTTTCCCCCACCAGGACTTAGTAGCATTTCAGTAACTGTTTTTGAATAGGTATAATTCAAATGGCTTAAACCTGTTGCAGGGCCCTTTCTTGCATTTACCCTCACTAAATGCTGGAAGAATTCCCTATCATTCAGAAAAATGTGTTGAATCTATATTCCAAAATATGGAATTGCCATTGTAATGTCACCACTCTAATCTGGCCATTCATTACAAAAATTACTCTGTGACTTCCTTGCTTCTGATAGTTAAGCATCAACATACACCCTCTAATATTTTGGGATCTTACCATCCCTTTGGAAAATGGTGCCCCAGTTCTGTAACAATATCGTCTATCCCCAGCCCTGCTTTGCAGAGACAACGCAACACTGAGATTCTCTGTGATGCTGTTACTTTTTTCTCTAGCACAGTGCCTACTGCTTTGATAGACACTGTATCCTCAGACCACTCCCATTATTCGGGGAACATAGTCAGTTGTTGAGAGTTCAGACCTTACCTAGGCTATCCACCTGCTTCTCTGAAGCTCTTGATTGTATCTTTCACTGTTTGCCAAAATATTTCTTTCATTTGTACTTCACTTAGTGTTAGTCATAACATTCTTCAAGGACCGTCCTATAATGTGTAAGCACAATTTCTTGTGTCCTTGACAGAGTGTTAACACCTGTATTAAGGAGAGTCAACTCATCAATAAACTCCTGATGTAACTTTATATCCAGCTCTCCCATGATCCAGAACCTCAGAACCCAGGCCATGCTTAATAATATCCAGGATCCTGTCCACAAATAGGTTAGTTTCTACAGTTCCTTTGAAGTGTAGTCCCTTTTCTCTTTTAACAGCCTTAGTATATCTTTAACCAGATATGTGGTCAATTAACCCTCTTTATTATTTCCATGGCCTGGAGGGGAAGTGGGGATATATCATGAGCGGGGTACTTATTTTCTCGCAAAGAGAGAGACCACAGTAACATCTTCCATCAAAGACTTTAACAGAAAGTAGTGGACACTCTTGCCCACCCAGAAGGTTCACAGGGATATGGAAATTTAAAGTTTTCCAGTATCCTCATGATGTTTCTGAGGGTATCATTCCTCCCTATTTAGGGCCCCAATCTTAGAGTAGCCAACTTGCTGAAGTTGGAATTCAACCTCCTCTGAAGCTCTACTACTCTTAAGTTTTTGGCCTGCAGATTTTCTGCCCTCTTGCCACAGGACCTGAAACTATGTGTCCTCAAGTAGGGAAGGCCTCTTGCTTAGAGACTTAGCTTTAACTACACACGCTCAGCTATTTGTTCTCTTTCTCCAATGTGTCAATTACCCCCCAGCAACAGCCAACCTATTCCATAGTTCTAAAATAAGGACTTCCTCTGAACTTCTGAAATACCACATTCTTGCTCTCACTGATGCAATTACTTTTCTCCATTTGTTTCCCATCAAGGTCACCACAGGGATGGTGGCCACCTAGCAGCTGTGATGATCTTTTCATTGCCTATTAGCCATTAGGTGATCATCCTGAAAAATCTCACTTTAGAATCTACTTCCTTTGACTACTCCTGACATCAATTATCTGAGTCAAGTTACCAGGAATTAAACTCTGAGATAGAGATTTGTATGCAGAAAATTCTTAGGAGCACCCTAGTAATCAACACCTATGGGAAAATGAAGAAAATATGATTAGACAAAAAGAGGAATTAAACTGAACAGTCATAGCATAAAAGTCTCATTCTACCTTCAGGGAGATCTGGAATTGGGCCGGCCCTTTGGAATTGTCCAACCCTGAATCAAGGTATCTGAGCCTCTATATTCTTACATACAGAATGGCCTCTATATTCCTGCCACAGATTACAAGTAGGGCATGGAATACCACATGACATTGGATGTAACAGTTCTCTTTCATAGAGAGCAATTTTTGGGGAATCTCCTCATTTGAGTGCTCATCCACCAACAGTTTCAGTGGCATAGGAGGGGTGCCCAGGTAGTGTATCTGGGGGGGTACATCATAGCTTCCATCCTAACATGTCAACATTCTTTATTCAGATGATCCATCATTTGTGCAATGTATTTTTTCTTACACACACACACACACACACAGCAGCCTTGACTATTACCTAAGTGCATTCTGTAACTGACTGAGAGTATTTCAGACTTCCTGCTTCCACATCTCTACCCTCTCAATTTCAGAGCTTATTTTACTCTTTTAGGTTCCTGATACTTCCTTATAACATAATTCCCATGTCTGCAACAATTATAAAGGTCCGACTCTATATTATCTTGGATTTTAAGACTTAAGAGAATGTTTGAGTAAGCCCATGAGCTAATATATTGTAATTTTTCAATGGCATTTTTATAAATACTGTTTTATCCCCTCATGATTTCTCATTCCAAAATTAGAAAAATGGAGTGTTTGTACAGAATTTAGGAAAATACCAAAGTCAAACACTTAAGAACATTTAGTGCATAAAATATTTTTTTGGACTCATCAGATTATTGGAGCCTTCTAGTGTATATGCCTTCAAAGAGTTACAAAAAATCCTTCCTTCTTTTATTAAAGACATTTGCATGAACACAAGACATTGTTTTTAACAGTTCACAAGCTTCTGCTGTTTTTGTACTATCTGAAGGCTGTATCATCTTTTAATGTCAATGCAGTTGGTTGCCATAGAAATTATAATGATGTCATTCACTATTTAAGGCTAGAAATAAACAGCAGGAACAGATGGGCATTTCAGAATGAAGGGCAAAGTTTTAATGTAAATGTTCCTAAAAACAAAGAATGACAGGTTAAAAATCACATGCAAAAACTACAACTACCTTGTGCAACATTTAACATTAGGATGTGTCTTCATAGTTAGCAATCTAAGTTGCTGGGTTGGAATCAGGGGCATAAGAGCTGAAGGAGCAGAAAAGGCGTTTTCACAGAGCAAAGACTGAAACAGAATCTTGTCTAAATAGGACTGGAATAGGATCATGGTTACAGTATACAGATATCAATGCCCAGTAATCCCAAGCAGGGATGGGACTGAGACAGACTGAAGAGAAAAGTAAACTTAGTCTCAAAGAAGTTGGGGCATGTATGATGACAGCTTTTGATTTTTTTCCCCAGTAATATGTATTAGGATAGAGAATCAAAGAAGACACTTATATCTAAGTCTAAAATGGTAATAAAAAATGCTTTAAAAATGCATTATTCCATAATTGCTGTACCATTTTGTCGTAGAAGAAGATATACAGCTATGGCAATTATTATATTCTTGGTAAAAAAATTCTCACCCTGTCATATAATATCCACAAATTACTCAAAATGTAACATTCGAAGTACTGTGGGTACCTGCATTTAGGGGGTTACACTAAAATCAAACAGTCTAAGTCATCAAAAAAAAAAAAAAAGAAAACACTACAAATTTAAAATTAAGACAATTTAAATAGGACTTAGACATATGGACTTCTTAGATACCTTAGTTTTTAAATATTGACTAGAGATTTTAGAAAATCTAAGGATATTTTCATCTGCAAGCTTTTGTTTAGTTCTGTTAATCTGGCCAGAAAATTTTGCTCAATGGTCACTAACATATAACTAGAAAATAAGAACAGAAAAAATATATATATATATATGTATTTTCTAAAGCTACCCATTAAGCTAATTCAAAGTGGAAATCCCCATGAAAATGCAACACAAAAGTTATTTGGAATATAATTTTAAAACTATTTTACCCTATGCTGATTTTCACTATTGATCTTGTTAAGTTTGCACTGATGTATTTTAAGCCTGGACTATCTTGAGTCTTGAGCCTATGAAATCAGGCATCCCAGGTGACTGTGGAGTGATGGTCAGAAATGTCCTTAACATAAACTGGGCCAACATTGTAGCTTTGTTCCTTTGTTCTAGTTATTCATACATCTGTTCATTGTGTTTGTGTAAGGAGTGACTCACTTACACCCAGAGTGACACATTGGGTCACTGTTTTGTAAGAAGTTCTGCTTATCCCAGGAATATGAACTCTTAAAATGAGTTGAGTGTTTTGCGTTCACCTCTCTTTAATGATTTCAAAAATGTATTTGTGTTATAAAAACAAAAATACATTGAAGTTTTTGTTATAGGCTGAATATTTTTGTTCTCCCAAAAGTCATATGTTGAAACTCTACCCCCCAAAGCGATGATATGAAGAGGTGGAGCATTTGGGAAATAAATAGGATTAGACGAGATCATCAGGATGGAGTCCTCTTCAATGGGATCAGTGTCCTAAGAAAACAAAAATGAGAATAAAAGGACAGTATTTACCTCCTTATATGTCTTCTAATGTCCTCTATGTGGAATGAAGAGGCTATAATTAAATTAATAATTTTTATCTTTTTTATCGATTATGACCTCATGAAGTAAAATTGAGGGCAACCTACTATCTAGAGTTAAGACAGCCAATTACAAACCAAGAAGCTGTCTCTCACCAGATACTCAATCTGCCGGTGCCTTGATTTTAGACTTTCCAGCCTCCAGAAGGGCGAGAAATACATATTTGTTGTTTAAGCCACCCGTCTATGGTAATTTTGTTTTAGCAGCCTATGTAGACTAAGACAGATTTAGTTTAGGTGGTGAATTTAACTTATTCCATAGAAAGAAAAAAATACATTTTTGAAAACAGGAAAAAACAGGCAAAATAGTCCTAATATTATATAAAATCAAAATCACAGCAAGATTCTCCTATTAACTATCTTTATCAATAAGAATAAATGAAACTTTTATTAATTTAATCTCAGCTATAGTCACTGCCCTGATTCTGGTCTGGGGACCATTCCATTGTTTACCGAGTTCAGTGCCAGCTACAATTTATGTTTTGTGTTCATGTGCCATATGGAACAACCCCAGTTCATATGACAAAACATTGTTTTGTACCAAAGTTGTCAAACCGTTATAAAGAATACTCATGCCTAGTTTATAGTTGCTAAAAATTACTCCTCTTCGAACACCAACAAAAAAATTCTGACGGATATGGTTTTACTGGTTCCTCAAAAAATTAAGAATAGAATTAGCACATGACCCAGCAATCCTTGTCCTGGATACCTGCTAAAAAAATCTGAAAACATTTATCCATAAAGACATATGTGTGCCTATGTTCACTGTAGCTTTATTTGTGGTGGCCAAGACATGGAAACAACCAAAGTGTCCTTTAATAGATGATTAGATAAAGAAGATGTGGTACATATACCTAATGGAACACTACTCTGCCGTAAGAAAAAATGAAATAGTGTCATTTGTGATAACATGAATGGATCTTGAGATTATTATGCTAAGCAAAACAAATCAGACAGAAAAAGTCAAGAATCATATGGTTTCACTGATATGACGGATGTAAAACTGAGAACAGCAAAAAAACAAGACCGACAAATGAAGAAACAAAACCTCATGTACACAGACAATAGTTTAGTGGTTACCAGAGGGTAAGGGGGGAGTAGGGTGGTAGATGAGGGTAAAGGACATCAAATATACGGTGATAGAAAGAGAATTGACTCTGGGTGGTGAACACACAATGTGATATATAGATGATGTATTACGGAATTGTACACACCTGAAATCAATATAACTTTACTAACAATTGTCACTCCAATAAATTTTAATAAAAAAATAAAATGGGGTGGCTGGTTAGCTCAGTTGGATAGAGCATGGTGCTGGTAGCACCAAGATTGTCGGTTCGATCCCCACATGGACAACTGTGAGCTGCACCCGCAATAATTAATTAATTTCTTCATGAGGTGCGATATTCCTTCCGTGGGTTCCCTGCATGCCACATATACAGAATGCCAAAGGCCTTCCCAGTTTGTACATAACTATCATAAAGAATTATTTGAATCATCTTTGCTTTTAGAAGGAAAAGACATAAAATATATAACCTAAAGTCTTAATTCATTTTCTCAAATTGTTTTTCTGTAATACTCAGTCCAAATATCCAATGTCCTTCTTTATTTCTCCTAATAAATAATAATCATTTCTAATTTGTAAGTGTTTACAGTTTAGAGTAAAAAGGTTTTAAACATGTGTCCTTCTAAGAAAATGAAAATTGAAATAAAAGAATAGCGTTTACCTCTTGATATATAAAGTGTCTCCTGTTGTCGCCTATGCGAAACTAAAGGGCCATGATTAGGTTTATAATTTTTAATGTCTTCTTCCTTGATCATGAACTGAAGGTAGAGGGTAATTTTCACCTCATCAAAAATGTGAAGTAATTTATAAGTGGTTAGTGGCCATATCAAAAGCTAGTTAATGTAGCTATTGAGCATATGGTATTTAATTTTGCTGATAAAACAGACTGAACACAGGTACATTATTGAACAATGATACTCAAAAAAGGGATACTTTTTTAAAAAATATCATAACTTAGTTATTTCTTTTGAACATTTTCCAAAGAGAAAAGATATCCCTCTGCCTAGAAAGATGTAACATCCATCTTTATACTTTTTTGAAAAAGGAGTTCAAGTTTAATCTCTCATTGATTTTGAATGTCAAACATAAACTGCCTCATCCTACTTACATATTTGTAAATTCACCAACATATTTGTTGATAGATTTATAAGCTCTTAAATATTAGCTTTGGTTGTTTTACTTATTTTTTTTAGATTTAAAAAAAAATAAGTATAGTTGTTATACAATATTATATTAGTTTCAGGTATACAATATAGTGATTCAACATTTATATACCTTCCATACAATCACCACATTATGTTTAGTAAGTCATCATGCAAACTTATCACAGTATTATTGACTATATTCCCCTTCACCTTTGTCACCCATCCCCCAAACCTCAGCCCTCTGGCAATGGTCAGTTTGATCTCTGTTTCTATGAGTGTGTTTTTGTTTTGTTTTACTTTATTTGTTTATTTTTGGATTCCATTTATTTTTAGATTCACATATAAGTGAAACCATATGGTATTTGCCTTTCTCTGTCTGACTTCATAAATGTTGCAAATAGAAATAGTTCATTCTTTTTTATTGCTAAGTAATAATCCAATATATTTGTGTGTATATAATGTTATATATATGATACATCTCACAGATCTTATGCATATATATTATATGTACACACAGACAGACACACACACACACACATCACATATTTATCCATTCATCTATACGATGGACATCTGTTTTCACATCTTGGCTATTATAAATAATGCTCAATGAATTGCAAATTGGTACATTCACTGTGGAAATCAGTATGGAGGTTCCTCAAAAAACTAAAAATAGATCTACCAGATGTGCCTGCAATTCCACTTTTGGGTATTTATCTTAAGAAAATGAAAACACTAATTCAAAAGGACACATGCACCCTAATGTTCACATAGTATTTTTTTTTCTTTGTTTTCTTTTTTTGTTGTTGTTGTTTGGGGTTTTTTAAATACTTAATTATCATTTTATTAGGCATTGGGTGATAAATTTAATTCTCTTTCTTTATTGTTGAAACAAGAACATTCATCCTTCATTTACAAATCTCTCCTTTCTCCATCCTCTCCTTAACACCAAATCTACTCTTAGTTGGAAGAGTAGACTACAATTACACTTTGCACTTCCCAATTTCTCATTTACTCTTCCTCCATCTACATTTCTGATATTGACCTGCCAAGGACACTATGTTTCCCTAGACCACATTGTTTTGAGGATAAATAGTATATGAGACACATTCTGTATCTTAACATGCTTAAGATCTTAACATGCCTATTTTTCTTCTACTGACACTATTCTGCCCTTCCTACATTTTGAAACTCACTTCCCTTGGCTTTTAAGACAGAAAGTATAATTTTCTTTCACCCCCCTTCCTCATTACTTTTTAGTCTCTCTGTTTCTCTTATTCAGGATTTTTTCCTGCCTGCCCACAAAAGAATGCTTTTTCAGGTTCCATCCTTAGAAATGGCCTTGCAAACCCACACATCTTACTCCCGTAAATCTTGCTTGCTTTGTCATTCATATCACCATTTTCAAATATCACAGAGATGATGATGACACCTATTCATTCTCTTGAACACTTATGTCAGGGAGTTTTCACTTAAGTGTCTCATATGGATCTGTAATCATATGTGCTAACATTCAAGTCTCATCTCCCTTTTGACATCTCACTAGATCATCTTTTGTTCTTCTAGTTCCTACATCAATTATCTAGTCATTCATATCTAAAATCTTGGAATCACCCTAGAGAGCACCTTCTCTAGTGGATGAAATGTCATTCCCTTTCTGTCACTGCTTCTCATCCCATTGGTCAAAAAATATTTCTACTGAATTTTCTAAATTTGTCTTTATTCCATTTTTTTTCCCTTTTCATTCCATTATTGCCTATTAGTCCTTTCCCATGTCCGCATTGCTTATATTTCTTAAAAGTAGTCTGACCTCATTTCAATGTAAGTACTCACATCCTAAAATGTCATAAAAGACCCTTGCCAGTTTCACTTAACGCTACTTAAATTTGCTTTATTATATCATGTTTATTCAGAGCTTGTCTTTGCACATGTTTTTCACCCCAGAATGTTTCAATTGCTAACATATCTCTGATCCCTGCTAATGTGGGTCCCTATGAAATCTTACTTATTTTACAAGATTTACATAAGCAGCATTTTCTGCAGGAAAATCTTTCCAAGATGCTCACCTACCAATGTGACTAGCTGATATGTTCCTTCCCTTTCCCACTTAAACACATACTATTATTTCTGTGATAGATTTATCATATTTACATCCAGATAGGTTACAAAACTAAGTGAAAAGGCAAAATAAATAAATATACAGTAAACCTTACAAAATATAATCTATGATAATATTTTCATGAGCACAGAGCATAGACAGAGTTTTAAAACAATACATAAATCATACCAACCATTAAGGAAAATACAATGATGACAATTTAAAAAGTTGTACCCATTGAAAGGCATGTTAAGAACATTAGACAATAAGCCACAAAATGTGAGTTTTTATTTACAACTCTTATACACATCAAAGGACCTATATGCAGAAAATACAAAGAACTTTTATATCGAGGAGAAACACATTGAAAAGAAAGAAAAACACTTATATTTTCATATGCTTAAATTCGTAGATAACAAAAAATACTGATTTGAAACCATGCCTACCAGAATGTCTAAAATTACTGCTGACTCATACAACTGTGGAAAAAAGGTGGAGAAATGAGGACTCTGATGATATCATAAGTGACTAAAAATATTTAGGGAAACAAATCATTCATAATATTGCCTACAGGATTTCTGTCCTCTGATTTATAGTAACTTTCATTCCTGAATGCCACAGTACACATTATAGGGTAGGTGATACATATTGGATCAATCATTTAGATTGACTAATTTGTGGAGTAAGGTCTGACATGACATATCCAAGGCTGAGCAATTTAGCCTATACTCAGTATGTTAAAATGTTTTAAGAAACGTACAAATCACTAATTATGTAGGAAAATTATAAAATATAAATAAGGTTGGGAGTATTTCATCAGAATGTTAGATAATGGGAATTTGGAATCTTCAGAAAGGAATGACCAAAAGATTTATTGAGATTTATCATCTACTATATTTGTCTATGAGTAGCATTATCTCAAACACTGAAGATGATTCAAATATCTAAGAGCAACAGACATCCAAAACTTAGTCTCTGTGCCAATTCCAGTATGGTAACTTTTCCCAGAAGAGTAAGTATAACATTTGATACAGGACCCGATACGTATCATCTACTCTATAATGTGTACTGTGGAATCCAGGAATGAAAATTACTATAAATCAGTAGCCAATACTAGTTATTATGAATTGGCTTTCCAAGAATGATCAATTGTTTAGGATCATCTCCTCCTTTCTACAGTCTCACTCTCATCCCCATATCTCTCTCTCTCTCTCTCTCTCTCTCTCTCTCTCTCTCTCTCTCTCTATATATATATATATATATATATATATATATATATATACTGGATATATATATATATATACTGGAAACATCTCTCTCTATATATATATACACTGGAAACATCATGTTAAGTATCTTCTTAGTTGGTAAATTGGATTAGATGTATTCTAAAATGTATCGATGTGAATGAGATATTAGGGTTTCCAAAACTGAAGAGCTGAGAACCAAAAATATGTGTAAATTAGTTCAGTTGTCGGCAAATAAAATAATGTTTAATTAGATTTTTAAGTTAAAAAGTTTTAGAGTAGACTTTAATATCAATACAACGCACCAGTATTAACACACACACACACACACACACATAGCGTGAGAGAGAAAGCAGAGAACAAAAAAAGGAAGAGCAGAAATCAATTACACATATAGATATCTATCAGGATGTGCCAACAAAGCTAAGAGTTACTTTTTTCAAAAGAGAATACACTGTTAATTGTGTAGTGATGCTGACCAAGAAACAAATAAACAAGGAAAACTATGGCACAAATAACGTACAGATCGATTAAAAATGTGGAAATAATGTATAGTTGACATTGTTAGAACCATAATAAATTATATCATTAATACTTTCAGAAGATACAATTTGAATATATAAAATAAATAAGCAAATTACTAGAAACAACATACTGTGCCCGTGGCTTTTACTTAATCCACCTAACCAGTCAATCTCTTTCTCTTGGTAAGCAGCTAGACCAGATCTGCAGTGTGGAAGGGCAATGTGACTGAGCCCCAACAAATTAAACATGATGAGGGTATGACATTTCCAGATTGATCTCCTAAAGCTCCTATGCTCAATCATTTATGGTCTCATATACTCCAGCTGCATACATTGTAGGTGACAAAGCTACTAGAAAAAGGGCCACGGTCTGTGAAGTCACTGATTAGAAGAAAACCACCTGGCAGTAACATCCACTCAACAAATTTTACACAAACATAAAATTGACTTGTATTTTATTAAGATATTGCGAGTTTGATATTTATCACTTTAACTACTGTGATATCTCAACTATGTACTTTAATATATTTTAACATTAATATTACTACCAAAACTAGCTGTAAAATAAATAGCATGCCTGATTAGAAGATGGGAAATACATTGCATGAGAAAAGTAAATCCAACAAAGAAATACTTTAAGTTTACTTGTCTTTACTAGTAAATTCCACTGAGTATTCAAGGAAGAAAATGTTCTAATAATGCATAAAAGTCTAGAGAGAATAAAATACATATTACACTCTCTAACTCTTTTTATGAGAATGGTAAAATTTTGATTAAAAAATCCAATAAGGACAATATCTCATAGGAAAATTATAGTCGACTATCATTCATAAACAAATTTAATTACTTTCAAAAAACAAAAACTCCCTATTGGTAAAGTAACAATAGAAGTCAACTTACTTACCTCATGAAGATTATGAAATATTTGTAGTCATCATCATACTTAATGGTGAACTGTTAAATGTGATGATGGTGCATGAATTAACTTGATTGTGCTAATCTTTTCACAAGGCATATGTATATTAAATCATACTTTATACTCAATCAATCAGTTAATGTATCAATGCTTTCCCTCTGATATACGAAGGTAAAGATGTTCTCTATAATCACTTTTATTCAACTCAACTAAAAGTTCTAGTCAGCGTAAATGAAAAAAAAACAAAATATAGAATCTATAAAAATTGTAAAGGAAGCTGATATTATTATGAATGTAGAAAGTCCAAAAGACCTAAAAATTAATTTTAAAGAATTACCAAGAGAGTTTGCAAGGTTTCTTGACATAAATCAATATACCAAATATTTTTTTCACATACCAATTCAAAGAGAAAAAGAGGTATTAAATAAATAAAATAAGATCTAATGAGGCAAATGTTTAGGGATAAATATAAAAAATATATTCAAGGCATATATGGAAAAATTATAGCATCACTTTATTTTATTTTACTGAGACACATTACAGAAGAACTAAATATTTTATAAAAAGATATTTAAAAAAGTCCTAAATAAATGAAGCTTACACCGTAGTCATAAATCATTCTGTCTCAGTATTGTAATAATATCAATTATTCCTATATTATTCTACACATGTAATATAATTATACTCAAAATCCTAGTAGGATTTTTGGAATCTTCACAAGTTGATTTTAATATTTATAAGAAGAACAAAATGGTCTCATATAACAAAGACAAGAAAAATAAAGTGGAAAGATTTGCATTATCAAGACTTATGACAAAGCTATAGTAATTAAGTCAACTTACTGTTAGTAAATGTCTGGCAAATAGAGAAATTGAACTAAAATATAAGTGTAATCATTAAGTAATGATAATTGATACGTTATTTGTAAGAAGATAGCACCTCAATCAAGTGGGGCAGATGATCTTTTCCATGAATGGTGCTGGAAAAATAGAAAGTTTGTTTCACAAACAGTGAAATGTGGATGCCTACTTCCATTACATTTAAAAAAAAAAAGTGTAGATAGGTTACAAAACTAAATGAAAAGGCAAAATAAATAAATATATAGTAAAACTTAAAAAATATAATCTATGAGAATATTTTCATGACCACAGAGTATAGACAGAGTTTTAAAACAATACATAAATCATACCAGCCATTAAGGAAAATACAATGGTGAAAATTTAAAAAGTTGTACCCATCGAAAGGCACTGTTAAGACATTACCGAGTAAGATTTTTACTGATATATCCCCTCGGGCAAGGGAAGAGAAACAATAAACATGTGGGATTATGTCACACTGAAAAGCTTTTTCACGGTAAAGGAAACCACCAATATAACAAAAAGAGATTCTACTTAATGAGAGAAGATATTTGTCAATGATGTACCTGATAAGGGGTTAATAACCAAAATTTATAAAAAGCTCACTCAACTCAATTCCAAAAAAACAAACATTCCAATTTAAAAATGGGCAGAGGAGATGAAGAGACATTTTTCTAAAGAGGCCATACAGATGGCAAACAAACACATGAAAAAATGCTCAAACTCACTAGTCATTAGAGAAATGCAAGGAAAAACCACAATGAGATAACCCCTCATCCCAGTCAAAATGGCTATCATCAACAAGACAAATAGTAACAAGTGTTGGAGAGGCTGTGGAGAAAAGGGAACCCTTGTGCACTGTTGGTGGGATTGCAGATTGGTGCATCCACTATGGAAAACAGTATGGAGGTATCTCAAAAACCTTTGATGGATGAATGGATAAAGAAGTTGTGGTATATATACACAATGGAATACTATTCAGCAGTAAGAAAAGATGAAATAGGACCATTTGTGACAACATGGATGGATCTTGAGATTATAATGCTAAGCGAAATAAGTCAGACAGAAAAAGCAGAGAACCGTATGATTTCACTGATATGTGGTATATAAACCCAAAACAACAAAAGAACATGACAAACAAATGAGAAACAAAAACTCATAGACACAGACATAGTTTAGTGATTACCAGAGGGCAAGGGGGGATGGGGGGTGGGAGATAAGGGTAAGGGGGATCAAATATATGGTGATGGAAGGAGAACTGACTCTGGGTGGTGAACACACAATGTGGTATACAGATGATGCATTACAGAATTGTACACCTGAAATCTATGTAACTTTACTAACTAACCGTTGTCATCCCAATAAACTTTAATTTTTTAAGAAAAAAGCTATTGAATAAAGAGAAAGATTAAAACACAAATTGCAAAATGCAGATGATAATTGCAATGAACATGCTAGTTTCCCCAAACTCCTGGTTCTGGCAAAAGATGGCTAAAGATAATTATTTGGCCAATGATAGCTAAAGACTTAGATTTAAAGATTTAAATACATATGTCTAAACAATCAAAATTAATTATTATTGAATAATATTGATATTAAATAGTAAAATTAGTGTAAGAAAAACAGGAGAAATAATGTAATAAAATAATAAAACAGTCAACTGTATGTTAAAAAAACAAATTTTCATGAAAACTACAGTAACAAATATGCCATTATCTGACTTAATCAAGAAAAATTATCCTAAATGCAATATGTTGAAAATTATAAATGAGAAAGAAAAAGTAAACATAAATTTAAGAGAAATGTAATGAGTTAAGAGATGATTATTTATTATCTCTGAAAACACATTTGAAAGCAAATTGACATGTGAAAAAAATAGTATGTTTTCCAGGCATTATCTCTCTCTCTCGTTCTCTCTCACACACACACACACACACAAACCCACGAAAACACAAGGCACAGATTTCAAAACTGAATTCAAATAAAATTTGTCAATATTTCCAATATTGTCCAAAATATGTCCAATATTTCACTTAAAATGTCTTCTATTAAAAGTGTAGCCTTGGGGCAGACAGATGGTTCAGTTGGTTAGGGCAGAAGCTCTCAACAACAAGGTTGCTGGTTCAAAACAGCAACTGGACTTGGAGCAGAGCTGTGCCCTTCAGAACTAGATTGAAGGACAACAACTTGGAGCTAATGGGCCCTGGAGAGACACATTGTTCCCCAATATTCCCAAATAAAAAATAAAAGAAAAAGATATTTAATTAAACACCAAAAAAAGTGTAGTCTTAGACTTGCAGCATTGGTATCACTAGGGATCTTGATAGACCTACTGTAACAGAATGTGAAATTTTGACAAGACATCCTAATAATTCATAGGTACATGAATGTATGAGAAGTCCTGTGTTAGAGCAGTGTTTTTCCAGTATCATTTAAACATTAGATCCACCAAAAATGCTGTAAAACAAAACAAACAAACAAAAAATCAGGAAGAAGAGAATAGATTATGGATCTCAAACTAAAGTTTGTGATTAAGTATTAAATCAGTACGGAGTTCCTCCCAGACAATCATAATTTTTATAAAACTTGTTCTAAGTTGGAGAACTAGACTATAGCATATGTATTAGGTATGAATATTTTTGTTTTTGCCAATAAATGGTATCAACATCATGTGCTAGGACCACATGGCTTGATAGTTGTGGGGAATTTTATACATTTTCAATGAACATATCTCATCCTTTGTGGTAAATTTAGTATTATTGGGTGATTTTGATTTTGTAATATGATTCAACTACAAAATTTTAATCACTACATCATTTCTGATCTTAATGTTAAGGTTTCCTTGCTTTATGGGATATTTCCCTTCCTCTTACTTCTGGTCTCACTTTTCCAGGTACAAGGGTCCCTTGAAGCTAACACCCTGAACTGTGGGAAGAGGGAGAGAATAAGAGGGGAGGGTGAGACATCTATGAAAGTTATGAACAACCATCAGTTGCTGATGAGCGTGGACCTCCAGTGTTTCTCAAACTGCCTACTGGGAGGCTCCTCTGTTCTCCTGCATCCGTAGTTCCCTGTTGCTCTTGTGGCTCCTTCCTGCTTGGCGGCAATTGCCTGCTGCAACCTTTCTCTCCCCACCCCCCAGAGTAGGTAGTTCACCTCAAGGCTACTTTTACAGTATCTCAATGTGCAGTTGCTAAGGATGCAAGCAAGCAGATTGAATCTATGCCTACCTTTGGCTATATTTTCCATAGTTCAGAAATATGCAAGAATGCTTTCTATGCAAGCAGAAAGCCTGACATCTCTTATCCTGGCTTCTGCTCTCCTCTGCTCCAAAGAAATTTGGGCAGTTCTCTGGACCACCGACTTTCAAATGTGTGAATAAAACAGTGTCTGTTTTAATGGGTGTCTGTCCTGGGACAGAAACCATACCGTGGGCCTGAGTGTGGAAAGCCATTATCAAAATCTGGAACTCTTGACTCTCAACTAATGCCCTCTGTTTAGGGCAAAGGGACAGTGGGCAGTGGTGTTGCCACACAGGCTTTATGCATTGCAATTCCTATAGTGTGGGTTCTACTACTGAAATGTGCTCTGTTGGAATTTGGAAGCAAATTTTACCATTAGCTCCAGAGCAAGTAATATCAATTAAAATGAGGTTAGCCATAAAACCAACTTAAAAAATGTTTTGATATTGAAAGTTATCTACACATATAATTTATATTACCCCATTATGGTGAATCTTAATCTTCTCACAAGTTTATTCTAAGATCATGCTTAATATTTATTCACTAAAAATGTTTTATACGTGTTTATAAACAATACAAGTAAGCACTTTCTCACCACTCTTGTTAACACTTATTCTGTAAGTTTGTCTAAAACAAAAATTTGATTATTATTCTAAGTGAAATAAGTCAGACAGAAAAAGTCAAGAACCATATGAGTTCTCTCATATGTGGGATGTAAAACCAAAAGCAACAAAAGAACAGGACAAACAAAGAAACAAAAACTCATAGACTCAGACAACAGTTTAGTGGTTACCAGAGGGTAAGGAGGCAGGAGGGTGGTAAAAGAGGATAAACAGGATCAAATATATGGTGATGGAAGGAGAACTGCCTATGGGTGGTGAGCACACAATGTGATACATAGATGATGTATTACAGAATTGTATACCTGAAACCTATGTAATATTACCATTGTCACCCCAATACATTTAATAAAATTTAAAAAATGATAAAAGAAAATAAAAGTAAGGGTATATTTTGAAACAACAACAACAAAAAAATGTTAATATCCACAGGCATTGGGGGTGCAGAAATTCAAAGATAATTTAATACTAAAAATTATGGACACAATATTAAAATTCAGTTAAATTGAGGTAGATAGAAGGCAGAACTGGCTGCGGAACAAGAAACTGAGACAGAGACTTACCACCAGACCCCAGTGCAGGACTGATGGTTGAAGGCTTGTGAGCAGGCTAAGACTGGCTTCAACCAATGAGGATCAACATGATGGCAAATATCACCAAACAATGACCCTAAGACTTACTATATATCCATTACAGTCCATTAGAATGCTAATGCTACCCTGTGCCGCCATTATCATAATGGAATGACCTTAAAAAGACACAAAATAGCCCATGGAACCCTTCTGAGAAATTTTCCACCCTTTCCTAGAAAGCTCCTGAATTATTCCTCTTACAAATTTGAATATACAGTCCTTACTTAAAGGGACACTAATAAATGGCTCCAATCCTGGCAGGAGCAACGCTGCTCTGTCTATGGAGTAGCCTGCTTCTTGCCTCTCCTCCTCTTGAATAAACTTATCTTTGTTTTACTTTCATTTTGGCTCCTGCTTGGATTATTTCTTGCACTGCCAAGAACCCAACCGTCAAGGACACTTCCTTGGGCCTACCAGGCTGGAGGCATTACGTAGCCTCCTGTAACAAAATGTATGGTTACAGAACTATAAGTGTAAATAGTATAACCATATAAAAAACAACTAGTTAGGTAATATAATGGAAGAATAGGTAGCAATTTCAGTAGACAAATAAATGAAATGAATGCAACATTTGTGAATAGATTAATAAAATTATAAAAGATGTATATGAAGAAAACTTTATATTTCTAAAGAGTGATACAAAGGAGGATTTTATAAATAGAAAGTCAAACATTATTTGGATAGGAAGACACAATACAATAAAGGTGTCCAGTCTCACCCAGCAAATCTAAAATTCAAAGCAATCCAAATCAAAGTATCAAAGGGATTTTTTGGAAACTTGATTAAATAGTCTCTAAATTTCATACTGGAAAACAATATTCAGAGTGATGAGGAAATGTTTGACCAAACAAGGAACTCTCAAATATTAACTATTTCAAATGCATCATATGTCTATAGTTACATCTATCTGTCTATATACTATGACAAAAATACACAAACCAATGAAAAATAATAGAGACTTTTGTTAACTAATAAAAGTAGTTCTTTATATTAGTGAGGAAATGATTAATTATACAATTTTTCTAACACTTGATTAGTTATTTAAAACAAAAGTTTACATTTTCCATTAGCCCCAAGATAAAATATAGGTGGGTTCAAGGTGTAAACATTTTAAAAATAAGAGAACTTACTATAACAATACCAGTAAAAATACAATAATTTTTAGATATAATGCTAAAGTTGAGAAGGCTTTTATTAGCATGATTTGATATTTGGCAGTCAAAATGAAAATGACAGATGAGTCTATTTCATATAACTTTTTACCTATTAGCCTGGGAAAATTTTTCTCTAAACAAATTCTATCAACCAATTGGAGTAAGCTCATTTGCAATGAATTGACAAAAGAATAAATTCTGCAATACACACATTGCTTTAATAAATAACGGAAATATTCACAGAAAAAAATGGGAAATGTCACGAAGATATAGAAAACAGAAAAATAAATGAAACATTTAAAAGTATGTGCCTTGTCATAATAAAATACATATATGTAACAATCATTAATATATAATTTTCAAAGACTCAGATAGGCAAAATTTTAGAATAAATTAGTTAATATAAATCCAATCATTTGTGTGAAACTCAATATTGTTGTGTGTTGTTAGTAGAAATACAAATTTCCAGAAACTATCAGGAGAGTTTGTGTCAATATTTGTTAATATGGAAATTTATATCATTTAATCTATTAATTCCATTTTGAATAATATATGCCAAAATATAGGTATACTCACATACATGCAGAATTATTGACATATATTTTTGTAGCACTGTTTTTAATGAAAAGGGAAATTTTTAGAGTGACAAAACATCCACACTTACACACTTGGAAAACCTATTTCTAGTAAAAAAAAATAATATATAAATTTAATAGGAGAGTTTATTCCATGTTCGGATTACATTGATCACTAAATCTGCCTTTATAACAAAAATAATCTCATGTCTCAATTTGTTTTATTTAATCCCACTTCACTCCTAGTTTTGAACATGTAGTTTTGTTGGTCCTAATAGAATATTTTTATTGCAAAAAAAAAAAAAAATCATCCAGGAGTAGTCATAGCAATTCTGCACAAAGACCTTTTGCTTTTCACTTTTGCTTAATTTACCCCAGTACCTAAATGACCCATGAAGAAATAACCCAGAAGACATGAGTAGATAATATACAGAAACTCTGGTTAGTTTCATATTATCCCAAGGCTAGTTAGGAAATAGATGGGAAGCCCTTTGTAATTTTATAATACCATAGATGATACAGGACTCTGGTAAGCTGATACTAAATAAAAAGATTCCTTAATAATGCATTTCTCATTTATAGACATAAACAGTGATATAAAATTATTTCCTACTACAAAGGTATAAACACACTAATGTTAAGGGTGAAGTGAAGTTACCTCAAATGCTGTATTTATCCAGTGATGCGAATTTTACAGATTATCACAGCTCTTATAAAACGAGCATTTGAAAAATTTAGAAAATTACTGATGACTCCTGGAAGACGTTGTGACATCCTGAAGACCACTATCTATCTGACAACTGGTATCACCAGGCTACTTCTTGTCTGCAGAGAATGTACCACTTGGCTCTATGGCCTGTTCTGACAGCAATGAAAGTTAGCACACTTTCAACAAATGCTGAACTCTGGCTAGGTAGGACAAAACCAGAGTCAGAGTGGAAGAGTTTAATAAATTTGCAGTGCATATCAATTTTTCTGCTCTGCTTATAGAGAGAAATTGCTAATCAAATGATTTCCTGACCATTCACTAAGGACAAATGGTGTTTACGTGTGAAGATGAGACTGTTACATCCACTGAGACACATGTCCCTGAAATGCCTTATGACCACCTCAGTTTTTAGCATCATTGGAGACAAAATGACCTGAAACTAGTCTCAAATTTAAATGTGTAATAACTGTGGCCCATAGACACAGACCTGGATGTGGACTGTGGCTAATGCATTTAAACTTTCTCAATACTAATCCCATCATGATTCTAATGATTTGAAAATTCATCTAGAAAATGCATTTAATACTCTGGCTTCACAATTCCTTCACCGCCTTTCCTGCAATGACCATTACTTAATCATTGGTCATTACTTACCCATATCACCACCAATAGCTCTTCCACTGTGATTTTAGTATCAATACTCTATTCTCTAAACATCACCCTCATCCTTCTAGCTTACTCTTTTGGGTGTCCCATCTCCAGGGACTCTTAGACACCACAGAATGATCTATCCACTCAACTACATTTGCAATGTCCAAAACCACTAATGTCTTTAATCAACTCACCTCAGGATAGATTCTGTGGTCCAACATTTAACTTCTCTCTTGTACACACCCTCAACAGTCCTTTAACTTTCTCTTTTCATCATATTCACCTGATGAAACTGATAAAACGCCAACTATAAATTTAATGCAAACACCACCTAATCCCACCTGCAAACCAGTCCCTGAACATGGCTACTTAAAGGTTTTAATTTAAATTCACGACAATTACCCTGAAGAGGGCCACTTAGCTCAACAACTATTTCACATATTCTCTCTTCTTAAATCAACAAGACCCCATCTCCAAATGCCACTGTTAACAAATAATCCCGTTTTCCCCCCACTGGGAAAGTTGAAGGTGTGAGAAGAGATATTCTTTATCTTCCCACATATATTAATGTTTGCAATAGAAACACATGCTTTGCCTTCTGGATGAACAGTTCTTTGCCATTTTCTATGTCCAACTCTTTTTACCTCTGCATTAAATCCTTTCCCCTCCCATCTACATGAGGCAGTCCACTAGGTCGTTGATACTTTTTTTTTTTTTTTGAGAATTTTTTCATAAAATTTATTTGATCCAAATTTACGACATATGCTGGGCAGTAAGATCTCAAATGTTTCCTCATTGATACCAATTTTATGCTCTAAGATAATTTTTTAAAATGGCTATGAACAATAGAAAAATGCTATATTGCTCCAAAATTGAAAAAGCAAATCACTATTAATGCCACCTTTATCTCCTAATTTATTTTTCATCACTATTCATCATAAAATACCTCAAAGGAGTTGTCAGCAGTTCTACATTTACATCTATGCCTTGGTTCCCACTTTCTCTCCTCCATTTTCTTATGAGTAAACTTCAGTCAAATTGTCATTTTACCACTGTGACCAGACTGTACTCATCAGAGGTACAAAAGACATCCTGCATGTTTTGTCCAATCTCGTGGGAAATTTTTAGAACTTGAAATACTGCCATTGTCAACATCATTTAGTATTTTTGATCATTCTCTCTTTGACCAAAATAATACTTTTTTATCCCATAATGCAGTTTTAATATTTTCTTATTTTGTGAGGCCTTCTCCTTCTCCAAAACAAGAAGAATCCCTGCCATTACGTGCTTCCATAGAATATTCTTTCAAATTTGCTTGGTATCACTTGCATAACACATAAATTTCCTACCAGAATATAACCTTCTTAAGGAAAAAAAATCATGTCTGTTTATAGTACCATAAGCCTAGTGCTTAGCACACTGAAGGCATATGGCAGCTGCTCAAAAAATATGTTGAACTGAATAAATGAATGCATGAATATTTTATAAGATATTTCCTATTTCTTTTCTCTGGTACTACTGACACTTTATCAGTTTTATTCTGATAAAGGACAATAAAGAACTCCAGAAATACTTTACATGTCCTGGATTATCGTCCTGTCTAACCATGAAATCAAATAGCACAAGGATCCAAAATCATAGATAATTACTTTACTAATAGAGTCAGGATAAGAAGAATACATTAAAATAACATTATAAAATAGTACATGATCTTGCATAGGTTAGGGGTTATAAATTATTCAGACAAATTATTTGAAATCTTATTCAATATTTCTGTTTATAAAATGAATTTACATTGATTAGTTGAGCCAGTACTTATCAATTTGGTGATATTTCCATTAAGAGGAAATTGACATCAAGGCCCTATCATAATTTGTGACCTCAGACCTCCTCGCTCATTCTTGAACTCCGAGGTTGAATTGAACCTCAGAGTCCATACATGTTCCCAATATCTGGGACTCACTTTATGTTGATGTCTATCTGACTCGTGCTTTTACCTCCTTCAGGTTTTTGCTCAAATAAAAATTGTGTCTTCTCCCTAATATTCCCTTGCCAGCTTTATTTATCTCATAACAGTTATCATCAACTAATATACTGCATATTTTACTCACTTTTTTCTTGCCTGTCTCTTATATCCACTAGAATATAATCATCATACGGGCAAGGATTTCTGTTTTCTTTATTCGCTGTGGCTATGTGCAGTGATTTAAAAATCACCTGGCACAGAAAACTACTCTATACAGAGGAAAACTTATAAACTTTACCTCTTAGTGTCATTCCTCAAAAAGCAACACAACAGAATTACCTGCTGAGGCCACTTTTCCCTTTAAAATAATCCTATACCAATTATAGTACAATTAATTATATTAAATTCAATTAAAACAGTTAAGATTCATCTGCTTGGGAAGTGGCATCCTCATCTCTAGATACATGATTATCTCTATCTTTCTAGAAGATTATTCATCTCTCAAGTCTGCCTAGTTTAGAAGACCTGACTCTCTTCCACCATGCTTTTACTTTTGATCTTTAGCTGAACCTAGCTGTTGATGGCATTGTCCTTGATCTTTACCAAGCAAAAACAATACTCATGACAATTTTTGTGTGACTAGTAGACTTTACTGAACTTTTAGTAAGCTGGAATACATCATAGAAATGCTAATAACTGTTTGACTATTTAACATTCTTGTTTTTAATAGTAACACATTTTCCCAACAGAATTTCTAGTCCCCTGCTATGTTATCTCAACCTCCTCCGTTTCCCTCTTGTCTTCTCAATTTCAAACCCAAAAATCTACTTATATATTAAACAAGGTAGTTTAGTTATGTATGTGTGTATATTTTAATTTTGTGTCTTTAGTCAAAATGAACTTCTAAAGTTATTTCTCAGTCAAGTTCTTCATCAAAATATACTCTTAACAAAATCACTTTTTAACACAGGAGAAAAATCTGGTATATATTATTTTACTCTGGTATACATTTTAAAAAAATTATTTCACACAATCATGTATCACAAACTCAATCAATGTGGACTGTTTTGCTCTTTTCAATTGTGCTTCCCCTTAAAATACATACACTCTGTTGAAACCACCAAGAAGCAGCTGTGTGGACAGATGGCCTGTGTTGACTACAGTGTAATAAACTATATTAAATGCAATTAACACATTTTCTTACTTCTAACAAGAAGTAGTTTAGTGTCATCTATTTCAGACCAAACTACATTTTGGGTGTAGAAATGCATTCATAAATCCTCAGATGTCATATATTTTCAAGTGAGCACTTTTGTCAGCATTTATAAAAATGTCTATGCTTCTTGATTATAATTACTGCCAGCTATAAAAAAAAAAAAAGGACAAAATATTCACACTGGCCATAATGATTTGTTCAGGTTGAATAGTAGTTTTACATTTATAACTCCTAGTTATTTTGAATTTTTTTTGTTAAATAGCTTTTTAATGCATTATAACATATGAACAGCAAATTTAATACACTTGAATACAACATATTTTTAAGGAATAACTCTTTAATAGGGATGTCAAAAATATCTACATATATTTTTTATTTTCACTGTTGCACTTACATTTATAAAATATCAAAGGAAAGATATTTCAGAATTAAAATTTCTTTTGCTGTTTCCTAATATGACGAAATGGAATGTGTTTTTTAAGACAACCATCAATCATCAAGTTTACTGAGTACTTTAAACTACCATTGTTAGTCTTACTCTGTAGAATGTAAATGAACCATAAGGTAAATTATCCCAATTTCATATTGGAAGGTTGGAATTCATCTAATGCATCCTCAGTATTGTGATAATACAGGGGATCTAACTGTATGATTCTAACTTCAATGTATTTATGACTGTGAAAAAGACTGGTGCAAAAGCATGGACAGATAGCAAAAATATTTGAAAAATTATACATGAAATGTAAATGCTCAGTTATAAAGTATGTTTTCTATAGGAATTGGAAGGAAGAGTCCTTGGTAACGATGTATGATGGTGGATGATCATTTTGCAATATATACAAATTGAATCATTATGTTGTACACCTGAAACTGATAATATTATACACCAATTATATCTACATTTTGTTTCAAAAAGACCATGTTCATGATGGTTTTAGTTCCCTTGTTCTTGTTTTGTCTTTCTTGTGGGTAATTTCTCCTTCTCCATTTCACCTCTTAAAATCATATTGATTCATTTCTGACCATCTCAGTTTCTGTCTCGGTAGTATTTAAAACAGCACTACAAATGACATACAGCATCGTCACCCTCCTACTGTCTGCAGTGTATTTCTGTATAACAGCTACATTCTGGGTTCTTGTTTATTTTATGTTACTACGAATCTATTATATTCAATGCTCCCTAGTCAATTTCATAAGTGATATACATACAAGGGCATATCAATGATGTTATAGTCTTTATCCATGGCTTTCTCTATGAGTTTAGAATGCAGATCCATCCATCTATTCAACATCCATCCTCTCTTAAAGGATTCACTCACTCCATGAGGGACTTCCTATTCATTGTACTTAGAAATAATAGCTGTCAGCCTCCCTCTTGCAAAATATTGAATTTGTAACCCTTATAATACTGCTTATGAAATACAACCCTTAATTAGATATATAAGTATATAGATATAGATATAGATGACATAGATATAGATATATAGACATTTAAATATGTGCATATTGATTTAGAATTTTTAAAAACTAAATTGTATGTTTCCTAAGCCCTGAGACTACAGTTCCTACATCATAATATAAGCCACTATACTAAGCCTAACGCCATAAATATGAATATGAGCTTGATAAATTCAAAAAATATATTGAAGAATGCTGATATATATGTTTAATTGGTCACTTAAAAATAATATTTCACCTTAATATGTTGAAATTTAATAAAATTGCCATTTTAACTTTACAGAAACATCTCCCTTTAATTTCTTACATGCTACTTTAAAAAAAAATCTACATTTTAATTGCCTTCCTATTTACCTTTCAGAGATTTTTCCAAAATCCTTGGATTTAGTTTAGGAGATATTTTCCCCAAAAAAATCTTCCAAAGTCACAGGGAGATTAAGGGACAAAAACTCTCATCAATTTATATTTCCTACAAAAATCAAACTAGCATCAAACTGAAATCTTACATTATCAAAGGGGTCTTTAATAATATTGTCATCTTCTTCTTCATCATCATCATCATCATCATCATCATCATTTCCTTCTCAGCTACAATGAAGTAAAGTTGTTCATTAATTTTTTTGTATAATTTCTATGAATATAATCAAAATATTAATTCTAAATGTAATTTTATTACAACAAATCTTTAGATAATTGCTATTATTCATGATTATAGGTATTAAATATTATTAGTCTACAAATTTAATTCAGATTCCCTAATATGCTATATACTGAAAAGATAGTTTAAGAAGGAATAAAATCTCATAAAGAAATGACATTCTGAAATTCCAAGATAGTATTAAGAGGGTCTTAGTGGTATTATTTGGAGCAACAATCAAAGCAGTATAAGTTAAAATCATATTTAGGTGACTTCAATTTAACAGAGAAATATTTTAAATTTAAATATTGGCAATATGTATTATTCCCAGAGTGTAAAGGAATGATTGTTCTATTGATTCAGAAAGAAAAATCCAAATATTTCAGGGGTGGTGTGGTCATGTATAGCACAATTAAACATGCCAATATCTTCTAATTCAAGAATTCCACTTCTGGTATTCATCTGTTTAAACATTCTCAAATCATGTCCTATTGAAAGCGGGTATTTATGTAAGAACTATTTGGTAATGTAAAAAAATTAAAAAAGAAGTAAATGAGAATATTTAAATAAATTATGGTTCACCAGCACGATTACATAATGCCTTCTATCCTATGCATATTCAAAATGATTTGTTAAATTCAAAAAATAAAATTTATAGTTTCACCTTCATAAAAAATATACATTTATGAATGTGTATCTGTAATAACACTGAAATCTATGCTTTAATAAAATCCTGGAAAGACACAAATAGAAAGTACCAAGGACATGACTAAAGAATGTGATGTAGATAGGTATAGATATCGGATTAGGTGTACCCACTCCCATAGTAGATATATATATATATATATATATATATATATATATATATATATATATATATAATATTTCTATTTTCTTTGTATTGGGATTTTAGATGGTATTACTATATTGGTAACTGATGGAATCTGCTCAGCTTAATTATTTGACTGAAACTACTATCCAGAAATGAGAATTCTATTTAACATGTAGTGAGAGAGAATTTAAATCACTGACTTAAATATTATTATAATTTCAGGATCAAAAGTAATTTTACTCTTTTAATATCTAATTAAACATGGGAAGTGAGGTAGATATGTGCGTAATATGTTATTGAAGTTCTAGAGGTCATTCATAACTCTTGGTATTCCAATAAATATAGCTTATTTTTCAATAAGTTTTTAAATCAATTCAAGAAGGGACTGTTCAGTTAAAAAAGGTAATGCATTATTGATTTTAATTTTCTTTTATATAAAAATTAATTTATAAAATAGAATGCTTAAATTAAAATGAGAAATATAGGTATATGTGTTAACATTGTATCAGGAAACAGTAGGTATTCAACATTAGTTTAATATAATTATTTTATTATAATAATTTGGTAAACTTCCACAGTGGAAAATGTTTTTATTTAATTTCCATGCCAATTTTTTTCATTTGCTACATGATATACATGCTGTTTTTTTATACTAGAAACACAGCTGAAATAAATATATCTTTTGGTTTATTCTTATTTTTTTGTGCACTCTTCTGGTACACAGTGATTATGTAGATGATAAGAAATCACTTATCTGATTTCTTAAACAAAACTTGTTTGTATGTTTTCCTGCGAATTTTCTTACAGTCACTCCTGCAGGCTTTTTATCAGGCTCCCAGTTCAGTCTTTCCATATGCCATATCCACTTCTGGCATTACCCTCCACCCACTCTTTATGAGAATGATTGCTATTCAAATTTAAGGTCTTATTTTTAAGCATCACTTATTCAGAAAGTTATTTCTTAAATAATTAATATAATAAGAACTTCCTATTTTTCTCACTATGCAGTTATGAGAAACGGCAAGATCACTTAGCAACATTTTGTTATCAAGTAATTACACTTAATGATTTGCTTTCCACTGATACTCCACAAGGTAACTAGCCTTATCTATTTTTATTCAGCACAATATGCGTGATGTGGAGTCTCATGACTGGCAAAGAATAAGTGTTCCATAAGTATTTGCTCAATGAATGAGATAATTTTAACTGTACTGTCATATTCAGGCAAATGCCTGTCCCCTTATCAATTACTACATTTAGAATAATATTTTGTGAAAGCTGTTTTTATAACTATGAATTTAAATATTTTTCCTGGGCTCCTAAATCTACACAAAATTATCTTTCTGCCTTCTAAATACTCTGGGGAAATACCTGGAACGAACACTATTAGCAAAAAAGCATCCGTCTCCTTTTTTGTGTACCTACATTTCAGGTTTCAAAGTGCAGTTAGACAATAAAAAGCTGTGAAGGACTTTTTCCCACAAGAAAAGAAAAAAATAGAAAAGAAAAGAAAAGAAAAGAAAGGAAAGGAAAGGAAAGGAAAGGAAAGGAAAGGAAAGGAAAGGAAAGGAAAGGAAAGGAAAGGAAAGGAAAGGAAAGGAAAGGAAAGGAAAGGAAAAGAAAAGAAAAAAGAAAAGAAAAGAAAAAAAGGTCTGCATCAGCAACGTTGTTTTGTTCTTTGGAGCTTTTATAATTCACTGACTCAGGCTTGCTAAAGCTGTGACTTTCTCCTCACTACTGAAACAGCAAACTCTAAGAGTCTGAAAAAATAAGATTCAAAGAGGAAGACAGACAACTAAATATAATAGTCCTTGAAAAAACTAGTTATTGGAGAAAGTCAAAATAGGAAAATAAAAATCTCACAAATACATTTAATACAACTCACCTCCTGTGAAGATAGTCTATGAATACTGGTAACAAGACATACTACTTTCAAAAATTAGTCCCTATTTTCTACTCAGTCTAAAGCATCACTAAAACAGGGTAGAACATAGTGTGTGCTTTCAAGCTCAGATTAGAAGAGACAACTAACCTTTTATTTGTCAAAAGGCCAAAAAAGTGTTCACATAGCTATTATGAAATATGAACATTTGTCACCTTGAAAAAGAATATGTGTTTTATCACAAAAAAATGAATAAGGATTCCTATCACATTTGTTAATTTCAAACATTTTTTTTTTAAGTTAGTGTTTCTCAAACTTGAACATATATGTAAATTGCTCAGGAATGTTGCTAAGAAAAAAAAAAAAAAGAAACAGATTCTGAGTAGGTATACCTGAGGAAGAGCTTAACATTTGGTATTTTTAACAATCTTCCAGGCGACATTAACACTGTTAGCTTATGGGCCAACATTTTGAATAACAAAGAAATTTAAGTATAACAAGTAATCAGCTTTGGATTTAATTTGCACTAGTGATATAATTTCATTTTAAAATGTATTAGAGATTATAAAGATTTTAAGACACTTCTCTTTTCCAATCCTCTCAGAAATGTGACTATTTTATACCTGCTTATAATTCTTATTTTATAGATTAAGAAAATGAGGCTTAGGAATATTATATGGGTTAACCAAGATCACAATCTAAGATGTATACATTATCAGTCATTTTATAGTTGTATTTTTTTTCTTATTTTAGTAGGTAAAAAGTACAAACAAACTAAAACTGTGCCATATATTCAGAATTAATTTATCTATGTATTATCATTGATGTAGTCAAACCCAGGGCTTTTTTCCCTCCCCAGCATAGACCTGGACAACTTTCTCTTATGTTTAAAGAATACAAAATCATGGTACACATTAGTGTGTGTGTATATATATATATATATATATATATACCCACACACACACACACATATATATAAATATAAATTCTGATGCGTATTTTAAAATTTTAAATACCAATTGATTCTTCTTCCTGTACCAAGGTACTCATTTAGTCAATATTTACTGAATGTCTATTCTTTGCCCAATATGTGCTTAGTAAAAGGATACATAACATTAAAAAAAATATGGTAATATCAATCTTCATACTTGTAAACAAAAGCATAAATTTTTGTTGTAGAGATGTTCATAGTCAACCAAAAAAAAAAAAAAACACACACACACACACACAACAAAAATTAAAAAGAGAAAGTGATGGGGGAAAAAAAAGAAAAACAGTGCTGGGCCAGAAATTCCTCTCAGGTATTACCTGAACATAGAGGAGTCTGTACCAAGTTTTACTATTTCCATGTATTGGAATTGAGGGCAATTTTTCATAAATTCTTATACTACTTATAAAAGGAAATTGTACATGAAGGAACTAAGTTGTTCTAAAATTTTAGGTGAATATGCAGGGTCAAATAGACCATGGCTTCGTGGAACAAATAAAAAAAAGACTCAAAAAAAGAATAAAATAGAGTTAAATTAGTAAGTCCAAAAATGTCTGACTAGCCCTATTTTTAATTAATTAGTACAGATCTACAGAATTAATTAAGACTTACATCCAAAGAATCTGTCATGCTTTTATAGACAATACATTGTGGCATTATTAGGCAAACTGGGTACAAATGGTATGTTGTATCAAATATGAAGACTTGATTCTGCTGTCATTTTCCCTGCATCGTTCTATATCTATTCTGGGCAAGAGCCTGCCAAATCATCAAGAACTATGCACGTGTGAAGATATGTGACAACAAGGAGGAAAGGACAAGTGAGCTGTGTAATCAGAATTGAAAAGTCTGGACATCTCTGGAGTAGCTATATCTATTTTGCAATGAAATAAAAAATAGGAACAAGGTTGTCAGCAAAACTATTGTGTGTGTGTGTGTGTGTGTGTGTGTGTGTGTGTGTGTGTGTGGTAAAAACCTTCTTTTTTCTTAGTAAAAACCAGTGTAATGAAAATAAAGAGTTTTAGTGTGAAGTTGGACTTGAAAAAATGATAGTTATGTTATTTGATTTAGAAAGTTGTGCTCTTGGAAAACAATACAAACTTTTTGGATTAAAGAATTTTCATTTTGAAACACTTCATTTCAGATAGAGTTTATTTTTAAAATTTAGTTTTTATCATTCTGGCCAATGCCATATTTGAGCTTTATATCTAAATTTTAGGTACTGGCTAAGTTAAATTTTAAGAACTTTAAACAGAGTATACATATTTCTTTTAAAGTAAACATTAAATCGACTCAAGAAGATAGACACGTATTTTAATACATAATTAATTAAGAAATAAACAGATAAAGAGAACTTTCTTTAAATCCTCATGTTTTATCTTAAATTATTAACAAGTTCCCAGAATAGAGTGGACTTGTCATTTATTTACATGCAACTTAACTTATATGCAGTTCTTTCAGAATGAATTATTTCATTAATAATTTAATAAATATAAATCCAAGAAACCAAATACTTCGTTTTATATTCAAATGCAATCTTCAATATGAAAATGTTAAAAAAAAAATATGTGATATCAGAATACAACAGTTCACACAACATGGTAAGAAGGAAAGGATGTCTTTCCAACCAGTTTCTAACTATTGAAGGAAAAGTTTTTCTCTGATACACCAGACCTCAACATATAAATTAGAATCAAATTTAGAGAGAATATAATTTATTGATACACTGCATAAATACATAGTAATGTTATCAAGTATTGATATAGATCTAGATTTCCGTGATTTTACTTTGTTTTGCTTTCTTCTAGAGACATAGATGATACAATTTCATTATAGTACTTTAGGGTAACTTATTTTCTGAGGAAGAGGCTCTAACCCCTCTCTTAATATTGTAATCTAGTTCTCGCAATTTTGTGTGTTCATTGGAAGTTCTTCCAAATATTTAATCTATTAAATATTTAAATAGACCCTGTCCTCATCTTTTAAGTATACACATTAAAAAATATACCATTAAATTCTGTACATTTAGTAGTTACAATAATTTTCAACAAAATTTTAGGTAATAATTTCTTCTTAACCTTCACTAGTTCCATCAATATTCTTCTTACATTTCTGTTTGACATTAAAATTTTTAATTTATAAGTTATTTCCTCCTTTCAAATAAGACTATAATCTCTTTATACATAAATGCACCTCAAATGACCAATTAAATTAAGAACTCATTCTGGGAAATTGGGTGGAACTATTTTATTATGTGGGAGGTTAATATCATGTCCTTGTTGGGAAAATGTCAGAGTTGAGCACACTCTTTTACAACCTTTATTTTGGTCAGCAGCTCAGCATTTAAAGCCAGGTTTTGCTAATGAATATCTGCAGGTGATGGGCAAAGAAACACTGGCACTAAGATAGAAAAGATACAAAATTGATCATCATTGCTATTACCAAGAAAATAATACCTACCACATAAGAGGAACAAAAGTGATGAATACATGTACATTGATTAATTTACTCATTCAAAAATATTTACTTAATACTTATAACACTGCTTGGCCTGATGATTCTACATCTTATACAGTTTATATAAATATTATGTGATTATAATATGATATGAATATAATGCTCATATAATTTCAAACTTTACAGGACTTTAAGGATCATTCTAATTCAGTCCTTTAAGCAGTTGAATAGCAAATACTTGAATATCTCAAATGATACTTGTTTCAAAGGCAGAATAAGATGTAAAATTAGTTTTGTCATTTAGTTATAGACAATCTTGCTTAATGTTCTCAAACGTACTTTCTAAGTATCTGCTTTGTTTTTTATAATTTTCTATTAGAATTTTTTTAACAATGTATTTTTTGTTGTTGTTTTCTTTTATTTTACTTGCTGTACTATTCCCTTTTACTCCAGTGTTATCTATATTATAAACTCTTTTCTTTCTCTTCTGTTTGCATTTTGTTAGTAAATCAACACTTTTTTAAGGTCTTAGACACTTTGAACTAGTTTTTAGTTCAATATTTTTTTCTTTTATTAGTGACGCATTATTTCTTTTAACATTAGATAAATGCTGGCATCATATTGCAAAATAAAGTTTTGTAAAATCACTATTGATTATTCTGTGGAGGCTTTACTAAGAACTGACATCAGCTTAAATAAAGGGCTGCAATCTGGCCAGAAAAGTCTACAATCACCTGACACAATAACCTTAGATTTTATCATACAGATATTGAATGACAAGAGCCCATTCTCAGCAATCATATATTTCAATCACTTATACAGACTTTTAGCAATAACCAATGCATGAGTGAATTCCTTATTTAAAAGGAATGTAAGAAAATATAAGAAAAGAACAGATACAATTTTGAATGAAATGATAGCCAGTAAAGAAACATGACACTACTGTTATTTCTATCAGGCAAGATTAAGTAATATTGTCAACATATAAAAGTAATGGCCACTGCAGTTTGGAAAATGGACTGTCAATGTAAGCTTAATGAAATCACTGGACTAGCAAACTAAGTGCAATTAATTTGACCATGTTTATTATTTGAACAATGAAAATGTTTCTTTGTTAAAGAACTGAACCATCTAGACTTAATCCAATCTAGCTTGTTTTGCATTTTCAACTGATCATTTTGCATTCATATTACATGACTTTTACCCTTATTCTTTGGTAAAAATATTGACTTTTCTGCATCCTTAATCAGGTGTCAAATTAATTCTGAGAAGCTTCTACAAATGATAAAAGTAGCCTCATTTGTTTTCCTTATTGGTCCATTTGGTCTTTGGCAAAATTCTCTCTTCTATTAATCTTTGGAAACATTTTAACTTCCCTTGGCAGAGTTGGCTTTAGAGTATATAAACTATAAATATACAAGGGCATTTTATGGAGAAGTGTTCAGATGAGAAGGAGAAGTCATAAAGGAAGCAAGAAAATACTCAGAAAAATAGAAAACAAGAGCACTGAAATCCATGCATCACTGGGCACATGTGAAGCAGTACGGCCTGAGAGGAGTTCATAAATTGGGGACCGGTCACTGCAGGCCACACCGATGAGATCTGAGCAAAATTATGTCTCAAAATACAAAAAAGGTGGCCCCAGCGGGGAATATCTCATAGAATGATTTGGTCTAATTTTCATTTCTGAAAGTTCAACTATCCAGAACATTTATTGATAAAACTTTGAGAATAATATTTTTAATGACTTGAATAAATTGATAAAAACCAGTGTGTGTGCAGATTTTACACGGACTATATAATTTATAAAATCTCTATTTACATTTAATTAAATTCTAAAACTATTCTTTATTACGGTATCTTGTACAATTGATTTTCTCAAGAACATGCATTAAATGTATTACATGTAATATATACCAAATATATGATGTCGAATATATTTTCACTCTATGTTGACTAAGAACAGGAATAAAATATAATGATAGTAATAATAATCACCACTAATATTTATTGATTTTTCCAACATAACCAATACTCTTCCTAAGAGCTCAAATGTATTAACACATTTTATCTTGACAATTACTTTATGAAGATAAGTATTATTATGTTCCTCACTTTACAGATAAGGGAAGTGAGATAGAAAATATTTAAGTAACATTTGTATAACTAGCATATGATAGGATATAGTTTCAGACAAACTAATTCCACAGACCCCTACACATTATATTTTGAAAGCAAAGAGCAATTCACAATACAACTTACTCTTTTTCAAATTTTCAGAGATAAAGTTAAAAATAAAAGAAACTATAACATTTCTCACACACACACAAAAAAGGGGAATTTTAAGTGCTATTAATTCAATAATTATTATAATTTCATTACCTTATTTCAACTCTTTAGGGGGTGAGAGAGAATTGGGAAAGAGAAAGTGTCAAGGAGGATGAGAAAGAAAGAGAAAAGAGAGAGAGAGAGGGAGAGACAGAAAGAGAGACAGAGAGGGAGAGACTTAGAGAAAGAATAATTCAGATTTCCTACAGTCTAGAAATGTTATTTTTTCATATTTAATATATTATATATTATAGGTTCATTGATACAATCATGTTTAAGAGTCTGAAATATACAAAACAATCCCTTTAAAAGTATCCTCAATAAAAGCTGCAAAAAGACAGGTTTCATGTACTTATCCTACTTAAAATTCTTTATTGTTTATATCCCATTTTCATCTAGGCACCAAAAAAACTACTCATTGGAAAAATCAGTATGGATGAGATATATTTTGCAGAACAGACTTTAGTATTGGTACATTCTTCATTTATAATTTTCCACAATATAATTTTTGACAAATAAATAGACACTTTTCTTCAATTTTGTACTTTTTCCTGATTCATTTCAGAGATTTATTGTTAATTTTTATCTTTAAACATAATCATTATTTTTTTCTTGAAATGTATTCTATCTTAGATTCCATTATGTCAGATTCCACTCTTCCTCTCCCACACTGGGCACTCTTGAGTTCCTCCTCTGGACCTTTTTCTCTAAAAGGCATTTTAGCTCTCAGTCCTTAGGTCTTCTCTTTTCTTTGTCCCTATCTTTCATCAACATTAATCTGGGGAACATAATTTGGTGGTTACCAGAAGGTAAAGGGGTTGGGGGGTGGGGGATGAGGGTGAGGGGGATCAAATGTATGGTGATGGAAGGGGAGCTGACTCTGGGTGGTGAACACACAGTGTGATTTATGGATGATGTGATACAGAATTGCACACCTGAAATCTATGTAATTTTACTAACAATTGTCACCCCAATAAATTAAAAATAAATTAAAAAAAAAAAAACATTCTATCTGAAATTTCTCTGCAAGTGAACACACTTAGGTCCCTGACAATTCTATTTACCTAAGGCCAATCACTTCAAATCCTCGTTTCTGAACTATGCTAGAGTTCTAAATTAATACAGACATACTAATTAGTATACCACCTTTAATCATCACTTAGATTTGTAATAAAGCATCTTAGACTTAACATATCTAATGGGAAAGTATTCATTCTCTTCCACTTCCCTACAATAATTTTCTCCATCCTTCCCAGTATCAGTAAATGGTAAAACCAAAATCTAGGAGTCATCCTTAATAATTTCATTTTCCTAATCTCTCTTCATCCAGCTAACACCAATTCCATTTATCTTATCTCCAAAGTATAATTCTTTCCCCAATCACTTCTGCCACCACCCTCGTCTCAGAGACTCTTTCTTGTTCTTTTAACTTCTACAATTATTACATAAATGACTTCCTTGCTTCAACTTTGACCCACAGAGGACCAGCAAGGTGCATTTCAAAGGGATTCAATGAGTATCCACTTCCTGCCTAGGATTTTACATCTTGAGAAAAAGTCACCATGCCCTTCAAACAGACCTCTGTCTTCTTCCCCAGACTCACCTGCTCTCAGATGCTCTAGGCTCAATCTTTTTTCTTTTTCTTTCATTGTTTTCCAAAATTCTCTTCACCTTAGATCTTTAAATTTCTTTTTCCCTCTGCTAAATGTAGTCTGCACAGGGAAGTGCATGTGTCTAGTGGCATTCACCATTCTGATCTAATTAAAACATCTTCTTTTTTAAGACTGCTTCACTACTATTCTATTTAAGGAAACCCTCCATCCCTCAAATCTCTCTTCTTTCTAACACCCTCTCCTATCACCTCTATTTTATTTCATTATAAACATTGTAATCACTCTTTAAAATCACGTGTTTCTATTTATTGGTGAGAATTTATGGACCACCTCCTCCTACTATTATCAGTTATAACTTGTTCATTACTGTCTTTCTAGAGCTTGGAATAGTATCTGGTGAATTTCTAGTGCTTTATTAATATGTATCCAATAAATAAAGAAAATCATATACTCACCTCTGAATAAAAGAAATGCAAAAATGTTAACTGTTACATTGGATTACTTTATCCAGTTATGAATTGTTAGCAATATTGAAGGGGTGAAATAATTACTCAGAGAAAGTTTACAGCAGATTCGGAATACATGGCCACACATAGTAGCTTTGCAGGTCATAGCATATTACCAAGTAATCACGTTGCCTTTCCAATGTTTGAAAATAAATTCAGATAAATCTCCAGAGAGCTTACTTTTGTTTTTCAAACATTTTATAGCAATCCAAAATATATTTGAGATAGATAAGAGAACTAGTATAAGGGGCAAGAATTAGAAACAGGAATAAAATGCTAAGCATGTATAGGGGGTTTTATATTTCACCATGGACTTTCCTTTCTTCCTACCCAGGTAGTTTTTCCTTTCATCTATACTGAATAATCTGCAGAAATTAAAATTACAGTCATTAAAGGTATCAGTGCTTTTCATTTATTTCGTAATGTGTCTTCCTGAGGGACTCTTCCTTGAGTCTGCAGTCTTCAGCTGGAGGAACAATATCCCATGCTGTGTGCAAGTCTGAGTTACATGAAAATTACTTCCCTTCACATCTGTAATATATGAACCAGCATTTCTTCCAAATCTGAAAAATATGTTCTCAAATATGGCTTCTTAATATATTGTAACTAGATCTATCTTATAAATATTAGGGATAATTTTTATTACCCCTAATATGTTGGGAAAATAAACATACTGGGCTCTTGGGTTAGGGGTTTTCAATCTTAGTGTTCTCAAATGGGAGAGAGATGTCATTATTCTAAAATAAGCATAGATAGATTATATATAACGTCAGTCATATTCAAATATTTATTTCCCCCAGTTAAAGTCTCATTTAACCATGTCATTTATAAGCTAAATGATTTATTTATTCCAACCATCTGGTTATTTATTAACTTATTTACTTATTAAAAGATGATTCTCCTTTAACACAAATATGAGTGAAAACTTATATTTTAGTTCAAAAGCTGTAATAGACCTGTTCTGAGTGAAGTTCTCAAATGTGTGACTTAATTTTTTCAGATGTTGAATCCCATAACCAGGCATGAGATACAGTTTTTCAATGTAGTTTAAAAAATGTGAGTTGCTCAAACTGAAGCCTTAAACCATGAGGAATTTTCCTTGGAAGTTGTTATAGATATTAAACCACGATGTCACAGTGTCAAGAGATGGTCCCACAGGGGATCTCTTTGAGGAAAGAGAAACAAAAGGAATAAAAGGATCCAAGAGATTAAAGTCATGAAACCAAAAGATAAATAAATAACACTTAATAGGTATCGTGAAACACTATAATAAATGTTAACACATTTGTTAATTCAAATTTTCTTATACATACAATAAATATTTTCTTGTGATTTACTATATACATCAAGTCTGTGGAAGGCAACTGAAGCCCTAAATGCACTGACCTGACAGCCCTTTGTGATTAGGAACTGCATCTTATTACACTTGGAACCAGCATTTTGAGCACTCTCTTGGTGCTGACCCTACATAAGTAAATTTACAAATGTTCTTTCATCTGAAGAACCATCCCCCAAAAAAGATATTACTCTGAACAACTAACAGTCGATTTCCCTTGAGTTGAAGTAACTAATGCTGATGAAGAATAGTGGGTAGGATCAAAGTATATACCAAGTTTACTTTTAGAACCTCTGTTTATTGCCTAACTCTTAAGCATTTTATTCATCTTTTTATCCTTTTCCTTTCCTATCTGGAAAACAGTTTCCATACAGTATTTATTCAAAAAGTGTGATCTTCTATAGAATATCCTTGTATTATTTAGTGTAATGACAGGCTGCGGTTAAAGATTAAAAACACACTTCTCAGTGGAGTAGAGCAATTCATACCAGGAAATAGGTCTCTTCCAAGAGCTCATTCAAAATAAAGGCTTCTTCCATTTTGTGGCATTGCTAATTTCAATAAGTGGCTTCCAAGATTTTTTTCTTTTTCTAGACTTTTCTGCATCGAATCATGGAAGGGGTCTGGAAGTGGCATATATATCTTACATTCCATTGCCTGCAATTCAGCCACACAATGACATCAAACTAACAAGAAGGGTGGGAAATGAGGTCTAGCTCTATGCCCCAAAAGAAGGTAAAACAATTTGTAAAGAGATAGCCAGTCCTCTTCTGATAATCAAAACTCTGTTTTATTCTTTCTCCGACAGACAGGATATATTCAGCCTCTCTGAAAAGAGGGCAACCCTAAGTCACATCTGATCACTTAATTCTCCAAAATCACCACATCCTTGCTAAGAAAATATTACTTCATCTTAAGAGCTGTACAAACCACCATTAAAATATTTTTATTGATAATTATAATAAGCACAATGATTTTTTTTTTTAATAATGCTCAAAGTGCTACAAAAGTGTGGTTGATATTTGTAGGTTGGTGATGATGGAATTTACTAAAATTTAAATGCATTTAATGTTTATTCTATGCTCAGATCTGTCATAATCAAGATGGAGAATACAATTTTTCATTTAAAGCCAGATTCTATTCAAAATGAATATGCAATCTAATTAACTGAAATAATTATTCTAATAATCATTATAACTTATCCTTTATCTTTAAAAATGGTCAATTAAACTACGACAAAGGAGCAAGACTATACAATGGGGAAATAACAGTCTCTTCAGTAAGTGACTTTGAAAAAAGGACAGATACATGCAAAAGAAGACAACTAGATCAATTTCTTACACGATATACAAGAATAAACTCAAAATGGATTAAAAACTTAAATGTAAGACTTGAAGACATAAAACTCCTAGAAGAAAACTTAGGCAGTAAACTCTTTGACATTAGTTTTAGCAATATCCTTTTGGATATGTCTCCTCAGGCAAAGACAACAAAACAAAAATAAACAAATGGGGCTACATCAAATGAAAAGCTTCTGCACAGAGAAGGAAACCATCAACAAAATAAAAAGACAATTTAAATGGGAGAAGATATTTGGCAATGATACATCTGATAAGGGGTTAATATCCAAAACATAAGGAATTGATGCAACTCAACATGAAAAAAAAAAATCCAATTAAAAAATGGCCAGAGGACATGAATAGACATTTCTCCAAAGAGGACATTCAGATGGCCAACAGACATATGAAAAAAATACTCAACATCATTACTCATCAAGAAATTGCAAGTCAAAACCACAGTGAGATATGTGACCTCACACCTGTCAGAATGGCTATTATCAAAAAGTCAACAAATATTAACTGTTGGCAACAATTTGGAGAATAGGAAACCCTTGTGCACTTTTGGTGGGACTGTAAATTGGGGCAGCCACTGTGGAAAACAGTATGGATTTTAAACTAAAATTAAAATTACCATATGACTCAGTAATTTCACTTCTGGATATTTATTCAAAGAAAGTGAAAACACTAATTCATAAAGATATCTGCATCCCTATGTTCATTGTAGCATTATTTATAATAGCCAAGATATGGAAGCAACCTAGGTATCCATTGATAAATGAATGGATAAAGAATATGTGGTATATACTGGGGATGCCAAAAAAAATGTACATAAGTGGGCACTTTTTGGGTACACAATGTTGCTCAAGCAGTAGTTTGCCATGATCAGAAGTGTCTGATGGTAACCATTTTGAGCATCTCTTGTAGTTGCAGAAGTGAAATGTGACTTGTAATCATCTTTTGTTATCAGTATATACTGAATATTACAATTTTAATATTTTTCCTTCCTTAATGTGTGTATACATTTTGTCACCTTCTCTATATGTATACATACACACACACACAAACACACACACACACACACACACACAGAGGAATAATTCAGCAATAAAAGATACAACAAAGATGGACCTAGGAGGTACTACCCTGTTTCCCCGAAAATAAGACCTAGCCAGACAATCAGCTCTAAGGCGTCTTTTGGAGCAAAAATTAATATAAGACCCAGTATTATATTATATTATATTATATTATATTATATTATATTATATTATATTATATTATATTATATTATATTATAGTAAAGACCGGGTCTTATATTATAGTAAAATAAGACCAGGTCTTAGATTAATTTTTGCTCCAAAAGACGCATTAGATCTGATTGTATGGCTAGGTCTTATTTTCAGGGAAATACAGTATGCTGAGTGAAATAAGTCAGACAGAGAAAGACAAATACTGTATAATTTCACTTGTATGTGGAATGTGAAAAAACAAACAAACAATACAAATAAGAAACAGACTCATAGGCACAGAGAACATACGGATGTTTGCCATAGGGGAGGGAGGTGGAGGGATGGGAGAAAAAGATGTAGGAGAATAAAATATGAATATCCAGTTTAAAATAAGTATGCCACAGAAATGTAGTGTTCATCACAGAGAATATAGTCAATAATATCTTAATAACTTTGTACCATGGCAGCTGGTTATAAGACCTATCAAGGTGAGCACATGTAAAGTATATAAATTTGGAATCAGTATGTTGTACACCTGAAAGTAATACAGTATTGTATACCAACAACATTTTGATAAAAATTGAAAATAATCATGGAAAGCAGAGATTCTTCCCGTTTTTTTTCCCTACGTTGTTCTGTACAAAATCTAAATATTGTTGTAATTTTTTTGTTACTTAGGGAGAGAAAAACATGTTGCTTTTACATTTAACACTTTCCCAAGCATATAATTTCCTTTTCTTTGTTCCTTGGAAACATTGTGGCACAGAAAATGTTACTACAAAAGATACACAACAAGAAACAGAATAAAGGTTCAAAAAAATACTATTGCATCAATATATGCAATTTTCTGGAGAGAAGAAACAAACATAGTTAAACCTCAAGGGATTTTTTTTTTTCCTACTGGCCTTGGCTTGTGTACAGCTTGGGACAGTCAGTGTTTATCAAACAACATGGTTTTCTACTTTTTAAAAATGTCTCATGATATTTTTGCTTATTTCTCTGTAGTACTTACAGGAATTTAAATCAAGGCATTACTGTAATTTTTAACCTTCCAAACCCATTTCTAACATTCAATACTCACTGAAATCTGATGCAAATCTGCCAAATGATACCTCTGCCTGTTCATTTCTAATTTATATAAAATGTTTTTTTTTTCCCTCAAAGTGTGCTTTATTCATTTATGTCAATGTTGCCAGAAGAAAAACATTAAGAAATGAAGTCAAGCTCATTGGAATATGGAATCATATTTATAGTGTTTTTTCTTAATTATAAGTACTCAGATTTTCTTATTGAATTCCAATATATATCATATATATATATATATATATATATATATATATATAACATATATATCATATATATATCACATATATATACATATATATATATACATATATGTGTATATATATATACATATATGTGATATATATTGGAATTCAATAAGAAAATCTGAGTACTTATGTGATATATATGTGATATATGTAATATATTATATCATAATATATTAATATCTATTTATACATATTTCTGACCTATTTAGGGCTTCTAGGCATTATCATTATAATTATGAAGAGTTTGTTTATTTTTCTTTAAGCTTGAAAATAAGATCATTTAACTTTTATCTTAATAAAGCAGCAGCAAAATATTTGAGTGGCAGAAAACATAATTCAAATCATGTTTCAGAAAACTTTTCTATCTTTTGCAAAGAATACTGACAAACGAATCATCTGACCAAAAGAGCAGAGAAAAGTTTTAATGAACTAATTTTTTTTCTGAAGTTTAAACAAACTTCCTTGAAATTTACGGGTTTTTCCAAAGTTGATGTGTTGTTGTAAAAAAAAGCACATACTTACTTCACTTTATTATTTTTTTAATTCCTACTATGAGCTACACTCTGTATCTAGAGGTGAAACACAAAGGATGGTTTACTAAAAACTGATAAGGAACCCACAGTAGGAGAAGAGAGGCATATTAAGAAACTAAATAAATAGTTTTGAGCACTATGACAAAAAGACAAAACAGTCATACAAAAGGGACAGGTAAATGGAAAAAGTGATCCTTGAGATGCGTCTTGATAAATAGTTTATGATCTAACTTGAGTACAGGTGAAAAGCCAGGCCACAGAGCATGGGGTAGCCTTGAGCAAAGGCAAAGTAGCTGGAGAGAAAAAAGTGTGTGCTTTAGGAACAAGACAGGCAAGTCCACCTAGATGTAAACTGTGAGAAGGTGTGTGTGAGATTCGTGGATTGTTAGGCAGGTGCCGAGGCTGTGGCTCTTTGACTCCAGGTTTCCCCTGGACAGATGCTACTTCTGGAAGTATTCTTTCACTGAGACTAGTCTTAGAGATGGTTATCACTGTCTCTTCCTCATATGTACATCCAAACTTCTTCAAGTTAGCGTTTATCACTGTCTGTGTTCTCTCATTGTTTTGAACCTACTGGACTCTAGTTTAACAGCTAGGCGTGCTTTAATATTTTAATGTATAATATTCTCTTTCTACCAATTCTTTAAACAGATTTTTAACCGACTATACTTAATTTTTATTGCTACTGCAAAATACTCAATAAAAAGCAGTGATTTTATAAAGTTTGACTTTAATAATTTATACCTTCTTGTTAACCTTTCTGATGGTAAAATAAAAGTCAAAGAACAACACATTATCTGATCTTCTTACTAAAAACTGCATTTACTGTGTTACTGTTTTAACAAATTACAGACATAACAGCTTAAAAAATGTTTGTTTGTTTTTTTGTTTGTTTGTTTTTTACTGATTAGGAAGTCAGAAATCGCACTGCGCTAAAATTAAGGTGGTGGTAGGGAGGCTTTTTTCCCCCTTCTTTTTCTAACAGCACTAAGGGAAAATTCATTTCTTTGCCTTTTCCAGATTCTAAAGAGCGCTTGCATTCTTTGACTCATGACACTCTTCTTTATCAACAAAACCATCAAAAGTGGGTCAAATTCTGTTCTAATTGCATCACTGTAGACTTGTTTCCATTTACATATCTCCTTCTCTGTCTCCTCTGCCTCCCTCTTCCACTTTTAAGGGCCCACTGAAATTATCCAAGGTAAACTTCCTATCTTAAATCCAGCTGATTAGCAACCATAAATGCAATCATAGCCTTAATTTCACCTTGGCTTTTAACCAAACATACTCTCACATCTGGGGATGCGGATGTGGATATCTTTGAGTGGCCATTATTCTGCCTATCACAAGGACATGTGCGTTTATGAGTTCAGGATCAATGTCCATTGATATTTAACTATTTATTTTCCCCAGAGACTTTTCAAGTATAGGCAATATGGTCACATACTAAATAAATAAAAAAATAAAATAATGAACTCTAAGAAAATCTCATTCATCTCATTGTTGCTTTATAATCATTTATCCTTCTGTTTAGAATATACATGTTAAGAACGTTTAAAAGAGGAATGCATAATTTATCTCTAATGCAGACCTTAATATTAATTTGTCATACATTAGTTTATTTCTGACAGCAAAACTCTCAAATCTGAGAAACACATAAGTAGACTTTCTTTGTTCCATCAGACTAATTCCAAGATATTTTAAATGATTATTGTTCTACCTCCGATAAAGCAGTTCACCAAAGTGAACCATCCTTGTTCTTCATTTTGTCTGGACACTATGGGTACACATACAGAGAAAATATGACTTTGTTATTAATATATGCAATTTTTTCTATGGCCAGAATTTAAGTTTTCCTAATTTTTTTCCACAAATTACCCAACACTGCATATATGATAATGGCCTCATGCAATTATAATGGAGCTGAAAAATTTCTATCACCTAGTGATGTCGTATTCATAATAAATTTCAGATGCAATCCATTACTCAAGTGTTTGTGGTACTCGTGCAAACAAACCTACTGAACTGCCAGTTGTATAAAACTATAGCACATACAATTATGCACAGTACATAATGATAATAAATGACTATGTTACTGGTTTAAGTATTTTTGATACGATATTTTAATTGTTATTTTACAGTGTCCTTTTTCTATTGATTAAAAAAAAAGTTGCTGTGAAACAGTACGCCATGTTACACTGGTAGCAGTCTCATACATCTTGTGTTTACCATGTCTCTTGATTCCACAATTTTCTCTTACACTGGAATTAACCTCATGTTGATTTGTTCATTATGTCCCCTAAGTGTACAAAATCCACTGCTAATGTTGCCACTAAAAAGCCACATCCAGTGATTGACATGGAAATGAAATTAAAAGTGATTAAGGACTACAAAGTTAGAAAATCAGTGACGGTTATTGCTCACCAGTCAGGTATGCCCCATTCCACCATACGTATAATCTTGAAGAACAAGAACAAAGTGAGAAAAATTGTTAAAAGATCTGCTTCATTGGAGGCAGAGACTAACAATTTAAGAACCCAAATCAGATATGGAGAAACTTCTAATCATCTGCATTGAAGACCAAACATAGATGCATATCTCTCTCAGTACCATGACAATTACCACCAAAGCAAAAGCTTTGTGATATTGAAAGAGAAGGCTGGACCCGACTATGATGTAACATTTACTGTTAGCTCTGGATGGTTTAAACCATTCAAGAGTCATTTTTCGTTACATTATGTGAAAGTGAGTAGTGAGTCTGTGAATGCTGATGTGAAAGCAGCTGAAGAATTTTTGGAAACTATATAAGCTAATTGTTGTGGAAAATTACTTGCCAGAGCAAATAGCCAATATGAATAAAACCTTTCTATACTTCAAATGGATGCGTGAAGGGAATTTCATTTATAAAGAAACCAAGTCAATGCCAAGTTTCAAGGCTTTTAGTGACAGGATAACAATCTTTTTGGGGGGCATAGTTGCAGGCTACAAATTGAAACTCCAGGGCCTCCAACCATATCAATAAGCATACATTGCCAGCATGCTACAGGAGCAATGGATGACCCAGCTTGTCTTCCAAGATGACCTCCTAAATTACTATGCCAGCAAAATGGAGAAGTACTGTTTGGAAAATAACATACCTTGCAAGATTTTGCTTATTGCTGATATTTTTTTACAATTCTCCTTCATTGGTGATTGTCATCCCAATACCAAAGTGATATTTCTCCCCAAATACAACTTCTTTGATCCAAACAGTGGATCAAGGAGTTATAGCAGTTCCTAAGGCCTACTACCTGAGGAGGACCCTGTCCAGGCTATTGCTGCAAGTGAGGAAGACACTGATGTAATTCCGGATTGCATCTATAACTGCATCAAGAACCTTGTTTGAATACAATGTCAGAGGGGCAATAGATTGGGGGAGAGGGGTTACCATTTTGTGAGGGGTGAAATGTTTAACTATTGCATTGTTTTGTATACCTGAAACTAATAAAAACAAAACAAAACAAAAACCTTGTTTGAGTTTAGTGTGATGTTACCAAGGCGTGTTTGAATGGCATCTGGAAGAAGAAACGCTAGAGGTTCATCCATGACTTCAAAGGATTTTCCAAAGATAAGAAGGTTGCAAAAATCAACAAAATCTTGGTTGAGATGGCGAACAACTTTAACCTAAGTTAGGATGAGTTTGACATTGAGCTGCTTCCTAGAGCTGGTTCCTGAGGAATTGACTAATGAGGAGTTGCTGGAACTGGAACAGGAATGCATAGCTGAAGAAGAAAGAAGAAAAAATAAAAGGACACTGCAGAAGAAGAAAAAGAAGATGAATGTCAAGGAAATTTGCAGTGAAGTTTTAGCAGAAGCTTTTTGCAAACCTCAATAAACTTAAAATTTTGGAAAACATGGACCCCCAACACCAACGTGATGGAGAGGAATGTTTTTGTGCATTACCTGCTTACAAGCAAATCTATGATGAGGGAAAGAAACAAACTAAGCAAACCCCCATGGACATGATACCTCTGAAAAGAGTGATACCTCTCAAGCAGGTCCTTCAGGGGGTATTCTAGAAAAATATGTGTTACCATAGGAGAGGACAGCTTGTATTGTTATTACCCCTGAAGACCTTCCTGTGGGACCAGATGTAGAGACAGAAGACAGTGCTATGGATGATCTTGACCCTCTGTCCTAAGCTAAACTGGTGCAGTTGTGTCATAACTTTTAACAAAAAACATTTAAACAGTAACAAATTTTGTTTTAATTTAAAAATAGATAAAAGTTTATGGACTAAATATATAAAGAAAATATTGTACTGCTGCACAATAGTATTTGTGTGTTAAGGTAAGTGTTATTACAAAAAAGTGAGTTAAAAAATTTTTAAAAATTATAAAAAGTTACAGTAAGCGAAGATTAATTTATGATTGAAGAAATAACATTTTAATAAATTCAGTGCAGCCTAAGGATACAGTGTTTATAAAGTCTACAGCAGTGTACAGTTATGTGCTAGGCCTTTACATTCACTCACCACTCATCACTGACTCACCCAGAGCAACTTCCAGTCCTGCAAACTCCATTCATGGTAAGTGCCCTATACAGGTGGACCAGTTTTTATCTTCTAGTCCATATTTTTACCATATTTCTCTTTTCTATGTTTAGATATGTTTAGATACACAAATATTTACTATTGTGTTACAGTTGCCTACAGTATTCAGTACAGTCACGTGCTGTACAGGTTTGTAGCCCAGGAGCAATAGGCTATGCCACACAGCCTGGTTGTGTAGTAGGCTCTACCATCTATGTTTGTGTAAGTGCACTCTGTGATGCTCACATGAAAAAATCACTTAAGGACATGTTCTTAGAATGTATCCCCATATTTGAGCAACCTATGATTATACTGAATTTGTTTATTTTTCATTGTCGGTGGCAAATGTAAGCTATCATCTCTCCTTGTTTCTTTCCTTACCTCTAATTAGATGTATGTCAGAACAACCACTATGTTTCCTGTCTTTTATGCTTGCTTTCCCCTCCCCCATCTCTTCAGGGCTCACTCCACACACCGCATATGATGAATGACCCTGCATTTCTGCAGTCCAGAGGCTGTCTGACCACACCCAGCACAGCCTGCCTCACTCCACTCTAAACAATCATTACACATATTTCCAATTCATTAAGGCTCTCTTCCACTGTTTAAATATCCCCTTTAATATTTCTTCAGTTATTGCGGGATACTTTTCTGGATGATCCTTTTAACAGCTTTTCTGATTAGCTTACTTATTTTTACATGTCTTGTTTTTTACACATATTTTAATGCATATCTCTTGCTTTTTAAACCATATTTATAGTCAGTGTTCGACAAGTCCAGTATGTGAATCTTTGCTGATCTCATTCTATTATTGGTTCTGCTTTCTGTTACTCATGACGCTATATTTTCTCGGCATTTTGTCATTCTTGATTGAGAGCACTTATTCTCTTAGTTTTGGAAATAAGGCTTAATTTGAGGGTGATTTTCATGTGTAATAGCTTGTGCCATGGTCCGTGGGCTCCCCTAATAAAGGGTCACATTTATTATGGTCTTGCAAAATTTTCTCAGACCGAATTGTATGAATTTGAGCTGGAAAACTGCACGAGATCTAGTTTGTGCTTGTGATTTCTCCAGGGATAATGTTTTTCCTTCCCCACAGGATCAATTCAAGTCAGGTAATTTTCTTAATGTCACCTTCTCAGGAGTAGGTTTATTTCTAGTCCATTCCTTCACTAAGAATAAAAACAGTTTTATGTAGACTCCTATTAGACTCTAACTTAGGGTGAAATCCCTAGGTTTTCCTCCCCTCCCTTGTACACCACTTGGCAGTTGAAACAGAAACTGAAGAGGAATTGGAATCTGCTCTGAAGCAAAATCAGCTCGATTGCTTTCTACCTCTCAGAATTAGCTATTTTACTTTGTATTTAATTTCTGAGGATCTCTTAGTTTTTGCCAGCCTAGCTATGCATACATAATTTTATTCAGCATATTTAGTATTTTGAATATAAAATTAGTAGTTCGGGGTATATAGATTCCATAATACCAGAAATAAATATCCTTATCACTTATATGGATGGTATCAAACTGTGTATTATTATAAATTCTTCATACCATCATCGTTTATTTCTTCATTGGCATGCGTCATCATTTTTAATAATCCATTCCAAAGGAAGAGTTACAGGTATTACAAATTAGAATTTCAGTACTTATAACAAGAACACAGGAACTGCTGTGCACTAACAACAGATATTGGAAATTTATATTACTTAAGGAGACAGAAAAGAAGCCAGAAATCACTACACTTATCATTTCTGTCCTCAAATCTTTTGTTTTCATTTAGTTGTCTTTAATTGACCTAAACACTATTACTTGTCCTCCCTTTCGTTATTAAAGTCATCCATACAGAGTCAAACTGACCCCCAAAATAATAGGCTGTGAAAAACATCCAACTAATTACTTTGCGTATCTTATCAACAGAACTAATTTATCACGTTACAATTTCCTTAGCGACTGACATAATAATACCAGTATTGGTGGATATTTATATTCTCTGATAGGCAGATGGGAATGTCATGGAAGTGCAGATCTGCAATCTTATATTTCTTGACTAGAGAAAGCAAATTAACAAATAAACGGAAGAAATGTTAAACTAGTCAGGCAAATAGTCAATCATCTTGCATATGTTTTAGTTGCCTGCCTGGTCTAAATATGGATTAGCGTGTGACAACCACAAAGTGTCACACTAAGCAAGTTCATTTTCAAAAATTCAACTCTGCTTAAATAGTCAATCTTAAACAGACTTATGCATTTTAATAATTAATTTAAAGGGGTCTATTTTGAAGCATATGTCCTGGTGAGCTCCTCACTCTCTAACATAACAGACGTATGCTGGGAACCCTCATCTTGCCCCTCCAGTTTCACTTTTTCCTTTCTGTTGTCTACTCTGGGGGCTTGACCTGCATGTGCATGGACTAATCAGTGAGCCTCCTTGTCTTCTAGATTTCAGGTGGAGTCCATCAATGAGAACCCTAGGAGAAATGTGTAGGGAGAAAAGAGATTGATTAGGGTGTTTATTTCCCTAGGTCACTCTCTGGAGGGTGGTCTTAGGTGAGAAGCATCCCTCCACCAAAAGTGACAGCTCCAGGTAAAGTGGACTTCTCTTCGGGCCCTGCTTCCTGATCCCAGTAACTGTTCTCTTCTCTAACCCTTTTTAAAAAGGAATGGTAGTATCTATGCATCATCCCATGTGGTCTCTCTTTACTCCAGTGGCAGTTCAAATAATGTCCCGGGTTAAACTCTTTTCTAAGTTCTTTTCACTGGATTGTAGCCTTTGTTCCTTTTCGAGACCTAATCGTAAGGGATATATGGTTAGAACTAGACTAGTATTCCTGGGAATAAAGAAGTGATAGTATGAATTTTTTTGGTTGTTTTAAGGTTTTTTTGTTTTTCTTTTTTTAAGTTAAAAGATGTATGCACTGATATTTTGTTGAATGTGGTGAGACAAGAGAGAAAGGAATCAGAGAAACATTTTAGGTTTAAAGTCTCAGAGAATTCCTGCTTGAGTTTGTTTTATAATGTGAGGAAAATATATACACAGAAACACACACACACACACACACACACACACACACACACACATACACAGACACACACACACACACATAGCAAAGAGAAAGTACAAAATATTTGAAGGCACCAAGACAAAACAAAATGTGAATATCTAGTAGGAAAAAAAATACAACTATGATTTCCCACTATGATTAATTTCTTCATGAAGCAGAAAGAACAGAGGGGCAAAAGGAAGAATGAATAAAGGCAAAAATTCTAAAACCAGAGGACCTGTATTCAAATTCAGGCTCTGCCACTTAGTCACTGTGTGAACAGTGACTATGGACAAGTTACTATACTGCTCAGTGCCTCGGCTTCCTAAGCTGTTCAATGGCAATGATAGAAATACCTATCTATATGTAGTGCAGGTGTTTGTAAAGCATTGAAAAGAATACCTGATACGTAGTAAGCACTATAAAAGAGTGCACTACATAAATATATGACACAGAATGAAGCAGGAGAGGACAGTGGGACAAACTCATGAATAAACTTCACACGAAGGTTACTTTTATTCTGAGAAAAAGTAGAGGAGACTTTCAAAGTGTTTAATTAAGTAAATGGTATTATCATATTTGAAAATGTTTGAAAAATCTATTGTGACTCATGAAGTTGATGAATGTGAAGAAAGAGAAATTTTAACATGTGCCACATTCAGGAAATTATTATAAATTGAGGTTGGAAATAAAGGATGGACTTTAAATATGTCCAGAGAGCAGAGAATATGATCTAGTAATTGACTAGCCATAGGAGGTAGACGACAGAGGGGAGAGGATTCCCTAAGATGTCTCTGAGGATGCTGCTATGTTTGTGTGCCTAAGCAGATGGTGGTGGCGTGATATACGTAGACAGAGAATATGAGAATAAAGTCAAGTATAGCCTATCTTGAAGTTATGACAGTGTGTTGGGTCTCCAAATAATGAGGCGAATCTTCAACGGTATTAATTATTCAAATCTATGCAATTAAAGCTTTATAAAAATATACATAATTGTTTGTTTTCGGGGGTGATGTTTTCATGGAAAAGTGGCATATTAAATAGTTTAAGGTAAACAAATGATAACAATGACACATCAAATTCCAGATTTTAAAGAAATACACTACTGGGTAAAAATAGATTGCTTAAATTAGTCCTTTTTTTAAGCTATGGAGATTTTTCTTTTCAAAGTAACTTTTTCTTATGCTGATAGCAATGGCAGGTAGGAAAGTTATAGTTTTGAAATCACAATTTTTAATAAGAGATTAAAAATGAAAAGGACAATTAATTTTAATAAGGCTTGTGAATATGGCATTACATAAAAAAAATCTAAATCAAAGTGCCAGATGTAGAGGTAAGAAAGAGAATTAATATTTAGCTTTGATTAATATTTCAACCTCTAGGTAGCAGAATTACAAAAGATTTTCTTGTAGATCTACTCAGATATTCTCTTTGCTTTGAAATGCTTCTTTTATTTTCCTATTAAAATTCTCCTTTCTTATTCTTCAGGTTGACAGTTCTCCCAAACAATGTGTGTGCCTCAGATTATATATCAAATAATATTTGACAAAAATTCTGGTTACATGATATGACCTTATGTTAAAAGAGGTGTAAGAGGTATAGACTTCTTGTAAGAGAAATTTTGTGATATACCGGGGGTGCCAAAAAAATGTATACAAGTGGACACTTTGATCAGCGTTGCTCAAGCAGTAGTTCACCGTAATCAGAAGTGTCTGGACCCTGATGGTAACCACTCTGAGCACCTCTTGTAATTGCAGAAGTCAAACGTGACTTGTATTCATCTTTTGTTATTGGTATATATTATTACAATTTTAATAGTTTTTTCCTTTCTTAAAATGTGTGTTCATTTTTGATACCATATATATATATGTGTATATATATATATATATATATACATATACATATATATATATAAAATTCCATATATATAGAAACACCATATATATGGTAAAACACCATATAAAACACCATATATATATATATATATATATATATATATATATATATATATATATATATATATATAATTCTGTTATGGAGAAATTCAAACATAACACTTGTGTGGACCTTAAATAAAACAAACAGATAAAGCAGTTTGTGGAAATAGAAGCTAGAATAGGGAAAAGACAATGATTTCTGGAAGTTGAACTACTGTGAAAACATTGGAATTCATGGGTGTGACTGAGGATTTGAGGCAAGTTCACTGCATGGACCAAAAATATACAAGATTCACTGCATGGACCAAAAATTTACAAGATTTACTCAAGACCTTTTTCATAACAAGTAGCTGCTTTCTTAAGGTGACAGCATAGTTCTCAGACATCCCCACAAGATGGGATAACAAAGCACTGGCTTGAGGAGTAAATATGAAATATCTGTATAAGATATTACATTTCAATTACTAATATAAGAAAGTTTTTCTCTGTAAGACTTCACAGGAAGGGCAGAGAGAAGGGATGGGTGAGAATAAAGTCACCAAAAGTAGGTGTGGGGAGAGAGGGGGGAGAAAAGAAACTACCATAAAAGATAAATATTCCAAATAAAATGTTAAAACCCAGGAACAAAAACTTATATCAATTCCAACAAAGTCACTAAATAAAAGAATTCATTGCTGATGAAATTAAAATTATAAAGTAATGTGAAATGGGAACTTTAGAAGCATGTTTAAGTTTCTCAAATCTAAAGGAAATAATTACATCCATAACCAACCAAAGAGAAGAGGTTATAAAAAAATAATAAAATTATCATGCAAATATGAAAAATATATAGATAAAAATGAAAATAAGTTATTGAAATAAAAAATACATCAGTAAGTTAGATAAATTGTAAAGAGGTTTAAAATAAAAGCTTTAATTATATATTTAATAGACATTTTAGAATTAAAGGAAATGATAGATAATAAATATCATATAGATGTTATCTGGAATGTCTCTTAAATTAAGAATAAGTCTAATTTGAAAAGACACATAAAGGAAAATAAGTATAAATGAAAGTAAATATTACAAAGTACTAAAAATATGAAGAAAAAAATTAAGGGTAACTAAAAAGAAACTTGAGAAATTTATGAACAACTACAATTGATTAAGAAAGACTTCTTACATTCAAAAACAGTTTCCAAAAGTCATTAAAATACCAGTTTCAGTTCTTAAGAAAAATAAAATACATATCTTTTGAAATTTAAAGAAGTATATTTAAATCTTGTATTCAAGATTTACTAATACAGATATACATTTGTATTACTAATACAAATTAACAATACAAATGTAGATCTCCTCCAAAAGAATTGCTGAAAGTGTGTATCAGCAAAAACAAGTGTTCAGAAAAGGAATGATTAGCAAATAATTAATAAAATATAATAAACCTAATAAATTTTAAACAGTAATGATCAATTTACACGTGAGTTAAGAAAGGCAAACCTAAAATACCACATAACATTAACATATACGATTCAGAAATACATTCAGAGTAAATTAAGACATGCTAATTTCCTGGTCTTGATCCAGGAGAGAATAGGCACATTAAGAGCGTTTTGGAGTATAAAACATATTTAAGACAAATTATTAAAGAAAAAAAGAGCAGCATGGGAAAAAATAAATTTTAATATACACCTTTCAGTTAAAGTAAAGGAAAAATAATACACAGAGAAAGCATCGTAACCAAAATACAAAGTGATCTTGGCAATAGTTCTAATATTAAATTATTGCCATACTTCAATAAATTAAAAATACCTATTAAAAGAAAGATGCTGAGAATTTAGAAGAAGATATGACTGACCTATATTGCTGTTAGAAGAGAATCAGCAGAAACAGAATCTAACAGAAACGTTATGTTTCTTTAAGATGAAAATAGCTAATGGGATAATATTGATATTCTTCATAATGTTTTTTAAGTCATAAATGAACTACTATGGACAAAGGGAAACTCTAGTCATTAAAAGAAGAATACACTATTTTCCAAAATATTTTTAGGTAAGCTTGTTTGCACCTAAGTTCATAGAATCAAATGCATCCAGAAACTGATAGAAATTAAAATATAAATTGATCCATTTAAAAATATATATTGATTTATTTTAATCTGGGTCAGAGTGAAAAAGAACAAAAATCTTTAAAAAAAAATGTGAAGAATAAAATAAAAAAAGCTTGAAACGTTGGATGAGAGAAAGAGAAGACCCACCAGGAGAATCTCTGTTACCTATTTTTGGATGCCCCAGTGTCCCTTCTGCTATATTGTATTGAATAACAAAGTTACAAAGTTCAGCCAATATGGAGAGAGATGGAACATAGATATCTTTTGAAGGAGGCAAGCCAATGTATAGAAGAGCTTCTGAGATAGGTTATATATTAGTGTGGGCATATTACAATATTTAATATGTTTATAACATTTGAGACTTGGGAAGTCTGATTCTTAAATTAATCTGGACTTTCTTTACAGATGTGTATAATATGTGTGTTTGTGCGTGTGTGCTCATACATGGTGCTACAAACCGAACTTGCTTAATTTCTCTAAATCTGTCTCACCTTACTTTGGACAGAGAGTGTTAATATTAACTAAACTAATAATTTAAGGGTCATGGAAAAAACATAATTAGAAATTTCCGATGTCAATTTAAATTTTTTGCTGTCTCTTTGAAGTTAACCAATTACTTAGATCATTTTTTTTCCCTTGGTTCATCTTATCTTTAACATAATAATGTTTAGAGGAGATCAGAAAGCCAAGATAGAAATTGTTTCTTTAAGAAAAAATACATAAATAAAAGTGTAAATATCCAGTCTGAACAAAAGTAAAAAAGTAAAATTTGAGCAATAACTTATAAAGATATGTACAGGTTTACAAAGCCTAAGATTGTAATATATTTTAGTGCCTTAATTATTTTATTCATTGCAAAAATTGGTTTGTATGTGCCGGCTACAGCTTCATTTAACACCATGGACACAACATTGATATCTACACAGGAAGAATATTAGTCATAATAATGATTTTTATCTCACAACATAGCTCACCATCATGTGTATGTTCCATTAATTTTCTAAGTTATATTAATCGTTCTACTCATTGTGCGAAAAGGTTGCCTTATGATGTACTCTGGTAAACTAAAAGCCTCTATAGTTTTTCTGATAAGGATATTTAGCTATAAATGGTAATGCAATATGTTGCAATTTTTCAGTAAGTTAACTTTATACAAAATTATATGTTATTTAAACAATTTTCAGATGTCTGTGTCTTCAATTAATGTAAATTTGGTAAGATTATGTAAAATTTACACTTAGATTGGAAGGAATACTCAAATTATTGATTTATAGTATGGCCCATGCTTGTTTTCATGGAAGTACAAATATGTCTGTGCTCAGTAAACAAATTACAATACATAATATATGTTAATTAACATTTGCTTGAACCCATTATACTATCTCTGATAGACTAGATATTTAAATATTCTGAGTCTTAATGTCCTCGATTTATTCATTTTTTTCTGAAATGTGTGTATATAGTTAAAAAAATAGTGCTACCTTAAGACATAACCAAGTACAGGAATCCCTGTTCTAAATTATTTTCAGTCCTGCATCACACTCACTAGAGCCAACCACTTTCAATTTGTTCAGTTGTTTCTTCTGGTACCTGCCTCCACATTTTTAATAATATAATTTAGTGACTTTTATAATGTTTTCATTTAATTTATCATCTCGACTTCCAAATATAGACATGGAAGGTGTTGTATTCTTACAATTATCCCCTTCACATCCACACTTCAAAACTTTCTCTGTCTCTCTCTCTCTTCTCTTCTTAATCTCTTTCTCCACCCATGCCTAGTATTCATAATATAGTTTCTAGTTGAATCAATACATTACTTAGACCATGGAAATGTTATTCACAACTAAGTGAGTATAGTATATTACTTGCATGTCATAGTTTTCTCTAGAGGAAAATCACCACATTCTTCTGTTTTCATATTTGTCCTTATATTATGAATATTTTTTTTTTTCTCCAGCTTTCCAATCTGACTGGGAGTTTCATAGTCTCCATTCAGTGTGGCAAAACACATCAGATAATATTCATTTTATTTTGTTGGAGATATATATATATATATATATATATATATATATTTTTTTTTTTTTTTTTTTTTTTTTTTTTTTTCTCTTGAGTAGTCTCTTCTACTGCTTCAATCTTTATTAGATACTGTCAAGATCAGCTTAACAGGTTTCCTGGGAGTTCCTTAAGCCTCTCTCTCTTGTGTTGGATCTCTTGTATAGTATGGATCTCTTGACCCTCTGTTGACTCTGCTTTGATTTACTATTTACTGTATGAAAAAGGCACATAATCACTGAATACCTTAAACATGGGTGTTTTAGTGATACCTTCATTTTTGAGAACTTGCATACTGAAACAATTTATTTTCAGGAATAAGACACTGTAAAAAATACATTTAGGTATATACCAAAAATGGGGAATGGATCATGTCCTTCACCCAGCCCCCAATCTCAAATTTGGCAGATTATTATTCTTATCTTCTGTGTGAGAGGGGCTCCCTGGAGGGCAGGTTGAAACCAGGTGCGTGGAAAGTGCAGACAACCTTTTCTCAGGGAGTCACATGATGATTCTAATCTCCCCATTGTTTCCCTAGCCTATTTGGGGAATGAATAAAACTGGCACTAAATAAACTTCTTTTTCCTGGAATCCCTCCTTAGTCCTGGCAATCTGCACAGCCAGTGGACACAGATCATCCACAGTGATCTTTCCAACCAGAGCGGACAAACGCCATCACGTAACTCTAACCAGCACCTGAGCCTGGAAAGATTTAGAGCAGAGAACCAGAACACAGAACTTCTCGACAGGGAAGTGTAAAGGATTATCCTTCCAATGATACAAGTTCAATGATAAACTTAGGAGATTTAAATTTTGAAACCCACTTATTGTTATGGTGAAGATTTTACAGCATTATCTTCACAACTAAATACTTTGGGGGGGTTGAGTATAGAATCCTATGTTAGCAATAATTTTCCCTCTGAAGTTTAAAGTGTTCATGTATTGTTCGGTAAGTTCTAGCTTTGCTATTGAAATATCGAGTGTTATTTGGAGTCTAGTTTTCTTTTGTGTGATTTTTTTCCCCTACTCTTCAAAAAGTCTTCAGAACCATCTCTTTATTCCCAATCTTCTGAAATGTCTTGATGACCAGCTGAGACACATTTATCATTTATTGTGCTGGAAATTCAGTGGGCTCTTTCAGTTCAGGAACTCCTTAGCTGAGCTGAAATGATTTTCCTTCACTTCATCTGATTGATCTACTTTTTGGCAAATTTCTTCTACGTTGTTTTTAAACACTCTGCTAAAATTCCTTTTTCTCCTATTATTTATTTATAATGTTCAATAGCACGTTCATGTTCTCCGGTTATGTATTTGAAAGCATTCTGTTATTCTTTTACTGAAACAGTATTTTCACTAGTAGGTTTTTTGTTTTGTTTTGTTTTGTTTTTTTGGTTTTCTTTGGTTTATGAATCATTTAAATTTCTTCCAGTTTTAATTTCCCAGTTTTCATCTTGGAGACTCCCTCCAGTGTATAAAGGTCATTATGTATAAAGCTATGTATAAGAACAAACCAGTAATAAAATAAAATAAAACAAAACAAAATAAAATAAAACACAATAAAATTAAATTAAAACTAGAAATGATAGGTGCATGAACTACACATTTTGAAAGGTGTAGGGTAATTGAATAGGATCTGGCATGGTATGCAGAGGCTTTTAGATGTTATTGTAAACCTTTTCCATGGGTCAGTTTTTCTAGCGATGACTTACATAATATATTGCTAATAAGTATAAATATGGTTGCCATTATTCTGGGAGATGAGTTGAAGGGGTCTTCAAATCTCACCTTTGAGTATGCACATTGTGACTTATTTCTCTTAACTTCAGTAAAGCCATCATCCCAAAGCTCATTCTTTTCTGATCTTAGTGAGCCTAGAAACCCTCTCACCTTCAGCTTTTGCAGAAAGTAAAACTCCATTCTTCTGCATGGGTGGGAGACAGATGGTTGACCACCTGCCTGGTTTAGCGAGAGTGGTAAGAGTCTAAATTCTCTGTATATTACTTTCAACCAATTCTCCTTCTTCTATTTCCATTCCTCACAATCCAAGTATCAGGCAGTTTTGATTTGTGAGACTTTCATAATCTGCTTCATTTTAATTGACTTTCTTCACATTAGTACATCCTTGTGCTGACATTTAGATCGCAGCATGTCCTACTCTGCTAATATTTGCATTTATATACATGTACTTCCTCTTCCAGAAGTGTGTTGTTATTTTTCCTGTCTTCTATGATCTCTTCCTGTGATTTGTTCACTTTGTCTTTATTTATTGATACAGTTTGATACTATATACTTTTTTTTTTTAGTGTGACTTTATTTGAAGGAAACAGATAAATTATTTTAATCCTTTATGTTTAACCGGAAGTCCCAGGTTCTTCAAATTTAAATGAGAGCTACATATTAAGATTTTGCAAAGATTAAATGAGAATAAGTGATCCACATACTCAAAGTTCATAATTCTGTTTTGTCACTAAGTTAGTTAATACTTTGTCTTTAAGTTTTAATATACTACATACTCTCTGCTAAGTTAGATTGAAATTACTTCTCAAGTCATGGACTATGACCTCTCTTTATTGTGTTTGTACTCATTCTGTCTATTCCTAATAGCTAAATATACACAGAATATATTCGATAAATACTTAATCATTGAAAATGTTTGTAATACAGGTGCAAAATCGTCTCTCATAATGTCATGCAACTGTGGCTTCTTTTCACAGATATAAAATGAAAAAATGAATTATTTGTCTATATAGTAAAGTGCAAACTCTTTGTTCTCATTTAGCTACAACACCCAATCATAAAAGTGCATACTTTAGTCAGCACTAAACCAATCATTGGCATAATATTTATTTTTACATGAAGATATAATTATAGTTTAATCAATGTAATATAAATGCAGTATATAAAATGGTAGTTTTTTTTCCATAAAAGTATTCCTCAAAATATTGAGCATTGCCTTTGTTATTTAAAAAAAAAAATCTTTCAAGTAGCTGTTATAAATGTCATGAGAGCAAACTTTTTGTCTGTTTTATGTGTATGCATGAATGTGTGTATGTGTATGTGCATATGCAAATATGGGTGTATATGTATATGTCATTATGCAATTATATTAATTATATACTAATTCTATTCTGGTAAATTTTTCCAAGTGTGACCTCATAATTTCAAATGTTGGAAATTAAAACACAGAAGCCTTTTAAAGGTCAGTAAAACTGACAGCACAAATCAATGAAATGGCAATTGTTAAATTTTATAGATCATAAATATACACATCCAGTATGAAGAATAATTTAAAAAGCTATCTCAATATTAGGTATTGTTACACATCAATTGGAATAAAATTTCTAATGACCACATCCCTAAGGAATTCAAGAAGTGCTATGTCACCATCAATTTAGGGCAATAAGAGATGACTTGTTCTGAAAACTAAGTTAAATGACTCAAAAATGGCAGTAATGATGAAAAACGATAATGTTTTTCAGTGCTTCTATTGGGTTATGAAAAAAATCTCCTTTTCATGAATCTTGGTATTAAAAATACCAGTATTTCTAAAGATATAACTTTACATATAATTTTAAATATACATATGAAACATCAACTATTATACCTCAAATATTTGTTGTTAAATTTTAAATCCCTAAAAAATTTTATAATCAAGATAGACAAAAAGCAACTCTGTGGGAATTTCTCACTGAGACTATGGGAGTTGCCTTATACTTCAAATGTATTATGTTTAGGGGTTTATGTTAATCCATCTTTCCATTATATGGGTTTTCTGTAATGTCTTTTATTAATGGAAGATCTCTGAGATTACTTTAAATATCATTTGGAAATTTTATTTTCCAAATAAAAAAGAGTGATAATCCCTATTCATGCCTTTTATTAATCATTTTGCTCTTTCTAGAATATAGTATTAAATATTTTTTAATGATTATACATATTCAATTATCACCATAATATTCTCTTGTTGTAGGTTTCTAACCAAGGTGGGAAATGATGTTTGAATGTATTAGAACACATCTGATTTGGTAACTGGATGTACAGAATTCATATTAATTGATTTTTGAAGTTTAAGCTTTAGACCTTGTAATTATTGCACTTATGAAAAAGATTAAAACATATTCTCAGATATTTTGTATCATCTATCTCTAGTCATTTCAAATGCTAGAGATATTTTGCCACAGATTTGTCTTATCTTATGAATATGTATAATATTAACATGATTTTAGACATTTATTTGTATCAATTAGGTTTATGATATGATAACTTTACATAAATTGATGAAATTTAAATATAAAAACATATAACAAAATACAATTTTCAGTCTGGCTTCAGTCACAAAGCCTGGACAATCTGACAAAAAAAATTATTGTAGTATAGTTTTTCATAGAACTATTACATATTTTAAAAATCATAGTCTATTCAAAGAACACAAAATATTCTAGCTTCTTTAACTATGTGGCATGTTTACATTATGATTCCAGTTTGTTTTATTTTCTGAGTAGTGGAATTAAAAAAGTTACTGCATTCAACCACATAGAATAAAATTCGCCAACCGACATTTCTACTCTTCCAAATTCAAGTCCCCTCACTTCCTTTTAAAACTAGCAGACATCATTGGGCTTTTCCAATTCATATTCTGTATAGATTTCTATTTTTTACTAACCATCTCCCGTTCTGATAGTTACGTCTTTAATGAAATATTATAATTGATATATAGTCAAAATTGGTGCTATTGTGGGAAATACATTGTCTAATTAATACAAATTTATATATCAACAATGATCCCATACATGTTAGCTTTATATTTAATCAAGTAAAAATATTCCTATTTCTCTTATTTTCAAATCTTTGCAGGTTCTCACTGTTGCTGCCAGACATTCCCACCTACTTTTCCTTTTGGTGTCCTAATTTTCAGTTCTAAATATATAGTGTAACAAAACACAGAACAAATTTTATATCTACTCTTTCTGGAAATTCTCTACATGTTCTTCGGAATTTATCACATCCTTCTAAGCATCTTTCTATCCAAGGCAAACTTTCCACTTGCTCCTCATTTATTATGATATCAAAGACCATGGCTATGGGCTTTGCTTTCTTGGAGTTACATTACAGATTGTTCATTTCTCCTTTTCAATATTATAAGAAATTTTACTAAAGTCCATAATTTAGGGTGGAAAATAGCAATGGTAGCTGTCAGTGGTACTTGTTCAGTTTACATTGATTTTGTCAAACTCAAGATGTTATCCCTTACGATATATGTAAATCATCTAGATTTCAGTAAATTATGGTCATTTTTTTCTACCAGAATATCTCAAAATAAGTCTGATGATTGCTTTATAAACAACATGAGAAACCGTAGAATTCTGGCAGAATAAACATATACATATGTGGTAATAGGTGACCCTGTGAGGGCAGCTTTATCACTTCCCTGATCTGAAATGAACCTCAGAATCCTAGCCCACAACTCTGTTCTTTTCTAACTTGGCTGGTTTCTGATCACAATCAGTCGCAAGGCCACCATGGCCCATCCTCAGCAGTACAGACACCTTTTCAGGAAAGGATTGCAGTGTTTATCTAAACTGCTATGATGCCAGTAACAACTTGAAGTGTTCACCTTCAAATGTATAGCTTTTATTTCTAAAGATAAAATTTTGAACAATGGTCTTGATTTGGTTCTAAATCAATGAAATGATAGGAAGAATGATAAAAGGATATTTGGTTGAGGTTTGAGAAAGAGAGCATTTTCTTGAAACTACACATCTAATAAAACCGTGTAATAAATTCTTTCTTTGCTTTGCTGACCAGGTCATCTTCCAGAAGATTGGGAATATAACCAAGGGACTTCAATTTTTACTTAATTTTAACACAAAGAACTCCTGCCTACTGAAAACTAGAGATGAGAAAATGGGGGGAAACATATCAACTTTCTGGGTATAGTCTTAAGCACTATTCTACTACTATAATAGTTGCATTATTCTACTATAATACTCTGCAAAAAAAAATATTTTTGAAAGATTTAAGAAGATAATGGAATGATTATATGATAGTAGAATATAATAATAATACAGAGGGTTCTCAGAGATTGAAGGCAAGAGTAACTAAAAGCACCTAATTATGCCCATGCCACTTACTAATGATGTAACCTTCTTCATTATTTGTAAAATAAGGATAATAATAGTACATATCTCAAGGGATCATTGTGAGGCATAAATTGATTGAAATATATAAAGGGCTTAGAATAGTTCCTGGCAAAGGATCTTTCTGAGAATTTTTGATAATTAAATTCTATCAATTTAGTAACTAATAAATAGTTTCCTATTTATTAGTAGTTTCCTACTTAAAGGAGTATAAAAACAAGTAGTGTGGCAGCTCAGGTATTTCTCCAATAAGGATACATTTTTATATACATATATAGAAATGAACAATATTTAACTATTGAAATATAACAATCCCAGTGTGTCTATTGTCAAAAATAACCTGACACTTCTAAAATATATTTTAAAGAAAACAAGAACATTTATGAATATGGGTATGCTCACCGTTTTAGGCAAATCTTAAAGAGATAAAAGAGATAAAAATGACAAAGATAACAACTTGCAAACTGGAAAATGTTAGTGATTTATAGTTGAGGGACCTCTTGCCTGTGACACATTAAGGGAAACATTAAATGGATTAAAATCTCTAGACAGTGAAGATTATAAATATGACTTGATAAATAATTTAAACTGTTATTGTGCAAACATTGTTGGCTATCTATGAAGTGTTATGAATAATAGGATTAGGGCCAAATTTAAAAACATGTAAATGTTACTTATTTTTGATAAATAAGAAAATGATATATTCTGGAACCTACAGGCAAAGTGCACTAAAAGTCTTCCCTGGTAAAATTTCAGTATTAATTATAAACTAGATGGTTTGTAAGCAAATTCATAATTGACAATGAGCCAGAATGTCAAGATTTTTTTAAACCTTATCTTTCAAATTCCTTGTTCTGTAAACCCAGTCCAGATTCCTCATTTTCTTTATTTATTATTTTGTCATCTTAAAAGTGAAAGATTATATTAGACACTACTTGATTTCTCTTTTAACTAGAACATTTTATAAATCTGTAATTATGTGATTCTATTGTTGGCAAGGGCAAAACCTCTCAAACAAAACACACTTTGCTGTGTATTCAAATAAAATGTAATATTAAAATGAAAAGAAGCTATGAATCTTAGCATTGTCAAACACAAACAAATCTGGATTTAGTAAAGGAGAGACTTTCTTAGAAAGGATTATTGCAATAAAAGGAAGAGAACTATTTCATCAAGGAGAGGAGGACCATACAATAGGGAGAATACTCCAGACTAAAAGATCTTTAAAATCTCCGAGGTCAGGCAGAAGAAGACTTTTCTTTTGTAAGAGAGATTAAACAAAGGGAGAAAAAAGAGTTTTGAGGAAAAAGGTAGATGGTGTAATAGGACAACTGATTGGAAAATATTTTACCATGAGGTCTGCTTAATCTCTTTGGAAGGAGTCACTAAGGGGGATTTGTGCTGACTCAAGCTGAAAGTGGGTCAAAAATCAGAAGCCTGGGGAAGGAGATAAGTTTAACTAAAGTTTGATAAGTCAGATTAATGGGTATTTCGTTTCAATTGATCACTGGAGACAAGGAGTTTAGCTAATTTTTATAAAACACAGAATTTTGGAAGGTTCATTGCTAGCCTTGTCATAGGCAAACAGGAAGGGAATCTGTGAGTCATATAGGAAAGAGTGATTTCAGTAAGCCTTTCCTGGAACTCCGAAGGGATATTTTTGAATCATACCTGTTTTCCAGTATCACAGGTGTTATTAAAATATTTTCAATGTACATGTAGATATGCTTTTATTTTTCTCTGATAATTAGTTATGAATAGAATTTCTGAGTCATATGGTGTCAAAGAAAAATAGTACCAGACAGAGGTAAATGGGCAATGGAAGATTTTATTTGAGACTATTGCAATAGAGGAGAGAGATTGACCTGAACTCCACTGAAACAAAAACAAAAAAGGAAAGTTTTTAATCACTGGGTTGAGCTAATGGAAAAATACTGAAGGAAGTTAGTGGGGGAGGTTGGCCAAGATGAATAGGCCAGATGGGTTTGCTAATTGGCATTTATCAAATTTAGGCTTTTATTCTCCCACAGAAAATGGAAGATGGGGGCTCTATAGTTCTTGAAGATTACATTTCAAAGGGATGTCTCCTAGGTCATAGAGAAAGACAGTCCATGGATTCTAAAACTGGCAAGAGTTTAGGAGAAGATTTATGGCTCAGTGGGGCAGAGGAAGAATTTACAAATGAAGGTTTTCTAAACCAAATGCTCTAAGAAAAGAGAGGTTAGGGGCTTGTATCAGGATGAAACCTGTCTTAAGTTTAGTTAAGCTGAGGATAACATTAAGGCCACCTTGGTCAATATCAAGTTTATGTTTAACTTATAAAAAACTGAAATTTTTTTCCAACATTTTTGTATCATCTTTAGCCCCACTGCATTATGACAAATAATAGTAGCAGCCCAAATGTTCATCAGCAGCTGAAAAGATTAAAAAAAAAAATGTGGTTCATTTAAAGCATGGGATAGTTTTCAACAATGAAAGAAAACAATTGCTGATACATGCAAATACATAGGTGAATCTCACAAACATTTTACTGATGGAAAGATACTAGACAGAAAAGAGTACTTATTATGTGATTTTATTTACATTAAATGTTGAAAAGAAAAATCAAATCTACAGTAACAGAAAGCAGATCAGTGGTTGCCTGGGGTTCGAAATAGGGCTGAGAAGGAATACTAGGAGTCTTTTTTGGAGTGACAAGGACGTTCTATATTTCAATTATGGTGGTGCTTAGATGAGTGTATAAATTTATCAAAACTCACTAAAATCTACATTACAATGGGTATATTTAATTGTAAGTTATACCACAATAAACTTTTTTTAAATTTTGAAAGATGCTATGTCACAATAGTGTCAAGTAGGAAGAAAAATCACATACTAATTTCTTCCCATTTACAATGTGCAAGCTGATAATTAGGTTCTTGCTAACATAGGAAAAAGGAATCTGGAGATAAGAGTATCTATGATTTCAGGATCTTATAGAACAAAGGAGCAGAAGGGTGGGAGAAAGATCTTACTGAAATTTAAATTTATTCATTTTCTCCTTATGATTATTGAGAAGGAGCAAGATTTTCTAAAGATATTCATATGTGATAACAAAATGTTCCCTGAGCTCTTTAGAGCATGATTCTTTTTTAAACATTTCTGTAAACAACCTTCAACTTCAAAGTATGTAAAACATCACAAGGTTCAAATAATCTAGAGAACGTTTGTTGTAGGGAAAGAAATTATTTTCCCATTTACGTAGTAAATGAACTTGAATAGCTTTGCATTTACCTATACTATGATTTTATACATTGTCAAACTTCTTTTGCTACTTTTCTAAAATCTCAGAAAGCATATGATTACTTTTTCTCCCATGAGCTTGCAAGGTAATCATGACACTTATAAAGTTGAACATAAAAACAATTGAAGCTTCATTTGTTCCATGGTTATTGGTCTACTAGATGAATGGATGGATACAGACTACATGTTTTAATTTCTGTTGCAAATTTTCAATTTATGCCATAAAAGCTTGTGGACAAGATAAAAAAACGTGTTATGGAAGAAGAGTTAGGATTAATTAATTAATCCCATTGACACAAGGTTGAGGATAGTGATAGGAATGGCAGCATATCATATAGCTTGTTCTTTGTCACTCAGGAGTTAAAAATCTTTGCCACTGGCTTCACATCTTGTTGGTGTGCCTGTTATTAATTCACTTATCCTAAGACCCTTTTCTTTCCCCTTCCTCCAGTTCTGTCCAGCCTTTCAGAAGTCTGGCTTGCCACATGCCTTACCAGTAGATGGTACTGGTAGAAGAGTGCAGGAAAGGAGAAAGGAAAAAAAGAAAAGAAAGAAGCTAGAATAGGTGTCCTCATTTCTCTGTGTGTTCGACATCTTTTTGTTTGTTTCAGCTCCTTCTCAACAGTACCTCTTTCTGTGTTTACAGCTCATGTTGAAAAGCCCCTTTCATGTTTCTAGCTCCCTCCATACACCTTCCCATTAGGGTTCAAGAACACTATGCTTCTTAAAGGATGCTTCTTAATGTTGCTAATCTCTGAGTGTCCTCACTGCTGTTTGGTTGGTTTTTATCTCTTTCCTGCCTTTGCAATTATTTTCCCATATTTATTTTACCCTAATAAACTACTTGCCGTAGGCTCTATTTTTCTGATTTGCCCATGAATCTCACAGATACAGTTGCCATGTTCATTGTAATTATTGGTGGCATAAAAGTAGGATAGTCAAAAAAGATAATTAAAAAAAAATCTTGACAAATGTAGTTTCTAGTCTATCCAATTATAATCTAACTTGTCATAGTATATTAAGATTTAATTCTTATATTTGTGCCAATGAAGTTTTAGGTTTGTAGAAAAAGGGCTATAAGTATATGCTATGTAAGATGCCTCAATCATGGTTTATGAACTCATGCTAAGGATAAGATGGCCTGTGTCACAGGTTGAATATTCTGGAAGAAGACACTGAGATAAAGTTTGGGGTACACAGGAATCTACACCTGTGAAGGGATGAGGGAAGAAGTGCATTTGGATAAAGAAAAAAAGTCATACTTTAATGTAATGTTGACAAAGCCTCAGCAATCTGGGAGGATACTGCAGTGTCATTGTTGCCCTATGGGGTATTCTACATGGGGCCCAAATGGCCAGGCCCTTATACTCATGCCTTCCTCTCCAGATGCAACTTTCCTAGAAAGAGAGAGACGGTTTTCCCTAGCTGAGGCACACCCAGTATAAACTGGAAACTAAAATTTATCTGTTTATTGCCTGCTTTTCCCCCTTCTCTCCACTCCCGCTCACCTTGTGTCCACTCTCCAACACACAGCTGGGCACCAAGTTTTTCCTTGAAAGTGTAACTGCGTAATGCATACTGCACAGCCTGGCTTTGAGTTCTGGATCTCACATCACTTATTTCATAATCTTAAACAAATTTTAAATTCCTCTTTGCCTAAATTTACTTCTTTGCAAAATGGAACAATACTAGTACCTACCTGTGATGGTTACTTTAATGTGTCTACTTTGCTAGGTTATGACAGCTTGGCAGCTATGTGGTCAAATACCAAACTAGATGTTGCTGCAAAACTATTGTTTAGGTTAACATTGACATCAGTAGACTTTGAGTAAAAGAGATTATCCTCCATAATGTACTTGGGTCTCATACAATCGGTTGAAAGCCTCAGAAAAGACTTGAAGATGGAAATCTGTCATCAGATTGCCTTCAGACTCAGGACTACAATATCACCTCTTGTTAGATTTTCCAGCCAGCAGCACTGTCCTTAATATATTGGACTTGCAGGCCCTCACAATCATGTGAATCAATTCCTTAAAATAAATATCTCTCTCAATATATATGCATGCTATTTGTTGTTACTCTGAAGGATGTTGACTGACACATTACCCCACAGGGCTGTTGTCAGGCTTAAATATATCAGGCTGTAGCACAATGCCGGGCAAATAGTAAGGATACAATAAATATTGCCTCTTATTGTTTACCAGAAGGTTTCTATTCATAACCAACTTAAGAAATTATAAATGTATTGTCTTAGCTATAAAAATAATGAACCATACATATATGAACCAAACCGGATTTAGATACTAATCATTCTTGAATATTTTAGAGCTCATCTTAAAATTAAGTATACTTTCTTACACATGAATGTTTAATTTTACTATTTTTTTTTTATTATCATCCCTAGATACTGTACTTTTCCCAGCAAGTCCCTGAGAATTTATCGTGAATATTATAGCATAGTATTAACCACCTTTTAGTACTAGAAGACTGTAAAATGCACTCTATGGTGTTTCAATGCATGAAGGTGCTTGCAGAGTGTTTTATGGAGCATAATCCATTTACTAAAACTTGCAGTGCCCCTTGTTTTATGAGGTTCTGCAAAGATGGCAGATGTTCCTTAATGTTTTGCCCTGGGAATTCTCCCTTAAATAAAGTTGTCTACATAGAAAACTATGAATGCAGATTCAGTTGTTTAGAAGATAGAAATTCTCTAATTATAACAATATTTATTATGAGTTTCACAAAAAATATTTGCACTAAAACAAAATGTACTGGAGTAGGATGAGTAACTCAAGCTCTCTCTTAATTGTCATGTAAATGGTTACTGCAAAACTGTTTTTTAATGTATGGGTATAAATGCCTGACCATTGTGTAGGGATGGTGTAGAGAGTTTGTTTAAATACTGGTTTCTCCATTTCACCCATACTTACTGGATTAGAATCCACAAGAAGAAAGCCCCAACATCTGTATTTTAGGAATGGATTGTACTTATCCACTCTATAGTTTAAGATTTACTAGTCATAAAATGAGTCTAAAATTAAGAAAATTTTAGAATCAACTATGTACTTAGAAATATAATTGAGTCAAATATTCATTTGACTTAAAATGCTTAATTAACTTCTTTGTATTGCTGAGAAACATAGTAGTTGATGTGTTGTATGTATTTTTACACAGTGTTAGAAAGCACATAATTTATCTTAGAACAAGAATTAAGTTTATATCACCTTACTACATATATGTGAATTAGATTTTGAGCTAATGTAAACTTAGATCAACAACATGAAGACGTTTTCTTTTGGAAATTATTGAAAGACTTCATACTATTTCAGATTCAGTAAACAAGTAATTAATTTACAAATACTATCATTTTAATGCAATCATATAAATTCCCCAAAGCATCTTCATTTCCTTGTATAATATAAACTGTATCTAAACAATTAGCTATTGTACACCTGCAGAGCTACAAATCAACAGAAAAATACGATTCAATGTCACATTCAAGTTACGGAGGAGGAAATAACTGTTTTCTTTTTCAAAACCCCATTTTTTAGCACATAGAAGGAAAGAGTGGCTAAAATCAATTTTAGTTTATTCAATATCTATGTATGCACTAGCTATTATTTACTAGTATCTGCCACACAGATTAATAAAACCCTTTTGGGATTAACAAATATATATATATATATATATATATATATATATATATATATATATATATATATATATATATATATATATTATTTAACTATATAATTAAATAAATTTAAATATATTAAATTTTATATATATATAATTAAAACAATTTATTCTTACTTTCTTGACAACCCCATTGTGTACTGCATTATTTAAGAATGACATGTTTACCTACAAATAACAAGGAGCTGTATTAGTCTCCAATTATGGTTATAACAGTTTACCAGAAATTTGTGACTTAAAACAATGCACATTTATTTTCTTAATGTTCTAGAAAACAGAAGTCCAAAATCAGTTTATCTAGGCTCCGGTCAAGGTGCCAGCAGAGCTACACTACTTTTTGAAGAATAGAGGGGTGCATTTGTTTCCTTGCTTTTCACCCACTTCTAGAGCTCTGCACTGCTTGACTCATTGCTCCTTCCTCCATCTTCAAACCAACAGCTCCAGTTTAATGTCTGTCTCTATAATCAAATCCCGCCCCCCCTTTCTTTCTTTCAAGGGTCATTTTGACTAAGTCACACTCACCCAGATAATCTAAGGTAATCTTCCCTTCTCAAAATCTTTAATTTAATTGCATCCACAAAGTAATATTCACAGGTTCCTGGATTTAGGACCTGGATATCTTCAGGGGCCAATCTTCAGTCTATGACACAACTCAAAAAATTGGCTCAAACATAAAAGAAGTATACTTTAACATTCTAAAAATAAAAGTCCAGAGTAGGAGATAAATGCTAGAACGACACAGGGAATCAAATCCCTGCCATTGCCTCTCTAGGGTATCACCTTTGTCCAAGTTCCTGTAAGATGGTTTCTGGAGTTCAAGCCATAGCATCCGTATTCCACGCATTAGGAAGAAGGAAGAGAAGAAGATCAAAAACCATACCCCAGTTGTCTCCTCCTCTTCGGAGAGCTTTCCCAAAAACCCCACCCAAGAATTTTAGGTCACTTCTTATTCGCTAGAATTCTGTCACATGATCCTATCTGTCTGTATAGGATGCTTAGAATGAAATTTTTAGCTAATTACATCACTTTCCATATAAAATTTAATTTGGGAAAGGGAAAATGGGAATTGGGTACAAGGATCTACTGTTATACATCAATATTTGTTACAAATCTATATTTTTGATATATCTATTATGAAAATACATGCATTGTTAAGCCAGTTAATTGTATCATCTCTTAATAAGGCCATTGCTTACATAGCAAAATACAAACACTTGTTTTCTTACTATACCATCTTTAAAAGTAGGGTATGTACTTTGTGTGTGTCTGGAAAAAAACAAGATTGAATATTTGGTAGTCATGTTGTATCAGCAATACATAGTAACTATCATTGAGTCATGTAATACAGTCTATAAACACTAAAATTAGAATGAAAAGGCTGGAAGTAAAAATGTTGGAGGAATTGTACATGAAGATAACTCATCTTATTTGTCCTTCTGAAAGATGAGAGAATTATTCTGCCAGAATTTCTGACAGAAATTAGAAATAGTTTATCCTACTAATTATGTCTCCTGATTAGGTCACTAAGACTTGACTAACAAATTCCACCATAGGTATATATACTGGTATTTACAACTTATTTAAATAGTTTTCTAATAAAAAATATACTATTAAAATGGAAACAAATTAATAAAGTATATTGTAAGAAACAATATTGTAGTAAATAAGATAATTTCTGGCAATTTAAAAAAATATATATTAACTTTCAGCATTTTGAAGTTTTTCTTAGGAAATCCTGAAACTACTTTGCTCTCTTTCTTATGTCATCAGTGCTATCTGTCCTGAGTTAGACTTCAGTATATTCATTTTTATATTTTTAGCCTTCTGGAGCTGTTTTCACTAAAAATTGCATCTATATAGAATTGCTTTCCTGTGGCACAAACAACATTGTTTTTCTTTGCAGTTTCGAACATCAGGGGTAATTTCAATATGTTGTTCAAAGTACCTTGCACCCAATAATGTGACACTCATCTCTCCTAGTTTTCTTCCATCTCACTTTCTGCTCTGTTTCAGGTGCCTTTGTGACATCCTTTCCTCTGACTTTTTAAATGCTGACATCCATCACAGTTATTTTCCTTCTCCTCTACTCGCTTTCCTGGAGAGATTTCATTGTCTTTGTCTCGTTTATGACTTTCAAATCAGTATCCCCAGTCCAAATCTCTCCCACAAGCTCCAACTCCGTAGTTTTAAATGCCCACTGAGTTTCCCATTTAAGTGTCCCACTGGTACCTACAACTAAGCCTATTCAAAGCTGAACTCTCCCCGTTCCCTATAAATCTACCCTTCTCTATTGTTCCTTCAACTAGTGAAAGACACCATCATCCACTTAGTAGCTCAAGTAGGAAATCAGGGATTATTGTATGTGTTTTTGTTAGTATCACTCACTCACCTACCATAGCCATATGCAATCACCATGCCATGTAAACTCTCATTCCAAAATATTTCTAGAACCTTTCTACTCTACTCATCCAAATCCATTATGATTATTCACATTAAGACTCCAGCAATTGCTATTCTGACTTAAGCAATAGTTTTGTAATTGGCCTCAAGACCAATTGTGTGATACATTCTCTTTCCAGTCCCATCCCACATCACAGACATATAAAATCTATATCTTTCCGAGTTTATGCCTTCTTAAAAACCTTTGGGGTAAATTCCAGTTGTCTCCAGATGATCACAAAAGTTCTTATTTCAGGTTCTGTTTTTCTCTCCAGGTACATCTCTTTCTTTGCACTCTAAGCTCCAGATTTACTAAACTTTTTTTTGTTTTTTTAATCCTAAATATGCCCTGTGCTCTTTCAATTCTACATATTTAATATAAACATAAGATCTGTGCTTTCTACTTGAACATCTCTGTAATTTAGTGCTTACTGGGTGCTTTGAGTTTCATTTTATGTATTTCATCCCTTCCTAATTTTCTCAATCTGGTAAAAAATAACACCATCACACACACACACACACACACACACACACACACCCTGATGTATTCTAGTAATGTTTCTTTTTCTTTTCTATTCTGCCCTTAGATATAGAACTCCAAATACAGTATTCAGTATCTGCCTGGTTGTACAAACAAATACAGTAAACATATGTTTCCCTCTCATATTTTTTAAGAGATGGCTAGTTTCTGACCTAATTTGTATAAAGGTGATTAAACATAAGTCAACTTTTAATACCTGAGAACTGAGGTACATATTGGTAAAGAGTGATCATAAAGGAAAATTGGAAAGATTCCTCACTGTCCTCCTCAACCTTCTTTCTTTAAACTGGCCTGAGAAGAAGAAAAGGAGGCAGCGTGTGAAACTCCTTAGACTTGTGGTTTTCCTTATTCAGGTAACAATCAGAATTACTTTGAATGTGCTCTTTTATTTTTTATTTATTTATTTATTTTGTACTAATCCATATATGGTAGAAAACTCTTCCATATTGATAATTCTGTATATCCTAGATATATGTGAAAAGTTAGTTTTCATGATTGTACACAAGGATTTTTGAACTTTTGTTTGATCTTTTATATACTTTCCTGATTCAGTCCTAATAACATTCATGATTTTTGTCTATTGTATTATATTTAGAATATATTTTATTTTTATTATTTTACCTATCCTTTAAAACTTTCTAAATGTGAGGATATATTTTGATATGGTAGACTTTATTAGGTCAGAAGAAGTGACTCTTGTGAAAGAAGTTTAATGGATTAAAAGGGACCATATTTCAAGGATCAAACAGGAATGAATCTACCTTAGGAAATCTAATTCAAGGAAATTATGGAAAACTGGTTTCTTAAGACGACAATAACAACATTAATAATAATAGAGGTCAAATTTTTGCCTATCTTTTTGTTTACAGTTGACTCAGAAAATGCAGAAAATGCCCAAATGTGAAAATATTTCTCAGGGAGAACTGTGTCCCAACCATATCAGTAATGTGGACAGATTGGAGAAGGGAAGGGACCTGTATTATTATGAAATGTTCAATACATCACAGATGAGTTTCAACGTGACACAATTATTGTAGGTGATAACGCAGCACCAGTAGTGACCTAAGCATACATGCCCTAGAATCTTACAGTTTTAGACTGTGAAATAAAACAAGAGAAAAGACTGAATATACTAAAATAGAGCCAAACATGACAATAATGATTTAAATTTAATTCTAGGAGAAGAAGGGAAAAATATCTTCTAGGTGGGAGCATTAAACTAAGAGAGTTAAATATGGACTTATTTTACATACCCATATTCAATGATTTAGTATCTCTTGCTAAAGACTATCACAAAATGCAAAACAATTATGTTAATTCAGAAAAAAATCAAAAGATGCCAAAACTAATGGATAAAAGTTTGATAAATAAATATCTATATTGTCTCCCCTCAAAACACTTACTGATTATAAAAAGAAAAATAGTAACTCTATAGAAGACGGAGTCAATAGACACCTCCTTAGTCAAGCGATATATGTTAATCACCAGTAATGGGGGAAATTAAATTTGTTCCATGTAATGGATACAATGAGAAGAATGCATCATTATGTCTTACTTCTATGATATTTTTCCAGAAATGCATTACCAGAATTGAATCATGAGGAAACATCAAAGAAACCAAAATGGAGGCTTATTTTTCAAAATAGCTGCTAGTAATCTTCAGAAGTTTCAAGGGCGTGAATTTCAGTGCAACACTGTGGAGTTGTTCTATATTGAAGGGAGCTAAGAGACTAACAACCAAGTATGATGAATTATCCTGGACAGGATTATTTTACTGTGAAGAGCATTATCAGAACAATTGTTGATCATAAATGGTGAGCATAAATTAAAAGATCGTAATACCTCCATGTTAATTTCTTTATTTTGGTGTTTATCTTTTAATTACAGAAAACAATATTCTTTTTGGTAGGAAATATTAGGTAAAGATTTCAGGGTGATGGGGCATTCTGTCTGCAATTTATTCTCAAATGTCTTAGAAGAAAAAAAGACTCTCGTACTGTACTTCTGATTTATTGTAAATTTGAATTACTTCAAAATAATAATAACAGATAAAATGACAATTTAGAGGAGAGTTAGGATCTAAGATGGTGGAGTAGCTAAATGCTGTGTCTCCCTCCTTTCATGAACATATTAAAATTACAAATAAATTACAGAACAATCGACCCATAGAACCATCTATAATCTAGCTGAACAGAAGTTTTATAACAAAGGATATAAAGAAGAAGCCTGGTAGACTTCTTGAGACTGGTAAGAAGGGTGGACTCATGGAACAGGGAAGCCCCAAACTTTCATGTGGCAGTAGAGAATCAGGAGAGATATCTTGGTTTTGGAGGTTCCTCCTGAAGGAGCAAAAGACTACAGGCCCACACCAGGCTCCCAGCCTGGAGTACTGTTACCGAGAAGAAGAGCCCCCATAACATCTGACTGTGAAAAACAATGGGAATTCCTACCACCAGGTTAGACAAAAGACCATGGGAAAACCACATATCCTTTTAAAGGGCCCCCACACAGACTTACTTGCTTGCAGGCAATTACCCTGGACTCTAGGGGAGGGACAGTGTTTCCGAGGGTGTCAGAGACAAATGAGGAAACACAGGCTTGTGGCTTTGGGGCAAGAAGTAGAAGGACAGTCGTCATTTCCCCTGTGTGAGGTTATCCTCCCATGCAGCTAGCAGGTGGGTACCATCTTTCTTGTGTTGAGCCCTCCCTCCACACCCATGGCCAAATCTTAATCTAAATTGGTGGGATGAGCTTCACTTCTCCACCTTGATGTCTCCCTGGGACCCTGCCCCTCCCAAATAGCCCAATGCTGGAAGAATTTGCTCACATAGTAGCTAGCCCTGCCTGCATTGCCCTCTTTCTTGGATTATCAAGGGGTCTGCAGGCCCCAGACAGGTGACAGCTGCCTTCCATGTGCTCTAAGATTTTTACTTAGCAGCTCCAGGCTCAGCACTGGCACCAAACCAGAATCTACATTAACCTGGTGAACTCAACTTGTCCCACTCTGGTGACTCTCTGAGATCTGCCCCATCCATCTCATGTACTGCACAAGGGTTTATCAACAACTGAACCTTAATGGAGCTGGCAGGTGGCAGCAGGCTCAGGGTTTCCTGGCTTTTGAGGAGCTACCTCAGGCCTGGTACTGGTGGCAGCCATCCTTGGTTTGCAGTGTGGCCTCTCCCACTCAACTCCAGGTTTAACACAGGTACTGAAAAACCACAGATAGCTCTGTAGCTCCTATCTGGTAGTCCCCACCCAATTACAGGAAGTGAGTGGACTGAGCCTGCAGCAGAAACTCTTCAAAGAGGTCCCAGAGCAAACATAATTGGAGATTGGCTTCAGACTAGAGAGGAGCACCACCTAATTAGCCCCACAAACAGCACACACAAAGGGAAGTCTCAAGGTACAAAAACCCACTAGGGCAAATCCCATTCAATTGGTCAAGCCCCACACACAATAGCTTGTTAGCTGTGTACATGGCCAAACCCCACAGCCAGTCAACCTAAGGGTCAATCCCACCCACTGATATGCCAATAGCAATCAAATCTCAACTATAACGGGAGGGTACAGAAAACCCACATAGGGACATTCCTGGAGCACCCAGCACAGGTTGTCAGGAGACTTGCCACTGGGCCCCACAGTCACCTACTACATAAGGACACCCAGCCAAGCCTGGGAGACATAGCAGGCCAACCTAATATATAGAAACAAACACAGAGAGGCAGCCAAATGAAATAGAAAAGAAATACATCCTAAATAAAAGAAACATATTCTAAATAAAAGGACAGGAGAAAACTCCAGAAACAGAACTAAACAAAAGGGAAGCAACAACCTACTAGATACAGGATTCAAAACAATGGTTATAAGGATGATCAAGGACCTTACTGAGAATTTCAACAAAGAGATATCAAGCATAAAAGAGAACATAGAAATTATAAAAAAGAACCAGTCAGAAGTGAAGAATACAATAACTGAAGTGAAGAATGTACTAGAAGGAATCACCAGCAGACTAGATGAAGCAGAGGATCAAATTAACAATTTGGAATAGAAGGTAGCAGAAAACAGCCAATCAAAGTAGCAAAAATTAAAAAAAAAAATAATCCAAATAAGGAGGATAATTTAAGAGACCTCTGGGACACAGTAAGCATAACAACATTTGTATCATAGGGGTACCAGAAGTAGAAGAGAGAGAGTGCAGGGGATTGAGAACCTATTTGAAGAAATAATGACTTAAAACTTTCCTTTCCTGGCAAGGGAAATAGATATACAAACTCAGGAAGTGCAGAGAGTCCCAAACAAGATGAACCCAAACAAGTCCACTTCAAGACACATTGTAATTAAAATAGCAAATATTAAAGAGAGAGTCCTAAAAGTGGCAAGAGGAAGACAACTAGTTACCAATAAGGGTGCCTGCTGATTTCTCAATAGAAACATTGCAGGCCAGAGTGATTGGCACAAAATATTGAATGTGATGAAAAGTCAGGACCTACAACCACAAGTACTCTATCCAGCAAGGCTATCATTTAAAATTGAAGGGCAGATAAAGAGCTTCCCAAATAAGAAAAGAGTTCATCACTACCAAACCAATAATACAAGGAATGCTACAGGGACTTCTTAAAGACAAAAAAAAAAAAAAAAGAAAAGAAAAAAGCAATAACTACGTATCTTTTCAACAATTACTTTCAAAAAGATCCAAGATGGCAGAGTAGACGAACACTGTGTCTGCTTCCTTCCATGAGCACATTAAAATTACAACTAAATTGTAGAACAAGCAACCTGGAGAACCATCTGAATTCTGAATTCTGGCTGAACAGAAGTTTTATAACTAACAACCTAAATAAGAAGCCATATTGAGACTGGCAGAAGGGGTGAAGGCACGAAAAAGGCTGGTCCTAAACTTCCGTGTGGCAGCTGAGAACCGAGAGGAATATTTCAGCCACAGAAGTTCCCTCCAGAGGAACGAGAAACCCGAGCTCCATACTGGCCTCCCCAACCCAGAGTACTGGTGCTGGGAAAAGTAGCCCTTACATCTAACTGTGAAAAACAGTAAGGATTCCAACCATCTATGTGGGACGGAAGGCTGTGGGAAACCCAGAGGTCCTCTTAAACAGCCCGTGCACAGACTGTCTCACGTGCAGGCACTCACCTTGGGCTCCAGCGAAGAGACAATAACTCCAAGGCATGCAGAGGCAGTCTAAGGTGTGTGGTTTCGGAGCGTGGATGGTACTTGCCGTTTTTCCTGTGTGGGTTACTCTTCCATGGAGTGGCAGACAGGTGAGCACCATCTTTCCTGTGTTAAGCCCGCCCCCACAGGCCAAATCTGAATCTGATTGGTCTGGTGAACTCTGATGATGCCCCACCCCTCCCAACTCCTCCAACACCTGAAGCACTTTCTCTGTGATCAGCCAGCCCTGCCTGCATTGTACTCGTTCTTGGAAACCTATCAAAGTCTGAAGGACCCAGGTGGGCAGCAGCTGGGCTCAGTGTGCTCTGAGACTTGCTGAGTAGCTCCAGGCTCAGCACTGGCACCAAACCTGGGGACCACAACTCTTCTCACTCTAGTACTCCCAGAGATCCTGCCTCATCGAACTCGTGTACCACACAAACCTTTATCAAGGGCTGAAGCTTAAGGAAGCCGACAGGTTGCAGCAGGGCTTGGGGTGTCCTGGCTTTTTGTGGAGCTACTGCAGGCCCTGTGCTGGTGACAGCCATCCTCAGTTCATAGTGTGGCCTCTCCCACACACCTCCAGAGTTAGCACAGGCAGCCAAAAAATGCAGATCACTTTGTAGCTCCTACCAGGATGTCTCTGGCTGGTCAAAGGCAGTGGGTGATCTTGACCTGCACCAGATCCCCTTGCAAAAGGCCCCAGAACCAACATACTTGGAGGTTGACTTCAGAACATGCAGAGCAACACCCAATTAGCCCCAGAAGCACACCCAAAGGATGGTCTCAACAGGCACCAGAGCCAGGTGGGGCAAATCCCACTCAATAAGGTTAAGCCCCATGCACAGCAGCCTGTTAGCTGTGCACATGGTTAAGTCCCACAGCCAATCAGCCAGGAGGTCAATTTCACCCACTGACATACCAATAGCAATCAAGGCTCAATTGAAACAGGAGGACACACAAACCCACACAAGGGATACTTCTGGAGCCCCCAGAGTAAGTGGCCAGGGAGATTTTGCAAGGAAGTACAAACTGGTTGTTACACAGTAATCATGGGGATGTAAGGTATAGCATAAGGAATATAGTCAGTAATATTGTAATAATTATGTATGGTATCAGTTGGGTACTAGATTTGTTGGGGTGATAGATGGGAGAGAGTTGGGGGGCAGACTGAAAAAGGTGAAGGGATTAAGAAGTGCAAACTGGTAGTTATGAAATAGTCATGGTGATGTAAATTAAAACACAGGGAATATAGCTAATAATACGGTAATAACTATGCATAATGCCAGGTGGGTACTAGACTAGTCAGGGGGATCACTTTTTAAATTATATAATATGTAACCATATGCTGTACACCTGAAATTAATATAAAATAATATTGAATGTCAACTCTGGTTGAAAAAAAAAATAAAAAGGGTGGAAAGGTGAAGGAGAATAAGAGGTCGAAATTTCCAGGTTTAAACCAAATAAGTCATGGGGATGTAATGTATAACATAGAGAATATAGTGAGTAATTTTGTGACAGTGTGGTCAGGTGGTTGCTAATGATCACTTCTTTAGGTACATAAATGTTAAATAACTATAGTGCACATCTTAAGCTAATATAATATTGTATGTTAGCTACATTTTAATAAAAACCTTCAAAAAATAAAATAAATTGGAAAAAAAAAACACAATTACTTCCAAAGTAAATAAATTACACACCCCAATCAAAAGACATAGGGTGGCTGAATGAATAATAAAATGAAGCCTTCATATATGCTGCCTATGAGAGACTCACTTCAGATTGAAAGACTTACATAGACTAAAAGTAAATGGATGGAAGAAGATATTTCATGTAAGGTAAAAAAAAAAAAAAAAAAAAAGCTGGGGTGGCACTACTTACACCAGACAAAATATATGTCACCTCTTAAATTATACAGATGTCTGGTCACTGTGCCCTACATCTGAAATTAATATAAAATAATATTGGATGTCAGCTGTAATCAATAAATTTTAAAAAGGGGGGAAATGTGAAGGAGAAAAAGAGGTCCAAATGTCCAGGTATAAATCAAATAAATCATGGGGATGTAATAACATATACAGCATAGGAAATATAGTCAGTAATATTGTGATAGCATGGTATGGTGTCAGATAGTTGCTGGACTTATCATGGTGATCACTTCTTTGGGATTATAAATGTTGAATAACTATGGTGTACACCTGAAACTAATAAATATTGTATGTTAACTCTATTTTTAATAAAAATCTTAAAAAATAAAATATCAATTTATATTGTCAGTAGAGGTAGCATGTTTTTATTAATTATAAACTATTTAGTAATTAATGCGTATTTACTTTTATTAATTTGTGAACTTTCAATTTTTGTGATGTACAAATAAATTGTTATCCATACTATTTAAAATTATTTTTCACAGTATCTCAAGTTTTTTGTGGCTGCTAAAGAAAAAACAGAGTGCCAGAAAATTAAATTATTAAAGATGCTTTGGGGTTCTAGTTTTTTGTTTGTTTATTTGTTTATTTGTTTTTTTAATTAGAGTTAGAAGAGTGCTTCTTAAACTTGAACTTAAACTTAGAAAACCTGCTCATGTTTTTATTAGGTTGGTGCAAAAGTAATTGTGATTTTTGCATTTATTTTTAACCTTTTAAACCACAATTACTTTTGCACCAACCTAATAAATATTCCCATGCCCACAGTGCACCCAAGAATGTCATATGATTGGTCTGGATGATACATAAGCATTGCCATTTTTTTATAGTAGCCAAGGATAGAAATATGAACACCACCAGAGTTGAGAAATATCAGGCTAGAGATGTTGGTAATGATGATATGTCATTTTACTGTTTTTCCTCCTGATATTTATTTTGAGAATAATGAGCAAGGAATATTGATAGATCTATACTGGATCTCCAATTCTTGGTGAACAAATAGCATCTTCTTTTTAAACAAGAGAATTGATAATGATACAAAAATGAAACATAGTAGCTGTTTGTTTAAATGATTGTTTCGGACATTGTTAACTTTTTGTATTTTAGGCAAAGGCATTTATCAACTAAGTTTTGTGTAAAATTTATAAAACATGGACACATTCATTCTGTGAACTATCTAGTAATTCTTTATTTTGAACAAAATATAGCACAAAACAAAGATATATAATATTTCAAATAATTTTGAGCTTATTTACACAAATAACTGCTTGATGACTTATTCATTTTTTTTTTAAACCAGGTGATCACTTTGTTTCATCAGATTTCAGTCTCTGTTGACCTAAATATTCTTAATTTCCTTCATGTGTCTATACATCACTTTTTAGTTATTCAAATGTTTTAAATATAGTCCTAAACGTCAGAGTTTAGGTTGTAGTCATATCTATATCACCAGTTGCAAGTAGACAGGTCGAGTGAGTAAATTAATGAGAATTTCAAATTAGAATAGACATTTTTGATCCTCCTAATTTGGTTCTCCAGATTACAGTGGCTCTTCTTTCCCCCTCCCCCCACATATAAAGTGATCTCAGCTGATATACGTTGTACTTTACATTTTTTTCTACAAAACTTGTTGTAATTAATTCTCAATCTTTTTTATATTGAAAGACAACACAACAAAAGTTCTTGAGAATAGTATTAATAGATTGTACTTGGATGTGTCTATAATGAAAAAAAAGTACCAAAACATGACCTGTCTTAATAGAGGGGCTTTATAGGTAAAGTGGAGCTTAAATGAATTTCTCTACATCAAGGAAACTGAACTCTTTAGTGGAAGAAAATCATTCTACACAATAGGTGCCGTTTGCATCTATATAAATAAAAAAGTGGGTAAACGCAAGTTATGAATGAAAATACTTTTAAACAAACATTGTGTCCTTTATAGTATTAGCTTTCTTCAGATGTTAGTGTTTGATCACCTTCTTCCTATCTAAAAGTGGCTAAGTTGGCCAGTTGCAGTGCATTGCAGTCTTTGATTTTATGCCTTTCCTTGTCCTTGGCATTCTCTTTCCCTCTTTATGGTAATGAGCCTAATCCTCTCTTCAGTGGGCTCCTGTGGGGCTGTAGCATCAAGGCTCTCAATAAAACGCTGAACAGTTCAACAATTTTTATTGAGTCTTGATTGAACAGACCTTAGGGAGATAAGCATAGAAGAGATGGGGGAAAGTAGTCAAAAGTTGTTACAGCTGCAATGAAAGGACATACAGTATCAGTCCAACAGACCTGGCAATGTCTAAAATTTAACAGCTTGGCATCAGTGCATGTCTCCTGGTGCCAAATCATGAGGCACGGAGAACAGAAATAAAAGTGGCATTGGAGTTACATTTTTCTTTTCATTATTAAACACCTGAAATTACAACAGAATTGTGAATGGGCAATGTCAACAATTTTTTGTTTCTTTTAAGTGCAATTTTACCTTTCAAAAAATATCCACTGGCATTGCTGAAGTTACTTCACCATCATTTGCCCTTCCTCAGGCCCTTCCAGCCCTGCTCTCATTGCACTCAGATTTCCTCTGTCAAGTGGACAGAGAAGAAATAACATGGAATGGAATAGAGCAGTTCTACCCACAGAACAGGAAAGAAAGCTATAAAGATAGACATAATTTCCCAAAAAGAGAATGTTTCTTGTAGTTACTAGACTGCAGGAATTGGGAGCTAGTAATATTCATTATTCCTTGAGGAGTCAAAAAAAAAAAAAAAAAAAAAAAAAAAAAGCCTTATTGAGGGCTCTTGTGGGTTTCCTGTTGTTCCCTAAGATGCGTAATAGATGTCATGTACAGCTGTTAAGAAAAATATTTTCTATGGTCAAATAACTTGGTCAAATAACTTCTGAGTGGAAGCATATTAGTATTGAACTTTATAGAAGTCTGTATTATGCAATACTGAAAATATTCAGGCAAAGGAAAAAAAACGCAGCATTTTCCAAATTATGTATTTACTCTTCAAAGCATTTTGAAAGTAAAGCATTAAAAATGTAGAGAATGGAAAGGTACACTTATTTCAAATAACTCACAGGTATAACACATCAAAAGGCACAAAATGTTCCTGTCATATTGTACCTTTAATAACAGTGCTGTGAATGAAATCAGCAGTTTTTATATACCTCCTGATATATATTTTTGCCAAGAGATGAGGAGGCTGAAACTAAGAAAAATGACACAATGAATGGCATCATTGTATCAAAGGAAAACATATGCACATGTTTAGATTTCTTTCTTTGACTTCAAGTTTCCAAGACAACTTTGCTTTGGAGGATAACGTTTTCTCAGGATTTACACTTTTGATAATTCCAGCTTTGATGATGTTTTCCCTCCATATGGATATCAAGACATCAGTCAACTCTGCTGTCCAGCGAAGGTCACCATAGTCTTTAAACCTGGGGATCTCTGCACTAATTCAGAAATACTGAGGAGTCTGAAAGTTGTCCTCAAACACACACACACACAAGATGTCTGACAATTAAGTTCTGGGGGTGCCATAAATGTATACACGTGACTCGTATTAATCTTTTGTTATTAGTATATATTATTTGTTTTTGGTATATATTGAGTATTGTAATTTTAACACAGTTTTTTGTGTGTCTTAAAATGTGTATATTTCTTTGTGGCACCCTCTGTAAGTATTAGCCGAAACATGAGGCACCTTATTCAGGGAACAAAACTAAGACAGCAAAGTAACTTAGCAGGGTTGGTCCCCCATGGCAACACCACACAGGTGATGTGATTAGAGCTAGAAATCATAAATCTCCATGTGCATAATGATCACACTCTAGGAGCAGGACCTAGAAATATAAATTCCTCCACTTATATAGAAGTGTGAATATCTATTCTCTTAAGAGAGAAAGAAGTACCCTGCGTGCTTACCCTTTAGAGTGTAAATACATTTCTTCAGGGGAAAGATAAGACTACGTCTGTGAGTTTATAATCCAGGATTCTCACTTTTGAAATTGTAAATGCATAGAAAAAGAATGTTCTAAATCACTTTAAAAGTCAGTGAGCTATTCAATTACCCTTTTCCTTAACCTAATTCATATTTTTAAAATATATAGGCATGTAAAAAAAATAAACAACAACAAAAAAAACCTCTAAGTTAAATTAGGTCTTTTTGTATAATCATGAATTGAGTCCATGCTCATTCTTTTTTCTAGAGAGATTGCAAGGGGACAAATGCAAATTGTCTAGTTAATAACAGGCTGGGAATTACAGGACGATCTGTACAAGTGCCATACAGAAAACATCATGGCATTAACACTCTAATTGAAATAATTCTTGATGAACCAGACACAAGATGGCCATGTTGTTTTCAATCAGTTTTATACCCAACAGAGAATAAATACCATTTATGTTAAATGCATACTCTGGGGACTCAAATAGATATTGAGTACTTTCTCCTGCCACACAGAAAGCAGAAGCTACCAATTGATTTAAAGCAATAAAATAGAAAAATTATCCTGCCTGGGTTTTGATGTGTCACTAGAAATAACAATAGAGGATGAGCTAATTTAGGTTGACCTGCTGAGGCCTCTCACACAATTTATGTGTTAGGAGGGGCTGCATCTGGTCTTCAATAAAAGAAGGATATAGAACAATTTTGGATGACCATAAAGAATGGCATAGGTTGCCTTTTACAGAATTTACATTATTGTATACAACTGATCAATAAACTACAAGACTAGATAATTAGTATGATATTTTACAGTTAACAAAGGGCAAAATCATGAATCAAAACAGTAAAATTCTAGTTGTCTTTTTTTTTGCATAGTATCTTAATTTGATTTTTTAAATTATCAATTGAAAGAAATTCCACTACGTCTGCTTTATTCCTTCCTATGTAAAGTGAGAGAAAGAGAAGCTTTTACAAATACACAAATTGAAGAACAAGAAATAATGAGAAGAGACTGTTCTTTTATTTTCTTTCACTATCTCATTTTTTTCACATTTTGAAATAGAAAAAAATGTGAATTATTCTTGTCTAAGTTCTTAAACAGTACTTAGATCTTTTGTCAGATGCTTATGGACTTAGATAAGGGTACTTCAAGTCCAGGAAAGGCTGTTGGTCAGCGAATTTGAAATATTACATATATACGTATATATGTATATGTATACGTATATATACATATATATACACGTATATATGTATACATATGTGTGTGTATAGTTTTATTAGAGTAATATATTGGGTTCAACGTTATCTAGATAACTAGGGGATGTCAAATATCCATTCATCGTTATTTCTTATTAATGCTATAATAGTAAAGAGTATGATGTTTTTCTCTTTGTTTTCTCTTGTTGATATTTCTCTTCTTGGCTTTTTAGAGAGAGCAATCCAAGTTATATATCTGAAGTCTATTCAACTACACCTGAGACAAAATAAGTTCAATATCGAACAATATTAGCTCAAAGAATTCATCTTAATCAAAGTAATAACGTGTGAGAAATATATTGGCCTATACTGACTTTAAAAACTTTGTAACAAAATTCAAAACTATGTGAATTAGTTACTAAATACACAGTTTTGAATTTATGGAGATTAACAAGAGATTGAAATCAAATTCATTTTATGGATGGAAAGCCAAGCAAACTGAAAACAAATGAAAATATGTTACAAGCATTTAACATCTTGCAATTTTTTTTTCCATTTTATCTTATTTTACAGATGTTTAACTTTCATCCTCTCATCTCCTAACAAATTATAATCATGAATCCTGTCTAAGATACAAATTATAGTTTCCATGTAAATAGTTCCTAAAGTGATGTACCAAAGAGATGAAAGTTTTGGTAGCAATATTCCGTTTCTGAATTTAATATCAATGTTTAAGAAAAGTAAAATGAAAATGAAAATCGGGGAAAATTGATTTATTTAAGTGGTAATGTCTCTCTCACCTGGATATATTTTGGGATTGGACATTGTATCTGACTGGGAAACTACTTTTGCAAAGAAGAAGGCACATAGAGTAATGTTAATCGAATATGCCAAATGGAAACAAATAAGATTGTCTGAGTTGGTACAGTGTCAAATAGCTATGAACAAATTTTCTGTTTGATAGCTCCACGTGGAACATAGATTATTACTTATAGAAAACATCTGAGAGTGCCTCCAAAGACACGACTGGGACTTTGTCCTTGAAATTTTACATCTGAGGGGCAATTACTAGCTTGCTATCAAACATTAATTTAAACTACCCCTATGACTGAAGGACGTAAAATAATTTTGTGATCTGTTTGGAAGGCCACTTCTCTGATTAAAAAAAAAAACGTGAAAACAATTCAGCTCAGTGTGCTGAATTTGCATGCTTCTTGATGTCATATTTTGGTTTTTACCAACTTATGGGAAGTGGCCAATGGCCTAGCCAAACCGTGAGGCAGAATTGCAATGAAAATCTGGCAAATGAAAGAGCTGTCCAGATAGAGCACAGCCCGATCAAAATTACTATGGGAATTTGAAAGGTCTATTAAAGTAGAAATGTCAATATCCATCAGAAGAACCCCCTTCCAGCATTAGAAGGTGATGGGAATGATATAAATTATAGTGACCATACAAATAGTTCCCCAAGTTATGCATCAAAAATGGGAAAGTTCTGATGGTAATATTCCATTTCTGAATTAAATTTCAATGTAAAGGAAAACTAAAATTATGACTTTTAAACATTAATTTTGTTCCAAATTTATGTCAATACCTCTACAATGATGTGATTTATTTTAATTAGATTATAATAAACTTGAACCATTATCGAATTTCCCTTTATATAAAAATTGTTATTAAAATAAATATTCATCTTATTTCATAAATGCCATGATCATGAAAATTAACTTATATGCATAGCTGAGATTTTATCACCATTCGTTTATTTATTCAATAAATCTTTTTAGAGTCATAGTTATGCATTAACCACTTGCTAAAATATAGGGACATGGGAAACAATACAGCAGGCAAAGTTCCCATTTTTTTGGTAATCTTTCTTCCAGTAAGAATGAAAAGATAATGATCACATAAATTCAGATGTTGATTACTGCTGTGAAGGGATGAACTAGAAGATAAAGGTGGAGAGCAATTGGAAGGGGCCATGGTTGAGAAAGATGACTGCTTTGTTGTAGGAAATTGGCTACGGAAATATGAAAAAGGAGACAGCAGAATAGTTAGAGGGCTAATAAAATATTCAGAAATGACTCTCAAGACATCGGGAAGAAAGTGAGATTTAAGAAAACTAAGCAATTTCATACTACATACCACTCACCATCCTTGACACTTGTAACTTATTAAATAAAACAAAAAAAATTCTATTCTCATAGAGTTCATATTTTACTGAGAAAGATAGACAATAAAGAGACAAGCAAATTGAAATGTATTCAGGTGAAGGAAGAGACAAGGGAAAACATAAAGCAAGAAAGTTGTGTCAGAGATTGAAGGGAGATTATAATTTGAATGGCATGGTCAAGGAAGTCCGCATTGATAGTATTTGAGTAAAGACATAAGGTGATGAGTGGATAAGTCCTGTGAATATCTAAAGGGAGAACATTCGAGACATAGGAAACAGTGAGAAGTCCCAGAGTCAAAAAATACCTTAGGTTTGAGAAACAGTGATGAATGTGTGAGCCTGGAGAAGAGTAAAACAAGAGTAATAGATGAAGTTGGAAGGTCAGAAAGAGACAGAATGTTTTAATTACTTAGGGTTTACTTTTAGTGATATGGTGTGTAACTGGAGATGTCTGAGTACAGGAGTTAGTTATGTGTGTTTTAATAAGAATATTCTAGCTACTGATACATGGATAAACTATAGAAGAAAAGAGCAGGAAAAGGGGGCTATTACAATAATCTTGCCACAGGACAATGGTGTCTTGGACCACAATGGTATCCATGGAGATGATATGAATTGCTTTCATTCTGGAATTAAAAATAATAAATAAATGGAGTTGACCTTATTTTCTGACTAACTGGATGTACGCTTTAAGATAAAATTTCATTTTAATTGAACCTTTTTTTGAGTGCCTACAATACATTAAAGCATTTTTCTAAGTATTGAGATACAACAGTGAATAAAAGAACATTTCTGTCCTCTTTAGAGATTACATTGTGGAATAAGAGGATCATTTAAACAGAAGAGATATTTGTCTTGAGTAATAAATAGAATGGGGTGTGTGGGGGGCTGTCCACTAAGTGAAAATGGCAAGATTGTAGGTAGCGTTCATTTGGAGAGGAAGCTTGGGACTCTGTTTTCAGACATATTAATTCTGAGATTCTGTAAGATATGGAAAAATAGTTCAACATAAGAGCGAGAAGTCTGAGTTCAGCAGAGGACTAAATAGATTACATTTGTGGGTCATTACCTATAGATGACAAGTAAGGCCATGAGACAGGATGAAAATATTAAAGAGAACGTAGATAAAGAAAAAAGGTTAGTTGACTGAGCCATGAGAAACTCCGACATCAGAGGTTTGGGAAATGAGGATGCACCGGCAAAGAAATTATCAGTGAGAGTAGAAATAACAGGAAAGTGTTAGTTCCCAGTAGCCAAGTGAAGCAAATGTTCAAAGATGAGAAAGTGAAGAAATGTATGAAATACCTCTTCCAAGTTCATTTAGATGAAGACTGAATACTGAGTGATTGGGTTTCAGAGGAAATAGGCAGAGAGAAATTATAGATTGTGAAGATAAACAATTCCTTCAGTTTTGTGGTAAAATATATTGAAGGGGAAATAGAGGCAAGAGAGTGCTTGGCTTACCTTTATTTTGTATTGTTTTTAAAAGATGAAAGGTCACCATATTTTCGTGGAAATGGTCTAGTAAAAAATGAAAGAAAAAATGATGACTCACAAAGAGATATGGGAAAATTGTTCTCAATAACATATTTTTTGTCAGTTCTACTTGACAATTTCTCATAGCTATCTTCTCTCTCCCTAAGGATGCTGTCTTAATTAAGGGCCTTGTCATTTCTCACAGGGAATGCAAAGAAAGGCTCCTATATTTTTAACTGATTCCTAGTTTTGCCCTCTAACTTTCTACAATGCTGCCCTGTTCTCTTTTGTCAAATACACGTCTCTTCAGGTTGTTTTTTCCCCCTGGATTATATCCCTTCATTCTCATCCTAAAAAATTCATTGCCTTCAGAAGAATGTTCTAATTTTATCATCAGAGACTTTTCATAATCTGCCCTCTGCACATTTTTCCAGCTTGATGTCTTGTTATCCTACCAAACCACACCTTACCCCACCCTCGTTATCAACATTTCATGTAAGAGAGTCAACAAATTATTATCAATTGCCTGTGTTTTTTGTTTTGTTTTGTTCTTTTTTTTTTTTTTTCCATTTATCAATGTATTTCCTCATGCTCTTTCTTTCAACCAAAATATTGTATCTCTCACTTTTTTGGTTAGGCTAACTCAGCTCCAGTTTTTCAAGACAGCTGAAGAACAGGTCACTTTCTCAACCCCTAAATACTAGTTTTCCTCTTCTGTGAGGTTATAGCACCTAGTACAAATTTTGTTATAACATATAATATAATGAAACTTCCCCTTTAAGTTTTGCATCTCTTAATAAATTATGCATTCCTTGATGAAAAGGCCTATGTTTTCCATCTAGTTATTATCAGCATCTGACACAAATAGGGCTCAATAATGGTTTGATGAATGAATGAATGAATGAGATAAAAACTACTAAAGAAATCATTGCAGAAAGAATGTTGATCTCTGGCTACCCTGAAACCTCAATGAAATGTCTAAAAACAGGAGAGCTGAGATTCTGAGACGGAACTCAAGGCCAGTTATAATACAAATTTTTTCATCAAAGTCTATACATAACAAAATCATATGAAAATATGATGGGTGGTACTTGTAGGTTAAGGAAAATGGTATAAAATTTTATCAAGATACATGTGCTTTGAAGTTTTCTTTAACATGAAATAGAAAACAACATACATATATATATGCAGACATACATACATAATTGTCAGTATTTATTTGCACCTATTTTACTAAAGAATTACAGTCAGTAGAAGAGACAATAACAATATCAGAAGCGTAGTATTTACCTTAAAATGCAACCACATGATAAATAGAAAGGAACATACCTTAGGTTACAAATGTTGTGGTAGTAAAGTAGGATAAAATATGACTTTATTTAGACTGAGACAATGTTTTCTAGACAGACTAATAATTTAGTGTCATTCAGAACCATTATTTTTTCAACAAAATGTTGACTTTTGTTTACGTAACTCATTTTCTCTCCATTTCTTTTTAAGTTTTCCCAAACACCAGTATTTTGGTTGCAGATTAAAATGTTTCCGGTTTATAAAATGAATCATTTGTTCACTGAAAGCATCATTAAAGAACAAAATATCAATTATCAGAATTCTGGTTCACTGGGAGCTGACAGCCCTCAAGATTCATGGGTCTTTTTATAATCACACCAAGGTTTCGCACAGGTGATTACAGACTGTTGGGTTTTTGTAGCTGTTGTTGTTTTTACTTTAGAAGACATTGTTTATTTCAGTGGTATCAAGCTCACATAGAAATTTCTGGTCATGTAAGGAGCTGCAAGTTGTAACTTGAGAGCACTGTCAATTTGTTTCTCGTTTCTATCACTGTTGTAGAAGATGGTCTCATATCTCAACACCTCACATAACCTCCTGTCTTGCCCAGAATGAAGTAGTATCAAAAGGAATAATAACTGAACTTTAAAAATTAAATACAGTGGAACAAGACTGGTGCAATGCCTGCAGAGGAAAATAGACTGAAATGTTGATGAGAAAAACAAATGAAATATAGAGAAAATCAGAATGTGAGATGAAAAAGTTTAAAGAGAGAATAGATTCCTTTCAAAATGACCTAGACTCAGATGTTTTGTGACTTCATCTCTTGTGTAAGATTATATCTCAGATGGAGAAAACCGTACTATTTGAAACAGCTTTGGCTAGGTTAAAAGAGCTATCAACGTTTTAAAAGGAAATTTTTAATAGACAAATTTTTTTTTAAATATTCAAATAACAATTTATGTTGTAAAGCACACCCACTTTTATATAGTACAAAGATAAAGATATACAATTATCATTTTGATATATAATGCAGTGTAATTATTATGTTAAGTCAGATGAGAAGTAAAAAATATGAATACAAAAGTATTCAACTTTTGATTTTTAAAATATTCAAGTAATTAAAAACTATAATCAATATAATCTGATACTAAAGTTATTTATTTTCGGTCTAATTTTATCTCTTCATAAGAATATACCAGAAAAAATAAACATCTTCCAATTGGGTTTATGGAATGGGCGTAAGGTAACTGCTCATCCAATGTTGTGGCTTCATCTGAAACAATTGAGAGAAATTAGCATGTAGAAATCCATACACACGTGGGAGATTAAACAATAGTTGTGTTAGCATTGGTCTACTTTTCTTCCCTGATTAAAGAGTATGTCCAATCTAGTCCCTCAGTCTATAACTCACGATGCATATAAGTAGGAAAAAAGTGTGTATAGGACCGTTGAATGCCCCCTTGTTATCCTGTGGATGATGAATGCAGCACTGGACTGAATAACCCTTGTCCTCAATAGCATAAGTAAGCATCATTATCACTTAATTCTGCACATCGGTGAGAGCTACTCAGAAGTAATATGTCACAAATTCATCTTTCTCCTTCAGAAGGATTAATCTCCTTGAAATAAAACGTGCACTGACCCTTGGCAAAAGATGCTTTCTATAGTGAAATAACCCAAAGCTATGGCTCTTTTACACAGTTGTAATCATTTGGGAAGAGGCCAGTGCCCTCTGCTCATCCATCAGAGGGAAAATAAAGATGTTACAATTACTTGTATTGTAATGAGTGCATTTGATTTACCGCCTGTGATATGTGGGGCTGAGAGGCTGGGCACTCTCACTGATGCTGTATTTCAGATGTTTGCCAAGCATGTGGTTCTGAACAGTCAAGCAGGAGGGCTTCTGAGGAGGGGGAAGAAACAGTCATCATTGTTCTTATGTAAACTCTTGTGCCCACCAGTGTAAGTTGAAGATCATAATCAGAGAATGAGCTAGTTGGTAAGTTTTCTTGCCATTTGTCCACTTACTATAATATCATCTATCTATCTATCTATCTATCTATCTATCTATCTATCTATCTATCTATCTATCCATCTATCCATCTATCTATCTATCATCTTCTATCAACTATTTCCCATTCTCTGTTTTCTCTGTTCCCAGTTCTTGGCCTTTCCTCTTTTCCCTTTATGTGCCTTTCATATGATTTCATTGTTAGAAGCATAGACTCCAACTAGGTGGTCTAGGATTAAATCTAAGCTCCTACCTTAATGTATTTCCTTATGTAAATTACTTAATGTCACTGCCCTTGGTGTTCTTTTCTTTAAGTTGGTTTTAGTTAAGAAATTTAAGTAAAAATATATCATGCAGGGTGTCATGCGGGTTCTCAGCTCCCACTCCCCACAATAAGAACACAAGATATGGTGAGGCCAAAAATAGATAGTGGAGTCATACCACTGTAGCCATAGATAGGGGAGTCATACCACTATAGTCTCGCTGGCATCTGGGTTGGAGACACAGGAAGCAGGAGACACACGATCCGCAACCCGCTGCCCGTTTCTCTGCCAACCAACCTCACTTGCTAACTGCAATCCCTGTCGTAACTGCAATCCACCATGCTAGCTTAGCCAGGGTAGTTATATCAGTGGCTAATGGCTAACCCTTAACAGCTGATGGCCAACTAGTCACAGCTGACTAAGATTATGAGACTTATGAATAATAAAGTACACTTGAATTCTACGTAATTTTACTAACCATGGTCACCCCAATAAACTTAATTAAAAAAAAACACACATTTTGGCATAGAATTGTGTAATATTAAGATATGCTCTAGGTGCTTGTCAACATTTCTTTATATTTACTATTAATCTCTTAAAACTATAACTATCGCAAGCATATTTTTAAAATACATTTTTAAATAGTACTGAGTGAAACCTGATAGCACATCAGTTTAGTATATCTGGTTTATTAGCATATCTGACTATTAGCATTTACCTAGCCTATCTGAATTTATTAAAATTTATTTGCCAATTCAATCATTGCAACATCATTTTTGAATAAAATGTATTTTATTTTAAAATCTGCAACACAATAACTGACACATTATAGGCTCACAAATGTCTGTCTCTTTAATGATAAATTAATAAGCTATATGATCTCCACATATATTTTAAATAATTAGTAGCATTAATGTGTAGTTCCATTAATTAGAAAAATAAGAAATCAGAAGAAAAAACTAACAGTATTTTGCATGAAATTTTAGTTTATGTATTTTTATACACATGAATGGAAAACCACAAACACACGAGCACTTAAAGCCTTCAGCTAAATATTTTTAAATTATCACAACCTGAGAATAAGTCTAAAATAACTGATAAGCTGGGAGCAAAGCATTTAAAGATTTTGTAACACAGGTAGGGGAAATTTGGTCATGTACACCTTGTTCTGATAATTTTTTGCTGTTGAATTTCTCAGAAGATATAGGCAAACTGAGGTTGTATTATACTTGAGACAGGATATAGAAGCAGCAAGACTAAGGTCTCAGTATAGTATACATTGCTTAGTGAGGTTAAGAAAGTGTTATGGAAGAATAATTGGGGGCTGCTATACACTGAATATGTGTGGCTCCCCAAAATTCATATGTTGAAACCCTAATCCCCAATATGATAGTATTTGGAGGTTGTTTCTTTGGGAGGTAATTAGGTCATGAGGTGGAGCCCTCATGATGAAATTAGTGCACTTGAAAGAAAAGACACCAGAGAACTTTCTCTTCTCTCTGCTGTCCTTCATATGAGGAAATAACCGAAAGGGGGTCATTGCAAACCAGGAAGTGAGCTCTCCTCAAACTCCAAATTTGCCACCACCATGATTTTTAACTTCCCAACCTCCAGAACTGTAAGAAATAATTTCTGTCATTTAAGCTACTTTGTTAATGACATTTTTGTGATAGCAAACAAAACTCACTAAGATGAGGCTAAGGTCTTCTAAGACTCAATGGGAAATTTTTATTACTTCATGGTCTTTCTCAGTCCTTTGTTTCATCCAGCATTGGCATCAGGGCTGACACGCTTAAGCCAAAGTCAGAGTCCAGACTATCACTGCTATATATTTCTAAGTTTGAAAAACTAATGAGATCCATAAACTTAGGAAATAGTTGTCTTAAGTGAGATCATTATTTTCTTGTGTGATTTTCTTTTTTGTGTTGGCTTCAATCATATGTTGAGTTAGCTGGTGTGTAGAAGCAGAACAAATGCAATATTATACTGAGTTGCCAAGGGTAGCAAGAAATTGATTTGCTAAAAGACTCTAAAATGCTTCCCTTAGTCACTCACCTATACCATATCTTCCTAACAATGAAAACCAACTCTATCTTTCATCTCAATTTGCTAAGCTGGATGGCCAGAAATGGACACAGTGGTCAGTTTTCCAAGCTTAATTATATTTTCTATCTTAGCCTTTATCCTATTTGTCAGATGTTGACAAAACATCAAAGATTAGACCTTGAAAATCAAATCGCTGCAATTAAAGATAATAAAAATTTAAAGTTTCTATCCTTGAAAATTAATAATCAAGAAATTTAAACTATAGAAAAAATTAAAAGATACTTATGAAAAGGAGCAAAAAGAAAGGAATTGTGTAACAGATAGTGATTCCTGATATTGAAGTGTCTTTGGGAATCTTAGGTGGAAGCTGTCTACATGTGGAAGTCTACTTCTTAATTTGAACTTCCTGAGAAAGTTGTCTCTTTCACGATGCCATCTGTTCTCAGAGAATTTTGAGAGATCTTCAGTATTAAATTTGTGAAAAGTGAAGACAGTATATCATTGACTCATGTTTCTATCATTGTGAAATGTGGATCCATGGATCTATGACTTGTAACTTAAGTACAGGTTAGTTGATGAGAGTTACTGATGTGGTTTATTCCAATTAGGTTCAGCAGCAGTCTTACATTACAGTCACTACCATAAGTCAGTTCTACGGGCTGACGGCATATAGGAGTTATTGTATTTAAACATGCAACAAGCTGTCTACACCCTTGTGGAAAAGTTGTGCATATTGCATTAATACTTCATAATAACTCTTTAAATAAACTTGCAAGTTTGATTTTATGGAATCATTTGTTCTTTCAATTTTTATTGAGGACCTACAATGATAAAAGTCATTCATTTTATATGGGAAGCAGTGTCTTAAAAAGCTATTGATAAAGTTTCTATCAATGGGCAATTGATAAGATACTTAATATGTTAGTTGGCATTATAGAAGTTGGAAACAGAAATTCTAGAATAATTTTTAAAAGTTTGGTGCTTTGTTTTTTGTTTGTTTCTTTTTCTACCATTTACACGGTTGCCTTTCAACAGGAAAACTTTTTTAGTCATCCAGAATATAGACAGAAAATAGCAAGAACTTATTCATATTAACTCATTCATATTAATTCAAAAGCGGCAATTGTAAAAAAAAAAATCCATCTGCAAAAGTTTAAATATATTTTAAGGCTTTAGTTCTTACTCATGTCTCACTTTAAGATTTTGAGCATGGTTATAACTTCCGCATATGGGATCTGGGCCAGAATATCCTCAGCAATTTTGAGTAAAATAACCCTAGCAATGTGTGTATAATTTGATGTCAATTAATCTCTGCTACACAGATGAAATGGAACAGTGCTGAACAGCATACCGTGTTAGCTAAAATTATTAGAATGCAAGTGAGTGGAATACCCTCTTTAGGCCTAACACAGTCAATGTGTAAGGACTGAATTAATGATTACACAGTGAGGATATTAGCAATTCTTCAGACTTTTGATTTGTATCATTAAAAATATTGCAGTTGTCTCTTATTAACTGACAAGTGTATTAAGATCCACAAATGAAAACAATTTGCAGACAGTTATTCTACTTTCAGACAATTATTTGTCACTTTAAGTACATATCTTTAATTTAGAAGTAGGCAATAACGTAATTATAATATATATATATATATATATATATACACACACACATACATATATATATATATATATATAGTGAAAATATGAAGGCTAATTTTTAATGTGTCATTTCTAACATTTTTATCTTATTTTGATAAGCAAAGAATATTCACAATACTTACGAGCTAATTACAACTTAGTGAATGCTCCCAAACCTGACTATTTTTATTATCCTTCCTTCTATAAAATAAAGTAGCAAATTATTGTGTTAACTGGTAGCCATTCCAAGATACAAAGATAGCTTTAGCAAAGAAAACATCTTAATTCTGATTACTCAGAATTGAGGAATTTATTTTTTCACGTTTTTTGGAGATAACTTCATACTTACAGTCAAGTAATAAAAAGAGAACACAGCATTCCCAGAGAATGTACACCCAGGTTCGCCTTTAGCATCTAACATAACAGTAGACTTATTGCTAAAATGAGGAAATTATCCATGGTGCAATATGTAGAAGTGAACAAGAAACTGTATTCAGATTTTACTGATTTTTCCACAAATTTCATATTTCTATTCTAGGACTAGAGCCTGAATTTGAGAAAGCAAAATTGAGAGGAATTGATAGAAAAAAAAGAAGACATAAATGAAAATGATTATTTTTCAAAGTAAAATAGTTATTTAAAAACACAGCAATCAGAACAACTATTAATAGAAACATTAACTTTAAAATAGAAAATAAACCTTTGCTATCTAGACAGGGAATAATTTGCTTTTATTCCACAGAAAGAATTCCAGATTCAAATGTTACTGCCTTTATATGGTTGACGCAATATTTATAAAAAATTATAAAGCTTGATATTCATAAATAAATCAGTTAACAGAGTAATTTTTTTCAAAATATAACGTTTCATTATTTCATTTATGAGTACTTTATTATTCATAAGTCTCATAATCTTAGTAAAACTTCAATATGTCGTTAGGTATACATAAATATATAACTATATAAATACATGGAAATCAAACTTTTAATTTTACCTTTAAAATAAATGAGCATTATAAGCATATTTAGCAAAACTGTATATTTTATATATAAATTCCTATATTAATAAACTGATTACTGATTTTCTTAAGAAAATAACCATACCCATCATTTCATGTATATTCATATATATCTTAAATATTATACCTTGAATAATTTCAATCACTTTTACAAATTTTTAGGTATAAGAAAAAGATATATACAAAATCACTCAAAGATATTTGCACATCCTATTAATGTTAACACATGGAATAATAATAAGAAGAAGGTTAAATTAAAACTAAATGTAGTAACAAAGTTTATATCATTTTCATAGTTCAAAATTATCGGAATATCAAAAGTTTATTTAGTAATTAACTAAAGTTAACATTTATCTAAGAGCTTACATTTAAATGAGGTCTGGAAATTATAGTCAACACCTTAAGTCCTCACTGTTATATCAGTATAAGTATCCATGACGTTGAGGCCTTTTCAAAGACATCCTATTATTATTACATGTTCATTTAATTAAACATAATTTTACAGATTTGAAATCTTAAACACTTTGGGAAACTATGTCTTATGTGGCTTGTAAAATGAATGTAGAAAACTTAGAAAGTTTAAATCATTAAATTTCCCTGCAACACGTAAAAAGCAAAAGTAGAGGGGTGAGATTTTCCAGCAGAAACAGCAATGATTTCAGAGAGTCCCAACAAAATTATCTTCCAGAATGTTTTTACAATAATGTGTGAGGGAAGTAGGATGAACAGCCTGGCCAAAGAAGTTCTAGACCTAGGAGAAAAAGAAGGGCTACGAAAAAAATTGTCCAGTAGCAACAAATTTGTACAAAGGAGTCGGTCTTTTTCAAGGTAACATTAAAAAAGTGGTGCCTTTGTCATTCTGCTCTATGCCTCCTCCAAAAAAAAAAAAAACAATAGTGTTTTATTTTTTGAGGGTAAGGGGAATACTATCAATCTCATTCTAAAATTCATATGAAATAATAAACAAATAAAATATCTAGGAAACACTGGAAAGAAAAAGTAAAGGAGGAATCACAAGTGTAAATCTACCAGATAATAAAGTACATTATAAAACTTCATCAATTAAAACATGTGTTACTGGAAAATTAATAGACCAATTATACATAATAATACATCCAGAAATTGACCAGAATAGATGTCAGTATACAATACAAGAGTAGCATAGCAAATTGCCAAGAAAAAAAAAAAAGGAATATTCAATGAATTCTAATTGGATATCTTGGTAGCTATCAGGAAAAAATAAATTAGGTATATCTCTCACATATAATATCAGGAATAATTTCAAATGGATTAAAATTTATAAATATACATAAATATATAAATACAGTATATGATATCAATTTTACTCATAAAATGAAGTTTTCATAGAAAAAATATGTAAAATCTGAAGATTCATGACAAGCTGGGATAAAAATTGTAACTCATATCTCCAAATGCTACTAACCTCCATAACATATAAAGAACTCCTAAGGGAAAAAAAATTACTCATCTCCCTCATCAATTTGATATTGAAAGTCTTTAATGCTTCAAAATTATATAAGGCAGTACTCACTCCTAGCATAATGGAATATGAAAGGGTGTTAGAGTTTACTGATTCAATATTAGAAATCTCGTATTTCAGAAAAGACTTAGAGAAGGTAATTTAACTATTCGAGGTTAATCAAGGCAATAAAGAAAGTTGTGACTTTAGCACATGATTTTTTACTCCCAGCCTAGTGCTCTTTGTATTTCTCCAAGTTGTGGTTTTAATACTATCAACATTATCTTGTGATTACCTCATTAAACAATTTAAATTGAATTGTACATTTTACCATGTCTATGGACTAAAAGATTGTGTCTTAGTCAACATTTTCCTCCTGGGCTTACCACAGTAACTGTTGCAATATAGGCACTCAAGGAATTTCTCCAGAGCCATCCTTTTAGGATTACTGGAGAGTAGAATGCTTTGCCTAATTGCTGCTTTCTACGAATAGAGACTGTATCATATTATTGTATGTTCACTATATCTTGCTAAAGTTTTAGAACTTTCTAATGTTAGAAAATTGTAGAATATAATAGTTTATTAATTTTTCATTCCTTCAATTACAGTTAATATTTACTGTTATATAGGTTTCCGTTATACAGGATAGTATGTAATACAGTTTAAATAGTTACTATTTAAAACAGTGTTCTCTAATACTGTGTATATCTTACTTATTAAGAAATGAAAAAAAGGAATTTAAAAAGTATCGTAACAAAAATAAATGGAAAATATGTGACTTGAAATTTCTAATTTTTATAGTGCAATAACACATTTTAAAAAGTAATTCAAGATTGATTCTGGGTAGGTATTTTGTTTTGCATATCAGCTGAAGTGTTCAAGTACTAATGCTCTTCTGAATTTAATGTACTTCTAGATGGCCTATCTTCTTCAGCCAAGAATACATTTAGAAAAAATTCAATTTTATTAAAAGAAGTTAAAATATATTTCTCTCACATAATTTTATTATAACTAAGTCATTTTCTTTCCCATTTTCAAAACTGGAATATTTTTCTATATATTACAATTGCTGTCAGAAAAAATCAATCAGATAAAAGTTCTTGTATTAAGGAACTTACCCATCATGATAAACTGCAATAGGAAAAAGAAAAAAGTATATTTATAGAACATAAACAAAATAAATAGTAAAAATGGTAAATGCCCTGTATGATTATAATATCTACAAAAACCCTAAATTATATTTAAAAAATGGAATGTTTTTTTTTGACAATAAGCAGAAAATATTTAAAAAAAGGAAATAAGAAAGCAGAAAACGTTTAAAAAATATTTTAACAGAAATTCACATATATGACCAATATGACCATTGCATAACTAGTTTTGCATATTTTAGCAATAGGTAATTTTGAGGAGACCTATAGTTATGATCAGAGTCCATATTTTATGTATATGTGAATATATGTGCATATACACACACACATATACTTGTCGCTTCCGTATTTTAAAAGTTGAGTATCAGGTATGCTGAAATGTCAGATATGTTTCTAAGTATAAATTTACATTTCTCTGAAGGGAGCAAAAGAGAAGGATATTGATCATATATTTCCCTAATAACTAGCAAAGTTGAGCATTTTTTCATATATCTGTTGGCCTTTTGTATCTCTTCTTGAGAGAAGTGTCTGTTAGGTCCTCTGCCCATTTTTTAATTAGATTGCTTGGTTTTTGTTGTTGCTGAGTTGTATGAATTCTTTATATATTTTAGATATTAGCCCCTTATAGGAAGTGTTGTTTGCAAATATCTTCTCCCATTCACTTGGTTGCCACTTTGTTTTGTTGGTGGTTCCTTTTGCTGTGCAGAAGCTTTTTCGTTTGATATAGACCCATTAATTTGCTTTTGTGTTTACTACTCTTGCCTCTGAGGTCAAATTCATAAAATCCTCTCTGAACCCAAGGTCCATAAGTTTAATACCTATGTTTTCTTTTATGCAATTTATTGTTTCAGGTCTTATGTTCAGGTTTTATGTCTTATGATTGATCCATTTTCACTTAATTTTCATATATGGTCACAGATATCAGTCCAGTTTCATTTTTTTACTAGGGCTTTCCAATTTTTCCAGCACCATTTATTGTAGAGGTTTTCTTTTCTCCATTGTATGGTTTTTGCTCCTGTGTCAAAAATTATCTGTCCATATTTAGGTTGGTTTATTTATGAGTTTTCAATTCTATCTCATTGTTCTGTGTGTCTGTTTTTTCTGCCAATACCATGTTACTTTGATTATTGTCACTTTGTAGTATAAATTGAAGTCAGGGAGTATAATACCTCCAGACTTCTAGTTACATTTTAATAAAGCATACAAGTCTAATTACACAAGGAATTTTTGAGATAAAGTGATTATAGAGTTAATTTTAATCAATCTCGATCCAGTAACTGAACGTGCACTATTATATTTCTAATGATATATTTATTGACTCATTTTTTTCTCTTTCTAGAAAAATATGTACTCACCTGATCTAGGCAATAGATCACAACACAAATATCATTGTTGCCTACACCAAATGTACATTTATGTGGGGAAAATAATTAAGTTAATAAATAAACGCCTGGTTTTGATAACAATTTTTAAGAAATGGAGACTGAGAGCATGAAAGTTACCAGGAAAGATACATGGAGTAGGAGATCTTTAATCTGCTATCTGAAGGATGAGAAAGAACTATCAATAGTGAAATAGGAAAGAAAAGGAATACCTCCCAAAGGGTAATTCTGATGACCCTATGTAAGGATGAGACAGGCATGTGGATGACACAGAAAAAACTGAATGTGGTTTAAGTGTTGTCTGAAAGGATAGTGTGGTAGAAAAATGAAGAGAAAGAAATGGGACAGGATCATCCAGGGCCTTGTAGGGAGTGTGTGTTTCCTTCTAAGCACACCGGAAAGCATTGAAGTAGTTTTAAAGGGGAAGAAAATGACCCAGCAACTTTGTAAGAAACCATTCTTGCTGCCAGGTGATGGATAGTTTAGATGCTGGCTTGTGCTTACTGGCTTTTAGAGTCTTCCAAGCAGAAGATAATAATGGTAAGGGCAAGGGATGTCGCAATGGAGATGGAAAAATAATAACGGTCAGTTTTTCCTTGAATACTCCTGGAAAAACTGTCTCCAAAGTTTTCCTATTCATTTTAAAGAGGTTGGGTTGTTAAAAGACTTTCCTGGACAATGAGTTTGGTTGCTTTTGTTTGTTTGTTTTTACTTTGGGTTTTTCTGTTTGTTTGTTTTGCTTCATAATAAGTACTCTCAAAATCTCAATGACAAACAACAGCAAATCCTTATTTTCTTCTTACCCGTATGCAAGTCAGTGGTGACTTTGATGGAACATAGCCTGATACTTTCGGTTGGGTCCAGGTTTTCTCAGGGTATATTCCCAGTCTCTTTGGAATAGGGGCTACTCAAGAAGTATCCTTCTCATGGAAATTAAGAAGAGTGTCAGAGGTCAAGACACACCGTGCTAGTGTGTGTGTGAATCTCTGTTTGAAACTGGCACCCTGTCTTCAAACCGTATGATTTTCTAAAAACAAGCCAAACAGACCTGCCTGACATCAATGTGGCAGGGCAATGCACCATCTACTTTAAGAGAGAGGGCTGACTGGGCACATAACTAAGGATAAAGATCTATAATTCTAATACAGAGAGAAAGTTAAGAACTGGGAACAATACCCCAACCTACCACATACAGTAGTTACAACGTTTCCCTAGTAGTTCTTAAATTTCTCCCTGCCACCACATACAAATTAACTGTTTATTTAACCTCATAGATCTTTAAATAGTAAATGTCAGCTACTCATACACAAATCCCTACATATTTACCAAGACAAAGTGTTTAGTTCCTTTAAGCATTTCTCTGGTATTGGGGTAATGTTAAAATATGTATTGTTCTAGTACCAATTGTCAAGTCTTTTAATGCCTGAGCTTTTGTCTAGTTTTTCAATCACACAAGCCAATTCAGAACTCCCAAAATACATCATGAACTTTCAACTTGTCATGCATGTATTCTAGCAATTTTTTTTTGCTAAAATTGTCCACCTCCACCATGTCATTCTGATAAAATTACTTTTTTTTTTCAGTACCACTTTCAAATGTCAGATCTACTGTAAAGCTTTCACTGATCCTGCAGGCAGGATAAATAGCTTCTTCATCTGTATGTCATTATATTATTTTAATGCCATTTGTAATGTAGTCATTGGAGATAGAGGAATTTTTTTTTTCCTCTCAGCTTCTGCATTGCCCAAAATATAGAAATTTCTTCCCGTGTATGGAATTAAGGATTATACATCCCTCCCTCAACACACTATCATCTAGCATTAATTGAATGAAATGGAAATAAACAACTCTAGTATTTCAGATTGAAAATGGCTTAATATAGAAAATTCGATCCTTACAAAGTGTTGAAAGTGTTGGAAGAGCCGACAGATTAGGTGCCCAGGCACAATTCCTAGGACACCACAGAACTCACCTGAGAGGGACTCCACTCCCGCTGCCCTTGAGGAAGAAGGGAAATCAGGAACATGGTGCTGAATTCATTAGCTTAAGAAGATGCTGCTCTAGCTGGAATTTGGGGGTTGGGAACGGGGAGCAGAGGATGGCAAGAGATTATCAGCTGCTCCCTGGACACCCACACTCTGGAGCTTGGATATAAGGATGCTGCCACAAAAACTGCCACATCTCCACCACCTGGCCTGCCAGCAGAAAACTGCAAAAACCAGCAGGAATATTGCTTTCATCTAAGTTCTGCTTTTCAAACCTTGTATCATCACATTTATTTGTGAAAGCCAATTTATATTCATATACCTAATCACAAGGGAGTCAGAAAAATACAGTTTTTAGTTGTGGGAATTCATGCTGACGGCCAAATAGACCATGTGTCTGATATTTCACTCTACCTGCTAGCCTCTCCTCACTTTAAGAGGAACAGGCAGTGATCTGATCGATGAGCTAGATCAAATCAGACCAAACTTGATCCACATTTATCTGTCTGTGTAGACAAGTTATTAAAACAGTGAGAAAATAAAACATCCCTCTTTTGTGCTCTTGAATGGTCTTCACCTAACAAAGTGTGAAGCAGCAGCTGCCCAGCTGACCTTTTCTCCGTATACATGGTTCTTCCCTAATCCAATTCCAAGTTCTGGTTCAGAGGAGAGTGTTCCAGAAGCCCAATCCTATTTTGCCTCCGAACTAAGCAGTTTTCTCAGTCCTGGCTTTATGGGGGGAAACAGACAAAGACAAAGCAAAACAAACAAACAAACAAAACAACGTACGCAAACGGGAATGGAGTAGGGTTATGTTATCATTACTTAATTCCAGGATTGCTATGTTTGTAAATCAGACCCCACAGCTCTTCACAGTACAAAGTATTGTCAGTGCCTCGAAGCTGATAGGCTTCCAAATCTTTTGATTAAGTTAAAACAAATATGATATTCATTTATCATTCTTTAATTTCATGTAGTAAAGAGATAACATAATAATATCAATACGTAGTTGTTAACAATTGAACAGATAAATACAGATTCAAATTTGGCTTTGGTTTTTACCAAATGAATTAATGTTTATGAAAAAATGTGGAAATGAGTAAATGACCAATGAAAGGGGTGTGTGTGTGTGTGTGTGTGTGTGTGTGTGTGTGTGTGTGTTTTCGTTTCTTTTTCTTTTCCTTCCCTTCCTTGTCTCCTCTCTCCTTAAAATGCTTGTCATTAGCCTCAGGAGAAGATCAGTGCATTCTATTTCCTCTCCAAGCATGATGCCCAGAATTAAACACAATGCTCCAGATGTGGTTTGTACAACACATCTAATCTATAGAGGAGAGAACACAACAACAATTCTAATTAGATGTACCTAACACATTATTAGATTATTTGAAAATAATTTATACAATTGATTTTTTATTGCATTTCATCAATTCCTTAGATTTTGTTCACACTAGCTCTTTTAGGAGCATGCCTGCATTCTTAGTGCACTCAAAGCAAATGATATACACTGATCTCTATTATGATTCATTTATTAAATTTGACCTATTGCCTCTATCTCCCCAGACTTTCTTTCACGTTGGTTCTTTACTTCTATATATGAGTGATATTTTAAAGCTTTATGTTATTTATAATCCGTTTGCATATGATGACTATCCTTATCAATGTGTGTATATATATAATTACACCTAGGAAAAGCCTGAGACAGAGACTTAGATTTCCCACTTTCCAGATTGACATCTACTTTATGGGTACTGATTACTTTTTTTTTTTTATCAAATTATCAATTCCCTTAATTATGCCCATTCACCTCACCTCCCTCAACCTGTTTCACAAAGATAACATGATATGTTTTGCTAGATAATTTGAAGAAATAAAGATGCAGTTGACATTATAAAATACAGCTATTGTACTGTTTGGTGGAAAAAAGTCTCAATCAACCGAATATTGATTTGGTTATTCACATTTCTGGCATTTTTTGATGTAGTAGAGTAGAGATGTTTATGACCCCGCTATAGCGGTGTAGTAATAGGAGTTATCCCTTTCATGCACACACTTCTAAAATTGAATGATTTAGCTCCACCTTTTCAGCAAAGTACAATTCTTGGACTTTCTGATATAAAAAAATCAGGATATTAATAACTACATTGAGCCACTTTGTCATTAGCTATCAATTATTTGAATATATTAAACTTTGAAGGACTAGAGTTCTATGCTTGTATTTTTAAAGTTAAACAAAATAACACATTTATCAAAAATAACTTGCTGTCAATACTTAATACTGTATTACAGTATGGAAAAAATCAGTACTAATTTAAAGCAAAATATGAACTTTGTAATCACTTTTAAATTAACCTAATTTTCTAGTATAAACCCAGAATTTGTTCATTAATCGAATTCAGATGTCACAATGAATCCCTGACAAACTTAGACAACAGGTTGACCATTAGGTGTCTATTTTAGTAAATTAATCATAAGTGTTAAAGGCCTGTATGCTGGAAGAAGTAAAGAAAAAGACAGAGATTGTCATATTTGTCACATCCCACATCTCAGTTATAAGATTCATAACTGAGACTGATGGAGAAAGAGCTAGTGGCAGAACATGAAGTAGCTTTTGTCACTTTGTATCTTTCCGATTGCTCTGCTGCTTTGTTGCCATATGGTGTAATATGATGCTTGGTCTACTTTTGAACAGGTCCAGCAGAGCTTTAACATATTGCCTATGCCAAAAAGTGTAGTGACAATCTGGCACTTTTCGTGTACCAGCATTTTGTGCATGGAGAGGCACTACCTTTGTATAGACATCAGTGTTTATAAAATCAACAAAAGTTGCAGTTAAATGACTGTGGACTTTACAAGCAAGGGATTGAAATGAGGAACTGGAGCGAGAGCTTAACACCATGTGGTACCCTGTGTTATAACTATAACCAGTATTCTTTGTGTGTACATATGAGATAACACTTAGGGAAGTTCAAAAATAACTATCGAAGACTTTGACAATATCTGGAGGTAATATATAAGTAGCTGCAGCCAGAATCCAGTGACACTTTGAATATTACTGTTATTGTGATCTATTATTTATTCACAGATGATCAAGTGCAGGGGAAACTAGGTCTCAATCATAAATTATTATTTACCCTAAAATAGAGTTGCTATACTGTTCTTTTTCTTTTTAGATTATATCTTCTGGTCCATTTTCTATTGCCCTTAAAAATACTCAGAGCCTTTTGAATAAATGTAAAGCAGGCTGACACTCACTTTTGATCCTCTGTAGGACAGGGGCTATACTTTATTCACTTTTATTTCAGCCCTTAGCATACTTGTATTGTGAAATATAGTATACATTTTTGTATTGTAAATTTTGAATTTATGACAAAAGTTTTGAATCCCTTAACTGTTGCGCTTTAGATGAGTTTCAATAAGTAAAATTATTCACAGTTAGTGCATCTTCTCTCTGAGTTTACTTTGGGATAGATTACATTTGGGATAATAGAGAACTTAACCTGTAGGCAACAAAAGAGCAGGAATCCAAGCTTTACCACATCACAGAATCATTATATATAGATATAATAAGTGTGTTAGAAACAAGCCAATAGAAACTGGCCTATCAAAAATACATAGCTCAAGTTTAAACTTCAGGGTTTGCATTGTGTAAAATATTTTTGCATCCTATGGAAATAAATGAAAGGCTATTTTATCTGTGTAAACATATAGACAAAAGTTATTGGAGACAAGTAAAAACAGTAGGCCTTAGCTTTTATTAATAGGTTTTTAATATTAATGGATATATTAGTAGTGAAAAATATATGACCTCCTTTTTTGTGAATGTTCTGATAAGCTGGATCAATTCCTATGATGCTTTTCCTAAATGTTTGGAAATAGATAATTCCTCATGTTCATACGTGTATTTCTCCACTGATGTCCTCATTCCTTTCTCTTTTTAATACCAAACTAAACCAACCAAACAAAACACACCTCTTCTAATTCCATATATATTTTTTCTTTTCCTTCAGTTTCAAATGAAGTCACATAGGGTGGGTGTCGTTTTGCTATACAGTATTTTTACAACAGGGGAAAACATGGTAAGTCTAGACTAAATGACAACACACAATAAAACCTTTGCTTCTTTTTTAGAATCAAGGTTTCTTCTCGGTCTTAGATCTCTCTGCAGTTTTACAGTACAGGTGACTCCACAAAAAAATCACCAGTATCCCAGATAGGTGATAGTTTCTAAAAGTAGTTTCTGCTTAGGATAACCCTTTAAAAGAACTAAAACATCACTTTACATAATGTCAATCCACTTACAATACACCTCACTCATTACAATAGGTTTTAAATAATATTTCAATAAATTCACTTAAAATTTTTGATAGAAAAAAAAGATTTCTAAAAGCTACTCTCAAGCCACAGAGGTCTCTGAAGAATTTAAAGGTGTAATAAAGATTCTAGTTAATGAAACATACTATCCGTGTAGCAACAATGAGAAAATGGAAATGGAAAAGAAACAAAATATTTGAAGTTAGGACAGCAATTGAGAATATGTCTGTGATCCAATTCATAGGTTTGTAACCATGTGTATGTGAATGATTTGTCCAAATAATCAGTCCATCTTTTCATATGTAATTTCATACTCTGATAAAGAATAGACAACTTAAATTTGCTCAAATTTACTTAAATGAATTTTAATATTGTTACATAAAATATCTGGGAGATATTTAGAAAGGATTTCTAAAGCATTATAAATTATGCAAATTTTGTAATCATGATTGTAATACCAATAGAAAATTAATGCTAATAAAATCAAGGAGATGCATTATGAATGGTGTTTGCAATAGTAAAGACATATATTACAGTTTAAGTTTTTACTTATCTGGGCCAGCGCAACTTAATAAACAAACTGAATTTTTTTCATTCATTGAAAATAGCTTGCATTTACAGTAGCATCTGAAGCAGGCGCTGGGGACAGGCCTGTCTCCCTAGAGGGGTCAAGAAAGGTGTGAGGAAAAAGAGGAAGAAGTGGGAGGGGAAGACCAACCCTGTGTGCTTGGAAAGGGTGCCGAAACACTTCCACAGCCCCCACGTTTCCAGAAGAAATGGGAAAAAAAAAAAAAAAAGACAGAAAGTGTCTTGCATTGAGTTTCATATACATTTCCAAGTAAAAAAAAGATTATATTTTTTGCAAAACATGCATGTCTGTAAGAAATATTTTGAAATGCTTCACGTGCTTAATTTTTAATTAAATAGGATTTAACTTATTCAAATTTATCCAATATATGTGTTTAATATAAATACTATATTGAGGGTATAGGAGACAGGATTAATATAACTAGAAGACCACTGTTTATATGACACTGAAGGCTGATCCGAGAAATTATAGGTTAAAGTCCGAAAAGAAATCATATAAATAGTTGAATTAGATATAAGCATTAAGACAAATGGTCCTTGATGTTTTAATCCCATTACACTTTATCAATATTGTCTCACAAATGTACTAGGCTTCAAACATGGCACATGAAATTTTGGAAATTAATTTGAAGAAAGGCAAAAAAAGTTTCACTGGCTGGAAATCCAGGAAGCTAAGTGCTTTCCTAACTTGTCATAATCAGCAGTGATTCATGACTTACAGAGTTTACTCAATGAAAAACTAACAATAACTCATGTTTTAAAGAAATAATAATCAAGAAATTAAATAGAGAAATGTGCAAAGGCAGCGATTTTCATCTAATTTAAAAGTATTTCTTCGAAAACCTAGGCTTTCAGGGCATTGGATCCTGACTCAGGGACTATCCTCATTCACTGATCCATGATATTCTGCTGAAAGCTACTGATAACTCTTGTCAAAGAGAAACAAAGCTAGACACTAATTAGAGTGGGAAGGAGAATTTTTAATCATTAATATTTGACTGTAATAGGGGACAGAATTCAGTGTGAACTGTACTCATCTTCATTTTGTACAAAGGTTACTGGGAGTGTTAATGGGAGAATGAAGGAATTTAACAAGCGGTGAGCAGAGGCTCGGTTGAGTCATGGAAGTGAAAAAAACAAAAAGTGGGAAGGTGAGGTTTATTTATGTGAAACCTTAACAGATGTGTTAACTGCTGCTTATGGAATTTAGGCTTCTACCCTCCCAGAGAGACTGGGAGATAGGGGCCCGCCCTAACTGCAGGTGTTGGCTAGTACATACAGTAAATTCTTTTGGCAGGCTTGAGTTTTCTCAGCCAGGAACTTCAAGGGACAGTAGGGTCATCCTAGGCATGTGTCTGTTGAAGACTGTTAGTATTTTTTTCAAGTCTTTATAGGCCAAGATAAAGGCCTAGACAAGAAGAGAGTTCAGTGGAGCCTGGCTGCTTGAGTTTCGTCAAAGAGAGAATCTGTGTATCTTTCCAGAAAGATCACCTGGCAACCAACAACATTCTTGTATGCCATAGCAGAGATGGCTTCAAGCGTGTGTGGCCTCTGTGATTGCACAGGGCTCTGTGCACAGAAGAACCTTGGGCTTGGTTAATGTTCTGCTGTGACACTTTGAAATTCTTAATATTGTTTTAATGAAGGGCCCACATTTTCATTTCACACTAGGCCCCACAAATTACGCAGCCATTCTCCAGCCTTGAGTGAAAGTTTCCTTTATAATAGATTGCTCAATGTCCTTCCCATCTAAATCAAATAATTTGAAAGAAACACTTCCTACATTTTTTCTACTCAACATTGTGGTGCCAAGAAATACTAGCATGTCATACTTATTTCAAATTAATGGCTTTTATTTATTTTGTTGTAAAGTAGAAATTTTGAAATGGCCCTGGATTAGAAATGAAAAAAAAAAAAAAGAGAGAGAGAGAGAGAGAGAGAGAGAGAGAGAGAGAGAGAGAGAGAGAGCTCTAATATCCTGAGCCCTAAATAGTTTCCATCTTGGACAAGCCCCTAAACTTCCATGAACTTTTGCTTCTAATTTAAACCATAAAGATCTTACTGTTGTAATACATTTTCTAATTTCCATGATCAAAATTACTGATAAACAAAGCAAATGTTTGCTTTAATAAAAGACATATTATTAAGTCGATAGATTTTTTTAAAGACACTAACAAAACCCAAGTTTTATCTGGGTCACTCAAATATAATACTGATCTGGATTTGTGCTTAAAGCATAGTTTTTCAATTAAATACATACTTTCTTGGGTATATTGATAGAAAAAATCATACATAGGATCTGAGGCTTACAGAGTATTGAAGGTCTAGAAGTGAAGGGATTATAGAAGTTGCCTCCAATGGTCTTTGTAACTACAGGGGAAAAAAAAAAGGTGATTCTCAGCAGAATGTTTGAAAGCCAAAAGCAAAATTCCAAGTCTGTATGAATATGCTTCCAATTGATGGAATCCAGCCAGAACCCAGATTTCAAGTGGATTCTAGGAAATCTAATTTCTAGGCTTTGGCTCTTGAGGTACAGGGCGGTACTTAGAAGAAGAAACACACACACGCACACACACACGCACACACACACATACACACATATCTAGCATAATCCACTGGATGCTCATTGTTCATGTGTGATTTTTAGTGCATCTTTATCTTCCAAGCAACCACAAAAACAGCATTATCTTGCCACCTTGTCTAATATTATGCGTCTATCTTTCTTCCAAATAAAAACTTTCTAAACTTCTCCCCAAAAATGGAAAACCCCAAAGTTCTATATCCACATATATTCGTGTCTGAGTGATACTCATTGCTTTCTAACCAATTCACATTTTTCCTTTGATATTTCATAACTTAAGGACTGAATCAGCATCACCACCATAAATATTCCTTACATACCATTGTGAGAAAACTCTAGAGAAAAAAATCATGGTTAATGTAAAAATATATGTGTAACTAAGAAACAAAAATATTCATAGCCACTACAGCTTTCGTTTCTTTAACTGAACAAGAACCTGTAGTTTTTAAGTGAAATGTTCTTCTGCCATTTATTCCATATTTCCTTTGGTTTCAATCAACATCTCACCTAGAACCGTTCTTGGGCTCATGTAATGACAAAATTTCATTCTGAAACATCTGAGCCATATGTTATCTTCCTCACATTGTGTTGCTATGATCTTTTGCTAGCATTTATCTGCAAACAGAGAAATCCTAACAAGTAATCCAGTGGATCCTCTGAGTTCCAGAAATGCTCAACAGGACTATTTTGTCATAGCACTCAGACAAGAAATACATACCCATATTCTGAATAAGTGCTCACTTTGTGATGAAAAGATTCTGATGTAATCAACCCACTACCAAATTATGGCTGGTATAGCATAGAATGGTGTCATAGCAGAGACACAGCTCTTATGTTCACAGACTGGGAATATGACACTGAATGTAGCCTGGTCAGACATGGTAAAGAGAAACTCATGTTTGTTGAGCCCATGTGTAACAGTCATCTCTTCATTCTATTACTGATGAGTCCATGCATCACTAGCTAAGCACAGAGAAAAGGTTGACTAACATTCACTGCATGAATCATCTTGTCCGCCTGATTGTTGCAAGTTTGCTTTGCTGTAGAGGTCCCTTAGTGAGCACTCAAATGCATCATAGATATTCTCACACGTTGTACCATTTTCTTTCCCAGAACTCCTTGTCACTAATACTCTAAACTTGCTTTTCCTTCCTGTCTCACATCTTTGCAGTCATCATGGTCACCAACAGTTTCTAATGCAAGAACAACTTGATATCATATGGTGCTGCTTTCTATAGGATCTTTATACCAGGCAATTACAGGAAACAATTTGAATAACTATTTACCATTGCACGCAATAGACTTCCAGTGTTCCATTTACCATTAGTGCTGTGATCATTACATTCGTTAAATCTAACCATCTTAGAACCAATTCCATTATCTAATACTGTACCAATTGATCAGTGAACAGAAGGCACTTAAGCTATTTAAAGTAGGAAGAGGCTTAACTCAGAGAACTATAGGCTTACTCACCAGGTTGAAGGCTAGGAGTCAAATATCATGGGAGCTGCTTTCAGAAAAATCTCAGTAAGGGAAGCCATCGCCAAGGTTCTCACATGCCTGCAATTACCCAAGTGGTACTTAAGAGATGCTTAAAAATGGCTTGAAATCACTGCCAGAGAATTACGGCTTTTCCTTATCCTCTACCTCCCAGACATAACATATATGATATATGAATAATATATGAGTGTTTTTTATTGGAGGATATCAAGAAAACTTCTGTTGGCAATAAGGCCTGGGAAATGTAGTTTCCAAATATATTTCTGTGGGGTACAGAGGAGAACAGAGAATGGCACAGAATATTAACAAACTGTATGTGACAACCACGGAAAATGTAGCCCACCACCTCGCCATCGTCAAAATGCATATACCAGGACCTCATAAAAATATTCATTTGAAAATTAATTTTCATATTGAAATGCTAACTTTTGGTGCATAAATTAATTTTTAAATACATTTTTAAAATAGGCCATGATGAGAACATGCTAAAATCATCTCCATGAAAATTTATATTTTTATTTATTTATTAAATTATACACATCCTCAGAGAAACTATTGTTAGTTTCCTCTTTACATTACTCAGAAAGTGTTGCCAACTAAGGAAATAAATTATATTTACCCTTCTTTAATTTATTTTTTTATTATACAATATGGTAAAATATTTAAATATAGCATATTTCTTGTTTTAGAAAAAACTGAAAATTAGGATAATTTGGGATTAGAATAACATTAATTGTCTTGTGATGTATATAATTTTAATAATGATTAAGAAAATATAGTAGTATTTCACAATTAATGATGCTAGGTTTCATGGTTTGTTTAAGAGATGTCTGTCTAATCTCTCAATTATAATGATACATTTTCTCTATGTAATTAATTTTTAAAAAAGAGTGATATGATACTTGAGAACATAGGACTATCATGGTCCAAGCAACTCTTCATCCAGTGGTTTCAGTATCAACTGATGATTCTTGACTGATTCAAATATTTTACATTCATGGATGACATTGGTTATGTCTACTTTTATCTTTTCTTCCACTTATGACTTGTCATTGTTCTGTAAAGAAGGACTTTCCCTGCCTCATCTCATAACTTTGTTTTAAGTAGCACTATGGTATCATGATGTATTCTTTAAACTCAATCTGTCAAAATTCGTTACCATCATTCATTATTCCTTTGATTTCAAAATTGTATCAAATTGAAAAATGTAGGTCAGCTTTTATGTCTTTTGAATTGTTCTTATTTATGAACTTTGTTTTTTTTTGTTTTTTGTTTTTTGTTTTTTGTTTGTTTGTTTTTTTACTTTCTGAAATAATAAAGTGTTCCAGGCTCACCTTGATCTTTCCTTTACCAGATATAAGGACATTTAGTGGGGGAATGATATGTAAAAGACTAATTCTGGATATAGATGAACTTAAGGCAACTGGAATTTCATGGCTTTTAATTTGTTTTTCAGTGGATAGAGTTGAAACATAAGTAGATTAAACAGGAAATAAATTTGGTAATTCCATTAAAAACCAATATCAGAAGGATCTTCCTCACCACTGTTTATTTCATAATAGTGTCTCTTCATCATATCTTGTCCTCTGAGTGATGCAATGGAAAATACAATATGCTTTTAGTATCTTTACCTATAACTTGCATCTAGTCATTAGGACATGATCTAGAGATGTGGTCTGAACTCTTCATGGCATCGATAGCAAGCATCATGCCCTCCCCGAAAAAAGACAATACATTTGTTCTATTTTAAAGGAATCCAAAAGCTCTGCTATCAAAGGCAGTGAAGAGTCCTCAAGAGACTTACGCATTGTAAAAATAAAAAATAATAAGTATATTAGAATATGATAGAAAAAGAAATTTGAATATGATGTCTAGACCTGAAAATTTTACTGTATCTTTGTGGTAATAATAGTATAAGGTTACACAGAAGAACATGCATGTTCTTGATATTTAATAATGCACATGCATAAGCAATTAGGAGTAAAATGTAATGATGTCTACAACTTTAGTTCAAATTGCTCAGCAAATATATACACGCATACATACTTACATAAGAAGAGATAAAGGAAATACAGCAAATGTTAACAATTGCTGAATATAAGTTAAAGTTATGCTGCTGATCTTTCTTATATCCTTTCAACATTTCTGTGCGTGTTACTTTTTTCAAAATCAAAAGTTGGAGGAAAAAATAATGAGTCATCTATGTGTTTACAGAAAAAGATACCCCAGATATATAATTTGGTGAAAGATGAATGCTGTACAACAGTGTGTACAATATGCCACTATCACCTTAGTAATTCAAAATATGCCAATAATTATATGTTTTTTCCATATGTATCAGGTATAATCTCTGCTTTCAATAAACAAATATATAACTGAGGGGGAAAATAAATATACCAAAATCACAAGATAACACAATCATTTAAAATAGAATTACTAATACAACTGGCAGATTTAGGAGAAAAAAATATGCCATTCTACTGTTAGGTTGGAAAAAGTAAGCAAATTTGAATTCTAGTGTTTCGTATTTGGGGTAATATACAACTATCTATTAATAAAAACTTATTTGTTATATCCTAAATATAGAATATTAAAAATGATAAAATCTAAGTCATATGAGTTAGGTATTGCAACATAATAAAAAAATATGCAGAGGGTGCCATAAAACACGTATACAAATTTTGAGAAAGGAAAAATCTATTAAAATTGTAATAATATATGAGGTCAGACGATTAAGTTCACGAAGTCATCCTAGAAAAAATGCTACATACCTCGTTGCTGAATATTAGTACAGTCACTTTTGAAGTACTCCCCTTGGGGAGCTATGCATTGACACCAGGGCCAGTCCACCCTTCAAAGCAAGTTTGGAACCTTTTTTTCTGGAATGGCCATCAGAGCTGTCGTCGTATTACCCTTGATGTCCTGAATGTCATGAAAATGTCATCCTTTCAATATTTCCTTTATCTTCAGGTAAAGAAAGAAGTCACTGGGGCCAGATCAGGTGAGCGGGAGGGTGTTCCAATACAGGTATTTGTTTACTGGCTGAAAACTCCCTCACAGACAGCACCTGTCCTGTGAGCTGGTACATTGTTGTGATGCAGGAGCCACACATTTTGGCAAAAAGTTCAGGTCCTGTAACTTTTTCATGCAGCCTTTCAGCACTTCCAAACAGTAAACTTGGTTAACTGTTCATCCAGTTGGTACAAATTCATAATGAATAATCCCTCTGGTATCAAAAAAAGGTTAGCGACAGAGTTGTAACAAGTTCGCGAACTTAACTGTCAGACCTAGTATACTGAAAACAAAACATGAATACAAGTCAAGTTTGACTTCCGCAATTACAAAAGGTGCTCAACGTGGTTACCATTAGCATAATTTTAATAAGCTTTTTTTCCTTCTTAAAATGTGTGTACATTTTTGTCACCCTCTATATATTGGTCTCTGCCCACAGATCTCTTGAAACCCTTGAAATTTCCTTAGTGACAAAAGCACTAAAAGCATCCTCTGTTCTAATATTTGTTCTTTGACCCCAGTTGCTGACAGAGGGCTTCCAAAACACTGGTAATTTCCTGAATGATAAGAATGTCTTTTTGTCTAATGAGGTGACTCTGGTTGGACTCCTGGATGGTTCCTATATGAGGGCTGGTCACTGAAAAGAACAAGCCATGATTAAAAGCTTGGAATTTTCATCTTGAACCCCCATTCTCTTGAGAAGGGCGAAGGAATAAAATGGAGTTAACGATCGATCATGTCTATGTGAAGAAGCCTCCATAAAAATCCTAATAGTATGGCTCATTCATAACAAGTGTATAGTAAATAATATCCCCACGAATGGGAGCAAAAACAGAATTACATTTCCATTATATTTATGATAACTTTCCAGTCAAGAAATCTAATTAGACAATTCATAAATCTCCTTATAAATCAAATGTTGTGTTTATTGTCTGTGCATATGAAACATTATGTGATCTTCCTCTTGGAGGAAATAACAGAAACATGTCAAGAACAGTTTAGAAGAAGAAATAGTCTTAAAAATTAATGTATCATACTGTAACATTCTTATAAAGGGAAGAGTGACAAGAAACAGATTACTAAAGTCCACATGAGAAAAAATTGACAGATCAAAGAGCTGTGATTGATTTAACTCCGGACTTTATAATGTAACAAGCAAATTTCATAATCCTTACTGTATATGCCAGAAAATGTATGATTTAATATTCTTCCACTTAGATTTCATGAATTTCCAGAATATCAATTTGTCAAAAGAAGTAGGGCATACCTACTTATATGTCTTTAATGGATTTCTATCCTAGAACCAGCATTTATCTTCTATTGGAACCATATCAAAATTTACCATCCTCCAACAACAACTCTCTTTTTTTTTTTGTAATACATAAATTTAGATACTAATGAAATCTGTATTCCTGAAACAGACTCGTGAGGTTATGTAAAATAAAACAATTTCCCTTCTTATTCCCACTACTGCTACCAAGTGTTCCTAGTTTAAGGAAATGTGGCATACGCTGCACTTCCTTGACTATCAGGTGTCAGGTAGATCTTTACATTAGGCACGTGTACCTGGTAACCGCATGCACAACTTAGCAGCACATTCCAAAAATGTTAATCAAATATTTTTATAGGTTTTATCAACTAATTATGCAATCAGAAAATCTATGGCTTATTTCAGTCTTAGATTTAAGAAATAAAGGAAACTGAGGACAGAAAGAGAAGGATGGCAAGTAAAGACAACATTCTCAGCATTGTTAGGTCTTTGCACACAAAGTGTTTGTGGTGGGAAAAATTTGCCCCCAGAATGAATTCAGTTTTTAAAGCATAAACACTTTCTGAGAAAAAAAGAAAAAGAAAAAAAAAAGGTCATACTTCATTAAAAATAGGCATTGTTATATGTCTTGCAATGAGCAACAATGAATATTTACTTGGCAGAGTTACAATTAACAATTTGGTAATTGTGTTGGTACTTAGCAGTTTTTACTGACATTGGAGAAATGTTTCAGCATCCAAGATTTGGAAAGCAAGGGAAAATTTAACTCAGGAAAGAAAATAACAAGTGAAAATCATAACATATGTCCCTAAACTTTTACTGTGGAAGAAAAATATGGTTGGAAAATGAAGGCTTATTCATATCTGTTCCTGGAAGAGCTCAAAAGAAATTCTAAGTAAACATGCTAGCATACACGATTTTCAATGTAGCAACAGCTTTAGGAGATTGATTCAGAGCACCTGAGGGAGGTGAACCAAAGATCTTCTTGACTTTTATTTATTGCACAGTAGAGAATGACCACAGATGGAAAAAGAGAATCATGTGTTTCCAATGGGGTAAAAGAATGAAAAAAGCCAGAGAATTTATTAATCTTCCGTAAGACCAACGGCTAGCACTTAAATTTGGGCACAATGGATCTCATAATATAAGAAATAAACTGTACACTTAAGAAAAGTGCACACATTCACTTACACATGCAAACACAGACACACATGCACGCACACATGCACACACACTGAGCAAGACTGAAAGTGCCCCATTAATACATAAAGCTCCATGTTTTGTAAAATTTGCTTTAGTTGAATTAAGAAATTTTTGAATCAATGGACTATATCTATAAGGATTGAAAGCAAGATGCTTAATGGTACAAAAGTTCCAGATTCATTTTTAGAGATATGACGTCTAATAATTTTGAATCTCAGTGCTAAATACAGGCATGCTCAATAATTTACATAGTTTTGTTGGAATCAATTTATGTCTTACCGTGTGCTCCCAATGCACCCAGTTTATAGAGATTTTAAACTCTGACAATTTTAGACATTGCCATCCCAGGGGTATGGCAAGCTGTCGGGCTTAATGAACTCTGAAGCAGCTGTGAAAACCCAGTGATCATATTCCATTACTCCACCCTAGTCTTACCTGAGATAGCCATTCTTTTGCCTCATATGTTCTCTCAGACCAGGTGACTCTGTGCTGACTTGGGGTCATCCTAGGGATGGGGACATAAGACTCTATTGTGTGTCTGAGGCATTCAGTGCCTAAAACACTTTTTCTTGGGTGTTACATTTAGCTTCTACCTTTTGAGAACTTGGCAGCTCCCAAGGCCATGCTTGGATGTGCCGTCTGGGCTTCTAGTGCTTATGGGACCCACTGTCTCTCAAGAGTTCTCAAAAGAACATTAACACTTCAGAACATCTCATAAATGAAGGTTCCTAGCATTTTGTGTGCCACAGACCTGTCTGACATTCTGTAGATGCCTATGAATCTGTTCTCACAATAATGTCATAAGCATATTAGAATGAAAAGACCAATGATATTGAAGTTCATTATCAAAATATTATAAGCAAATTTGTTATATCATGATATCTGAGTACCTTCATTAACACATTAACAAATGTGTTGGAAATAGAGGGGGATATTGTAACCAAAGTGATTTTAAAGCATTGATAATCAGCAAGATTATTTTGAGGTATCTGTGAGAAGAGTAAAGTGATATAAAATATCTGTAATTTCTACCGGTAACCATGTCCCAGTTACTGTTAGTCCTGCTGGGATTGTTCATAATTGAAAAAAAAAAAAAAAAGAAAGAAAGAAAAAAAAAAGCTAAATTGTAAATAGAGTTAACTGAGAAAAACTAATGTAAGATTTTACATTCATGTTCACAGAACCCTAAGTTCTTATCTGTAGTCGCCAAGTTAGGAATTTCTTCTTTTATATGATTTAGGCTTTTACAAAATGAAGTATCAGAAATCTCCTTTTTCTGTATCTTTCCACTCAAAAATATTACCTAAGTCAAGGTATCTGAAAGTTTGGCTTTCTGATTCATCAGTAAGAAGAGAGAATTTCAATGAAGTTAAAAGCAATTTAATATTTCACTATATGATTTTATGATATATATTTGTATTCAGTTATGATCTAACGAACTTTCTGCCCTCACAAATAATCCTTCTGTTATATAGCACTACATTCTGAAATATGGCAGACACAATAAAGCAAAGTATATTTTTAAAACTGGACACTCAGTACAGCATAGTTGCATAAATCATAAAAAATCCCCTAGCTCCACAATTTCTCAAAATGCCTATTTCTCACATGGTTTCACATATGATTTTTGTACGTTGTATTTTGTCCTCTGCTTCCAGAATCCTTGTCACCTCCATGTTATTCTCTCTGCATCTACATCTCTCTCACCACACAGAGATACCAACAGAGGAAGACTTAAACTCCCATTGAGAGTCTGACATTAGCAGGGCTCAGATATATTATAGAATCAGGGAGGCCCTCCGTTTTAGTCTTATCTTCCTGGTTCCACCTCAACTGCCTGCACATTTAGGCAAGGTCCTAACATTTATTGCATGCTCCTGCAATAACACTGACCTTTGGAATTCTATTTGTGACTTGCATCATAAGTATGGTAAGAACTTTGAAGGTAATAGTTCATTCCCATCTTGGTGTTGCATTTCACTCATAATAATCAGTTAGGCTCTGTTTCCTCTCCACAGAAACATTCTACACTTAGTTATATGCAGGGGCATAGAATTGTCACTATCTGCCTTTGCATTTTTAGGATTCCCAGTGAGAGGGCTTCACATGAATTCTTCCATCCAGGATGAAGTGTTATTCTAATTTTCTGTTTAAGTTAGCATTCCATGAGAACATGGATACTTTTCTCTGAATTGTAGATGAGAGTTAGGATGAATGTGAAGTGGGGTGACATCTGTGTTAGGAATTTGAGTGAGAAAGAGAGAATGACGATGTTAGAACTAAAAATACTCAGGACAATGTTAGTTTACTCCAGTAAATATAAATATGAAAAAATAGAGCATTGATGTTGGGGATATTTTTTAGTGAATCAGATATTGACACATTTCTTGTTATATTCATTGGCTTAAAATCATCCAAAATCAACAGTGAGGAAATGTTTAAAAGAATATTTTAAGTGCTTTCTCCAATAGACAAGGGAAAATTGTTCCAAAAATAAATGTAGAACCAAAGAATGCACGTTAATTAACTATCACTAATGGAAAGATTGATTTGAATGTAGACGTACTAAATGTAAAAATAAATACATAAATAAATAAATAAATAAATAAATAAGTAAGTAAGTAAGTAAGTAAGTAAGTAAATAAATAAATAAATAAATAAATAAATACATAAATAAAGGACTGAATGGATGGAGAGTTGCAGTACTGGCTGTTCTACACAAAGCAAGCCAAGCTGAAGATCTTTGTCTTTAGTCACTTTCTTTTTATTTCCTATAGGAAAAAATTCTCTTTTCACTTCTAGACTTTTATTAGATTTAATTTACTCAAGAACAAAGGAATTTCCTTCTGTATACAAACTTCATTAACTCTAGTCCAAACTGAAAAGAGGAGACGCTAGAGCCTATCACAAATGTATTTGATGGTTGATTTAAATAATGTCTCCATGATATACATGAAATGCTACCACCTACCCTGCCAATGGGGCATAAAACAGTCTGCACTTTTTGCTTCATAAAAGCAGACGTGATGCATGTGGACAATCTCATTTTCAAACTGTACCTCTGGATTTCTTTTAGTACAAAAAAAATTGGAAATAAAATGAAAGAAAGTACAAAAAGAGCACCATTTGCAGGCAAATACAGGAAATTCTGAGGTGATTATGATTCAGCAGTTATAAAGAAGGGTGTCCAAGAAACCGCCACAACTAATAGCAGAATCATTTTTTTTAAAAAATCCTTATAGGTCAAAGACATATCCTCTGCCTCCAAGTTGTTTACTCCACTCAGCTTGCAAGTGTTCCAGGAAACAAAGTTAAAAAATGAAAATTTAAAAAGGCTACAATTTGTAGCTACTGTGTTTCCCTCAAAATAAGACCTAGTTAGACAATCAACTCTAATGAGTCTTTTGGAGCAAAAATTAATATAAGACCCGTGTTATTTTACTAAAAGAACGGGTCTCTATTATATATATATATAATGTAATGTAATATAATATAATATAATAATATAAAAATATAATATAGATACTGGGTCTTAGATTAATTTTTGCTCCAAAAGACACATTAGAACTGATTGTCCAGCTAGGTCTTATTTTTGGGGAAACACAGCATTTCAGTTGTTAGAAATAATGACATTTTAACTGATGGCAATGGTACTGCAACAAATTTTTGAAAATTCAGTGTTTTTACTTAGGTAAAATGACCAGAGTAACTCAAGTATCTTAAAGACAATTTCATTATCAGTCAATGTAATTTGAAACATAAAGAAAGTAAGGAGAGTTATCAAAGTGAGATGAAACCAAAATACTTTGTGAGTCTTACACAGCAACCACTGATTTAAGTTAAAAGAAAAAAAATAGACTACATTCCCTATGCTGTACTTTATGTCCCTGTGATATTTTTTTCAATTATAGTTGACATGCAATATTATTTTATATTAGCTTCAGGTGTGCAGTGTAGTGGTTAGACATTTATAAAATTTACGAAGTAATCTTCCTCTTAAGTCCAGTGCCCACCTAACACTATAAATAACTTTTACAATATTATTGACTATATTTCCCCATACTATACTTTACATTCCCGTGACTATTTTGTAACTATCAATTTGTACTTCTTAATCTCTTCACCTTTTAACAATGTACCGTGTCATATAGGTAATAGACTTATTGGGGTGATCACTTTGTGAGGTATGTAAATGTCTAATCACTATGTTGTTTTGTACACCTGAAACTAATACTGTATGTCAATGGTAACTGAAAAATAGTTGTTGTTTTTTTTAATTAGAAAAAAGGAAAAAAACAGAATAGATTAAAATTTCCATCAGTAAGTTTTTTTGAAAAGTTCTGTCACATATCTACCATTTATTGATACATGTCTACAGTATCTCTGAAATAGGCATTTATAGTAGCAGAGCAATTTAAAAAAATATTTCACTAATATTAAGGCAAACAACTTTCATCAAAGATATTCACCAGTAAAATTGAATCAAATGTGGTAATTTTCAAAACATAGGCATGATATTTTGCAAATAAATCATGAGAGATACGATGTAGGAAGTAAACACTTATTAAAGATATGATGATATAGAATCCAGTGTACATACTGTTCTTTTCATTCCTTTCTTCTTTCTCCCTCCTTTCTTCTCCTTCTTCTTCTTCTTCTTCTTCTTCTTCTTCTTCTTCTTCTTCTTCTTCTTCTTCTTCCTCCTCCTCCTCCTCCTCCTCCTCCTCCTCCTCCTCCTCCTCCTCCTCCACTTCCTCCTCCTCCTCCTCCTCCTCCTCCTCCTCCTTCTTCTTCTTCTTCTTCTGCTTCTTCTTCCTCTTCTTTTTTTACATTCAGAATTCCACGATCACTTATATTAGGCTAGGCTCAGTATTCTGGACTAGTGATTCAGAGTAACATAAGGTAGAGACCCTACCTCTGAGTAACTCAATATTGTGGTGGAGAAACACTCACAGCAGAGTACTTATAAAGTTATGTGTGCTATTTTATAGCTACCTGCAGGAAGCTACAGGACAAAAAAAATGGAAAATGATATAGTCTGAATGGTGCAGGGAATGATTATTTAAGTTAATAACAAGAACACTGGTTTAAGATACCCCTATAGGTAAGCAGAAACTTGAAGTAAAGCTGCATTATTTAGAGAATTACAAGGAGTTCAGCATATTGAAAGGGATGGAGGACCAACAAAGATGAGATGGGTGAGACAGACTGCACTGTGTGTGGAAGAGAACTGAGTAATTGTGAGGACTTCTACAGAGGAAAACACATCCATTGGCTGAGTTAAGTAAATGAGGCCATTAGTAACTGAATTTAGTAAAATTATTACAGGTGTTTGTTAGATCCTTCACCATTCTTTTCCTTCCTAAAATGTCATTATTTATTCAATATTTATCTGCTCATTAAATGTAGACTGAAAAAAAATAAATGGAAATAGCTACATCATGATCACTGTATCCCAATGCCAATCACAGAGCTGATCACAGGGTAGGTGCTCAATGGCTGTTTACTAAATGAATAAACACATTTGTTTAGTCTGGGGACGTTATTGTTATATATTTTATAATAATTATTAGATCAATTGTATCTGAAGTTTTGACTATGTGGATGACAAAATAACGTGGAAGACAGCATTATAAAATATCCTCTCCACATTCTTGACCCTTAGGTATGTTAAACACGAATCTAGGGGATTTTGTGAAAGGACTTTGTAGATATAACTAAGGCAAATAATCATCTAATGTTTAGATAGGGAGATTATTCTGGATTATTAAGGGGAGCTAAATGTGATCACATGGACCCTTACAAGCAAAGGAGGAAGGCAGAAGAGTCAGTCTGAGAGATGTAGTACAAGGAGAAGCATGAGAGATTCAAAGCTTGAGAAGAACTTAAAACACAGATATTGGAAGGAGGCCACACTGAAAACATGAGAAGTTAAGTTTTACACACATTCTCCAGGAACATGGCTGGCCCCCCGACTGACAGCCTGCAAGGAAACAGAGCCCACAGTCCTATAATTGCAAGGAAGTGCATGGGGCCATCAACCTGAAGGATCCCGGAAACTGATTCATCTCCAGAGTCTCCAGAAAGGAGCACAGAACTGCGAACATCTGTATTTCAGTCTTGTGAAATTCAGACTAGAGAAGCCAGTTAAGCCATGCTATGCCCAGACTCATGACTCAGAATTGTGAGATAATACATGAGTATTGTCTTAAGCTACTCAAATTGTGGTAATTTGTTACAGCAGCAACACAAAATTAAAACAAGTATTTATAATATTCTTTCCTTTAAAAATGCTATGGAAAAGCAAACTTTAAATGAAGTCTTACATATTCAAATTATAATTTATTTTAACACCCGTTAAATATTTAATATATTTCTGACATGATTTTTTTCAAGGTGAGAGAGGAGAAAGTACTTGAGTCAGAGTTATATTCTATCGTAGCTCAGATGTCATTACTGCCAGTCCTCTTAAAAATCCCGAGGACCATATTCCATCAGGATTTACAAGTACCGTGGCTATTAAAGAAAGGGGAAGGAGTATCTATTTAATGTGGAGAAGAGAGGAAAAGAAAGAGGGCCTGTTTATTGGTCTCACTTGTTTTGGTAAAGTCCAAGATTTTCTGCTGAGCGTGGCATTGTCAGGGATGAAGTATGGAATTTAAGCAGAATCTGAAGAAATAAACCATGATGAAAATAAAGGTTGCTGAGAGTTCCAAAGAACAAAGTTGTGACAAAGTATTTACATATTACCCATGCTGTACCTCTCTCATCACAGAAAATTTACATCAAGTCATTTAAACAATCTTCTGCAAAACAAGACTGGATTTGATTTTCCTTTTTGTGTTTGTTTTAGTTCTGTTTTGTTTAGTCAAAAGATATATATGCTCTTTAAGGAAAAGTACATTACTTAGGTCTTCTATGTTTACCTAAATTATTTAGATCGATAAACTGAACAAGAATTCAAACCCTAATACTTAGCATATTAAAAAGTATGGACCTAAATTTATAAAGATCTTTAATAATTATATAAAATACATAAAATGTAAACTAATGGCAACACTTCAGTGTGACCAATCACGTTGTGTTGCTGTTTTGCTGAATGACACCGTTTATTGTAATATGAATTTGGCACCCACTGCCCTTACACAGGACTTTGGAATTTGTCCTGTGCCGCGCATCTCATGCATGAACTCATTCTCCCACAGCTTTTCCCCGACCTGTGCAAAAGCTACACAGGCCTTCCCTTGACAGAAATATTTCATTTACAAGTTATCTCGTCCTCATTTCCCCCCTCATTTTCTCTTGTTATCCTGTCATTATTGAATTCATATTACATTATATCAACATGTTTGTTAAGATACAGGCATTTAATCAACCACATGTTTTATGTATGCTTATAATCTTTTTAATCGTGTTATATACATTTATTTTTTTAAAAGTTAATAAGGAGTACGTGTACATGATTAAACAAACAATGAGATACAAACCGACAGTCCTGTATAGAATATAGAGTGACAGGGTTAGTGTTTCTCCTGCGGCTGATCCCCAGTCCATGATTCTTTACACAGTCAACCACTGCGACCATTTTTGCTCAGATTCTAGAAAACAGTTTTGATGTATGTGCGCAAGTGTGTATAATTAATACATACACATTTTTTATACAAGTGAAATCTGCTGTGTGCCTTGCTGTCTTCACATAAGAAGTCTGATCATTTCCTGATGATTTACTTTATTGTTTTAGCAGCTACACAGTATTCCATTTTTAAGGGTATGTCATCATTTCTTTAATCCTTTATTGATGATTATTAGTTGTTTCACTCTATGGGCAGTGCTGCTTGGATATTTAAATGTTATATGCATATTTAATAATTCACATTTTCCTTTATCTAGTAACACTTTTTTTTTTTTTTTTTTTTTTTTTTTTTTTTAGCGGACTTTATTTTTCAGAGTAATTTTAGCTTCAGGGAAATGCAGCACAAAGTACAGAGATCTTCCATGTCCCACCTGCCTGACTCATGCACAGCCTCCCCCATTGTTAATATTCCCCACCATACTGGTATGTTTGTCACAACTGATGAACCTACACTCACACATCATTACTCCCCTAAGGCCATAGTTTACATTACCATTCACTCTTAACATTGCACATTCTGTGGGTTTGGACAACTGTATAATCACATGTATCCACTATTATAGTATCATACAGAGTATTTTCACTGACCTAAAAATCCTCTGTGCTCTTCCTATTCATCCTTTATTAACTTTTATATCATTGACAGAATGAAAAATAGTAAAAAATACTAAGGTAGTATTCTTTAAAGGAGTTCGTAAATACCTTTGCATAGGTTCTACCGTGGATGAAATCTCATTTTCAATTTACCAGATTTACATTGCTCCACAACAAAATGACCATTCTGAAACTCACTCTAATTTTTCACTTAGCAGAAGAGGGCAGAGATAAATGGATATGATGAATTGGCACTAGTATCCTGGGTTTCTCCGTAGACTGATGGACCCAGGTTTGATACTATGGTCCACAATAATTAGGAAGAAGAAAAGAAAACACATAAAGATGCTCTCCTGCATCTTTAGTGGAAAAACACCACTAAAGACAGAAAAAAAGTATTTAGAGGCTTTTATTTAATGTAAATTATTGAAAAAGGAGAAGAAAGAAAACTAAAATGAATAGAGGATAACGAAAGGTCATTATTTTTTGATGGTAAATGGTAGGAGGCAGGAGGAAACAGAATAAAGAAATATAAGGGAGGAACAAGAAAACCAGTAAGAAAATAAAATTCAGGGGAAGAGTCTTGGAGTCAGATGGTTATGAAAAAAGAAGTAATAGCAACACATTGGCTAGATTTTAATATACTTAGAGTATCAAAAGAGTTATGCAACGTTCATTTAAAAAAGTTATGGTTTGATTTCAATATCTTCTATAATTTAGCTACAACACTTTTGACTTTTTTTAATTTCCATTTCATTTACAGGTTTTTCAACTTGGCTGCTAATATCTTTTCCCAAACAAAACTAAGACCTACTAAACAAATTAAACATATTTTATGCACTCCAAAGACAGTTTTATCTCTCCTCAAATAATACAAATAAAATAAAAAGTACAGTATTATCAACCTTCTACTCCTACACATAGTTAAGATGGGAATAGATTTTGATGTCAATCATTACGTATGCCATTTGCCCTTCAGTAAAATAAAATAAACATTTAACCAGATTAAGATACTTATACTAATAAAGAGCTTCATATATGCTGATGTTTTTTACATATATTTATGATGTATTCATAAATAATGTATATAGCATGCAAATATACTGCTGAAGTGTATTTTTAACATGCTTGGAAAGAGATGTTGTGCTTTTGAAGCATACGCTGTGAATTTTATTAAAAATACATAAGATGTGGCTAGCCATATATTATCTGCTTTATAGAGAGCACTTACCAGAGGTATTTTATTCTTAATGTACATTCCCATGAAAAACTAAGTGTGTGTGCACAAGGAAGAGTTTAGCAAGCTATCCTGTACAATTATGTTGAATTAAAACTAAAAGTAGTAACTTTGCTCCTTAAAAAATAATAATAAAAGGTAAAATAGCTAGCTGTATGATAGATAGATGATCATGATAGATAGACAGATATAGCTAGACAATTAGATAAAGAGATGTAGATTTGTAGTGGGCGGGTGCCTGTAAGGCACCATCACATGACTGAGAAGCATGAGATAGAGGAAGTTACTTGGGTCTTTAGATAACACTCACATTCTGTAGGGTATGTCCAGAGGGCTTAAGACCATCAGCCTGCGGCAACCCTGCTTATGTTAATGCCCCTCCACCCAGCACAAAAATGTATATAACCCATGATTGAGCTGCAATAAAGAGAGACTTGATCAGAACTCCTGTCTTGTCTCCGGTCTTTGTGTCTCCCATTTTCCTCCCTTCTAGGTGCTTCGGGGTCCCTCGTGTAGTGTCCCGCGGGTCGGGACATAGATTTGTATACGTTTTAATTATTATGTGCAATATATGCTTCACATTAAACAAAATATAGCACAGCTGATCGTGTTTAGCAATGTGCATTCAAAAAGATATTTTGATTCAACAGAGCTTTATTAAAACAATTATGGTTATTAAATTGTAATTTCCTTTACAACAGGGACTTTATATATCTATTAATATGTCTTGGCAAAGTTCTGAAGTATAGTAGGAATTCAATGAATAAAATTTAAAAACTTGAAATAATAAACTATATTCGAATATCCTTGCTAATGAATAAACCATCTATAATAAAAACTGCAGTGGAGCCTAAATGCCTGGTAAATGATGTTCATTGAATGGACAGACAGATAACTCTAGAGAAACCCATACCATTAAGTCAAGGTGCCCTTAATACATAAGGTTCATGAAATATTATAATATTTTTTTTATTTGTGAAAGCAAATATTAATATAGATCAAATTGCTAATCTTAATAATAAAAAGGATATAAAGAGAAAATGTATTTTTTTAAATGGGTAGCCATTAATTAAAAATATATATTTGGATTGAGAGTACATTATCAAATTTGGAGTTGGCAATTACTTACAATGTGAACAGATCAATCATATGCTCGATTCAGAAACAATCAGACATGGCAGTTTCACAAAAATTTTCTGTGAATGTTAAAAAATTTCAAGGATAACAGCTGTTGTTACTTATTATCCATATATTTTTAAAAGTCATGGGCATTTTTTCTAAAAATGTCAGTCTACTGTATTTTAGAACTGTAAGCAGAAAGTTCATCTAACATGTGTGTATGTATCTCCACAGTGTTTTTTTTTTTTGTTGTTGTTGTTGTTCACTTACAATAACTGGTTATCTATATCTGATGTTTAAAAATTTATGCACCATTCTTGAAATAATATGTATCTCAGCTGGAACATTGTGCATTTATTCCTTAGAAGTCACCATATTTATCCATTATTTTCCTAAGTTTGGTGAACATCTTCATAACCAGTACTTTGAACTCTTTATCAGGTAAATTACTTATCTCCATTTCATTAAATTAATTCAATAATGTTCTATGATACAAAATTAATAGACAAATGTCATTCATATTTTTTTACACTAATAACAAACTACCAGAAATTAAGAAAATAGCTCAATTTACAATTGCATCAAAAAGAGTAAAATTCCTAGAAATAAATTCAACCAAGATGGTGAAAGACCTGTATATTGAAAACTACAAGACATTTATGAAAGAAATTGAAGAAGACACAAATAAATAAAAAGATACTCTATGCTCAAGGATTACAAGAATTATTGTTGTAAAAATATCCATACTACCCATAGCACACTCTACAGATTCAGTGCAACCCCTATCAAAATTCCAGTGGTATTCTTCACATAAATAGAACAAACAATCCTAAAATTTTTGTGGAACCACAAAAGATCCCAAATAGCCAAAGCAATCTTGAGAAAGAACAAAAATGGAGGCATCGCAATCCCTGATTTCAAACAATATTTCAAAGCTATTGTAATTAAAATAGTATGGTGATAACATAAAAACAGGCACTATGGTCAATAGAACAGTCTAGAGACCCCCAAAATAAGCCCATGTATGTATGGTTAATTAATTTACAACATAGGAGTTAATAATATACAATTCGAAAATGACACACTCTTCAGTAAATAGCATTGGGCAAATTGGACAGCCACATGCAAAAGAGTGAAACTGGACCACTATCTTACACCATTCACAAAAAATAACTCAAAATGGATTTGAACATGACCTAAAACCATAAAATGGTTAGATGAAAATACAGGTGTGGAGCTCCTTGACATAGATCTTGACGATGGTTTTTAAATCTGACACTAAAAGCAAAGCAACAATAGGAAAAACAAATAAACAGGAATACAACAAACTAAAAAGCCTCTGTACAGTGAAGGAAATAATCAACACAATGAAAAGGCAACCTATTAAATCAAAGAAAATAATTGTGAATCATATATTTTAATGAAGGGCTATTATTTAAAATATATAAAGAACTCATGCAACTCAATAGCAAATAATAATAATAATAATAATAATAATAATAATAATCATCCATTTAAAATGAGCAGAAGATCTTAACATATATTTACCCAAATAACATATAGAGATGGCTAACAGGTACATAAACAGACGCTCAACATCGTTAATCATCAGAAAAATGAAATCAAAACCACAATGGGTATCACCTCAGACCTGTCAGAATGACCTTTATCAAAAAGACAAGAAATAATGGAAAACGGTATGGAGGTTCCTCAAAATATTAAGAATAGAATTGCCATATGACTCAGCAATCCCTCTTCTGGGTATTTACCCCCGAAATCTGACAATGTTTATCTGTAAAGATATATGCACTCCTATACTCATAGTGGTATTATTCACAGTGGTCAAGAAACGGAAATGACCAAAGTGTCCTGCAATAAATGATTGGGTAAAGAAGATGTGGCACATATATACAGTGGAATATTACTAGGCCATAAGAAAATAGGAAATACTGCCATTTGCGAAAATATGGATGAATCTTGAGATTATCATGCTCAGTGAAATAAGTCCGACAGAAAAAAATCGAGAACCATAAGACTTCACTCATATGTCAGATATAAAACTGAAAGCAAGAAACAAGACAAATGAAACAAAAACTCATAGACACAGACAACAATTCAGTGGTTACCAGAGGGTAAGGGGGGAGCTTATAGTAGAGGAAGGTAAAGAGGGTCAAATATATAGTGATGGAAGGAACACAGACTCTTGGTAGTGAACACAAAATGCAATGTATAGATAATGTGTTATAGAGATGTACAGTTGAAACTTATATGGTAATTTTACTAACTAATGTTACTCCAATAAATTCAATTTAAAAAAAAGACAAGAAATAACAAGTGTTGGTGAAGATAGAGAGAAAAGGAAACTCTCGTGCATCATTAGTGGGTATGTAAGTTGGTACAACCAACTTTCCAACTTACTATGGAAAACAGTATGGATATTACTCAAAAAACAAACAAACAAACAAAAAGAACTAGAATACATTCCAGCAATTTTACTTCTGAATGCTTATCTAAAGACAAAAACACTAATTTGAAAAGATGTGTCATCCCCATGTTCATTGAAGCATTATTTACAACAGGCTTCTCCCTGGGGGTTGTCATAGCATTGGACTTTTTTGTTTTTTCCCCCAACATCACAGCAGTATCTGTGACTCTGGGCCAAAATCAAGACTCTAAGGATTATTAACTAAAGAAAATTTGGTAATTTACTTCACCTCTCTCAGTCTCAGTTTCTTTACATGTAAAATAGGGATACAAATTTACTGCATAGCCACATTGAGAAATTAAAGTGATTCTCATAAATCTTTTAGAAGAGTGCCTGGCAAAAAAATAGTCAATGCCATCTCTGAGATAGCAATGATTGTAATTAATCATGGTTGTGCACGTGTGTGTCCCATGTTATACTACATATATACTTTGTGAGGGTAAAGAGTTAGTCTTTGTTTCCCAACCACCCCACACCCCCATAGGCGCTCTGTAGGTGCAGTGCAGGTAGGTGTATGTGGTTACAAATGTTATCTGTGACATCAAACCTAGCACAGGATGAAGACTATATCCTGGCTCCAGTACTTATTATGTATATATATTTCTTATTTTAACATAGACACGTTTCTTGATGTCACTGTGTCTCCATTTCCTCCTCTGTTAAATAGACTTAGCCCATTAATTTGTAGCTGCCGAACTGTGAGAATTAAAAGACTTGGATAGGTGATGAACACTCCATAAAGGCTAAGAAAATAAATAAGTAAATAAAATGTTAATACGTTTAGGTTTTCTTTACCAAATTAGCTGTATTATTTGCACCACTTTGATATGTATATTACACTATATTATATTATATTAGCAATGTTTTTCCTTCTAAACTTGTAAATATTGATGCAAAAAATAAACATTTGTTAATGACATTATAATACATATGCTAATATTGTCAAACAAAAGACACAAAAAATTGTCAAATTTTAGGTAAAATACAGTGAACTAATTTTGTTTTTGATGTGATATACATAGGTGGCAACAGGGTAAAAAAAGACTATAAAAGTCTTCTCAGGGTGGAATGAATCAAAAATGCAAAACAGAGTCCATTCAGGATCAATGATTAAGGCTGTCAATGTGCTAAACCATTTAAAGAAAGTGATAAGAAGTAAGTAATATGGATGATATGCAAAGAAAAGTTGAGAAAGAAGGGGATGGGGGAAAATGATAATATAAAACATTAACAAGAAATAGTACGTTTTTATAATTTAAAGGTGTTTAATTATATAACAACATTGTAGCCCTTAAGCAAACTGCCACTGCATGCATGTTACATTCCCTCTGAAAATAGCCCTCACCCAAAACAACAGAGCTTTTCATTTCTTATAGGTTTACATTGCTTGATGTACTTCATAGATAGGTACCATAATATTAGTATATTTAAGAAAAGTTAAAAACGGAATAGGAGCTTTGAAAAGTATCTATCATCTATCTATCATCTATTACCTACTTATCTATCTAATTTTCTTATGATGATAGCTAGTTCTGAATATTTAGCACTATGCTAAACCTTTAGATATCCTCAATCTAATTTTACAGAAATCTATTTAGTACATGCTGTTATTATCCTCACTCTATGAATGGGAAAAATGACATTTAATAGAACATTACTCAAAATCACACAACTGGTTAGTTTTATGGATCTGGAGCACGAAACCAGGTTTTTGGTTTGTAAACTTGTGCTGTACCATTCTTTGCATTCCCTGATTGACCAAATTGCCCTTCAGTCCAGGAAGGATACTAAAAGTGAAATGATGAAATCTGACTATTGCAAAACGCCAGTGGAGAGGTGGGAGTTGAGAGTGTATCTTCTACAGCAAGACTATCTTGGTCTAAATCCTCGCTTCTCCACTTATGAGCAAATTGATTTATTTTTCTGTGTCCCATCTCAACATGTGCAAAACACAGTAAACATAGTTCGGCAGCTGAAAATAATTGGTAGACTATAAAGAATTAATGTAGTAAAGGAGGGTTTAGCCTGATCACCCCTTACTATTTTCGTTTATTTAACACATGTTAAATAACCTATAGCTTAAACTTAAAAATTTGTCCCCAGACAGCTAATGGTGTAGATAAATATTGAATGAAAAAAAAAATCTTTTAAAATGACACAATGCAGTTACTCAAACACCTGTAAGCATTACAGTTTGAGTCTCCCACATCACAAGTGACTAGTCTGTCTGAGTTGTCTAAACGTTTATGATGCTAAGAAATAACTGAGTCGGTTCAGCAGTTGCATATTATTTCAACTGAGTAGTGCAATTTCATTTCTGGCTTACATTTGGCTCCATTCCCTATAATAAATAACATCCCTAGAGATACAGAACATATAACAAGTTTTAAACACTTACACTCAATTGTATGTTTAGCTTTGTAAGTTGGTATATGTAGGTAATGATACAATGTATCATTACCAAAGTTCTCCTTTGATCATAATGTGTCACTAGAATAACCATTTAATATATAAAGTAATAGTTAAAGTATATAAAACCTTGATGTTTAGAATAGAATATGTATCCTTAGTCCATACACTGAAGCCTACCAGATTTAATGGTATCATCACTGGATGTCGCTCTTGTTCCATTAGATAATTATTAATCATACTTTTGTTGCATAGTCACAAAGTATATTCTTTAAAAAAAAAAGAATGAATGCTAAGATTTAACAACGTCCAAAATTCTCTTTTGAGTTTCATAAGAATATTCACCAGAGCCTTAAATATAGTATGTAAATATTGACTTTTTGAAATATTTATAAAGCATGAGCATAATAGTGAAAAACCAAATATTTATAAGTCTTTTTAAAAAGTTTGAGTCAAATGAAATATTAAAAGGTACTAAAACATAAAGGAAACAACAAAGGTCTACGGTAACAGTGGAAGTTTTACAGCCATAAAATTCAAAATAAAATGTATAGTTGAGAAAATTTTTATTTTTGTTTTGAACCCACTGTAGCCTCACATTCTGGACATTTATTCTGAATGTAAGTTTCTTAAAAAGGTGAATAATTACTTTCTCATCTTTTATATCTTATGATACTTGACAAATAATGTGTACATAGAAATTGCTTAGGAATTAAATTGAATTCAAAGACTTTTGACTGGTTATACTGTCTGCTCTTTTACTGAGTTCATTTTTGAAAAGCATATCTCTATAACTTCTTGTAACCTCACAAGTGCTTTCATGTGAATATAAACATATTAGCATACCTGCTCCTGGATCTCATAAGTTTCTTGTAAATATATGATGAGTTCTGTAGACCGGTTAATCTGTCAAAACACATTGAAGAGAAACCCTTCATTTTTCACTTCCAAGTGCAAATTCTTCCAACTCTTATCATTTGGAGATAGATGAAAACACATATAAAGTGTGGTAGAAATTAAAATCTAAATTATTTTTTATTTTCAAAATTGCATTTCTCAGGTGTTTAATCTAATTACTGTGTGTTTGGACTATATTAATTTTTTAGCAACTACTAGTAGTATAAATTATTTATGAAATGAATGTTATGTATATTGTTGCAGTCTTATTGTTCCTGTTATTATCATTATCATTATTATTATTGTTATTATTATTAAGAAAGGAAATGCATGAAAGATCATGACAATTTTTCATCGACAAATTATAGATACCCTTTGTTTATGAGAGGTTCTTTCTAGAAATCAGGAAATAATAAAGTGGCATATTTATTCTAAGTTGTTTTATTCATATATCTCTAAAACAAGATACCTACACAAGCTAACTAATAACAATGAAGTAAACCAGCATTACGTTTTTTTCCTTATAAGGTTTGTATTAGAGTAAAATTATGTAATTGTCCTCACTGTCATGGTGAAACAGAATATTCGAATATTCATGTTTTCTCACTGTGTTTGTTCAATTTAAAGATTAGCCTGATTAAGGAATCATTAATTATCTAACTGTACAAAATAACATTTCAATGTGATATTAATTCAAACTAGATATATGTTTGTTAATGAATTAAATAATCTTTGAACATGAACACTACATACTAATTTACTAGTCCTATTTTTAAATATGTATCAAATAACCATGAATTAAGAACAATGGGTTTATTTGTTATTCAGACACAGATTTTACAATGATCATGATAATACCTGCTTGAAAGATGTTTAAAACTTGCAAAGTGTTTCTATGTCGTATTTTTATTTCATTCAATCCTGAAGTTAAATCTCTGAGGGAGGATTTATTACATTTTTGCAAGTGTAGAATCTTCGGGATACTGAAAGGTTTGCCAGTCTTTTTTGTAATGAGGAAATAAGCAACACATCTTGTATGTTCATATATCCTACCATGAAACTTCTGTTTCATAACTTGGAGGATTTATAATCCAAAAAGCGTGTCTCAGAAAAAAAAAGAGTGATGAGTAAATAAAAAGGATCTTAAATGTTGAATGGATAAGAAGTATCAGCAAGATTGTTATAGTCTTATGTTATAGGCTCATGCTACTTTTTATACGTCTTTACAAAGCTATTGTGACAAAGAAGGAAAAAGTAACTTTAAATTTGAATATTAAATATAATTCCCATAACGGAAAATATAGCAGATGTAACCTTACAAATTGTATGATATCTTTAATTTTGTATGTGATAACCAATCATACTAATATTTGGAGCATAATGAATATATTATATAAATCTGATAACCCCATTGACTTTGTTCATATATATAATTTCCAGTCTGATTATATTCAATTAAAAAAACCCAAAAACATAAATAAATAAAACTGATAACTACACTTACAGCTCTATATCCTGAGTTTTCTTTTTTGGAGGGGGAAAAAAGAGTACTATGTCCCTGGAAAAGAAAATTAGAATTTTGCTTTTAGTAAAGGGTGTTTGTGTTATGTTTTCTATTAAGTTAGTGTCCAAGCATCCAGAAACATTAATTAATGCTCAAGACAAAAACTAGCCAGGAAAATATGAATTTGAATTAACACCCAGGTGTAAGACTGAAAACACAATTTACTGTTTTTTCCTCAATTACTAAATGTTATTACTTCTCAGAGGGTATTTTAAACTGTTCTCTACTAATATTAAAACAGACAATGCAGACATATATAGTTAATACTTTCTGAGTGGCTATTTAAAATCAGAAGTAAAAAAAAATACATTTTCTGAATGTGTAAAAATACAACCCATGAGATATATTACATGCATACATAGTACTTTATTCTCCCATCTCTGTGTCTGAAATTGAACTGCTCTCATTCTAGCGAATTCTGTGGTGAGCTTATTTTCTCTTGCTTCTCCAGTGTCACCTTCCCACTAGAAATCACTGTCTTGGTTCTGGAGATCTCACAGAGAAGGGCAATGGAATACATTCTCATACTAGGAAAACTAGATTGAGGAAACTATAGAGCTTTATTTAGACTCAGAATCTGTAGATATTCATTCTCAGATTTTAGTACGCATTTAATGAACCAATAATTCCTTGAGTTCCTGACATTCGTATTGAATTCTTTATCTTTCTATAATTTTATCCAAGTAAATATTTTCATTGTATTTAACATTACTCAAAACACACCTTTCTGAGAAAAGTCAGAGTTTGTGAGGGGTAAGCCATTCCTGTAAATAATCATAATGAACAGTAGTTGTAATTGCAATTATTTTTACTTTGCAAATGTCAGGGATAGATATGATAGATAGATAGATAGATAGATAGATAGATAGATAGATAGATAGATAGATAGATAGAGATAGATAGATAGATACATTGAATTTGCTACATTAATTTTTATACCTAAAACGTTTAAGTCTTAATTACATACCTCTAACAAATTTAAGATCATTTTGAAGTTTCAAATTTCCTTGAAATATGAAAAATGCTGTATAAAAATCTACATTTAATTCTTTAAATCAGGACCAGCAGAAATGTATTCATGTATTTATGTATTTATTTTAACTAATTAATTAAATTTATTTATTTATTTCTTTAGGTAAAAGGCCAATAGGAAATATTTTACGTTTGCTGGCTACAAAGTTTCTGTCAGAACTATTCAAGTTTACTCTTATATTACAAAATAGCCATAGACCATAAATAAATGAATGGAAGGGGACAGCTTTGGCCCACAGGCTATAGTTTGCCAACCTCTGCTTTAAATTATAAGTGCAGTTGAGGCATATATAAAATTTTAAAACCAATATTCCAGACAAAGTATTTTCTTAGCATAACAATATTTTCTCACGTAATCTTAGTCAAGTATTATTAATCATGGTTGTTTAAAGTATTATTTTTGTCTGAAATGTGTATAAAACAGCACTGCATTTATTTTTCAGAACTTTGTTTACATTTAAGTGGTTTATTGTTGCATATTAGAAATCTTATTTCTTTTTTCTTTTCCATAAGAGTGAGAAATGGTGTCATTAAAATATTTATATTTGGAGTTAGCAGTTGCATGCTCACAAAACAAGTGCCATCAATAATTTTCACTTTGATGCTTTCTATGATAATATACAGTAATTGGATCCAGCAGTAAATCCAAACACAACTCTGAGGCATTGATTTTCCAAACAATTCTGTCGAAATTATGCAGGGAGAAATGAAGCAGTGGCTTGATGAGGCATAGCATGGAATGATTTTAAAATATGCTTATTGAGCAAAAGATACTAAGATGTAGATAGTTTGTTTCTTTCAACAATCTTGGCAATAGTACCCAGGCCATTAACAAGAGTAGTTGTCATTTCTTTATTGATCATAATCCTAATTTATCTTACCTAAATTTAAGTAAAAAGTGATTAAACCATGTTACTAGAAAACTTATAAAATGTCCTGAGTCTTACCTAACATTTTTTTCTTGTTACTTTCTATCCATGGCATGCACTATTTTACGCATAGTTGGAAATATTTTAACCAATTTTTTGAATTTTCTTAAATGTGTTAAGGTTGTGGGTGCTTCTTCAATCCTTTTCTGTTTTTAATATAAGAACTTGGCTACTTAATATCCCAAATATCCTTAATAGATTTTGAAAATTGCCTGGTGAGTTCAATAGAGTAACTATTATTAATCATGTATGACTTAAATTTGAGTGAAACCCAGTAGGTTGTTTTAAGATGACATATGTTGACTGACTTTAATTACATTAAACCCTCTTACCCACTAAAAAGTAAATATAAAACAGTTAAGTCTCAAAATTCTATTTGATCACCCTCAGGCTAACAATTACATTATTTAAAAATAAAATTGAAGAAAATAATATTTTAATAAAATTTAGCCTCAAGGGCTCATTACGATTTTGCTATAACATTGAAAAGTTGAAAGCAATCACATTATCAGACATAAACAATTGATTAAATAAATTATAACTTCATTGTGTGCTATTGTATACTAATACCAGAGAAGAAAATTCAGTGACATAGAAAATGTTAAGGATGCAATATAAAGTGAAAAATTACACACGGTCATGGTACGATAGAGGGTAATCTTTTACATACTACATTGTTAAAAGAAAAAAAATTCTGAGTTATTTAAATTTATGCAGTTTGGTACTTCAGGAGCAGAAAATGTTTCCCTTGTCTTTTAGCTTTTTTGGCTGGTCTAATAATTACCTTGACATAAAACAGATTAACAGGAGGAAAAAAAAAATTCTGTATGTACAAGAGCCCCATAAAAATATGATATTCTCCAGCAGGCAGGTAATTGAGGCTTATATACTATCTTGAGCTAAGGGAAGTGGTAGGAGTCTAAAGCTTCAAAGGGGAGGAAGACAATTCACAGGAAGATGAGAGGAGCAAATGTTTGGTAAACAAATAATTGCTGTGCATGCAAAGAAGTCCTTCTGATATAAAAAGTCATCTCTCTTCCTAGTATAGTCACCCTATTGAAATTTTTTAAGGAAATTAAGGGGGAAGTGATAAAGCTCTTCCTGAGTCTGCTGGGCCGTGATTGTATTCACTCTGAAATAATCTATATGCTTCACATTCTGAGGTGGTGTATTCTGCTGTACCTCAGCACCTCATAGGGCCAAACCAAATATTCGGTATTTGGAGTCTTAAAGCTAGAAAAAAAGAAGCTATTAAAAATCTCCAATCTTCTACATATCAAATCCTCCAAAAAGAACGCTGAAGGTAAGATACTGCAATGGATAATAAGTATTTACATAGTATTTGCAAAGCATGAATATTCGAATATTCATGTCATCATTTCTTCAACCACGTGATAAGTATTCTTCTCCCTATTGTCTAGATAAGGGAACTAAATCCTAGAGATGTTACCAAACTTGGACAAAGTCCCCCCAGCTGTAAACTCAGAGTCTAGAACTCAACTTAAATATTTTGCTACCATATTCCCATTCTTCCAATTCTTTAAGGATATTTCTCTCAGAGCTCTATTATCTCCTTCGAATATCATTAGATACACCACTCTAGGAATTTTAGATATTTTGCAATGTTAAAGAAGAAATGGAGGTTTCTTTTGTCCAGTTTACTTTACAAACTGTATTATTCAATATCCACTCAGGAAAAGGAAAGATAGTATAGATATTTCAATCAGAGGCATTTAAAAGGAGCTCATTGCTCAGTTATGGATTTATTAAAATTTCTGTACAACCATAATACTTTTTATAATATCTGTATAATCATTATTAGTCTAAGCATTTTTAAAATCAACTGACAATTTTATTTTAAAGTATTTTAAAAAGGAATGATTGGATGGACTGCAAGTTACAAGAGTCTAGAAGAAAGCTACACACCAAATTAGACAGAAAAAAGATATTCTGGAGCAAGATCAAGAACGGTGGGTCGGAGGTTGATAGTCTGTGCCCATGGCCTGAGGATAACAGTGAACATCAAGCCGGACCAGCTAGTAATCTGTAGAGCTCAGTGTGAAAGCAAGATGCAGGAGTTACTGCTTAAAACATCTGATAAAAAGTGCTGCTGGCCTTAATTTACTATAAGATTTGGTGTAATATAATACCATAATATAATATAATGTAATATAATACAATACAGTACAATACAACACAATACAATACAATATAATATAATATAATATAATATAATATAGTAATACAATACCCGGTCTTATATTAATTTTTGTTCCAAAAGACGTATTAGCGCTGATGGTCCGGCTAGGTCTCATTTTCGGGGAAGCACGATATTGCACAGCTCATCCACACAGGATGCCTCAGGTTGGCCAAAAGACAGGAATGAAGACCAGATTCATTTGAAAGGAAGGAGAAAGAATCTGTCCAAGGAGGACATGGAGCTGACCCAGAAAGTACTCATGAGCACAGGGATACTTGTTGGCAATACCCAAGGATGTTTAAACCTCTACACGAAACTCTTGGTACCTGAACTGGAGTGAGTGAGAGCTTCGCTCCCACAGACAAGCAGCCTCCTGCTGGCTATGCACCAATGGAGGGAACGTCTAAGGGAATGCAGATGTGATGCTGAAGGATGGATGGGAACAAAAAGATAAAAGAAAAAAGAAAAAGAAAAGAAAGAAAAAAAGGCATAAATAGTTAGGTATTGCAAAGGATACTGAGGGATGAAAACCATGAAATCAGAAGGACCATCAGTGGGGAGAGGGACATAAAAGTAGAAATAGTCAAAGAGATATGTCCCAACCACCTGCTATTAGTATTATAGAGCCATGTGCTCAAAGGTTCAGGAAATGTCCAGCAAATAAATCAACATGTTTTGTTGTTTGTTTGTTTTTTAATACCAGGAGAATACATACACAAAACTGTGTGTGTGTGTGTGTGTGTGTGTGTGTATGTATGTATATATATATATATATATATATATATATATATATATATATATATATATATATATCTTCAAACTTTCAAATAGCATCTTTATAAATCCTTAAAAGATTTCCTTCCATTTCTCCTTTGATTGAATCATTTTAGTTTATAATTGCTATAGAGCTTTTATTCTAAAACACAAGCAGCAGAGCAAAGCGTGTTTGGATTCAAACTCCGTAGACTGTTCAAATTTGAATCATGGCTCCTTGATTTACTTCTTATGGCTCTGTGATCTTGACCAAGTTACTTAAATGTTCTCTACCACAACTTTATCATCTGTGAAATGAGGATAATTATTGAGCCTAACTGATGATTGTTGCAAGAATGAAATGCCATTATATCTATTATTTAAAAAAAGGTCTAAAACCCTAGAAAAATGCTTGGCACCAAAAAAAGCTAGAGGTGTACTGTTACAATTCTGAAAGCAGGTTAACAATTTTAATGAAAACATTCTGCTTTATTGATAAACTTCATAATCTAAATTTGGTCCAAACTACCTCACAAATGGAACTAAATTTTCCCATGATCATCTTAAGGAAATAGATTGCAAGTTGTCATATGGTTTAAAGCATTATTTTTTCAGGACTACACACACTTTAACTCCCAATCAAAAATCAAAATCAAATCCAAGGACAGGTACTTCTCATGGAGAAAACTTGGCATCATATTTTGACTAGCTGGAGTGGATGTTGAAAAAGTTTGTTAAAATTCAGAGTCTCAGGCTCCATCAAGATCCTCAAGCACTTCTTAGGTATGCTAAAGTTGAAGAATAACTGCTTTAAATCACTTTGTAGAAGCAATTATTCATCTCATCTCTAAAAAAAGACTAATATATCTATTGAACTACTGAACATATGCAGAAATGAGCATGAAATAAAATGTCTGTTATATAAAGATTATCTTTCAATAAACTGGATAGTAACGTATATTTGCATTAATAGCAAACCAAAAGTTGATAACGCATTGTTTTATGTGCAAATGAAAAGTTGATAACACATTGTATTTATGTACTTGTGTTTAAGAAGATATAATGACTTGGAGTTCACATTGGTTTAATAAAGCTTTAAAACTGATTGTACTATTCAGATGACTTATAATTTATTTTTAAAATATCATCTAGGAATTTTTGTTCACCCAAAATGATTGATCATACCAATAGTGAATCTCAAAAAATGGTTAGCTATAATAGGAAAGAAAATTTTAAATATTCCATCTCAACCATCAGACAGTCTTTTCCAGCTTTTCATTATTCAGACCAAGTATTGTCATGAAAATGAATTCATCAATGTAACAGAGATAAATGAGCCAACACAGAACAGACAGAACTATCTTCCGGTTCTTAGGAGGGAAATTGTCTCATTGCCCTATTATATCAGTGACAAAGACGTCTAGACTATATGAGCATCTATTCCCATTTAGTCTTTTTAAAATATTAATGACACGATGATTTAACCTCAAAAGTAGGTTCAAGAAAGTGCTTAGAAAGTAATTCCAAGGTTGAAGCCTGAAGATAAAAACTAATCAAATTATGTGAAAAAATTGGATACTTGATGCAAGTTAAAAGATATTATTAGTGTTAACTTGAAAAACGTAACTTAAATAAAGCAACTTAATAAGTCACAATATTCGTATTTTACATATAAAGTACCTACTAGGGAAACAACTAGCAATATAATTAAACATTTATGCTCTTATTTACATAATGCATTGTAGGGGGTATCTTAGCTGCAGGTCAAACTCTATAAGCCTTTTAGATTTAGGCATGTGTAGGCATAACTGAGAAATAGTATGCTGAGACCTTATAGATTCTACTTTCATAAAGAACTGATGGACTTTTCCAGGAGAAAACTTTAAGGAAGTTAATACACATTCAACTTGTTTCAGTAGCAAAGCCTTGGTTGTCAGAAGAAAAGAGTGATTCTTAGTATAGCACAGCATCTGTCATTAACATATGTCATCTGTCTAGTCTATGAACTTACATTTAGATCATATGGGGAAAAAGTTCTTTTTAAAAAGCTGTTTAAATAAAAATTGATGAAACACTAAAAGAAAAGCAGCAATGCACTTTATCTGATATAACAGTATAATTCAGTGTACAGGAACCACAGGATACTTTGGCAGTTTGGTAGCCTGAAATTTCCAGATCAGTGAAACATTTCCAATGGAGAATGGTTAGAGACTATGGTGAAAAGCTAAAAATAGTTCTGGGTGAGGCAAAATTTTCACCTCTTTCCCCTCCTAGTTCTTAGGCCAGTTCTGGCTGGCCTAAGAATTAAATTGACATGAGACAGATTAACAGGAGAAAATAGCCAAATGTCATTACATATGTATATATATAAGGGAGTTCCATAAGTATATGGGACCCAAGGAGAAGTTGGTCAGTTGAGGCTGATAAGCCTAACTAAGGAGAAATGAGGGCAGTGGTTTGGACTTTAAAGGGCAGGAAGGCAATTTACGTGGAGATGGAGAAGCAAATGTTTGGTTAACAAATGTTTGCTGGAATATCTTTACCAATGGAACACAGAGAGACTTTAATCAAAGACACCTTGATAACTTCCATCCTGCCTATCATACCTACTTCATATTAAACTATAGTTATCTGTGATGATAGCTCCCTTCCCAGAGCAAAATATCTATCTAAATTATTTTAGGCAGTTAAGGGAAAGGCCAAAGATTCTTTTTGAGTCTCTTGCTTCTTAAAAACAGCCAGCCTAAAATAATCATTCCTAATGCCAAAGAGATATATTTTGTGGTGACAAATTCTGTTCCCCTTTATAGCCACTGTTCCTTGTGAGAAGGAGAGAGTATTAGTTGCAGTGTCTTAAGAAAAGCTTTCTGCCTGGTCTTACATATCAGTACTGGTAAGAAAGATGGTAGACTGGTTTAAGGAAGCATCATCAATTGTGTATGAAATATAATTATCAATATGATCAAATTATGCCGACTGGTTAAACTTTCAGAAATAATTTAAAATAACATGAAGATATTTACAAAAATAAATTGGTGCCTAGTACATAAATAAAAAATAATATTAGATTATTTCTGAGTGGGTGACACTATTTACTTTGGTGATAGCTGACTAAAATGAGACAGAGAGAGAAATAATCACTTGTGCATACTTGCTCTTTACAATCTCATCTCTAATACACACACTCATGTGCACACATGCACACAGAGATATGAGTACGGGAGAGTGAATTAAAAATCAAGAGCACAATTCTCAAGATAAATGTGAGCTGTCTAGTTCTACACTCCTTGCCTTACTGAAATACATTGAACAAAGTGACAGGGTACAGATTTTTCTAATAACAAATGGTATATTTTTTAAAACCCAAACAAAATTCCGAGAACAACGGAAATGCAGTGGCTTGGGCATGACCACAGAAAAGGCACACAAACTGACCCACTGAACTCACACCCAGACTGTCAAAGGGGAAATGTTTAAAAAGAAATAACACTTTATTTTTTATTCTGTTGGCCTACCTTCCTGAACTAGAGAAATTTTTTTGATATTAGCAACTGAGTAGAGACATGTAAAAAAGAAAAAATAATCATATTCTTATACTTGGCCTCATAAAAAGTTATAAAAACCTCTTGCTCAATCCTATGAAGTAGAAAGCTGAAAACTGAGAGACACCATATATCTAGATTAAAAAATAAAGCTAAAGTATGACCAAGAATGTTTTTATATCTGATTAAATTTTCCAGCTGTTTTAGTTCATTTCTCCCCCCATTCATATATGCTTTTCAGCACACAGAAATCCTGGGTTGAACCATTCTCCTCAAACAAGCTAACAGTAAGTATCAGATAATTTATGCATACAGCATATCCCCAAAACTGAAAACAAGCATTCAAAAATGCAAGGATATTATGCATCAGAATGAGAAATTCTATATTCTCATCAAATTAAAATAAAAAAAGAAAAAAGAAAAACAGACCCCGAGAAAATAATTCCCAATTGAGATACAAGACAGTAAAAGACAGATGAAATTCAACTCACAGATCACCTAACACTAATATTTTTCAAGTTTTATGCTTCAGAATATAAATGGAAGATTAGAAAGCACAAAACTGAAAATGAAATAGAAGTAACAAAATTGAATGTTGTGTCTGAGAACACAATCTTTCATGCGAGAAAAATCACAGAAAATTAATTAGTAAATAGTAAAAGTAATAGAGATTAGAAAAAAGAACAAGTCATCATCTGATGCTTCGTTAGTGTTGGTTGAGGCTCTGCAGGCAGGAAAGGCAACCTAAGTAGGAAGGGTCCCAAAAGAGTTGATTTGTCATCCAGTGGCTTTTTAACTCCTCAAACAATAGTGTCATACCGGAGGCTCAGTATTGGTCTCCTTTGCTTCGAGGATGGATCTTCAGAGGTAACAATAAGAAACCTGGCATTGGTAAGTGAGAATCCATGCTGTTGGGCCCATCACTCCAATTTCTTCCTCTATGGTCACGTTGCCTTCCCCTATTCTTTGTCAAATATTTTTCTGCTTCTGTTTCATAAGAACACATTATGTAAAATATTCAATGTGCAGTAGCCACCAAGACTACTGGGTTCCTGTGTCCATTACATATATCAGTTCAGAAGTGGATGTTTAAGAAGCTTTCATTTAGTGTATCTGGTTGTTCAGTTCCTCTTTCATGATGGAAGCTTTCTGGTGAGAATTAAAGTGATGAAAAAAATCTTCACACTTCATACTTATTCTCATATGTCGAGTGGCTTACCTCTACCCAGACCTGTGTGTCTTCAGATTTTCAGGTCATTTCCTTTGAGAACCCTGATCAGATAATTAAATTACTGGCCATTGCTTAAGAATCAGTATACGTTTTTCTTCAGGCTGCTTTTTTCACATAAAGTGGATTACAAATTGTCCTACTTGAAGCTTGGAAAATTTTCTTTCTATACTGTCTTTTAAACCTCCTTTGAACATGGCCACAATGTAAACACGGTCCAGTTTTCTTGAAACTATATCCATGCATCAGTCTCAGATTTTTCCTCCTTCTTCAGCTTGTTGTCTAGGACCTTCGTAGGGTATTAGGTGTGAGGTGGGGTAGGGATGTGTATAAATTTCATGTGCCTGATGTAACAAATTACCACCGAATTGGTTGCTTAAAACAACAGAAACGTATTCCCTCAGAGTTTTGGAGGCCAGAGCTTCAAAATCAATTTCATTAGGATAAAATCAAGCCACCAGCAGGCTATGCTTCCACTGGCAGCTCTCGGGAAGAATCCATTCTTTGTTTTCTTCCAGCTTCTGGTGGCCACTGTCATTTCTTGGCTCATGGCCACATCACTCCAATTTCTTCCTCTATGGTCACGTTGCCTTCCCCTATTCTTTGTCAAATATTTTTCTGCTTCTGTTTCATAAGAACACATTATGTAAAATATTCAATGTGCTTTCATCCCTTCGTTTGCTTGCAATTGAAATATACATCACTAAAAAAGGTTTTTTGAGAGGAAGGTTAACTTTATAAAGCAAATTTTTATAGCATGCTAATTTCCAAATATTCTCACTAGTTTAATAAATGCATGAGTTCTGTTCTTAGTAATAGTGAGGCAGATAATTGCAAATAAAGGCACAGAAAGTACAAGCTGAAAATCAAGTACAGAAATTAGGCTGGTTTACTAGGAGCAGAATTATGTGTGCTTTATTTAATAACTGCTTATTGAGAGTGCACTACTTTAAAAAGGTATAGTTCTAAACACAAGGACACACAACAGTCAATAAAATATATCACATGCCTTTAAATAATTTATTGTAATTGATTATATATGAATATAAACTCAATGGCATATAATTGATAATAGCATATATGTTTAATGTAAATTTAGAATTATACATATATGAGGTATGATCCAAAAATATGATGTTTAAATTTAAAAAAAAAACATATATTACAGTAAAAGACACATTGCCATTAATAGCCCTCAAAATATCCCCCCTCACTCCAAACACACTTATCCCACCATTCTTGCCACTTTCTGAAGCAGGTCTGGAAGTCCGCTTTCATAAGTGTCTTGATGTCATGGCTGCCTCGATGTCCTGAATCGATTCAAGATGTTTACCTTTCATGGTCATTTTGACTTTGGGGAAGAGGCAGAAGTTGCACAGTGCCAGATCCAGTGAAAAAGGAGGATGTGGACACACAATAATGTTTTTATTTGAAAGAAAGTGCTATACCAGAAGTAGTGTGTGACATGGAGCCTTTCCATTGTGATCAAAACATGGTGAATGCTGCTGCCGAGTGCCATCCAACGGAAAGGAAGCGATCTTCATTATGGGAAGTGACCATTGAACTGAGTAACTGTGTGAGAAGTTTCAACTCGTCCGGTGCAGTCAGTTGGATGTGAGCTATGGTTGAAAGAAGGTGTGTTTTAATTTGTGCTGTAAATCATCCTTTATCATGACAACAGTGCGTGTCACACATCACTTCCAGTTTTTAATTAACTTGGTGATAACTCAGAAGAAAGTTCTTCATATTTTCATCTCCAAAACACAATCATATTTTTGCTATTTTTGACCTGGCTGTAGTTTAAATCCAACAAGTGGAATAATTTAGAACAATAAAAATAGGGCTGTCAGTTTAATGCATTCTTTATATGGCTAGTCACTTCCCACCAAGTAGAACAGAGAAAAATAAGAAAATGAACTATTGTAAATTTTAGTTCCCAGTGATGCACGCTGCATAAGGTAAGCATGTAATGTTGCTTCAGAGATATTTGACATATATTTGAGGTAGAGTCATCAAGATTTGCTTATTGCTATTTGAATTCATGTGTTCAATTTTCATTTATTGAACAATTTCTGATACCACAGTGCTGGAGAAAGTCAGTAAAGAAAGGAATTAAAGAAAAGTCTACATTCTTTACTCTTTAACAACATGTAATAAGGAAACCAAGAAACCCTTTAAATTATCTCTATACATCTAGCAAGAACATAACAGAAATTATTTTCATAGTATTCACAGATGATGGGGTTTCTCTAAATTATTTTTATTATGTTTTGTACTTGTGTACCTTGCAGCTACATATATGACTTACTTTCTATAACACAAAAAGTACACAACTAATATAATAATATAATATGAAAAAATATTATGTACCTGATATATGCTTAATATTTCATATGTGGTAACATTAATATTTGAATCAACTTTACACAACAGGTATTATCATATATTCTTAATAGCCCCATTTTTCAAATAAGGTTCAAATTAAGCAAATTCCCAGACATGTATATATTTCACTGATGGAGACAAAATGTGAACATAGGCCTACCCACAAATTCTATGTTCTTTCCATCATCCCATATTCCTCCCAGCATGATTAAGATGTTTGTGTGTGCATTTGTACATATAAACAAATAATTTGTTTTTAATTAATTCTTTCCAGATTGAGTATCTGAAAATATTTCAAAGAAAACAAAATGTTCATCTGTAATATATCCTGTTTATTTCAAATGTGTGTACTAGAAATCCAAAGTTTAGTCCTATTACAGATTAAAATAGCAAAAAATATTAAAATTACTTTGTATTTATTTGATTTTTTTGTACTTATTATGAAATAAAACTCACCTAGTTAATTAAACCAATTTGTTTATGATTATAAATAATGACCATTTTATAATGGATTTTATAATTTATATATATAATTCTAAATGTACATTAAACATATATACTGCTACCAATGATATGCCATTGATTTTGTATTCATATTTCTGCTGTCAATGTAAAGTTATGTGCATATGCTTCCTTCCCTTTTTATCCTTTTAAAATGAACTTTAAAACATATTTTCTTAATACTAGTTTCATTTATTAAAATTGTACTAAATTTTAAAAATCTTCTTCAAAACGAAATTAAACACTCAAAAGTAATGCTTCAATATTTCAAGAACAGTGAATAGCAATTTGATACGATAGCTGCTCCCACTAAAGATGTATATTCTGAATTACGTGAACATTAAAAAAAAAAAAATCAACACAGACTCAGTGTATTAACTATCATCCTGGGCTCCCTGGGCTCCTCCTTGGCTACTCCTCCAACTGCAAAGGAAACTCAAGTCTTCAGAAACACCACCCAGCATCAGACCCTGAAACTCCCCTAAAGACCATCTTGTTCATAGAGACAAAGGCAGGATCATGGTACTAACGTCCAAGTCACCAATATATTTTTTCCTCGATTATTCTAACAGCTTCATACTGGCCTCTTGATGCTTATTGCAATCTCCAAGTATTCCTCAATTTCCAGACTTAGGAATTTGCTACCTTCTCTGATGGGAACAGTTTTATCTTAGATATCCATATTGTTTGTTTCCTTATTTACATCAAACTCCTGCACATGCCACCTTTTGAGAGAGCCTTTTGCTGCATAAAATAGCAAATCGCCTTTCTAATTGTCTTCAGGACTCTCTATTGCCTTCAGTCTGTTTTATTTCACCCATAGCACATGTAACTTATGGGACATGCTACATATTTATACTTTTATTGTTTTATTGGCCAACTCCCCCTACATTTAAAACAAGCTACAAAGCGGGCATTCTATTATTTCTCACTATTATAGAGCCACTGTGTATATTGGTATCTAGTTCATAGTGCAAAGCCATTATGTATTTTTAATTAATTAATTACCTAAGTGTATTATAATTTCTTAATTTCACCATTTATACGTATTAACTTTTGGATTTTTCAATTGCCCCCAAATGAGGTACTTCTTAATAAATACCTAATCGTGATACATGCAAAATTTATCACAATTTAATATATACACAGGTGCACAAGGTGCTTATTTCTACGCATTTTTGGTTTTCAAAGTGAACTTATTTTTCTCATTTGTGAAACCTCGATGTAAAAGCAGAGAATATGATGCATTATTTTCTATAGCATGGAGACATGTTTAATCCTTAGTATATTTTTTCTTTTTGATGAGTTAAAAATTGATTTTTTAATTTTCTTTAAAAATATGAACAGTATATTCCTAATTTCATCATTATATTATTTTGGCACACTAATAAAAATTTTATTTCAGTGGCTCTTGAGTAATACTAACTTAATAATGATTTATGTTAGATTAATTTTCTTAAAAAAATCATTAATTTTGTGATTTAGGCATAAATTAGCAATGATGTATCTAAGTCACATGGTTGATTTAGAGGAGAAATTATAGATTGTTTTAACTTTAAATATATAATTTTCCAGTTTTTTCCATAATTTTTGAGGAAAAAATTGCCTCAAATTAATAATTTATCCTGTCATTCTAACTTTAATTTTTTAGGTTTATATTGACAATGTATCCCATTTCAACTCACTTATTTTTCTATTCTCTGAAATGAGAATGTTTGAACAAGAACAGGAGATGAATGGAAGTACAATTCAGATGACAGAATCCATGATGTAACAGAAGCATAATATCCAACACAGTTCTTCTGATATTGACCACTGCAAAAGTTTTCAAACACCATAGTCAGGCTTTTCATCCTCTACTAAATCCTGACAGTAAAAACATTAGGTTCTCATTTGATGATACCATAGTTCCAAACTATAAAATAGAATCCGTTGACATTTATCCTGTAGAAATGAGTTATAATTATAATGACCAGGCTTAGTAATGTTTTCCATTAAATTTCAGTTCTAAGTTGTACTGCAAATATTAAAACCATTCCATGGCACAAATTTAAAATGAGTTACGCGTTATTAAATACATGCTTATCTGCGCAAATTTTTATATGTGGACATGGTTCAAGTAAATGGCATTTCAAAATATCCTAAGGCATTTTTGCTATCATTCTGTAATGATGAAGTTAAAAAATATGCGATCATCACCACAGAAGTAAAAAGAGAAAATAATTTATTACCCAATAGTATATCCTGACTAGAAAGGGCCAGATATTTAGTGGAAGATATGTTGAAAGTTTTATGACCAATACAACAAAGAATACGGGTTCCCCAAGGAATGAGAAGTCCAAAATGAATGTCAAAAAGTTTTTCCAATATGTCACCCTTTCATATTTATCATTTTTATGACAATTTGGGAGGTGATGGCATTATTAAATTAAAATAAGCAGTGATCCCAATTTACTTTATTATATAGCTCTGAGGGTGAGACGTGAGTAATGCTATGTATTTTAAAGATTAGCTGAAATGGACTGAATAAGTAAAATCATTGTGTAATTCAGCTGTGAATAGAATTGATAGTTATTTGTTATTTCAGGAGATGTGACAGCACTTTACCTATTTATTCAAGGCTTCTGATTATCAAGAGCTATGACATGAACTAGAGTTTAAAGACAGCTTTCTTAATATAAATTTTAGTTATGCCCTCAATCACTAAGAGGCCCAATTCCTGGGTAAAGAAATTAGATCAAGAATAAATTAATATTTTCACAAGAAACAACTACATTTGTCCCTTGTCCTCAGTAGAGAGCATAAACTTCAAATTTTGGAAAATGACCTAAAAAAAATGGTCACATTTGCAAATGATTATAATACAAATACCTGAAAAATTGAAACAAGGTTTATTCTACTTAGTATATATTAATTGCTATTAACAAATACAGTGTTCAATTATTATGTTTCTTCTATGCTGTATAGGAGAGGTCCAATATTTCCCCGAAGAAACTTGTATATTGAATCATATGTTTCAACAGCTCTCTAAAGAAGTACTTTCCTACTCTGACTATACTGCATATTGATTTATATAGTTTATTGAGGTCCACAGAAATTAGAGAAAGGAAGAAAGGGTAGAGAGACTATGATTTTTATCATCAAATAATCGTTTGGATGTGGGGCCAGTTCCAGATTACAAATTGTTTGCCTGACAAGTCTTAAGGGTGCAGGTTTAGAAAATGTACCTTAAATTCCAGAAGACAGTGTTCTTGGAAACATGGAAATTACTTATTTTTAAACTGTACTTAAAGACCTGCCTAACTCAGTATATATTTTTCCCTGGAAAAACCATGAAAAATGTAAATACTACATTAACTCCATTATTGTAAAGCAATCTTATTGTATTTATATTTGTGCAGATTTTGTGACGTGCAGAAAATCTTAGAATAAATATGCATTCTTTTTTAAGTATAATGCATGCTCAAAATGTTTATCCTGAGTATATGGGGTATATTGAGTGCCACGTAGATAGTGTCTAATCAGGAAACAGAAACTCATTTAATACCTGAAAAAAAGGATTTTGATACAGGCATTGTGTTCACACAAGTAATGGAAGAGCTTATAATGTAAACAAGGAAAAGTAAGGAAACCCAGAAATAAGCAAAAACATGTAACCACCTGCACTATTAGGTGGAATGGCCAATGGGAATAGCTATTATAATTGAAGATTTAAGGCTGCAGTTTCAAAGAAGAAACTGTAAGACTAGCTGGTTGCTAGATGGGAGGCGGGTTGGCATATGGGTGAGAAAGTTGAAAGGATTAGGAAGTACAAATTAGTAGTCAAGAAATAGTCATCTGGAAATGAGATACAGTATGCAGAATAGAGTCAATAATGTTGGAAAAACTATGTATGGTGTCAGATGGGTACTAGACTTATCAGGGGAATCACTTCTTAAGTTATATAAATGTCTAATAACTATGTTGTACGCCTGAGACTAATATAAAACATATTGAATGTCAACTATAAATATATACATCAGGGGTGCCAAAAAAAATGTATACAAGTGGACACTTTGGTCAATGTTGCTCAAGCAGTAGTTCGCCATAATCAGAAGTATCTGGACACTGATGGCAACCACTTTGAGTACCTCTTGTAGTTGCAAAAGTAAAACATGACTTGTATTCATCTTTTGTTATTGGTATATATTATTACAATTCTAATAGTTTTCTCCTTTCTTAAAATGTGTATACATTTTTTGGCACTCTGTGTGTGTGTGTGTGTGTGTGTCTGTGTGTGTGTGTATTCATGGGATGTAAAGTACAGCATAGGGAATATAGTCAATAATATTGTAATAGTTATGTACAATGTCAGATGGGTATTAGACTTGCTGGGGTTATCATTTTGTGACGGGTATAAATGTCTAATCACTACTTTATTTTTGTACACCTGAAACTAACAATAATAATAATTTAAAAAAGACTAGCTGGTTGCATGTGGGAGTTTCAACCACTGACATAGATGTTGCCCCACATATAGATGGTGTGCATATTGCCTTCCAATCTTCCATCGGTTCTTCCTATAGGTAAAATCTAGCCGGAAGTCAGCTGACAAGGATACCTGGCAAATGTCCCTATTGTAATCAGCCCCTCTACAATAAAGACCAGAGCAGAGGGACAGCAAAGATAAAGTCCTAGGGCATTACAGGTCCAGGGATGACACAGTCCATCTCTGTTTCTATTTTATAGACATTTTCTTTTCTTTTTTGTATATTTAATTCACTTAAAAAAAAAAAAAAAGAACTCCATACTTCTGCCTAATTTAAGACAGCTATCCCTCATATAAACAAAGAGTCTCTCACCTTCTACCTAGCGAGGATCCCAACAGTCTTGTATACATTTCAATACCGATTTTTCCAGTGAAATAACTACATCTTCTCGTGGCTCCTAATGATCTGCTGATGACCCATAAACTAAATGTCAAGTCAAACCTAAATCTTCATGCAAAGTAGCAGAGAAAAAGAGAAGGGGAAAAATTAAATATATACGTAGCTGCTACAATACTCATATTTGAAACTAAATACAGAGTTTCACTTGATATATATTATTTCCTTTTTTCACCACCCACATCATTTAAATCTTGTTTTCAGTTAGTATCTCAGCTCATTATTTTGTTTTGTTTTGATTTATAATCTGGTAGTAAAATTTTATTCTCAAAATAGCTCAATTGTTTTGATTCTGCTTTCATTATATTGTTCTATTCCAGTCACCTCTATTTGAGGACACGAATTTATAAAGAGGTATCCACCAAAATCGCCTGAGTTCTAGACATTGACCTCTTTGCAAGGATTGTGTAGCAACAACTAATGTATTACTTGGTGAACAGTAATATATGTTTCCTGACCAGTACAGTATTGTTGTTTTAGGAGCCCAAATTATCCTAGTCGCAGTAACAACTCTCAATTTAATAAGATCACTACTGTTCCCCTGATGTAAGTATTCTTGTTTAAAAGCTGAGAACTAAGAAATGTTAGAGACAGGTTGCAGAGAAAAGAAGCCGAGAAATCTCCAGGTGGATTATTAGGTATAATGGTAAAAGGGATAGTTTTGACATACATCTTTATTTTCTGATCTATGTAATCCAGACTATGGTACAAACAGTAATTTAGACTTGTAACTGATTCAAAAATGTGAAGGACAACTCACTAGTCTCAATGGGCATTGTTTACTATTTGGCGCTGTAACTGACTCCAGTTGGCCAGTCAAATTCTATTAGGCCAGCTTCTTTTGTATCATAGTGTATGAGGAAGGCTGATCTGATTACCCAACTGCTGAGTACCCAGCCTGCCAAGAACAGAAGCCAGCAGTAAGCTAAATAGTCAACATGGCACCATTGTCCAGGAGGAACAGCCAACTACCTGGTGAAAGGTTGATTACATTACATCTTTCGATCATTGAGAGGTAGTGATGTGCCATCACTCTACCCTTACTTTGCTGGGTAACAGTAACAAGATGATATTGATATTTGGTCCAGATGCTTAATCAAATATATTTTTAGCTTAATTTTGAAATATTATTTCCTGCCAAACATTTTCAGGCACACTTTCCCTTTTTATTATTGTTAATCAAAATGTTTTTATCTTTCAAATATTTTATATTACCTTCAGTGAATTAAGTTCTTATCTGTCATATTTTCTGCAATTCCTATAGAATTATGTTTACATAGAACATAATTTATAATATTTTAAAAAATCAGCATCTATTACACACAGTCTTCAACTCATTCTTTGAGTTCTTACGTTATAGCAAAAATTATGTGCAAGCAATTATAAATCTACGTTTGTGTCTAAAGAAAGAGCTAATATATTTCAAATAATCATGCTTAAATATAAACTTACAAACATAATGTTGTAGTCAGGGTTCTCCAGAGCAATGGAACCAATAGGATAATAGGATGTGTGTGTGTGTGTGTGTGTGTGTGTGTGTGTGTATCTATATCTATAATATCTATCTCTATATCTGTCTATATATCTATACCTGTATCTATGTCTTCTAGATCATTTATTACCTATCTATATCATCTATTATGTCTATATCATATCATATCATATCTATCTATCTATCTATCATCATCTATCAATGTATCGAGAGGTTTATTATAAGGAATTGGCTAATGCAATTGTGGATGCTGAAAAGTGCAAAACCTGCAAGACAGGCCAGAAGGCTGGAGACCCTGGAAAGAGTTGATTTTGCAGCTCAAGTTTAAAGGATGTCTGATGGCAGAATTCCCTCTGCTGGAAAATACATTCTTTTTCTCAAGGCCTTCATCTGATTGGAGGAGGCAAACCCAAATTATGGAAGATGATATGCTTTACTCAGTATGTTGATTTAAATGTTAATCTTATATCAATCAATCAATAAATAAATACCTTCATTGCAATATCCAGACATGTATGACTAAATAAATGGATTCTTTCACCTTGCCAGGTTGTTGACACATAAAATTAATCATTACACAGAAATTTAAAAAAATAAATTACTTTTTAAATTTTAAGGTACTTGTATTTCTCTTGATTATTTTACATACTTTCCTTCTGATTGGTATGTGCCCCTCTCTAGTACTTTCTTTCTTATTTCTAGTCATCTGTTATAAACCAGGGGAAAGACTTGTGAATTTTACAAGAAAATTTTCCAAATCACAAATCATTTATCATTTTCCTATGCCTGCTATTAGAAATCATATATTCTCAAGTACTTTATCGTGAGGATTTTTTCATATATTTTCATCATTCATTCATGGAGAACATTTTTGCTGAACATATAACAAGAGTCAAGCATTGGAAAACAAAGATGAGTAACACAAAATTTCTTCCCTTAAGGAACTGACAAACAAGTAAGGGAGAGAGAAAAATACAAATACTATAGTACAATATGCTACTGCAATGTGAGGGTATTTGGAGAGCATAAAAAAGGAGTATATAAGACAGCCTTAGTGGGTTTTCAAAAGGAATTCTTTCTACAAGTGACGACTACAAAATGGATAAAGTTATCCAGAGCGAGGCACCACACAGTACGAGAGAATCCGTTTTCAAAAGGAAATATAGACAGTGACATACAGGAAAGCAGTCTATTAAAATGAGGGCACAGAAATAGGCCTCCAAATTAGGCACACAGTAGACCATTTTATTGGAGAATAGAAAGCGACTGATGACATACTAAACTTCTTAGAGAAATACATGAAAGATAAAGTGAATACCATTCATGAAAGAATTCCTTTGAACAGATTGGGTAAGAATGGTAATGGTAGGAAGCATATAATACACTAGAGTAGTTCTTCATTTTAAAAGTGGTTTGTGGACGTTGGATGATTTACAGCATTCAATAAACAGAACTAAGGGTGACTTGCCAGCTTTAGAAGACAAAATAATGTTTAAAAATTTTACAAAGTTTTATGTTATGTTATGAAGCTAACAATTGACAACTTTGTAATTTTTGATATCAGTATTGTACTTTGTCATATTCCTAATTGACAAGATGTAGCTGACATGAAGGAGGGTTCATTGAAAGCCGGAATTATCAAAATTATATATATATATATTATAAATATATATAATATAATATATATATATAATATATATATTATATATATATATAGAGAGAGAGAGAGAGACAAAAAATGTACACACATGACTTGTATTCATCTTTTGTTATCGGTATATATTGAGTATTACAATTTTAATACAGTTTTATATATATATATATATATATATATATATATATATATATTGCAATGGATATAGAATAACCATTCTTTAACATTTATTTAAAAATAATTATTATTAATTTCCTACATGACTCTCTTTCTAGTAATAATAAAGATGAATCAACTAAGATGAGAAAACGAGATTCTAGTACTTAACATAATCTCCTACGTTGAGGATTCACACAAACAAGCAAAATTAAAAAGTTTAAAAGAAATCTGGACGTTGTTGACTTTATTAGATTTGTGACTGTTTTGCATCTAATTCTCACTGCATTGTACTTTTTTTAAATTGGATCAAATTTATATTGTGAAATGAGTACTTTTTAAATGTACTATTTGTTTATAGTTTTTGTACACAAGCATGTAACCAGACTCAAAACACCTTATCAAACATTTCCCTCACCACAGAGAATTTCCTTACTCTTCCTGTTATTCTTTACCTCCACAGGAAACCAATCTCTTAATTTCTATCTCCATAAATTAGTTTTACCTGTTTTTGATTGTCATGTATATAAAATAACTCATACAAATAGAATGACCCTAATGTTTCTGACATTTTATTTTACTCAACGTAATGTTTTTAAGATTCATCTACATTATTATGAATGTCAGTAGTTAATTCTTTCTATTTTGTTGATTAGTATTCCATTGATTGAAATATCAAATTTGTTTGCCCATCATCCAGTTGATGAAAAAATTGTCAGTTATTCAATTGGGATTTTTGGGTTTTGGTCTGTTGTGAATAATGTTAAAATAAATATTCTTGTTTATATCTCTTGTCTGAAAATAATTTTCTTACCTCCTGTGTAAATAAAACCAGATTAAATATACATGTATAGTCCATCTCATATATAAAAAAAGTTTAATAGTTTTGCAAGGTCGTTGTATAATTTGACAGCCCTCTCTCCAGCAAAAAATAAAAGTTCCAGTAGTTCCACATTATCACCAATATTTAATTTCGTCAGTGATTTTACTATTAGCCATTTAGGTAATTTTCAAGTTTAATTTGATATCTAATTTCTCACACAATTGATGTTATCCAGCAAAGTTCACTTTTCAGGTGATGCCAACAAAGTTGCCTAAAGTTTTAATTTTGGTGAAACCTAAATAACATTATTTAAAATTTTATAGATAGTGTTTTCATGCTGTTTAGAAATCTTTGCTTACACCAAAGCTGGAAATGTATTTTTTATGTTTCTCTAATATTTTGTGTTAATTTTTGATATAAAGAAGTTTCCTTTTTTCTCCCATACACTTATCCAATTATTTCTGCATCATTTGCTGAAGAGTTTCCTTTTCCTGTTGAATTGTTTTAGTGTCATTTTAGAAAATTGCTGTATATGTGGGTTTATTTTTGAACTTTCTATTCTGTTTCGTTAATCATTATTTTGCTCTTCCACCAGTTCTACATTTTTCTGAATTAATAAATTCAGGTAGTAATAGTGTGCTTCTTCCAACTTTCTTCACATGTACCCTGTTTCCCCAAAACTAAGACCTAGCCAGACCATCGGCTCTAATTCATCTTTTGGAGCAAAAATTAATATAAGACCCAGTATTATATCATATTATATTATATTATATTATATTATATTATATTATATTATACCCGGTATTATAGTAAAATAAGACCAGGTCATAAATTAGTTTTTCTTCAAAAGACACATTAGAGCTGACTGTCCGACTAGGTCATATTTTTGGTGAAACACGGTATCTATATATAAATCTATAGAAAAATATTAATATATATAATGCACATATTTAATTTTGACTTTTCTATTCCCTTGTGTTTCCAAATTAAAATTACAATCAATTAAATTAATTACCGACAGATTTCTATCCCAAAAGGCCTGTTACAGATTTTGATCTGGATGTATTCAATCTATAGATTAGGGGAGAATTGACATCATCTTAAAGACTCTAATAATGAGATTTGCAATCCATCCACATGAAATATATATTAATTTAGAACTTCTTCAATTTCTTTCAACATTTTTATAGCTTTTAGTTTAGCAATCTTGCACATTTTCCATTAGTCATGAGTGTTTAACGTTTTAAAACTGTGTTTATGTCTATTAGAACAATCAAAAGTAAATATTTTAAATACAGAACTGATCATTTTTATCCCAGAAAAAGAAAAGTAATGGAAACCAGAGATTATATTTAAAATGGCAGTCTTAATAGCAAAACCATATACAAGTTATATTATTACTGAGATGTTAAATGTTATAATCTGTATAAAGAATCACTTGGAAGACACAGAAAGTTTTCATCAGATTATACTAATTGATGCCACATGATGTTAAAAACATATGGTGGGAGAGCAAACATTAGTTATTTTGTGCCCAAGGATGAAACCAATGATTTTCCATAATAAAATTAGCTGATGAGGTATTGTGTGTATGTGTATGTAAATTATTCTATGACTGGTTATCACAGAGGAGACAAGACTAGAAACTACATGAGTTGTGATTGATACTGATGGACATGCATCCACCTGTGAGTGCAGCAAAGGTTATTCATGTTCAAATGGAATCCACACTCTGCTTTCTTATAGTGAAAAAGTTATTATCAGTAATATGCTTGATCTTAATTTAGTGTTGACTAAGATAGTAAAATTGTGATTTAGTTCAAATTTTTGTCTGTGGGACACAGCTTTTAAGAGCGTTGTGTGATATTTAAAAACAACCACTCATTTTATTAGTACTTTCCCATACCTAAGTTGGGTAGTTGTTCAAGGGAAGGCTACTCTAATGAGTTTTGGCTCTTGCTGTGGTTTTTATTTATTTATGTTCCTATATATTGGTAACTACGTATGATTAGCTGTCATGACATTAATAAGGCCAATAAAGAGAAAATTTAAAATTTCACTCGGATTAGTAAACTAAAATAGTTCACTGATATGTATTCTACATTGTAAATATTCAGATTATTTTACCTCAGTAGAAATGTCAGGATTTTTAATATAAGCATGGTATTTCAGTATTCCTTGGACAGCCAAATTGGTACAAATTACATAATCATTGAGAATTTGGCACTTTCCTGTCACTTGAGATTTAATTATGATTTGGGAAACAAATAGATAAAAATCATTGGGAAATTTATAACTATATTTGTAAAATAAACTGCATTTTTCAGAGTTCTCTTAGACAAAAGTAGTCATTGAATTCCTACTACCAAAATATGCCCAATTTTCTAGATTTGAAAATCACTATACATATGCTAGAGTTCTGAACATATTCTATAAGTTATAACAGAGGATAAAAATATTAAATAGTTTGACTCAGCTTTTCTAAAATTATAGTTGAAATTATAGAGCAAAAGTTTCAATATCTTTAAGTAAGATACTTTGAGCATATGAAAGCACAAGTATTTTGAGTACACAATTAAATTTTGTAGAAAACATAAAGCAGAAGGCTGAAGAATATTTATAAGTTAGATATACAAAAAAACTAAAATGTTTACATAACCCAGATTAGATTTAATATTATTTCAAGTTATATTTATGACATCACTTCATAATGAAAGTGAATTTGGTTAGTTTATTTGCAAGAAGTTCTATTTTGGCATTCTTAAATTTAATTCTCAAATGTTTAGTGTTTAATTGTTGTCCTTTCAAATTTCTGTTTATTTAAATATTTATCATGGACATTTTTAGTTACTTATTACAAATCTTTGTAGAAAGTTTTGTTTGTTAAAATATGATACTGATGCATTGTATAGGACCACATTAATTTAATTTGGCTACCTCACTTTGTATGTAAATGCCTCGACTTCATAGTCAGGAAAAGTAAATTTTTGTGTTACAGAGTTATCCTTATGTCCCTTTTTGGGAATATAAACTTTGTGATTCCAACAGATTCATTTCCAAGCATCAATGCAAATAAATTTTCCTTGACAAGTGAGAAATATCTTCAAAATTGCTGGATCTATATTCAGTCCAAATACCTTAAATTGCCTGACAAAACTGTCAAACACTTCCTGCCATTCCACATAAATGATAATTATGAGTTAGGGTATTCTATTTTACTATATATAATGAGTAAGCAGATAAACCTAATAAAGGTCAAACTTAGATGAATGTTTTTAAGCAACTCATCAACAATGTAAATAGAGAGAGTTTGGCAAAGATGACAGGCAATATCAACTTCCACAACCATTGAAACCATTAAGAGTTCTTTTCATTTTCAACTGTTAGATTTTATTTTTAAAATTTAAACACTGTGGTGGTATTTTCAATTTACATGACATTTGTAGTTTGCTTTTATGTCAAATCCTTGATAGATTTCAGAGCTAGCTGCAGAAATATTGCAAAATACTAAACTAGAGGATAATATAGGATAAAGAAATAATTATAACATGAAGATAAAGTCAACATAAACATATTTATAAATTGAGATAACCGGTCATTCAAAGATGGAGTGGGGGCGGGAGTCAATGAAGATAGAAGAGAAGTAAGTGTTATTGTAATACCCTGAGATTAGAATTCACTACAGATGAAGGTGGAATACATTTGTTTTTGAGAGATTTTCTTGTGGATTCAACAATATTCTTTGTTAGGTAATGCTGTAAACAAGGATAAGCTGTAGATTAGAGCAAAGTACAAGAGCTGTGGATATTTGGTAAAGACCTTGTGAAGACCAGTTGAAAGTTGAAGAACAAAGGAGCAATAGATAGTGCTAAGTGCCAAGGAAGGTTAGATATAACAGATTTTCTCTAACAGGTCAACTGAAAGAGTACAAAAGAAGGGAAGTCGGGGCAAGCCCTGATTCAGGATTTAAAGATGTTTAAAAACGCTCAAAACAAATTTTGAGTTATCTTTCAAATATATTTTTGTGTGTGTTTTTTTTTTTTCATCATTAGTAATTTTTAATACACTGCTTTTGGGGGCCAGATTAAACATAATTACTAAACCAAATGCATTTTCAATATTGATTATTTAACTTTCATTTATATTCCACTGACAGAAAATATGTATTAAAATTGATTCATTAAAATTAAGCTTATCAAGCCTAGTTTTGTGGGCTTATCTCTCAGCAGCATTCCTCTTTTGTAGATAATAGATTACTATGTAAATATTTGTGTTCTGTAAATAGGAGTCAAATCTTTGATTTCAAATATGAGATATAGCATAAAATCAACTTAAAGATAGCTTTCACTTAGTGAACATTGAAATATTTTCAAGTGATTAAATCCAGTAAAAGCTTATTTGAGATGACTAATGGATTTTGTTTATTAGGTATTAAATAGAATCATATAATTGCTAATATTTATCTCTATAACACCAATAATAACACTGAATAATTGCGTTTGATGACTAAAGTAGGATTTGGGTGTAATTAATGATTTTTTTTTAATTTGGAACTACTATATGCAAGTAATTTGTGAAGCAATCGGATATATAATCATACAGCTTATTCTGTAATTAAGGTAATTAAAATTAGTAGATTTAGTAGATTACTAAAATTAGTAGATGTTGAAATGACTTTGTATTTATTACTAAACACATTTAATGCAACTTATCGAAATGCTTGTTGAGATAATGATCTGAGATTGTATATACATATTGTTTCCATATTGCATAACCAAAATTAATTCTCCCAGAATTTAAATTAATTGAAAGAAGTATGCTCTGATATCCTCATATCCATTAGAAACACACATTACAATGCCCACCACATAGAGTCTGATCAAAAAGAAGGGGATAAAAATTCACATTATGGTCGTTCTCTGTCACACTTGATACACATTTGCACCATTAAAATGAATAATAATGACAATAACAACTATTTCCCAAAGTTCTAAGTTATAGAAAATTGGAAATCTCCTCCTCAGTTAATTTATCTTTAAAATAAATTGTGGGAAAGATTCCAAAGAGACTGGTATGTGTAGGCACTTGCCTATACTTGTTACTGAACTTAGTTTAATTATCTTCTTAAAAGTCTTTGACTCTTACTCAGACATCCTAACCACCTTTGATAAATTAATACCACTTAGGGTCTCCTTATTTCTAAGAGCATTATTCACTTCTCCAATTAAATGTTTAGAGTTGCTATGGTGCTGCTGAAAACCAACCAATTTGGAAATAGTGTGGAGGAAAAAAAAAAAAAAAAAGCATGTATTTCCTCTTCAAAAATGAGAAAGTAGAAAAAAGATTAAGATAGATATGCACCATGGGAGAAACTATGCAAGAAAATAGGATGTATTCAAAATTCACTGTGCTAGTGTAAAAAAAAAAAATACCCACTGTGATAATAATTCAGGAAAGCATAGATTTAAAGAGATTTTAAAATGACACTAAGTTTCTTTTAAATCTTGAAAAAAAATCTTAGCAATGTTGTGAATACAAGATACCCTGGAGAATAAACAGGGAAATCTTATTTCAGTCACTCTGGCATCATAAGGTTAAGTTAATTTCACATCTCAGTATAGTTAATGTTTATGCCCAATGTCTAGCTGAATTTGCCTGACACAAACCAGCTTTTCAGTTAATAGTGATGTGGGGATATATGATTTAATTACGTCAGTACCAGTGCCTAGGTGTGCTGGAATTATTCATGATGCTAGAAATATAAGTATCAATAAGATAAAATTTACATTAAAAAAGACACAGACTACACAGTTTTCTAAGCCTGTGAAATGATGCACAAATTCACAGGAAGGCTAATATGGCATCCCTGGAATCATAGAAATGTCAGGCCATCTAACATTCTCTGCATTTAAAATGTAACATAATTTGAGAACATTTAAATAACTTATTTAAATATTTCAAGAAGATATCTTTATCTTGTATATCAGTTACTTGTGGGATAAATTAAGATAGTACCTATGTGATAATTCATTTCAGAAATGATCTTTTTTGCCCGTAACATCACAATCTCAGTCAGAGGAGATACTTATTAAAATCTCTGATTTTTCTTTTTTCTTATTTACTAGAATATATGAGATGTTTTTATTCCTTGTAGTACACTGTAGAATAAGGTGCTTTGTAGCTGATACCGCAGGGAAAACAAAATATAGGCAATATCTGACTAATTCATCAAATAATTTACTAGTGTATTACATATTGTTTATCTTCAGATATTTCTTATTTCCTTACAGTATTCAAGTTTTTTAAACTAATTTTACTATGCTCTCTGCTACTTTTGACATCAAAATAAGAAATTATTTTATGCAGAGAAAGTTTGGATAAAAATATGCACTATCACAATACATTATAAATTATCATTAGGAAAAGAAAATTCCAATTACTCATTTTGATAAAATGTGATGATAACCAAATGCTGAGCTGAGTGGATATGAAAATTTTGAGAAGAAAATTAGTTCTTCAAAGCTTTACAATATCCCTTAGAAAACACTGAGAATGGCTTATTTGTGCACATAGATATAACAAGAAATTTGAAGTGTTAAAACATTTTAGTTTGAAAATAAATTTATTGCTTCATTGTACATTTCTGATGTGTTGTAATGTAGAGAGTTTTACTTCATATTGACTTTTACATCTAAAATGAAAATATAAACATTCAAATATCAACATTGAAGTTATTCAGGGAACTATAATCAATGCAGTTATTGATTCAAATTTTAATTTCTCATGTACTTTCAGTTGCTTACTTCTGCCCGTTATATATGTTAGAATCTGAGCTCATGAGAGTGGTGCTAAGACAGAGCCAGCTAGCTGTTCACCAGATTTTGTTTCTACCTTGATACATAATTTCATGCCTTTTCTAATTCTTGTGACTTCCACTATGAATGTGAGTGGATGTGACACATGACACCTTTGGACAAAAGCTTTTCAGAAAGAGTGTTACCTCAGCTAAGACCATATCTCTCTTTAGCTGACTAAATGTGGAAGATAAACTAACTGAGGAAATGTTGAGGTTGTAAGAGGAAAAAATAGGCTGGGTCCTTGACTCATTACATGGAATGGAATTAACTGCCAACAAACACTGGCCACCTTTATCTACTGCTTGAGTGAGACAGAAATTTGTATCTTATGGGAGCGTTTTACATGTGTGGATCTCTTTAATTTACCCTAATATAGATATAAACTAAATGGATCAATTTTGAATTATTTAGCAATTATCAAAAAAGTTATAGGTGGGATAATCCAATAAAATCTTTTTAGATAATAACTTGATTTAATTTCTTATATTCTCCTTTCTTCTGATACCATTAAAAATAGGGAAATTTATTTAGTTTTCCTCCAAACATGACATCGTTAAAAAGTATATTTTTTACAAAATACCTTAAGATATTTAGGGAACTGATAAAAGAAAGCACGTTAGTAACTCTAGGTAAACACTTTTTTATCACATTCACCCATATGAGCAATTGTTCTTCATACTCTACATATAAGTTTATTATTTATAAATAATGATGCTAAGAGCCCTTGTGAAATAACAAGAAAACAAAGTCCTTCATTTACATGAAGGATTTTGTTTACAAGAAATACATTATCACAGATGCATTATCATTGCTCATATTGGTTAGCTAAGGTTCAGTTAACTGAAATAAATAATCTTTGTTATCACAAAAAAAGTGAAAGATATCAGTTGTGGTTGACAGAGAAGAAATTGACTTAGGAGGATTTGGAACTTTTTGTGAAGACTCATAACAGTTATAATATAGCACTGAAAAATACATCTCAAATATAATTGCTTCTACTTTATTCAGGCTCCCAGGAGGGAAAGACAAGCAAAATAACTGAAAATAAAGGAAAAATACGAAATAGGTTACTCTAAAGTAAAATGTAAATGTCAAGTCATAGTTTTAATAAAAAGAAATAGGAAGTCTGTATTGAATATAAAATTAATTTGATCTAGAAAGAAATAAAGAACATTTATCAATGATTAAAAGCATGCCCCGAGCAGGAATTTCTTTTCAGTCAGCATTATAATGACAAACTATCATTTAGAAGTATAGTTAATCTAAAATTTCTACTATATATTTAGATACATTACTGTATTTCCATAAAGTAAATATGATAGCTAAATTTTATGATACTCAAATAATTTTAAAAGTCCTGTTAATTTATAACAAAATCTGACCATCAGTTAAATTTATTTATATTGACTGCATTAACTGAATTGAATTTTATGTATTTGGGGGCTGTACTTAATCTTGAAGTCAAGGTGGAGTCAATTCAGTATAACTTAAAAAATGTTTGTGCTTTCGAATGTCTTAATATGACTTTGTTTCTTATGGTCAGTCATAAAACCAGGCAAAAATATAGTAAGTATGATTTTATTCAATGAAGTGAAATGAAGAGATTTTCAGTGAAAACCTGCAAAACAGTGTGAAAGTATCAACTATCCTAACTTTAGTTATTCCCCAGAGAATTTTTTTTTCCCCTCATTCTATGTTAGCACAAAATTCAAGCAAATTATCTCAAGACTGGAGGCACGTATATGTACAAGGAAAATAGCTTGAAATATGCTCTCCCATGCTCATGGAATTTAAAAGATCAGATATAGCGTCATCTTTGTGCTTGTTTCTCAATATAGTATCCAGTAGGATAGAATAAATCAGGAAAAGGAAAAAAAAAACAGACTTGCTTATGTTGAGCAAACTAATATGTCATTATATAATTTAAAAATGGGAAGTTAAGATTCTATCTGCCCAAATACATGAATATGGTTTAGTAATAAGACTGGAAATCCAGTTCTAAGCAGTAATATACTTTATGTCATCTATTTTTTTTCAAAACATATTTACATGCTATTTGATTTTGATTCATTTGTAGAGATAGAGAAGTATGAGTTGCTTGGCAATTGGACCCAAAAGACCCAAGAGTTTAAAGTGGTAGGGCAAATTAAGGATAAAATGAAAACAAACATACTACATTTTCACAATTCTAATGTCGCAGCTTTAATTCATAATATTAAAAATATTATAGACATATATTTGATTCATTTGCTAGATTCATTTGTCACCCAGTTTCAAATTATAAAGGTAATTCGGGTATTTGTAGCAGAGAACAGAAAATAGCATTTACTCTATTTTTCTCCCTCTGACAGTTGAATGAAAGTATGTATGTACACATGGGTATACACGTATGCAAATTATCCACACACATGCCACTGACATATAGAGTATCTTTAAGCAAATTTGAAAAGGGTGATCGCTCTTAGTCCTGCAAGAGTATGCCTTAGTGAATAGATAAAACCTTTTTACAAAGAAGAAAATGTCCCTGCATTCACATAGACATAGTGTCACAGTATATGTCAGCCTTCAATCATCCCCTCAGCTGGGTACCTTTGTAAAGTACATAAATTGCACCATCATAGGTAGATGCAATACTATGAAAATCAATCAATTCCTTGTTTCAGGGTCAGTGACATCATACCCACTGTAAAGAAAAGACAAAATGGGGTTGGGAACTGTGAAGTCAGGGCATTTTTTAGTCCAGTGAACTTGTTCTTTCACAGGAGCAAATCACTACTCAGGCATTAGCAGTATTCCCACATATACATTCCCACAGTTAGGAGGAAGCCATCGGCTGTGTTAGCAATTCTACTGCCCACGTCCTTCTGATTGAAAAGTTGAACACTATTTTTATTCACTGTTCTTGTACCGCTCTTCCCCTCACTATCATCCCCCACCCGAATTCCTTGTCTTTTTAAACTGCTCTATGTTCAGCAGAAGGGGAAGGGCCATCAAGGTGATCTGCATTCCAGCTATCCATTTGCTTATTTGAGGGGTATCACTCTAAGACCTAGATAGATTTGGAACTATGGATATAGCTGTTTTTATATACACAGACATGTTCTATTCAAATAATTTAAACTGAAAAATTCATTCATCAATGCTAACTTTATTAGGGTAAAAAATGTCTTCCTGAATTTGTGTTTTACAATAAAGATGTCATTTTAATAGCCTTGAGAGGAACTAGACAGCATTTCTCCTTCTTAATTCTCATTTGCTTAATATTGGTTTTGGTATGAAGTATTGTCTTCACTTTCCTAATGAAATCCTTTGACTACCTACAGAGAGATGTGCCTGTCTAAGCCAGTTCCATTGTGTGCTGCCTTCATATGGGTACTAACTAGCCACAGGACCAAGCCAGCCTTAAGGCAAATAAGATAATGGACCAAACTTCCATTGTTATCTACGTGGACCTACTAGGCTTTTCAACTTCAAAATCTGAGTATTAAGACTGATTAAGGAAAATAGAAAGACGATGCAAACAACTAAAGTCAGGTTAGAGTGGGGACATTATTATCAACCTACATAAATCAAAAGGATTATCAGATATGACAATGACTAGTTTTATGCCAAGAAATTAGATAACTTAGATGAAATAGACAACTTGTTAGAAGCACACAAATTACCAAACTGACTCAAGAAGAAATTGAAAATATCAACAGACCTAAAATAACCAAATAAATTGAATCAGTACTAAAAAAATCTCCCAACAAAGAATACCCTAGGGCCAAATGGCTTCACTAGTTAATTCCAACAATTATTTAAAGAAGAATAAACACTAACTTTTTTTCAAATTCTCCCAAATAAGTAGAAGAGAAGGAAAAAACTTCCTAATTCATTCTATGAAGTCATTATTTCCCTGAAAGCAAAGTCAGAGGAAGACCAAAAGAAAAGTATAGCTCGATATTTTTTAAGAAAATAAACACAAAAATCTTTAAAACTATACAGTAAACTGAATCCAACAATGCATTAAAAGGGTTATATACCATGACCAAGTTGGATATATCCTAGCACCGGGATTTACAATCCCTGAGGTTCTAAGTAAGGAAATCAATCAATATAACATACTTTAAAACAATGAAGAAAAGGAAGCATGTGGTCAACTCAACTGCTGCAGAAAAAGTATTTGACAAAATACAACATCTTTTCATGATACATAAAAAAATATCAGGCTGGTAAAGGTGGTGGTGCAGGTAAACACTGTGCTTACCTTCTCACATAACCAAATCAAAATTACAACTAAACTGCAAAACAATTATTGAAAATCACCTGAAATATTGTTGAACTGAAGCCTTACAACTACAGACATACAGTAGAAGCTACTAGGAGACTGCTAGGAGGGGCAGACATGCAGAACAGATTGGTCCCACACCTGCATGTGACCATTAAAAATTGGGAGGGATATCTCAGCTGTGGTGGTCCCCCCTGAAGAAGAAAGGTGTCCTAGAGCCACACCAGTCTCCCTAGCCCCATGTTGCAGTGCCAGAGAGAGAAGTCCCCATAATTTCTGGTTGTAAAAGACAGCAGAGATTGTGGCTGAGTGAGACAGAGAGCAGCTGGAATGCCAGGTGCTTCTCTTTAGGGGACAGAGCATAGACTTACATAGAAACCAATGGAATCACTGGCTCTGAGGTCCAGCACTGAGGCAACAGCTGCAGAGGTGATACGGACTTACAGGGAGAAACAAAATTGTCTCGCTTCAGGGTAAGGGCTAGAGAGGCAGCTTTCTCCTGGACAGAAAAGCTGGGGAAAGCCATTGTTTCATTGTTGAGCCCGCCCCCTTCCTGGCGTGCCGCTGTAGGCAGAGGCTATATCTGAGTCTCCATCCAACTGGCTAACGCCATTCGTTATTCACACTCTGGAGATTCTGAGAACACACCCCACCCAACTTTTGGGCATACCCAAGCCACTTCTGGTGGCTTTTTGAATAAACTGCCTGCCTTGGCTCATGCTTCAGACTTTCCTAGGGTCTCTCAAAGATTCTCACAACCCAGATAAGTAGCATCTGACTTGAGTGTGTCCTATACCTCTGGCTGGCACTAGTAGCCCGAAGCCTGGCACTAGTGACAGCCAGCCTTGGTTCTCAGCTTGGCCTGTTGAGGCACCTCCAAGCACCCTGCTGGTGGTGGCCATATGCAGATTGCTTGTGGCTCCTACCTTATGGCCCTGGGTGGGGCATAGGCTGCGGCTGAAATTGACCTGCAACGTGTCCCCTCCCAGGTGGCCCTGGGACTGGTGTACCCAGTGGCCAGCCTGGAAATGACCAGGAGCATCACCCAGCAGCCTCAAAGGATGACACACACAAGGGGCAGACTGGCCAGGCACCAGAGCCCTGCTGAAGCAGATCTTGTTCTGCAGGGTCAGCCCTTGCACCACAGCTCCTCCATTGCAGGCACAGCCAGTCTTCACAATATATGGGAGGTCAATCCCTTCCATTGACATGAGAATAGAAACATGGCTCAACTACAAGAGGAGGGTACACACAAGCCACACAAGGTACACACTGGAGTACACAGCTCAGGTGACCAGGAAGCCTGTACCACTAAGACTTATAACACACTTATTACATAAGATCACTCTGCTAAGACCAGGAAACATAGCAGCCATACCTAATACATAGAAACACATATAAAGAGGTAGCCAAAATGGGGAGACCAAAAAAAAAAATTAAAAAAAAATGTCCAAATAAAAGAACAGAACAGGCTCCAGAAAAAGAACTAAACAAAATAGAGACAAGCAATGTACCAGATGCAGAGTTACAAATGGTTTTAAGTATGCTCAGGGAGAACTTCAACAAAGAGATAGAAAACAGAACAACAGAGATAGAAAATATTTAAAAGAACCAGTCAGAAATAAAGAATATAATAACGGAAATGAAGACTACATTAGAGGGAATCAACAATAGATTCACTGAAGCAGAGATTTGAATCACAATTTAGAAGACAAGGTAGCAGAAAACACCCAATCAGAACAGCAAAAAGAATTTTAAAAAGAATAAAACAAATAGGAAGAGTTTAAGGAGCCTCTGGGACAACATATAGAGGTACCAGAAGGAGAAGAGAGCGAGCAAGGAATTGAAAACCTATTTGAAGAAATAATGAAGGAAACCTTCCCTAACCTGGTGAAGGAAATAGATACAGAAACCCAGGAGGCACAGAGTATCCCAAACAAGACAAACCCAAAAAGGCCCACACCAAGGCAAATCATAATAAAAATGTCAAAGGTTAGGGACATAGAGAAAATCTTAAAAGCAGCAAGTGAAAAGCAGGTAGCCACCTATATGGGAGCTAACATAGGTCTATCAGCTGATTTCTGAACAGAAACTTTGCAGGCTAAAAGGGATTGGCAGGAGATAATTCAAAATGAAGAATAGCAAGTACCTACAACTGAGAGATTACTCTATCCAGCAAAGCTATCGTTTAGAATTGAAGGACAGAAAAAGAGCTTCCCAGACAACAGAAAGCTAAAGGAGTTCATCACTACCAAACCAGTATTACAAGGAATCTTAGAGGGATATATTTGAAATGAAAAATAAATAAATTAAAAAAATATAAATTATAAAATTTTAAGAATTACATACCTACCAATAATTACTTTGAATGTAAATGGGTTAAATCTACTCCAATCAAAAGACAGGGGGCTGAGTGGATAAGAAAACAAGACCCTTACATGTGCTGCCTAGAAGAGACTCACTTTAGATAAAAGGTCCTCATAGATTGCAAGTAAAGGAATTGAAAAAGATATCTCATGAAAATGGAAACAAACAAACAAAGCTGGGTGCTGAGTGAAATATGTCAAACAGTGAAAGACAAATGTCATATGATTTCACTTATATGTGGAATCTAAAGAATAAAATAAACAAACAAACAAAAAAGAAACAAACACATAGATACAGAGAACATTTTGATGGTTGCCAGTTGGGAGGGGATTTGAGGGTAGTTGAAAAACAGGAAGGGATTAAGAAGTATAAATTCATTGTTACACAGTAGTCATGGGGATTTAAGGTGTAGCATAAGGAATATAGTCAATAATATTGCAACAACTATGTATGGTGTCAGATGGGTACTAGATCTATCTGGGAGAGGTGGGAGCAGGGTGAAAAAAGTGAAGGGATTAAAAAATACAAATGGTTAGTTATAAAACAATCATGGGGATTTAAACTAAATGTAATCAATAGTATGACAATAACTATGTATCTATACATACATATATGTATGAAACTATATGTATAATACATATAATAACTATATGCATCGATACATAGTTATTGTCATATTATTGATTACATTTATTTTAAATCCCCATGATTATTTTATAACTATGATGTACACCTGAAACTAATAAAATATTGTATATTAGCTATATATTTTTTATTAAAGTTTATTGGGGTAACATGTTAGCTATATTTTAATAAAAATCTTTAAAAAAAATCAGAAGCCTAGAAATAGAGGAAACTACCAAAGCAGAAAAGAGTATTTTACAAAAAAACTAACATCTAACATCATATTCAATGGTGAAGGATCTAAAACTTTCCCCCTAATATCAGAAACCAGATAAAGAATTTTCAACATCATATTTTAAGTTCAAGGCATACACACACACACACACATACACACACACACAATGAATACACACATACATACATACATACATACATACATACATACATAAAAGCATCCAAAGAAAATATTTGTAACACTGGATTAAGCAAAATTTTCTTAGATATAACACCAAAGTAATGTTTCATAAAATAACAATTTGGATGAGTTGACTTCATGACAAGAAAACAATTAATCAAAATAACAACAACAAAAAAATCTACTTTTTAAAATACCCTATTAAGGAAATTAAGACAAGTTATATACTGGAAAAAATACGTTGAAATTATGTATTTTACAAAGAACTTTCATCTGGTTTACATTAAAATTCCTAAAAGTTAATTATAATAAATACCCTCATCCAAAAATGGGTCCAACATTTCAACCGACACTATACCAAAGAAGATACACAAATAACTAACACATACAAAGATAACTACAGAAAAAAAATGTACATTAATAGTCATTAGAGAAATATAAATGGGAAGACATAAATATATAGAGAGAAATATAAATATATTGAGAAATATAAATAGGGAAAATACACATGGGAAGATGTGGGAAAACTGCTTCTTTCATACCCTTCTGATGAAAATGAGAAAGAAACAGCTACTTAGGAAATAATTTGTTAATTTTTTTAATCAGTTAAATGTGGATGCACTTTATGATCTAGACACAGTAATCCTAGGTACTTATTGAAGAGAAAGGAAGCAAACATGTATACAAAAAATGTAAACACACATGTTTACAGCCTCTTTATGTTTAACAACCCTAAACTAGAAACAATTTAAATATCCATCAAAAGATGTATGTTGTCAAGAACTGTGAAGAGTCTGTATTTTTACCCTACCTTGAAGGAAAAATTAACCTGTCAGAGTATCATGGATGTTGGACAAAGACATGAAACTTCTGTGTCAGAGACAACGGACATTGTTGCCCAGAGCACCACAAGCAACCTGTGTTTCATGTTCACATCCATTTTCCACATACAAACTTAACCTATCTTTGTGTAAGTTAGCTAGATATAAATCACTAGCAACAAAGAATCTAATATAGAGGTTGGCACTAAGAAAATAATGTTGAAAGTAGCATTCCTAATCTAAATTGACTGGGCTGACTTAAGAAATATTAGGATCAATGAAATTCCTTCATCATGATTAAGAACGTGGTAGTCATTGATTTTGGTTTTATTAGCTGTTCTTTTGGGGGTGGTTGGAATTCACAGATGTTTAGTACTACTATTCCTTTCAGAGGAAACCTACGCAAAGAAATTGTAAGTGAAAGTTTACGTCTACATATACTATGTTTTACAGACTATGTTATATTAATTCAGACAATAAATAGTAAAACAAGTAAAAGCACACTGCTAAATGATGCATTAGCCACTAGAAACCTGAAACATAAGATCTAAACTGTGAACCTTGGAGTATGGGAAGTTCAAGACCATTACTAGTTAACTGGCAACATATTACTATTACCAGGCAAAAAACATTTGTCATTTATTAAAGTGGAATATGGACATATAAAATGAAGGGTCCGATGAAGATCTAATATTGAGGCCCATAAGAGAACGCCATTGATCATGTATCAGGTGAAGAGCCTATAGGCAGATATGTAGGGAAAGCAATGGGATAAGTAAGGAATATGATAAAACAAATACAGTGATAAAACATGATGTGCAATGTGGTTCTGACAACTTCTGAAATGTCCACCTATTCAGTAATGGAGTGTTACAATATTTCACAGCCTACAGCCTTGACTCAGGGTAGATTTATATGTTAATGGAATAAAATAATTTTAGACATTTCTCCTATTCCGCCCATCCCACCTCTTCAATATTCTATTCTAGTGCTTGTAAGCATAAATACATTAACATCATAATCTTGCCATCCAGCTGGGGAAATGAAAATATTTTGTAGTTTTAAATAGGATATTAAAAATAAAGAATCAAAATGGTAAATAAGGGTAATATTCAGAGATGATAGCATCTCCAAAGCACTGAGAAAGTCATATATAACAGTCAATATTGAAATAGAGAAAAGTTGCATTATTAAATTCATTATATGCATTTCAAAGCATAATTGTCTTAACAATAAACTCTTACTTGTGGTGATGTGGTAATTAATCCTTTAAAACACATGAACTGACAGTTAGGAGATGTGTCTCAGAGGCACATTGGATGAGACCTTAAGAATCCATTGTGAGACTGAGTATTTACTGTGGAATAATATGCATACAGCTCCTTGGTATATATTGGTCTATGAAACAGGATGCTGTAGGTCCACGTTAGTGCACTTAAAATAACACTTGAAAATTATTCTCATAATATTAATTCATAAGGTTCTCCCTGGGGCTGATAAACTTATAGAGAGTTGGCATAGGTAGAAAATGAAAGACAGGATAAGTACAAAAGAGGATTATATTCAATATGCATGGAAACCAGATATTTTATTTTAAAAATCCACTCTCACAAATAATATTCCTTGACATCACCATCACTCTATTCTCCTGAGCTCAATACATTTGAATCAACATTGTTTTTTCTTTTCTTTTTTTTATGCTTTCTCTTTTTGTTGTGTCCTATTTCCTGTTTCCCATCCACCTCTCAATTATCACCAATTTGATTATATCACCCACACATTTTACTTATTATCATGCATCTCCACAGCTGCTACCTGGTTCATGCTCTATGACTACACAAGTAGAGAATTATTTTAACTATAACTGGTTCCTATGTTGCCAGATTCTTCCTCTCATCAGGGCTGTCAGATTACCATTTTGGATTTAACCCCTGCTTTTTCCTTAATATATTTGTAAATTCAGGCTGCATGAAGATAAAAATAAGGTTGTCCATGTTGTTTAAAATATTAATAAACAAGGCCAAAGTACCTATTATAATAGATAGAGTAATAATGACAAATGTTTCTCCAAGGTGGTCCAAAAATTTATGACACAAAATTATATCAATTTAAAAAAGCTTTATACACTTTTAATATTTATTTTTATACTTTTCTTACATTATCTTCAGACAATTTTTAAATACATTCATAAATTTATATTAGTTTTACACTTATTTGTGAGAACTGAGATCTAAACGTATTTCTAGAGAAAATAATTTAAGAAGTGAGGAGGAATCTATGTCTCCAGTTGTTCATTGAAATGACATTTATATTATATAATGTAAAAATATAAGTGACATCTTTTCAATAAAAATATTTTAAAAATCAAGGTATATCCAACAAAAGCAACATTTGCTATCATCACAAAAATATATTTCCCAGACATTTAAGTGACATTGATATATTTCAATAGTAAATGTAAATATTTAAAAGTGAGTAAAGATTATGTATAATTATGTAACTTATTATGCCAAGTATATTTAATGTATTGCAAGAGATAAGAGCCGATAGCCTCGAGAGCCAAGTTCCCCATATTTGAATTTGAGATAAACTACCTACCAATGATAAATAATCTACTTAACCTTTCTATGTTTTCATTTTCTCATCCATAAAATACAGATAATAACAGCATTGATTTCATGGATGTGCTGCGAGGATTAAATTAGTTAATGATACTAAGTGTTTATAATAGATATCCTGGTATAATAATTGATCTGAGACCTATATGCATATATAATTATTAGTAATTATTTCATTTGTTTAGTCATTATTTGTAAATAAAATAAATGTGTGCATATTTCTTCATGGATTACTGCATTCACAAATTTTCTGAAATGACCAGAGATTGTTTTTTTTTTGTTCCAATTATATTTGTTACAATTACTAAGTATTTATTATTTTAGATATATTTGATGTAATTATTAAGGTATTATTATTTTACTTATTTATTTTACAGGTAATAAAACAGAGCATAAGTTATTTTCAAATTATGATTCCAAATTTATATGTTAGGAAGTCACTCAGCAAGGACTGGAATCTTACAATGTTGGTACCTAAATCTTGTGTTTTTCTTACTGTGTAATTCTGCTTTGCCAAGCTTGGGCAGGGAGTGAAAAGGAAAAAAAAAAATAAATAAATAAAATAAAATAATAATATTTTATTTTTAATAATAATATATAATAAATGTATGCTTAAAACTAGTGGTTTAAAAATGGCACTATCTATGAAATATAAAATTTATAAACTTTACTATCATTTGTAAAGGAATATCTTTTTAGCTCACTTGTTGCAAGGATTCCACTATTTTTAAGTCTTATGAGACCACAATGCCACTCTTTTCTCAAGATCTCTCAGCAGTGCCATCCTCCTTTATCTACTTTTCCAATTTAGGTTACTCGGGACATAATTATAATTACTCTATTGAAGATACCATAAGCTACCTCCACCCTGTTGTGGTCCGTGGCCAAACCCTAGCCCAGAATAAAACTGTTCTTTTTCTTCTCTGGGCCTGCAGAGGAAAAGCTCATGATTGTTGGCAAAAATCACATACTTGGCCAAGGTAGTTTTATTTTATAATTTGTGATATCAAACTTAAATGGATACAACATACTTTTCTTATAAACTACTTTAATAATCATCTGCAAACTTCATGTTCTATATTTCCCACTCCCCCACCCACTTCCTTACTTTGCTTCAGGTTGTGGCAGTTGTTGGGGCTTTTTTTCTGTGATGTCTCTCTGTATATCTCTCACCCTCCTTGAGATACCTGGAGTATATTTTTATCAAGGCATTGGTAAAGGCAGAAGAAGACAAATGTAAAAACCTAAGACCTTTTATTACCTAGGATCAGAATTGGAATATATCATCCACCTAAATTCAATTGGCTAAAGCAAGTTACATGATCAGAGTCAAAGGAGAGAAGAAGGGGCCACACTCATTCCACCACGGAGCCACAGCAAGGAGTGAATGCAGTAAGAGGTGACGACATGGAGCAATAGTTAAACCTATTAAATACATGGTATTTAGCAGTATTTCATTTTATATTTAGTCGGGGGAATAAAGTTTGATTCAGAGGGTATAGAAAGAAGACCAACCCAGGAGATTACATTATTTTATGATATATTTTCCAAAAGCAGAACGAATTTGTTTTAATAATCTATTAGGGTCCGATGGGTGGCTCAATTGGTCAGAGTGCATGCTCTCAACCACAAGGTTGCTGGTTCGACTCCCACAAGGGATGGTGCGTTGCGCCCTCTGCAACTGAGATTAAACAATGGTGACTGGACTTGAAGCTGAGCTGCACCTTCCACAACTAGACTGAAAGGACAACAACTTGACTTGGAGTTGATGGGTCCTGGGAAAAACACACTGTTCCCCAATAAAGTCCTGGAAATACATACTGTTCCCCTTCCCCAATAAATTCTTTAAAATAAAAAATCAATTGAATGCTATGCTCCAACTCAATTCATGATACTTTTTTATGTTTGTTTTGTTTTTTTTTTACAATTTTATCTTTTTTATTTTTTCTCATGAGGTGAAACTAGTAGGCTTCAGGTTATTTCCACATTTGGTTCTTTTTTTCAATGTATTATGAACGAATCTTGGTCAAAAAAACCCTGCAGTGAATTATGTAAAACTCGCTTCCTGGTATAATGCTGTTAGCATTCATATTATAACATAACTTTAGGACATATGCATTTCAGTTTGAAGCAGTACATAATGAAAGATTATAATACATATCCCCTACCAAAACAATTACATGGCCTCACTTCTATGTTCCTTGTTTATCCTGAGTAAAACTACCTTTCCTTCCATTGATTTGAGAAGCCCTTTCCTACTGGGAAGTCAGGGTTGAAGGCTAATGGGTTAAGGTTTAGATGTCACTTCTCCTTGCCAAATTAATTCTCATGAACAACGTTGCAACAAAATCTTCCTAGAATGTGTAACAAAAAATATAGAAATACGTAGATGAAATACTTCAAAAAAATCACAGTAGTTCCTCTTATTTCTGTAATGTTTTCAATTTATTATTTTATTTAAAAATAATTGAAAGGATAAGCCACTATCATTGAGATTTCCTCCACTGGTCTTTTTCTAAAATATTTTTTATTGATTAAAAAAGTCTGTATTGAGAAAGTGTTTTTAAATTTAAAGTTACAGTAAGCCTTTTCCTTGTCCCGGATTTATTTTTATACATCATAAAATGAATGTATTATAAAATTCACATCTATCTGATTTTAATCTGCTGAGGGTTAGAAGAATCTAAATATTTAAAAGCCTTATATGAAGACAAAGAGAAATAAATAAAAATAACATGGTTAAGGATAATATCTTAGAAGCAGGCTGAAGAAAGGATTTGAGAAAAAGCCTATTTTTAAAAGACGAAATTACATCATACTTTGCTAAAATAGAATAGAGACTTGGAAAACAAAGGCGGACATTGCAGTGATTTTATATATTCTGAATTTCTCTAACACGTCACTTATATAATTTGACAAAATGCCAAAAATGCCAGCATTCTGCAAGATAATTTTTGTATCAATCCTACAAATATATGCTGGACCATTTACACCATCTGCTTTGTAAGCTTCTGCAAAGAGAAAGACAATAGATATTTCTGGACAGCCCCGTTAAAATGCAGTTCAAGGGGATATACTGTATTGAAGAGAAAGGAACCAAAATAAATAGAGTAGAGAGAGGATTATAGTTCAGAACAGGTCAGGAAAAGAATGAAAGTTGAATCTTTTCATCATACCTTGTCTTCAGTGTGTTTGGAAATATTTATTAAGAAAGCTAATACTCTTTACTCATATCAAGTGAAATAAATCTTTATCAAACTATTCTTGAGAATGACTAACTTATTAAAAAATGTATTGTTGGGCCACTTTCATAATTTAAATGTAGTACAGATATTCCCACATTGTAAGAAATTAAAACTGATTTAAAAAGTATGGTTATGTTAATTAAAATATTTTTAGAATACAAATAGTTTATAAGTATCAAACTGTTATCTATAAAACATGTGCTATATTCTCTAAATACAGACATTTTGTTAGCAAGTTATTTATGGCATGAGTCCAGTATGGTTTTAGATAACCGTGCAGAAATAATAATTCTGGTTTTATATAACTATCTCTCACTTAATGATCTCTCTATTAGTGAATTCAACTCTGTTCTTTAGGAATATTTCAATTACTAGCTCAGTAAATAACACACACACACACACACACACACGCACACACACACACACACACACACACACACACCTCCTTCAGAAAGAAGAGGAAAACCCATTGCATATTTCTCATTTCTAGGAAGGTGATTTTTCTTCTCCTCAGCTGACTTCAGAACATGACTGTGAAACATCATCTGAAAGAGTTATAAAATCTCTAGCTGAGCTCATCATCTCTTACCCTGGACTTGTGAATGCCAATGTTTTCTCATGGAAACTAGAAATGTATTTCTTCAGTTCTTATTTAGACGGTTTTTAAGAACACTAAGTAAATCTGAATATTTTTGACTATATGAATTAACACAAAAAACGTATAAAACTATTATAATAACTTAGGTTAAAATATTCTTGTTTTCACATCCAGAGATCTGTACTGTTGTTTTAATTGTGCTATAAAGTATTTTAGACTTTTATTTTTAACTCCGAATATTTGTACACACAGGCATATATGTACCAGTGTGAGCTTAATTGTAGCACTCCAAATGATATTTCTACATTCTAATCACAAAAATCTGTATTTATTACCTTAGATGGCAAAAGATATGACTAAGTTAGGCTTTTTGAGAGTAGGAGATTATCCTCTTATTATACAGATAGGCTCTAAATCCAACTACCCTCCTTTTACTTGTGAAGCAGAGAGTGGTTTCACAGAGACACATAGAGGAGAATGCAATATGACCACAAGTGTAGAAATTAGATTAATATGGCTATAAGTCAAGAAATGCTGACAGCCACTGGAAGCTAAAAGAGGCAAAGAACAAATTCTTTCTTATAGCCCTCCAGAGAGAGTGTGGCCCTGCCAGATTTCAGAATTCTGTCTTCCAGAATTGTGAGGGAATACATTTATGTTGTTTAAAGCCACCAAGTTTGTAGTGCTTTGTTATAATAGCCTCAGGAAAATAATACAGTATATTTGGAAAATGAAAATTGTAAAAAGACTGTGAAATTTTCACACATTTGGAAAGAGTAGTATCGAATTAAAGAATCCAAAGGTACTACAAAGTTCAACAGTTACTATTTACAACACACAAACATTTATTGAACAGATATTATGCATCAAGTTCTGTGACAGCTACCACAAACATAAATAAACACAATCTCTCCTCCTCAGAATTTCTTTATATAGTGGCATGCCCCATCTATGCCTTTGGTGAAAAACAGCTACAAGGCCAAACATCCAGATTTAATGGAATAAGAGGCAAGCAAAAATATAGGCAAATCCATTGTGATTGTCTTCTAGACAGTGTGGTGTGATGACAAGTGTATGGAGCTTAAATCCAAGCTCTTCAACATAATTGGCTAACCACGGATTAAAAAATAATAATAATAAGCTTGTCTTAATCTGGGTATTCTTATCCCTAAAAAATGATTAAAATAGTACTTAGGCCCAAAATTGGAGCAAGGAAAAATGGTTTAATCTATATAACCCAAATACCTTTTGACTCAATATCCCTTATTGATGTAGACCATTATAACTCCCAACTACAAACTCTCTAACAGTTGTTTTATTTTTGGGTGACCAACTCACTTCATTTTCCCCAGAAATTTCCAGTTTTAGAACTGAAAGTACCGGGTCCAGGGAACTCCCTTAACCCTAGAAAAACTGAAATAGTTGGTACACTCTATATTATTATGGTCACTAAAACCATGGCCACAATGCATGGTGATGCTCCTGACACTCATACCCTGTGTAGTCAGCTCATATCCTGTTGACCTTACTCACCAATACATCACAGCCAAAAAAAATTGTCTGGGACTTCTAAGACTAGGCATTTAGAGACTGAAGCACTTGCCTTTGTGTTTTCTGGAAACCCAGAGCTGTAAGAAATATGGTCACTCTACTGAAGAAACTATAATGAGAGTGCATAATATATATATATATATATATTCAGAGAAGTCTTGAAATTATATGAAGAGTGAGAAAATTCCAACCAATTTAGTGTTCTGTTGAGCCATCAGATTACTCCAGCCTGAGCAGTCATTTGACTGCAAGTATCTAAGAAATCCCAAGTGATAAGAACTGAAGGACTACTTAGCTGAACCCAGTTAACTCACAGAAGGGATAAGAGAGAACACAATGAATATTGTTAGCCACTAAATTATGTGATTAGTTCTTATGCATTCACAGATAAGCAAAATAGTTACTAATAGTTTTTCACATACCCACAAAATAATCAACTGCGGTAATCCTCCTGCAGCATTGGCTCTTTTTTAAAATATCTGTTCCAGCTCCTAACCTGACTTCAAACTAATTGCCCATAGTTAAATTTTTTTAAAGTCTTTGCTATTATTTGTTGATGTTTTCGCAGATGTTTCATGTCATTAACTCTGAACATATTGAAAATACTATCTTACCTATGCTTGAGGGGACAGAACAGAACTGATTTCTCAGCAGAGACGGGAAAGCGTATTCTCTGCTGTTCCATAGGGTATAGGAAAACCTGAGAACTTGAAGATTTGTTGCAGAGCTTGAGCCTTTTAATCAGATTGTTAACCTATTCATGTCCTTTCCCAACAGGAACTCAGTCCAACAGGTCAAACAGGAAACATGTATCACAGTATACATTCTATCTTTGTTATCTTTGCCCTCCCAAATTTCCCATCCACTAAATCCTGTATATTTCATAAGTAACAACAACAAAAAAGCTCCAAAAGAAGAAAAGGAAACAATACGAATGTACAATTGAGGATGAATGATAGTCCCCAAATTACAGGCATGCCCTAATCCCCAGAATCTGTGAATATTGCATCATATGGCAAAAATAACTTTGCATGTGTGGTTACGTAAAAGATCTTGAGATAAGGAGATTATTCTGGTGGGCATGATACAACCCCAATAGTTCTTATAAAAGGGATGCAGGAGAAATCAGTCAGAAGAAAAGATGATGTGATGATAGATTAGAGTGATGAGCTTTGAAGATGGAGGAAGGGGTCATAAGCCAACAGCCATTAGAAGCTGGAAAAGGCAAGGGAGTGGACTCTTCTCCCAGAACTTCCAGAAAGAATCACCCTTACAGATACCTGGACTTTAGCCTAGTAAATCTGACTTCAGATTTCTAATGTCCAGAACTGTAAGAGAATCAAAAATATAGTCATCAGAGCCTGACAAAATAATTGGAAGATTGGGAGTCAAAATATTTCTTTCTGAAATTTCATGGACTTTTGTCTTTGGTTCTTCTGGTTTGACTTACATTTTTTCCTCAGTAGACTAGCTTTGCTTTGGTATATCTTTTACAGAACATTATTACTCAATTTCAAGCTCTGCATGGCTCTACAGCACCCAAACAGAGTAACTAAAGTGACTATTTTGCAAGGAAAAACTTGGATAGCTGTAGCTTTGATCAGACTTTCACTTCATTTTCATTAGATTCTGTGTGTGATGGGAAGACAGGCAGGAAAGTCATTCCTGTGATGCCTACAATAATTTATTATTCACTTTCATAAGGTGTTGGATTTTGAACGTAACTTCTGATTGTTCTAAGAAATCTTGCAGCTTGATTGTCTAAACTGGAGAGGAATTTAAAAATATGAAGCTTTCCATAGATTTAACATGGTTAATAATCTTCGACTCATGTAAAACAATTTAAGTGTCTTAAGTGATGACACAGAAGAAATTGGATTTAGCCTATAGTATTTGCATTTTCCAAAGCTGATTTTCATGAAGTCAAAATCTCAATTATGTGAACTCATATAAAAAGGAGCACACAAATATGGAGAAAAAATGGTTAGTACAAAAGTATTAAATATAGTCTTGAAATCTACATATGAGACTGTTTGATGTTTGATGTTCCTTCTAGGAACATTCATTATTCGTTAACATAGAAGCCTTTCTGAACTTGCCTAAATCTGCTTCCTGCTATCTTTCTAATTTTATTCTTCTCCAATCAGAGTTGTTTGAAAGAAATATCATTTCACTACCTGCCCTTGGTCTTCATATAAATCTCACCATATAACTCATGTTTCACATGACTTTGGGGGAAGAAATAAGTTATGTTCACTACATTAAAAAATTACTTTTATAAATAGTCTCACAAATATTTTCTTTCATCAGTAAACATTTATGTAATGCTACTGTGTGCTAGACACTGGTACATAAAATTGAGTATCTGTGATTTTTGCCCTCAAATATCCCACAGATGAATGAAACAAATGAAAACTCATAGCATCCTCAGATGGATATAAATAATGGCTGCTGGTGAACGAGCACCTGAGAGATTACCTACCACATTCAGATTTGCTGATTGAAGTGTTATCCTGATTAGGGAAGATAGAAATTGGATAGGATGTTACAGGAGAGAAAAACATTACAGCTCTATAACATGCAATTAATAGTTGATCATGGTTGAAATGCTGAATGCAAGGTTTAGGACGTGGCTGGAATACACCTTGGAAACAGGCAGAAGCAGGTGAAGGAAGGTCTTACTCAACCTGTTGAGGATTTAAGGTTTTAGGCCACAGACGATAAAGCTTTGGAAAGACTTGAAGCAGAAAATTGGCAAAATTAGATACCATTTTATAAAGGACTCCCTCAAATTTCTGGTTCAGTAATGTCAACAGGGTAGCTTTCATCTGACTAATGATTTGAATTTGAGGATGGTACACAGAGGAGTATAGCATAGGAAATGCATTTCAGGATCAAATGATAGGGCTAGGTGTGGATATTATGGAATTATTTACCAAGGTGAAGTGTAGAGAGTGTGACGCAGTTTTGAGGGGTGAAATGCTTTTTTTACTTTTTTTCAGTTTGAACACATTATGTTTTAAATAATTATATGCCATGCTTGGTCAGTCAATAGACACACTGGATGGAACTCAAGACCAGTATATTTTCATAGAAGGAAGATCTCTTTCTGTTTCCCTCCTTTTAGACAGCTTTGAGTTTCTTGCACCAGAATGAATAGGAGAGGAAACTGCCCACAAATTTGCATGCAGAGCATTGCCACTTGTCTTCTTTCAAAGTTATTGATAAGAAAATATATTATCTTTCTGTAGAAGAAACGTGTTGAAGCTATACCTCTATATTTGCTATTGCAGTCTTGAAATGCCTTTATATGTTGCTCCATTGTTCTTTCTATGTAGTAGTCAAGGTGTATTTTCTAGCATTCACTTATCAAGGCACAGCACTTGATTACTAGTGCTCTCTGTATATACCTGCAAATATGTGAACAGCTTCCTCTGAATTTCACTTGTGGGTAATGGTGTAGAATTAAATGATTAACAACCAGTTTTGCAGAGGGAACAGATTCTGATTTGTAGTCTTTGATAATCTGTGTGGGGTACATACCCCACCATTATTGATTTCAAGCTTCTGATGAGATGTCACTGCACAAAAACTTGGGAAGAATGTGTACAATCAGCTCCTGCAAGCCAGTGCAATCCTGCTCTAACATTCTATACGTTTTAGGCCAATAACATTCTCCTGGACTGAAAAATCAAGCTATACTGTGAAAAGCATAAAGGGAAGACTTCTCTTTTGAAGACAACCAATATGAATTCCCCAGGGGAGAAGTAAAAAAAAAAATGAACAAAAGTGCTATATAATAAGAGCAACTGAATTTCCCAAAAAAAATGCACATATAGCTACTAAGATATTCAAATTTTACCTTGAATACATGGAATTTTACCTTTAACACATAGATGGTTACCTCCATGTATTAAAGGTAACTTTAAATGTCTTAGTATATTTATTTTAGAATACAAATATTCTATGCATGTATCTTAAAATACTAATAGTTGAATATAAATCAAGCTTATTTTTTTTATCCCAGTAATATAGTTAACAAATATAAAAGAAATAAAATGCTTTAGACTCTTGATAAACTATAATTGCCATTAATTAAATTGAATAGATATATGTAAAGTCTGTCAGCCTCCCTCAACTATTTTTAGCTAAAAAAAAAAAAAAGGATGACTAACATCATGGAAAAAACAATATTGTTTATAATTCTAATGCCACTTATACTTGAATAAAACTTTATAGTCTATGAAGCCGTTTCACTTATGATACTGCATTATGATGTAACCGAGAACTCTCAAGGCAATCAGGCTACGTAATTAATATTAAACTGTGCCTTATACTTATGCCAAGGACCATTTTCAATGTCCTCAAAATTAAACTAATAATGTGTACCAAGTGGTTTTTATTTAGAATGTTTTATGCATTTTATATCATTAATTCTCTCAAAATGCTTGGAAGTTGGAAAAAATGTGTATTATCACTGCATATTATTGCATATTGGAATAATAGGCTCAAAGAAGAGTTGTGACCAAAAGTGAGTTTATATTGTGGTAATCAAAACAGAATACTCAGTACTTTTGCCAGCATTTAGGCGATTTAGTTAGTGCCAGGAACAGATGGAACTAATAGAGGGAAAAAGCTAAATGAGTGTATGTCCTCTAAAGGATCGTATTCCATCGATCCTCCATATCAATGAGGAATGGGTTGTCATTGCTACAGAATAGAGTAAAAAGCACCTTTTTTGGAATCCATTGATGATCTGCTCATAAAATAGCTAAAAATGATTACATGAAATTGAATAATCAACTCATATTTTGATTTTAGCAGTTAAAAATATATTCAGTGTGCAAATAATAGAGTTTTCTTCCATCCACATTCTCTACAGTTAAAAGTATTATAGTTTATCAACTAATTACAGGAAGGAGGAGCATACTACAAACAATCTATTGAGCTATCTAACTAATGTTCTTTCTTTCCATCTATTATTTATCTGTCTATCTATCTATCTATCTATCTATCTATCTATCTATCTATCTATCTATCTATCTATCTTTCTATCTATCATCTATATCACTTGATTAAAAACAATTCTGAAAGTTTTCTCTAATTACCCTGAATAGACAAGAAAGCAAGCAAGCAAGCAAACAAAAAATGGTTCTGACATCTTTTAAATATATTAATTACTCAGTCCGTTCCTCACAATCATCCCACCATGCCCTTTAACCAGGATCCAAAAACTTTTCTACAGGGAAAGAGAAAAGAAAGCATTCTAACTTTAAAGTGTGTCATGCACATGGCAGATATTCACTGAAATTATACATTTGAAAATTGCCTCACTAAGTACTACATTTATATTTTTGAGCCTGTATTTAGAGGTATTAATTGGAAGGTATGTAAAAGCACTTTCAAATTATATGTTCTGTTTTTCAAAAATGAGATAGTAAGTGCATCCTGCCCAGTACTGTTGAATATTTGCTCATATTTCTTAAAAGAAGTGTATTGAAATTAATATGTTCTTTCGAAACTGTCATCACTGAAGAACTTTTGTTCCTCTTATATTAACCTTTTACAAAATAAGTTTAAGATTTAGTTCCATGTAGAGTTGACTTCCCTTTGATATAAGGAGGAGGAAATAATCAATGATAGATATTTATATGTAAAAGTGGGTAGCCGTGCCTGTGAATTAACAGTGTGGGGTGACAATTGCAGCAATGAATACAGTAAATCCTCTAAGCTGTCATGCTCCACTAGGTGAATAATCTTCTTTTGATGCCTCCCTAAATATGTATTTACATGAGTGATTGTAATGGGTATGAAGAGGCAATTATATCAAGGAAGTCAATAATATGCTTTATTAAGTCTTAATGTGGTAGAATGTATTATGTCAGTTTCCAAATAACAACTTCTACTGAGGTTTTCAAACAAAAAAAATTTGTAAATTTGAAAAAATAAACTGAAGAGTCTATTAGTTGTTTAGTTATGTCAGATATATTAATAACAATATACGTCATCCAGGACCAAAAAACTATCTATGGTTTTAATGCCCCATAGTTAGTTTACATTATTATGTCAGTTATCAATTTCACTTTGCTTTTGTAGTTATCATTTCAGTAATCTTTTAATGAGAACTAATAATAGTGAGGGAATTTAGAAATATATAGTGTTGATCAATTCATGTTTTAAAGGCACAAAAAGAGGTCCAGAATTAACATATCAACCACACAGAAGAGTAAGTAGATGAATGGATTTATAGAACTGTGATTGAAAACATGTATGTTTTGAGTCTACTTTTAGACTTCTTAAAAAATAAAACCCTTGGGAACCCATCGTGCTTCTATATGTTGCAAGAAAATCCATAATAAATACGGACCCTGTGTTTGGAAGGAAAATAAGCCAGGCTTCACTGTACTTAGCTTTGCCTGGTATGAGCATATTTTCATATACATATTTGGCAACAGAAGTTCAACTTCAGAATCTTAGCTGAACTTGTTTACCAACATAACTTTTGATAGCTTTTATATATGTGTTGTGATCGTTATTTTTTCATCATCAGTGCTAACACTTAAAACATGATAAAGTAATTGTTCTCAGTAGTTTTTAAGTGAAATAGTGATGCCTTTTTAATTGTGTATCATCAGAGCCTATTAAACCAACTGGCACATAAGATGATCTAGAACTATATTTCCATTTCTAGTCTTATCTCTATATTTATCACAGATTCCATCATAGTTGTATTTTGTTAGACAAGAATATTATAGAACAACACATAGAGAAAACTAAAAAGATGTCTTGAAAACAAAAATATTAACTTTAACTATTATAACTACTAATAATGAAAGACTAAAATAATCAATTATATCATACAATCTTCATAAACTTGTGAGATGATATCATCATTTCAGACATGAAAAAGTTAGAGCTTAAGAAATTGAGGTAAATTATATACCTCAAGTAGCCAGGAAGTAAGGCACACTTTCAACTAAGGTTTGTGACTATCAAATGCTTGCTTTTTCAGATACGTCAAATCAGACTTTTATAAGCAAAATCTTTTTAAATTGATTTATTTATGCTAATATCTAAAGTAAAGTATTCCATGCAAGTAAAGTGATTAGTTTAATCTCTGACAAATTCGCTTGGTCACAATATGATCAGTTAATAAATTTTCTCATCTTTACCACATCAACATTGTAAAATGCCAATTTTCAGCATAAGTAAATACTCAGCACTAAGATTTTTTAGAGTGTAATTTTCATCTTTAGGGAATATATCTGTGTTTCTATACACTACAGTTGTAGGTCTTTTGCAAAATGACTTTTACTACTCGTAAATGTTTAAGTTTAAACATTTTTTTTAAATTCATCACCATTTTCTCATGATAGTTTGCTTGATCAACAAGTTTAAAAGAAGAAAATAATGACCATCTCAACGTAGGTGAGTCAATTATGAGGCTGTCTTGCAAAGCATCTGAGAGTAAAACCTAACTATAGTTTTAATATTTCAAAGATGAACAAACAACACAATAGATCTCAAAGCTTGGTAGTAAAATGATTAGATTTACCTACATATAATTATTCTCAAAATAACTATTTGTCTTTTTATAAATATCTACCATACACCACATATTCTGTTTATGTTAAAACAATATTTTTCAATTAACACCTGAAAGCAAATATTTGTGCTAAAAAATATTCTTTTGGTTGTCTCTCTCTCTCTTTCTTTTTTTTTTTAATTTGCAAATAAATATTGAAGCAATTACTATCCTTTTGTTTGGAATGCTATTTGATTTGGGTGGAGTCATATTATCATAGACTATAGTGTTGAAACTGGAAATCCTTTCTGATTAGTGCTTTTCTATATAAGCTGCCATTTGTAATCATTTTCACACCTGACAGTTTTGTATCCTGCCTTGCCTGGAAGTCTTCATTCAGAAAAATGACCTGGCTTTTTTCCAGGGAGAAAAAAGTATCTAAATCTTGTTCTACTTTAAATACTTCCCCTCATATACACGCATGTCTATAATAGTCGATAGGTTTGAATTTCATTTTCTAGTCCAATGAGCTGTGCCTGTCTGTTAGATCCATTAGAATATAGGGAATGCTGATCAATACAGTAGATGAACTCATCTGATGTTTTTCCAGTCAGCTAATACTCAGCTTTTAACTGACATCAGTATCATGTGGCAAAATTGCTTCCAGTGTCATTGAAACAGCTGCACATTGGAATGGGGCTAAATGAAGGGTTTCAGTAAGTTTGTGAAGCAAACGTTTACAGATGTAATAAATCAACCTGGACAAAAGCCAGGTTTCAGAAATGTGATTCCTGTTTATCCACCTAAACAAATATATTGTTTCTCAGGATGAAGACAATGGGTTAAAAATAGAGATTGATAAACAATGCAAAAGATGCTTTTGTCCAACACTGTGGCATGAACCTAATGGCCCCGACCTTCTACCTCAGGGCTGTCAGCCACCAGGATTGACCTTCTCAGTCCCAGACATTTGAAAGAACTCTGCTACACTAATTTCAGAACCATGCAGTGACAGTTCAACATCCACTGCTGCTTCCTTTTCATTAATGTAAAACTTTCTTTTTCTTCTTTCTGCTTTTCCTCTCATGAGTGACAATTCATACAGAATCCATTATCATTGTTAAAAATTGTCATTTTTTAATGTTAATAGTAGCAGTATCTCTTTGCTCTCAAAACCTCATGAAAACACATTTTTTATTCTCAAATAATATGCCAAATCAGAGGAAATTAAGAATTCACTGAAAAGTCAATTTAGGATGTCATTGTAATTTTTCTTTTGATAAAGTCTGATCTCTCAACTTGCATATAAATTTGGATAGCTTAAAAATAATTTTCGGCTGTAAAATAATCATAGTGTTGAGATGACTCTCAATACAAGTTTAGGAAAATGTTCTTTTTGTCACATTTTGTAATATCTTTTCCCTTTAAAATCTATGAAAAAACAAACAAATAACAACAACAACAACAACAACAAAATGTGAATTTTCTTCAGAAGCTCTCTGCAGTGCTAAATGCTCCATCTAGTGGCATAATTGAGCCCTGGCAAAACTTATCACATTTGGCAATTTCCTGTTTGTTTACCTTCTGTACTCAGTGAGGCTGATAAGACAGAAGTGTTGAAAAGTACAGTACACTTTTGAAATATATGAAACTTATATATCTTTACTTAATAGTTTATGGAAATGTCAACATTTTACAATTAAATAATATACTCTAAATTTATTTAATGCTTTTAAAGAGGGTCATCACATATTTCCACATGTAACTTGTAATAATTCATATAATCAAAGTAGTGGATCTTTTATAATATTTACATAGATTGAAAATCTAAAAATGAGTTAATCCAAACATTTTAAGAGTGACCAATATTTTAAATATAATATTTCCATTATATTTAGTCTTTTTTAAAGTGACCTTTTTTTGTAAAATATAAAAATAAGTGAAAATTAGTTACTAGTGTAATTTTGTTTATGGCTTCATCATGTAATTATCTAAATCATGGGTTAACAAAACTTTTATTGCCAAAATACAGATAGTAAATATTTTTTACATTGTGAGTTACATCATAAAGTATATTCTCTCCCCATCCACCTCTGGTGGTGGTTGTTTTACAACACTTTAACAATGTGAATAAATTATTATTCTGAGTGGCATTTAAGGAAAGGCCTCAGGATCTGCCTCAGGATCTGGATGGACCAATGTTCAGAAGCCCGGGGAAGGAGAGAATCTTAACCAAAATGCAATTAAGCATTTTGTTTCAATTGATCAGTGGGGACAAGCAGGTCAGCTAATCATTAATGAGGTGAAGAATGGGAATTTGGAGAGTCTATGTCTGGCCTTGTCATATTCAACAAGAGGGCATCCATGCATCTTATCTAAATCATGTGGGGAAAGATGTGTCTTTTCAGTAAGCTGTTTTCCGTAACATAAAGGATAGGGGATTTCTTCAAATGTGGACATTTTCTAGGACTACAGGGCTTGGATCAAATTTGTCAAAGCATTTAATTTCCAGTGCCATAATAATTGTCAAAAATGTTTTTCCACAATTTACTCATCTAGAAGGCTTTTATTCAGTGATTCATGAATAGGACAGCATCCATTCTAGCAGATACAAAGGAGATCCAAAGGGCTATAAAAGGTAAAGAGATTTATATAGTTCTAATGGATCAGGAACAAAGAAGTTATACTAAGCATTTGCTGATTGGTTAAAGCAGGGAAACTTACCTTGTATGGAGCAAAGAGGAGTGCCAGAGCTGGGTTAGCTAACAGGTGCTCAGCAGGCAACTGCTGATTGGTTGACCTAGGCCTTCCTTTTCTGGGAGAGTCAAACATAGAAACTTAGTTAAGTTTTGGTTTGCTAATGTGGGGCTTAGGTGAATGGCTCCATCTGGGGCCTAATTTGGTTACTTTAACATAATTATGAAAGCTTTTTAGTTATGGTGTTCTAAAAGTTTGAGAATGTCTGAGTCAACAGCTGAAGGAGCATGCTTGAGTTAGTTCTCCAAACTAGTAATAGATTTTAAGAGTGCAGTATACCTTTATTATTGTAAGCCCCTGAAATTGTGGGTCTTTCATCTTACCACTAGGTTTAGGTGTGCCAGGTTTATGTAATTTAGCACAATCTAAAGGATAAACTCTCTTCCAATTATTAAAAGCTAGTTGTAAGGAGCAAAGGATTAACTAGTAGATACTATGGCTGTTATGATTTTAATAACTATTTGATATACACTGGTTGATTGGCCATTGCATCTCATCTTCTTATTCTTGTATCAGAGAGGATTTGTTTATAAATCAAAAAAGGAGACACTTAGATCCTAAAATACATTAGACAGGCTTGAAAAAATCTGCAAGTGAATAGAAAGTGCTGAAGAATTTCTTTCTTCTTTTGTTATAGGTAGAAAAACTTCCCTATCAAAAGGGTAAAACATATGTGTTTTTGACAGAAGTTGTGATTATTCAAAGAAACTATTACACAAAATTAAACAATGATTCACTGAATTAGTGTGTGGGGATCGCAGGTTATATAAAATTTCAAAAATAGAAAGGAATGGAATTCTCCATTTTATTTAATTTTGCCTTGTTAGGCATAATCTAATAATCTTCCTTTATTTTTTTAATGCAGCATTTAAAAATATGGTTATGTATAATACTAATGAGGAACTTATAATAATTTTAAGAATAAGAAATAGTTCAAATACATACAAGCACTCCTTTCTTCTTTAAAATGGAAAACTTGCTAACCAAAACGTACAAATATTCTACAAACATCTTCCTCTCATGGGCAAATATAAGTATAGAATTCTGTTTAATATTTCATAAAACAAGAGTATTTACTCTGATGATTTTGGGAACGTATGTTTTACATTAAAAAGTTGAAGAATGAAGATACAATTTAGGCATGATCTTAATATTTACATTCTTTGGATGATGCTTTTCTGATGGAAAGATAAACATACTGTCTATTTTTTGAAGATATAGCAATTGATTATATTAATATATCTGAGTAAAGAGGAGTAACATGCCTGAACATGTGGCAAGTCATTGATTGTGTTAGATTATGTAATTGAAGAATGCTAGCACATGTTTATCTAAGAAGTTCATAAAATATTAATGTTTTAAAATAAGAAATATATATTAAATAACAAGTAATTACAAATAATGTACTAAAAGTTTAATGTAAACACACATTTATTATTCTTAAATAAGATAATTTGAAAGAGCAGACGTTTGCAATGTATCTGTTCAGGTTTATAGCAGAGTAAAATTTATTGCATTAGGACACTTTCTGTGGGAAGCTAAATGGCTTCCTATAGAGGATGAAATCAGAACTTTGACCTCATTACCTCTGCACAAAAATCAAGAAAATTAACTGATTCATATCCGCTGAATAAGAATAACTGTCACATTATTTTTTTAAATATATAGTATTTATAACAAAATTCTATACATAGCACTGTTAACATTTTATATGATTTTAATAAACTTAGTGTATCATTTGACAAACACTGAAACTTAGTCCATCAAAACCAGAGTGGTAGGTAGTCTCTCCAATGTCACCTGCTTGTAACGGAATTAGGACAGAATCTTGGTCTTGATATTTTTTCCATGATTGCTTACATTTTCTGGTGACTAAATTGGCCATAAATTAATGTATTAAAATTCATTTCTATTTTCTGTGTGTCTAACAGAGCTATTAAAGAGCACCATAAAAGACATTCCTTCATATTTAGTAGCAAGTGTGTGCTGTAATTTATCGCTCCTGAGTGATATTGTGTTCTGCCATGTACTCTGGCTTGTTTTGACGAGGCAGCAATCTCATTCACCTTGTGCCAGGACATAGCTTTGTCTTCTGGAGTGTGAATTGTCACAACAGAGTAATGATTCTGTAATTCCATGTAGATATGAATTAGTTCTCAGGCACATAAAACAAATCGACATAGTGAATCCAACAAAGACTATGTTTTGAGGTTGAAGTTTTGCAAATGATTGCTCTAAGTAGCAAGTAGCTTAAAAATATTTTATCTTCAATTGGTCTTTTCAACAATTTATGTATTGTAAAGTAGATGTCAAGCTGCTTTACAGATGTACTGAAGAATCCAAACTTTCCCAATTATAGAATCCAAAACTCTTTGCAAATAAAAGATTTTAAAGTGGCTGGTGTTTCACATTGAGAAATTTACATACATGTCTTTAGGATTCATCTACTATAAAATTATTAGAATCTGAGGACAGAAGGGTTGACAGAATATAATCTTTGAAAGATACATCATATGGCTTCTTACAATACAATATTTAATCATATAGGTCTATATTGTACTCTATTACTTTTTTTACTAAATGTTTTTTGAACCATGCTATTATATTATAATAATGAGTTAGAAGTAAGGCCTTACCTCGAAGTATTGTTGGTAGATAATTAAGGAAATTATATAAATTCCCACCAGAAGACAATATGGAACACCATTATAAATGTGCTTAAAACTCATCAATGGATTACTACTCCAGATAAATCCAAGTTTTTTAATCATTCAAGGTTCAGTGTGACTTGGCACATACCTGACTCAGCTCTGTCCTCTCTGTATTTATGCTTTAAAATACTTGATAGCTTATATAGTTCCCCACACACCTCTTACTGTTTTATACATCTCCATCTTCTCATCACAATGTTCCCTTTACCTGAAATGCTCTCCCTACAGAGCTTAGACAAATTCATCCTCATATACTAAGGAGTTATCTCTGTCTTCATCAGTTTGGGGAAAACCTTTGAAATAGTCCTGGTGTTTCTCCTCTCTGTTGGAATGGGATTCTCTGCATGTTTTGTTCAGATTACTGTAACAGAATGCCATAGACTGGGTGACTTAATAAACCCCAGAAATGTATTTCTCGTTTTAGACACTCAGAAGTCCAAGATCAGGTGCTGGCAGATTTGATGTCTGGTGAGAACCCACTTCCTGGTTCATAGACGTCTGTCTTCTAGCTGTGTCTTCCTATGGCAAAAGGCAAAAGGGAACTCTCTGGTTTCTTTTATAAAGGCAGTAGTCTCATTAACAGGGGCTCTGCCATCATGACCTAATCATCTCCCAAAGGCCCACCTCCAAATACCATCCCACTGGGCATTAGGTTTCAACACATGAATTTGAGAGAGGCACATTCAATCTACAGCACTACCTAATACTAACTTAACCTATTAAATTGAAATTTCTCTGTATATATTTGCTTTCCTTCCTAGATTATTTATCTTGGTTCCACTGTCTTCTAGCAAAATGATTGGCACATGTTTGAGGGTCAATAAATATTGGCTAAATTGATTTTGAAAATTGGATAAATTTAGAGGAAAATAAGTCTCTCTAGATAGGCTTAGGTAGTGAATGTTTATGAACAGAATGCAATTATATGCCTGTAAAATACGCTATGTCTTGATCATTCTTTAGGTATGTTTGATGGAAAGTGAAATGCAGCTTAAATAAATCAGAAAAATTGAACTGTACAAATAACAATTGGTGACATTAGGATAACTTACTGGATTTAGTAGTGGTGATGCTATCCAAGGAGACTCTTTCTTTTATGGCCAAACCTGTCTTAGAAGTTATGTGACTAAAATCTATAAATGATTATAAAATCAATATCTCTTAGTTAACCAAGGATATAGAATGATGGAAGAGATTCACACTCTTTACATTTTGATCTAAACCAACCTGGTGTACCTTTCTCACAAAAATATATCAGGATGAAAATACATTTATAGATAGCTGTATGAAAATAGTTGTTGGGAATTATATTATTTAGTTCAATAACTACAGGAATGAGTTCATACATAAACTCACTTTAATTATTGTAAGGGTCGCTTTGTTTTTGGAAGATCTTTCAAACTTATAACTACAAAAGAAAAAAAAATGGGTGAAATGTAAAGGAATACGGTTTCAGGAGAGTGTTCTAATGTTCAGAATTTCTTTACTCTGAGGAAAGTTCCCCAAAGAAGTAGTGAATTCACAGTCACTCTAGATATTCACATTAGCTGGACAACAGCTGTCATGGATTCCATAGATAGGACTCAAGCATCTGCTAATGGCTGAAGTACCTGACATTTAAAGAAAATATCATTGAACTCTAATATTATAGGGTTGCTTTTCACTTTTCTCACACATTTTGTGATCCAAAGCAACAGCATAAGTATGACAGGTTGCCTGTTGAAGCATAATAATCCTGTAGTCTGTTCAAGGAGTTATAATGGAAATGTCTCTCTGAACATTAGTGTCTTTTTTTAAAGAACATCTAGTTCAGCACTTAATAGTCTACACATTATGGAAACTATGAGGGTTGTCATGACAACTATATGGCAAATTTAGTCAATGTAATTCATTTCGTATAATACAGTATTCTCTTCCATCCTGTTTGTTTAAAAAAATAATTTCATGTAAAATCCATAGTCTACACTGTAATAGCCTGCAATATGTCTGGAAATATATACTGCAGAGTTAAATAAGATCTTAAAAATATAAAAAAATTATTTTGTCCGGCCAGTTTCTGCCAATATTATTGTGGTTCCACCCCTTTTTCCCCCAGGTCACGTCAGTGCTTTGTACATTAAATATAGTATGAATACCCTCAGGCTTAAATGGAGCTCAGAAGGAATTCTTTCTTGACTTACAGTTTGGGAAGCATAAAAAATAGGTTAATCCTATAGAAAAAGGTTCAGAAGCAAATTTGAAATATAAAAGTGAAGCACATAATTCAATTTACAACTTACATAGAGGGCAGACTAAAGCACCAGACAATGGGATGAAAGCCTGGAGTATTAGACCACAGCAAGAAGGGTCAAAGAGAATATCGGGTTATGAAATTGTTTAATAAAAGTAATAATTTGAAGGTCAGTTTAAACCAATCTACTCGTTCTAGGAAAATAATGTACCAAATAGAATACTATCACATTTATATCATATCACCTCAAATAAATATAGGTGATTATATTAATGGGGCCAGCAGTATATTTTTCTGATTATACTATTAAACATTTCTGATAGAAATAAGCAGAAACCTAAACAATGAACAAATCTAATTTCTATCATATAGGCATTCCTTTTACCTCTTCCTCCAGTGAATGAAACATAAAAACTCAGTTAATCAGGAATGTAGATGTGCTCACATACATTTCAGTCTTTCCTTAGAGAAAAAGTTAAAATTTTAACTATAAAATTATATAACACTTCTTATAAAAATGCATATTTAACTATTTATAAAAAACTGAGAAGTGTAAAACTCTCCATAATTTATTCCAAACTTTTCAATTACTCCATTATAATTATCTTCTTCCTGCTTTTTCTGGACTATAGAAACATAAATTTAATGAAGTAAATTGACATCTGAAATGGAATGAATATATAGGTTTTTGTGAACAATTTAGAGACACTGAAATTTCAGTGGTAGATTATTAAATGCTATACTGTCGTTAAAAATTAGACATTGTAATTTGCTCTGTAGTGATCATAGTAAATTTAATAAATTTTATTAGAAGCAAAAAGTTAGAAGGAAATATTGTTTTCCACGGCGTTTTTTGTTTGTTTTTTTGTTTGTTTGTTTTTCCTTAAGAAATCATAATTTAATAGCTAAATCCCAGACTCCCAATCCCTCCTGGCTGAATTTTAATATTGGTTCAATTATCACCTAGATATATTATCTTTGTAGTTATATGTCTTTGTATCTCACTTTCCTCTTTGACCACTTTATTAATGTCTATCACAGAATGTTGTTTTGAAGATTAAATGGCCTAATATATTTAAAGCACTTAGAAAAAGGTTTTAAGTCACTAAAATAATAATTAATTCTCATATTTATCTTTATCATGTGCTTTGCATCAGTACTATTTGCTGAAGACAGGACTTAGAATGGCTTTCAATTATAAATCCTGACCATAGTTTAACATTTAAGGATATTTAACTTTTTCTTAAATTTTCTAAAATAGATTGTCCAAAGTTTCAGTCAGTGGATTACATATTTTATGAAGATCTGAGATGCTTTTCACCATTCCACATCTACAGAATACTGGCTTTCAAAACTCATGTTTGTCAATTTGTGGGTGCATCGGAACACACACTAGCATCCAAACAGAAAGCAACACCACAAAAAAACAGCCGTCTTCTAGCCTCTCCTTATTAATCGGGAGAAAAATCTCTCTAGAAGTTACCAGAAAAAATTTTCTTACATCACCTTGCCCAATGGAATAGAATAACCCATACATGTTTAGACCAATGATGATTTGGGGGGATAATAAGTGACTTAACATCAAGATATCTGCACCTTCTTCTTAAACTAAACCCAGGCATTTTTAGCAGGAAAGAAGAAGAGAAAATTGTCCCTTGATAAGGAAATAATATCTATTCTTGCTCCACTATGCAGTTCCCTCTCCCATCAGTACTTTCATATGGATATATTTTTCATATATATATATATATATATATATATATATATATATATATATATATATATATATATATGACATATATATTAAAATATTTGTATTTATATATTTAAACATAAAATAAATGTTTATATATTTAAATATACACTTATATATATATATAAATATGTATATTTAATATATATGAAATTATTTGTACTTATTGTGGCAACAGTCTCAGGAGTATTCTAGAGGCAATTTTTAGTGGAGAAATAATGCATAATATTTTAGATTGCAACAGATTTCATGAGTTTAATATGAAAACAATGCCTCAGAAAGGTCTTACCAGAAAAGAAAGAAAGAAAGAAAGAACAAAAGAAAGAAAGGAAGGAAGGAAGGAAGGAAGGAAGGAAGGAAGGAAGGAAGGAAGGAAGGAAGAAAGAAAGGAAATAAACTGGGATAGATATTGTCACTCATTTTACCTATTTCTCTCAAAAAATTATATAGTGTTGCATTTATTTAGATATTCTGGTTAAGTGCATTTTTTACTTTGAAAAATAGTCTCTCAAACATAACTTTTGTAATTGCATAAAAATAATGAGGCACTCTGGAGTCAAAGAGCTGGCAGAAAGTTAGTGGGTCCATGCCAGTAGTTTTCAACCTGTATACTGCAAACCTCCTGGGATATTGCCACAGGCAGATATGTGTATGAAATGTGTTTTTGTTACAGCTGAATACATATACACTTATGCCACTGTCAGTCAAATGATATACTTAGATGAGTGGTTTTGAGATGCAGTATACTGTATGATCCATCCTGTACATGCACACCATTCATGACATAATGCTATGATTTATGCATTATGTGCATGTATGCATATGTGTGTTGTATTTTGGTTGCACTCCTAATCCATCAAGCTGAACAAATCTCTGGCTCACCCAAATAAGAGCTGGTCACAGGTTCACACCAAATGTCAGCTTGACTAGGAAATTGCTCTAGCTAATGGAGTCCCTAGCTAGGAAGTCATTTTCCAAAACAACTTTATATTGCAAAAAGGAAATATGAATTTTGTTAGTACAATTTGTGTTTTTCTGCACCAGTCCATGTTCCAGTCTATTCCCCCAGTGGATTGGTAATTGCCACTTGAGAACATTTTAGATAGCTATACCATTAGGTCCCGACTTGAGAGGACTCTCCCACACTAGTGAACACCGTGTAATCCTTTTATAAATGCAACATATTTTGTCAAGTCCTGCACGGCAAGAGCTGTGGGAAACAAGAAGGGCGGCTCAGGGTTAAGAAAGACAGTAGTCAAGAGTAGAGTGCAAGCAGGACCAAGGAACTCCAGCCTCAAAGACTGAGCCCCGAATCGGGCCTATGCATAGCTTTTATTAGTTAGGTGAGGAAGTGAAGGAGATAAAGCTTGTCAATCTCAAGATCTGTGAATCCCATACATTACAATAGGAAACTGATTTAAGCCAATCACCCTTGCTTGCAGGCAGTGGAACTGTAAGTCTCAGGATGAGACACACCGTTGAGTCACTTTCTCAGGATGAGACACACCATTGAGTCACTTTCCCTGCAGATTGTGGGAAGGAATGCAGCCACAGAGGCAGAGGCTCTCCTTAGCCAGGGGAAGGTGGAGGCCTGTGCCCACCTCTATCGACCCTGTAGGTTCCCCAGATGGTCCCCACGTGGCTGTGTCTGGCTTGGGTTGCCCCCCCATTCCCTTCCCCATGGGGAATCTTACATTGACTAGCCAGCTATCTTTTGGGGCCAAATAGGGAGACATAAGGTGTAAACACAAAGGTGAAGCAAAGTCTCTGAAAGGATCCGTCTCACAGACTCTTCTTTCTTTAGGGGCAGGTACCAGGAGACAGACGGGTAGGCTGTTGTTGCGTGGCAACAATATTTATTATTTATTATGTATCAAGCATGTATCAGGCTATGTATATCAGGTGAATAGCATATAAGTCATAATGTCCAAGAATTTACAGTCTAGTTCATGGGATGACTTGATTTTTTTATCATTCCAATATTACAGTGTTTCGTGGAATTATCTAGTATTTTAATATTCCGAGGAAGAAAATATATAGCATCTACTCTCTTTTTTGCTTCAGTGTTAAGGACACCCAAAATCTGAATAATACATTATAATTACACTAGTTTGAATAACTTCATAGCATTTTGTTGGTCAATCAATTTAACTTTATTTTTCATTATCCTTAATGTGCATTAAATTGGTGTGAAAAGTGCAAGATAAAATTTGGGTTCTATTTCTTGCACTTGGGTTTCACAAAGTACGCTCACATCACATTAGGTATGGTATTTTTATTAAACTTTGGATCATTGTTTTCTGTTATAGAACAAAGTCATTTTTATTTTGACAAGCATGCAATTTATGACCCCTATAGACAGTTCATGATTACTTCTACTAACAATATTTTAACAATGTTATGGTTTATATATCTGTACTGAAATTAACATGTATGGATATGAAGAAATTATGAGAAAAAAACAGACATTGAAAAAAATTTAAAGTGGACACAGAATGCTTAAATTCTAATATATGAGGTCTGACAAGTCAGTTCGTGAATTAATCCTAGAAAAAGTGCTATGTACTTCATTGTTGAATATCACTATGGTCCCCTTCAAAGTACTCCCCTTGGGAAGCAATGTACCTATGCCATTGACTAGTCCACCTTTCAAAGCAATTTTGGAACTTTTTCTGGAATGGACATTAGAACTGCCATCCTATTACCACTGATGTCCTGAATGTCACCAAAATGTCTTCCTTTCAATATTTTCTTTATCTTCTGGTCAGGAAAGAAGTCATCGGGGGCCAGATCAGGTGAGTAGGGAGGGTGTTCCAATACAGTTATTTGTTTACTGGATAAAAACTCCCTCACAGACTGTGCCATGTGAGCTGGTGCATTGTCGTGATGCAAGAGCCATGAATTGTTGGTGAAAAGTTCAGGTAGTCCAATTGTTTCACGCAGCCTTTTCAGCACTTCCAAATAGTAAACTTGGTTAACTGTTTGTCCTGTTAGTACAAATACATAGTGAATAATTCCTCTGATATCAAAAAAAGGTTAGCAACATTGTTGTGACAAGTTCATGAACTTAATTCTCAGAACTTGTAGTTCAGAAATCCATTCAGTTGCATGTTTTTGCTCCCTGAAACATAATTTATTGAAATAATAACATATTTTTAAATAATATAGTATCTCAAGTTAGTACACTAATTAGTTATTCATCAGCATGGCATGTTTCATGGTTCTTTTCAGAGCAAACATAGGCTTTTACAATAACTCCTTTTATTTTTTTAAATTCCATAGACCAACATGTTCTCTTAATCCTTATTTTGGATCTGTAGAGTCAACCAAGTTAAGCTGGTACTAACTTTCCAGTTCCATATTTCTAGATCCTCATGGACCACAAGAGACATTTTATGTAGGAGCTGGAAGACAAAAGTGCAGCAGTAGCCAAGTCCGTTTTAGGTTGTGGAGGGCAGTGCAGAGCCAAGTGGTGCTGTAATTCACACATATAGTTGCGGATATGTTGGCCCAACTTGTTGACCTGGGACAACAGCCTGGCCCATTGCTCCTTCAGCTCCGGCCAGATCTTCTTCATTTTCTGCAACTCTTGGGCACCAGTTTCTCTAGCATGTCACCTTCATCATCGAAAAGAGAGGTTGTGAGAGACCAGTGCAGATTCTAGCTGTTTTTCATGGGTCCCAGTTCACACTTACTCTACTCCATTTCACATCCATCTTTCTTTTCTGACAAACTGCCCTACACTTCAGGCTCAGCACCAAAAGCAAAAGCAACAGGTTTTCATCAACAGTGATCAGTACCTACATTTGTATAAATTCAAATCTTTTGTATAAATTCCACACTATCATTTCTAATGATGCTATTTCTATAATTGAATTCTACATGAGAGATTCACTACCTTGAATATTAATTGCTGTTTTTCTCAGTTTTATTCAGCAACATTTACATTTGCCACATGTTATGAAACATAATTTTGTTTTAGTATTTTTTTATTTAGCTTTACATCTTATCCTGAAAAGGAAACTAATAAATAATAGTTCATTAGTCAGTGAGTGAATTTTTCACAGTATAAACAATTGTTTTGATAAAAGGTGATATATTTTGCATTTCAAAATGCAAAATATGCAATGAAAAGCTTAAGAGGCTACCTTTAAGATTTCATTATATTAAGTGTGCAGTAAGAGAGTCAGAAAAGTACCTTTTAAAAAGCAATGTGAATATAATGGATTCTGGGATGATATAGCCTGAACACAGCAACAAATATTAGGATGCTTGGTTAGCTCAGATAATATGCATAAGGCCTCTTTTATTCTGGTCAAATTCCAGGGGATTTCCCTCATTCTCTATAATACCATGAGAGAACAGGAAGACCACCAAAAAAAAAAAAAAAAAAAAAAAAAAGTTTTATCTCTCTTTTAAATCATGAAGAGAGTTCTGTACTAATATGTCATGAAAAATTAGGGTACTCCATCTGTACTATCCACTTGAATGATCTGTGGAGGGAATCCTCAATCCTGCTATGACTATGATCCAAAAGAACTCAGGCACTGAAAGACTAAATTATTCAGTCCCTAAGAAGGGAAGAAGATGATAGCCTCTTCTATCCTGAAAGTGCTGGCTGTTAACAAGTGGCTTTTTCTATGTATCTCAGCTCAGAAGAAACCATTTCCTAGCCCTTGTAATGTTGCACTTCCCAAATATACACCCCCCCCATTTGTTGATTTCCCATTGTCTTAGGCAGTCTAATGGACTAATCTGAAACCATGGGAACTAAAAACAGTCACAACTTCCTCAAAAAAAATTAGTCACATGAAAGAACAAGATCTTGATCAACAATACTGAAATGGTACTAAACAAAGAGAGATGAGAATATTATTTAAAAGTAATGACGATCCTCAAGGAATTACTACTGAAGGATTAAAAAAGAAAATGCTTGCCAGACTCCAAACCTGACTTCCAAATTAAAAAAAAAAGAAAAAAAATCACAATATTTAATAAGTGTTTAGTGCTGAGAAATAAAATAATGTTGAATATTTCACAAAACAGCAGAGATGCAAAGAAGAATAGCCATGAGAGAAGCATTGTGAAGAAAACTAACATGAAAGTAATAATCTAAGAAAAATGAGATACTGAAGAAAATAAACACATAATCCAGTAATAGAAAGGAGGTATGTTAAATAAACACATAATCCAGTAATAGAAAGGAGGTAAATCAAGAACAAAGACAGACTTGAGTCTACCTGGCTCTACCACTTATCAGCTATGTAAATTTGGGTTTATGCCTCAGTTATTTCAACTCTAAAATTGGGAGAATCAGATCAATAGTATCTATCTTATGGGTTGTTACTCTTTAATCATGAGGATTAAGTGTGTTATTATTTGTGAAATATGTAGAATGGCACTGGGCACTGAATTTGTGCAACATAAGAGTAAATGATTTTTATTATTTTTAAGCCAGATTTAAAAGCTAATGAGATATTATTATTAAGGTATGTCATTAAACTGGAACATATATGTAAAACTGACAATTTCCTAGAAAATTAAAAAAAAAAAAAAAGCAGTTACTAAAACTGACTTGAGAAGTAATAGAAATCTTGGACAATCTTACTTTAAAAAAAAAAGTCACGTAAGGTACTCTTTACCTAGATATTGTGGAAACCAATTGTCAATTAGAAATTTCACAAAAACTGAATGATAGATATAACAAGAAAATAACAAGGTTTATGAGTCGACAAGTGACTTAAAGAGGAAGAAAGAGACATTCACATATTCAAAATATAACAGAAAACCAGGAAAAAACACATCAGGAGACAAGTAAGCTGACTGGTAGTTTACTCAGATAGCTTCAGGATGACTTAAGAAGCCCACAGGATGATGTAAAATACTTGTATGCCCTTATTACTAACTAGAGGAAAAATATTAAAGGGAACTAAATTTTACCATCCTGAAGCTGGGATATTGACTTTAAGTCGTTTATTAAGAAACAAGACTCAGAAAGAACCTTTGACGCTTTCCTACCCAAGAGATTCAGACAGAAAAACTTGCTCCAGGAAGGGAGCCTTGGTTTAATTACTTTAAGAATCTTCACCCCGGCATTAGTCAGGAAGACCCCTATCTGTTAGTTAGCTACCCACTGTGTCTCATTGCTTCTGAGTTGCCTAGCGGGATTTTCCTGCCATATATGTTCCCTTCTTTCTCAACTCTCCAATCTCACTTCTGAAATCTAATATCCTATCGCCTACCCCTTCTCCTTCGGCCAAAAGTCCCATACCTTATGTTGCCTCACAGTCTTTGGAATTTTCATATTTATGTGGATTTCCCACGCATATATATTAAACATTTGATCTTCTGTTAATCTGTTTCTGTTCATTTGATTATTAGCCCAATTAAAAGAACTTAGAAGGGAAGAAAAGTATTCACTTTTTTTTTTTTTTTTTAGCCCCCACAATATGGTCAGTAAAATGAATATATCATGGACTTTGGCATTATGTATCAGTTAGAACACAATAATCATTATTAATAGAATAGGAAAAACTGGAGATCTAAATTATTTATGCTTGCCCAGGTTAAAATAAAACAAGACTCCACCCTGTTTTTACCACTGTAATTATAAAATTTGGACAGAATGCATGGGTCAGCTTTTTGAAGACTGAAAAATAAATAATAGCAGGCAGTTTGGAAAAAAGGACCAGAATTCTAAATGCCACAGAACCAGCATAAATTTACCATTTTTCCTCCCACTGATATTCCCTAGCTAGATAGCTAGAATGCAATATAATACAAAATTACAAAGAGGGCATGAATATGAGTAAAGAACACTCCAGGAGAAGCCTGATATTTCTGGCTGAATAATAGGATAGGAAGATTGCGTAGGAATACCTGCATTTCCTCTCTCTCTCTCTCTCCCCCTCTCTCTCTCTCTCTCTCTCTCTCTCTCTCTCTCTCTCTGTCTCTCTCTCTCTCTTTCTCTCATCTCTTACACCCAGGAAAGGGGGAGAAGGGCCAAAGATTCTTTTGAGGCTTATTTCTTAATAAACAGCTTAAAATCAGTATCACCAAAAGGCAGCTTCAGGGTGTCACAATTTTGGTTCCCTTCATAAAGCAATAAAAATTACACAAAGAGATGTAACAAAAAATGGATAAATTAAAATGGGGAACCAAAAAATGTCAAATAGCTCAAAAGAAAGCAGGAAAGAATAAATATAGAAACAAACAAAAAAAAAGTGAAAATAAACAAAAGATAAGTAATACAACAGATCTAAATCCAAGCATGTCAATAAATACATTAAATATATATGGTATAAACACGTTAATTAAAGGACAAAGATAGTCAGAATGGATAAAAACAAACAAAACAACAGAAAAATAAATCAAAAAACAAAACATGGCCCCACAAGATTCTGTTTCCTTTAACATAAAAAAAATGGAAAAAAAAAATGATTTTCCATTCAAACATTTACCAAAGAAAGCTGCAATGGTTATAAATCAGACAAATTAGATGTCAGACCAAAGAAAATTTCAAGGTACAAAAACAGAAACTACATATTGATAAAACAGTCAATTCATCTAGAAGGCATAACAATCTTAAATGGATATGCCCCTGACAATAGAGCTTCAAACTATGGTATGTGAATCAAAAATTGACAAAACTGAAAGAAAAAACGGTGGCTAGTTTCTTTCACTTAGCACAATGTTTCAAGGTTCATCCATGTTATAACATGTGTCTGTATATTTTCCCTTTTTTGGTTGAGTAATATCCATTGTATGTGGATTTTTTTTCCAAAATATATCCAAAATTTATTTATTCATTTATCCACTGATGGACATTTGTATTGTTTCTCCTTAGCGTCTATTGTGAATAGCGCTGCTATGAACATGAAAGTACCTGTACTTGTTTGAATACCTGTCTTCAGTTCCTTTGGGTATATATCTAGGAGTGTAATTATGTAGTAATATGATAATTACATTTTCAACTTTTTGAGGAATTGCCAAACTGTTTTCCACCACAGCAGAACCATTTTACATTCCCTGAAGCCTTGTATGAGTGTTTAAATGTCTCTATTTCCTTATCAACACTTATTATGTTTTACAAATATAATTTTTATTATAGCCATCCTTGTGGGTGTGAAGTGGTACTTCATTGTGCTTTTGATTTGTATTTCCCTGATTACTAATAATGTTTAAAATGTTTTCATGTGCTTTTTAGTCATTTGTATATCTTATTTGGAAAAATATCTACTCAAGTCCTTTGCCCATTTGAATTGGGTTGCTTATCTTTCTGTTGTTGAATTTTCAAAGTTCTTATAGCCAATATGAATAACAAAAAGAGAGCTGCTGTAATTTAATGTAATGTATTGCAATGACAAAAATCCACAAGTGCATTGTAATACACAAAAAAGAGAAAGTGAAAGGAAAATGAAAAGAAAGAATGGAGGGAAAAAGAAGGAAGGAAGAAGAAAGAATTATTTGCCACTACTGGGATTGACTATTATACCAACACTTTACCATGAAAAAAATATGTATACTTAAAGGGAAGAGATTTAATATTTACATTTTTTTAAAAAGGATGAACTTCAGTTTATATCTAATTCTTCCTGAAAAAAACAAATTTCTTCACGGGATAATGGTAGTTAACACAAGGACCAAAAATATAACCTCCACATATATGAACTTGCTATTATTAAGAATTGTGAAGAAAAAAAGCATCATGATAAAAACACTATAATAACAGCCATAACAATTAAAGACCTAGAGCTATCTTTCTAAAAATCTTTTCATACCAACTGCTGTACAGAATATAGTACATCATACTTCAGCTGTGAAATGGCAATGTTTCTGTAAATGTGTGTTGAGGGGGCTGAAGTGACTTACAGCGTACTTCTAGAAACATTATTCTTACATAAAACTTTGAATTAAGCGCAGACACAAAACAGTCTCAAACTATTGCTATTTGCTGTTTCATCCCAATCTTATACAATTAAAATGTTTAATATCAAGGGAGATGCAGCGTTCATTTACTTCCTATGTCCTGCTTTAATTTTTACTCAGTAAAGAATGTCTTACAGACTCTCAGCATGTACAAAAATGCACGCACGACAGTCAAGATAACAGTCTCTCTTGCTCTCAAAATAATTGAAAGGAAGAATCTTGTTCCTTCAAATATATGTTTACTATAAACATGTGGGATAGTTTGATTTTTTTTGGATGACATGTTAAGTATTAGACACACACATCATATTATTCATTTCTATTTATAACAACTTTTTAAATGGGATATGTTTTCATTTTCTCATATTTTACATCTGCATTTTACACATCTGCTTAAAAAGTCAAATAATTTAAGAAATAAACAAGTGTATTGCAGATTTTTAAAATGTAGTACTTCACTTATTTTCAGCAGCTTAGACTATTATTTTTACTTCTAGCACACATGCCACTTGTGTTCCACGACTTGATTCTCTTCTCACCCATCTTCACACTCTCTCTGGTTTCCAGATGCTAACACAGCCGTAGGAGTATAAATGATGCCTAGTCCTGAACAGTGAACGCAAACACTGTATTTGGAGCATCGACTTTGAATATTGTCCTGGCAAATGTTTCAGAAAAGAACAAACATTTTCCAGGTGCCTTATACTGTGATTAATAAGTGACTTGTTTTTTTCCCAATCTTTTCCTCAATATACCAAAGTTCTGAGTTTAATTTCCTCATATAAAAACCATTCATTTCCTTAATGTTCATCTTAATATTTACCATAATGTATTTGGCCCATGACCTCTTATTACTTTAGCTAAAGTTTTCCCAAATAAAAATGATGTGAATGTGAATGCAATTATTTTGTTTTTTGAGCATAATTACTTGCAAATACTTATTCATGGTACTATGAAATATTTCAAATCATAGGAAGCAAAGGACTTTTTATGTATACATTATGAATGCACAATATATATTGGATTTTTACCAGTAAATTTTCTCTATTTCTAAAGACTAAAATATCAAACCCACTTGTAAAAAAAAAATAATAATAAGTAGATTTAGGAATTTTGATGTAGCTGAAAAATGTGATTTTATAGTCAAATAGAATTTGAAAGAACTGAAATGATTATTTGGATTATTCAGTTGGAGTTTGTACTATTTGTGGGTAATTTCAGATTAATTTTATGTATTATAAACAGAATTTGACATATTACATATGCATTACATACGTACATATACACACACATGGGTATATATTTATATATATGCCTATTCAGATTACTGATGTGTGGCAGGGTACCTTTATAGTCCATTTTATTTCATATCATCATCATTCATTTTATGTTTTTAGAGCTGCTCCTAATCTCTCTGGATCTTAGAGCCTTTCTCCTTTAAGTGATACATTTCACCCAACAATCTAAAAGACACCTTTTGTATGATTCTACAGAAATATCATCCAGTGAGTTGAAATCATAAGCAAATAATCCTTGACTTTTTGTACAAAAAGCTTTCTAATATCCACTGATAATTAATAAAAGTCCAGGCTATTTTGTTGGCAGGGGAGTAGGGGAGGAGGTGGTGGGTAGTCTCTTCATTAGAATTATGCAAGCAGTCTGAATAATAGCAATTAGGAATTATATCTCTTTATTGTTCACAAAATAGTTCAGTTGGTATGTTATTTCATTTTATAATTAATAGTTTCTAAACCTAGGAAATTTAGAGAGGACACTGAACTGGTAAGGAGTCTGAACTCACATTGCTCCGTGATTCATAAATCCAAGCTTTTTTTTTTTGACCCTGATTCAGGAATCACAGAATGTTCATGACTGTATTAAACTTCTAGATTTCATTTACAAATTTCTACTAAAACCCTGATCAAATGCCTGAATATGTCTTACCTCTACTTTAGAGAAAGATAAAGACTTTATCTCCCAAAGAAAAGTCAAAATAGAAAAATTTGATGCAATCTCTAAAGGAAAATATTTAGCAGGAGCTATTGAAGTTAATATTTTTTAATAGGGTCATAAAACTGTAAATCACATAAAAATGCCACCGTTTGGGAAGAAAATATAAGGAGAGATTATAGCTGGGTGATTTAGAAGTGAGTAAGGAAGCAGGATGTGAGAGAAGATAATCTACAATTTTATAATAAAGAGCCCTCAGAGCTTAAGCATAAAAGGTTTACTTTTATTTTGTAGGATATCAGAGAAATATAATCCTATTTAATGGGGGGGAGTGAGGTATTTTTCAATGGAGAGATAGTGATTTTCTTTCTTTCAAAACCATTTTAGATATAGTTAGGTAATAATTCAGATAGCAGAGACCACAGTATAAGACTTTAATTATTGACATATGCATGTACATTTAAAGAATATCCTGACTTCCGGTTGTGATGAAGGAGATATTTCTGTGTCAGTGCCGGGATCGTGTCTCGTGAAACCGAAGAATGGAAGCATTCTTTGGACCAAAGAGAGGTGAGTTGTAAAAGAGGATAGTTTATTAAAAGGGTTACAGGTCCTGAGTGGGATGGGGTTCCCAAATGGGATGCCCGTATGGGGCAAAGTTTCTTATTCTTATATCTTCTCTTGCCTGTTTGAAGAAAGGAAATGACACCTCCTAAAGGACTTCATCTGCCAGGTTTTATGCTCTGTTTGCCCATCCTGAAGGGATTAGCAAAATAACTTATTCCTGTCTATTAAATCTGCTCCATTTGTCCTGGAGTGAATGAGTTACGTGAGAATTCAGAATCTGAAGTTTTAGGAAATGGCTATCTTTTATTTATTCCACCAGGAATTTTCCTCTCTGTTTAACAACATGCTAACTAACCTGTCTCAGTTGGTGTGCTCATGCTGCAAAATCCCTTTCACTGCTTTCTACCATATTGACTATATCTTTGGTATACAATGTCAAGAATAATTGATTAAAATAAGTAAAAACAATACTGTAATCTGATGTCAAAGTTGACTCATTTTGGCCACACGCTTGTAAGTCATCATGAAGAGCTTTGATTATTTATAGGGGGTGAACAGAGTATTGACATAGCTGGGAAAGACGTGGGTTGTAAATGTGTGGGAAAGGTATGTGTTATATGTATATAGGTTGTAAACAGTATGGTTATTCACTCTATATATTATATGAAACTATGGTCACACATTACAAGCAATACTCTGGTTCAAATCACCATCATTGCTCAGGAGATTAATGAAGGTGTCCCTCCACCCACATTTTACCTACACTTGCTTGCCTTTCATGTCTCAACACAGCAGCTAGAATGATCCTTTTATAACATAAGTCAGATCATGAAACACCTCTGCTCAAGATTTTCCCTAAGTTAAAATTCTTATAAGCCCTGCACAAACTGGTCTATTGTATCTGTGATCTCTTCTCCTTCCAATCTCCACAATAATCTCTTTGCTGTTTGTTGAACCCTTGTACTTGTTTTTCATGCTCCTTCCCTCTCCAAACTCAGATATCCGTAGGACTATCTTGTCAACCTAGTTCATGTCTTTGCTCAAACGTTATATTCTCCTTGAAATCTTTTCATCTACCCTATTAAATGTCTAAACTCACAACTCCTCTCTAGAGCAATCTCAATCCCAATTCCCTGGTTGATATGCAAACATGTTTTGGGGAGCTGTGAAGTAGTCCACCTTATAATGGCTTATCCACAGGAAATACCTGCCAGGGCTCCCAGTGAATGCCTGAAAGTACAGATACGACCAAACCCTACAGATACTATGTGTTTTTTCCCCCTATAATATATATACACATCTATGACAAAGTTTAATTTATAGATTAGAAGACATAAAAATATACTGTAACAAAAGTTATATAAATATGGTCTCTTTCTCTCAAACTATCTCATTGTACTATACGTACAGCGTGGATGTGCTGGATAAAGGATGATTAATATCCTGGGCAAGACAGTGGGTCGGCACAAGATTTTATCATGCTACTCAGAACAGGGTGCAAATTAAAAGTTATGAATTGTTGATTGAATAATAGTTTAATATTTTTGGACCTAGATTGACAGCAGGTAATTGAAATTGTGAAAAGCAAAACTGCCGGTAAGGGGAAACTGCTGTATTTAATTTTAATTGGCGTTTCTCTCTCTCATAGTGTCAAATTGTCTAAGACACTATGAATGGGATTTTTGTTTCTTGTCATTTTTTCCTAATGTCCAGTATTCTTTTTGTCTGCTTGTTTGCTTTTGGTTTCGGTTGTATCCTGCTAAATTCCTTATCAGCCATTCAGAACGTGGTCATATAATGGCCAATCAAGATTCCTAATCCAAGGTGGTCTTGGAAAGACTGCAGGCCTAAGTCAATCAGAGAATTCTATGAATGGCTTTCTTTATGTCCTAGTTTTAATTCTATGCCTATATTTTTAGTCCTCTTAAACCCAGAAATAGTGATAACAAACTATTGACTACATTGTATTTAACCTCAGATCATATGAAGGGGAGCTAGACTACAAACTTAGTATAAAATGGTGATGCTGACTCAGACTCGATTCCACATGGATCACGTGTATGTAGCACCATGTCCCTTCAGAAACCAAACTACTGATAGTCACTGGAATCTGAACTCATTTGGCCCTAGGATTCAAGAATAATCACTTAACCCTTTTTAGGCTGACTCAGTAAGCCTGAATGTGTGGGGGTTCAGAACTAGTAACTCCAAGATGTGCTTCTGCAGTATGAGAATCGTTTTGAGCAAGTTTAGCTGTGGGCTCAAGAGAAACTTCTGCCCCTCCCTCAACTATCTAGAAGAACTTAAATTAGAGGCCTTTCCCATAAAAAGAGATGATCAGAAATAAACTCTTTTGATCTATATATAGGGCAGGGAAAATTTCTATTTACTAAACATCTGCTTTTATTTAGTCCTGCTATGACCCTGTGAAGCCCCAAGGCACCTTACCTCATCCCTGGCTCAAAATGCCTTATACCTGTTTTCCTTTCTGTGTCTGAACCTCTTGCACACATGGGGTCTCTGACTCTCTCACATATGCAGGGTTCCCATACATATGTATGTACTGTTTGGTTATTTTCTCTTGCTAATCTGTCTCATGTCTATTTGATTATTAGAACAGCTAAAAGAACCTTGAGGATAGAGGGACGTTTCTTCCTCCTTCACAAGGTTTCCTTTAATTCAGTTAACTTGAGACATCCTTCTTCTTGCCTCTAGGTCCCTGATCTCCTGCTTGCCTTGGCCCTCACAGAATCTCCAGATGCTCTAGCTGTAGAGGGCCCTCCCTCCCTTTTGTTAGAGCATGCACTTTAGAAAACTTTCTGTAAATTTTTTATCTGCTTCTTTGAAATGTAAATATTTTAGAAAGCCTCTTACCAGATTTACATACAATCCAGGACTATCTTTCCCAAGAAACTGAGAGTCAGCCCTTTGAAATGTTATCATCAAGGAAGATAGCAACTCCGGATATCCAAGTCTCTATGGGAGAGTAAGAGCCTGACTTTGATGGACTCCTGGCTCTAGGATGTAAAACTACCTCCTATCCTTAAGACAGAGATATTTTTCTTTTTGTCTTTGTTTAAAGCCTATTCGCAAGCACAGGTTGGCCAGAATGCACCACCCATCAGTTTTTAAAAACTGTTTTAGTAGAGTTGAGTTCAGCCGACATTTTGATTTCTCTCCCCTCTTATCTCAAATTGTTTTCCTTGACTGTTTAACTTTGTCCAGTGCAGTTTTTTCTCTGACAAGTCATTGGATGTCTGTGTTTTTTTTTAATCCAGATATGTTGTTTATTTTATCTTTTTCATATTTTTTCATCCTTCATCTGTATTTGTAGGGGATTTATGGATGAACATATTACACTGTATCCACCAAAAATTTTCATTTTTTTCCTTTAGAGAGTACATTTTTAAAAGCATATGGTTAATACCCAAGTAAGTTACATAAATATCTATTTTATTTTATTTATTAAGATTAGATTACAAATTCAAACCTTTGGGAGTTGTTTCTTCAATAGTATAACACAAATCATCAAATGTAAGACAGCTCCAAATAAAATGAACTTTCGTTAATATATCTCTGCAATGGAAGTAAGATTTGCTAGGTCGCTAAGAGTTTACCATGAGATCTGAGTCATCTAAAACTCTCAATTTCCACAGAATGAAAACTGGTGCTAAAATAATGATCATTACTCATTCACTCTCATTGAAAAAAAAAAAAAGATTCCTTGGATTAATTTTCCCCTTGGATAAGAAAGGAGACTAATCAATGAATCAGAGATTCTTTTACTCCAAGGTTTGAAATTAGTGAGCTACCTTTAACTAACAGCATCCTAACTTTTTTTTTTTTTTTTTTTTTAAATTAACGGTAGGGTTAAAACAGCTTACCTAGGTTATCTTGACACAGCTCATGATGCAGTGGGAGGTAATGGCAGCTCTGTGAGTCCATCTATTTGTGGAAGTCTCTTGTCTAAACTATTGTAATCTGAAGACAGAAGAGAAATTAACAGATGTTTACCTTGAGATATGCTTTCAGCTCTCTTCAACACATTGAATTTTCAAAATCAATAGACTAATTACAACAGGATTTTGTTCTTGAAATAATTTTTAAACATTGTAGTTGAAACCAATATGGATAAGAATTCAAAATTCACACGAAATTTAATGCTAGAACCCCAGATTTTGCCAAATCTTTGACTTTAGTATGGGTATTCTTAGGTAAAGTCCCCAGGAAAAAGGTAAAACTTCTCTGCTAATATGGATATTACCAAGCAAGCATTTGAAAAGGAGCAGAGTTTGCTACCCCAAAATATCCCTTTTTGGGATTATTGATTATTGTAGGCTGGTAAACATTAAGAAACAGCAGACAGAGGAGGACTCTGAAATCCAAGTGGAAGTTACCCTTCTAAAAGGACATTTACATTTGTAAAGAAATACCTCCATTTGTAAAAGTGTGTCTTTCACTGTACCAGGCCTGCCTGCACTATCAACTAAGGACTTAGTAGCCTAGTAGTCTGGGACTTAATTCTGCATAGTGATCTCACCCTTGATTCTTGGGCTTTTCCTGGTAACCTCCCCAAACTGAGTCTCCACCCTCACTGTCTTTTAAGTGAAGGTGGTATTTAAGGTGATGGCTTTTGCCATTTGGGTGAGTTATTCAGTTTTCCTAAGTATACAGAAAGTATGCATGTTAATAAACTTTGTTTTTCTCCTGCTAATCTGTCTCATGTCAATTTGATTATTAAACCAGCTGGAAGAGAACCTAATAGGCAGATGAAAAATTTCCCTCGTAACACATTTGAGCAGATATGTGCTACGTGGGGCTGTTCTATCCACCTGTTTAAATCTGAAGAAAGGCAGTTAGGCATTTAAAAATGATGTCTCAATATTTACTTTCCAGTTTTTGGTGTTTTTTTGTTGTTGTTGTTTTTTGTTTTAATATAGAACCAAACTTTATTACACAGATATTTAAGAACCTAGTTAAGTAATGCAAAAGGCAAAAAACATCACTTATCAATAACTGATTTCTTATTACTCACAAGGCATCAAGGGGATATTGATTGTTAACTGGAATTATGTTATGAATTTTAATAAATTTCTCATTATTATTTAATTATATAAATAAAACCATATCCATTTGCCTAATGGGACTAAGCACTCAATATTTATATAATTTCTTGATTACTCTACTTCACAAACAAAATAGTGTGTCCTTAGTAATGTAGAAAGATGTGATAAGAAGAATATGAATTTAGGATCCAGGATCAGTGGAGCGCTGAGTCCAAGCCTTGACAAGTCTCTCATCCCCATTGATCCTCAAAGTCTAAAGTTGGTAAAGTGAGAATAACATCTCCTTATAATATTGCACTGAGGATGAAATGATCTAGTGATGTGTAAACTTAGCCTAACACAGTGCCTGGTTCACATTAGAATTTCATTAAATGTTAGTCTGATTTTTCTCATTTACAGTTGACTTACAAATGCTCTGTGAGAAAAGAATAAATACCATGTAAGATTTCACACCATCATCACTTACTTTAATATAACTACCAATAGAAAGTCTGGATTTATATATCATTTGCTAAACTATCCCACGCATCACAATGTCCCATGAGCTGTTCATAGTTTCTCTGAGGGATTACTTGTTCAGATAATTTCACAAGGTGCTAAATAGTATATACCTCCTTTTAGAGAACACTATGCATATTAGTGTATCATAAACTTTAAAATATCTGAAGTTAAAAAAAAAAGTAACCGAATCGTTCAGTTTTATATGATTATGTATATTATTTCAGGAAAGCCTGTTACAATAGTACTGGTAGCCCTTTCTTCCATCTTGGAGCAAAGTATGGGCAGATGTTCCATGTGAATTGAGTTTGAGGAGGACTTGCAAGGGGGAGGCCAAATCTTGTCCATGCAGGAGAATCACATTATGAGAAGAAAGAGAAAATTGAAATAGTCCAACAACTTTCTACCTGGAGACAAATATTGTGAATGACTTATTGTCTTAGTTTTCTATGTTGCATAAAAAATTACTACAAACTAGGCAGCTTCAAAACATACACATTTATTATCACACAATTTCTATTAGTCAGGACTCTGGGCATGGAATGGCGAGGTCTTCTGCTTAGACTATCACAAGGCTGTAGTCAAGGGTTGGCTAGTTCTGGGTTCTCATCTAAATCTTGACCAGAGAAGGATCTGCTTCTTAGATCTCCAAGGGTTCTGATAGAATTTATTTTCTTATAGCTGTAGAATTCATGTCAGTTTGCTTCTTCAGAGCCAGCGGTAGAGAAAGAGATTTCAGCAAATGGATACTTCAATCTTATGTAATTAGGCATGGGCAATCATAGACCTATGTACCATCTTTGCTGCACTCCATTGGTTAGAAATGAGTCACAGGTCCCAGATAAACTCACACAAGATCACAAGTACCAGGAAGTGAAATTCACAGGGATCACCTTAAAGCCTACATTCCACTTACAAATTTGTGTATGATTCAGAGAAGGAAACTTGTATAATAAATTAATTTTTTAAAGAAATGCTCATATGTTCAATGCATTATACTAAAATCTACAAACTTTGAATGCACCTGTTATGCACTAGGGTTTATACAATTAATTCATGTGCATAAACACATAGCATTTTATGAGATAGAAAAGGCAGGTGATATTTCATTCTGATTTCAGGATGAAAAATAAATTTCTGGTTTAGAAAATGCAAACGATGAACACAAAAAACATATCTTGTAAATGAAAAGGTCAGGGTGACCAGTGATGTCGTATGGCTATAGGTAAAAAATGCATCTCAGGGGCAGCTGGTTGGCTGAGTTTGTTAGAGCACGAGATCTTAACACCAAGGTCGCCAGTTCGATTCCCACATGGGCCAGTGAACTGCGCCCTCCACAACTATAGTGAAAACAACGGCTTGACTTGGAGCTGATGGATTCTGGAAAAACACACTGTTCCCCAATATTCCCCAATAAACATTAAAAAAAAATAAAATGTAGCTCAGTGTCAGATACATTGAGCTTTCACCTGGGAGAATTTTCAGCAAATACAAGTCTATTTTTTTTTTTCTTTTAAAAATAACATTTCTACTTAATTTACTTAGAATTGCTTAATGAACTACCAATTTCTTGGAATAACTTACTAAAATTAGTTTATATATTAATTGTAACTGTGTCTTTGCTTTTAACCAGCTGTTTAAATAAAAAAAAATATAAATAATATCTTCTGGCAAAGATCTTCAGATTCTTCAGAATATATTCATTATGATAATTGAATCACATGATATTTTTTACAAGAGCAAGTTCAGCTTCCTTTTTGAAAATAAGGTCAAAGTTCAGGTACAGAAAGAAAGACATTTTTAATCCCCCATACTAATTAATTATGTGATACCTTCCTGGCATGTTTTGGGGTTATTTATGTAGCTGATGTGTTTATATGGTCTACCTCTTTGGGGTGCATTGAATGAAATGTGTATTATGGAAAAATCCAATCATTTAAACATTCAAAGACAAAAAACTGACAAGAAAAAAATGTTTTTAGAAAATAAGGTACCTTTGGTATTCATTTACATGAATTTTTATAGTCATTTTTGTTAACTTTTTTTTTTCTTTCCATATATTTTAGCAATACCATGGCACTTTAGAGGTAATTGGATAAAAGCATTCAGGTAGATTTTTCTTTATAAAAGGATAAACTATGGGCCCACTTTGTGACTCAAGTTTTAGTGTTTGAGGAGCAATTATGTTGAAATTAGGCCAACTGTCCTGAAGAGTTTCTGACCAAACGAGCTGCACTTGTCACTGAGGGGAAGATCAAGGACACGTGGTAGGTTCCATCCCGCCACTCTCCTCTAGTGCCTTCCCCACACTTGCTTCTTTCAGGGTATCATGCAATGGATTTTATTCAAATTTTTCCATAAGAATTTGTGAGTTGAAATAATACACTCACTTTTAACACATTTTATCAATACAAACCCATAAACAAAGATTGATCATGCTATGTCACAGTTTCTTAACCTTGGTTCTTCCGACATTTTAAACCAAATAATTTTTTGCTTTTGTGAGGGGGCGGCTCTGTACATTGTAGGATGTCTCGCAGGATCCCTGGCTTCTACTCACTAGATGTCAGTAGTGCCCCTCAGTTAGGAAAACCAAAAAAAAACAAAAAACTTTCCAGACATTGTCAAATGTGTCCTGTGGGGCAAACCTACCTGAGGTTTGCAAACCTTTGCATTATACAATGTTTACTATTAGATATCTAAAATGCAGTTATGTCTAAACAAAGAAACTAAAAGGAAAGGGGCTAACAGTGGGAAAAATGACTTTAATACATTGAAATGATTGAGATAACATAAATAGTGCATATGAAATTGTCTAATGAAGTACTGGTCAAATAATAAAGACTCCATCTATATTACTTCAGTTACATACATGTGAATTCTATAAGGATAAACAATATCTGGGGATGTTAAAATCAACCATTAAAAATATTAAAATACTAAATGGTTTGTCCAAAAATACTATTGTTTCCATTTTCCTGTATGCTTGAAAATTTTCAAAATAAAAAGCTCATGAAGTAACAACAATTAATAATAAAATACAAATAAAATTGTAGAGTATCATGAAACATAAATAATGAGATTCGTGGGCTACAGCCCAATGAATCCCTCACAGAGGGAGAGTGTGATAGTTGATTCATATTTCATGATGAAGTGAAGATACATACCCAAAGAAACCTTTTAGTTATGGTTTCTATTGACCTAATTTCCAAGAAACACAAATACTTTTTGCCCATGTAGATGATGAATCATATGCAGTTTTTGTTCAATTGTTGCAGCTTTTTTGGGGGGGTTGGGGGTAGAGTGGAGATTCAATAGGAAAGAAGAATTTTTTCTTGATACGTTTATTCTTTTTTCCTTTGAACATTGATGATAATTAGTAGATATGTGATTCATCCTTCAGAGTACTTTTTCAGTGAAGGGTGAAAAATGATCAGAAAAATATATGTATTATATTAGTAGCAGACTAATATCAATCAGTCAGTACAATAATATATATATATATATAATTTATATATATATATATATATATATATATATATATGAAATTTACATTAATAGCAAAATAATACTAATGAGGACCAAGCTTTTAATTTTATCAGAGACAGAAAATACAATCATAGTTATGTTAAAAAATATACCTTCATGTTTTATTTCTTACATCCAGGTCGTCTTAAAAACATATAAAAAGCATTTCTCAAATGTAAAACCAATTTAATTATGCAAAGACATTTATTTTCTTGAGGACATTTATCCTATACTTTTTTTCAGGAACATAGTTAAGAATTTCCACAAATTTATACTCTGTACAAAGTAAATACAACTATTCCTTCTTTAAGTCAGGTTTGGAGACTTTATGGTTAAACTATATTCTTGAAAACTTTTTTAAAGATTGGTAACCTCTACCTTCCTTTGTAACTATCTTCTCAAATAATTTGCATCTTTAATGATTCTTCCATCATCTTTTTTTTAAAAAAATAATTATTTTTATTAAAATAATACCAGTGTTTAATTTAAAAAATCAGACACTTCTTAATACTTATTCTAAAAAAATAAAGCAATTGCTTACCCTATACATTCCTATTCCCTATCCAGATATATATATATATGTATGCATGTATTTTTTAGCTGTTTTGTTTGATATTTACCAATATATTAACTTTAAAAGACTGTTTATACTATTGGGTATTTATTTTCTGATTTGGCTGTCTATTACTTTCCTATCATGGAAAAGAATGGCTTAACTCTTTTTTCCTAATTTCTTCCAAGAGTTTCTAAAATGTTGTATCACAATAATTTATAAAATCACTAGAAAATGATCACATGTATTAGGTTGATGCAAAAGTAATTGTGGTTCTTGCAATTATTTGTAACCTTTTAAACCACAATTACTTTTGCACCAATCTAATATACATAACTCTACAAATAATATTCACAGCAAAGACATATGATGTAAATTTTCTCTTGAGCTCAACTCTTAGTTTGTCTTTGAGGTATTATTATATCTCACTTTTTACTTATTTTATCCACACAATTCTGACAAACAGTAATTTTCCTTCTAAGGCATCTAATATGTAACAAAATACATTGTTTCTTTCTTTTACTTTTTTTTTTTTTTTTAAATCTATGGACAATCCTCTTAGAACCCATCTTTCTCTTCCAAAATGGAGTGTATCATCTCTAAGCCTACTTCCAGCTGTTTTCCTGATCTTTCCCTTTATCATTATCTTCTAAATTATCTTCAGGTCTCTTTCCATGGTTGGAAACCATTTATTCCTCTTTTAATGCATATTTGTCATTTTTTGCAGAGCACATGCACCTCCAGCTATCAGAGACTTTTTGTGTCTGAAAAGGACTTTTATTTTACCTTTCAACTGTATTTCAGTTACTTGTTAAGGTTAATTTGCTTATTGCTCTTTGGAAGCTGCAGCTCTGTAAACCAACTAGTGTTCATATCTCCATCCCAAACCTGTCAGTACCACTGGGCATTCAATAAGTCATATAAATCTTGTCTTTCAGTTTTGAGAATTTTCTGGTATCACTACTTTTACAATTTCTTTTCTATGTGTATTTTCTGTTCAGGTGGAACTTGTATTGTTTAGATTTTGAGCTCCTTGGTCTAAGCGCACACACACACACACACACACAAGGTCAGACAATTCAGTTCACGAACTAATCTTAGGAAAAGTACTACATTCCTCATTGCTGAATATCACTATGGTCACCTTCGAAGTACTCCCCTTGGGAAGCTATGCACTGATGCCACACCTAGTTCACCCTTCAAAGCAATTTTGGAACTCTTTTTCTGGAATGGCCATCAGAGCTGTCATCGTATTACCATTGATGTCCTTTATGTCATCAAAATGTCTTCCTTTCAATATTTCCTTTATCTTCGGGTCACAAAAAAAGTCATTAGGGGCCAGATCAGATGAGTAGGGAGGGTGTTCCAAACAGTTATTTGTTTACTGGCTAAAATCTCCCTCACAGACAGTGTCACGTGAGCTGGTGCATTGTTGTGAAGCAAGAGCCGTGAATAACTGGCGACAATTTCAGGTCATCTATCTTTTTCACACAGACTTTTCAGCATTTCCAAATAGTAAACTTGGTTAACTGTTTGCCCAGTAGGTACAAATTCATGATGAATAATCTCTCTGACATCAAAAAAGATTAGTGACATTGTTGTAACAAGTTCGCAAACTTAATTGTCAACCTCAGTATGTTCCTTTGCTGTGTTCTGTTTCTTTATCTTTTGATTTTACTTTCTGGAGAATTTCCTTAAATTTTTCTGCCAGTGCTTGTACTTATTTTGTTTCAATTTATGTTATTTTTATCTCTCAGAGGACATTAATTATATATATTTTTAGGCAAAACTTACTTTTACGTTCATTAGTTTTTTTTCCACTGTGTTCTCTTTCATTCTGAGTTCTGATGTATCACTTTTCTCAATCTATTTCATGTAAGAATCTACCTTCAAATATCTGATAATCTATAGTACTCTATGTAGAACTATATATGTGTATTTGTGTATATATAGAGAGACATCAAATGTTTACTGAAGAATAACATTAAAGCACATATGCAAATCATAATGGTATAGTTCACAATATTTTCACAAATAGCATATTCATGTAATCGGTACTCTGAGAATTAGAACTACTGGCACCCTTGAAACCCTTCTCATCCTTATATAAATGAAATTATACAATATGTATTCTTTCTGCCTGGCTTCCTTTGTTCAGTATTGTTTCTATTAGTTCCATCTATATTCTTGCATGTAATTCTAGAGTGTTTGTTCTCATTGTTATATAGCAATGTAGAGTATACTATGATTATATTATTAAGTTGATGACTGGAATATAGGTAATATACAGTTAGGAACTAATACAAATAGTGCTAGTTATCAATCTCCTTGCAAATATCTTTTTGTCACATGTGTACATGCTTTTATTGGTATAGTAGGAGGACTTTTGATGGGTCATATGATATACATACCTGTACTACCAGTTATACAAAGTGGTTATAACAATTTAGACTTCATAATTAATGTCTGTTTTTTTTTTTTCTTTTCTTTTCTATCCTATGTCTTTACCAATTATGTGCTTACTAATTCCAGAAATTTTTAATTTGGTCATTCTAGTGGGTAATTTGTCATATCTTAATATTGTTTTCATTTGTATTTCCCTGATGACTAATGACATTGAAGAACTTTCATACATGTATTGGTCATGTGTTACTCTCTTTTGTAAAATTTGTTTAAAATTTAATTTTTGATACAGATTGCAGAATATCCCCATCGAGGTGTGAGAAGATACTTGCCTATGCCTTGTATGTTAACATGCCCAGAACATCTTTAGTTACCATACTTCTCCATGAGAGCATAGGAATCTTTCTCTACTTCAAAGTTAATTATTCAAATACTCTCTAAGAATTAATTTCAGTATGTAGAATAATTTTCAAAAGATATAATGTAATCCAAACCAACAAACATTTTGATGACTATATTATAGAAAGATACATAAATGTAATGTATTAGAAGTTATTTTAATTAAGAAGTAACTCTGGAGATGCATCTAAAATAATATTTTGCATGCATCTAATTAAATATTGTATATCAAAGAGATTTCCTTAACAGCATCTCTTCTTATTTGCATAATAATTAACATAAATTTTTATTTATATGGTAAAATTAATGCAATAGTGTGAAAGAAAAATTATAGATATGATTTTTTTCTTACTTATATTTATTCCAATATTCACTTTGAAATCATTTCAAAATACTGAATACCTCCTATGATATATAAAACACTTTTAAATGACTACTTAAAATCTGTTTTGACACACTGAATATATTTATTTTTTATTCCCATGTATATACTGATGTTCCAAAGTAACATCACCATACTTTCATATGTGACAAACAGTTGTTTTCACTCATTAGTTATTTGCATTCTATATTGATATTATAGATATTTGTTATGTTTATTTTATGCATTTTTTATATTTATTGTGTCCATTTTCCTTTCCTCTCCAGAGCTATTAGAATGTAATTGGTGACAGGATGGGAGAGATAAATTCTAAAGTTAGAATAAACAACATAAAAGAAAGATCACATTTGACTGAGTGGGGTGTACTTTAACCCAGTTTTGGATCCACAATATTTTCCTGCGTCATTATCTGCTCATTAAATCATCTCCTCACCCTCAAAACAAAAACAAATAAACAAAACAAAACAAAACAAAAAAACCAGTAAACATGACCCTTAGGATTCCTAGTTCTAAATAGTGTGAACACTCTAAACATAGTTACAATGGAAGATATCTACTCAAGACATACTCTTTTTAAACTTTATTCTACAAAGGGTGGATTGAAATGAAGAAAAAAAGACTATAGATGGGATATATATCATTGCCATTACTATACGGATAATAACTAGAAAGGCTGCAAGGAACATGGGAAAGAAGAAAAATAATAGATATCATAAAGGAAATATCAACACATTTGCATAATCACTTAAAACAATAATAGTACTGAAGAAGGTCATCTTTTGCCAATATGATTTATACTCTAAAGATGAGAAAATGGTGTTTGTCATATCTATTTGCACTATAATTTGGGTTATCCTTAAGAATTTATAACTCTAATTCATTAGAAATAAAATTCTGAGCTTGCATCATCAAAGCTATGTTTGCTCTAACACTTCGAAATTAATTTTTAGAAACATTTTTTTTTCTCGTTTTTGGAAGGAGCACTAACCTAGAACGCCTCCTTGTTGGTGGTTTTTGAACACTATGTCAGGTTTATGTATACCCAATAGTTTCTAATCAATGTGAAGTTATTATTAGTCAAAATTTTTAATATTATAAACAAATGTCCATAAATTTCCCCTTCAAGTTAAACATTTAGAGATAATATATGCTTACTTTCCCAGATAACACTAACGTTGGGCCCGTCACTTCGATTCCCATAGGTTTAGTTTTTTTTCTCTTTGAAAAGAAGAGTAACAGTAAATTCCTTCTCAAGATTGTTATGTGCATTGTATAATTTATTTAAGCTACTCAATGCGTCATCTTAGCATATAACAAATTTTTATCAATTACATGAATGGATTATAACTATTAATAATCAATATATATTTCACAGGAACTTTCAAAAGGGGTTTTTGTACAAAATATTGATATGAATTTAAGAGTGTAATTTAAGAAAAATTCAAATTATTTTGGTTTGAATAAAGTTAAACAGAATGCAATACATATTTATATGAGGCTTTCCAAATCACTAATATGCTTATGGTGTCATGATCATCATGCAGGAATTTTTATTTACAGTATTTACTAAGTTCATTTGACCAATTAACATTAGTGGAGGAGAGAGGAGCTATATTAGGGGAATTGCATTCCATGAATTCAGTCCCTATGCTCACTCACTTCTTAGTCCTAGGTATGTTTCCAAGCACAGGTTTAATTAAATGCGACTTGAACTTATGATGCCTAATGAGATGTCTATTTAATTCATCACGTGAATTTAAGCCACAGCAGGTTAATTTTACATGTAGCATTTTTTGTCATTTTGGTCTGTTTACATAAAAATTGACATCCTTATTTAGTTATTCATAAATTTAGTTCACAAATAATTTTCATCATTTTAAAAACATATGTAGTATTTTAAGATAGTTGAAACAGAGACAATATTGTACTATATAATATGTAAAAACTAGTCATACATTAAAATTATTTTATAAAGAAAACTTTAAAAATACATAATTGCTCACTTTCAGAATCCTATTTATTTAGTAAATGTCTTACTTGATCATATCAACAACTCTTTTAACTTTTCAACCTTATTTCAAACCTCAAAACTATTTATCTTTTATATGAGCACTGAGAGAACGGCGATGAAATCACCCTATTAAAACCAAGACCCAATAATAAATCCTGAGATGCTTAATTTTTCAAATAAAAGCAGCCATTTATCCTATAAAAACATAACTAAACAAAGATGAATTAACTTATTTGTGAAGAAGTTTCTTGGGGGCAGAAAAGTGATTATGATGTTAAATCAGCATTTCAAATATAAATTATTTATGGTAGTCTTCCACACAACAATAAAAAGTAAGTCCATCCTCCAGAAAACTGTGCAGTTTTAAAATTCTAATATAATGATTTGTACTTAGTCCAAAATTGTTCCCTAGAGCAAGATTTTTTTTTCTTTTATTTTTTTCGCAAGGCCAGGTTGGTGCTTAAAAGAAGAACAAAATAATAATAATAATAATAATAATAATAATAATAATAATGAAAAACAAACTGTTTTTGATCCCATATCTTCATCGTTTATAAATCCATTTGTCCTTGGCATTTCATCTAATCTCTAAAAGTTTTAGTTTCTGATTTTTAAAGTAGAATGAGTAGTAGCATGTACTGTTACCTTAGGCAGAAAGAATAGGGCTGCGGGGAGAGAGGGGGCAGGAAAAGAAGAAGGAAGTGAAGGGAGACAAAGGAAAGAGGAGATGAGATCACTCTTAAGGTGCAGCTACCAGACGGCTAGAACTCAATTTTGGTAACTCAGGAGGCCATTTGCCCCTCAAGGTGGACTTAAGCTAATTATAACAGATTACAATACTACTAACATTGCTGGGCAGGGAAAAATCTCTCCCTCTCTGTCGCCATGACATTTCCGACAAGGGCCAGATGCGGACAAGGGAATTGCACCTCCTGACATGAAAGAGTGGTCAGCGAGGACCCGCCTGGAAACACCTGCAACGCCACCCCTAAATCTTGAATAGTTCGTGCCCTAGATCTAATAAAATCCTAAGCCTCTTTGTTATTCAGTGCAGTTGCTCTTCTTCTGGGCTTGCCCCTTCTCATGCCATTTTGACATTGTACTGTTTTCTTTTTTTCAATAAGTCTACTACTTGCTTGGCTTTGCTTACTTGGCTTATTTGGTACATTCTTGAATTCTTTCCTTTGATGACACCAATAACCTGTTCCTTGGCAACAGTACCACATAGGGTGGTTGGGAGGTTTAAATTTGATGATTTAGGAAAAGGTCTAACAAAAAATGTATTTCTCAAAAAAATGTTCTTGGGGAAAGATTGGGCATAAATATTTCAGTTTTTAATTTGTTTAATTATTTATACATTTGACTTAAACATTTACTTCATGCAGAGAAGTCAGTTCTTTAATAGGCATTGAATGACTCTTCATGTTTGTGGAAATGAAATTGAGAGTTTTTGTTTTGTTGGCCATATTTTGTTTGAAAGGAGGAAGTTGTAAACCAAAAAGGAAGTTTTGTTAACTGTTTTAGATTCAAGATTTACTAGGCTAAATGTTTTCATTTATAGATTTTGCCTTTGAACTGTTTAATTCTCTTAGAGAATGAAGAGTAGACTGCTTATAATTCATGTCCTAGAGTATTTGATTAAGTTGAAGCCTAGAAAATTAGATTTAACAAATATTCCCATCTTACATTTTCCATTTTTTGTTTTATATATTCCATACCCACACTGCTCATTTTGTGTTTATTATAAATTTATTATTTTTAAAAATAATGTAAGCAATATCACTAAGTGAAATAAACAGATTTTAATAAAAATAACTTTAAATTCTAAAATATATGTATTATATATTGTATTAATAAGTGCTATTTTTCAAAAGAGAAAATTATGTGAATTCACCACACTAATGATACCATGTTTATGCTATTGTATATTTATTTAAAATACATTTAATTAGGTGAGAAACATTATTAATTTTGAACTATGTAATACCTTTCGATCACATTTATTCAGCAAGTTAGTCAAGGAGAAGCCTAGTAATTGTTTTTGTTTTGGGTTTTTTTCTTTTTCTTTTTTCGTTAAGGAGGATTATGTTGAAAACCCATTTTCTTGAGATGTTGTGCTCTATTTTTAAATGTATTTGTAATTCTCTATAAAGAGATAAAATACATTTTAATATGATGACTGCAATCATCATCAAATTTTTACTTGTGTTCTTTTTTTAGGTAACTCGATGCAACTATAATTTTAATGGAAATTGTTTCTACAATGTTGGTATTTTAATTATCACATTTTTCAAATTGGGCTCCAAGTGCTCCACTATAGTCATTCACACCTGTGTCCTTTGATGGAGGAGTAACACATGTCATGCATATTAAGTCTTTATGTGTATTATGAAAATCAAGAGGTAACCTAGGTTCTTTTACATATTCATTTTGTGGAGCATGGCCAGTCTCCTGATCAGAGACAATCGTAGATATTGTACTTTATAACTAGAGTTTCTTTGAAGCCTCAGAATATCCCAGAGAGAAAAAAAACTTACATAATTTAGTTACAAGCCAAATCTCTTCTTTCCAATTATAATACGCTGTATTTCAAAACTCACTTTCAATATCAAACTCATGGTTTCCTCTGGTACTCACATGTTTGAGTTGGAAGCTTTCTCATTGACTGCAACTTTTTAAACCTTTATTATTATTGTTTTAAATAAATTTTATTGGGGCATATTGGGGAACAGTGTGTTTCTCCAGGGCCCATCAGCTCTAAGTCATTGTCCTTCAATCTAGTTGTGGAGGGTGCAGCTCACTGGCCCATGTGGGAATCGAACTGGCAACCCTGTTGTTCAGATCTCCTGCTGTAACCAACTGAGCTATCCGGCCAGCCCTAAGCCCTTATTTTTTAATTCTTCAGTATAATCTTACCTATGCTGAATCTCTGACTCAAAAGCAAAGAACAAATTGAATAAAGTCAAGAGCACAATTTGCTCTTACGCAATAATCACTCCCTAATAAGTAATGGATTAATAAACATAATAAAATAAAATAAAATAAATAAGATAAAAAAAATAAATAAAAAGTGTCCCCCAGAACACCACAGTTCAGTAGATGAGATCTTTGTGGGTCTGAGGAAATGGATAGAAATACAACGTTTGATTCACTAAAATCCTTGTGCTTTAAAAAATCCATCTTAGAGGCTGTCATCATGAACACTCTGGTTCAAACTCCCTGCACATTTGGAAATCTCTTAGAGATTAAGATCTGAGCCCCCACATCTCTAGTACTCCTGAGACTGTTAAAAATCAATTTATATTTCTGTACTGTGTGTGAGAGACTGTGCCTGTGTGTGTAACTCTATTCTCTCTTCCTGGAATTATTTGTTTCCCTCAGTACTCTTTTTTTTTTTTTTTTTTTTTTTTTTTTTTTTTTTTTTTTTTTTTTTTGTCTGGGGAATCTCACTTATCTTTCACAGCTATTTTCTAATATCACTTCCACTGGAGCTCCTCTCACTTTCATCATGGATACTTAGTCTCCTGAGGAATTTTTCTTAGCATTTTATTCATAACTACTACATCACTTAGCATGTGGGATAGTAATGATCTGTTTTATAGGTTTATTGCTCACTCATACTCCCGATTGTGCTTGCTTGCATTGAAAATATAAATTGCACTTAGCACTTTATTTATTTTCAGATCCATGCCATCTAGCAAGGGTCTGATATACAATTAGCACTTGAATTATATATTTGCTGCAGAAGAAATCAACTATTCACATATTCTCTTATGGCAAGAATAAAAAAAAGGAATAGTTTGCTGAGTATACAACCTATGGAATAATAGAAAGTACTGTAAGATTAAGTGGAAATTATTTTCTTTGTTTGTAAATGGCAAAGAAATTACCCCCACCCCCCACTTCTTTTAGAATGTTTTCCTTGGAAAGATAGTAAGTCTGAGTTTCTATTCTAACTTTTGGAATACATGAAAATATCGTTAAACATAAGCTTACTCTCCAGTTTTTACTGGAGTGTAGAGATACCTCCAAGGGATATCTAGACAATCGAGAGGTCATCTCAAGTAGATTATAAACAAATCTTTGGAATTAGTTTAAGGGTCTTTTAGGACTTACAGAACGTTGTCAAAAAGGGTAATCCCTTTTGTTTGTTAAAGATAAGGAAGTTGTGGTTTTTTTCTCCTGCTTCCCTTTATGAAATGTGTGACACTTCATCCGAATTTTGTAGTCACCTTCATGCTAACTTACATAAAAATACATCTCTTAATGCTAATCTAGTGATAAATTGTGTTTCCTCTTTCTTCCATATTGGTATGAAAGTGTCTTCTGTTGGCAGGAATGTTTTATTTCTCTAGCATACACACCCACACACATATGTATGCACACATGCACATATAGCACAGATAGATTAAGGCATCTTTTAAATCAAAGTATTATAGAACTGCATGTGTAAATGGTAATGGAGCATAGATTCAGTCTGTATAGATTTAAATCAGCAATTCCCAAATTCTGAGCCCTGACGTGAGGACAGTTAAAGTATTCCCATAGTTACATAGTTGGGAGAAAAACAACTTGCTTTTTTCTTTTCTTTCTATTTCAATTTTCACAATGTGTCTTAGCATATTAATACTGCCTTTGCAATAAAATAATAAAAAAAACTTATTCATTTTTTATATTTATAAATATATGTATCTACTGAATTATTGTGCACATATTACCTATTACAAACTCTAGAGATCACCTCCTCTGGAATACTCTTTTGTGAAAAGATGATCTTGCTAGATTAAATGAAGGAGACAGGTGACCACAGGGATACTTTGGAGAGTTTGAATATTGGAAAAGGTACAATGACAGCAAATGGATGCAATAGGGCATTGCAGGTAGACACAAAACTCTTGCCATGGTTAGGAGAGTGCAGCAAGAAATACATTTGCCTATAAACACAGTGGGTATTACATTATATCACATATTATAACAAAGACACTCATCCAGGAAATGAAATTACCAATGAGGAAAAAAATAGGAAGAGGGAAACTTAAAAGAGGTTTCGAAGAAAAGAGTAATCTGAATAAATTATAAGTTGGTGAATATAAAAGAAAAAAATATTAAAGAGAATTTCCAAACTTATCAGCACTGCTGATGACAATGTCACCAGTCACCCAGATAGAACAATTCTGATAGGTTTAGATAACAATCAGATATAATAATATATTGTTAACAAATTAATGTTAAGCATGGTATTTTTTCAATATAGTCTAATTGAATACAATCATTTAGTAAATATGTTAGCTATAGAGAACTACCGGCTCATGCATTTAATCTATAAGAAAACATTTATTGAGACTTTTTTTTTGTTTTTTTAATTGTTGTAGGAATGCAATCTGAGTGCTATCCTCAACAATTTTTTAAATGCACAATACAGTATTGTTAACTATAGGCCCAATGCTGTACAGCTGATCTCTAGGATTTACCCATCTTACATAACTGAACCTTTATACCCATGGAACTGTGAGTGCTGCCTCCATCCTCTGGCAATCAACATACTATTTTCCATTTCTATGTTTTTGATACCTCATAAATTGAATCACGAAGTATTTGTCCTTCTGTGACTGGCTTAAATTATTTAGTGTAATGTTCTCCAGGTTCATCCAGGTTTCATATATGGCAGTATGTTCCTCTTATTTTTTTAAGGTTGAATAATATTCTATTATATGTATATACCACATTTTATTTATTCATTTATCTATTGGTGGACACTTAGGTTATATATTACATCTTGGCTATTGGGAATGACGCTGCATTGAACGTGGGAGTGCAGATATCTCTTTGAGATCCTAATTTCAATCATTGTGGATATTAAATCAGAAGTAGGATTGCTAAATCACATTGTAGTTCCATTTTTAGTTTTTTTGAGGAGTGTCCATACTGTTTGCCACAGAGGCTAGGCCAATATGCATTCTCACCAACAGTGTACAAGAATTCCAATTTCTCTACATCCTCACCAACATTGTGTGTATGTGTTTTAGTAGCCATGCTAACAGTGTGAGGTGATACATCTTATTGTGGTTTTGATTTTCTTTTCCCTGATGATTAGTGACGTTCAGCATCTTTTTATACACCTGTTTACCTCTTAAACGTTTGTATGTCTTCTTTGGAGAAATGTCTGTTCAACGTGTTTGCCCACTTTTAAGTCAGATTCTATGGTTTTGTTGTTGATGTTGTTGTTGTTACTGAGTTGTATGAGCTCTGTATATATTTTACACATTAAAACCTGATCAGATATATGGTTTGCAATTTATTTTCCATTCCACAGACTACATTTTCAGTTGGTTAGTTCTTTCCTTTGCCGTATAAAAGCTTTTTAGTTTGACATAGTTCCACTGTTTTTTTGTTTTTTGTTTTTTGTGTGTTTTTGTTGTTGTTGTTGTTGCTTGTGCTTTGGTGTCATATTCAAAAAAACATTTCTAAGACCTATGACAAGCAATTTTTACCCATGTTGTTTTTCTAGGAGTTTTACAGTTTACATTTTTACATTTAACTCTTTCATCCATTTTGAGCTGACTTTTTTTTTGTATATGGTGTAAGATAAGGGTCCATTCCATTCTTCTGCATGTGAAACACCATTTGTTAAGACACTAGCCTTTCTCCAATGTTCATTCTTGCCCCTCGTCAAAAATTAGTTGACCCTATCTATGTGAATATTTTCTGGGCTCTCTATTCTGTGCCATTGGAGTTCATGTCTGTTTTTATGTCAAAATTATATCTTTTTGATTAGTATAGCTTTGTATTATATTTTGACATCAGGAACTGTGATGCCTATTCTATCTCCAGTATGCTTTGTCCAGTGTCTTTTGTGGTTTCATATTAATTTTAGGATTTTTTTTCTGTTTCTGTAAAATGTGCCGCTGGGATTTTATTAGATATTCCATTGAATCTGTAATTTATTTGGGTTCTATGGACATTGCAACACTATTAAATCTTCCAATCCATAAATATGGAATGCATTTCCATTTATTTGTGTCTAATTTCTGTCATCAATGTTTTGTAGTTTACAGTGTACAGTCTTTTGTCTCTTTGGTTATGTATAATCCTAAGTATTTTTTTTTTGATGCTATTGTTAATGAGATTTTTTTAGTTATTTTTCTTTTCAGATAGTTTGGTGTTAATATATAGAAATACCATTGATTTTTGTTGCTGACTTTATATCCCAAAACTTTACTAAATTTCCTATATAGAGAAAGAATTTATCTCAACATATTGAAGTTCACATATGAAAAGCTCATAGCTAACTAACATCATACTCAGTGATGAAAATCTGATAATTTTTTCTCTAAGACCAGGAAAAAGTCAAGGATGCTTCCACTTGCTACTTCTATTCAATATAGTAGTGGAAGTCCTAGCCAGAGCAACTAGGCAGGAAATGTAATAAAAGGCATCCAGTCAGAAAGGAAGAACAATGATCTCTTTTAGCTGGTGTTATGATATGTAGAAAACCTTGCAGATGCCACACGAAACTCTTAGAACTAATAAGAAACCTCTTATTCTGAATGCTTTGTTTCTTTTCATGTCTTATGTAACATAGAGAGGTGATATACGCGTAGTGTGTGTCAGTCCAAAGAACAGACAACTCATAAGTATTAAACCAGCTAGTATAACAGAGATCTCTAATTGTAAAGGTGTCCAAAGTTTCAGTTATATTCACAATAACTCCCAAAACAAATGAAATAGAAAGTAGAACATATAATTAAAAATATTAAACAGAGAGTAGAAAATTAAAGAACACTTATCAATAAATTAATTAGGTCATATTTATCTTCCATCTTTTTAAAAGTGTTTCACTCATTAAAAATAAATGACAGTTAATATGATTGTTTTTAACAGATTACTTGCTTCTCAATATTACCCAAGAAATAATTTCCAAAATTAAAAATAAATACATCTCAAAACAATTTACAATTTAAATTGATTTTCAATTTATAGTCACTAAATTGTGAAAAGTACAGTTTATATAAATGTGGACTATTATAAGTAATTTAAATTCATATAAACATGTGTTACTCTATTAAATTTTAATATTTATATCTTTCTTTTAGCATATGCTCTTAACTTTTTGTAAATATGAAATTAGCAGTAAAATTTATTTGTTTGAATTAATCAAAGTAGGAATAATATGGCACTTTTAATGCTTTCTATCAACCAATCAACACTCAATAAAGATGGAATGCTTCAATTACATAAGAGCACAGTAAATGCTAAGAGACTTAAAAGCTTTTTGGTTTGTATTAAAATCCATTTTACAATCTGTTTTTAAAATAATTGCTCACTAATGGGTATCATCATTCATTTGTGAAGAGTGCTTGGAGAGAAGTTTTTAAATAGGTAGTTTTAATTCAGTTTCTGTAAAGTTTACTTTAAATTAAAGCTTGCAATTTACTAACTTTGCCCCCTTTTCCTGCCCAGATCACCAATGCTACTCTTAATGCTTTCTGTGAACAGACCAATTCATTCCACATTGAGTTGCTATTTATTCTTCTATTCTTCTTACAATTATTTCTCCTTGAAAACATTCCCAGCAGTGGGGTGGCATCAGATAATTTAGTGGGTGGGAGGGAGAAACATCTAAATGGTAGAACTGAAGATACTAATGTAAGGCTATTAAAAAAGAAGTGTGGAGATACGTATCAGGCTTTCTAGTTCCTTTTAGATTATAGGGTAGAATACCATCAAATCTTCCAGGATTTATAACAGCCTCATTTTGGGTCTGGGAAAAAATGGAAACTACATTAAAATCAACCACCTTTTAGGTGGCCTAATCCTCATGACAGAGTGTTTGGTAAGTTCCTACTGGCTTGAAATTTCCTTTCACAGAAGATATGCACCATTACCCTTGATTATCTCTCTGAAATTGTTTGATTAGAATTACTCCTCAGGGCTAAACTATGAATACATACACTCACTTAGTTGTTAACAGCCTCGAAAAGCAAACAAATAAGCAAAGCAGCAAGCTGCTTGCTTGTAGTAGAGGAATGGTGCCAGAACTTTGCTAAATAATTCCCTGATTAGTGAGTATGTGGACAGAAATATTCCTCAAACAATATATCTTTATAAATTCCCTTAAGACTAATTCACACCAGGCAGACAGCCTTAATGTGGACTGCTTAATTCAACATCTGATTTCTTCTTCATACACATATTTCTACATACAAGTCATAGTAATGGGCTACAGCAATTAATGTGAAACTGTACTGTAGACAAACTTGTTAAAATATTTGAAAACTATGTGCAATTGTTTTCCTTTTTTTTTTTCCAGAGAGGTCAGTATATTTAAAAGGACAGATAGGAATTTATCGACTGAACTAATATCATTATTTTTAAGAGGAAAGTTTAAAGTGCTATATAAGAAAGTGGTCGTTTGAGTGTGACACTAACTGCAGAAGTCATTTCCAACAGAGTTCTGGTGGGATGCCTAGTATTTCAGCAGACATTTAACTTTGATTCAAACTTTGAAAGGAAAAAATGGAATAGTTCTTTATTTACTCAGATATGTTTCTTAACTATGGCTATTTTAAGACTGATTAATTCTTATAACAGAATACATATTTGTGTAGCAAAATGAGCAGAAGCAATTGTCTTTCAGTTAATTCAGTGTGGCTTCTTCATTCGTTGTGGAATATTTCAAGAATCAATAGAAGAGAGTATTCAGATTTTATTTCTAAAGCTTAGTTTAGAATCATAGCATATTAAAAACAGGAGACATAAGGATTTAGGCATTTCAATTCTCTAATTGAAATGTGTTGTTTAATGCAATAATACTTAATATTGGAAAGACAATAAATAAAATCAATGGTGACCTATAAAATAAACATAAATAAAACTCTCAATCTAAGTTCTGTGTAATATTAGTACAACGCTTGGAAATTGAAAGCATCTTATTCACAATCCCACAGTAATGAGTTGGACTCTTTTCTTTAAAATGTAGATATAAGAAAGACTATATATAGTATTATGCTTACTGTTGTCTTTAAATGAAGTATACTCTGCAAATGGAAGATTCATGTACAAATACAAATATTGAAGGATCTTGAGGAGAGACTCCAAAGTGAAAGCACGTTTTTTGTTTTGGCCAATGTTAAATATGAAGATACATATGAATCAAGGCAGTTGTGTTGTTTTTATCAGTATATTAAAATTCAAGTTTTGAAGGAATATAAAATATTTTATTTTCTCTTATTTTTAGAACAATTTTAAAATTAAATGAAAACAACCACCTAGAAAATGCAATGCGATGCCACTACACACACACTCACATACACACACACACACACAGAACTTCTTCAAAATGCCAATTTTCTTTGTATTTCTTCTGAAATTATTTGTAAGCCATCTTTAACGATCTGATCTCCTGGTAATCTGTATGAAACTGTTAACCCCAAAAATAGACATTTCGAAAAGGCTACATCACAAAAACTGACCTTGCAATTTAGATATAAATTATAATTACTTATGTGCATTTCCAGGGCAACCAGTTAGTCCATTTTGTATTAAAATAAAATATATTAATATTAACAGTGGCAAAATGTCTCAACTTCATCCATTTTGCCTTCGCTGGAATAAGGTAGCAAATTGTGGTTGCTAGAGTATGTTAGCTCTGTAAAAGATACAGAAAGTCAGTGTCACAGAACAGTAGAGAGACAACTATTTAATATAATAGTCCAACCACTCGTTTTATTTTCCTGGTAGATACTATAATAAAATTCAAAAAAATGGGAAAAGAATAACTATTAAATACTTACTGACAATTCATGTGTCTCAAATGGTTTAATGGCATATCTGCCTGAATTTTGAAATTAACAAAATTACTCTTTGATATATCTTCAACGTTATGAGCTTCCACAGTAGGAACAAATGCAAATGTGTCAAGTTATCAAGTCTCAGAAACTAACTATTCTCAAGAAAATTGTTAAAATAATTCCTATTAAAATTATACATTTATATATAGAACTATCAACTGAAGGAACAGAGTTAAATTGCACCTACATAGTGAACTTTACGTTTTTCTGTTTCTAATTTTTAGTTTGCTTAATCATTCTTTTTACTTTTATAGTAAAAACATAGTCCTCTTGTATAATCAGTATGGGCTAACTCACACAGGTTGAAATCATACTATTGAAAAAACATTTTTATTTGCTTTTAAAAATAAGCAAGCTGGATTGTACTCATTTTACACTGAGAAATTTTCAATGTATCAACATATTTTCAGCTGCACTGCAAAGCAGGGGATAGAGAATAACTTTGCAGAAAATAACTTCCAGTATTGTAGTTATAATGCTCAATGACAGAAATACAGAAACAGTGGAAATTAAATGATACAAGGAATGTTGGTAATTGCTAGGTTATGCTGAGCTCTGTATATTTATTTGCTCACATGCACCAAATAAAATTTGATTTGGCTATCAAAAGAAAGGGTCTAAATTTTAAAGTGCTTTAAGTCAACATAACAAATTTTATGAATTCATCCCTCACTTATTTTTTTCTTTCATATAACAGAGCTTCAAATTGTCATATTCACAAGCATATCAAGAAGAGAGAAAAATACATTTTATTAGAATTTAAAAACTAAAATAATTTTTATTTCTCCATAGCCCATCTGCTGTACTATAAATCTAACATGTTTAGACATCTTTCTTCTTTACTTCATGATTCTTTTGAAGTGTGGCTGCAGTTTCAATGTTCAAAAAATTCATTTAAGAAATTTAATTTGATAGTTGGAGGGAATAATTATTTGCAAAAGCAAATAATCATATTCAGCACAGAAACTGAGCAGTTTGTATCAAATTGAAACAAAAAGATATATGTTTGGTCGAACATACGCTCAATCACTCAAATGCTAAGGATGAAATAGCTGTATTTATCTTTCCCTCTTTATGTCTTCTCATTTTCCTTCCCATTTGGTCATTTTGATATTTAATATTATTTATACATGACCAAGGTAGAAAATGTTATAAAACAAACACATGTAATTGTACATATTTTTTTCTGGTAACTGATTTACATGGGTCTGAGGTAGAGTGACTACCTTTTGTTGTTGTTGTTGTTGTTGTTGTTGTTGCTATTATTATTATTATCAAGTTAAGAGTTGAGTGATATATTTGTTTACTGGTAAAAGTTCCAAGAGAATTCTATATAGTTCCACAGTCTGTCTGTCACTCACATAAGGCTCTTTGAAAATGAGAAACAAAAAACACCAAAACTCAAAGTGGTTAATTCCTAAAGTGGTTAATTCCTCTCTAGAAATCTTTATTCATGCCATATGTACATATACCGTGTTTCCCCGAAAATAAGACCTAGCCAGACAATCAGCTCTAATGCGTCTTTTGGAGCAAAAGGTCTTATTTTAGTATAATATAAGAGCAGGTCTTATATTAATTTTTGCTCCAAAAGATGTATTATGTGTAGGTATGTGTGTGTGTGTGTGTGTGTGTGTGTATATGTATACCACACATATATATACATATATATACACACACACATATATATACATATATACATATATATACCACATGTATATACCATATGTATATACGTATATATATGATGCCACATTTTAAGAAAGGAAAACTATTAAAATTGTAATAGTCAATATATACCAATAACAAAAGCTGAATACAAGTCACGTTTGGCTTCTGCAATTACAAGAGGTGCTCAAAGTGATTACCATCAGGATCCAGACACTTCTGATTATGGCGATCTACTGCTTGAGCAATACCGACCAAAGTGTCCACTTGTATACATTTTTTGGTAATGTATAAATAGTATTAAATATCAAAATGACCAAATGGGAAGGAAAATGAGAAGAGATGAAGAGGGAAAGATAAAGCTAATTCATCCGTAGCATTTGAGTGATTGAGCATATATTTAACAAAACACACATCTTTTGTTTCAATTTGATACAAACATCTCAATTTCCATTAAGTATAAAAGTAAATTTTTATCATCTTTCCAGACAGAATGTGCATATCTAAATTCATTGTCATATGTTGTACAAACACACGCAAAAATCATTTTCCAGTGTCCTAGAATACTGAAGTTGATCCTCAGAAAATGAGAAAATAATAAAACCAGTATAGGAAATGAGGATGTTCAAAGGAACTTGAGGTGGAAAAAGAGGAACTCACACAAACAAAAAGGGTTTAAAGAGGTGATTTCCGGGTCCTATCAATAAAGCATCCTTGAGATTTATGACATCTCACAATAGTTTTGAATCCTACCTTGTCTAGTACATTTCCTGAAATATATTGTGTATCTATCCTTAACTGCAACTTTGATTTTCTATAATTCTGCTCTTTCTGAACTTCCTTACCAGAATCACTCAGTTTTGAGCTGACCAACAATGTACTGAAATAAACCATTTCACTTCTGTGATTTTTTTCTTTTGTAACTTCGTAAAGATAATAAGTGATGTTAGAAAGTTAAGACGATGGGGAGAATGGTCAATAATGTTATTCAGTTCTTATTCTTCAAAGAGTTATGTGTTATAAATAAATTAATTTCATTAACTTACTGACAGTGTCTTGTGGCAAGAAGAGAACCATAGAAAATCTTTTCTTTTTCTATCAAGACAAATATAACGTAATCCATCAATCTTTGTCTTACTTCACAATACTAAACCTTAGAAATTGTGGGTACGCATATCATGAAACTGGCATCATACCCTTCATATTGCAAGTTGTGTTATTAAATAACTCAATAGCATTTATGCTATGTTTCAGACAACTTCAAATCCTTCCATGGATTGAAATAATTAAATATTATTTTATAGAAATTAAATAGGACAGTATGATTGATTAAATATCAGCATACTTATTACAGATGTATACTTATTGCAATTATTTTTAATATTAATGTTTAAACTCTTAGCAAAATTGATTAAAATGTCTTTTTTAGTGACTTTATAACTATTCCGATAGTAAAAGATTTGAAATGTATAGTTATGGTTAAGCAAACATTTCTAATAATTAACAGCTAACAGCATACAGGAGCTATTCTGTTTATTAGTGGACTGAGAAGATGGATTGTGAAACTATATAGGACATTAGTTTTTTAATTACAAATTGTATATGTGAATGTTTAATAGTTTTTGGAAGTGGTATTTTTCTACAACATAATAGCTGTTTCTTCTTTTTTTAAAAGTTTAAAATATTCATAGATTATTTTACTTAAAATAATAAGAAACCCATTACATATCAGCATAAATAACATCTTTTTAATGAAAAATAATTTATTTAAAACAAAAACATTGGTGAGAAGATTGGTGTTGATTTACAGTGTAGCAAATATCTTTAATTTCTGGCTTAAAAGAAGATAGCTCTATACTTCTGCATTCAATCTATTGTGATGTGTTGTTCGGTTGAATTACGTAAAGCGGGAAAATTATGAAGAGTTTTTCACAAGTGTTTCAAATAATTATAGATATTCTTTCATACTATACCAAAACTTGACAAGTGGTAGTTTCTTAAATGTTAGTGCAATGTAAAATCTAGAACCATATCAATGAATTTTTCACTGTATTATATTAAAATCAATTTGCCAATTGTGTGATTTTTTTAATAAATTCATAATTTTGTATCATCATTTATTACTCATTTGCAAAACATTGGTTTATTGGGTTACACAGATAGTTAAGAGAGTGAGACAATTACATATGCAAAAAAATGACATTTGCTAATAATGTCACCTATTTTGTTGGACAAGTATGCAACGATAGGAAAGCTGTTAAGCTACTAGTGGTGGAAAACAATTAACAAAAGTATCTATTGTTTTCTTTGTTGATACAGCTTACTTGTTTTTCATTTTTGAAAGCTTGTGGACCAATTGCCCAAATTTGAATAATCAGTTTGTTCTTTCAGGTAAAAATGGTATTCTGTGAAAATGAGATGCTAGTTCAGTTTATAATACCAAAATAAATAAATACATAAATTTTTAAAAAATCATAAAAGAGCTCTTCTTTGAGACACCTTTTCTATTTTAAGTATGCAGCAGACATGCCTTTATGTATACTTCCCATTTTATTAAGTATTGCAAAGTCTGAGGAGCTGAGTAAATTTCCCTTTCTACACAAACTTTCTTTTGTGAATCTGAATAACTGAAAATGTCTTCCCTTTTACTTTATTCAGATTTTCATCATTCTTCAATAAATTATAGTATTGAATCTAAACATAATAATTTTAAATATTTTAATTTTGATATAAATCATATAAAGTGTATAATCCAGTAATCATGTAAACAACTACAATTAGTGAATGTAAATATGTATTACATTAGCTTCAGAACGTTTTAATGAATAGAAAAAAAAATAGAAATTCCATCTATTACTCTCCTTGGCCAATTTCCATCCTTCTCTTTCCAAAAACATTATTAATGCATTTAATTATATGCGGTATTTTTGAAGATTGGTCTTTAAGCTTATATAAATGATTATTATTACATAATTATTATTGTTTCATTTATCTTTAGGAATTTATATCTATATTGATATAGAGGGATTTCATTTACTTACTTTAACTGCTGGATTATAATTCACTTTATTAATTATATATTGTTTTCGGTTTCTACTTAGTTCAAATCATTTGACATTTGTCTATTGGATAACTTTTTCTAGTGATTTGTTGGAGTTCTTTATACATTGTGGATAATGATTCTTTCCATCGCCTGGGACAACTGTTAAAACTCAGCTGCTTATCTTTTAACAAAGATTAATTGGAGTTTTCATTAAACACACTTCAAGTCTCTAGCTATTGCTTTTCCTAATTTGTTTCTGAAGAGAGCTATGCAATGCAGAAATATTAGTTTTGCTCTCCTTCAGGGTACTTTTATCAAGATTTCACCAACATCTCCTGAATACAAAGGAATGAAGCGTGTTTGTGTGTGTGTGTGTGTATGTGTGTGTGTGTGTGTGTGTGTGTTAAAGCTCTTCTTTACATACTGTGTGCTCAGCTCTCTGGCAGTAATAGGAGGGATCTGATTTAAGAGTTGTGGGAAGAAAATAGCTTAGAGATTACCTGGGAAAAAAGTCTTCCCTACTGGCCAGTAGTAATTGATTTGATTCTATGTCAGTTGTTCAACGGCACGGTAAGGCGTGCACCCTACCAACCACTCAGCTCTTATAGCCTGGAACTTTGCTACTGAACTTTTTCATATGCACTAAGTGTGGACTATATAAACATTTTCTTCAATGACATTTCCTCAGCATTTTAAACTTTTGTGAATGCTTGGGTTTTACTGAAGCAGATACACTAACTCTCCTAAGAGAGAATTCCATCATGTTGGTACAGTTTCAAATTTACAGAACAAAAATGATTAAAAAACACTTAATTAATTTTAATTCAAACTTGAGTCACCTATAAAAGTGTGTAAAGGAAAAAAAAACAACACTCCTGTGTACTCATCCTTTATTACTTATACAGAACATTTTGCTGCTGGCACTTCTGATGTTAAAGAAAACATTATTCAATGACATGTTTTAAAGATGGTAAGGCAGATGTTATTCGGGACCACTGTGACGTGTACAGAGACCACTGCAAGTGGGACTTTACACTGGGACAGAGCTTAGGCTCAACACCAAATACAGCATGGGAAAGTGGGAATTCATAGCCAAGGAGCACGGTGGGGATCATTGACTGAAAAATTTGTAAGAAAAAACATGAAACATCAAGAGTAAAGGGGTTTCTAGCTCAACCAAACTAACAGGATTCTTGCTGTGGCCAGGCCTGGGAAATGGTGAAGGATAAGGAACTGATCAGATATCAAGGTTGATCGATATCAAGGTTAAGGGCTTCTGGTTAAACTGATTTAGCAGGGCTCTTGCTAAAATTGGATTTTACAAGTGCACAGGTAGGCCTAGGAGATGGTTCAGGAGACTGTCTAAAGTTTGGTAAAGCAAAGAATCTTTGTCCCACATACGTTTGGGAATCAAATGTATGTTTGTTTCTTTCCCACACTAAGCAGTTCTCGGGGACACCGAGATGGGTGTCCTGTATTTCAATTTTGACACTATGTACATAGAGTTAAGATGAGATTTCATACGTTTAGAACGTAGTCCCATAATAGTGCCTCAATTTTACCAATTTAACATTTTACTTATTTCCCTTCAATTTTGCATAGAATTTTCTTTGACAAACAATACAATATTATAAGTAATAGGGCACTTCACAAAAATTACATTTACACATTGTTAAATAATAAGAAACATTATTAATCCAAAGTCCCAGGACAGTCCCTGTACTTCTGACTTACTGGCTATAAATCAGGGTTTTCATGATCTCCTCCTTGTGTTCAGTCATTTGCTAGAATGACTCAAAGAACTCAGGGACACATTTATATTTATCAGTTTATGATATAATAAAGGATATGATAAAGAAAACAGATCAATAGCCAGATAAAGACATGTATAGGGTGAGGGCTTGAGGGGCCCTGAGTGCAAGAGCTTCTACTCACGTGAAGTTGGGGTGTACTACCCCCCATGTGGATATATTCACTAACTTGGCAGCTCCCCAAATCTGGCACTATCGGGATTTTTATGGAGGCTTTGTCACATAGATATAATCACTTACTAACTCCGTTTCCAACTCCTTTCCTCTCTCTATAGAATGGGGGTGGGTAGGTAGGGTGGGGCTCAAAGTCCCAAGTTTCTAATCATGGCTTTGTCATTCTGGTGACCAGTCCCCATCCAGGAGCCCCACAAAAGTCAACTCATTACAACAAAGACGTTCCTATCACCCAGGAAATCACAAGGAATTTAGGAGTTTGTTGTTAGACACTCCTATCATGCAGGAAATTATCAGGAACCGGGGTCAAATACTCAATGTAAAAGCAGAAGATTCTCCAAGCACCCCTATCTTTAAAGGTTTTGGGAGGTCTGTGTGAGAAACCGGTGTATATACGTCTTATTATTTCACAATGTATAAAATCAATTTTTGTAACATTTCCCTAATAATTATAATATACTGTTTGCTAAATAAAATTATTTGTAAAATAGAAAAAGGGAATAGATCAATGTTAAATTGATATAATACAATTTCTCAATTGTATCTGTTCTCCTCAGATACATATGCAATAATTTGAAAACAGTATTATAAAGTGTTCTTTTAGAATATTTACATAACAAAAGTTATTTATCTGCCTGTGGAAAAAAAAAAGTAATATGGCATGATTGTGGAGATTACTGTTTTGTTCCTCCTGGGAAGAGAAGTTATTTACAAAGCCTTTTTCGTCCTCAATGGTGTACTAGTTATTTACCTTTCTAGGAGTCTCATCATCACCATCTTCTTCCCTGTCCCAAATTTCCTACAAAAGCCGGGCTCAAACAGAATTACAACTTAAGAATCAGTCAACCAAAACATGTCAGTGTGACTGCAGTGGTTTCAAACAAAAGAGATAAGATATTCTGTAGTGTGTTTTGTGCTGCTAATCCCAAACCAAATGTTTCAGGGAGTTCAAAATCCATAGCAAAAATGTTGACAGTTATTTGTTTTCCAGCTTCTGCTTATCAATCACAAAGTAGTTTGTCATTTTATTATCCATAGAGTTGTAGGATGGTTCATAGGACACTCATTCTAGATCTTTCCAGATGACTTTCTCAACATACTTTGGAACATAAAATAGCTAAAGGAAAAGATCACATACTATTTTTTTATTTATTATAGGATGGTTATATGTGTAAACTTTCCAATAAAATGGAAGGTAGAAGAGGATGTCGCGGCCAGTATCATTTTGTAAAGAAGTGTGTATAAAAAACTACATACAGCCAAATTTGGTTTCAATTGTATTATATGATGCTAAAATGTTTCCAACTCATTATAATAATTATTTATTCCTGAACCTCAAAATAGACTACTAAATCTGAAAACAGGCATTTGCTCTGTTCTTTTGTTGTGTTTCTCATTTACTATACTACTGACTTTTTCATTTACTTTTTAGCAAGCATTATTTCTTTATGCTTAGATCTGCATAATAATACATCCATCTATTGTCTTCCTTCAAAATCATCTTACACATACTGAAAAAGATAATCAAATAGGATATCATACTGGGAATGCATCATCTGCTTATCTAATAATTTCCATAATTTAAATGAGTTTAAACATTTTCATGCTCTTTGCAATTGATCTTCAATGCTTTTAGTTTAAAAAGTAAGAAAGTTGATGATTTTAATATAAAGAGATTCTTTTTCTTAATATAGACTGGCATATCTTCCTATTTTTGTCTATGTTATTGGATACAAAACAAACAAACAAACAATAACAGCATGAAAATCCTCAGATCAGATTGCACAATTCTTAGCACAGAAATTATTAATAATTAGAGGTTTACCTAGCTTTCTTATAAAAATACATACATTTTTATTTATATTTAAAATATGTAAGTTGACATTCATTAACCAACATGGTTGTGTGAGGATGCAGTCTCGATTTAGAATATAATTTTCTTGAGAATTCTATTATTAACTTTCTTATAAAAACACGTAACTTCCAGAATTGAAATCTATGATTTCAAGTAGCCATGTCTAAAAAATAAACTACTAATTAATTTATGAAACAAATTAAATGTAGAATGCCTTTTCCCTTAAATCATTTTTACAGTTATGCTCATTCATTAGATTTTTTTAGCAACTCATTTTTATCACATCTTTTATCACATTCAAAATATTTTTATTTAAAAAGCTCTATTTCCCTCCTTATAGTTAATTAGTTTGAAGATTAATTAAATGCTATAACAAGTTCAATTGGCATAAACAGGTTTGACTATCAGTACAACTGAATCTTGGTAATCTTAAATTTAAGCCTTGAGCCCATATAAGTACGTAGAAAAGCTATAGCATTTTACTAGTTACGAATATGCAGTTTCCTGTAGGCATTGCATGTTTTACACAGGAACTCTAAGATGCATAATTTCGAGGGCAGATTAAATTAAATTAAATTATATACATATATAATTATACACACACACACACACACACACACGTATATGCCTATATGTTAAAGGCATTCTACATTTAATTTGTTGCATGATATATATATATATATATATATATATATATATATATATATATATATCACTCAAATAAAAAAAAAAGTATTACTAGCATCATGAATGGTGCATTTCTTCCAGTCATCAATATTTAAAGGCATTAGTATTCCCTCTTAGAGCAATTTAAAAATTTCAGCTGGATTGAGATATAAATATTTTCCATTATGCAAGCAGTCTCAGGAATGTGACCTTGTTAAAAAATTAGAAGCACCTGTTTATCCCAGCCAATGTCATTGGCTGGGATACTTGGTTCCCTAGTGAGCAGTTCCAGGAAGGCATGTTTGACTCTTTTAGGGCCACAACTCTGGGAGATTAGTTTTATAACCTTAAAGACCAGAATATCCAGGGTGTTCCGTTTCAAACTGTCACCCAAATGTCACATAAGCCTTTACACTGTCATGCTCTGATGCACTGCTCAACAATAGAGGAGTTCTCCAGGACTTGAGGTAAAGCGTGGTACAGCAGAACACTCGGTCACATAAGATTAAAAATAGTTCAGATGTCATGTGAGCTGAGTGCTTGATACAGGAAGATGTAAACTTTTCCTTTAAAAATTAAATTATTTGAAAAATCAGTGGCCCCTACTCTTTAACAGTGAATAGAATGGTGTTATATTATCAATAATAACCTATTTTTATATGCTGTTGCTCCAAATTGTTCACATTTATTTTCAACACAACACTCTCAAAGTACTTCCAGGGAAGCCAAGAAATGTTTTACACCTACTCATGAAGAATTCTAGTCTGTCATCACTGAAAATGTCAGGCTCAACTATGACATCCGCATGGCTACCACAGCTCCCATGGCTGTACCACCACCTCCTGCCAGATACCAGTATCCCATTATATAATCCTGTGACAATTCTGCAAGCTGTCACTTGTCAACACAGTTGGTTTTGGGGGAATGTCAGGAGAAATTTCTCATTCCTACTGTTATAGTCTCTCAGCTAAGTACCAAACAGAACAGTTGTTGTTCCAGTGTCTTATAAAGGGGGTTTAAGAAAACAGATCTTTCAATTTTTACTTACAGCCTTCTATCTCTATAGGATTAAAACATGAATCAACTCAGAGACTGAACAATCCAAAAGACATAGCATGTCATGCTGAGAATTGGTCCTTTATAAATACATTTGGTTTAAAAGCAACATGAGAATCACAGAGGCAAAATTCGGCATATCTCTTTCAAGCCATCAGACTATGGATATTCCAATCATGTGTGAAGACAGATGTATCGGGTTCATTATCCTGATTTTACCTCTTGTGACTTTTGTGCAAGATTATTTCAAAATAAAGTGTTAACAGTTTTAAAGTAGACAGAGGGTGCCAAAAAAAATGTGCACACATTTTAAGAAAACTATATTAAAATTGTAATAATATATACCAATAACAAAAGATGAATACACGTCATGTTTGACTTTTGCAATCACAAGAGGTGCTCAAAGTGGTTACCATCTGCATCCAGACTCCGGATTATGGCAAACTACTGCTTGAGCAACATTGATCAAAGTGTCCACTTGTGTACAATTTTTGGCACCTCCTGTATATCATCAGAGACTCAGTCCTGACTATATGCTCAAAAAGCAAGTTTTTTTTTTTTTTATGGTTTCTTTCCCTTTATATATTTTTTTAAATTTATTTTTTTAAATTTATTGGGGTGACAATTGTTAGCAAAATTACATAGATTTCAGGTGTGCAATTCTATATCACATCATCTATAAATTACATTATGTGTTCACCATCCAGAGTCAGTTCTCCTTCCATCACCACATATTTGATCCCCCTTACCCTCATCTCCCACCCCCCATCCCCCTTACCCTCTGGTAACCACTAAATTACATTCCCCAGATTAATTTTCAAACCCCGTGGCCATCTTGTGGTTACTGATTGTTTTCTAATCCCCTCACCTTCCCCTTTACCCCCACCCTCCCCCGCCCATCTAGCAACCCTCAGTTTTTCCTCTTTGTCTCCAAAACTGTTTCTGATTAGTTCATTCACTTATTTTTTTCTTTAGATTCCGCATATAAGTGAGATCATATGGTACTTATCTTTCTCTGTCTGACTTATTTCACTTAACTAAAGCAAGTTTTTAATTATATTTTGTTTCATGTTGATATCCTACAAAGGGCAGACATTTTAATCTAAGTGGTCTAGTTAAATGCACTTTATATGGGTTGACTCTGTATATGCCAAAATGTCTGGGGACAGATACTAGGGGACAGTAGGGCACACTCTAGATTGTGCTAAACTGGTCAAAGATCAATAAGAAAGGATTCTTGAGAGTTAACCAGTCTGGGTATTTTTTTTTTTTTGGGGGGGGCGGGGTCAAATCTATTCCATTGGTTTAATTTGACTATTTCATTTAAAATCTTCTAATATCAGGCTTCTCTCTGTCTCTTCAAATTGTGAACTTTACATAGACTCACCCTGGTGGAAATTCAGAAGTCCTATTGTCTCTTTATCTACTTCCTTATAGGCTCATCTCTGTCTCCATTCATTGGTGCTGTACATTAGGCCTGGGGAGGGCAAAGACACACTAATTGTCACTTGCCTTTGTAAAGTTTACTAGTGACTCTGCTTCTCCTTACTTGAAAAATCCTGAGAACATTCTCTTGGAAGTATGAACAGGTAATTATACGGAGACTTTTTTCTCATGTAATCCTAGGTCAAGGTGCTACCTTCAGCACTTGACCGAAGATTGATAGCTACAGCTGTATCTGCCATTTAGTGCTTCCTTCACACCTGTCCAGTGAAGGTTTCTAAACTATTGGATCCTCTATATATGCTGGCTTTTCCTTTCTCACTTGACTAATTTCATCTCCTGAGCCAGAACCTAATTTCTATAAACATTACATGAGTGTTAACTTCCTAAATAAACTCAAGATTTTGAATACCAAAAGAAAATCACATTAAAAGTAGTCTTAATTTTAGTCTATATAAAGGCTAAAAGATGAATGTCTGAAGGCTAAAATATAATTGCTACATTTGAAGTCAAGAGACCTATGTTCCAACTCTTCTACCAAAGAACGGTTTGATTCTAGAGAGTTGCTTTAATTCTCTAGAACTCTATGAATTCATCTAGAGTAGGGATCCAACCTAAAGAGTAGGGGCCCAACCCCAGTACCAGGGTTGGGCTGGAATAGTATTTTTCAAGTCAAGTTGTATTTCAGAGTGGTAAATTCTTTACGTGATATTACAGAGATCCTAGGAGAGAAACAGAAAATAAATGGAGACAAAGGGAAGAACAATTGGCTTTGGTTGGTCCTCAGACTATGGGTTGTGAAGGACTGACTGGACCATACAGTCTGTTCAGTCTTTTATACATGTTAATTTGAACTCTGTGCCACTACTGACCTATTGTTACCCTATTATTACTCATAAAGGACATGTAAGCTTATTGTTGATTTATTCGCATTCTTTCATAGTATCTTTTTTTTTTAACAAAAAACCTTTCTAAAAAGAGGTATTATTGCAGAGCTATTATTGAAACATTCATTTGTCACTCACCATTTTGTTTCAGATCATTGAAAATTACAAATTGAACACATTTATTAAAAATATAACTACAATATATCAACATTTCCACAAGCTATCATGGCACAGACATACCAGTGATTTTGAGATGTGACTGAACAAAGACTTGGAATAATATGGTCTGTGCAATATCTGTGACAATTATAGTGGACCCAGTCCTCTGTAATGTACTCATTCTATCTATCTATCTATCTATCTATCTATCTATCTATCTATCTATCTATCTATCTATCTGTCTATGCAATTATATATGAAAAAAGCCAGGCAAGTACGCAAATTTTCTACCGTGCACTTACACAGTGGAGAGTTCGTAAACTTAATTGTCTGAAGTTTTGTACATATATACACACATATGTAGACATTACATTATATAAACATTTCATACATATAAACATATACTTGTATACATTATACACATTATATATAATTATATGTACATTTTAATTTCTCTTTTTCTCAGCTGTATTAAAAACTGTATTAAAATTGTAATAATATATACCAATAACAAACTATGAATAGTCCTATTAGGTAGGACTATTAGAATCTAAGCATATTTATGGACTTTGATTTAGCTCACAGAGCCACTCAGCTTCATGGGTGCTGATTTATAATCTCCTTAGTTTACTGAAGTTTTTCTATCTTTTCTGTCTCTATCATAAAGATACAGTTGAAGCAATATAAGCTGCAATTGTGCTCTCAAGATAATATATCTTGTCCAATTGTTACAGAAATTTTAATTGATTATTTCACTGTGCTTGCAGTTTATTCTTAGTCAAACAGACATCCATAGAAACACATACCCAAGTAATCACTGGCATCACAGTATCACTGGGGTAATTCACTGATTGGGGCGTTTGCTAAATGGCAGTGGTAGGGATTTTGATTCTTGAATGAATCACTTTGAGACCCTCTGTCTCACAGACTATACCTATAAACATTGGCAGTCAAGGTTAATGGAGCATAGCATTACTCACAAAAAAGTGGAAAAGTACACATGGATAGTCAGCATAAATCTGTCTACAATGCCAGAAAAGATAATGCAATGTATATAGATTTTTAGCACTAGAAAGGGCTTTAGAAATCATAACTGCCTCATTTTATAGATGAGAAAATTCATATTCAGAGACACTGAGATGCTCTTGGTCAGACAGCTAATTAGTGGTCACAAGATGAAAAGCCCGGTCTCTTGATTTTTTAGTCCATTGCTTTTTCCATTTCACCTGCTGTACATTTTGCTGACGTATGTCAAAAGTTAAGTTCTGCAATGTGAAGAAGCACCTTATAGTTAACCGTGATTTTGTTTTACTAACTTTTCAATTTTTTTGGTCAATATCACTAAAGAAAACAAAGTTTTGGATGTTGTTTACAAACTAAATCAAATGGAAAGATTGGATTCAGTCTTTTCTAATTATGTAGGCTGTCCGTTATAAATAAAATCCAGTTCTCAATTCAAAAATACATAATTGCTTGTGAATGTAGTGAAAAATGTGTTTCATTGAACCTAATACAACAGCTTACTACAGGGTGCACCCCTCTCTCCCGCCTACAACATTCTGTTCTTTGCTAAATATCACAGACATGCTGAAATTGAGAATAATATGATATTTCCCCTTTGTGACACTGTCTCTTTTCTGCTGCCGCCCAAGCATTAAGCTTTCTCTCTACTTCCTATCCTCATATTCATGAGCAAGCCCTGGGAGAGAAAAACGGTTTGGTGAATATCCCAAAACTCTTTCCATTGTTTCTGCTGCAAACTTCTGAAATGCATACAGCTAACGCATATGTCCTTTCCTGACCTCTTAACTCTGAGGAAGCATTATTCTCAGAAAGTACATAATGGCTTTTGACATGCTTTGTCCTTCATCCACCACTCTAAGGATCAATATAAAGAGCTCTTGCTTGAAGTTTCTTTTACGTTCTTTATTTAGTTCTATATATATTAATTTTTGTATATATTAATTTAAAATATATTAATTAATATAATATATAATATAATATATAATATAAATTAATATAAATATATTAATTTTAAAATAGTTATTCCTGGTTAGCTAGTATAAAGGTCTACAAATTGAAAAGTAAGTGGCAAGGTTGTTATAATTTTCTGAATCCAAGGCACTTCATAAGAAGCTTACCTTTCAAGGTATTTTTAATCTTAATAAGCTAGCCAAACTATTGAGCAATTGTTAAATCTGTGTGAAATACTTCAAATATGTAAACTTTAAAAATGTCGTTAGTAATTATTTTCTTGTCTTTCTTTCCTAAACTTCTTTATATCTCCTCCAGTTTCTTAGGTAGTAAATGTATACACAGTATCCAGAAGATTTAATACCAAAATTCGTATATGTGAAAGACAATATCATGTGTATTCCTTACATTTCTTTTCATTTATTGTCTTCATCTCTTTGCCACTGTATATCCTTCACCTTATCTCCTCTTTCACCATATTTCCTATCTTCTCTCTCTTTTACCAATTCCTTTATTTGCTTAATTCTAACAGTTTTCCCTAAAAACTTACAAGATTTTGATTAATGTAAATGGAAGTGGAAAACAACATTAGTTGTTGAAAAAAAACAAATGTATAGGCCTATTCTAGATGGTCTCAAGCAAACTTATTTCATAAGATGGATTTAATAACAATAATTAGAGAGGAAGAATATTTCTAATAAGCCTAAAAATTAACTCTAAAATTTTAAGGAAAATATATTTTAAATAATATTCCAGTTATTTATAAAATTACAAATGGCATTTCTAGCTACGACTATATGAAACATGCATAGCCTCTTCAATGTAATAGGTTTTCTTACAGCTAGGCACATTGAAGCCCCGGCATTGTATGGGCAAATATATAATACAACCCAATTAAAATGGAAAAATAGGCTACAAACACTCATCTGATCACATACAGATGTCTAATTTGTTTGCTGGAAAATGGGAAGTATGGAGTAGTCAATACAGTGTGAAATATCTGTAATAAAAAAAGAGATGTGCATGCCTAAGTACATGAAGCCAGAGAGAAGTAAGTCTCAGGAGCTTATCCTTAGGAAGTTAAAATACTTCTATTCTTTATTTACCCATTGCACAATTTATTATAATAATTCTATAGAGCAGCACCCAGCAGAGAAGATATAGTGGAATTTGGCTTGTTGTTTCCATCATAAATCTCCTCATTTGAATGATTTATAGCTTGGCTGTTTTTATTTGCTTTTTCCTGATACTTGGCATACAGGTCTTAAACTTTGAATAATTATTTCCTTAAGTTTAATTTAAATCAGTTTACTCTTCCTCTCTGTCTCTCTGTCTCTCTCCCTTCCTCCCTCCTTCCCTCATTCTCTCTCTCTCTCTCTCTCTCTCTCTTTCTCTCTCTCTCTCTCTCTCTCTCTCTCTCTCTCTCTCTCTCTCTCTCTCTCTCTCTCTCCCTTTCTTATTTTTATCAACAAGAGAAACAAAATGTCACATGGGACATCACAAAATCTATGTTCTGAAATAGAGCACCTGGCAACCAGAAGCAGATAATAATTATCACATGAGCATCCTTTTCTAAACCACTGCTGGACAAAATGAGTATGTGGAGTGCTCAGGGTAACCAGTCCACTTTTATAAATCAGCTTCAATAAAGCATATTTCCAAATAAAATCTGCAGCACTGCAACTATAATAATAATTTAAGATATCAACAACTATGAAAATCAAATATAATATTAATTATATATCTCAAAAAACGTAAGTGAATTGTGACTTGCTCAAAATCCAAAACATTGTAATTCTCTCAAAAAACTGGATTGAATCTAATAGTATTTATTTTATTTTTAAAATCTTTCTTATTTTTTTCCTTTGGAAATATTTTCACTTTCTACTAAAGTTCAATATTTCTACACATACTCATCAAGTGCCATAGATATATCCATGGAAGTTAGATTTTATGTTAAACAACAACTACAACAACACACACACACACACACATATTATAGTTAAATGTTTAATTAGATATGTTTAACTGTGAAAAGTATGTGTAGCATACCTTAATATACAAATGATTTGTAGTTGTATAGTGTTCTGGAAGATACCCATTCCTTCCTACCTCTCTAATCACCCCTGTTCAGTCTCTTTTGCCATCTCTACCTGTTGTGTTCCATCTTTACATTTCTTTTGTCAGCATTGTCCTATGTGCTCTTCTATTCTTAATCTAAAAGAGATTTCACTTAACATGTGCGTTGAAGAATCTTGACCTTAAGACTCTAGTCCAACTCTCTTACTTGCACTTCATACCACTTCACCAAGTGGCTTAATATATGTATTTACCTGAAGGTTCACAGTACCTGATATTCAATTGGCCCAGAAATGAATTGTTTATCTTCGTTCTCCAAAGTCTCCCCTCATTCCCCTCTTTTGCATAGTCTCAGTGAAAGCCATAATCCTGTATCCTGTCCCTCGAGTCATTTATCTGAGTGCTTTCATTAAATTTGTTTTTTAATTATACTTGACATAAATATTATGTTTCAGGTGTACAACATAGTGATTAGACATTTATATACCATTATTTTATTTCAAGAAATGCTTTAAGTTCCAATGACTAAATAAAGTGATTGATTTAAAATCACCCTGGGTACTTTTATTTCTGTGTGCATATTCAATAACTGGAACTTAAAAGAAAGCATTTCTAAAAAAAATAAAATGTGATCCTCTAGCACCTTACTCCAAACCTCAGCATATTGTCTTAAATGTAATCTTTAGTTGTCTGTATTTTTATGTCCCTGAACATATATTTTTCTGTGTATAAATGAAAATAAATATGATATAATAACATATAACATATCAAAAGCAACAAAAACATTCAATGCTAAGTTTATTTAACCACAAATTCAATTCAAGGAATCCTTGGTGCTTCCAAAGTACTCAGCTCAGAAAATATGTTCAAGAAGTTTGTTGGATCAAAGCATTTCATATAAAAACATCTTAATAGACTTAATTGTATGTTTGACTTCTTGTCTTTCTTTCAACTGTTTTTTATTAGATTTAATACTTATCTAAATGATTTATTAGAGTTATTTTTATATTTTACTATGTCAATTATATTTATACTTTATTGAGTAATAAAGAGGAAGTTATACAACTTATGATTTAACTCATAGCTGTAAATTAATATATTAGTTCCCAAAAAGAGCAATGACATTTTATTCCTGCATTCCCCAATAGCTTATTCAAACCCTACAAATGATCTAAACTGAATTCATTCCTCTTTTAGTCTATAAATCTATCCCTGATTATTTCAACCAAATATATATTTGTTTTCCTTATAAAGGACATTATTCAAAATATTTTTGTTCACCATAAATAAAGCTGCAATGAACATCAGAGGACATGTATCTTTATGGAAAAATATTTTCAGATTTGTTTGGTAGATACCCAAGAGAAGGATTGCTGGGTCATCAGGTAATTCTATTTTTAATTTTTGAGGAATCTCCACATTGCCTTCCATAGTGGCTGCACCAATCTACATTCCCATCAACAGCGTATGAGGGTTCCTTTTTCTCCACAGCCTTTCCAAGAATGGAAACAACCAAAGTGTCCTTAGATAGATGATTGGATAAAGAAGATATGTTATATATACACAATGGAATACTATTCTGCCATAGAAAAGATGAAATAGTGCCATTTGCGACAACATGGACGGATCTTGAGATCACTATGCTAAGCGAAATAAGTCAGACAGAAAAAGCAGAGAGCCATATGATTTCACTGATATGTGGGATATAAAACTGAAAACAACAAAGGAACAAGACAAACAAATAAAGAAACAAAAACTCTTAGACACAGACAGTAGTTTAGTGGTTACCACAGGGTAAGAGTACAAGGGTGGTAGATGAGAGTAAACGGGATCACATATATATTGATGGAAGGAGAACTGACTCTGGGTGGTGAACACACAATGTGATATATAGATGATGTAATACAGAATTGTACATGTGAGACCTATGTAACTTTACTAATCATTGTCACTTTTGAATTTTATTAAATTTCCTCAATAATTTTTATTTTCAATTTCAAAATTTCTGTTTGGATTTATTTTTTAATGGAGCTGGTAATGTATTATTTTTTGAATGGTAGTTATACAGGTGTGAAAATCATCAATGTTTTATGCATTTATGTAACACTTAATTTTAAAATATTTAATAAAAAATATTGGAAGCATAGTTTTCTAACTTAAAAAAAATTAAAAATTTCAAAAAAGGGTACAGTGAATTTTTGTCTGTTCAGATCTTTACTATTCATTTTTCTTCTGCTTACTTTTATTTTATTTGTTATTTTTCTAGATTTTTTATTGTTGTTGAAGCTAAGGTCACTGATTTTGTACCTTTCTTATTTTCTAATAGAGATGCTAAATACTGTGAATTTTCCCATAAGTACTGCTTTAGCAGTATTTCACAAATTTACATATGCTGTACTTTCATGTTCACTGAAATCAACATACTTTTTAATTCCCTTATGAATTTCTAATTTTTCCATAGATTATTTAGAAAAGTGTTATTTTGTTTCTATTTTACGTGCTTTTGTAGCAATCTCCTTAAATTGATTTAATTTAATTTCATTTAGGTCAGAGAAGAGAATTTGTGTAATTTAAATAGTTTTAAATTTATTGAGACTTGCTTTATTGCCCAAAATATCTCCTATTATGGTGAGTGTTTCATATGAACCTGAATATTCAAATTGGTCTATAGTATTTTCAAAGTTATCTATATTGCACTTATTGATTTAATGCCTAATGAGGGTAAGGTGTTGACTATAATGTCACAAAATATTTTGGATTTGTCCGTTTCTCCTTACATTTCTCTTGGTTATTGCTTCATATCTCTTGAAGCTATTACTAGGTCCATAAACATTTAGGATTATTGTATCTTCTTGACTAATTGCTCCCTTTATCACCCTGATATGATTGTCTTACTACAAATAATGCTCTTACTTCCACTTATGAAAGTAGTTCCTGAAGTCTACTTTGAGTAGTATTAAAATAAGCATTCTAGGTTTCCTTTGGTTAGTGTTAAAGTGATGTATCTTTTTGTACCCTTTAAACCCATTTCTGTCTTTATATTCAAATCATATGCAGAAAACATCTACTTGATTTTTGCTTTTTTAACCAATATGCAATATCTGTCTTTCATTAGAGAGTTTAGACCATTTGCATTGAATGTGATTAGTGATAAAGATAGGTTAATTTTATCATCTTGATATTTTCATTTTGACTCATCTATGCTTTTAAAAATGAGAAAGTCCACAGGAAAAAAAAATGTCTTCCATAATTCTATCATTCAGTGTCAACAACTTTATAGTTATGGGGCAATCACTTCATCCTTTGAATCTATGCACATACAGGAAAAAATATATTTTATTGTTAGTAGATTAGCAGCATTCTATTTTTACATAATATTTTCGATTTTACATTACACTAAAATATTTTGAAACTATCATATTAAATTAAATCATACATTTACATTTTACATTATATCTGGCACAAAATAGGCATAAACCATTTTTCTACATCATTCATACCTCTTTATGTATTTTTATTTCTGTAGGATAAATGCTAAATTACTAGTCAAAACTTTGAAATTTCTAAATTGCCCAGGGTGTTTGTTTATTGAAACAAAGAAAAAAAAAACAACACACAAACAGGCACTTTGAGAGATAAAATTATTGAATTCAACTGTAAGGCTTGGAGAGAAGAATTAGGAAAGCAGACCATTGCTCTGATGACAAATAAAGGAAAAAAAAATACCTTTGAAGTTTTATTTCCTGAGGCTTTCTGCAATAAGAAGGAATCACTTGACAATCCTTGATCTACTTCAAGATCTAGAGTCAAGATTTGGGATCAGCTTTCTTGTTATATTCCACGGTCACTTTTTAAACATTGCTCTTTTACTTATTTTCAATTTTTATGTTCTCTTGAAATGTATGTTTTGTCACTTTCTCGAATCCATAATTTAATGGTAGCCTTCTCATGCACCTCAACATTCACTATAGAAATTGCATTCTGCAATTGTCCTTTATCACTATTCAGCGCACCTTCTAAGGCTTGAGTCATTTCATGCAGATGACCTATATAGAACCATGTCTTCATAGTTACTTTATTTCTTCAACTCCAGTGACCTATTCCGTATGGCCACATTTTACACATTTAAAAAAATCTAGATCCAATGACAATCTAGATCTATAATATTTCCATATCTTCACCTCCAAACAGTTCTCTCTTGATAGTTTTCCCTCTAGACTCATTTTTTCAAAGTCACTGAAATGTCCTTTTTATACGTTCTTTCATGTTATTGGCTTCTGTTACATTTTCTTCCCTTTCTATTCAGCCTGTGTTCTGCTCTAACTTCTGACATGATTCTGAGTTACACCAGCATCCTGGAGTCACCATCCGCCTCAGAAGCACAGCAAAACCTCTATCCTGAAACCGTGCCAAACACTGCTATTTGTCTCCTCTGTTCCTACATGATGTAAAAATGCAGCCAAATGGATAGACTGATGCTTCCACAAAGGCACAGTATCAAACATTAGCAGGATCTCCAATGCCAATCATCAACCTACTTACTTTTCCTTGGTCAGCCGTGATGTGCTTTCCCCATGGGGATTATTCTAAACTCGCATGAATCTTCATAAGTACCACACCCAGTCTCGGTTCTATCATTCACAGCAGACAATTGTGTTTCTTATTATATGAAGAACATTAGGAATATTGCTGTGATCCTTTAATATGCCTCCTCCTACCTGCAGAAAAATATCAATTCTGCAGGCCTGCTGCTAAACCTGTCCTGCTCAGTAGGTCTTTTTCCCTTTGCTTTGTTGGTAATCTACGAGGAAATGGAAATCATATTTCTGTGGATGATGTGAAAAAGCCTGCAGTTTATGTGTTTGAATTGAAATATGGAAAACAAAGTATACAGAATATACTGCTAACAAACAGTAGTTTTACCTTCTCTGCCTTTACTGACAGCTGACTGTATTTTAGGGTTCTATATGCATTACTCATCTCACTTTTTCTACGTAATTGCAAAAGAGATGTCATTTTGGAGATGGAGCAAGGAGTAGCAATATATATGGCTAGATCACCCTATAAAGCCATTCCAGATGACAGCCAACAGCGCAGGCCTCAGGTCTCTTATGGGGCAACATTCAGTGGGAGCAATGAACTGTTCTCCTTCGTTGTCTATTATAAAGTGCCTCAATTTCTTTTTTCACTCAAATCTGGCTTTTATTAATTGTATTGAGAGTTTGTTTCTGAAAGAAAGTGATGAACATTTTATTATTGTTCCAAACATACTCATTTCTTAATTGTTGTATATTTCTATGTGATGATGAATGAGAGCAGACACATCCAGCTAACCAAAACTGAATCTGAGAAGTCAGGGATTTTTTTTTTTTTTAAATTTCAGTTATATAATAAGTAAAAATAGATTCTGAAAGAAAAGGCAGTTTGAGATTTACATTAATATTTTCATGTAGGTATTTGGATAGTGCCACTAGTTCACAAAACGTTTTATACAGTCATACATTAATTATGAATAAAAGGAAATAGTTTTATGTACTATCGTTCCTTTAACTACAGTAAATATGAATATACATGTATTTACCTAATTTTCGTGAGTGGCTTTATTTATAACTGATTTATTTATAAAATATCTAGCCACAAATTTCTTATCCTATGATGTAAGCTGAAACCAACCATAACTCTTACTTGAGGGGCAAGTAGGATAGCACCTTTAATAGATATCTTGAGTCTATATTCTGGTCTCATTTTTAATCACCAATCAGCTATTACCTTGATTAAGTCAAATGATCTCTGAAGTACTCAGGTTCTTCATGAACAAAGTTAAGAAGTTGGCCTGGATAATCTCGGAGTTCTCATTCAGGACTAACATTACATGACTGTATTTGCTTAAATGACCTCTGTGTAACAGTGTCATCAATATTCAAAAGACATTGCTATGAATACAGCCAGCTTATTTTTCCTGGCACTCCAATCAAATCCATGGTGTAACGAGGAACACTGCAGAAGTTTGACCTACACATTAACATTCTTTTTTGTTTCAGGCTTGAATATTCCCATTTTCTTTGATGTTTGATACTGCTATAGTGATATAACCTCACATACATCATTTATTAGGTTCTGTATAATTTAAAGAGGCAATTTCTTCTTTTTTTAAGAACACAGAGACTGAAAAATATTACCCATAATACTTAAGCACCAGTATGAAATACCTAAAGTCAAATCACAGATACTGTAACTCTGTTTTCATTAAAATAGACCTAATATAAAACTAAAATTTTTTTCTAAGCTTATTGATAATCTCTCATTAGTTAATAATCAAAACTATTAATTTGCCTAATAAAAATGTAATATTTAGAATATTTTCATAATTTAATGAATATATAACAAAGAACCTAACAAATATATAAGGGTGCCATGTAGGTTAGCTACAGTTATGTGACATATATAAAAGGTGTCACTAGAAATGCACTAAAACATTAACATTTGTAAGAAGAACTGACACAAACAAGAAGTTAATTCTAATTTCTGTGCCATGACTAATGAAGTCATCCCTGACCAAGGAGTTTCACGTCTCTGACAGAAGCCACGTAGCCAGAAGGGTATTTCCTTGCAAACAGAATAAATACTCACACCTTTCATAGCTCTCAACAGTGGTTTCTATTTTCATTTAAATACTTAGGTATATTTAGATTAGCTGCTTTAAAGTCTTTACCTACTAATTCCAACATCTCCGTCAAACTTTAAGTCTGCTTTTACTGATTTCCTTCCCTGGTTGTGGGGTACAATTTCCTAGTCTTACATTTAGTAGTTTGTTTATTTGTTTCTGGATAGCACACATTTTAGATGCTTTATTGTTGAGATTCTTAATTTGTTGTCTTCCTGGAATATATATTGAGTTGTTTATTTCTTTGTTTGTTTTTCCTATTGAAAAGCTAACTTACTATGGATCACTTTGATCCCATCACCTCTTATTTAGGCCCATACCAAAACAATGGCCTTCTGGCAGCATCTCAATTGTATGCTGAGACCAGTTAGGCTTCTATATTCTGCCTTCTCAGAACTCTAATGGCTTTGGGTTCTTTTTTAAAGTTTAAACTTGACTTTGATAAAATATTCCTTTTGTTCATTCATTTTACTTCTGAGTTCATTAAACTGTCTGAGTTCTTGTATCTTGTTTTTTGTTTGTTTGTTTGTTTGTTTTGTTTTTCAGAACTGCAATCTTGAACTCTCTGTCATTTAAGTCACATATGTCTACGTCTTTAAGTTTATTTTCTGGAGATTTTTCATTTTCTTTCTGAACTGCCTTGTTACGTTGGTTGTTGATGGTATTTAATGGATTATTTCTCTGCCTTGGCATTTATGGGAGTGAACGCTGCAGCAGGTTGATAGGAAGAGGTTTTTCTTTTGTTTTCCAGTAAGTGGCGATGGAGCCCAGGTGTTTTATTTTCTCTTGGACTACTCTGGTTTTTCAGATCTCTGCTGGGTGGTGGAAAATGACTTGTATTCCCTGGGAAGGTGGGTGTCTCCTCTGTGACAAGGTCACCTGGGTTTCAGGGCACCACTCCCATGGGGGAATGTGGTGGGCAATGGGACTGAGCTCCTGAAATCCTGGTGCCATGCTGTGCTGCCTGAGCTGTCCCAGGTGCCCCACTGTGATCAGTGGTGACAGGTAGGGACAGGGCTGGCTGGGAGAAGCCACTGGTGTGTTTGTGGCTTTGTTCTCCTTCCAGTAACATTGGCTGCCAGTCCTCAGCTGCCTCGTCCCTGTATCTCCATCCCTATCACTGGGATTAGCCACAGTGTGTGTCTGCCCCTCAGGAACTATCTCTTTAGTTTCAGGGCTGTAGATGTTCTGCACTGCAAGCCAACACTCACTGCTACAGTTTCTTCTGGGACCCACTGCTAGCTCTGAGAGAGTGGAAAGAGGTGGCCAGACCCCTCAGCTCTGTTTTCTGCCTCTCAATGGCAACTGCTAGAACATAGCTGTCCCAGTTCTCTATTCAGTACCTGGCCCAAGGTCTTGCTCTGGGTTCAGCCATATTACATGCTGATCACTCAGGTAGAAATTCTCCAGGCCACAGAGAGTGTCCCTCCTAATTCCTCCTCTCTCCCATGACTCATAATATGCTCCAGGCTGCATCCATGGCACCCATTTCTACTCTTCTCCCTTCCCTCCTCTCTCCTTGGGCTTGATTCGCCCAGATGTTTCAATGCGTGGCTCTCTGAGACATGTTTGTGCGTTGCACAAGGCATCTTTTGTTGAATTACAGCTATTCAACTTGTAACTTCAAAGGTAGAGATCAAGGGTACTTCTCACACTGCCATGATTCTGCATTAGTTATTCTTCATTGTAATGTAGTACCTTATTTTCAGTTAAATATAAAGTTTTTCAGGGTTCTAGATTTTAGATTACTACGATTATCTTATTTTGGAACAGCTATGTCAAATACAGTAAACTTCTCAAAGATGAATCAATTGGAGTTATATAGGACCTTTATTTTTTCTATGGTCTAACTATATGAAAACATATCTATTGATGTCACATTTAATGGATGTTAAAAGAATTTTAACCAAAGTATAAATAATGTTTAAAAAACCCACTTATGAATATTTTGAAGCTCACATTTCTATAACATGCCATTATTAGTTCCACTTCCTTCAGAACAACTTTGAAACAATCATAAAATGTAGTAAACTTACCAACATTGGGGGCTACAATAAGAGCTTTAGATGAAGAATTTGATACTCAGCTACTAGAGAGTGTGTTTAATACTAGCTAGTGTTCACAAACATCCCATTTTCAGAAGGACATTAATACAACCAATTTTAACCATGGAAATTAGAGCATTCTATGAAAAATAAGTGGGAAAAAATGAACACAAAAATCACTGTAAACACTTAGTTTTTCAATGTCAACCAACCCAGGAACAATACTGAGAAGAATGGACTGTTTTAGGCACTGATTATTAATGCACAGAATGGCGTGGTAATTTTCAGTATAAGTGATTTATACAAGGTCATGTGGAAGGGATATGATTCCTAGAACAGAAACCATTGCATCTCTGATGCCAACACTGTGGCTTAATCTTCTAGAGAAAAACACACAATGTTGTTTTCTCTCTGAAATTGTTTATGATCAACGATGCAAAATGGCTTTTCAAGTTATTTAATATTACCAATGCCAAAGGAGATCTTTCCTCACTGTGTCTAAGGTAGAAAGAAGGGTGGGTAAACTATGGGACCTGAAGTATTGCTAAAGTAGACACATATATTAGCTTTTTTTACTGTGAAATAAAATGGCACAATTCTTTGTTAGTAGAAAAAACAAGACTGTTATAGTTTTAAAATGTAAAAAAGGATATCAGTTAATTTAAAATGCAATGGGGAGTGTTACACTGTGCATTTTAGTTTTATATACATTTTAGCTATTATTACACAAATTAGGTTTTAAAATCTGTTAATCAATCCATTTTATTTACTGACAGAACCTAGAATGGAATCATAAGTTCAGTGGAAAGATTCAGCTAAATGGCTAATTTAGAGAATGGTTGAAAAATGTCCATATGCAGGGTATAAGTGACATACCAAAGTACTCATTACAGACTTGTGTTAAAAATTTGTATTGAATAAGTTAGGGAATAAATAAATAAACAAATAAGTGTGATTATTAGGTCCTAAAGAAACTTGAAGGTCAATGAGAACTGAGGTATTTAGTGTTAATGATGATAATAATGGCTAATATTTATTGGACACTTCCTCTGTAGTCGGTATTATACTAAGTTTTTAATGTTGATATTCTATTTTAATAGTCACATTAATCCTATGGCATAGTTACTAACATTAAACATATTCTCCAGTTGTTGAAACTTAGGCCACACATTTTAAAGAGTTTCCCCAAGGTTACTCAGCAAGTGTTGAAACAAGGATTGGAATCTAGAAACTGTGTTTTTAAGATCCCCGACTCTTAAGTGCATTGCTTGCTGTGGTATATAGATTTAAAAAGCTGAGAGACTGGAAATTGGTAAAAACACAACCAATCATAATTTAAAAAAAAATAGCTTATCATAAAAACACAAGCAGTTTAATAAACATGGTGGGGGAACTAGGCAAAAAATTAAGAAAGGACACACTTTTCAGAAGTACCAGATTTACAATTCAAAGAGTACGATATACAACACACATTAAAAATCAAATTAGTTAAGCCTGCATTTCTTAAACTAAGGTAAATGGATGTAAAGCAGAGTGTTCATGAATCTCTGGAAATTGTAGAATTGAAAGTAGGTTGGTAATACTTATCAGAATTTTTAGCAATAAAGAGCCTGTAGGTGCCATCAGCTTCTCAAAGAAATACTGTAGCATATAATAGATTATTTAATAATTTTTATTTTCCTTTAAACATAGGTAATGTAAAGAATAAAATATGGGAAACAAAAAAAATAAAAAAAAACAAAATAATATAACAAAATAGAAAGACATGGCAAATGTTAGTCCTTAAACTGCTATTATGCCTGTACATAATATTTAATGTCATATTCAAATCATAATATTAAAATGTTTTTATGCATATATGATAAAGACATTTTGAAAATATGAGGTGATTTTCTTTCTATTTTTCCCTAAACAAATTTGAATTGTTGGTAATCAGATACCAATTTTTAATTCTTTAAATGTAGTTTCAATTCTTTTCTATTTTTCTTTTTTTTTTTTTTTTGCATTATTGTAGAGTGGTAGCATAAAAAGTACTTATCTTCTTTTATTGTACTCAGTGAGTGGATAGGTTGTTGGTATTCTCTTGAACATACTACTGCTATTAGGTTTTTCTGGGAAATTGTTTTTGCTGTGTTTTCAGAACTATTTAAAATATGTCATAGTTATGTTGACTACAGAGGAAAACAAAAAATCCTGATTAAAATAGGAAAGAGGAAAAGAGTTTCTTTCTTTTTGCCGCCAGAGAGAATGCTATACCTAATCAAAGATAGAATTTGGCTAAATTATAATTTACTTCTGAGAAAGACCTTTGGAGTCCACTAAGGCATAAACACTTCAAGAATATTTGATTCCTTTTTCTTGTATCCTTTCATTTCAAAGAATAGACATGCATTCTTTAAAATAATGATATAATAGAAAGGCCACTGACCAAAATTTCTTTTCATTTGTTTGCTTAGGCTTGTAGACTAATGGGAGAAATGTCTATCTTGGCCTTTCTTTGTAGTAATGTTTGCTTGATTTTCTGGGTTATGTAACTATAAGATGCATTCAATAATGTAAGTCTAAAATTGTGATAGTTGTGTTTACATGGAAATGAGATGTCTCAAAAGGCTAAAACAAAACATATTTATATACTATGTAATTTATAGTGCTATAAAATTATCTGTGAAAAATTTATATAAATTAAAAATATAGAAATATAAAGATGCTCCTCAACTTACAATGTGGTTACATCTCAATAAATCCATCATAAGTTGAACATATTGTAAGTAAAAAATGCATATAATACATCTAACCTATAGAACATCATAGCTTAATCTAGCCTACCTTAAAAGTGCTCAGAACACTTACATTAGCCCACAGTTGGTCAAAGTCATCTAACATAAAACTTGTTTTATAATAAAATACCGACTATCTCACGCAATTTATTGAATACTCTACTGCCAAGTAAAAAATAGAATGATTTATGGGTACTCCCATATTCTCTTTTCTAGATTTTTTCAAATTGGTCTTTCTGGGATGTTTACTTTGTTTTGTGTTAATTCTGCACCTATGCTTTTTTCTCTTTACCATTTTACTTTTAATTTATGTTTTTAAAGTTGTGTAATTGAAATAAGCTTCCTGGCTATGTAAATAAGATAAGTCATACAGATTCATTATGAATATAGCTATATGTTCACATAAGTACATGTTAAGAGACATAATTTTTCAAACCCCAATACTTCTTTGAAATGTGGTGACTTTTGATTTCCCAAAGTAATTTTCTTGAATATTTTATGATACACAATTTTTAGATCTGTAAAGCTAAAATAAATTATCTATGAATGTGCCTCAATAAACTGGATTGGCAATGGGGAAATTCATGTACTAAATAACCCATTTTCTCAATCACAGCCAGATATCTGTCAAATCTGTTTTACTTTGAACTCTTTAAACACAGCAATGCTGAATTACCATGGAAGGAAGAAATATTAAATGTATTTCTTCTCTGCTGCAAAACATTAGGAATGATCAATTATGTGTCATACAGATTAAAGCAAATCAAAATTACAGGGTGGATGTAACTGATTTAAGTGCATCTATGGAAATAAGGCAGTTAAACAGATTTTGGCTGCTTTACCTACAAACACAGTGAATACTTTACAGACTACAGTGGGGGTAAAAGGCTCCCTCTGAATGTTAGATGGAAGTTTCTAATTGTTTCTAATGTGGCTGATATCATCATATTGGGATCATTAGAATATGCAAACACACCTCTCAGGTGAATTGGAAGGCCATTGGTAGGATAGAAAAGGGGTCCTATTGCATTCCCTTGCTCTTTCCAAATTTTTTAGAAATAACTGAAAGTGAAAATAAACAAACAGAAAACCTTGTTGTTAATCAAGATCTGATAATAATCAAGGCAGGAGAAAAGTTTTTTAATGTTTAACTTAAAAGACCATACCAAGTGGCAAGGTCAGATACTATAGATTAAGCAAACAGTTATACTAAACCAATGATTCTCTTTGTTAAAATACCGTTTCTTTTCTAAGCCTTTTGGTAATGCTAGTCCAAAACTCCTTTATGTTATAATTTTTGAATAAATAATTATTTTCTTGATTTTATACTTGTAATTTATTTAGGTGACTGTCAGAAATGGAAGTATTCTGTACTAAATTAACCTTTCGTTAATTGACAGAAACCCAGAATCTTCATTAGTTTTTCTTTTTTAGTCTTTTTGAATCCAAAGCAATGTCAAGACATTGAATCTTTTCCTGAGAAAGTGAATGAAGATCATGAATACTAGCAGTTAAGGTTCATATCACATGTCCTTCTTGGCTTACTTAAGGTCTTCAATTTCTGAGATATTTACTAAAAATTCTCTCTTTTAGTTTACTAATTACCAAAGAATGCTAGGCTGGCATAGCTTTACTGTGATTGAAACGTTGTATTTGGTGGCGAGTAACAAACCAGGCCAAAAAAAAGCTGTTTTTTTTTTTGCAGCAGGCATTGTTTCATTTAACTCTCTGGGATTTCCAGAAAATCCTCCTCATTCTGGACTGTTAAAAAGATTACCTTTCTGGAAACAAGAAAGGGAAGGGAGGAAATTTCACTTCTAGTTGTTAAGCTTTCCATACAAAAAGTGACCTGAACTTTCCTGCCATTTGCCTTTGCTTGGTTATGTGGTTATTAAGTTAGTAGTTTTATCTAAGCCTCTTTGATCAGATGTCTTCATATTACTGATTATATTCAAAATACACCTATGAGGCCTATGCATTAATTCATGTAGGGCGGGATAGAAGAAAGAAATAATTATACCATTATAATAAAATAAAGTATAAGAAGAAATAAAAATATGACGGGGCTCTATATATAAGAAGCAGAACTGCAATTGCTTCCTTTTTAGAGAAGGGAGTAAAGACAAGGTTTTTATTTCAATAGTTATATTATCATTTTATTACAATTTTTTAATTCTGAATTCTTTCTGTGCGAAGTCAATCAACCAACCGATATCTAAGATGGAAAAATCAAGAAAGAGAAGCATAAACATGTTAGCTAGAATTGAAGACATAATGGCCAAATAGATAAAACCAAAAATACTTAAAAGAGGTGGATAGAGATGATGAGTAAAGGACAGATTTGTAAAGCATAACTTTTTCCTTGAACTGTTTTTATTCTTTCACAGAAACCATACCCTCTTCATTACTGTAGCTTTATAAAAACTATTGAAATCAAGTAGTATAACTTTTGCTACTTTGCTACTTTTCTTTAGTATTTTATTGGTTATTCAAGGTTGTTTCTTTTTCCATTATAACATTAGAATCATTTTGTTAATATTTACAAAGTGGCTTGCTGAAATTTTGACAGAAATTGCACTCAATCTCTAGATCAAGTTAGGAGGAACTGAAATATTGAAAATACTGTATCTCTAAATCCACGAACATGCAATTAATATCTTTCAATTAATTTAGATCTTCTTTGACTTTGTTCACAGAATTTTGTACTTTTCAGTACATACATCCTGTATATATTTGGTAGATTACACCCAACATTTCATTTTCTTGGTACATTTTTTTTGATTAAAATTTATTGGGGTGACAATGGTTAGTAAAGTTACATAGGTTTCAGGTGTACAATTCTTTAATACATCATTAATATGTCACATTGTGTGTTCACCACCCAGAGTCAGTTCTCCTTCCATCATCATATTATGATGCTATTTATCTTTTTCTACTATCCTCCTCCCCACTTACACTCTGGTAACCACTAAACTGTTGTCTGTGTCTATGAGTTTTTGTTTCTTTGTTTGTCTTGTTCCTTTGTTGCTTTCATTTTTATATACCACATATTAGTGAAATTATATGGTTCTCGACTTTTTTTGTCTGAGTTATTTCGCTTAGCATAATAATCTAAAAATCCATCCATATTGTTGCAAATGGCCCTATTTCACCTTTTCTTATGTCAGGGTAGTATTCCATTGTGTATATATACCGCATCTTCTTTATCCATTAATCTATCAAAGGACACTTTGGTTGTTTCCATGTCTTGGCCACCATAAATAAAGCTTCAGTAAACATCAGAACACATATATCTTTACAGATAAATGTTTTCATATTTTCTGGGTATATATCCGGGAGAAGGATTGCTGGGTCATATGTTAATTCTATTCTTAATTTTTTGAGGAACCTCCACACTGCCTTCCATAGCAGCTGCACCAGTCTGCATTCCCACCAATAGTGTATGTGGGTTCCTTTTTCTCCCCAGTACTCCAACACTTGTTATTTGTCTTGTTCACAACAACCATTCTAACTGGTGTGAGGTGATATCTCATTGGGGTTTTTATTTGCATTTCTCTGATGATTAATGATGTTGAGCATCTTTTCGTATGTGTTTTGGCCATCTGTATATCTTCTTTGGAGAAACATCTATTCAAGTCCTTTGCCCATTTTTTAATTGGATGTTTGTTCACCTTTTGTTGTATGAATAGTATTGATGACTTCCAAGCTCTTTACTGAGCTGAAACATGAAGTCGTGACATAACTTTTTATCCTTTGGACTACCTGATTACTATGATATAATTTTATAGGCATAAATTAGAAAGAAAATAAAATTATCTAATGGAGTAACAGGTGACAGAAAGAAACAGATGATGTGACACAAAAAGTCATTTAAAAAACTTCTGATCATTTATTTATTTGTCTCAGTTTTTCTGCAAGTAATAGGACATACAAATACAGTCTTAATTATTCTACTACCTATGTGAATTTCAGAAAGTTGTATAGTCCATCTTGGCCTCAGATTTCTCATTTGTGAAATGAGTCAATTGGATAAGATACATAACTCTAAGATGTTTTCTAGCTATGATTCTCTAGGTTTAGTATATAAAAGAGTCATCACTTGGAAAGTGTATTTATTTCTTCATTCATTTTACAAGTATTTATTGATTCTCAACTCTGGGACAAGGTGAATATCACAGTTAAGTTCCCTCCTTACTTAGAATGTCTAGTCTACTGTGGGAAGATAGCATATAAAAAAACAAAACAAAACAAAAAAACATGAAATGTCAAATACTTACATTATTATTAAAATAGTGAAAAATAAGCACAAAGTAATTGGGATTAATCAGGGTGAGGATATGAATGGTACTTGGTAGTTTGGACAGTGGAAGAAGCTACCCCAATGTAAGGCATGGCGAAAAAGGACCAACCAAGCAAAGTTAGGAACAGCACAGCCCTGATAGAAACAGAAAAAAGGTTAAAGACCCAACAGTGGGAATAAGTTTGATACTTTTTGTAAAATAGTAAAAACAAAAACCAAAGAAAAAAACCATGTGGCTAAGAATTGCAGGAAATATATCAAGAGAAATAAGCAGAGGACAGTTGATCTATAACATATATAATAGAATACACATTTGTATTTAAATTCATGGATATAGTAATCTATTGAAGCAGAAAAGCAGCTCAACTATGGCAATCTGGGCAATAGAAGATTAGTGTAAACTGGGTAATAGAAACAGAGGAAGCAAAAAGTGAGTGGTGCTAATATCTGTTTTAGAATTAGAGGACATATTTGTTTTCAATACGAGTGATAAGGAAGAGAAGTGATAAATGACTTCCAGGTTTTGGTCTTCAGCACTGAGGTGGATGGTGGTGCTATTTACTGAAATATGAAGACAGAAAGAGGAATAAATTGGAGAAAAAATAGACTTCTATTTGAGCTCTGTTAGGTTTGTAATTGCTTTAGAGATAAAAAAAAAGTGAGAGCTGCGATGAAAATTGCACACATATCAGCAGCTACATTACTTGGTGAGAATACCTAGGAAAGCATCAATGACTAACAAACAAGAAAAATTTGTGTTTAAAATTTGGCTTTACAGTAGATGTCTACTGTAAAGCTATTTGAAATAAAGTAAACATGGGAAATTTTAAAAGTACATATTACAAGAGTTCTGTTGTAGGGAAATAAAATATAGGGTAGAAGTTGTAATTATAAATGAGCACAGATTAGATATATGTGAAAATAATATAAAAACCAGAACTGAAGCTACTAAAATAAACTTAAAGACTGAACATGAAGATGTAAAGAAAATGAGTCTCTAAGCTGGGACAAATTTAATTGGATTGACATAAACAAACGCCAACAAATAAAAGAAAACAAGAAGAGACTAAATAAGATAGATTTACAAAAGCAGGCATCAAGCTATTGTTTGCAGGATGTCACAGCTTTGCACTAAAGATGACTTTTTGCCTCTCAAATGACTAAGAAGGCAAAAAAGGTCTGAATCTTAACAGAAAACAAACAAACCAACAAACAAACAAAAAACACCTGAGCCATTTAGAGAGAATTAGTCTGCCTTTGTGGGAAGAACACCTGCATCAAGAATTCTGTATTAGTTTTGTTAAATCAATACTTTTCAATCCTAAAAACAACATTTGAGACATAATATTGTCTCTTGGTCATTGTCATTCATTCAGATCAATGTGATTTGATTATTAATTATAATAAAGGAGTTAGCAATGTATGTTTGCATGCATGTATTAATTCATTATTGGTTTCAGGTGTATAAAACAACATAGTGATTAGACATTTACACACTTCAAAAAGGACAATCCAAACAAGTCTACCACCCCTCTGACACTGTACACAGCTATTACAATACCATTGATTATATTGCCTATGCTGTACTTTACATCCCGTGAAAAAATATATTTTTTAAATTATAGTTGACAGTCAATATTTTTTTTGTATTAGCTTCAGGTACACATAGTAGTGGTTAGGCATTTCTATAATTTGTGAAGTGATAACCCCAATAAGTCTAGAATCCATCTGACACTATACATAGTTTTTACAATATTATCAACTATAATACCCATATTTCACATCCCCATGATTGTTTTGAAATTACCAATTTGTATTTCGAATCCCTTCACCTTTCTCATCCATCCCCCCATCTCCCATCTTAGCTATTAACCATTAGTTTGTTCTCTGTATCTATGTCTATTTCTGTTTTTTTTGTTTGTTTATTCTATTCTTTGGATTCCACATATATGTGAGATCATATGGTATTTGTCTTTCTTAGTCTGACTTATTTCACTTAATATAATATCCTCTAGGTCCATCCAGCTTATTGAAAGTTGTAAGATTTCATTCTTTTTATGGAGGAGTAATACTCCACTGTATATATACCATGTTTTTTATTCAGTTGTCTATTGATTGAAATTTTGGTTGTTTCCATATCTTAGCTATTGTTAATACTTCTGCAGTAAACATAGGGGTTCATATATCTTTTCAAATTAGTGTTTTGGATTTATTTGGATAAAACCCAGGAGTGGAATCCCTGGATCGTAAGGTAGTTCTATTTTTAATTTTTTGAGGAACCTCCATACTGTTTTCATTAGTGGCAGCACCAATCTGCAATCCCACCAACAGTGCACAAGGGTTCCCTTTTCTCCACGTCCTCCCCAGCACTTGCTGTTTGTTGATTTATTGATGATGGCTACTCTGACAGGTGTGAGGTGGTATCTCATTTTGGTTTTTATTTGCATTTCTCTGAAGATTAGTTATGTTGAACATCTTTCAATGTCTATTGCCCATCTGTATGCCCTCTTTGGAGAAATGTCTATTCATGCCCTCCTCCCATTTTTTTAAATTGTATTGTTTGTTTTCCTGGTGTTGAGTTGTATGCATTTTTAATACATTTTGCATATTAACTTCTCATCAGATGTATTATTGGCAAATATCTTCTCCCATTCAGTAGGATGTCTTTCTGTTTTGTTGATGGTTTCCTTTACTGTAAAAACATACTTTTTAGTTTGATGTAGTCCCATTTGTTTATTTTTTCTTTTGTTTCCCTTGCCCAAGGTGATATATCAGTAAAATAATTGCTAAGGGTAATGCCTGAGAGTTTACTTCCTATATTTTCTTCTAGAAATTTTATGGTTGTGTGTCTTACATTTAAGTCTTTAATATTTTTTTTAATTTATTCTTGTTTATGGTGTAACAAGGTGGTCTACTTTCATTTTTTTGCATGTATCTGTCCAGTTTTCCCAACACCATTTATTAAATAGTCTGTCTTTACCCCAATGTAAATTCTTGCTTCTTTTGTCATAGATTAAATGACCACATAGACATGGACTTATTTCTGGTCTCTTTATTCTGTTCCATTGATCTATGTGTCTGTTTTTATGCCAGAACTATGCTGTTTTTCATACTGTGACTTTGTAGTATAATTTCATATCAGGCAGGATGATAACTTCAGCTTTGTTCTTCTTTTTCAGGATTTATGTGGCTCTTCAGGGTCTTTTGGGAAATTTTAATTCATAAGTTGGGACCTCTAATTCCATGTTGGAGTGTGTGTGTGTGTGTGTGTGTGTGTGCGTGTGTGTGTGTGTGGTGTGTGTATGTGAGTATGTGTGGCCTTTGAAATACAGGAAAATTAAAATAGATGAAAAATATATTTATGTTCTTTATAATCAACATATTTATTTGACTAACTCAATAATCCTGATTTATAAATGATTTTTATTAAAATTAAAAATTACATGATGTATATCTAACACTAACCTACAGAAAATTAGAAAAAATAGTTTTTCTTTGATTAAATGTGTATATTTAACTTTCAAAAATGGGACTTGAAGAAATGAGTAGCTTAGTATTGTGATAATTTACTGATACTGCACTTAATAGGGTTTTATTTTTAAGACTTCCTTTTTACGTATGCTGGTATTTAGAATGATCAAACAATATTGTGAAAGTTTAAATAAAAAAAACTACAGTAAAGACACATTGCCTTTAATCCCCTCAAAATACTCCCACTCACTTCGAACACACTTATCCCATCGTTATTGCCACTTTGTGAAGGAGTTCTGGAAGTCGTCTTTTGTGAGAGTCTTTAGTTGCACTGCCGTGGCTGCCTTGGTGTCCTGAATCATTTTGACTTTGGGGAAGAAACAGAAGTTGCACTGTGCCAGATCTGGTGAACAAGGAGGATGAGGATATACCATAATATTTTTATTTGACAGAAATTGCCGTATCCCAGAAGCAAAGTGTGACACGGAGCACTGTCATGATGGAGGATGATTTACGGTGACGGCACATTTTAAAACACACCTTCTCTCAACCATAGCTCACACCCAACTGACTGCACTGAACAAGTTGAAACTTGTCACACACTGTTGCTAAAGTTCCATGCACTACTTCCCGTATTAAAGATACCTGTCTTTCTGTTGAATGTCACTCGGCAGTAGCATTCACCATATGTTTTGATCACAACAGAAAGGCTTCCTGTCACACATCACTTCTGGTATACAGCAATTTCTATCAAATAAAAACATTACGGTATATCCTCATCCACCTTATTCACCAGATCTGGCACAGTGCGACTTCTGGCTCTTCCCCAAAATCACAATGATTCAGGACATTGAGGCAACCACAACAGCACAACTAAAGATACTCAGGAAAGAGGACTTCCAAAACTGCTTCAGAAAGTGGCAAGAATGGTGGGATAAGTGTGTTCGAAGCGAGGAGGGGTATTTTGAGGGGAATTAATGACAATGTGTCTTTTACTGTAATATATATTTTTTAAATTTAAACATTTTTTTTATCACACCTGGTATTTTCCAAGCCATCTTTTGTAGAGGGTGGGTGCTCACATAAATCAATGAGGGTAGGGTATTATTATTTTCTATTTTGGGAAAAATTTTATTGAAAGACCGCTATTCTTTCTAGATATAATATTCAACAATAGTTTGTAAAATGACATATATATTCAAGGACCTCAAGATCTGATAAACACAAAACTTTTGCTAAAGCAAAAACCAATTTTCTAAAAATGAAATGTTGATGTGAGACATGTTTTTAATCCTAGGCCTGTGAAGCCTAGGAGACAGGTTTTTCTCAGACATATTTCACCTCTTGGGACAGGAACCACATAATTTTATGATTAGTAACATAGAAAGTGATTCACCCTGCCAAACCTAATGAGTTATTTCTAAAAATGTCACACCTACACCAGCTCGTCAAGTACAACATACCTAGGTATTTGAACTATTAATCCATGTAATCTTCTGTGTGCAAGGGACATTATGAACATACTTTATAAATTCTGCTTTTCATCATTTAATACAGAAGATATGAAGTAATTAATTTTTCCTTTTACATATGTTTTACTTAGGATTTGAGTCAGTATAATGCTAATATTTTTGAGTTAATAACTTACAACCTTTTTCTTGATAAATGTGACTTTGGTTTCCTAGAATACTTCAGATTGCCTAAGTCAAAGATATATAGGTCTCCCACTTTCTTTTAGTAAATGGTTATTATGAGTATGGCGGTCTCAAATACTAAGGCTGATAACACTCTGCTTTATATTCTACATAGTTCAAATGGTTTCTGTGTATTGAGGCACCCTGTGGATCAGTGATATTATTTTGAAATATGAAGCCCCTTATTTTTCTGTGGAGTTTTAGCTCTGAGTCTATATTTATATTGGCTAAATACGTTTCTTGAACATGATAATAATAACTATAAAAGTTACGTTTTTATTAAATCTATATGTTAGTTCTATGATACTAATGTAATAGCAACTTATCCCAAAAGAAGTTATTAAAGAAATTTCATTTAAAGCTAGACAGAGACTGAATAGGAAAGCAAAATAGTAGAAGATAAAGTAAATAGAAAAGTAATGCATATTAATAATTCAGGGGTTTTGTAGGTATATTAGAGTCTTGAACACATATACCATAGAGAATTTCATAGTTTTCAAAAATATATAACAGTTAGGATTAAGCAACTAAAAGAAATGTTTAATTAAATATGAGAAGATCAGATTCTAGCATTACCCGATTATTAACTTATATTGAGCTGAGAATATGTGCATGTTCACCTACAAATAAATTGAATAACGCACATATAAAAATGGTCCAGCAGATGTCTAGGTCCATTTTTTTTTACATTAAAGTTTATTGGGGTGACAATGGTTAGTAAAGCTGCATAGGTTCAGAACGGTGTACAATTCTGTAATATACCATCTATAAATCCCATTGTGTGTTCACCACACAGAGTCAGTTCTCCTTCCATCACCATATATTTGATCCAATTTACCCTCATCTACCACACCCCTCCACTCTTACCCTCTAGTTACCACTACAATATTGTCTGTATCTATGAATTTTTGTTTCTGTATTTGTTTGTCTTGTTCCTTTGTTATTTTCAGTTTTATATCCCACATATCAGTGAAATCATATGGTTCTCGACTTTTTTCATCTGACTTATTTCACATAATAATCTCAAGATCCATCCATGTTGCCCCAAATGGCCCTGTTTCACCTTTTCTTATGGCAGAATAGTATTCCACATACTAAAATAATAGACAGAAACAAAAAGGAAAAGAAACAGTGGGGAGACTATCCTACCAAAAAACAAAAGATAAAAATTATAGGAAATCCACATATATCAATAATCACCCTAAATGTAAATGGACTGAACTCACCAATAAAAAAGGCACAGAATAGCTGATTTGATAAAAAAAAAACAAAAACAACCCAACCATATGTTGCCTCCAAGAGACACATCTCAGCTACAAGGACAAATACAGACTCAAAGTGAAAGAGTAGAAATTTACACTCTAAGCAAATGGTATTCAGAGAAAAGCAGGTGTGTTCATACTTATAGCAGATGAAACAGATTTCAGGATAAAAAAGGCAAAAAGAGATAAACATGGACATTTCATAATGATAAAGGGGACTATACAACAAAAAGACAAAACAGTCATCAATATTTATGTCCCCAATCAGGGAGCACCAAAGTATACAAAGCAACTACTAATAGAACCAAAGGAGAAATTGACCAAAACAAAATTATAGTAGGGGGCCTAAATGGAATAATATTCTGTGTAGGTCCATTTTTAATGTAAAATTTTGTAAATTAAAAAAAAAATAAATAAATAAATAAATAAAATTCTGCACATTTAAATTTTGTTTAAAAGTGATTTTTTTTTCTAACATTCATTACCTTGCAAAAAATATTGAGAATTAGTGTTAGTCACTGTGGATATAGTGGCTCCAACAACAACAAGATACCGGGTCTCAGGAAGGTTACAATCTGTATTGGAAGCTTCATTACACACTAATTATCCAATTCTAATGTGGACACTGCTCCTAATTCATTCTTACTCATCAAATATGCTCGTATATTGAGTGTCTATTATATGACAGATTTTGTGGTAGGGAGGTAAAATTGTAAGCAAAAAAAAAAAAAAAAAACAAATAAAAAATATGGTTCTTTCATAGTTGTTTTCATTGAGCACAAAGATTTGTGGAGGAGAAATATATTAGCCATATTGTTACACAAATAAATCCAAAACGAAAACTGAGATGAGTGTTCTAAGTATAATTATTTATGCAGGCATATTAACAACAAAAATCAGGCCAATGCAGTCTGTGGTGCTAAGAATGTTTTCTTGAAGGAAGCAACACAGACTGCCAACACTGAGTAGGCAAAGATAGGGCAATTGTCAGAAAACATTTGAAAGAGCATGAGCAAAGGCCTTGTGTTGGACAGGAATATAGCACATGGGAGAAACTCATAAGATGATGTGAGTATTAAAATAATTTTAAAAAAATGAATCAAAAGTGTTTACTAAACTGGTATACATCCTTAGGTGGACGTGTCTTGATGTGTGAAAAAAATAAGTAGGAATACATTCCAGGAAGAGGACAATAATTTTAAAAGACTTGAGGTAGAAAAGAGCATTGTTACAAAATACAAAAGAACAACAACGTATCTAGAGCAGTGATTCTTTACCAGGATGATTCTGCCCCTCAGGGGACACTGGCGATGTTTGGGGATATTTTGTCACAACTAGGGTGATGCTACTGGCATCTAGTGAGTAGAGCACAGAGATATTGCTAAATATTCCATAATATTAAGACAACCCCTCACAACAAAGGATTATCTGATAAAAAAAACAAAAACAAAAAAAAAAACTTCAATAATTCCAAGGTTGTACAACCACAATCTAGAATGCTCAGAGCTAAAGGAATATAAATACGAAATGTGAATGAACAGTTAGGTAGTTAACCATATCATTTTAGAATTTATAATGAAGGCAATGGGAAACTATTAAAAAAATTTCTGTAAAGGAATGACGTGGAGAAAATTGTATTTCTAAAAGGTTATTTTGACTAATATGATGAATTCATTACAGTAGGAGAAGATGGAGACACAGAAATTATTACAGCGTATTCCAGTAATACAAGTGAAAACTAATGATGAATTGATCAAAATTAGTACAAGGTGAAGTGGAAGAAGACAGATTGGAGAGATATTAATGAAATGCTCTATGATTGATTGGATGTGTGTTTAAAGGATTGCTAATGACTTTCATGTTATGACTTGAGCAGCTGAGCAGCTGGTAGTGACATTTCCTGAAGAATTCTAGGAGGCTTGTAGAAATGTATGGTAATTATCCCTGCTCATGTTCTCTTTCAGAAAACCAGTTTGGAAAGAAATAAAACAAAATAAAGTTGATCCAGACCTAGGACATACTGGAGAATCTTGACATAAATGATCCAACTTGAGTAAGTTATCACTCAATTTCAAGAGATAGGAAACCATCAGTTTTTAGAAGATAATTAACAGATCCAGAAATTTATCAAAGAACTCATAAGCAACTAAATTTTCCTGCTTCTATCCACACAAAATATTAGATAGGTCTCCCCATAATTCCCAAGTTTACATATCTATAGTTTAAATAAGAGGGGAAAAAAGTTTCAAATCTGTGAAAACAAACACAAATTCCTAGGAAAGAAAACCTTATTGGCTAATTGTGAATAACTTATTCACTCTCCACTAGGTCAGCTATGGATAGAATGATTGGGTCATGTAGGTGACATAAAATTGCTGCAATCCACAGCCATTGCTGTGATCCTAGGTCTCATATGGATAGATGCTGGGTTGAGTAGTTTGCACAAAATTGTCCAGTATAGTTGATGCATTTCTTTTACAGTCAACATTTCTTGAAATATAGAAATAATATGAACTTAATATGATTGAATTATCCATTGTACAATTAAAACCACACTTTCCATTTTTAAATGTCACTTCCAGATAACGTATAAGGATGTAATGCCAGTGGCCAATTATTCATGTCATACTCTCCCTACATAATGACTATTTTCTCCCCAGTTGTTAGAAATTTGAGACAAACATGATTATTTATGATTTTGCAAACTGTGTATCAGACTCTTATTCAGTATCATTTAAGATTATCTCTTATGCCCACACATAGGTCAGTGATTCATAAAAGTGCTGACACCAGAAATTTTTCAGTTTTCATTAAACTAACTGCTTTGTTTATGTTTATACCCAATTTTATAATCACATGCCATAAATTTGCTTTCATATGTCCTGGTTAAAGTAATTAAGTTGATGACAGTTTTACTTTCACTATGCACACCAAATCTGTTGAAATGTTTAAATGATTGAACATGAGTTGTTTTGTTTAGATTATGTCAAATTTTGGACCAAGTTTCTAAAATATAGATTTGATTCAACTGACTTCCTTTAGGCAGTCAAATTTATACTCAGCAAAGTCAAATTAAACCTTCTATAATATAAGAGCACAGCAAAAGCAATTTACCAAATTGCTTCTAGCTTGGAAGAGTTAATGTAATATTCACACTACATTGCTTCATCTAGAATTTTGTTTTGAACTAGGAATACAGAGTTTTTGTTTTCTTCTTGTAGCCTTGTTACTGTTTTCTTTTTAAACTGAATTTGATTTAAGCATAACACTGGTTGATTTTGTATTTTATCAACATTAAAAAAGGAAAGTGAGGAAAATCAAGCAAGCATGATTTTCCTTCTTTGCTCAACTCAGAGAATAAACACAAGAGACAAAGATCATTACATTCAAGGTGGAAGAAAGGATTTATATATGCCTCTATGTTTTATAAAGCAATACAAATAGGAAGATTCTCCGTGATTTTGTTGAGATCATGATTCATAAACACAAATACAGAAAGAGGTCAGGTGTGCATCATATTATCCAAACTGGAACATATACATAGGAAATAGAAGTAACTAACAACTTTATGGAGTCATGAAAAGTGCTTATCAGAGCTGTAGGACCAGACAGCTATTTCTTTCCTTTTCCACTTGTTGACCTTGGGATGTCCAGTTGTTTCAATGTTTTCAAGAGAAGCCAGAATTTAAAATTTTATTAACATTTCTAGATTCTAAATACTGGCAAGTAACCTCCTCTCCTTCTTTTCCTTATTTTCATTTCATATCTCTCTTCTTTTTTCTTTTTCTTTCCTTCCTTCCTTCCTTTCTTCCTTCCTGCCTTCCTGCCTTCCTGCCTTCCCTCTCTCTCTCCCAACCTCCCTGTCTCTCTCTCTCTCTCTCTCTCTCTCTCTTTTTCTTTTATGCAATTTTGTTCTTTCTTAATTTCTTTTTCTCCTTCCTTTTTTCTTTCCTTCCTTCCTCCCTCCCTCCCTCCCTCCCTTCCTTCTCTTATTTATTTATGTATTCTTATTTATTACATGTGCCAATATTTTCCAAGCCAAATACACACACACAAAAAAAATGTAGCCCACAAAGTTAAAACGAATAATACACCACACAATTTTATGTAATCGCTAAGATAATTCAATATTGGGTAATTAAAAATTATTTAACTAATTGTTCTAAAAATTTTGTTAAAGGCTTTGATGATGACAGTAATGCCAATAACTTTTTTATATGAGTTGAGTGTGTAGGCATCATGTTATCCTTCAGATGAAAAGTGGTTATCAGTGCTGAAAGACCGGACAGAAGGGAGGGAGAAGAAAAGGGAAAGAAGAGGTGTGAAATAAAATAAGGAAAGGGGGTTAATTGCCAGCATTTGGAATGTAGAAATGTTACATACAATTTTAAATTCTGGGCTTCTCTTAAAAACAGTGAAACAACTGGTCATCTCAATGCCAACAAGTGGACAACTGGCTCTTCCAATGTCAACAAGTGGAAGAAGCAAAGAAACAGCTATCTGTCCTTAACCACTATATGCTAGACTAGTCTTCATCACCATCCTGTCCTCAGATTACCTCTTCTTCACTCCATCTTCTACTCTTATCTTCCATACCCAAATAGGGACAAAACTGATGTTTTTAAATGACTTTATTTCAATTAGTGATTTGAAAATACTTGTGCTTAGAATCAGCTTAGAAACAAAGAACTCAGATTTCCAAGTCTGACCATAGGCTTATTAGAGTGGAATCCCCAGGGATGTGGCACAGGCTGGATACCTGCCATTTCTAAAGATCTTTAAGGGGAAATGCATGTGCAGATATGTGTGGGATCCATTGGTAGAGCAATGTATTATTCTGCTTATGTAGTGATAATCATTTTACAAAATATAAATAACAGTAAAGAAATAAATTTAAAAAGAAAATTTACCTATACACACACTACTTTTCTTAGTTTGACTTCCATAATTCACCTGCTTTTGTTGAATTTTCAAATTTAGCAGTTTTTGTTTGTTTGTTTGTTTTGTGTGTTTTTTTCACTTTTTTCAGTTTCTTGTTCTAATAGGTAAGAGGAATGGGTTGTTGCTGTATACAATATCATAGCAGAAATAAAGCTGGGTCCATTAAATATGGTCCAATTAATATTAGGTTGGTGAAAAAGTAATTGTGGTTTTTGCAATTATTTTTCTTTTAAACCGCAATTACTTTTGCACCAAACTAATAACTCCACAAATCTGTGTACTTCCTGTAATTCAATTTATTTTTAACAAATATGGAAAATTCATCTTGGAATGTTCAGAAGGAGGTGAAAGACATAGACAGTCTAGACCTCAGGTATTCTAATCCCATAGCCTGTGCAACAACTTCTGGGCCTCAAATAATCTTTTTTGTTTACTATTATAACAAATTATTTCAATTTAATATGATTTCAGTTTCATGATAAATGGCCTATACCTAATGGATCTATGAGATCGATGAGAATTAAAAATATAGAAACTGTTTCATTTGATAATACTCTAGTTATATCTTTGCACAAGTTTATTAACCAAGAAAGAGGTTTAAGCCAAAACAAACAAACAAACAAAAAACATAAAAAAGCATTTATTTGAAGCGAGAGATTACAACCAGAGACACAGAATCAGGTAGCACCCTAAAGTGTGCTGTGGGGAAAACAAAAAACACAGGGTTCATAAAGGCTTGGGCTGCATAAATTGTCCTAAATCCAGTCTTTTTTACATAAATGAAGAATTCTGGCTATATCAGTAGGGATTGGTTGAGCCTAATGTACAAAGAAAGGATGTTGACTGGCTAAAGAGGTTGGCTTTTTTCAAAGTGAGAAAAGCAGAAGATCTGGTTGTCATGGTGAGGAGGAGATTAAATTCAGGCACAGCTGAAAAGTTCAAAAGTTTATGGAGAAACATGCTGAGTGGAATATGTGTAAAACAAACTTCTTCATGTTCTCCTGGCTCTATTTTAGTTCCCTTGATATAAATGAGTCCACTTGGCAATCTCTGTTCACAAATTTAATAGAAATGTTTTAACTCATGAATTTTCATACCACAACTGTGTTGTCATGAAATTCCTAGGGTATCTTCAGTGTCATGTAAACTGTAAAATGAACTTTCTTTCCTATCTATCTATCTATCTATCTATCTATCTATCTATCTATCTATCTATCTATCTATCTATCTATCTATTACCTATCACCAATCATCATTTATCTATAATCCCTTTACTTTGTAAAAATAAAGTAAATAGCTGTTCAAATAAACCAACTAACAAAAAATACAAAATTCTTCCAAACTGGTTTTCATTCAAAGTTATGCCCCCATCAAATTGAAGAAGATAGTCATTTGAAAAATTATCACTCACACACTTGCAGACAATAAGAAACTATTCTATTTCTCTTCAATATAATAGGATTTTTCTATTATAAATAAGCATGTTATAAATAAGTATGGAAAACACTAGTACACCATATGTGATTCTAGAAAATTTATATAAAATGACACCAGTCCTTTCTTCAACAAAAATACACATAAACCAAATAATCTTTTAATGGTCAAGTTGGTACTTGTGGATAGATATTTGAAACTCTATCAATTGAAACTATAAATTAAATGATGCACTATTTGAGCTTAACAAATTTAGACTTGGATTCTACTCAAAAAATTGTTATTAATTCACAAGACTTGAATTGTACCATTCATGGAAATATGTTTATATAACTACAAAAAAAAGAACTTGTAAAATGCATAATCTTTACAAAAATAATGGTATTTTCTTCTCCTCCTGCTCCTCACTATTATTATTATGTTTGTATTAATTGTTATCCTCTCTCTATTAAATAAGTAGCATATTTTTTCCATTCAAAACTTAAAATTTCTGTTTTAAGACACTCCGATTACCTCAGAAAATAAATTTAATGATGCAGGTAGACAAATTTTAACGTTAAATCCATTATATATTCTACATGCATATTTTTGCATTGAATAAAATATAATTTAAATAATTCTCAAGAAATAACAGTTCCAAATATTATGACTTTACTTTTCAGAACACAGTAAAAATTAAAGAATTTCTGTGGAGAAAAAATGGTATATACCATTTTACAACTTAATATTTTTCATCTTGTAAGTTTCTAATTTATTACTTGATTGAGGTTTTGTTTTAGAAAGTACCAAAGGCTTTGTTATGTTTTTAATGAAATTAGTGATTGTTTGTTTTTTTTTTAATTTATGGCATCAAAGTAGGTAACATCATTTAAGTAATTATATTAAACTGTTTTAAACTGTTCTTTTTTACCCTTTAACTTAAGTTCTGAATTTTTTAAGCATTATACCATCATAGAATCAATAAGCATGGGTTTTGCGAGATTCATTTGGCTTTGAATCCTGTTTGTTTCTTACTAGTGATATTACCAATCACTTATACACTTGGAGACTCATAGCCTTTCTTTCTCTCATAATATACCTGCTTTGAAGATTTATGAGAAATAAAGTACTTGTGTTTAAAATGTCTACTATAGCACCTGGCCAATGGCTGATGCTAAATTAATGGTAGCTGGTGATGGTTATGACAAAGAAGATGCCAGCGGTGTTGGTACTACTGATGGTGACGGTTGTCACATGGCTTTCTAAACGCTTACAGTGATTCTCCAGGCTATTAATACAAATTCCAAGGTGTACAATCATTGATAGCTACATAATCACCAAGGGATGTTAAACAGCTACTGTAGATCAGCCAGCATCTCCTCAGAATTCAGGAGACAACATGATAAAGAACAATAGCTAGGGTCAAGACCAGAACTTTAAGCAGATAAAGAAAGATACTTAAAATATACCAAAATTAAGTCAGATTTTAAGAGAAGAGGCACTTAAAATCAGGGTGGAGATGATGGTGAGGTCAAGTTGATACTCTTGAAATAAGCAGACCAACAAAGAAAGAAAAAAGCTCTGAGAACAGGCTCTAGGATTCAGAAAGCCAGAATAAAGGAGTAGAGAGATGATTAATTCAATATATACTCATGAAGTACCTGCCATTCATAATAGCAAATAGATTCCATGGAAAATATAGTGAGGAAAAATATGTAACTCTTGATTATAAGGAGCTTTTCCAGTAATATGGAAGAAAAATTGGATTAAGTTCTTCAGCCTACTGAGACATGTAGAAGCAGAGACTAGGACTGACTGTTTAAATGACAGCAAGAGATCAGATTTGGAAAATTAATTGAATAAAAGGCAGGGAAAACCAGTGAACAAACAGAGGATAACATTGAGGCAATTGCGTATCTTCAATGCCCTTAAAGAGTTTAAATTAGGGGTAAGTTAGGCTAAGTAAAATGTGAGTAAGTTAGGTAAAAGACAGTATCTTCCACAAGAAACAAATTGCTCACAATATATTTCATCTTGTTGCTTGTACACATACATACATACATACATACATACATACATGCATACATACATACATACATATATATATATTTATATATATATATAGGATCACTCATTCTAAGATGTCAAAAGAGTTTTTTCCATTGAGATTTTATTGAAAACCTTAGAAGACAGAAGTATCTTCAGTTAGTTTTTATATTCCTTTTATGCAAATAGCTAACCAAATTGAATTAAATGTGTATCTATGCAATCAGCTCCTCATATCCATTCTTGTAAATATCCACCTAAGATCTAAATTTTCCTATTTATTTGTTTCTCCAAAGATACATGTCTGTTCTGAAAATGATACTTGTATACTCCAAATCAATCCATGGTTCAATTGAAATAAAATAAAAATGAAATAAAATATAAGTTAAGCATACTATTGTTTTTCTTTCAAGGATATAGACTTTCCTCTTTCATTTAGACTATCACATTTTTCAAGGAAAAAAATTAAATATACTCTGTATATGATATGCATTTGAAAATTTTTCTTCTACAGATATTCAGCTTCTATATGAATTTTGTTTAAAATTTTTACACCTGAAATCTATGTAACTTTACTAATAATTGTCACCCCAATAAACTTTAATTTAAAAAACATACACAATGTATATATATGTAAAAAGACTGATAATTAGATTTACAAACTTGTTGCACCATGTGACTAACCTTTTCTGATATCAGAGGAATTAGTCATTATGAATCTGTACCAACTGGACAAACAGATAACCAAGTTTATTATTTGGAAGTGCTGAAAATGCTGCGTGAAAAAGTTAGATGACCTGAACTTTTTACCAACAATTCATGGCTCTTGCATCACAACAATTCACCAGCTCACACAACACTGTGTGTGATTGAGATTTTAGCCAGTAAACAAATAACTATACTGGAACATCCTCCCTACTCACCTGATCTGGCCCCCAATGACTTCTTTCTTTACCCAAAGATAAAGGAAATATTGGAAGAAAGATATTTTGATGACATTCAGGATAGCAAGGGTAATACAATGACAGCTCTGATGGCCATTCCAGAAAAAAGAGTTCCAAAATTACTTTGAAGGGTGGATTAGGCACTGGCATCGGTACATTGCTTCCCAAGGGGAGTACTTTGAAGCTGACTGTATTGGTATTCAGCAAGGAGGTATGTAGCACTTTTTCTAGGATGAGTTTGCATACTTAATTGTCTGACCTCTTCTCTTTCTCTCTCTCTCTTTTTCTCTCTCTCTCCATATATATAAAATCAACACATATATATATACACACACACACACACACACACACACACACATATAAATGTATACACACACATACATATATATATACATATATACAAATATGCATATATATGTGTGTGTGTATATATATGTATGTGTGTATGTGTATATATATATGTAAGTATATATATATGTATGCGTGTGTATATATATATATATCTATATATACACATATATATTTCTTTTTTTTCCTTGCTTTAGAGTAAGTTTGTCAGAGAATGGCAGCAGCTTCTGCTACCTCTGAGTTCTTTGCTATCTGTGTCTGTGTCTCAAACACTAGACTGCTAGTCTCCTACTTTTTTTCCTTTTTTCTCTTAATCACATTCTAAAGGTACTAACTTAAGTCTTTCAATCAACAGTCCCTTCCCAAGTATTAGTCTAATAATTCTTTAAAGAGAGTTGAAAAATAATTTGAAATCTTATTTGAAACTTTCTATTCAGCAATAACTCTATGACATTTTTATTGCAACATAAATATAAAATTGTACTAGAAAGCACTGATAAGCTCTGTTAACTTCAAGACTGGTGAAATAGGTCTTACTATAAATCAAGCCTTCTGTTACAATGTCTGTTAATGTTAAAGTACTCTTTAATTTGATTTCATAGAATTTTCTATTACATTAAAATTTTTAATATTAATAATATACCAAATTTCCAGTCGAAGCTGTCCAAATTTAATGTGTATTTTTTACATTTTTTTCAAATTACACTGATATAAATGTTAAATACACAGAATTTAGTTTTTTTAAAAAGCGACACAAATGGCTTTAACCATAATCAATTTAATTTTATTTTTAACCATATTTTAAATGCACTGTTAGTTAAAACTATATAAATAGATATATAACTATCAAGGCAAATGTAAATTTATTAATTTCATATATTTATAATGTAGCTACATTTCTATTAGAGTAATATTTAATATATATAGTCATGGATATTCCATGTCTGCATTAAAAAACCTTGTATCCAAATTTACCTTCCAGTGGTCATCACCATTTTTTAAAACATATGCTTAAAACAAAAATACTGATCAGCTGTGATGATTTTTTCACTGAAAAAATATCACTAGAGAAAATCAACATGTTACAAGAAGAAAAATATCAAAGAACACACAATGAGAAACATTCTATATGTGAGAAAGATTAGAATTAAATTCTTAAGATTTTGTGTAATCTCTACTCTGTGTACCCTTTTAGAAAACAATTTAAATTCTTCTTATTTTTTTTTTTAATAAATGTTCTACTGTTCTAAGACAACCATGTATAATATTATACTCAGTAGACATATAGTTTGCAGACATTATTTTATTTGGCCTGTCCACAATGTTTTGGTACGGAAATCTCAGGGAATATTTGGAGTATCTTTTTTTTTAAGATATTTATTAAAATATAGCTAACATACAATATGATATTAGTTTCAGGTGTACACAATAGTTATTCAACATTTAAATATCTAGAGTAGTGATCGCCATAAGTCTAACAACCATCGTACCACGCTATCATGATATTATTGACTATATTTCATTACATCCCTAAGACTTACTGGTTTTATACTGGGAAATTTTACCTCTTATTCTCCTTTAACTGCTCCCCCTTTTTAAAATTTTCAATTACACTTGGCATTTAATATTACTTTCTATTAATTTCAGGTGTACAGTATAGTGGTTAGACATTTATATAAGAGATGATTACTCTGACTATTCTAATGCCCACTTGGCACTAAACAGTTATTACCACATTATTGACTATATTCCGTAAGCTTTACATCCCCATGACTATTTTGTAACTACCAATTTGTATATCTTAATCACTTTACTTTTTTCACCCCCGCTTGTCTCACATCTATCACCCTGATAAACCTAGTACCCATCTGACACCACACAAAGTTATTATAATATCACTGTCTATATTCCTTATGCTATATCCTACATGCCCAACACTACTTTGTAACAACAAATTTGTACTTCTTAATCTCTTCCCCTTTTTCACCCAACCTCACATCCCCTCCCATCTTGCAACCATCAAAATGCTCTCTGTATCTATATGTTTGTTTCTGTTTCATTTGTTTGTTTATTTCGTTCTTTAGATGCACTTATAAGTGAAATAATATGACATTTGTTTTTCGGTCTGAGCTACTGCACACAGCACAATACCCTCTAGGCGCATCAATGTTGTTGCAGACAGCAGAATTTCATTCTTTTTCATAGCTGAGTAATTTTTCATTGTCAATATGTACCACCTCTTCTTTACCCATTCATCTATTCAGGGACATCTGGGTTGTCTTCATATCTTGGCTATTGTAAATAATGCTGCAATGAACATATGGATGTATGTGTCCTAAAAGTAATGTTTTGTGCTTCATCAGATAAATACCCAGAAGTGGGATTACTGAGCCCTCTTGTTATAGTCTGTGTTTTAAAGTGTATTTTGTCTAGCATAAGTATTGCTACCCAGTTTGTTGTTTGTTTCATTTTCATAAAATGTCTTTTTCTTTCCCTTTATTTTCAGTCTGTGTGTATCCTCCAATCTGAAGTGAGTCTCTTCTAGGTAGCATATGTAAAGGTCTTGTTTTCTAATCCATTCAGCTACCCTATGTCTTTTGATTGGAGCATTTAATCCACTTACATTTAAAGTAATTGATGATAAATATGTAGTTATTATCATTTTTTTATCTTTCTCTCTCTCTGTCTCTGTTTTTTGTTTTGTTTTGTTTTTTTTGTCTGGGAAGTTCTTTATCTGTCCTTCTATTCTAAACGATAGCTTTGCTGGCTAGAGTAATCTTGGTTGTAGGTCCTTGGTTTTCATCACTTTGAATATTTCATACCAATCCTTTCTGGCCTGCAAAGATTCTGTTGAGAAATCAGCTGAAAGTCTTATGGGAGCTCCCTTGTAGGTAACTAATGTGCCTCTCCTGCTGCTTTTAAGATTCTTTCTTTGTCTTTAAACTTTGGTATTTTAATTATGATGTGTTTTGGTGTAGGCCTCTTTGGGTTCATCTTATTTGAAACTCTCTGTGCTTCCTGGACTTGTATGTCTATTTCCTTTGTCAGGTTAGGGAAGTTTCCTGTTATTATTTCTTCAAATAGGTTTTTGATTCCTTGCTCTCTCTCTTGTCGTTCTGGTACCCTTATGATGTGAATGATGGTTTGTTTGATGTTGTCCCAGAAACCCCTAAACTATCGTCATTCTTTTGGAATCTTTTCTCTTTTTGCTGTTCTGCTTGGGTGTTTTCTGATACCTTATCTACTAATTTGCTGATTTGATCCTCTGCATCACCAAATCTACTGTTGATTCCCTCTAATGTATTCTTCATATCAGTTATTGTATTCTTCATATCTGACTGGTTCTTTTTAAAATGTTTTCTACCTCCATTTTTATGTTTCCTATTCTTTGTTGCAGTTATCCCTGAGATCATTGAGCACCCTTATAACCAGTGTTTTGAACTCTGACTGTTAGATTGCTTATAACCATACTGCTTAGTTCTTTTTCTGGAGCTTCATTCCATTCTTTTATTTGGGACGTGTTTCTATATCTTCTCATTTTGGCTGCCTCCCTGTGGTTTATTTATTTATTTATTTATGTATTATTACATTTTTCCCCCCACAAGTATGTATTATGTAGACCTGCTATGCCTCCCAGACTTAGTGGAGTGGCCTTATGTAGTAATTGTCCTGTGGGGCCCAGTGGTATGGTCTCAATGGTCATCAGAGCTGGGTGTTCCAGGGAGGGCTCAAGTAAGAAACAATGGCTTCTGCCAGCTTCTGGGAGAAAGTTGCTCCCTCATCCCTCATCCTGATGCTAAACAACTCAGTTTCTCACCATATATCTCTGATGCCTTTCCATTTGCTGGCCCACTACTGGAGCTCACAGCAAGTGAGTCCATCAGTGAATTCTAACTCCTTGTGTGAGCACTTTAAGAAGACCGTCTGGGACCTTAGCCACCCTCATCTTGCTCAGCACAATCTCTGCTGATTTTCATAGCCAGAAGTTTTGGGGACTTCTCTCTCTGGCACTGGAAACCTGGGCTGGGGATCTTGGTGTGGCATTTCAGGTTTTCTAAGTACACTTTGCTTTTTTTTAACATCTACTCTTAGGCAAATATATACAAAGCTGTTCAAAGCTTAAACATATTTGACATATAGTTTGAGGCAAAGATATAGCAATGTATTTTATTTGGTGGACTTATGCTCTTAATTAATAGATGTGTTTATAAAGTAAGGGATACTTGACGATAAAGGGCTTTAGGCAATTCACTATATTGAAACATTTAAATACAGAACAGAGTAAATACCTAGATAAGAAAACAATTTGTGAGTCTACACAGATTTAGAAAAAATAATTTTAGAAAGAACAAAGGATGCTAAAATAACTGATTTTAATGTGAAAATGTTGCCTATGTTTCTAGATAGCCACAGTAAAAAGAAAAAAAAAATAGCTGAATCATAATTCTCACTTTCTTTCAAAAAGAAAATAGGCAAGATTATCTGAAAAGGTCATTTTCAGTGTAAATTTTAATGGAAATTTTATTTACAGTAATTTTCCTATATAGGAATCATTGGCAAACAATAAAAAGCCTCTGCTACTCTAATATTATCTGAATATATACATATTATGATGGCTGTAGATCAAAAACTTTCAAGATTATATTTAAAACATGTCAACCAAATACTTTTAAAATTCAAAAAGAGTCATTAACACTCAAAGTTATATTTCAGCAAATAATATGAAAGGCTCTTTTGTGAAGATCATTTGAGGAAAGGGACGAAACCATGACTATCTTTTTACTAACATATTCTTCTGTCTACAGGAGTGCATACTTTATGCAAAGTTCAGTCCCGTGGCTAATGAATAATGGAAGTAAACTACCTCAGAAGGGAGAAAGATAATTAGTACATTATTGAGTCTTGGTATTCTACTATTTTGAATATATCTGAGGTCAGCTACATGAATCTATGTGGAAATCCAAATGGAATAAATCAAGAGTAGGGATTTTTGTTTTTAAAATAATTTTTGACCTTGTAAATCAATACACATTAAAAATACATATTAAGTACTCTAGCCTATAATACAATTAACATTTGTACCATTTATTCACTTGCCATTTAAAAATAAGTCAAATTAATAATACTCTACTTTCTAAGGCTTATATTCAGTCAGATGGTAAGATTCAAAATATAAATTAAATATAAGTGGGTATAAATATAAATACATAATAAAGGTACAAAACTCAAGATCATAAATTATTAATCATTTAATTTAACATCAACAATGTAGAGCTATTGTGAAATGAAAGAATAAAATCAAGACTCTCAAATGCTAATGTAGAGTATAAATATAGAGCACTCATTCAATGCAATTGTCCTTATACCCTGTCAAATATTTTTAGAGTATTAATTTCCTTCTGCGATATACATATTAGAAATTATGTGATGAGTTAGCAGAGAGATCACTACAAATGTACCAAGAGTATGAAACAACTAAGAAATAAAACCAAGTAGAAAATTATTAAAGAATCAGATTTTGTTCTTATTACGGAAAAAATGACTGAGAGAAAATTAAATATAATATCTAATGATATAATAGGGTTGGTGAACATGAGTAGGAATGGGAGTTTGATTTGCTGAGCTGTCTGCCTTTAAAATAAAAACAATTGGAGTTGGTCTTAAATAACTCTAAGAGTTTTAGAAATCATTAATTTCTTCTTTCAACAATGAGTATCAACTGTATATCACTGTGCTTATCACTTGGAGAACAAAAATCATTGCACTGTTCTCTGTACATAAATAGTGCTCATTCTAAGAAAACATACAGAAGTAAGCCTACATATTAGAACCAACTGTTATAGGTAGTTGACAAGTTTAGCATGGGTCATTCATCCAGTCTCTGGACTTTCACTCCATCCCTATATGCCTAATCCATTCTTCAGAACAACATTTTTTTTAAGTTAATCATCTCATATGATACTCCTGCATTGTATCTTCTAGTTATTAGTATATTATGATTTCTCATTCAGTTTAGAATTAATTCAGTGCTGTTTTCTCTTTCCTGACAGCCAGCCTCATGGAATTTGCTTCTGCATAGGTCTACCTCCTCATTTGACTCTACTCTTCTCCTTGCCCTCTAGACATTGGGTTTCTCTTGTTGTTTTCAGATACAATAGATATACCTTAGGCATTTGGGATTGCTCTTCCCCCTGCTTGGAACTTTCATTCCTCAGATTATCCTATGGCTACCTCACACTACAATTCAGGTGTCAACTCCAATATCTCTGCACAGAAGAAGTTATATAGACCATCCTCTTGAAGTTGTCCAGTTTTCTAATGACTATTGTATTTTACTGTTTTGCTTTCTTTGTAGCACTTATTTCAATACAAAATTACATTTTTATTTATTTATTTACTCCTTTTTTTTTATTTGACTGTCTCCACTTGAATCTAATTTTTATGATAGCTGAGACCTGGTATGTCTGGTTCACTGCCTTGTCCCCCATTACTAGAACAATTATTGACATGTAGTAAGTGCTCAAAAAAGTGTTGAATGTTAAATGAGTGAATGAGGACATATAAAGAATCCATATCGGGCATGAGCTAAGTCTTGAAGGAGAGTAGAATTTAACCAAAACCACAATCTTCTTTAATATTAATAATAATAATAATAATAATAATAATAATAATAATAATAATGTATTGATACCTGTTCATGAAATGTTACAAATGCATCATACTAACATAAAACACTAATAATGGGGAAAACTGGATGTGAGACATATGGGGACTCTCTGTACTATCCTATCAATTTTTCTGTATGTCTGAAACTATCTAAAATGTCTATTTAAATGAAAATGTCATATAAAAATACAAAAACAGTGTTGGAAACACAGTGTCATGGTAAAAGATAAAATGATGTTGAGAATGTCTCCAACCACTGCAGTATAAAACCTTATGTTTTTACTGAGGGAGATAAGAATATTGTCTAAGATGGGTTCCCTAGAAGTGTATCCTGAGATGAGGGCTCATGTGGTAAAGAAATAGTAAGAATTGCTCGTAGGAGAACTGGTAGGGAGTGGAGTGGTGGGACTGCAGAATAAAGAAGGACAATGGTAGGGTCCTAAGTAAAGTCTCATGAAAGGTAACTGGCTGGATCTCACAGGGGTGATCTGGAGACAGTGTGAGTCATTTTTCAGAATATCTTTAGGAAAGCAAGGTTGATGGAATATTTACACACCTCAGTTACTGATTATGCCAGATCAAGGTGAGAACAGGTGCTCTAAATTCCCATAAATGCCCAAGTGGGATGAGGCAGACAAGTTCTGGCAGCCTGAAAGCTACCTTCCGACAAAGCACAGGTGCTGGCTGATGGGAATGTACGCATCCTGAAAGCTAAAAAATTGATAAAAAGATCTAAGGAGACACAGGTGGAACACTGGCACTGATTTGATTGCTGCGGAGTCAAATCTTTGAACCACCTACTTTGATCCCAACAGATCTACACCGCCTGGGTTATTTCAGAAGAAAGATTGCTAGTGATAGCTATCTGTGTGAGTCCCAGTTGGTTTTGTCATCTGAATTACCTTAGGTGTTTAACTGTAGTGATCTTTTAGAGTGAATCAGATTGCTGTGACTGCTTCTAGGAGTTCTGACTCAGTAGGCCTGGGGTAGAGTTTAGAATTTGTATTTAAAACAAGTTCTCAGATAATGCTAACACTGCTGACCTGGAGAATCACCATTTCTCTGTTATAGATTCCCAAAGTATTATTAATGAGTATTTTTAAACTATGAATGTGCCTGTGTTATGTAAAGAATAATTTTGGTTTTAGTAATTATGATGTCTTATAATGTTCAATCATATAAGAAAACACTCACTTGTTTGATTTAAATGATTTAAATTATTTATGTATTTAATAAACATTAAGATTGCAAATGCAGTAACTAAATGCTATTGAAATAAATCATGTGTCCTACTGAAAAAAGGGGGAAAAAAGTTACTGATACTCAGGTTTTAATTGGTTAAATAATACACATAATATAAAATATACACATAATATAAAATAGTACACAGAATATAAAACCAATCAGAGAATACACCATATGAAAATGAAAAACTAAACCATTTATTTTTTAATTCCTTAGTGAAATTCCAGCACCTTGAAAGAATATAAATTTTTGTTTGCTCTAGTAGGTAATATATTTTTTATAAATACTTAAATTAGGAGGATTAGTGGATTAGTGTAGCATTTTATTTCCACTTGAAATGTTAAGTAAATTTCTATTTCAGATCAAAAATAAACTCAGTAAACTGTACTTTGTGTATTAGAAAAATATGTACATAAATCAAAATGCCTAAAAATAATTTTCTACATTTACAAATTCTAGGTTTCAAAGATGACACCCAGAGTTCCTTACAAAAAATTACTGTGAAAAATTCTAGTTTCTTGAAATGAAAATTAACTGTAGTAAAATTGTTCATACATATTCATGTAACAAAGCTGCCATAGAGCTAAATCACATATAGTCTCTTCCATGAATATAGGCTTTTTTTTTTTTTTTAAATTGGTGTTAGTTTTAAGTATTGGGATTCCATACTTCTCAACTTAAGGATGTATCTTAGTCTTCTTGTTTTGTATTCATCTGACTTTTTGGACATTGGAATCTTCAGCCATAGTTCTGACTATGGGCTGTACCCTTAGTTTGGTGGCAAACCTTAGTTCTTTGTCTTTTCCAGAGCAGTCAAATACAGACATCTTTTCAATCCTTCAAGAATTTTTATTAATGCTTATTAAGCATTAATAATATATTATTAATTCTAATATATATGCATTATGGGATATATTAGAACTGCTATATGGCTACATTTTAAAAAATAGTTGCCAGTTAAAAATGGCAACTTTAAAAGGTCTCTCTTAATTTGCAATATTATCAAATATCTAGTCATTTATTTTTAGGAGGCATTGACGGTCATTCAAAATTCTTCATAGGCAGAAAGAATACAATTTGAGCAAAGTATCATGAACTACAAAGAATATTAGAAAAATATATAAGATCAGAAACTTAATCAACTATTAAAAAATCAACTATTTAAAATCAACTGTTTAAAATCGCTTTTACGTACATGCCAGTCCTCATATATTCTTTAGCATTAGAAATAAGTGAAGCCAGGAAAAAATAAAAGCATAGACCTCTGAAGACCCAGATCCACTGCACTAGAAGTGATTCAGGAACCTCAGCTACCTTATGCACATCTTTTATGAGATGAGCTCAGCATGAGCTCAGTTTCCTTAGGTATATTCCTGACCCTGGCCCAGGCACTTGGGTTGAGGGATGGCAATACGCATCAATTGAGGGAACTCCAGAACTCACTCAGCTGTCTACAGGTGGCAGAACGTGCTTGACTAACTTATCACCAGCAGAGTGCCTAGATCAGGACCCACTGCCCCCACTGGGAAGTTCCAATCACAAAATACTCTTCAGTTCTCTAAACAATGGGAATTAACTGTAACATAAAGATATGCATTGTGAATTCCTGTATGGACAATTATGGGGAATTTACAGAGAAATTTACTCCCATTCCACATCAACAGTCACACCTTCGCATACCTTGAATTGAAATATTCGCTGATAAATTTCCACCTTCAAAACTTTGACCTTCTGACTCTTCTAGCAATAACCAGTAGGAATGCATTTTCTCGATTCCATGTCCTCATTCATTCTAAACTTTTTTGTTATGCTTACTGTCAATTTAAGCCCTCTCTCTCTCTCTCTTTTTTATTTATTTATTTTTTAATTATTACTCTCCTCCTTACCCCTCTTGCTTCTGTTGTCAGTATGTATGCCTAGGTCAATATTGATCTCCCTGACATCCTGGATTGCTCTCCCCAGCCCACCTCAGCACTTGCCAACCAATTACAAACTGCTGCCCACCAGCGTCATTGACATGACACAAACTGGATCTAAATAGGAACATAACAATATTGTTTGATTAGGTGGGAGAGGCGAATGTAAAGATAAGAGGCTGTCTACAAGCCACTTCAAAGAGGCAGCCCTGTGAACGTGGGTTAAAAAGATAAATAAATAAATAAATAAATAAATAAATAAATAAATAAATAAATAAATGAAAAAAAGAGTTTATGAAGAAATTGTCAGTGCTAAGATGGGTTGTCCACACTGTGTGGTTTTAATAGTACTTCTTATTTAAATTAATCTTTTTGGAATTACTTTAAAAACATAATAGATGCACATGGAAAACTTCAAAATTATTTGGAAGGCTCTCAAAGGAAAAGTAAACCCTGGCTTCTTTTCCCCATGAATAATAATTGTTAACAGTTTCTTTTGTATCCCTGAGAAATACTAAATGAGTATATCGTCTTTATTCTTAAAACAAAAATGTTAATGATATTATAACATACATAACATCAGGGACCACTTTTTCCTATCTAAAGAATATTTTCATATTAACACATAAAGATATACCTTATCCTCTTTAATAGCTACCACATATTTCACTACAACGTGATACATAATTATTTATCTAGTTTCATATTGATAAAATTCAAGTGCTTCTAATTCCCTGCCCCGTCAATAATATAAATTATTCCTTAAAGATATTTGCATATAAGCATATCCATAGAATATATTCCTAGAAGTTGACTAACTGGGGCCAAAAATTATGTGCCTTGTAAAGGCCTTTACACTCGTCTAGCCCATTTTATTCCTCTCATAGTGGGTTCCTTGACATTGAGGTCTCAGCTTAATGTTGTACTCTCAGGCCTTCATAGACAGCATAGTAATTCTCTCCTCTTTGTTTTATGTTCATCCTTGCACTTACCACTAAGTGATATATCTTCTTAATATATTACCCATTGTCGGTTGACCATCTTCTGTGTTGTCTACCACGAGAATGCAAGTGCTGTGAGAACAGAGACTTTTTCTGATTTGTTCACCATTGAGTATTGAGCACACAAAAGGCAATCAACCAACAGTTGTTAAATAAACTAATTACTATTAGAATTATGGTAAGATATAACAGCATTTCATTTGCTAATAAGAAGATAATAAATAGAAATATTCATGTGGCATGTTTTGAGTCTTGGTCCTTGGTCTTCCACCCTTTATTCACTATCTATGCAATCTCATGTTGTTTCATTGGTTTAAGTATGATTTATACATAATACACTCCTAAATGCATATTTCCACCCCAAATCCAAACTCCAAAGTCCTACAAAACATTATTTAAAATAGCTCCACCTGGATACGGAGCAGGCTCCTTAAAACTAACTTGCCCAAAAACAAGCTCTTATTATACCCCAACATTTTCCTCCCACAAGCTTTCACAAATCATTGAATGGCAATCTCATTTTTCCAGGATAATATCTTTGGGGTTAATCTTGTCCCCTCATATATAAGACTCAACAAATCCTGTTGGTGTTCTTTCAAGGATCCATGAAGAATTCATTTTGGAATCTATGACACCAGTTTAGTTCACCTCCATTACTATCATCTCTGTATAAACAACAATTAACTCTTATTTTGATTATCACAAAAAACCTCCTTACTTGTTTATCTGCTATGCATTATTCCCCTAAAATAATTCTCAAACAGCAGCCTGCAGATAGTTTTTAAAGACAGGTCAGGTCATATCACTCTTCTACTAAAAATCGAGATTATCATCACACCAGTAATAACTCATATTGATATCTGTTTCCTTTGATATGATGCTAGGAGAATAGAACACGACCTCTCCAGTATTTTTCCCAAAATTCATAACCTCAGTCTAATCATGAGACAATATAGGACAAACTTAAACTGAGTGACATTCTACAAATTACCTAACTAGTATTTTTCAAACTTGTCAAGGTCATGAAAGAAACTGTAGGATGGACAAATTATCACAGATTGGAGGAGACATAACAAATAAATGCAACATGGTATGCTTGGTTGCATCCTGAAACAGAAAAGTACATTGTACATTAGTGGAAAAATGAGGACATCTGAATGAAGTCTGTGAGGAAATCTGAATGAAGTTTGTATTTAGTTGATAGGATTGCAACAAATATATATATATATATATATATATATATATATATATATATATATATATATATATCATGGTTATTTAAGTTGTTGACACCGTGTATCCCTGAAAATAAGACCTAGCTGGACAATCAGCTCTAATGAACAATCAACTCTAATGTGTCTTTTGGAGCAAAAATTAATATTATTTTACTATAAGACCAGGTCTTATATAATATGATATAATATAATGCAATGCAATATAATATAATATAATATAATATAATATAATATAATATAATAATACTGGGTCTTATATTAATTTTTGCTCCAAAAAAAGCATTAGAGCTGATTGTCTGACTAGGTCTTATTTTCGGGAAAATAACAGCATTAGAGAAAATTGGGGAAATGTATATGGAGACACTCAATTGTATCTTTACAACTGTTTTGTAAATCGAACTTTAAAAATAAAATTAAAAGAAAAAAGTCCTTTCAGCATTTCAGATCTCACTTAAAAAAAAAAGAAGGTATTTTTGTACCTCACATTCCACCTCTCTCAACTTGCCTTTCCCCAGCTCCTCTTACCTCCTTTCTTTTCACTTATTTGATCAATCTGCTCAACATATACCCTTGATTGATTGATTGATTGATTGATTGATTGATTGATTTAATAAACCAAGAGGCTCAGGCCTCAGGTCACTTGCAGTTTGGGAATTTAATAATCCTTAATAATTCACAAGGTGCTCTTCTTCATATCTGTTTGGCACGTCCCTGTTCAAATGTAGGCTTTCCCTGACCATCCTCCAAAATACAACTTTCCCTCCACACTAGCACTCACTATACTACATACTTACGCTTCTTTATTTTTCATTATAGCACCAGTCAGTATCTAAGCAGAACTTTATTTACGTGTGTATTCATTTTTTTCTCCCAATTTTCTGTGAGACCAAAAACTTGTTTTATTCACTGCTATGTATTTCTAGTTCGTAGAATTTTATCTGCCATGTGACATATAATCAACAAATATTTATTGTTACTGTATGATATCACTTATATGTAGAATCTAAAAAAGTCGAACTCATAGAAGCAGAGAGTAGATTGGTGGTTTCAAGGGGCTGAGGGTGGGGTGGGAGATAAGGGTACTTGTTGATCAGAGGATACACACTTCCAGTTATAAGATGAATAAATTCTGGGGATGTAATGTATATCATGGTGACTATAGTTAATAATACTGTATTATGTACTTGAACGTTGCTAAGAGAATAGATCTTAAAGTTCTCATCACATACAAAAGGTTACAAGTGAGGCGATGGATGGTAATAGTATCATAATATATACATGTATCAGATCATCATGTTGTATATCTTAATCTAAAGTATGGAATAAATAAGCAAATAAAACAGAAATAGACTCAGAGATACAGAGAAAAAACTGATGGGTGCTAGATGGGAGAGGTGTTGGGGGACAGGGGAGAAAGTGAAGGGATTAGGAAATACAAACCGGTAGTCACAAAACAGTGATAGGGATGTGAAATACAGTATGGGGAATATAATCAATAATGTTGTATTGCAGGGTGCCAGATGGGTACTGTATATAGTCAAGGGATGTAAAGTACAGCATAAGGAATATAGTCAATGGTATTGTTACCAATGGAATATAGTCAATGATATACGTTGTCAGAGGGTAATAGACTGGGGCGTCATCACTTTATGAGTGGTGTAAATGTCTATTCATTATGTTGTTTTGTACACCTGAAACAAACAAACAAAAAAAAACTAAAACAAGAAAATAATTATTATGCATCAATTATATCTCAATAAAGTTGGAAAAATAAATAAATATTTGTTGAATATATAAGTGAAAGAACACATGAATTGATCTAACTGGAAAATCATTAAGAAACAGAATTAATTTAAAACTTAAAAATAATTATTATTTTCCATTTTTATACATAGCATTCTAATTTATCAAGCAGATATACACTAGGAAGTACACATTTTCTAATAGTTAAAATGTACAGTTGTATTTATAGTACCTTGTTTTTTTTAGATGAGTACAACTGAAGGGTTCAAATGAGTATCTGTAGTATTGTATGCCTTTAATGATTATTTGTAGAACAAATGTGTAAACGCATGCATGAATGAAAAAAAAAAAAGGGTATAATTTCTCTCCTTGTACTCACAAGAGTTTAATTTCTACTTCAATTATTCATTCCACATAGAGTTCCACATGACAGACAGATTTTAAAAGGAGGTAATTAAATTCAATAGCGATACAAAGAAAAATTATCCCTCATTAATAGCTGTTTTACATCAGGTAATCATAGAATGCTTTCAAAAGAATGTTTTTCACGATGTTAGTAATCTTTAAGAATAAGATTTACATGTACACATTAACCAAATAGTGAACTATTTTACTAAATTCTCTAGTTCTTGGCTCTCTGATTCTGCAGGGAAGGTCTGTTGGCACCCTGAAGACCACTCACTGATCAGGATTTAAACTGTGGGACATCACACTGTGAAGTAAAAGAGTATTGTATGGTAGGAAGTTTTAGTATACTCTGGAGTTACCTCAGAATCACAAAGCAATTAGCAAATAATGTTAAAAAGTTATGGCTAATTTAACTAATGGTTAATGGAGCCTAGTAAAACTGTCAGAGTTGATGAGCCCAGGGAGATTCTGTGCAGGAATACACATTAAAGTCAGCGTCCTTTATCTCCTCTTAAAGTTTAATCAGCGTCTGGAATGATAGTCCCTTGTTGTAATGGTATCTCAAAACTATGATTTTTGTTTTTAATCTTTTAAAAAAATTTAACTGTGCAAAGTAACTAACAAGAAGGGAGATGTCTGCCACTGAGCATATTGTATAGGTCCCAAAAACATGCTCAGGCAGGCCCTAAGAAAGCATACTTTTCTATGAATTCTAGGAGTTTTAATAGATATAAATAAGATCCTCTTTCCTTTATAGTTTGAAAATATAGCAATAACTACATTTGTGATCTATTGAGACAATGAAATACAATTAAATAAGCCAGTGGTTGAAATGATATGTAAGGGGATAGAGAGGACATGGATTTGCAGAACTAAGTTTCAAAAATTTTAGAGAAAACATAGCAGTGTCTTCTACACAAAAGGTTTGAAGTTCCTACCTAAAGACAATGTACTGTTCCTTACGAGCTTCATGTTTTATTCATTAAATCGTTTGAGCTTGTAGAAGAAGTTATGCGTTTTCACAAAGCTTATGTTGTACAATAGATCCTTTACTCTGGGAAAACTCAGCTTCCTACTGTGAGAAATTCACTTGTTTTCAAAGTACCAAATTTAAGTAATGCATGAGAATGTGGACTTATGCACCAAAGAAAGAGGAAAACATTCGACAGACAGAACTGTAAAAGATAGTCTTTAAAGAAATGCACCAATTAAACTATCTCAGCAAAGTTTAGGATGATTAGAGTTAACTGTTAGAATGTTTCCTATGTTCCTTGCCTTCTATTAAGATTTTCTTATTTTAGTTATCTGGAATAAATTCTGTGACAAATTTATTGCATATAAAAATACTGGGACCAATTGTGATAACCAGCACATTTGAAATAACAAAAGCATCAGCTTGATTCTTAGTTCCTATCATAAAAATATACTGTGCCAAAACTTAAATTTAACATAAAAATGGAGACACTATCAATAACATGGCAGGAATCAGATTATTAATGGTAAATAAATCAGAATTTCTTCAAAGTCATAATAGAGGTTTCCCAAATCACATAGAGTTAACCAAAATAATGTTATAAATAATTCAAATATATGCAATATAATATCAATTCTCACAGGAAAATTATGCATTCATGTATATTGAGCTTTGATTATTTAGTAAGTACAATCTGCAAAACTCTATGTTAAGCATTGTGGAGCGGTGAACAAAAATGATTTTAATTTGCATTCTAGATGAATAAAAAAATGTATATATTTTTTAACAAGTCAGACCCTTATAAGCCTATAAGTCAGATTATAATAATTCCTAGATAGAGTCCAAATTTGCTATAAGATTATAGTTAAGGAGAGGTTGATTTTAACAAGGACAGCTCTAGTCTGAATGTTTGTATGCCTCCAAACTTTATACATTGACATCTTAACCCAGAAAGGGGATGATATTAGTAGATGGGGCCTCTGGGTGGTGATTAGGTCATAAGGGTGAAGCCCTCTTACATGGAATTAGAGCCTTTATAAATGAGGCACTAGAATGCTTGCTATCTCCTTCTAGGATGTGAGGACACAATGAGAGGTTGTTGACTAAAGAGGGCCGTCGCCTAACCATGCTGGAAACCTGATATGGGATTTGAGCCTCCAGAACTGTGAGGAATGAATTATTTCTGTTTATAAACTATCCAGTCTTGTGGAATTTTGTTATAGCACCACAGTGAACTGAGATAAAGAGGGACTGGAAAGCCACTTCAAGATGGTTGAGTTTAGATAGAATTTCAGAAGGTGAACATGATGGAAAGGATATATTAGGCCATTTTGTTAACAGCAACTCATATCTTCATTCACTTAATACGACAAATAGGAAATATCTATTTCCCAGGCAATATAGTGTGTACCAGAGATGCAAAGACAAGTACATTAGACAAGGTATCTGAACTTCAGATGAGCAAAATTTAGAAAGAATAGAAGACAAATTGAAAATTAGCAATACAACATTTTCACTTCAGCCATAAAAATACAAACAATTTATGATTAATGGATAGGGGTGAAGTTCATAGCCAAGTCTGACATTGACAAATTAGACTTTCAGAGGATTAGTATAAAAGCTAACTACATTTAGTCACACACCAGGCAGAGGGAACTGAAAAGTAAATATACAGTTCAGAAATATCATAGTATATAGTAAGCAGTGTAAAAAGTCTAAGATATTAATAGACTAGAGATTTTAAGTCATGTGGCTTTTAGAGACAAGATGGGAGAGGAAGGTGGGGGAACTTGTCGGTCAGCAGAACTTGAGATGCAAAGCAATTTAGCTACTTTAGAGAAAAGCTTCACTTGGTGGTAAAGCACACATAATTCTGCCAATGTCTTTAAAAATTCTTTGTTATATTAGTTTCAGGTTTACAAAACAACATAAGGATTAGACATTTACCCCCCTCACAAAGTGATAATCCCCCATGTCTACTACCCCCTTGACATCGTACATAGCTATTACAATACCATTGACTATATTCCCTATGCTGTGCTTTACATGCTGTGACTATATATATATATATATATATATACACATATATATGTGTCTGTGTATATATATATATCTTATATATCTTTTATCTTATATATAATATATATGACTATATATACATATATATCGATATATCTATATATATATCTATATATCTATCTATGTGTGTGTGTGTGTGTGTATGTGTATATATATATAGTCACGGCATATAAAGTACAGAATAGGGAATATAGTCAATGGTATTGTGTGTGTATATATATATATATACACACAAACACACACACACATACATATATGTGTGTTTGTGTGCATATATATATACCATATATTATATATTATATAATCTTATATATATAATATATATAAGAGATATATATCACTTATATATGTTATATATAAGATTATATATAATTATAATATATATTCTATATTATATAATCTTATATATATATAACATATATAAGAGATCTCATATATGTTATATATATCAGATTATATAATATAGAATATATATTATAATTATATATATATATTTATATATTATATATTTATATATTATATATAATATATAGATTTGATTATAATTGATGTATATATACACACATACATATATGTATGTGTGTATATGTATTATACATATATGTATGTGTGTATATGTATTATATATATATGTATACTTAATTATAGTTGATATTCAATATTATTCTACTTCAGCTTCAGGCGAACAGCTCAGTGATCAGGCATCTACACAATCTATGAAGTGATCTCTGGATAAGTTCAACACCCATCTGACATACCACATAGTCATTACAACATCATTGACTATATTCCCCAAACTCTATTTAACATCTCCGTGACTATTTTGTAACTACCATTTGTACTTTCTTATCCCTTCACCTTCTCCCGCATCCACACGCCTCTCCCATCTAGCAACCATCAGTTTTTTTCTCTGTATCTCTGAGTCCATTTCTGTTTTGTTTGCTCACTTGTTCTGTTCTTTAGATTCCACATATAAGTGAGATCATATGGTATTTGCCTTTCTCAGTCTGACTTATTTCACTTCGCATAATGTTCTCTAGGTCCATCCATTAAACTAAAAAGTTTTTTCACAGAAAAGGAAAACATTAACAAAACAAAAAGCATCCCATCGAATGGGAGAAGATATTTGCCAATGATCCAGCTGATAAGGGGTTAATATCAAAATTTATAAAAGACCTCATACAACTCAACACCAAAAATCCCAAACAACCTAATTAAAAATGGGCAGAGAACATGACCCATTTCTCTAAAGAGGACATACAGGTGGCCAACAGACATGTGAAAAGATGCTCAATGACACTAGTCCCAGTGCCTTGTTTATCCCTCAATGTCACTCTCTTGGGATTGATGAACTTGTGTCACTCATATGGAGAGGAATGGGGCTAGGCAGGAGTTCTCCTGAGTCTACTTAAATTTGGGCTTTTTTCCAGCCATGCCATTAATATTCTGGTCTCAAATTCTACCCTTACACAGCAAAACTACTACCATTCCCCCAATTTTCCAAATCTGAAATATGGAATTATCTATTCATCCTCTCCAACTTACGCCAGCATCCCCAGATATAAAGTAAGTAAGTCCTATCAATTCTGTTTCCTAAATATTTCTATAAATAGTCCTCTTACTGGCACTTCCATCATTTCTGCCATTTTCACCTGTCCTTTGACATTCACTCCCTGCTTATTAATTAATCTGTCTTAAATTTTAATCCTTTTAACTCATTTTATACAATATAGCCAAAAAATAGTTCTGAAACACAAAATTGAATATGATACTCTCCTCCCCAAAACTCTTGATTAAATGTGTCTTAATCTTCACTGGGTCACAGAACTCTTTCAGAAACTGTTTTAAAGGTTTGGATCTTCTCAACAAAAATAAAAAAAAAATACTTATAAGCCATACATTTCTTTTTATATAACAATTCAGGAAAGACATCAAACTGGGGCTCATCCATTGACATATTATGATGGACATACAGATTCCATATTAAAAGTCACTTCTTCAATGGCTTGCCATGGCTATGGGATAAAATCACAACTCCATAGTTTGGTTTAATAAATCCCTAATTCTGTTCTAATTCACCTCTCACTACTTTCCTCTTAATTCAAATGAGCCTTACTCTAACTTCAGAAACTTGACACATAATTTTCCCAAATTCCATAATTCTCTTTCAACTTCAGAATGTTCCAGTACCTTACTAAGTTCTCTGTTTAAAAAGTTCTTCCTAGACTGGTTTCTGTTTTCGTTATCTGAGCAATATATCAGTTATCATTGTACTTGTTTGATCATTACGTGTCTTCTAAGCCATAAGCTCTACTTTTACATCCACTGTCAGGCATAATGTCTGTTGCTCTACAAGTTTTCAAAAAACATTTGTTGAACAAATGAATATTTGTGTAGTGGAAGGCGACGTATTATTTAATGTTACCTGCCAAGTTGCAGAATAACAAACAAATCCAAATTTTAGTGGCCTATAAGAAAACATTATTTCACAAACTGGGACTGTCTGACAGCTATGGTTTGGCTGAGCTTGTCAGTTCTGGTTAGGCAAGCCTGACTCTTGGCTTAAGGTAGGTTTTAAATATAGCATCACAAATGCAAGCAATATCATCCCTGAAGGGATAAAAATTGTGTCTTGATGCATGATTTTTACATATTACAATGGTTTATGTTCTTCCAAAGGGCCACCATATGGAAACAAAAATAGTATACCTGCAGTGTGAAAATTGTATGTGTGTGAGGAGGCAATTAGAAAAAAAAAATCTAAAAACTTTCCTTAGAGGACGTTAGTAATATAATAAAGTTGGAGAAACACAAGTTTAGATTGTTCCATGTGTTTTCATTCTATGATCCAGAGTGAAGAGCTCCCTCTGGCATACTTTTCTTCAAGGCAGAGATGAGAAGCTCTGAAAAGCCACGCCAAATCACTCATGCACGTTGAAAGCCTTCGTGTGTGTTGTTTCTGCTCACATTCTGTTGGAGAAGGCAAATCACAAACTCAACATTTAATGGGGCAAAATATTTACTCTGGGTATTCTAGCAGGAAGCACTGCAAATCCACAAAGCCAACAGCAGAGATATATAATTAGGTTATAACAATGAATCGAGTCAGATACTATAGTTCAATCTACTACACATAAATTCCAGAGGTCCACAAAGAGTATAAACAACCTACAAATGTGTCAGTATTTACCACAAACATCTGTGATAGAAATAGGTCAAGAAAAGTAGAGCTGCATTTTGCAAATCAAAGAGTTTTCTTTTGTTACCTTAATTTTCTTTGTGAATTTGCATTCTGACAGTCTGACTGTACAAAATGCTTGTCAGTTTTCAGGAGATAGCATTTCGGATTAATTGAGCTTTCATGTGAAATCTGACATTTGCAAAATCTCTCCATTTTAAGCTACACCAAATAATTCAGAAGTTAAATTACATGAACTGAAAATGTGGCTTCATGGAGCTTAATTTAATTAGCAGTTTCATCATTTAAACCCATAAACAGAAAACTTCTATATAGCATGTTCCTATGACTGAAATAATCATACCAGTATGCACAAATTGCCATGAAATTCTATCAGAGGAAAAATTCCTGGATAATGTAAGTTCTACATCAATGGGTGGAAATAAATAGTTCATAGACAATAAACTCAGACCAATCAAGGTTTATACACTGAAGAAAAACAGCGAATCTGAAGACTCATTAACTTCACATATACTATTATAAAAATAGTACCAGAGAATTGTCTATGTGGACTTGGAAAAAGCCAATGACTACTAAAGCAACATTGAAAACAAGCTATTCTAAATAATAATAATAATAATAATAATAATAATAATAATAATAACCACAATACTAAAATACCTTAGGAATTAAAATGAAGATAATGAAAAAAGGAGTGAAAGCTTGTGATTTCCTTCTAATAGACAATTATGTTAAGGCAATTAATAAGTGAAAGCACTTTGGAATCAAACATTGACTACAATTAGAATTTGGTTAATCATGCAGGCTGTAATGTCAGTTTCCTGAGTTGCATCCCAATTCTACTTAAGTCATAGAAAACTTCACTTTCCCCATCTAACATTCAAGACTAAGTATTTAACATTATTTAGTATTCTTATTTAATTACTAGATTGTTTTTTCCTCTAACCTCCTAGGGCAGGTTACAGAATCTTTCTCTGTAAAGGGATACACAGCCCATATTTTCAGCTTTGTGAAACATACCATCCATGTTTCACAACTTCTCACCTCTTTCATGTATGGTAGTGTGAAATCAGTCATAGACAATACAGAACTGAATAGGTGTGGCTGTGTTTAAATAAAGATTATGCTATAAACACAGACAGTGGGCTAGATCTGGCCTACAAATCATACTTCTGTGATCCCTGTGTTAGAGAAATTTGAGTGTTAGGAAATTTTCAAAGAGCCAGATCCATCTGGTTCTACAATACATCTTAATTTCACTGTAAAATTCTACCTCCAAATACCATAATGTATTATCAAAATTTCTGATTAATTAATTAGCATCTGTTTTTGCCCCCAAATTATTTTATTTATGTATACTTAGTATCATGGTGATGACTTACAAAAGGAACAATTATTAAATACATGGTCTTACCGTATGTGATATGATCCTAACCACATAAGAGGAAAAAAACGTATATATATAATATTATCGACAAAATAGACCAAAATACTAATATTAGTTGCCTTTTGATGAGAGGTGTATACATGACTTTAATTTTCCTATTTCTATTTTTCTGTATTTTCTATATAATGTGTTATGTGGATATATAGTATGATACTTATAAAAACCTTTAAATTTTAAATGTGGTCTAATTGAACAAAGGAAGAATTAGAGTTTTAAAAAATATATATTTTCAAAGTGTAGTTCCCATTTATTTTTTTCACTTGTCATTTTCTTCCATAGTAGCTTACAGAGAAAGTAACAAACTTCTGGCTTTGTGTTTACCTTGGAAATAATTATCACTGATATCCATTTTATTCTCTAATTTAGGGTGAGTGGGTGTATAAAAGGGAGTGAGGGAAAACCAGAGCCCTTGGGTGAGGGCGACTTTAGGTCAGACTGCCAAGCTACAGTTGAGGGAAACTGACCACACAGCAGTTCTGTTCTACTTCCTGGATTCCTGCAGGTTGGTCATAGGACTCCCAGATAATTCAGGTACCAGGCTCCAGCATCAGCTTTGGACCCAAGACTACCTGTTCTGCAGGTTTATCAGCTGCTGTGGGAGGTTTGACAAGAGCTTGCTTCCATGTAGTCACAGTGCTAGAAACCTGAAGTGTTCGCTAATTTGGGGCCTTACATCCAAATATTTAATAATTTACCAAATATATTTAATACCAAATTTAATATTGCCAAGGCATATTACATACCAAAGCATTACTCCTATGCTTTAGTAAAACTGTTAGCTGTCCTGAAAAGTGTTTGCTCACAGAGGACAAAGATTCCCGGGAAGCAGATTCCCAGTCACAGACAGTATTTCTTGATTTGCTTTCATTATACATAGCCATATCACTGATTCGTAATCCAACAGAATATTAGTCTGATCTATGTGGGCAACTTCTAAAGCTGACATATAAAAACTTCCCCACATAGTTTCTTATAGAAGTGTGGGATAAAGAATGCTAGGGCAACACAGGAAAATACACCTGGGAGACTGCAGCACCTCCAAAGTCCAAACTGTGAGCAGTCTTTCTGCTACTAAATAGGAACACATATTGGACTATTAGATGAATCAGCAATATACTTTCAGATTGTTGACTAACTGAAATTTGGGAATTTATTTGGTACTGCAGCATGTATTAAAATAACTAATAGATGGTTTACTACTTGGAAGTGAGGTCCATTCATAATAAAACATTAATGCATGTGGCACTGGTTGGAAATCAGGTAATAGTTACTGAAGAATAAGATCTCACAGGATGGAAGGCTGAAAGAGCATTGTTACGCCATACAAGATACATAGTAAACCTGATGCCTACAATAATGTGAGCCCAAGTGCCTACTATATGTGTAGCTGTAGGGGAAATGGTTGGAAGCCATAATATCAGTATACATTATTTGCTTCCCATTAATTATGGAGAAACATGAGCTAAGATAAAATGTTTGTTAGCAGAACTGCAGTGAAATAGAGATGGGCCAGAAATTCTGTTTGGAAAATGAATTTCTTCTAGAAACCAACTAGCAAGAAATGAGATGGAAACGCTGATTTATATTTTTCAGTTGGACAAAATTCTAAGTTCTAACTTCTTCCCTAAATTTATTATTTCAGATATCCACAAGATCACTGCTTTCAAGCAGAGTGAAAAAATACTTTGTGCCTAAAGTAGCAAACAATCGTGCTTAAGAACTGTGTCTAGGGAAAAAAAAAAGACATGCAGGATGCAGATTTTAGCCTCCTTTGTTGTTTTAAGCAACTAAGATTCAAAGACTATTTCTTACTACAATTTAACCAATCTATCCTTTACACAGAATTTTCTTTTCCTAATAACTTGGGGTAAAAAAAGTGACACGGACACAATTTATAATGTTTGGTTGTAAGAAAATGAGGGAATCCTATTTTCTCATTATTTAGAAGATGAAGTTTTCTGCTGAGAGGGAAGAGCAAAGTTTTTGCCTAGACCATTTGAAGAGAGTAGAAAATAGGGATATTGTTATTGTGTAGAAGAGGAGACATATGAAATATGAAATATGAGACATATGAAATAGAAAACATATGAGGATCATGGTCCTTTATTACTGAATGAACAACCACAATACGAGCCTCCAAATTTATGGAGATACCTTTAATTTAAGATGTGTGTGTGTGTGTGTGTGTGTGTGTGTGTGTGTATACATGAGTGTGTGTAAGCATGTGTGTATATGAACAGGTGTGTGCATGTGTGAGTGTGTGTGGTGTGTGTGTTTGTGTGTTTGTGTGTGTGTGTGTTTGTGTGTGTGTGTGTGTGTGTGTTAACCCTCACTCAGTAACTCCTGGGTAAGCACGGAAAAGACAAACATTGATTTGATGAAGTATTGGTGTTTTCCCAGGTGAACATGAGGAAATAACATGAGGGCAGGGACAGGATAACAGGAGAGATACCAAAAGAGGCAAGCTTATGGTTCAAGTTTAATAATCCTAAATTGGAAGTATATAAGGATAGAAGGGAAGATATTTGGGGATTTACAAGTAAGCACAAATAAGAGTAGCATTAAAATAATGCATTTGGTATAATAGAGAAATGTAAGGATGCAGCGTTGTGTTCAGAAAATATGGTTGGATGGTAAAGAACATCTCTGGAATGTTACTGAAGGGTGCAAGTTTGTGGATCTGAAAGTGGTTTTGAGCAGGGAGGAAGCTGACCCCTACTGTCTAGGATCTGTGGGATATGGAAGGATGAGCTCCATAAGAGCAACTGAGCACGGGCACATTAGTATTCTCCAGCCCAGGAATCCACTGAAGTGACAGCACAGAATTAAGAAAGAGAATAGATTTATTCTAGCAGAGTAATGAATAAAGATAAATTGCACCAGATGAGTTATTTCCACAAATTAATACAACACAGAGACATGAGACCTTTTTGATTAAAGAAGAAAGCATGTGAGATGATATTATGTCAAAGAAAGTGCTGTGGTGGGAGTGGGCCAGTGTTACTGAGAACTAAGATGGGCTCTGCTTTCTGAGCTTGTAGATACATAAAATGGAAAGATAAAAGGCAGCTAAAAATTGGGATTTAAAAATGGACATATGAGTCAGCTATGAAATAGCTGCATGTTAGACCAAAACTGTTTTGAGAATAGTTACACCAACCCGTCGTCTTCTCTGCCCACTCCTTTCCTCCACCCTTGAGTATGGCAGCCAAGCATTTGTATCTAACCCTGAGGATTTGCAAGGGGCCTGAGAATAATTTCACAGAACTGTGAAGAGAGAACTAGGTTTTCTGGCAAAAAGTGATCATTCCAGAGAAAAGACATCCATCCGAAAGGACACAGAGATTATCTCCCCATCAACACATCCAAAAGAAGAGCCAAAGATGCTGTGATCTGTCTCATCCATAAGCACTACAGCTTTGGTCAGCCTTCTCTTTAGTCAGAGATCCATTGTAAGAAATGGCATAAATACATAACAACAAAGGGAACCTATAAGAATTAGCTAGAGTAATCAACATAGTCTCTCATTTAATATTACACAATTAATAATTAAGTGAAAACAAAGATTATTCATTGACAACAAGATTAAAAAGGTAATTGAATTTAAAAAGATATTGCCCTCCCCCAAATGAATAAAATATTAACGAGAAACAAATGGTTTAATCAGAGGGTTAGAAAAAGTTCTTGGAAATTAAAAAAAGAAAAATAAATCAATGCAAAACACAGATTACTTTTAAATGACAGTCATTTTACACACACACACACACACACACACAAATGTGTATCTAATGAAGATGAGAATCTTCACCATGAAAGTACTCATTAAGTCCTATATAGTATAAAAAAAAATACACATGAATCGTATCTAGGTACTTCATTCAAGTACTTCAATCAGACTTCAATAAGATGAAGAAAAAAAGATCCTTTATCTTTGAGGATAAAAGCAGGCCATTTAGAAAGAAATCATATTAGCATTTATTTATCTTATTAAAATAGTGTGTGGTAGAGGAAAACAGAAAATGAAGGATGGGAAGATTGTTTTGGTTGCAAAATTCTGTACTCCGCAAGATAACAATACAAATAGACATTTTCTGCTAATTATCAATAAACAAGTGAAGATATTTTTCAGATATACAGATAATCAGAAATACTGTGTCCATTTTACCTTTCCTGAAGTTTGCTCATTGAGGTGATGTTCAGTACAAGAAAGAGGAGAATCAGAGAGAAGTTATAGGTGCCAGGAACTCTTGTTGTAATTGATGAGCCTAGTGAAAGGAGATCATAGTATAACAGATCTGTAGTAGGCCAAGAGAAAAATCGGCACAGATTGTGGCAGAAATTGCAAGTCCCTTGGGAGACAGCAATTATAAATACTAAAAAGAATGATTGGAAACACTGTTTACTTTTGAGGTTGTATTGAAAGCTTATATTATAGCTTGTTCATTCAGAAAAAAAAAAAAAGTTAAATGAAAACCTCAAAAGGAACAGCAGTTGTAAAGAATACCAAATCCAAGTAGAAAGCAAATAAAAATGTTGCATAATTTTGAACAAATGTTACAGGGTCTAATTATTCAGGTTAGGTTAAACTATGCTGCAGTTTGCACATATCTGACATGTCAGCGGCTTAACAAGTAGAGGTTTATATGTCTTCAGTCAGGGTCTGTCCTGGACTTGGTGGTTCTAGAGTGTGGCTACCTTGCAGTTGGTGACTTGGGGATTTAGGTCGCGGGTATCTAAGCATCATATTATTTGGAGGACATGGGATACAGATCACTGCAACAGGAGAAGGATGTGCTGGAGGGTGATGCATTAGTGTTGGTCTAGAAAAGACACCATTTCCATTCATTGGCACGATCTGGTTTCATATCCCTGACAGTAAAAGATCTGAGAATTGAAAAGAGCACATACACATTCAGTAAACAGTAAATGCTTCCAACACAGAGTATAGAACATGAAAATCAATTTGACCTTGATACAAAAATTTTTGTGCAAGCGCTACAGAGAATTTGGCTTTGGACCTGCAGAGAAGAAAATTAATCTTAGCATATTTATTGGATCTGCCACAGCCAGTATTATTGTAGCCATAATAAGATAATCATTCTTTATTGTTTACACTGCAGCTAATGGAAAGATGGCTTATTTTAAATTTTAAAGTAAAATGTGATATAAAACTACTTCTATGATATAAAGGGGAAATCATAGTTGTCAAGATGAAAGAGAGCAGGGGATGGGTAAAGTAAATAGAAAGAAAATCATTAATATCTATATGGTACATGTTAGAGAATGGAAAATAGTGCTTGCCTTTAATAGAACAAGAAAGAAAGGTATAAATCAGCCACAAAGATAACCAACTAAAATTAACATAGAAAGTATGATCAATTTGAAGAACAAAATAGGAATAAAGATGACATGGTGTATATTGAAAAAAATCTTAGCATTTTTCATAGTGAGGGACAATAGCTATTTTTTAATTTGATAAGAAAGACCAACATATTATTTAAGATACTGGGTAAATTGAAAGAATTAAAAATGAAAACATTTAAAATCATTTCCATAGCAAGTAGAACTGGAGGGCAGAAGGGTGGGATTGAAGATTGTACCTACTTTTAATGACTGCTTCTGTATCTTTTAATTGAAACGGGATGATTCATGGGACTTTTATTATTGCAGATGAATTTCAGAGGTTCTCAAGCTGAAGACAATGAGTGGTAAGGTCCCATTCATTTTCATGAAAATTGTTAGTATCCCCAGGGTCCACAGGAAAGTTCTTTGATTCTTAGCCCATCACCCACTTACTCTTTATAAGAAAAACGGAATGAAAAATTCAAAGTGAAGAGTGTTTCAAAGATTCACCAAGCACTGTCAATGCCCTGATACAGAATGCTAGCATCAATTTTCCTTTCCTCTGTAGTAAAAGGGTAGTGACATTTCCCTTCCATCTTAAGACAAGTGAGGGGAGGATTCTAGAGTATAACTCAAAAAGATTGGATTTTTCAGTCGATAGGGACTGGCTTCTTGCCTCTGTCTGGATGTTAGCAGAGCTGCAGAATCATGACTTACATTAGCTACTACCCTACCTGAGTAGCTGAGAGAGGTTTGAGAATACATCTATCTCGGCTGGAGTTGGGAAGTTACAGGAGGAAGCTACTTACAAATGACTCTCAATGACAAAAGCCTAAAGATGGGCTAGAACTGCCAGGGATCCCAGGTTAAAAGAGAAGTCTGGAAAGAGATGTGCCTCTCTTCCAGAATTTCATTAGTTTTACAATAGTCTTAGTGGACACCAGTGAAGGAAGCCAGCACAAGCCATCTTGAAAGGACCCACATAAAGGGCTGCCTGATGCGGTGAGACAACCCCAGAAATAATGTTTTTTGTTTGTTTGTTTGTTTTGTTTGTTTGTTTGTTTGTTTGTTTGTTTTGTGATTTGCATCATTGGAAGAGGAATTGAGGGAATACACCATAGTTCGCCCACTTAGGGGAATGGCACAAGTATTCCTTGATCCCATCTGGGAAGTCTCTGAGGAAACACAACCACCCCGTGAGAGCAAGGGGTACCATTTGGGTATGTGTGACTCAGAGAGCGCGGTTCCAGACTACAGCTTCATTTGTCAAATGAGACCTTGTTCTTTTCCTTTTATCTCTGTCCCAATTGTGTCCTTGGGGGAACCAGAAGCAGCTTGAATAGCAGGGAGATGGGACTGAAAGAACAAGACAAGAGGACAGGTCTTGTGATATTCGTTATCAGGACAAGTTAAAGAGCCTGGGTCAGTTCAAGCAGAAGGATGAGTATGAAGATTTTACTGATACATTACTGATACAATAGTTATTTTACTGATACAATAGTTATTACTTTTTGTGTATTTATTAACTATCTCTAGCTCTCCTAGACTATTAATATATATATATATATATAATATATTATATATAATTTTATACATTATATATAATATAAAATATATATATTATCTATTATATATAATATACATATATATATTATAAAATTAAATCATTTGGCTTCCTACACAACAGACATTAGCACTGAGAACTTAAGCATGAATAAGATTCATAAGAGAGGTGAAAGTATGAGAAGTATTTCATGATTTTTTTAATTCTCTGTGTAGATATTCTAATATCAAACGATGGATTCCATATTAGAGGAGAAGAGGGATTATATTTAATAACTCTCCACCAAAATTAAAATTTGCGAACACATTTCCCAACATTTCTATCATATACGAACCGCTTTGTGTTTCTAGTTGTAAGAAACAATATTCAGATTGTTTCTGCTTAAAATATGTCTATGGTTTCATCTGAGCTTTATAAATTTTCGAAAAGAAAGCCCAAATAAATGAATACATGATGTTGAAGGCAGGACACACATCTATATCAGAAATTGTATGGCTAGAGTCATCTGTGGTTCTGACAACACAGATGATGCCCATTTTCAACTAACACACATTAATGCCTGAGAATAATGCAACTAAAAGGAGGCAAAATGTGCTGCTTTTTCTCCGTAGTCTGTTTACTCTCTACTTGGTTTCATTTGCTGGAAAAAAAGAGACTGAAAATTTGCATTATTTAAAACACTGTGATCATCCTTGTGAACTCCTTGTGATCTCACTAAAATGAGATCAAAATTAATAAATACAAAGATCAAAGAATAAAACACATTAACAGCTTTTAAAATAAAGCACTTGACTAAATACAATAAAAATAATTTATTTTTAAGAGTATTTAAAATTAAGAAACAAATTCAATCATCTTATTCTTGGTAGGTAATATCACTGATCTCATTACTTATGCTACTTAAGCCTCCTTCACTATTTACTGTTGTTTGCATTTACAAGACTTGATAAAGTATTAGTAAACACCTTCTGCATTCTATGTTGCACTTGCAATTTTGTTTGAACACATTTATAGAAAACCTTAATGTACTTCCTATTGAGTCTATATTTTCAAAGTCCAGATGAGGACTAAAGGGATAGTCCATATGCCCAAATGAAACAGACCTCTATTCCTCTCTCAATCCCTTGCAATGTTTAGAAAATGAAGTAACATGCCTGAATTACCCAGATACTGATTTGTACTGTTCATTTTACCTTTGTTTTTTATTTTTGTGTTTTGAATTGTTTAGTGGTTCTTGATGTGTTTTATTTCCCTCTTGTCTCAATAAACTTTTAGGAATTTGTTACATATCTGTGCTAACAACAATCATGAAGGATATATTATTGAGCAAAACATAACTTATGTTATCTGTGAAAGTTAGGTTTATTATAATTGTTTCTTGAGTATTTTCTAAGTTTTCAGTTCTGCATCTCAGTAAAGAAAAGTGTACATCACTATCTAAAAGTCATAAGCAGGAAAAACACACAAACATACCAAAATATAGTCATTTCAATCGCAGTTTATGAAAAATTCAGAAACCTGAGCTGCCAAATATCATCTTTTGAATTATAGAAACACGTACTACAGATGTTTCCAAAATCTCCACTCTGGTATGAATTGATTTAAAATTTACAGTGGGTAAAAACTCCTCCAATACTATATAGACTCTGTGTAAAGAATGTAAAAAAAAAGAAAAAAAAAGAACAGCATAAGTTCTGTTTTGCTTTTTTAGTCTGATTTTGAGCATACTCTTCTAAATTGTATTATTAATATTCAGTGATGCTCATAAATGCTAAAAATACCATCGGTGGTCTTGACCATACGTGGCCCACTGAAGGATATACCTGACTACTCCTGAAATGCACATCCACGTACTATGGTGAATGTGCCTATTATTGCAAATATAGACTAGATTAAGAGATTGAAATTTTGAAATACAAAACTGTCTTTGGAATGGACTGAACCACCTGATTTGCCACATTCTATTTTGGGCTTTAAAATATTTTTGTATCCTCCCCTAAAAAGGTGGAGGATTCAGATTTATCAAACATATACAAAAAAACGATTAGGAGGTAGAGGAGGAGACAAAAGGAGGAGGAGAAATCTAAGAAACAGTGGCCTGAAATCAGTGGAGTAATATCAAATATCGCTTAATGTTATTAGAGCAGAAATTAATTGTGCAGAGTAACAAATACAAAACAACTCAAAACAAAATTAAAAAAAAAAAAAACACATTTGACTCTAGGTCTCTTGGTACCAGAAAATATTGATGTTATGCTTTCACTTTTTTTTTTTTATTAAATGCCAAAGGTTAAAGACAAAAGCTCTCACTTTTTTTGTAATATTATATTGCAAATACCAGAGATAAAATTTATCAAGTGCTTGTATTTTACCAAAAAAAAATATTTTATGCTATTTTATTGCTTCTCAACTCAGGATGCATGTTAAAATTATAATACAGCAACTTCTTTCTTCCTTTTCTAATGGCATATATAATATTGGTGAATTTTCTATTTTCAATTGGGGTTTTGGTGACATAAAATACTGCCTGTGGTTTGGCTACTATTTTCTGATAACAACCGAGCCTCAGAGAGATTTACTATTTTGCTCAAGATCACACTGCCAGTTATGAGGCTGAAATGATATGTGAATTAAGTCATGTTTAATTGTAAAGGCTTCTCTTTTTCCATAAAGAGGAAATAAAAAATAAGTAGGTATGTGTACTCGGTACAGTAGACTTTTCTATACAGAAGACATGCCTGTGAGATTTTATCTACATGTCACATAAGTCTCTCAACACACACACACACACACACACACACACACACACACACTTCATATACTTTTGTGCATATTTTTATAGGTATTAGAGGCAAATTAAAAGAGAGTATGCCAGAAGGTGCTCACCACATGTCTTTTTTAAATGGTGTGATCTTAATTTAGCTGATTCACTGAAAATCACAAATGCCTATACTTCTATATATCTGCTAGCAAGTATTTTAACACTGTGGTTATAGTTTTTAAAAGACTATGACTTCTTAACTAACGTAGTATCTTCATTCCTGTTTCTATTTGCTCCCCCAGCAACTTTGGTTTATCTTTATTAAGGCATTTAACCAATTTGAGTTATAATGATCACTTTGTCTGTTTTTTTGTGTTCTTTTTTGTTAGTTTGTTTTTTTGACAAGAGTCAATATTTACCAATCATCAAAAGATTATTGCACAAAAATACGGCTCAATAAGTGTATACCAAATGAAACAATAAATAGATGTTAAGCTCCTTAAAATTGGACTCCCTAAGCTTAACTTTAGCATGACGTTATAGCCTGAACCAAATATAAAACTAAATACAAACAAACAAAAGAAACTCTGAAATTTATGTCTTTGATGAAATTTCTTGAAGACTAGGAGGAAGGAGATAATACAGCACAGCATGCAGTAAGCTTTCTAAAAAACAGTATTTTCTATTTTTCCTAAATTCTCACATAGCATAAGTGTTAATACCAATCTGTATTTCCTTGGTTAACCTGACACTGGATTTTTTTCTCAATCTTAGTCTTTTTTATTCTTCACTCATTTTGTGTACTTAAGAGCCCTACGAAAAATGTAAATTAGTTTAGCCATTCTGTCTTCATAATTTGTCCTTTAATCCATTACAGTGAACTGCACATCAACATTTTTGATATCCAGTAGGTAAATAAAGAAACAAAAAACAAAAAAACACTCTTAGAAAGATCTTGGTATAAAAAATATATATAAATATGCTAACGAGTTTTCATTTTGTCCAATCAGAATGAATGCCAAAGGAATAAATTTTGCCATATAGGTTTTACTTTTATATTTCAATTTCTACTCCCACTTTTAAGCTCATGAAAAACCCTGGAATATTTTCCTTTTCTCCTGCAGATTTCCCTGTGAAGATGAACAGTTTGTTGATTCATTTTGTCATAAGTTCTTTATGAAGGAAGGAACTTGACTAGTTTTGGAAATTTGTTTCGCAAAATTATACATCAGAAACACAAAAGCAAAGCAATCTCTTCCTTGAAAAAATGCAATGCCTTCGTAATCTTAGAGCTGAAAACTGAACTATTCATTGTTGCTGTTTAATGCAATCAACTGGGTTTACATATAATTTCTGATATCACAACATCACAGACATGTTTCTCCCCAGAGAGGATTTAGGTTAGACTACTGGTTTCCATAACATAAATTTACCTTAATTTTGGAAAATTAGAACTTTGAGAAATTTACTCTCAAATTTTATGTTTACTTTATTTGGGGGCTGGAGTTCAGGTCATATCTTCCGATTGACTATAAGAATGTTCCATATTTATTTGGAATATATTTCTCCTTGCCTCCTGGCTGTCAGCACTGTCATTCTCTACTGTTACTCTTGCAAGATCTCAGCTTGGAGGACAAGAGGACCCTTTTACTTCTGGAAGGTGGATATTACATAAACGGTAAAAGGCCCTGGATATTTCTTATGATGGGGAATTAGCCATCACGTGTGAGTACTGGATAGGAACCTCTAAAATACATGAGCCTAAGATTTGAGGGCCTTTTTGTTGATTGGACTCTGTCAACTTAATGTGACAACATAAATTCTCTGGATTAAATGGTTCTGCTTTAGAATCTCACACAAGGAAAACGTGTGTGAAATTTTGAAGGCAGAAGAAGTTGACAATCATTATGCTGTGAAGGTGAATGGGCACAGAATTTCCCTGAGGTTTGCAGAAGTTGTCTCTGATATGCCAACGTGACTGGTGGGCAGGGTTGGGGAAGCTGCAGGATATGCAGCTGTCTTAGGTTGCACCAGCTCACTTCTGTCGTCTTCTCTGAGTCCTAAATGACAGGTGTGTTAAGCTCTACGAGCTAGGTCAGCAGCATCCAAGGTGAGTCACCTGTTCCATCAACACTGGAGTCATTGAGAAACAAATGGAGGTTTCAGTTTGTCCTGGCAGGTTCCAGCGTGTCCTTTCTCTGCCCATTTCATGCCCAGCTGCCTTGCTGACTTACAGAAACTTCAGAAGCAACAATCTTCCAGATGTTTTTGCTCCCCCTCTCTACAGTGCAAGGCCTAACCTCTATACTACATACCTTATTCCTTATCACCAATGGGGCTTCCGCATTCCTATGAAACTGACTGGCCTCTGCCTGTGGGCCATGAGAGGCAGTTATACACTGCACTCTTCATCTTTTATTCTCTCAGAAATGTTTCCATCTGTTTATATTATGACCTTAATAAGAATTATAGGAAGTTCAGTGAAACAACTGCATTTATTAGGTTGGTACAAAAGTAATTGTGGTTGGTTTTTGCCTTTATTTTTGACCTTTTAAACCACAATTACTTTTGCACCAACCTAATATATGTGAAATGAATAGGTACAAAGAGAACTAATGGGCTGAAGTTAAAAGTTAAGAAGCTCAGCTAAGTGACTCAGTAGCTTTAGCTAACAACATGGAGTGGGTATGAAAAGGAGAGGCAATAAGCAATAGGAAGACGGACTTCCAGTACCTATAGGTGTTATATCCGTTTCCTGTTTTTTTATTAAAGTTTATTGGGGTGACAATTGTTAGTAAAGTTACATAGATTTCAGGTGTACAATTCTGTATTACACCATCCATACATCACATTGTGTGTTTACCACCCAGAGTCAGTTCTCCTTCCATCACCATATAGTTGATCCCCTTTACCCTCATCTCCCACTCCCCATCCCCCTCACCCTCTGATAACCACTAAACTATTATCTGTGTCTATGAGTTTTTGTTTCTCATTTGTTCGTCTTGTTCTTTTGTTGTTTTTGATTTATATACCACATATCAGTGAAATCATATGGTTCTCTGCTTTTTCTGTCTGACTTATTTCGCTGAGATTTATAATCCCCAAGATCCATCCGTGTTGTCACAAATGGTCCTATTTAATCTTTTCTTACCACCAAATAGTATTCCATTGTGTATATATACTACAACTTCTTTATCCGTTCATCTATCGGAGGGCATTTTGGTTGTTTCCATGTCTTGGCCACCGTAAATAAGGCTGCAATGAACATTGGAACACACATGTCTTTACGGATGAATGTTTTCAGACTTTTTGGGTAGATACCCAGGAGAGGGATAGCTGGGTCATATGGTAATTCTATTCGTAATTTTTTGAGGAACCTCCACACTGCCTTCTGTAGCAGCTGCACCAATCTGCATTCCCACCAACAGTGTCTGAGGGTTCCTTTTTCTCCACAGACTCTCCAACACTTGTCACTATTTGTCTTGTTGATGATAGCCATTCTAACTGGTGTGAGGTGATATCTCACTGTGATTTTTATTTGTATTTGTCTGATTAGTGATGTTGAGAACTTTTTCATATGTCTATTTTCCATTTGTATATCCTCTTTGGAGAAATGTCTCTTCAGGTCCTCTGCCCATTTTTCAATTGGGTTGTTTGGTTTTTTTGCTGTTGAGTTGCATGAGTTCCTTGTATATTTTGGCTATCAGCCCCTTATCAGAGGCACTATCTGCAAAAATCTTCTCCCATTCAGTTTGTTGCCTCTTTATTTTGTCGATGGTTTCTTTTGCTGTGCAGAAGCTTTTAAGTTTGATATAGTACTGCTCACTTATTTTAGATTTTATTTCCCTTTCTTTTGTAGTCAAATTCATAAAATGCTCTTTGAACCCAAGGTTCATAAATTTAGTACCTATGTTTTCTTCTAAGCAGTCTAGGCAGTGTATTGTTTCAGGTCTTATGCTTAAGTCTTTGATCCATTCTGAATTAATTTTGGTACATGGTGACAGATAGCAGTCCAGTTTCATTGTTTTGTAAGTGGCTTTCCAATTCTGCCAGCACCATTTATTGAAGAGGCTGTCTTTTCTCCATTGTATGTTTTTTGCTTCTTTGTCAAAAATTATCTGTCCATATTTATGTGGTTTTATTTCTGGGTTCTCAGTTCTGTTCCATTGGTCTTGTGTCTGTTTTTCTGAAATACCATGCTGTTTTGATTATTGTTGCCTTGTAGTACAAGCTAAAGTCAGGGAATGTGATACCTCCAGTATCCGTTTTCTAGTGATGTCAAAACAAATCACCACAAATTCAGGGCTGTGTTCCTTTTGAATATGCTAGAGGGAAATCAGTGTCCTTGTCTTTTCAAATTTCTATAGTCCACCCACATTCCTTGGCAATATGCCCCGCTTCCTTCATCTTTAAAGCCTGAAATGTTGCATTTTCCTCTGATCTGGGTCTGGAAAACTTCTTCCCTTTAAAGGATTCATGTATATAGACTGGCCCATCTAGATAATCCAGGATAATCTACCCATCTCAAAGTCTTTATCCCTAGACAGATCTGCAGAGTCCTTCTGCCATGCACTTTAATATAGACTCAGGTTCCCACGATTAGGAGGTGGACATCTTTGGGGGCCACTATTTTGCATACCACAGTGGTCAAACTTTCACAGAAATTACTTATGATAGGAAAGCCTTAGAGAAAAACTAGACTTCCTATCTGTCAGGAAGGATTTATGATTTGCATATATTTTGATTTGAATCCTAACAAAATATGATCTGAGATATGAAACTGAAAGATCAAAATTAGCAATAGTTTTTTGTTTGTTTTGTTTCTCTGATGCCCTTTTTTTCAGAATAGAAAAGCATTTATTCTCTTATATTATTCCCATTCTTTTTTTAAGTACATAGCACAAAATGTCTTGAATGAGATTATACAATCAGGGAAGTGGAAGATGAGAAATAGAGGTAAAATATTATTGTGTGTATTTCCATGTCAAACCCTATATATGTATGTCAAAATAAATGTAGTTATTTTAATATTCTTTTAAATTCATTCTTTTTAACATATAGCAATTATTTTTACTTTTATAAACCTAGTCAACAAAAAGCTTTTCATTTATAATTCTAAATTCAAGAAGATCCATAGTTTTTGTTGTTGTTTGTTTTTTGTTTATTTTGTTCTAATGTCTGGAGGATTAATCATAGAAAAGCTATTGCATTCATAATCAGCAGTTTGGTTTTTTTCCCCTCACAATCTTTTGACATAGTTTTCACCACAAGGAGATATACACATTCTTCTACTATGAGAATTGAACACTTATATAATTTCAAACTCAACAGTGTTTAAATGATAACTTTAAAAACTAATCTACTTCCCTTTAGTAAACCGAGATCATAATTTAATTTCATAGTGAAGAAATATAGAACGTGATTTTAATTAAAATTTCAAAGTAAATGACATGCCAATATCTTCTCATTTTCTTTAATAGTAGTCCAGAGATTTTCCATCTCAGAAAACACTGGGTCAATACATTCTTCTCTGAAAATTTCACTAGGAGGTCTGTGATTTAAACTAACATTTTACACAAATAAAAAACAATTTATTTGAGACCTGTAATTTTTTTCCACACATAAATCACTTCATTTATTTTTCCTGAGGTAGGTATTAAATGCAACATTGTACAGATGATTACTCTGAGGCTCTTGAGTTGAATAAATCTGCTCAGACCCTGGACTCTAGTGACCCTGAATTTACACCGTAAGCCCTTCCTACCTCACCAACAACTTTCTGAATTTTTCTAAGCATAAGCTATTGTGATTTGTTGGGCCATAGCTCCAGCACCTAACATTTTGCCCTTGTCGCACCATTTTCTCATTCACCAGATGAAAGTCACATATTTGCTTTCTATTTATAACATGACTTTTTTTTTTTTTTTTTTTTTTTTTTTTTTTTTTTTTTTTTTTTTTTTTTTTTATCTTCATGTTTCTCCTCATCTCCCATTTACTAGTAGGCTATCTCTGGGTCCTGAAGCCATCTATCAAAACACACTTTATAGTGAATTAATTATTTTTCTTAATCTTCTTAATCTTAATTTAAATACTTTAAATACTCATATGTCACTAAAAATGTCTGCCAAGTGAATGTGTAATATGCTATAGACACTTGAATGTGAAGGCTGCTATCATCAATGTGATTTCGTTATTACTGTTGTAGGAGATGCACAATGGCTTTATATTACGTTGTTAAAAAAGGGATGTGCATACATTTTACAATATTCAACACCCATTAGGCTTTAAAAATAATAATTAAACTAAAATATTTTGAGTAAATTTTCAAGCATTAATATTTTTTCTAATTTTCTGAAATGTAAAAACAAATACATCAATAAGATGTATTACAGTACTTTATTTAAATTAACATTATTACACTGAAACTGTCTTGGTTATTGGGCAAAAATGGTGCATCCTGAAATGTCCCAAATTTATTTTATGTGCAGGTTTGAGATATAACAGTTAGTTTGTCTTGATTGATATAGGAAGAAAAATGAACTTTCTTTCGCTATCCTCTCCCTCATTATTTTGCTATATGCTACTGTCAATGTATAATTTTCCAAAGGTAAATATATAATTTACTTATAAATACAGAATGGACATGTATGAACAAGCCAAAATGATGGCATAGCTACTTCTAAGAGCACTTCAGAAAAGACGTTACATATACAAAGTTTGACAAATTATACACCATAGGTCAAATCCAGCCACTTCCCGATTTTTTCTTTTTAATAAAGTTTTATTGGAACACAGCCACGTTCTTTGATAATGTATTGATTATGGCACTCTTTAAGCTACAATGACAGAGTAGTTGAGGCAGAGACATAGCTTGCAAAACAAAAATATTTATTACCTGAACTTATAAAAGAAAACCTTGATGGCCCTCATGTAGTACTTCAGAAAGTCATTTAAAAAAATGTTAAAGAATATGATGTTAACTGACATACAAAACTGGTTTGGGTCCTTTGGGACAATCATAATGTTTATGATTATCTTGTCCATAGGACTGCAGTCTAGCTTGTTTCCCCAAAAATAAGACCTAGCCGGACAATCAGCTCTAATGCATCTGTTGGAGCAAAACTTAATATAAGACCCAGTCTTATATTATATTATATTATGTTAGATAAGACCTGGTCTTATATTATAGTAAATTAAGCCTGGTCTTATATTAATTTTTGCTCCAAAATACACATTAGAACTGATGGTCCGACTAGGTCTTATTTTTGGGGAAACTGGATACAAGTTAACATTTAACTTCTTACCATCTGGGTTCTGATTAAATTGTAAGCTGCAATGTGAAATACTCCCTACCTACTCCTGAATCATTAAACAGTCCTATGGTATGCTTGTTAAGCACTGCCTCAATATTCATTGAAAGGACATACTGTATTTTGTTTTTTTTTTTAATTTCCAAGTTAGGGATAATTTTTCTTACTACAACTAAAGCTAAAAAAAAAAAAGTCAATCCAAATTCAATCTTCTCGTCTTTAATCTGTTGTCTAATCATATCTCTGTCCTGATTTTATTATAATTGTTTATGAGGGCAGTTGCTAATGCACATTGAGAATGTATAAAAGGTAGTGTCTTAAAAATTTCCATAGAGATGACTCATTTATGATTTTTATCTCTCCATCCTTTAGGCTATGATATTACCTTTAAAACTCTGGCATTTATTTTATTCTACATAATATAATATAGTCGTTTGCTACACATGAGGCTCTCTTATTAGACTATAATACAGTTTGCATTATAAAAGAGTCTACTGCTGTTCCTGATTACTGTTAATTAAATTAGGTAGATCTTTAATGCCAACTGACTTAATTTTTATAGGATATTTTACAAATTTTTTGTAAACAATCACACATCATATGAAATAGTATTAGATTTTGTTAAGTAGTAGCATAGAGTTCTCTAGTCTGTACCTTAGAATATTTTTTAAGTCATGACTGCATTTATTTGAAAACCTTTAATATACTCATAAGATATTGTTCTCCTATATATTTGTAAGAGAATTTCATTGTTTTTTTTCTTATTTCCTACAGAACTGAAAAAATTTTAATTTTTTTTAAAATAATTATATCTCCTAAATCTACATATATAATTTTGACCCCCCATTTGTATTGCTGAAGCAAATGTTATGTTGGCAATTTGCTGTTTTCAACTGGTTATTTAGCTTTTATTATAACATATATTTATAGATTCAATCATCTATTGTTGCCAATAATATTATTCTGGTGATATATTTGGTCACTGTTTCCATAAACCATGTTACCTTCAGTAAGATATTTAGATGAAAACAAACATTTGTTTTTGTCAAAATATTTTTTCATATATCTTCACAATGTACCCAGATTTGAAAAGATGATCCCAAATACCAGAAAATAGAGGGCAAATATTATATTTAGAATTTTAAGATATGTATAAATAAATAACAGTGAGCTTCAAATTTTAGTGTGTATACTAATTATGTGGAAAGCATTTGATGAAATGCTTTCCTGAAGAAAACAGGAATCCATCCTTAGAAATTTTAAGATTAGAAGTCATCAGGGTATCCCCAAATCTGCATTGTACCAAGTATTCAGATAAAATGTGCAACCTCAAATTGATTAAAATACTCTAAAATATGTTACTGTTATTCTCATTCAAAAATCTTAAACTAGTGTATAAACTATATGTGTCTCCTCTTATTTAGGAGACTGGTAAATAGCTCCCTTTTTGTCAATGTAAAAAATTAAATCTCATGCACACACTGAACTGATAAATCGTTGAAATGAATCTTCATTGGAATTTAAATCCTTGGTCGAACCTGTCTTCCTAAAGAAAGAACCCATAAAGTGGAAGTATTTGTTCAGTTCTGTGGGTCAAAGTGGGAGAGCCCACAGAGCTCTTTTTTCACCTGCTCAGTGTCAATGGAGAGTGAATATCAATATTAGATTCTTCCTGAGGTGGAGCGTTAGGTCAAACTGGAAGGGAAACACCAAATGTGTTTATCAAATAAGGGCCTATCTGAAATAAGACTTGGAAGCAACATCTACATAGTAAGCCAGGTGGGTTTGAAGAATCAGAAAAGAGTGAGTTAGAATAGGTAAATAGATTGAATACATTTTATTGATGTAGAAAATTGTTCAGCACAGGAAGTTTAAGGTATCATTCAATCTGTTCACATACAAGGCAGATCACTTCAGAGAAGACAGTGAAGGTTAGGAAATTGGTCAAAACAATTAAACATAGTATGTACAGAAAGCCTCTATTGTCATACATTTCTTCAATGCATATGATAAAAATTAAAAATTTTGTAATTCTCTATGTATAAAAATACATTTTGGAAGTATATAGATGGGGGAAAAGACATTACATGCAGTGATTTACAAAGAGAAGAATTGCATCTGACTTCTTAACAGAAGGTAAAAATAGTAAAGTGATATCTATACTGAAAGAAAAAGAAAATTGTCAAATTAGAATTCTATACTCAGGAAAGTATTTCTCATAAGAGATGGTTATATGTTTGTCCAGATAATCAAATACTGAGGAAAATTTGTTGCCAGAAGACCTGAAGTATAAGAAATATTAAATATCAGTTCTGCCAGCAGAAAAAGATGGGCACCCAACAAATTTGGATCTACTTAAAGAAATAAAGAGCACTACAAAGTAAAATAATTCAGATAAACATTAGATTTTTTTCTTCTTATTTTAATTGCTGTAAAAGATACTTGAGAGTCCAAAGAAAAAATAGCAACAATATATTTTGGGATTTATTACTTATATAAAAGTAAAATGCATGATTGTTTTGAACTGAAAATGCATTCTTCTACTCACTACCAGTAGTTAAGTAAATCTCGGACAAGTTATTTAACATTTTGTTTCAGTATACTTGTCATTAAATGTGATTGATAATAGCAACTTATATCAAAGGATTGTTGTCAGAATAAAATGTGCTAACAAATATAAGTATCTTAGAGCACCCTGTGATGCATAATAGGAGTAATAAAATAATTATTATTAATGTTATTTAGCCACAGTCAATAAATATTAGATTACATTAAAGTTTATAGAAAACCATAAGAGCCATAATCCTTAACACATATAACTTGTGTACTAATACAATGATTCCAGTATTGTCCTGAGTATTTGGGATTACTTTTTCAAAACAGATTCCAAGGCCCCAGTGCCAGTGACTCTGAGTGAATAGGCCCAGGATAGGGCCCAGTGATTTATAAAATATGCCTAGTTGATTATGATGTAGTTGCTACCATTTCTTAAGAAAACACGACACTTCTAATAGGTCAGGGACCATGTCTATTTTCTACCATGTTTTTCCTAATTCCTACCATAATGTTGAGCACTGAACACGCACTCACAATTATTATTTTCTTGAATTTTTCTTTAAATAGTGATAGTAATGGGGAGGGAGAGAGGGAGTGAGGGAGGTAGAAGGAGAGAGAGAGAGAAAGAGAGAGAGAGACAGAGAGAGAAAGAACTCAATAAATATTTGGTAAATGAATGACTGAATAAAAGAATGAATGGTCTTTGTAAACATAACTTTCAGTTTTTAAAAGCAAGGTCATAGATCCTGCATTTGTGGTAGACTGATTTAAATGGAAGTGACTTTTAATATGATCCTAGAATTGTTTGGCTCTATTGGCTTCAGACTTGTCTTTAAAGGAGACCTTTATTAATGTTTAGAAACTTAATTTGGATTTGGAAAGAAGTTGTAGCTATTGGAGTCCTTTAGAAGGCTTTGATGCGTCTATAAAATACATGAGGGAAATAGTTTTGGCAGCTTTATTAAATGACGATGAGAGGAATGAGGCATGCCTATTCATTTTAATCTTATGTGAATAAATTCAGTTCCTCAGGCATGAGAAAGAATGAAGCTCTAACCATGGGGGTTCTTTAGAGAACTCTGGAAATTTAGGTAATTTGGCAAAAAATGAGGGAAAATGGCTCAAACTTCTGTGGAAAGTAAAACCAATCTATTAAAACTTGATTAATGGCTGAATGGGATCTGTGTACAGAAAGGGAGATACTTTGTTTCTATGTATTAGGTTGGTGCAAAAGTAATTGCGTTTTTTGCAATTATTTTTAACCTTTAAACCACAATTACGTTTGTACCAGTCTAGTAGAAATGGATCAGTAACCACTAGCTGCAGCATGGCTGTGGCTTAAGAATAGCAGACTCAGATATTTATTAATAGTTTTCAGATGAATTTAAGAATTTGGAAAAACAAAACTGTAGGGCTCAGTGTGTATAAGGAACTGAATTAGATGTAAAAACTAATAGAGTTGAATACTCAATGCGGCACTGCACTTTTGTTGAGAAAATGATATATATTAAAAACAAAACATAATCCAAGGTATGATACATACTGTAAAAAAATTATACTTGGGCCTATGAAATTAAGAGGTAATGTAATTACTCAAGCCTATCAATCCTTACCCTCCTGAACAAACATCCAAGATGTATCTTTTTTGTTTCCATTTTTCTTGTTACAGGGGACTTTGATAATATCACTCAAGTACCAATGTATAGATTCATAAACTGCTATGGCAGGAATGAACCTTAGAGGCTGCCTACATCACTTCTTGGTGACAGATTTCTCTAACACTGAATTAGCACAAAGAAAAGTATCTGTTGGAAATGCCTTACGTTCAGACACCTCTCTTGCAGTGAGGATCTGAGCATAAAGTGACAAAACATTCCACCACATCCCTTTATGGGAAAGAGAATTTCAGCCAGGTGATGTAAATGATCTTGGACAGCCTGAAAATTTCGGAGAAGAAAATCATTTAGTATTAGCAATCCTAAATTATTTTTCGTCCCCACACTCAAAAGAAAGAGCAAGAGAAATTCCCCGTAACTAATTACTATGTAAGTCTCTGTGTTACGTATATTTTCTAAATTGAAATTACTTTGTCATAGACAAGAATTTGCAGGGACTTGTCCCTAAATCAGCCCAAGTTCTGTGGCAGCAAATACTGATTGGCTTGCAACAGTTTATGCAAGTAAATTGATACTGTGCAATTTTTACCTTTGACTGCTAATGGGTGAAGACATTTTGCTATTTTAAATTCCTATCTATGGTTATTTTAATTATTTTTAATTCAATTAAATTCAAATAAACATCTTTTCTTTTGATATAATAATGGGTATTTTGAACTTAAGAATAGATGATTATTTTAACCATCACTCCACCATCCAGTCACCAGGAAGCAAATCATTTTATTATCTAAAGAATAACTTTGCTTTCTTTGTCACAGTCATATTTTTAGGGAATAACTCTATATGGTCTTGTGTACATAAATTGAGCACTTGAATTCCCATGTCTGCAATATATACCTCCTACGATACCAGAGCAAAACCTGAGAAAGATGAGAACAAGTAGTTCTTGAAATTACTTTCTGGGATTCATACTCTGCCTTCTTTGGGGCATGCAGCAGGGAGAATAACAATCCTTTATTTGTTCAACTCAACACCATCCAGGAGTATGAGGAATCAGCCATTTAAAATGTGCCCTTTTCTTCTAGAAGCACTCTGGTCTATAACTAGCTAGCTATCTTCCATAACAATGTAATAGAAAGCAGTGCACAGGTGAATTCCATAGCGTGCGGATCACGCACCTCAGTTCGGATCCCTCTCCTTGTTTGCATTCCCGTAAAAACAACCAGAGTTGAAATATTTTTCAACTTCGGCCTAAATCCCTCTGAAATAGTTGTAAAACTTTTTTTTTTTTCAGTGTATGTTGTATCTTTGATCTTTTTGTATCTTTGTACAGCTCATGGAGACCATACACACCTTAAAATTAGGATTTGTGGTTTATTCATATTTATATCCCCAAGTGTCCAGCGTAATGCTTGACATACAGCTAAAAATTCATTTGTGATGGTGAAAAAATATATAAATTCATACTGTATTTTTCAGACAGATTATCACTACTGCCTAAGAAGTTTTTATCCCTTATCTGCTCCTTTTCTCTGACTCGACTCTCCACAATGCCTATTCTATTCCCACTCCTCAAAAATCCAATATCCCTTTTCCTTGCTCATTCTCAGCAGTTACAATGCTTCCCACTACAAAGGAATCGACAAAATTAAAACATCTTCCACTGTTCCCCACCCTGTATATCTACAGAAATATAAACAGTGCATTTCTTCCTGCCCAAGATCCCTCCGTGTGTGTGCGTTTGAGTTATCTTTGTTTTATACTCCAAAAGTTTAGCTTGTGTGGTATTTTCCAGGCAGTAATATATCTTAAAAGCATAGATTTAAGTACACACTACTAAAAGCAGACAATATAGAGGTACTCTCCAGAAGTTAATAACAATATGTATTTTAAATTTTGTTAGTTTGCCGGCAGGTGTGTTATTGACTTATTTAAAGACATATTTAAAGACATATTTAAAGAAATTGCCTTTTCTCTTCGTCATGCCCCTATAAAAGCCATAATGAGTTGCAAATCTGCTGATAAGCCTTCATTTACAATACTGTAAGCTATGTTTATAAAAGCAAAAATATATTTATTGGCTATACAAATCCAAATTGGGAACTGAGATGATTCTAGTAATGAACCTGAAAGTGAAGTATACTGCAATGATTTCCTCAATGCTGATTCAAATACAAATAAATGTAAAAATGCAAAGCTATAACTTTTTTTTCTGAAAAACTTTAATGAGCATGTATATTGAAAATAAAAATCCTCCCAGAAATCTGCAGAATAGTTTAATACAAATTGGACCTAAAACCTCTAATAAGCTATTGAACAAAGATCAAATAATTTCAAACAACCCTAAACCAAACATGAGGAGTACTGATCATTTGTGCATGTCTAGTGTCCAATTTAAAATGAGGGATTGTTTTGGATCATGTAGATATAGACTCAACCATGAAAATAGAAGTTTTGCTCAATTGCCCTAAGAAAATGAAAAAATCCCTTGAAAAAATAAAAGATTAAGCCAGAGTACTCGGAACAAATTGTTAATAATTGTTGTGGGACTTGATTGGCTCATAAATGCTTAACTTTCATATCAATCCCATCCTTCTGAGGAAGATACAAGTCCCATAAAATAGTTTTTACTTGCTTATTAGAGCTAGTAAAGAACTAGTTTTGGAAGGCAGAACATGCTTTGGGGATGGGGGGGAGAATCTAATGTACATTTTCTAGGAAAAAGCAGCAGCAGAAAAAAGAAGTGGGCATTGGATCAGGAAAACAGAAATTTAGCACAACACTAGCTCTTGAATGGTGGGAGAGAGGTAAGAACTAGTAAAAAAACTAGAGTTCTGAGAATTTTTATAGTGAAATTTTAAAGCAATGTTATTTATAGCAGGGAATAAGATTATGACAATATCACCTTCTATTTTCTTCTATTACAATTGTGAGTAAAACACAAAGGGATTTCTGAATATGCAGTTTCATTGATTCTAACTAGCTGGAGTCTCAGTCATAAGGTAGCTCAGTGTCACAGTATAAGGTATTCAAAAGTGTCCCAGCGCACCATCTTCTCTCTCTCGTACCTGCTGGGTAACCTTAAGCTAATTCCGTAACTGCTCTCATCCTCAATTGCCTCAGGTCCATAGAAGGACAACAATAATTCTTACATCTCAGAGTTGTTATTAAATGAAATACTTATAGAAGTTTCTGACATACAGAAAGCACAAAATAATAAGAACTTAATATCATTGCTACTTAATGTTGTCACCTAAGACATCATTAATTATAAAATGTATTTCAATATTTTTAATGATAAAATGTGCGTTTTGTTACATATGAAAATATCACAAAATAAGTTGGAAATAAAATTATGATTCTAGGTCAAGCAGATGGGCCTAAAATTTCACGAAACTTGTATATATTAGTAAGCAGGAAATACATACTTTCGTACCTGCAAGTTGAACAATTTTAATATGCTTTTTAAATTTTATTTTTAATATATTATCCTAAGTCAGATCAAAGTTTATAAAACTAATACTTTTTGTAGTCTGAAACAACTTTAAGGTAGAAATTATTATTTATGTTACATAAGTGGAAAGAAGAAATGGTTTATATTTGTTTGAAATGTATAGAAATACACATTTAAAATCAAGTACTATAGTAGAAACAAAATAAAAATAATGGTTCTCATTAAAGATCCTAAAGAGTTATATTTCTTATTAAATAGTGGAGCTAGAAAAGATTAAAGAAAGGAACATAATTAGCACTATACATTTGTTAGAATTTATGACTGCAAAATAATCCAAATTACAAACACCTTTTAATAAAATGAATGAGAGACATAACGCTGTGTAGAGATAATGACATCACTATTATTAGACATGTAACTAACTTGTGTCACTTTGTCACTTTGGGATAAACATTTCAATTATAATGGGCCATAATGTCCCTGTGCCTAGATCAGCATAGTAGTGCCAGACACATATACTTGTCTAAAACAACAACAACAACAACAACAACAACAACAACAAAAATAGCCTTGGTTATTCTTGTCTAACAGATGAAGCCATATACTCTTTCTCTTGGCCAAATACTCTATTCTCAGGAAAAAAAAAAAAAAGAAAGTCAAAATTATAACATGTAACAGTTTGATGAATAGCTCTTTATTGTTCCACTGAAATCACTGCAGTAGACATGTCATGGGAGGCTGCAGAAACTAGTAAGTCCTGTAGTCCAATATTTACTACAATCACTATTTCTATACTTTTTTCTTTTTGTTTTTTTTTCTTTAAATTAAAGTTTATTGGGGAGACAATTGTTACTAAAGTTACATAGGTTTCAAGTGTACAATTCTATATTACATTATCTATATCTCACGTTGTGTGTTCACCACCCAGAGTCAGTTATCCTTCCATCACCATATATTAGATCTCTCTCTTTTTTTTTTTTAATAGAGACAACTTTATTTTCCTCAGAGATCTATTTAACTAGGCTATGTCAGAGCAAAACAGTACCTGGGACTCCATGTGTGTCAGGTTTTAGTCACTGTTTCTTCAAGGTTATAAACCTGTATCCACGTTCTCCAAGTTGCCCATCGTGCTAAGGTATGTAGGTAGGAGGTATCTGAATATCAACTGCAGATATGACCTAGAACTAGCTAGTCCTTACACCAACCCAAATCTTAGTGGTAACTCGGTTCATGACCAGGTAATTTATATTTGTTCAATTATGCTGAACCCTTCACCCTCTTTTTTCAGTGATCTCAGCAAAGCCAACTCAGGTCATGAGAATGTTTCACATTGTTTCTGTTCTGATCCTCTCCAAGGCTCCAATCATAGGTCTGAAAATGCCAGATAGTCTCATCTTCAGAATGCTCTATGCTTGGGGAAACAGAACCATCAGCAAAGAACAACATGATGGGTGCGACTGGTTTCTTCAAGCAAAATCACTTTGTGATACCACTGCCTTCTAAGGGGATCTAATTTTTTGTGATCTGAAATAGGCTATGTTATAAACTAAATTCTGGAATCCAAAATGTATTTTAGAAACTCACAAAACACTCTATGCCCAATGGATTTTCTTTTTATGTGTTTGCTCAATATATAAACTATACAGACTGCACTGGTACAGGAACACCCTGTGTACAGACCCTCATTTTATTACCATCTGTATCTAAACAGCTTTCGTCATGTAAATAATGATACAAGCTAATGTTTTCTTTTGTCCTGCTATGAATAATTATACTTAAAGTCTAATGTCCAAGAAGACAGCAGATGAGAAAAATTAAGTTGAGACTGAAAGATAACATTTCCTGTAGTCTCTAAATGTGATGTGCACCAAAAGAGAAGAGCAAGTAACTCCTCAAAGTACTATTTTTTGAAAAGCCTGTTATGGTCGAAGTACATTTTTTTTTTTTTCACACGAAGCAGATAACACAGATTTGGTGCTATTCTGAGGATTTTGTTTGCATTTGGCTTCACCCATTTCCTTTCTCAAAAAATTAGTATTCAAGGTCACTACAATGTCACACTTTTTTAGTTGTGTATCGCTTGCACTATAAAACTCATATCATAGCCTCGGCTAAACATTTTTTTATTAAATTACATGACTACCTTTAGAGTTTTGAAGAAAGCGTTGAAGTACAAATGAGCACTGACTCTCACTGTTTCCATGTACACAGAGGTGACATGCATATTCCTTCACCAGCCTGCCCTTTTATCGTCCTCTCCCATGCTCATGCACAGTAGCAATACCCTATGATTTAAAACATTATGGGTTGTATCCTCACACCTCATGAACACAAAATTTTTCATCTTGTTTTTCAGGAACAATCCTCTTTTTCTGTTTGGCTATCTACCTGCATGTCCACTATTTCCTGGGTTAGTGACTAGCTACGCTGGCATTATGTAGCTGCTAAATCCTGTCCCTTTATTCCACTGACTTCTTTGAGGTTTCTTTTTCTTTCTTGTATTTTTTAATTGGATCTTCATCCCTAGATGCTTCTTATACTTGTTACTTTTCACCGTAAAGGGTTAACTCTTGCAGGTACTGAATTGTAGTATTTGTTTTTATCTATGAAGGATTCTCATATTTTATGCTTTACCACAGGTGATATTTGAGCTTATAGCTTATTGGCTCTTTTTGTTTTATACTTTGTTTGCTCAAAATTTGCATTTTTAATTGAAAATATTTTTTGTGTCTTTGGTTAGATTCTTTTTCTTTTAAATTCTGAAGCTAGCATCATACAGGAAATCTAAGTTTTCCAAAAGACTAATCTCTGAATAGAGATACTTCACAAAAGTCTCAAGTATAACAAAAATAGATGTATTTCCAGCATGATATAACCCACATTAATTTTCTGACTTGAGTATTCTTTTTTTCTTTGATTAAATTGAGACAGGTGGTAACTTTAATCACTACTCATTATCTTATATTCATCACATAGCATCTTACTGAAATTCTTATAAAATGGCATGATTAGAACTATTTCAGGTCTTTTTGTTCACACTTCAATGCATGATATCCATTATTGCTCAAGGAAATATTCAATTTAAGAACAGTGTTACTGAATGAATAAGATAAATGAGTCACAATTTTGTTCATCATAATTCATTTGTGCACACTTAGAGTAGGAAAATAGACATGCAGAACAAAAGAATTACTTTGACATTGGAATATATAATTTAAACATGAAAATTCAAATCATCAAAGAATATCTAGGGAGAAAATTAGTGTGTAAATTAGTTTTTAATTCATAGATAGATAGATAGATAGATAGATAGATAGATAGATAGAATGAACATTAGGGCACATCATTTAAATAAAATAAAAAAATAAAATAAGGACTCCAAAGTCACTAGCAAGCTCCCCATATGTACTTCCAATTATGATTTCAGAAACATGTTTTTTCAAAAAAAAGTTAAGATAAATGTCAGTTTTATAAAAAATATTAGTTTTCTAAGTAATAAAGTATTAGGAATTAGCAGTACATATATCATACAAATATGTATATCATTCAATAAGGGAATGGAAGGGCCTGGATTACAATAATTATTTTTGAGATGAGAGAAAAATAATGGGGCATCTTTAACATGTCATAACTGAGCAGCTTCCCTTCTATATAAAAAAATCCAGTTCATGTCCCTTCACCACTTGTGTTTGAAAAACAAGTTAAAATAATAGTGACCCAATGATGTAGCATAGAAAGGTTGAGGAGATACCCAAAGAAGAACAGAAGAAATGACCTCTCAAGTTTTGAGGAATCCATTGATTCCAAACCTAGTTTCTATTACCAGAAGAAGGTTTAGGAGAAAAAAATAATAGGAAAATAAACAAACATTTAATAGAAATCTGATGTGTTGTTAAATATATTTCGTCCATGCAAAATATTGGAAATTCTCATTTAACAAACAAAGGATTTAAGAGAGATACAATATAATTATCACCTTTTACCAGGAAATGACAGTTTAGTTGATCACTCTGAGTAGAAAGGTATTTTGTTAAGTAGAATTTTACTAAAACTTTGTAAGTCAAAACTCTGATTCTGGTTGGTGAACACAGAATGTGACATATAGATGATGTATTACAGAACTGTACACCTGAAACCTATGTAACTTTACTAACAATTGTCACCCCAATAAACTTTAATTTAAAAAAAAGAAAGAGGGGCCGGCCCGGTGGCTCACGGGGTTGGAGCTCTGTTCTACTAACTCCGAAAGCTGCCGGTTGGATTCCCACATGGGCCAGTGGGCTCTCCACCACAAGGGTGACGGTTCAAACTCCTCGAGTCCCACAAGGGATGGTGGGCAGCGTCCGCTGCAACTAAGATTGAACACGGCACCTTGAGCTGAGCTGCCACTGAGCTCCCGGATGGCTCAGTAGGGTGGAACTCGGGTTCTCAACCACAAGGTTGCCAGTTCAACTCCCGCAAGGGGTGGTGGGCTGTGCCCCCTGCAACTAACAACGGCAACTGGACCTGGGGCTGAGCTGCGCCCTCCACAACTATGACTGAAAGGACAACACCTTGACTTGGAAAAAAGTCCTGGAAGTACACACTGTTCCCCAATAAAAGTCCTGTTCCCCTTCCCCCCCGCAAAAAAAAAAAAAAGAAAGAAATTGAACACACATATCTGATGCATGAAGTAACAACTATATCTACCGAGCAAAAAGTACATATGAGATAGAGAAGGCTTTTCCAGAAAGGCGTCTTATATGTTTACTAATTAAAAATAAATAAACAAAATCAGGAAAAAGGGATGCAATTTCTTTAAGCAAGTGACTTTTGAAATGACTGGCAGAGTCTATTATTTAAGACTAGGAACTAGAAATGGAAGCCAGACAGAAAACAAAAGAAGCAGCAAATGCGTAATTTTACAGCAGCATGGAATATCTACAGATTAGTAGCCGCAGGACATATAATACAAGAAACACATTTGCGTATAACTAGTGGAATGACAAGGTGACTATTTGAATTGGATACATATGAGTAATAGTCCCAAAATATAAGAAAGTATTTTGTTATAATTAGTTACGCAAGTTCAGCAACTTGCTAGGCATAGGAGTATAAAGAAGATTGATGGTGAACATGGTAATACCCTAAAGAACAAATATGTCTAATGTTCATGATCCTCTGATACACATGTGTTGCTGAAGACTTACTGATATGGTAATTCACGAAGGCTTGAGGTTTGATTGCATCATTACTCTGTATATTTTAATATTAAATTTGAATTGATAGCCAAATGTCACAACATAAAAGTAGTTCATGTGGTGAGGAGAGCAGAAAATGTGGTTGCTTCAAGCTGAAATAGCATTATGTATTATGCAATCTCTAAAAGAGGAAGAGACATTCAAATTCTCTGCTTCTTAGGGAAAACTGAATTCCAGATAACATTTATCTTGTAAAACCTCTTGTTGATGTGTGGCACAGAATACAAGTTGCTCATTAGTCTTTTATTAGGGTAATTCAGTTCTCTTGCTATGGGGTAGACAACAGGAAGCAGAAGTTTAAAAGACATTATTTTTCCAGCACTAATAGACAAACACTTAATACATAATGCTCTTAACATACTATGATTTACACAAATTACCCCCTGGTTTTGTTCCCAGAAGACATATCTTGGCATCTCACGGAAACTAAGAATGGAACATCTGTGTTATTATTGAACAAATCTCTTTCTAGAAGTTGTTCTGTAGCAATACCATATGGAGGAAATGTTTTCACATTTCTTTCATTCATTAGACATTATATGAAAAGGTTTATACAATTAGTTAAAACGAAAAAGGATGAAATGATACCACTTGTAACATAATTATTTTCTTAATGATAATATGGATACACTATTCTGTCTGTCATTTACACATGTATTGTTTGCAAAGGTACACTTATTCTTTATATTCAGAAAATATAATAAAGTTGAAAATAAATTAATAACAATAATAATAATAATAATAATAATAATAGTAATAATAGTAATAACAATTATTGATGCTGGTAATGCCTCTACTATGGTCCAGGCATGTTCCCAACCACTTTAAATATAATAATTTAACCAACGCCTGGGTTAGATGCCACCATTTCCTCGATTGTAAGGATGTGAGAACTCAGAACCAGCAATAATAAGTTGAGTTCATTTCTTAACCACTATGCATTTGTTTCTGAAAAGAATAATTAAGCAATAGAGTGGAATATTTTGAATAAAAATAAAAGTAATCACCTTGTTATCAACACTATAAACATATGGTTTTATGTTCAAAATTATATCATTCAATAATAAACAGTAAAACTCAATATTTTGCTACAAGTTTCCTTTCAACAGTACGTCAAATCCATATTTAGTTTAAAATGGATGCCTAAGCACATCTTTCCAAACATTTTCAGAATATGTAATTATTTATTAATGGAGTCTACCAAAAACCCTCTTGTAACTTAAACAACAACTTTATAAAGGGACTATATTTAGTGTAGCTTGTGCTTAATTTGGCCTATGTAAAATAATGTAAAATCTCCCCATATTTGATGAGAAGTTTCAGGTGTTAGAAACATCAAAATAAAGATGTAAATCAGAATTCTGCAGACAATTTCTATTGTCTTCCCTTTGGTCTGTGAATTTTGTTTTCCTTTATTCTATCACCCCAAGTGAAAAGAGTACTTCAGGATCAACTCCTGTCCTATAGAATTATTTAGCCATTATCAACATCCGTGTATGGTCACACATGGTAAAAGAAGGTATGGGCTATTACAGTCTGATCTGATAGCGTTTCCACACTGAGCTTCTTGCGAGCAAGACAGGATCTATCTAAATAGTGTAAAGATCATGCTTCTTAATACAGAATTATTTCAGAGGGTTCTGAAGCAAAGATTAAATACAGTTAACAAAAGCAGGCATTTTCTCATAATTCAGTGAAAACAACAATTCAGTGAGCATAATAGTTAGCTTTTTAAAATGCATATTCCTACGCTTTACCATAAACCTTTAATGTCATTGAACCAAAGAATCTGCAAATGTAATAAGGATGTTAGATGATTCTGATACAAGTAGTCTATGGGCCACATTTTAACACATCCCTTAATCTATCATTTCTCAGTATATGTAACTCCCTGTTCTCGTTTAATAGTGCCCATATACATTGCAAAGGTCACAGTAAATGCTAGATATTCCTTGATGCTTGAAATTAAGCCTATAAATGATTTTACCACTCCCTCACTCTTGATTAAATCTAGTGAAACATTATAGCATATGCTTAGTCTGACCAAGGAGAAAGTGCCTGCGAGCTTTGCAGTTCCGCAAAAACTACGAGTCAAGCAACAATCCAGTCTATTGTGGTGATCAAATTCAAGGATCATGAGTCTTTATGGTGTAATTAATAATCTTTACTACATAAGAATTGATTTCTGATTTTCTGAGCTGAACTCTGGTGGCCAGTTCTGGGATCACTGACAAAATCCAAAACATTTGCTACTGCAAACCCAAACTAAACTCTCTTGGAACAGCATAATAGTCTGTCTTTTTCAATGACAATTGACATTTAATATTGTATTTCAGGTGAGCAGTATGATAATATTATTGTTACAATATTTTTTTAAGTAAATTAATCTCCCAAATGATATGTTGGATGATGATGATGATGATGGTGATCTTGGTTTGGATGGGCCTCAAAAAAAGAAAAATTGAAATTGTGTTCTGAAGAGGAGGGAATAAATAAAATTCTATGATCTACTCAGAGCCTAAAATAGATAAATCTCCACAGTGAGGTTTCTGAAGAAATCACCAGATTGCCATTATATTACCCATTTGTAAGAAACATAGCATAGGTTTGCTGGAAAATAACTAAAGCAATTTTTAAAAAAATGAAAAGGAAAACACACACAGTGGGTTTTTAAATTTTCAGAAATTGCATCTTATAAATGGCCTTTTATATTCAGAATATTCCAGATAAAAGAACTCTAACAGATATGTGGAAAGTTTGAAAAAGAAAATTTCAGGCCATAAAAATGTAAATGTTTAGAATTAGAAATATTAAATTGTAGCAAAATAAGTTATTTGGTCATTCTTATCCTCATCCTCATTCTCATCAAACTTAAGCCTAAAGAGCTCTAACTAAATTTCAGGACCTCTATTATAAGGTATGCATGTATGTTCCTTCCTTTCCTCCTTCCCTCTCTCCCTCCTTTCTTTCCTCCATGCTTTCCTCCCTCCCTCCCTCCCTCCCTCCCTCCCTTCCTTCCTTTGTTCTCTTTTTCAACTTAATGTCATGAAAAGGAGTTTTCCAGTTGTTCCGGGATGTCACAGAATGTTTTCTTATTTTGGAAGGGTGCTGGACTTCCATATTTCCATTTTAACATTACATTCTTTTAGTTAATAACCCTTCCAATTCATCAACACACATCATATGGAACATTTAAATAGAGTGGATCAGTTAAATACAATTTAACACAGTGGAACTTCTATAACTTTCCAATTTCCTGCTCACCATCTGGTCATAAACATAATCAGAAAGAATAGTGTCTCTGTCTCTCTATTTCTCTGTCCAGGTTTGTCTATCTCTCTCTCCCTCATCTCTTTTTCTTTCTTTCTGTCTCTCTCATCCACCCTGACCTTTTTAACTTTGTTAGATAGACTATGTTAAAAGTATTTTTGACGTATAAACCTATTATGCATTTAACCTAACAATGTCATTAAAAATTCAGATAAAGAAAGTTAAATTTACACTTAAAAAAATATTTCTTGTCACTTGCCTGACCTCACCCTTTTTTCAGGATTTTTCAATAGAATTAATAACAGAGAAGTTCTCAGCACTTTGAGGCTTTTTCACCCTATGGCCAGAGATTGTCTTAGAGTAAGGTTACCTGCTGCAAAACATCTAGCTTGTAGTCAAGTGTTAACCTGATTTTCCCCAGCACACAGGTATCTTTACATTAGATGGAAAACTAAAGTTATGTCTTTCATAGAACTGCTATAGAAAATGTATATTCCATTAAGTATATTTTATGTATTTAATATTTTATGTAAGTATATTTTATGTACAGCATATATAAACCAAACCTTAGATTCACGTTCTTAGAGTTATATGTGAATTTGTGTAGACACTGGGGAAAATGTGATTTGCTCAACCACATTGTAATATATTAGAGCTTTTGGTGAACACGATTGATTAAAATAGCAATATAGTTGTGAATTAGAATTATTATCATTATTATTATTACTTGCTAGTTTGCTAAGAGGGGTAGGTAGAGAGTGAGTTCTAGTTTACACTAAAATGGGCCACCATGGCTAGTGTCACCTGACTCAAACAGATTTTCATTCAGTCCTGAAAGACAGATCAGATCTAAATATCTCCAAGAATTGTTATGAGATTTAGGAAGCTACAAACATTGTAATTTCATGAATCATTCCCCACATATAATTTCTTCTCAGTAGTAAAACAGTGATCTTATTATTTTTGACATGATTTCAGTGAATATTTAATTGTTGAAATAGTCTTTCTAAGATTCACTTAAAATTTGAAATAAATGAACATGATGTTCAAACGAAAAAGTCACCAGTCCTGCTTTAGGATAAGCCTTTATCTTTTTCCCTGGATTTCAGAAGCATGACCCTGATCTCAGACTTACATTCTTCTCACATACCCTCCATACAGCCTCCAAATTAACTTTGAGACATTGCCAGCATAAGGATGATATTTCTATGCTGAAAACTTATTATTGAATCTGTGAGGTCTAAAAGGTAAGTGAAATTCTCAATTAGGATACAAATACTTCCTATGATCACGCTTACTTCTTCAACCTCATTTCTCAGGTTCCTTGGGCCCTTTTTGTTCTAAGGAAAACCAATCACTTTTCTGTTCCATTAACACATTGTCTCTCACTTTGCTTTCTTTGCTCTTTACCTTCGCTTGCCTTGAAGATTGCAGAGGTGAAATCTCTTCATCTTTTATATTTAGCTGATTTTTAATCTCTTCTAAGCTGCAACCTCCACTGGGTTCTCAACTGGAAAGAATCACTCTTTCAGTGTGCCCCATTCTATCTACCTATTTTTTAGGACTTCAAGGCTTTGTTATTAAGATTCATTATGACAGCAAACATGATATTTATCTTTATGTAGTCAGCACTGAACACACTGTACAGAAACAATAGCTAATCATTAAGGAGAGAAAAAGGAAGACAGGAGAGAGGAAGAAGAAAGAATTGAGTCATACTAGGAAAACTTGATATGGCCTATTTAGAGAAGGGAGAGGATATGTAGCAACTATAGTCTGTTGCCTAAGACACCACATAAAACATGTAATTTTTAAAAAGAGTATAACGGCTTATTTCATCCATCCATTTGTTCATAATGCAAATATCTCAAAATAATCACTTTAGTAGTTAGAACAATGGAAGAAAAACTGCAGATTCAAGTTAATGATAATTTTTTAAAAATTAATTTCAAGTTAATGTTAATTCAAGTTAATATTTTTTGTTGCTCTCTTTACCAAATCCTGAAATCCTAAAAAAATATCTCAAACTCCAAAAATCTTAATTTTTTTTCCTCCTCATTTGTATCCTTAACCTCTGTCATAGATATCGGCATCATAGAGTTAATCATTCATTGAATAAATGGGCAAATAAACTTCAGTTATCTTGGGTTGTAAATACAGTAATTAAACTAAAGCTAGGTTACTCTAAATTGAAAGAGTTACAATTCAAAGATTAAATGTACCATAATGAGTGGCAGTAATCTTTCCTTTTGGCAGATTACGTAATTGGATTTTCTCTTTTTTCTTTTCAGTAATCTAATTTTGAGTTGTTTTTATTTGCTAGTTTTTTTTTTTTATTTTTCAAAGGCAATTTTTATTTTTTGTTATTTACTGCTTACACAACAGATGAAATATTATATTTTTACTTTATACTCTCCTCTCATAAACTACATTGAAATTCAGAGGTGCTCATTGCAGTACAAAGAATGAGTGGTTTGTACAGGAAAAAATAATGTAATAAACGAATTAGATATTTTGATACCATTATCTCTTATTTTTCAGACTCAGATTATCTCCCACCCAATATTGTCCATTATAAATCCCAATACTTATCCTCTGTCTAACGTAATTTTTCTCTTCATACATGACCTATTCTAGTTCAGTTTCCAGGCTTCTTATTGCTGAACTTCTGATAACCATTACAGGTGCCTCAGATCTGACTGCATGCTTCATTATAACCACTTTCTTTTTTTATGTAAATGGTGGAGCCTCTTAGACCTACACTTCTTAACACGTTTCTGCCTTCTATTTTATTTATTTTAGGCTCTCTTCCTTGCCCCCACTGTCAATATCTAGACTTTTGCTCATCTGTAATTAGATTAAATATCTTCATTCTTTTGTTGAACGCTGCAGTCTGCTTATTTCCTGGTTCAAAGCCCCTCCTGATGCTGAAGTTATTTATTTGTGATGCACCAGGAATGCTGGGTAGTACTGAGGTAGCATGTCACTGACCCTTTATTCCTAAACATGCCTTATGTTAAAATAGAGAGGTAAATTCATGGAGCTCTTACAGAATAAAACGGCTGGCCACTTAGACACTTATTAGGGGACAGAGATTTTAGTTTGAGTCATTCAAAGAACACATATGCACAAACTCAATGAATCAGAGTTAAATAGGTTTAGGGGAACTAACTCATCATCAGACATACAATGGATAAATGCACAAACCAGAAAACCAAATTATTAAATTACAATGAGAAATATAACTGAAAGGTAAACAATGTGTTTCTCTCTTCAGCTCATTCTTTCTTAATGGGAAAGTAAGAAGACATTCAGAATGTTTGATAACTGTAGAATCAGAGCAAAGAAAGTGAACTGGAAATCTTAACAATTGACCTGAAGTTATCATAGTTTGATTCATCTTTTTTTTTTTTTTTTAATACAGATATACATAGAAATTTTTTGTCTGCTTAGCAAAGTCTTTCCCTCTGATAGCAACAGAGATACATTAAGGTTCTCTAGATTTAACATCACTCATATATTAATAAACTTTCCTCAAGTCATTGCAATAACATTGATAAAAGTTCACATTTTTACTTAAATATTTTTTTTTTTTCCCTGCAGTTACACCTGAGTCATTATGATTGCATTAAGGTCTTTCTCAAGTCTAATCTTTCTCAATATAAATTAATCTATTTCCAGACCAATTGTGGGAGTTGAGGTACTTCTATTTTTGGTTAATCCTATCCATTGACTTTAGAATGTGCAGATTAACAAAATAACCAAGATAAAAGAGCTAAGGCCCACTTTAATGTGATCCCTGTTGAAATGATTATACCTTAATTTTCCCAGGGATGATTTTCCTCTCTGCTTTCAGAATTAACCATTAACTATGGTCCTACAACCTGCCTTAAAAAAAGAAAACAAAAACCAAACAAACAAACAAAAAATGTATGGTATTTCTTCCAACATATACATGTCAGAAGAAACAAAACAAAGAAAAAACATGTCTTAAACCATATAAATATTACGCCTTTTTAAACTGGTAACTGTTTGGTTTAACAAGATTTGACATGTATCTAACCATGTAACTACTACCCAAAAATCTACATAGATTATTTCCATCACTCCAGATAATTCTCTTGTGCCCCTTTACAATTAATCTTCTTTAAGAGAGAACTGCATTCTATTTTTTTCCCAATATAGATTATTTTTGCTTATAGTTAGACCTCATCTAAAAGGAATCGAATTGTGTGTAGGCTTTTGTGTCTGACTTCTTTAACTCAAAATGTTTTTGAAATTCATCCATGTCGTTGCATACATGAGCAATCCACTTTTGCTGTAGTTACTGAGTAGTATTTCATTGTATTAATGTATCACCTGTTTATCCATTTTCATGATAATGATCATTTAGGTTGTTTCTAGTTTTTCAGCTATTTTATATGAGGAACTTTTGAATATTCTTATACAAAGATTTTGTGAAAGCACGTTAATTTCTTTGGGGTAAATTCTTGTGAGTGGACTTGCTGAGATTTGGAGTGACTGCATACATACATAATCGCCAAAGACTTCTCCAAAGTGATTCAACCATTGTATACCACCACCAGAAATGTATAAGAATTCCAGTTCTTCCACATCCTCTCTAACATCTATCTGTATTGTTAGTTATTTTTATTTTAGCCACTTTATTGAGTATGAAATAGTACCTCATTGCAGAGTAGTTGTTTTTTCATCTTGGGTTACATTTTCTTGATCCATTGAGTGTATTGGATTGTTTACTGAATGCTGGAAATTGTGCTTTAAAGAGCTATAGATGAGTAAATAACATTTACTTCCCAGAAAATAACATTTACTTCCCAGGCTGTCAGTATTGTTTCTTCACTATACTTTCTTTGTTCTCTAGTCCAGCCCAGCTTTTTTGTCAAGCTGTCCTACTTTCAGATGTTGGGGGAGGCAGCTATGCACTTGGTGAAAATCAAGCAGAATCACAAAACAATTTATTTCCATAATTGTTTATTTAAAGCCAATAAGTCTAGTGGATGTTAAGGGATCTTTCTTTACACTATCAGGAAATACATAAATTTAAGTAGTTAACTGAAGGAAACCTATTGAAATGAGTTCTGTAATCAAACAGTAAATGTATATAAATTTAGGAGTAATATGTTATTATTTCTTTAAAAACAAATGCTCAAACAAGGTTTACATAGTGAATTCACTTATGTTAATAAGAAAATGTCATTACATGACAGCCACAGAAGACATTTGCCTATTTCCCTGATAATACCTTTTGAAAACCTGTCCATAACGACATTTATTTAATTTCACAAAAGGAAAAAACAAGTAGAAACTAACATAATATTAATGGCACTTTAATGTGTCACTTTTGAGTTTGCCCATCACTTTCACGCACAGCATTTTATTTTACTGTTAGAAACAATAAAAGGCATGTATTACTGTATTCATTTTAATGCATGGGAATGTGGGCCAGTCAGGCTACATAGTTTTCACAAGATCATAGTGAGGAATTGCCAGAGTAGGGATTGAAATGATGTAAACCACGTGTCCTGAGACAGGGAAATAAGGACTAAATGAAGGGTTAAGAGCTATTTAATCTCTACCTATCAATTGAACCCACCCTAGCAGACAAGAGGAATAACTGAACAGAACGAAACAGGCTCTCAAGACTTCTACTCTGAAGTTGAGAATTGTGAAGCTTTGGAAAGTTTGGGAGTTATACCAAAAGTTCACAGTTATTTTGTGTTGATCAAATAAAGTTATTCTTATTTCAATTTATGCTCCTGATGATTTGTTTATGTTAGGTTTAGTGTGTATGAGGTACAGAATATTATTGTTATTCATAACATTTTTAGAAAATATGTTATCTTGTTACTGTCATTAATTGAAAGATCAAACTGCAGATAAGAGATTAAAAAAAAGTTTAAAAAGGCACTTTATGTGCCAGCCATACATGCAAACTACAGATATATGCATTTCACTAAAACAATAACATTTACATATTGCTTTAAGATAATATAATATTTTCACATGTGTATGATTTGGTTTTATTCTCAGATCATCCAGTAAAGAAGGTGATTTTATAATTATTATTAGCCTAGTTTCATGGATGAAGAAATTTAGTTCCAGAACTTGAAACAATTACCCACATTCAAACAACTAGTTAACAGAAAATTTAAGATATGAATCTTATTTTTTCTGATCATGGGACTATAACTTCTAATTTCCACGCACACACACAAAAAAACCAAAAAACCAAAAAAACAAAAACAAACATACAAAAAAAACTTACAAAACTTAATATTACCTTTGGTTAAGTGTAACATTCAAATCCCTTCCCAAGTCTCCACCCTTAAAATAAACCTTCTGGAAATGAAGGGATTCTTGACAGTTAGTCACAACATACCTAGTTTATAGCAATGGTTTCCTTGTACCATCAGTGAGAGAAATATCTGAGGAACTTTCTTAAAAATACCAACACCCATATTCCATCTCTAGAAATTCTAATTTAATTTACTTTGATTGGGTCCTAACTATTAATATTTTAAAAGTGCCATAGATTCTTTAACTTCAATGTTTAAAGAGACATGAGAATTGCTGGTTTAGGAAACAAAAGTTAGAATCAAAAACTTTTTTTTTTTTTAACTTTTCCTATCTATACAGACTAATAGCCTTCACTCTTATGACGAGTCCTGCCTCAATAACCATTTTATTTTCATGAGTGTGGCAGAATAGTAACTTTCGTATTATTTGATATATGGACTTATTTCTTTTTTGAAGATAGCATACACACATGCGCACAAACACACGTTTCACATATAATCTCAATCCTTTGGAAAGATTTAAAGATCAATTCTGCTTTTGCCTCTAAGAAATGGGAATTTCTATTTTCAGTTGTTTGTTATTGTTGTCCATGTGCTTGGCTGCACAATATTTTTGGCTGCAGATTTAATAAGTATATGAAGAGAAAGGAAATGAGGAGAAAATAATACTTCTGGGGGAGAATTATGAAGATAATGGATATTAACTTATTGGGGGAGTTGACGAGGCATGACACAAGGGAGCCCTAGAGACTTAGGTAATATTGGCAAGGTTAACTAAAAAGATAGGCTTATTGTTGAAAAAAATACTTGAGGCTATTGAGAAGTTATGGTAGGGATTATGGAATAGTTGTCTAGAAATTGCTGAGCCTTCACTGGATAGACAACCCTGTCATGCCCAAGGCCTATATTATCATGCCCAAAACCCCAGTATGTGAGATAGAAAATTCACTTCTTATAGCATCCAGTCCTTCAACTATTGATTGTCCAATATGAAGTATACTCTCTCATTAACTACAACTATTCTGAAATGTAAATATTTTATTCCCATTTTTTGAATGAGAAACCTGAATTTCTTAGAGTAAAATTGCTGCAAAAGCTTACATTGATTTGTATTAACAAAGCTAAGTTCCGTTTACAGATTTATTTGACTCCAAAGCCCACTGTCATTCAACCCTATTAGAGTTTCTGAAAGTGCATTTGCACATCATTTTTGTGGAAAGTTACTATGTTTTTTGCTTTTTTTTTCCTTTTTACCATCAAAGTCTATTTTGAAGATTGTGCCCGTCATCTCACTGTTTTAGAGATCCATAATACCCATAGCAGAGCTGTGACAAGTTCCACAGTAAAAGGCTTCCTTAATCTGTTTACACATCAGTTTCCCAACTTACTTGATTTGGTGCTTACTTTCACAGAATACTCAGTCACACTTATTTAAAAAAAAGCAGTTTGAGAAATGCCATCTTTTGAAAGCTTCCCTGAGGGAAAAGTGTCTCCTCAGTTTTACCACTCCTTAAGTAGGATGTGGGCCAAGTCTAGTGCCACGACAGACAGTCTATCTGGTTTCAAACTGCTACCAAGTCTTGTAGTCCTTCCTGTGATACATACACACAATAACCCCAGAGTATACATACCGCAGCTATTGATATCCATTTAACTCTAGCCATCTCCTTTTCCCAGTGATTCCTGCCTGTCCACGGAGAACCTTGAGAAATCTCCATTTACTAATTTTCAGCTGCTCATTATTATTCTTTACATTATGGGTGAGCATTTACTCATTCCTTCACCTACCACTGCCCCAGATACTTTGAAAGCTATTTGAGATGACAAAATTAAAAACCATAATGCCTAACCTATACGAAATGAAGAAGGTAGAGTGAGAGGAATCAATTCACTAAAATACAATAAGAATGCGGAACATCAATTCTGAGGTAGAATATGCTCAGGAGAAGGGCGACTCAGACAGTTGGATGTTTGGGAGAGACTTCACAGAGTATGCAATGACTTCATGAGTTTTGACATATAAGATGGAGTTCTAAGTTATGGATATGGAAGACTGGGGTAGAGGGAAGATATCAGAGAAAGGAAATGAGAGAGAGAGAGAGAGAGAGAAGAAGTGGGAGATGTTGGGAGAGGGGAGGGTAAGGAGAGGGGGGGAGGTAGATTCACTATAATTTTAAGTCAATGGAACATGAGAAAAATAATATTTCAATATCAATATGTGGTAATAGGAGGCATAGTGTAAATTATGAGGAATCTTCTCTTGTAAAGTTAGACCTCTGAATTTCTGTCTGTCCAAGAACATCTGTTCTTGCCCTACCCCCCAACATTTTTTAATGACAGCACCCGTCTTTCTTTTAAAAGATTTCTCCTCCTCTCCGTGCACCATGGCTTGTCATCGTGGAGTCCCAAACTCATCCAGAAAAATCATGCCAAATTGTTTCCCTCTCAGTTACTAAGCAAAGTATCTTTTCCACTTCATGAATTACAAATTATAAAGATGCTATCTCAGAGCTAATTATAGACATTATCCCTAGTACAAAGCAAAAGTCTAAAAAAAAAAATAGCATCACAAATAGTCAATATTTTTTCATCATTACCATTATTATAAAAGATACCTATAAAAACAAATAGTATCATTACAAGCACTGTCTTGAGTTTATATTAGATTTATATAACTTAGAATTGATCGAATTCAGAAAAATCCACCATACAAAGGAATCTTGACTTCATTCTGCAGGCAATAGCAAGCTATTGATGGATTTGAAATGGGCAGATAACAACAAGCTCAGAGTTACATTGTGGACAGATTAATTTGCTGGCAGTGTGTGGGATGGGTTAGAAGAGAATAACCTAGTGTCACAAAACCTATCTTGAAACTTACTGTGGTAATACAGCTGTTTTTTGACAGGATTAAATTAGCATTATATTGTGAAGCCATACATATATATATGCATATATGTACATATATATATATATATATATATATGTGTATATATATATATATATATATATATATAATTTCTTATTTAAGAATGGTAAAAGGATGAGATACTCCCATTTAAAACCTTTCAATGACTCCTCATTATAATCCTAACACTTTCAAAAATCTTTAACACTACTTGCAAGGCCTTGCATAGTCTGGCCCCGGTTTATTATCTCACCTAATTCTAAACTATCCTCTTTGTACGCTATGATTTAGCCCCATTTGCCTATTTGGTGGGAGGAAACATGAACATTGGATTTTAAGCTGGCAAAGGAAGAACAGTAGGTCCACGCAATCATCAGGTCTCAGCGAATAAGAGTGGCTGTGAAGATTTTGCAGTTAAAAGAGATACATTATCTCCTCATCCCCACAGTCATTTTGGTGACTTCAGGTAATATCAAATGGTGGATTAGAGAGTAAATCTGTGAACCAGGTGTGAAGTCCATCTGAAGTGGAAGATAGCTTTATTCACTACTGAGAATTGTACACTGGACCATCTTGTAACACAGGATTGTCCCCAAATCCTTACCTCATCAATTCTATTGCCTTACTATAAAAAACACAAGTGATTTTGGTTCCAGGAACAATGTCTGCCACTCAAACTGGCAATTCCAGGTGAAGAATCTCACTCTCTTTAAACAATAACTTATTAAAATAAGCAAATTTTGTTTTCTAGATTTCAAAACATATATATATACATATATATATATATGTATATATATATGTATATATACATATATATACATATATATATATATGTATATATATATATATATATATATCCCATCCCAAAATGATAGAAGTTAACAGAATTTTGAAAATAGCCAGATATTTTTTGATTAAACATTGAAAATTTGTGGAAAACAATGCCTGAGAGATAATTGGGCAATTTTGAAATCTAATTAATTAGTGGTTCTTAATGTTCTTTTTCACTTTTTACCCTCTTTACTACCTCTGTTACTCCTTCTGCAAAGCCTGCATGCTCACTAAATAGTATTTTTTTGCCTTACCCACTAATCTACCATCTATTTAATTACAATGGCTAATAAAGACTTTAGAAGTGATCTGACTTAGTTGTGCAGTTCCTTGACTTCTTAACCTCCTTTAAAAAAATTGGGAAAAGAAGCAAAAAGTTTTGGACAGCAATTGATAATCATTATTTGGCAACCATCAATTGATAATCATTATTTTTCCAGCAAAAGGAAAATCAAGAGAGAAGAAGATCCATGTTTCCCCTTTTGCATGAGCAAACTGCCTCATCTGTATATAATAAGGAATTGAAATCATCGGTCTACATTCAAGGTTAAAAAAAAATCATTGAAAGCTGGGAAGAATTATGATTGTATCTGTCGGATTATATAACATATCACTACACAGAAAGTAAACTCAGGGTTAAGACAGTGTTTTATTTATTTCCAAATCCCTAAAGCATGGAGCACATTGATTATTCAATATAAATTTATTGAATAACTTTTACATCAATGTTTGGCAACAATCTCATTATACATTATTTGTATTGTTCTAAGGCTCCATGATGTGAATGGGATTTCTGCACCATTTATTTCAGTGGGAGTGTGCTTATTAACAGTGATAGCCGATTCAGTTTCCTATTAAATTGGTGTCTCAAAATTTGGTTTGCTCCCAGCTGTGCAGTTATTACATTAGAACTTTAAAACTCAGAATCGAGTTATCTTTGAATTCAATCTCTACTGTGGAATGTTATAAAATGGCGTAGAATGATTACATTTAAAAATTAAAATGCATCTTTACGTACCAAGAGACATAAAATTCTAAAAATAAGCAGCAAACATCTTTACTAAAAGTGCAAATAATAAATAATGTTTTAGTAATCTTCATATATAAAACAATATTATGTCTAAAATGAAACAAAGGAATTAAGTAGGTGGCCAAAGAAAACCTTAATTGGAACAAACAAATAAAAACTAAACAAATAGGAGAACTCTTAATACTTTATATGGGATTTTCTAGATTAAATGTTAAATCAGAACAGGTGTTATGATGTAATAAAATGTATAATTCAAATAGACAATTATAATTAATTTCACATTAAGTTTGCTTTCATGAAAAATATGTGTTCCATAACGTTATTCAATTATAATATTATTGCAATTAATATGAAGGGTGCACGAAAACCATCAAAGTGTCACTACCAAATTCAGAGGATTAGTAGTACTCAAAATGTGCAGTGTTAAGTTTATTGCTCTCAAATTACAGACTCTTAAATAAAAGATTGTTTCTGCATTCAGTCTTAATTATACTTGAGTTCAATATCTATGGCACCTGAATTGTGGAAAGGGTTCCATGCTATTTTATCAATTTTGGGAACTTTTTATATTTACATATTTATACCACATGAATCAGGATTAGTTACATTTATTTGTAGCCTATTCAAATAATGCTAAAAATAACTGCAATATTAGATTAAAATACCACATCTGCTAGAGCAAGTCACTTTCTTAGAAGGTTGTTCTATGCACAGGAATTGTAATCATAATTATGTAGGTACCGATGAGGAAGTCCTTAGTTTCTTGGAATTTCACCAGCCCGAGGAGTAAAAGGAGGTAATAGCTTTATATGTAAACTAAATGACTGTTCAGAAATCATGCAGATGAGGAGGAAATCTGGAGTTAAGAATATTTCATCATGCGTGATGCCTAGATTAGATTTAGACATATTGGCTTAGATTGGTGGTTTCCAAGTATTTTATTCTCTATTGAGGACCCCAAAAAGCTTTTTAAAATGTAGTTATATCTATTAATAGTTATCAAAATGGAAATTAAAATTAAGAATTTTTAGCATATTTACACATGATCACTTAAAAATAGAAGCAATTAGTCTATTATATATACTGCAGTTTACATTACATTAACTGCAATATATCATGTACATACATTATTTAATATTCAATGAAAATAACAAATTTTCCAAAACTAAACATTAGGGAGAGAAATGGCATTGTTTCACATTTTTTCAAATCTAATGTCTGTCTTAGTAGAAGACAGTTGGATCATTTTACCTGCTTCTGTATTTAATTTCCTGTGGTATGGTACATGATTCAGCCTTTGGAAAACTCCACTCTATCCTTGCAAAAAACAAGAGTAAAATGAAAAATAAAATCTCAATATTAGCATGAAAATAGTTTTGACCTATGTACCAGTGCCAGCATCTCAGGAACCCCCAGGGGTCCCTGGACAACAATGTGAGAACCTGAGACTTGATGCCCAACACTGACTGTCATTAGAATAGGAGGAAGCCTTGGAAGATATAGTTGTCCAAACCAGTCCCTCAGAGTCTGATTTGATTAGTCCACAAAAAGATCCGGTATCAGTAGTTGTAAGTCTCCCAGGTAGTTTTAATATGCTTTCAGGTTTGAGAACTACTGGCTTTGATAAATTGTGTAATGAAACATGTCTTCATCTTAAAGTTTCATACCTTTATAAATTTAGATCATCCTCACTATCTTTTGTGGATTGTTTTTTTAAATTGGGACTGTACATATTTAAAATGTATATTCCATTTAATATAAAATTAGCTATTACTACAAACACACTGATGAAATATTGCTCCTATGACACAGTCATTCTCAATGAATAAATAAAAAAAAAACTATGTTAGAATTTTTTACATGGGTACGGACACATGATTTACCAAACAGTCAAATAAAATCTAAAGTTTTTCTTTTCAACATGCCAAGAAAAAAAAATGTCAGACAAAGGTAGCATTCTTTCTTGTGATTTAAATTATAAGGATGTTTCCACAGCAGTGAAATGACATGTAGCTTAGACAATCGTGTGCTAGCAGAATGACTGACAACAGAGTGAGGGAAAGAATAATATCACATCCACAAGTCTTTGCTGTCCATCATGGACCATATTTTCATAGCTATATTCCAGCTTGAGAGAGATTATGTCTTCTGAATAATCAGATATTTTTTAAAAATGCAGGATACCCATGATTTCACAATTTCTAAATATATAATAACTAATTTAATTGCTCAGGACGTTTAAAATGTACACATAAATTGCATTGTGTTCACCACACAGAATGCAATAGATAGATAAATGATGTATTATAGAAATGTTCATTTGAAACCTATATAATTTTACTAACAAATGTCACCCCAAAAAATTTAAAAAAACATGTATGCATACAAACTGAAGCATCAGTATTATTGATATCTGACTCTAAATTTTTGATTATTTCTAAAACACAGCATTGCTGGCAATTTTTTTCTATTCTTTATTTAGAATTTGACCTTTGAAAAAACAATTTTATTGCCTCAGAACTCTTATTCTTAATTACTTTAGATCAGTGGATCTCAATTGGGGTTTATTCCAGGCCCCCGGCCCCCAAGAGAATATTTGTTATAGACTGAGGATATTTTGGTTATAACAACTGGGGAGGGAGATTGCTGCTGATATCTTGTAGATAGAAGTCAGGATGCTGCTGAACACTCTGCAATGCACAAAACAGTCTCCCCTCCAACAAGGAATCATCTGGTCCCACTTATCAATATCGCCAACATTGACAAACTTGCATTAAATGATTTGCAAACAATTCTTGTCTCGTTAGGTTTATTATGGAGATATAAAACTACTACGTAGTTTCATTGAGTAATACACATAAAATTCAGTTCTAGCAATTTCTAAGTAAGTGGGGTGAATAAAAATATTGTTTAACAGCAAATATTCATAGAAGAACCACATAGCAACAAGTATGAAGCAAACTGACCTATCTTTAAATGAACACTCAAAGAAAGTTTCTTATCATATGATTTTAACACTTGAGTTCTATTTAACAGTAGATTTGTCCCCTTTTTATAACATAGCTGAATACTTTTATGTTATTAACTATTTTATAATAGTATTATAATATTAAACCATTCATAATAAAGTGCTAGAGATATTTAATTCATTAAACTCTCAAGATGAATTTGTCTATAGCCTACATCTACACAGAAGAGCTAAATAGTCCCTAATGTACTGTGATTGGAGGGACACTGCCAGAATAATGTCTACACAGAAACTATTTCCCCTGGAGTCCGATTCCACTGTTTTTAACCAAGTATTTAAATAACCAAGCCTCCAGAATTGCCATATTATATTTCAAGTATTCCTGAAAAAAGAAGCATAATCCTATTACCATTTTATGACTGCCCAGTCATCTAGAAATGTCCCGGGGTGAAGGGGAGTAGGAGTTTTGCTAAATATGGGCATAAAGACTCTAGTAAGTTGGCTTAAGAAATGTAGGAGTAGAGATGCACTGAACCCTTATTCCAAACCCTTTCTTCTAGCTTAACTACTTCTATTTCAGAAGCTGGACTATTATTTCTTTAAGAAAATAAATAACTGTTTCTAGTGGAGGATTTTTAAAAAACTATATGTAGAGTATGACTATTTGTTTTAGGAAAAAAATAGCATAAAATGTTAACTCATTTGAAATTAATCTACTTAAAACTAGCTCAAATAGTCAGTATATTAGAAGCCCTCTTATACCATACGCTTGGGACCCGTAATTAGTTGGTTGAAAGAGTCAAATTAGGAAATTATTAGAACTTGATAGATATTTAAGCCTTTGGAAGAATCGATTAAGGTAGGGAAACATAAAAAAATTGTTATGTAGTTTAAATATTTTGTTTTGACCAAGTCTTTCTACTTGACTATAATTGAAGCATTAAAACTTATTTTGTACATAATGTATGCTCAAATTTATTGTATGTAAATGTTATTTTTAATTTTTTAGTGGAATGAGAACTTAAAGACAATTGAGAAACACTTTAAGTACAGTATTTTTCTAGTTTCTCCCCAGTATTGTTTTTCTAAGCATTCATAATTATCTAGCCAACACTTTGATTAACCAGTTATATATTTTATTTTAGTAAGACTTTCAAAACATTCAACTCAGATTTTATAGAAATATGCTGCATTTCTCACTTATATTTTAAGAACTTATCCAATACTTATTTTTATTATAATAAATAGACAAGTGGAAGTAATCTTGGAGACCTAATTGATTCTTGGGAAGTAAAAGCTCAAGTGATCATTCATTGCAAGTTCAGTGTATCTGAAAGAATGAAGAGTTTGTTTCACCTTTCAAGTGAGTTAAAACAGAGGTCAATTATATCATTTGTGCACTAATTCTTAAATACAAAACACACTGACTGTTTAACTATTATTAACTTTGTGTACTGTTTATAAACAACTTAATTATAAGATATATATTATTTTTATAGATCTTTCTTTTTCAAATGTCAATAGACTTACACATAACTTTGATCAATATTCTATTGTCACTTCCAAAACTTCATGACTTCATTTGACTTTTAAACTGTTATGTGTTATATGCTGGATATTTACATTTGTAAAGATACTAGAGATCAAAAATTTGACAGGATGGAGATATGACTGATTGCTAAGTCAGGATTCTCTGGACCTGAATAAAGGATTACACTTACAGGAAACAAAACAAGTGATAGTTTCCCCACCTTTTGCAGAAAACAGACAATGTGAAGGTCAGACACATTTTTTCAAGCTTACCACCCTGCAGAAACGCATGTTTCTATACATTCAGCCATCACTTTAGTTCAATCCTTTCTACCTGGGCTTTAAGAAAAGATTGGTGCATAATGGAGTGGGTGAAATGAAGTCTCTGAAACTTTAATGTTTGAGATGAAAGAGAGCATTTTTATCTTTCAGAGTTTGGATGGAGTGATTCAAGGGACCCACATGTAGAGACCCTTGCTGGCAGGCACGATGGAAGCAAAACTAGCATTTTGTTATCCTCTCAGATGGTCAGTAAGTAGCACATTTGCCACTCTGCCTTATTGTTGCCATTGAAATAAAGCTAATCCTGATGACGGAGTTGTTGAAGAAATTGACCCATTCAGTGGAATTGGAAACCAAAACATAGAGACGGATATTTTCTCTTTGATCAGAATTTCTTGAGGTAAGAATGCTTTTGAGAGCAGCTGACAGCAGAGGCAAAAGATAATTAAGCTGCACTCATTTTAAAAACTACGGCCAAAGCAAACACACAAAAGTAAAGAAAAAGATGTCATTCAGAGTTTAGAAATCTCAAATCCAAATGAATGCAATAATAACAAAAACAAGAAATTGAATTTTATTTAGAAATTGTGATTCAGTGTAAGTTCAGTAATTTACCAAAGTAAACATATGTTTTAGAATTGGCCTGAGCATCTATTCCATTATGGTTTTCTTACTTCTTTCTAAAGCTTTTTTTTTTTTTTTAACCTTTCTACAAGCCAAACTTGCTTTCCAAAAATGTCTCTCCTTTCTTCCGAATTCTTTAGAACCACATGCTCAAAGTCTCAACTGTAGTGACCATTCTTTTAAACTTAGATTTTTGTTGTTATTGTCTGTTTGTTTTAAACTCAAAGAATACCTGTCATAGCTCCCAAAAATAACCAACAGAAGTGTTTGAGAGCTTCCACTGTGTTTTTCAAGGTTCAAAAAACTTAAGTTTTATTGAAGCCATGGAGGCTGCCATTCCTAAGCCCCTCAGCAATGCCATAGAAGCTTGATTCCCCCAAGCACATGGTTCATTTTAGCATAGAGATTATGGAGTACGGGTACATTCTTATCTTTCTGCTGCATAAAAATTAAATATAAATCCACTTTTAGGATTCAAGCTATTTGAGAATGAGTAAAATCATTAAATAATTCTCACAATGAAATAAACCAAGTTTCTATGGTATATAATATAGAAAAACAATTATAAATTCATCACCTGTCAAACATATGAGATGAATCAAAAAACTGTTACCTGAAGCAAATATATAAAATGTTATGAATATAAGTAGCAGAAGAAGTTAGAAAAAGAAATGAAACAAACCTGTGGAAATTAATAAAGCTAAGAGAAGAAATTTATGATCCATTAACAGAAATAATATTGAGTTTGTAACTGGTAGAAAAGTGGTTTGTAAAAATCAACAAAAGAGACAAATTTAGTTGCTAATCAAATGGAAATTTCATAAACATAGGGAGATTAAAAACATAATATAGAATTCTCTTCTAAAATATTTTAATGAAATGGGTGTTTTCTAAAAAATGGTTCAGGATGTGAAAAATCTACATAGAAATATAGCCATAAAACTGCTGTAAAAAAAATATCATCAATAAATGTCTCTGAATGACTAGGCCTAGACTATTTAGCATGAAAATGTTTTCTTTCTCTTGAGAACAGTTGATTCCCATATTATAAAACAGATTTTGAGTTGAGAAAATGACATATGAATTACAAATTTATTTTATGAAGGTAGAATAACACTAATTCCAGAAAGAATACATACAAAAGCACAGATTAAAAATCATCTTTTAGGAATAAACAGGAAAAATCCTAAATAATTTTCTAGCATATTTAATATCAAATATTTTAAATTAAAATATACCAAAATTAAGTATTCTTTATTCTAAAAAAGATAAAGTATATTTGCCATTTTAAATTCTATTTATTTTAACATAACAGTGGACCATTAAAAAAATAGTAGTCTCCTTCATACATGGGTAAATCATATAGAATGCATTTGTACATATTTAACATGATAAATACAATCTACCTCAAGTCAAAAGTGTATAAAATAGCTATAGGTATTAAATACATCTACAGCATCATTGCCACTAACATACTGAAAATTAAGAATGTCTTTACTTATTCACATTAACAATTTTATGAGAATTCTAGAATATGATACATAAAGACTTCTAAAAATATATACAGAAGTATAAATTTAATGGTAACCATTCAAAAAAATACAGAACTGATATATGTAACATACAAAAAGAAGAAACAGAGGGAAAAATCATAGAATAACATCACACTAAAATAACAGACAGCAACCCAATGGCAAAGAAACGATGGAGACACCGAGATACCAGAAAACAAAAGACAAAATGGACATAGGAAATCCTCATATATCAATAATCACCCTGAATGTAAATGGACTGAACTCACCAATAGAAAGGCACAGAGTAGCAGATAGGATAAAAAATTAATAAACCCAACTATATGCAGCCTCCAAGATGTATCTCAGCTACAAGGACAAACACAAACTCAAAGTGAAAGGGTAGAAATCTATACTCTAAGCAAATGGTATCCAGAGTAAAGCCGGGATAGCCCTACTTATGTCAGATGAAGCAGACTTCAGGATAAGAAAGGCAACAAGAGACAAAGATGGACATTTCATAATGATAAAGGGGACAATACAAGAAGAAGATATAATACTTATCAATATATATGCCCCCAATCAGGGAGCACCAAAATATACACATCAACTTCTAACAGAACTACAGGGAGAAATTGACCAAAACACAATTATAGTAGGGGACATAAAGGCATCATTGAGAGCTATGGACACATCATCCAAACATAAAATAAACAAATAAATTTCAGCCCTAAAGGACACATGAGACCAAATGAATACAATTGACATTTACAGAGAACTTCATCCTAGAACACCAGAGTATACATTTTTTTCTAGTGTACAGGGAACATTCTCAAGGATTGACCATATGTTGGGACACAAAACTAGCCTCAGCAAATTTAAGACGTTTGGAATCATACCAAGCATATTCTCTGATCACAAGGCTTTGAAATTGAATATCAACTGCATAAAGAAAGTAGGAGAAATTACAAACATACGGAGATTAAACAACATGATTTAAAGAATTAATAAGGAGATAAAAAGATATGTAGAAACAAATAAGAATGAAAATACACCCTATCAAAATTATTGGGGTGCAGTGAAAGCAGTAGTAAAAGGGAAATTTATATCATTACAGGCCTATCTCAAGAAAGAAGAAAAATCTCAGATAAATAACCTAACACTACACATTAAAGAACTAGAAAAATGAAGAACTAATGAAACCCAAAGATAGCAGAAGGAAGGAAATAATAAAAATCAGAGCAGAACTAAATGAAATTGAGACAAAATGACAATAGAAAAAATTAATGCAACAAAGAGCTGGTTCTTTGAAAAGATTAATAAAACAGACAAACCCTTGGCTAGATGCACTAAGATAAAAAATAAAAGGCGCACATACACAAAATCAGAAATCAAAGAGAAGTTACCACAGATGCCACAGAAATACAAAGGATCATCCAAGAATACCATGAAGGACTATAGGCCACCAAATTCAATAATGTAGAAGAAATGGACAAGTTCTTAGAAACATATAGACTTCCTAGACTGAATCATGAAGAACTGGAAAATCTAAATAGACCGATCAATAGTAAGGAAATTGATCAGTCTTCCAAAATCTTCCCAAAAGCAAAAGTCCAGGACCAGATGGCTTTGCTAGTGAATTCTACCAAATATTCAAAGAGGATCTAACACCTGTCCTCAAACTCTTCCAAAAAATTGAAGAAGAGGCAATACTTCCTAATTCATTTCATGAGGCCAACATTACCCTGATACCAAAACCTGGTAAGGGTTACAAAAAAGGAAAATTACAGACCACTATCTCTGATGAATACAGATGCAAAAATCCTAAAAAGAATTCTACCAAATAGAATACAACAATAATTGAAAAGAGTATATATCACGATCAAGTGGGGGTTCATCCCAGGGGCACAAGGATGGTTCAACATATGCAAATAGATCAATGTGATCACCACATAAACAAAAGTAAAGATATAAATCATATGATTACATCAACAGATACAGAAAAGGCAATTGGCAAGATATAACATCCATTTATGAATAAAACACTTAATAAAACGGGTATAGAAAGAAAATACCTTAACATAATAAAGGCCATATATGACAAATCCTCAGCTAATATCATAATTAACAGTGAAAAACTAAAGCCTTTTGCTCTATGTTCAGGAACAAGACAGGGTTTTCCTTATTGTCACAGTTATTCAACATAGTATTAGAAGTCCTAGCCAGAGCAATCAGGCAAGAGAAGGAAATAAAAAGCATCCAAATTGGGAATGAAGAACTTAAATTGTCACTTTTTGCAGATGACATTCTGCTATATATAGAAAACCCTAAAGACTCCCCCAAAAAGCTATTAGAAACAATAAATGAATACAGTAAATTTGCTGGCTGCAAAAATCAATATACAAAAATCTATTGGATCATATTACCCAAAGCAATATACAAATTTAATGCAATCCCCATAAAAATCCCTATGGCATTTTAAAAAAGAAATAGAACAAAAAAATCATCAGATTTGTATGGAATCACAAAAGACTCTGAATGGCCAAAGCAATTCTAAGAAAAAAGAAGAAGGCTGGAGGTATCACACTCCCTGACTTCAGCTTGTACTACAGGGCAACAATAATCAAAACACTGTGGTATTGGCAGAAAAACAGACACATAGACCAATGGAATACAATTGAAAATCCAGAAATAAATGCACATAAATATGGACAGGTTAATTTTTGACAATGGAGACAAGAACGTACAATGGAGAAAAGAAATCCTCGTCAATAAATGGTGCTGGGAAAATTGGAAAGCAACGTGCAAAAGAATGAAACTAGTCTGCCATCTGTCACCAAATACCAAATTTAACTCAAAATGGATCAAATACCTGAAACATAATACTTGAAACAATAAACTGCATAGAAGAAAACATAGGTACTAAACTTATGGACCTTGGGCTCAAAGATTTTAAGAATTTGACCTCAAAGGCAGAGAAGTAAAAGCTAAAATAAATGAATGGGACTATATCAAACTAAAATGCTTATGCACAGCAAAAGTAACCATCAACACAACAAAGAAGCAACCAATAGAATGGGAGAAGATATTTGCAAAGATCACCTCTGATAAGGGCCTACTATCCAAAATATATAAGGAACTCATACAACTCAACAACAAAAAGACAAACAGTCCAATTAAAAAATGGGCAGAGGAGGTGAACAGAAAATTCTCCCAAGAAAACATACAAATGGACAACAGATATATGAAAAAATGTTCAACTTCACTAGCTATTAGGGAAATGCAAATCAAAACCACAATAAGATACGAACTCACACCTGTTAGAATGACTATCAATCCACAAGACAAGTAATAACAAAGGTTGGAGAGGCCGTGGAGAAAAAGGAACCCTCATCTACTGTTGGTGGGAATGCAGACTGGTGCAGCCGCTATGGAAGGTAGTGTGGAGGTTCTTCCAAAAATGAAGAATAGAATTACCATATGACCCAGCAACCCCTCTCTTGGGAATATACCCAAAAAATTTGAAAACATCTATCTGTAAAGTTGGATGTGCTCCGATGTTCACTGAAGCATTACTTACGATGGCCAAGACTTGGAAACAACCAAAGTGTCCTTCGATAGATAATTGGATAAAGAAGATATGGTACATATACTTAATGGCATATTACTCTGCCATAAGAGAAGATGAAACACTGCTATTTGTGGCAACCTGGATACATTTTAAGATTATTATGCTAAGTGAAATAACTTAGACAAAGTCTATAACCACTGACTTCACTAATACGTGGGAAATAAAAGCGAAAGCAACAAAGGAACAAGACAAATAAATAAACAAAAACACATAGACAGGCAACAGTTTAGTGGTTACAAGAGGGTAAGAGGTATGGTAGAAGATGGAAGAGAAAGTCAAATATAAGGTGATAGAAGGAAAACTGACTCTGGGTGGTGAGCACGCAATGTGATATATAGATAATGTATTACTAGAATTGTATACTTGCAACCTATATAATTTTACTAATCATTGTAACCCCTATAAATTTATATATATATATAGAAGTAGCAAACAATCTCAACCTACTGAAAATTGGAAAAAATATTAACAGGCAATCCACAGAATGGATTGGTTAGGCTAAATGATCAATTAGTATCATCTATAAAGTATAATATCTTACATCACTAGCAACTATTAAAAGCAAATTAAAATCATAAGGAACATTTCACAAACATTATTTTTATAAAAATTTCAGATCTGGCAATAAATTCCAAATCTGGCAATAGGTACAATAATGGGAACTATATAATTTTTCATGAATATGTAATTTACACACATCATCCCTAGGGAACCGCAATCAAGATGGGTAAAATATATAAAGCAACTCTTTGAAGATACAGAGAGCAAACAATTCATTGTTACATTGAAGAAGGCTGTGACATGTTTTAACAAAATTTAATACATTGTCTTAATATGAACACTGACCGATAGCCCAGAGTTTAGCCTCACTGCAAGGAAATCATCACCTTTGTCTTATAAAATAAAATAGGAAAATAATGCCATACAATAGAAAATTAAGTTTTATTTATGAATTAAAATTATTTATATTCCATTACAGTCTTTTCTAAAATAATATGTACATATTGTTAATCACCAGTATTATTCATTGGTTGTCTAAGTCTTCATTTACATTTTGCTTTAATATCTAGCAATTTAGTGCTTTCCATTTTAAATTTCCTTTAAGTAATACAAGAATAAAAATATGAAAAATGCTGAATTATGAAGTTGAATTGAATGCTAATTATATTACATAAATTAATCTCATATTTTCAATATAATTACACTATTAATTTTTCTAATTCTTTAAAATTTTAATGTTAAATTACAGATCAATTTCAGATGTTATTACAGGTTGATTATTCTTGTGCTTTGTGTAATTAGATATGTCATATGCATAATTAATATCGGGACCACTGGCTATATTAACATATATTTAACTGTTTCTATTTGGATTAATTTTATATAGATGCTCAAAACAGCTAATTTCTATCTTTAGATCAAGAAGATATTTGAAATTATACAATGTATATTCAATAGACATATCTCCAGTTAGATCTTGATTTTTTTGTATTCAATTAATTTGTATTTCTTACTACTATCTAAATAATGCAAAACATACATTGCCATTATTTATTAAGATATTATTTTATACTGTGTTCAGGTTAAAAGAAATTTAAGAACTGATCAATGTTTACATAATATAAAACCGAATGTATCATATAAGCATTTTATTTCATTGCTTATTAAATTAATGCCAAATAAGCTTCGAACAAATTTATAATTCAATAGTCATTTTTTTTTTTTTTTTTACAATGAAATAAGTATAGAGAAACAAAGGTTCTTTCTGCATAGCCTGCGAATCAACTTTCTTTTTTTGAAATCAGGTTTTGGGAAAAAAATATATAATTTACTTCTCTACCACTAAATGACTCAATTCTAAAAATACTGTAAAATAAATAATATAAAAATATTAAAGATATTTTTAATTTCAAATACAAATTTAAACTTTTAGATTAATACTATATAAATAGTCAATCTATAAATTCTGAAGCAGAATTGTATGTGCCCCAAATCTTGCTTAAGTATGCTTAGTATTGAGATTCAACTGTATCTGGCCTTGTCCTATGGATGATTAGGATAATACACCTGGAGCTTAAAAGACACTTCTAATATACAGAAAATGTCAAACTCGATGTAATAATAATGTCTAAATTGTTGCAGGGTTGAGAGAAGTCTAAATAAAATCTAACAATTAGGCCAAGTAGAGCTCCTGTATAGACTCTTCTAAACTCATGTTCACGGGCAGTAGGGGACCTACAAATATCATACTAAATATGCCCTTGTGACTGAAATAATTGTGAAGCACTGTGACACAAGAAGCTAGCACTGTCTGAACACTCATCTATAAAGTGAAATAGAAAGAGGAATGAATAATGTCTATTTTGTCACAAAGGAAAATTACACACACACACACACACACACACACACGCATGCACAAAAAGATGAAGTTTTGGTTTGAATGATCCACAGCCAGTCAGCTTGCAACAACAGTGCAACAACAAACAGATGATTCATTCTATTGACATTAACACATGCCAGACTCAGGGGTGCCAATCATGGTTTCCAGTATTGGCTTCTTATGGTGTCTATGTGCCTACATGGACCAGAAAAGGCCCTGAAGGCAGATGTAAACTAAGGCGAGCAAACTATGAAGGAAATAAAACATACCATATGGAAGTTGAGAATACTTGCTCATGAAAAATCACCTATGGGTTCCTGAAAATAGTTCTAAGATTTTGATGTTTCTACAATAGAGAATGGAGAGCAAAATGTGAAAATCAGATCTTTACCCATGAGTATATGAGTTGATGAGGTGGCTGCTGTGTAATTGGGAAGGTTGCATAAATATTAATTATATCTAGCTAATGAAGCAATTGTAATGAGTTACGCAATTGGTTACGTAATTACATACGTAATTACATAATGAATATTATTCATTTGCTTTATTAATTAATTTATTTGTCATATAGTCTGTGTTTTAATTTACAAATAGGGACAGGGGATAATACAATCATAAGAGAGTTGGAAATGAGACCTTTATAATACATGAATGACGTGAAGTGTTGCACCCTTAATTAAGCTTGAATGAACAATTCTAACTTATACACATAGAAGAACAGCAAAGTTTTGTTATCTCTGCCTGAAAGCTAGGTGTAAAAGTAAATCCTTTGACACTTTGTAACTATTAGTAAGCATAAGCTGCATTCAATATAGAAATACAGCATAAAGCTTCAATAAGTAAAACAGCATAGCATTCGTCTATGAGTAGGTAGATTGACCAGTACAAAAGAAAAAGAAAGTTCAGAAATAGACCCAAATACGTCTGGAGATTTAGTACTTAAATGAAGTCCACATCTAAATAGTATAGAATAAAAGTGAAACACTTAATAGATAATGTTGAAGAATAATATATGAAAGCATTTTGCCAATTATGAAGCTTTATTAAATTGTTCATGCGTTCTGATTTTACACAAAAGATCTTATGAGTGTAACTATTATAGACTGATTAAATCACAAATTATTTAGGTACTTTTTTCTATTGCTGTGTTAAACATAACTCAGCAGGCAATGGAGCCAAATTAAAAGTAAAAAGTATATGTATTTTTTCAACTTTCTTAGGAAAAAAAAGGCAACATATAATGTTTTATGCTTCCAATTTACTTACTGAAGAAGTACAGTATTTTATCAATCTGCTTTTGACACTAAATTTGCTAAAATTATGGCAACTATATAATGAATTTACAGTGTGCACTGAATACAGAATTTGCCAATCATCAATTATTAAAAGTATTTCATTGTTGTATATTTATGAGGTTAGCATTCTGGCATGCAATTGTTCATTTATGCACATAGTTTGAATAATCATCATATTTCAGGTAACAAAAATTTGTGTTGATTTGATGTTGCTTTTAACTGAATTTTAATGTTTGGTACTGAATGATTTAAAAGCCAGACCTTATAATAATAAATTTTACATAGATAATTTAAGTATCTACTTTATCTGTTTTTATTATATCAATTGTTTCTCTTTTTCTTGTATTACTTATACTTTATATCATCTCTCCAATGCATTTTTTATTCTTCTGTTCTCTGAGTTAGTTTCTCTATTTAACTTCTAAAAATCAAGCCTTGTTAACTGAAAATATATTTTGAGGACTATAGCATTAACAAAAATCTATTAGAAAGAAATTACTGTATTATTAACTTACTAGCAAATAGTGTCTGTTACAATGTCAGGAGTTAAAAAAAAATCAATTGTTCGAGTTCTTTCCTTTGCTAAAACTTCAGGAAGGAAATAAGAGCAATGACCAATAAAACAGCCATGAAAACAAACACTTTACCATATTTGATTAAATCAAATTTCACAAAGATTTAGGAATTAAAAATTAAAGATCGAACTTTCTCAGATAATAAATACAAATATTGGGTTCTATCATCTAGTGAAAAAAAGCCATGTTGGCCTGTCATAACTGACAAACACCTGCAACTGTGAGCCTTCATGGTTAGGAAGAAATAGCTTCAAAGCCACAAACTTTTAAGAAAACATATTTCAGATATGTGTTGTCACGGTTTTGGGCTCTACATAGAAAAAATGGTATTCGTTGAGGACAGGCAATCAGCCATTTAAAGCTTGCTTCTAGCTTCCCAATTTATTTAATTTTTAATACATTTATAACTTTGTACTTGCCTCTCTCACGGGATATTAGAATTTCTGTATATGAATATCAGTATTTTAATGAATGAAAGAAGGGGGAATCATACAGTATTATCATCATTGTAAGGATTATTTTTAAATCACCTTGAATTCAAACATCATTCAAAGACCATTTCAAAGTTAATCCTTCAAAGTTCCTTTCTGAATTAAAATGATATTAAAGGCTGAGGGAAGATAAATCAACTCTTTGAGACCACTATGCATCTTGTTTACTGTATGTAATAACATTGGTGTAAAGTTATACATAGTTCACACTTGTGGTTTTGCTCATTAAAATAATTAGATTCAATCCAAACTCACTTCTTATATTTCCCACCTTCTCCCATCCTTCAGTACCCAGTGCCAAATTGTTTCCACTGGTCACTTTACCTCAATGTGGGCAACACATGTGAGTTCCTGTATCAGCTGCCAGAATTTCATTTGTGCTTATCAGCAGAGCCACCCAAGCTTATCAGCAGAGCCACCCAACACTCTTGAAAAGTGTGTTGATTGTCAAAACCAAGATAATTGAGATTATGTCTTCATAATAAACATGGAGACTTCGGAAAAAGCAAACAAATTTGTAATTGCTTTTCAAATTGTAGAAAGGGTTACTTCTTAATGAAACCAGATTTTGTCAGCATTAGCCTTTTGAATCATCTTCTATCGCAGGTAATATTGCTTCAATATCTTCATCTACTAAAGCAGACCATTTTATGTAAAATGAACCTTTAAAAACGTTTCCTAACTTCTCCTAACTTGCTTGATTATTAATGTTTTTTTTGCAATTACATTTTCTCATGATTCAATTCCTGCAGGCTCAGTAAATCATTTGTAAAACTGTCTAGGCTGTGCTGAAAGAAATATTCTTTCTGGTTTGGCCTTCTCGATATATATTGAGAATATGAAACATATACATATATCCATTGTTTGATTATTTGTGCACCTGTGTGTGTTTACGTGTGTGTGTGTGTGTCTGTACATAAAGCAAGTAGCACAGAATGGTTTCCCTCTTGCCTGAACAAATATTACTAAGGATTTCCTATGCTCCTCCTTTAGGTTCTGATCATTTACCTTTGATCACAACAAACCAATTGTCTCCTCTCATGGATCTTATAGTTTAGTGGGAGCAACAGTCCTTAAATAAACAAGTAAATTTATAATATGATGTCACGTATGGAGAAGCGCTATCAGGAAAATGAGAGTATAATATATAGGGATGCTGGATTTAGCCAACAAAGATACAGGACGCCTGTTAAATTTCAGTTTCAGATAAAAGCATGATTTTTTAAATTTTTTTTTTAGTATAAGTAGGTTCCAGAGCATACCAATCCATCACAAACTATTTTAGATATACTTACACTAAAAAAGAGTTCATTATTTATCTGAATTTCCAATTAAACTACGTATCATTTTACATCTGGTAATCCTAATAAAATAATAGAACCAGGAGGTGCTACTCAAGAAGAAAGGTCTCAGAAGACTCTCTCTGGGAACGTGACATCTGTAAAAAAACAAAAAACAAAAACAAAATCTAAATGAAGGGAGGGACTGTGTGCTAATATTTCTAGGAGAATATTCCAAGCTGGGGAATAATATGTGCAAAGTCCCTGAAATGGAAAGTATTTGAGAAGGAAAATAGTAGCCAACACCGCTGAAGTGCAGGGAAGAAGTATGACAGTGGCATTGCATAGGACCTGTTAATTCCTTGTTCTTTATTCTAGATCTTATAAGGAAGCTTTTGGATTGGGGAGAAACAGACAAGTAGTATCTGTCTGTTATCTGAAAAATAGACTGCAGAATTGCATCCTGGGAACATGGAGATGAATTGGAAGGCTATTGCAATAATTCACATAAGACTTACTGTGGCTTTTGTTAATGTGGTGCTAATGGAGGAGGTGAAATATTGTGTTCAGAATATATTTTGATCGTAAATCTCATAGGATGGGATCGATGACTTCACATGTTGACATGGGCAATGCACAATGAAGTTGGTTCTATTTACTGAGATTAGGAAGAATGGTGAGTCACACCTCTTTCTGAACTATCCCTTAGCCATCACAACATAGTCTCTAAAAATGTTAGTATTAATTGACGTTTCTCTGTATAAGAGTATTGAAAAATAATTATAGGAGAGTGGATTTTGAAATCTGTTATTTGAATGAAAAGCTCATTATCTCCAGGTCCTGTCTAGTCATCTCAACTCTAACAAAACAGTAGTTACTAAGATTTATTTACATTTCTATCTCCCCCCTAAACTGTGAGTTTCAGGAGAAAGGGGTTATGATTTTTTGGCTTAGTGACCCCATTATATAGCAGAGTGCCTAGCACATTCCATTAGTTTGAAAGAGAGGAAATTGCAATTTCTATCTGTCAAAAAAATGAAAGAATATCAGGCATTTCCTGAGGTTAACTGAAAATAAAATGAATCCATGTTTTCTCAACAAATAAATTTTTGTGTGACTGGAAGAGTTTAAAAGCAGTCAAATGTTTACAACAATTTTCAAATTCACATTACAGAAATTGCCTTGCAGTTAAATCACTGTTTTGTTTTGTTTTCTGAATTTGTAGTAAACTAGCATAATTAAATTAATACATCTCATAGGAGGCTGCTTTATGTGGTAATGGACACTGGGAAATATTTATTTTAGTTTTTAAATGGAAAAAACAAGAATGTTTAGTTCCAGCCTTTGAAGGTGGCTCTCTACTAGATTCTTTCTTCTACAGAAGGTCAGTACGTGTGGACCTACACTAATACAAATGAAAGAAAAGCCTGAGTGGAAACTTATCATGATTTTGTTCATGACATGAAGCTAATCAACTCCTGCAAAGGTAGAGGACTGTTCACATGCTGGGAAGGCTACACTATGTACTTTGGATAAAGCTGACAAATCGTGTGTTAGAATGTAGAATTCATATTTTGCCTTCAAAACAGCATTTCAATTATTCTGTTTGTCCTCATCTCTGAATCCTGTGACTTAATTTCCTTTGATATTTATCTACGATATGAGCTTTTTGGACATTCTGACCTCTAACAACTGAAATAAGAACTCTAGCCTCTGTCATAGGATGCCAACTATCTATGCCCAAGACGCGACACATAGAATGTATACCAGTCTTTCTAATATAAATCCAGATTACACTCCAAAGCATCCAGATACAGAAGTTGTGACCTCAACACTCAAGATTTCTTCCCTTAGAGATTTTCCTAAAGATAATACCTGTGCATATGACTCTTCTGCCCCGAGATCTTCAGATCTTAAAGCCACTGGATATCAGACCCTGGAAATCCTTATAGCAATTAAATTCTTGTTATTTGCTTGGGAAATCCTTATAGCAATTAAATTCTTGTTATTTGCTTGGGCTAATCATTAATTTCCTACTCTTCTATATTTAAAAACACTGAGAATTCACTTTGTATCATACTGTTAAATGTAGGCAATTAATGTGATATATTATTTTTTTATTTAAAAGTTTAATTTGAGATCATTATAGATTTGCATTCATCTGTAAGAAATAATATATAATAGAAAGATCCCATGTACCTGACAGTTTTCTCAAATGATATCTTACAAAACTGTTGATTAGTACAACCAGGATACTGACATTGATACAATCCTCTAATCATTCAGATTTCACCAAATTTGTATGTACAAATGTCTGTGTTTAGTTTATGCAATTTTCTCATTTGTGTAAGTTCATTTGCTCACTACCACAGTCAAGATACAGAATAGTTCTATCACCACAAGGATCCTGCCTGTTGGTCTTTTATAACTACACTGACACCCCCACCTCTGTGGCTCCACCTCCAGCACAAATCCGAAAACTGTTCATCTCTTCTCTACCTATACAATTTTGTCATTTCAGCAATGGCTCATATAAATGGAAACGTGAGCCATCTTCCAAAGCTCACTGTTACTGCCATCAGGGGTACTCATGGGAAGCCTGACACGTAGTAGGGGTATGTGTGGGGGTGAGGTACATAGAGTGCTCACCTAGAGTGGGGTTGTCCCTCAGCCAATTGGGGGAATCCGCGTGAAAGGTATTACCGGGGGTTCCTGGGCAAGCTTGTTGTTGGAGTCCTTGCCATATTTCATAAGATCTCATCCCTTTAATGCTCTCTAAGAGTCCGATGTGCTCTCTCCCAGCCTCTTCTGCCCCTCAGTTGTGCAGCTCATGACTCAGTACTCTGGATAGGGTCAGAGACAAATGGGTCTCTGGCAGCATTATGCACAGCTAGAGAAGTCACATGCTCACTCACAACTCGTACTTTCCCCTGTGGGAGAAATCACAAGCTGAGAAGTTCTCCCTTGGCACTTATATGTGCAGCGTGGGGGAGGGGTAACATAAGAAAAGTCAAATTGTTCCTTTTCTCTTCTGCATCCAGACTTGTATCATTTTGATTCAATAGAGTGCTTTTCTTCTGGACTTCTCTGCTGAACTCCTGGACTTCCAAAAAGACTACTTCACCTATGGGGGATTATCTAAGACATTGTTCTCCAAGGGCTCCTGCACCACAGCTAGGAGGGCTAACGATATTTCATGGGCCACTACAGGGTCCATAGCTGGGAATGAGATGTGTATATCTAACACCCAATGTATGGGTGGACTCCTAGTTCCCTTGCCATATGGTACTGGATCCCACACTTACCACAAAGGAACTTTTGCCTATGGATGGATGCCAAATTATTGTTGAGGGGGAATATAAGGGATATCTTATTCTTCATATTCACTAATCTCTTTTTCACAGTAGCTCTACCATTTTATATTCCCACCAACAATGTATCAGTAACCCAGTTTCTCTGTATCTTTGCTTGTATTTTGTTTTCATTATTTAAGAATTTGTATTCATTTCACAGGTGTGTACTCATACCTTGTTGTGGTTTTTATTTGCATTTTCCTGTAGTTAATGATGTTGAACATTTTTGTCATGTGTAGATGGCTTATTGACCATCTGTATATTCTCTTCAGTAAAACATCTGTGTATGACTTTTGACCATCTTATGATTGGATTGTTTATTTTTTAATGTTTCTGTATATATTCTAGATATTAGTTCTCTGCTTTATATGTGGTTTGCAAATATTTCCTCTTAGTCTGTAACTTGTCTTTTACTCTTCTTATCAGGGCTTAACACTCCCCGCAACAAATACATACATATATATATATATATATATATATATATATATATATATATATATATGTACGTATGTATGTTTTAAGTCCAACATTTCTATTTTTTTTTTCTTTTATGTGCTTTTGTTGTCAAGTCTAAGAACATTTTGCCTAACCCTAACCCCTGAAGATTTTCTCCTGTGTATTTCCATCCAAACATTTTAAGTTTTACCTTTTAGATTTAAATCTATGTTTTATTGTAAGTCAATATTTATAAAAGTTGTGAGATTTAGGTTGATGTTTACTTATTTATTTTTTTTGGGGGGGTTACCTATCCATACTCAATTCCTGCAGCATCAGTTGAAAAGACTATCATTTTTCCTCTAAACAGTTTGCGTTTTTGTCATAAGACACTTGGGCTTATTTTTGTGGGTCTGTATCTCAGATTTATATTATTTAACACTTATCTATGTATCTATACCTTTGCCATTACCATACTGTCTTACATACTGCATTTTTAAGCCTTAATATTTGGTAGAATGATTCATTCCAATTTATTCTTCTTTTAGCCATTAGTTTTAGCCAAGATAGTTTTAGCCATTTTAGTTTTGGCTTTTCTGTATAAATTTTAGAATATGTTAACTTAATTGTATAAAAAATTTGGATAGAATTTTGATTAATATTTCATTAAATGTATAGATTAATTTGGGGAGAATTGGCATATTTGCTATGTTTATTTTGCCAATCTATAAAAATGATATACTACACCATCTATTTAGGTCTTCCATGATCCATTTCATAGCATTTTACAATTTTCAGAATACAGATCCTACATATATTTTGTTAGAATTATATCAAAGTTTTAAATTTTCTTTGAAACAATTTAAATGATAATTTGTTTTTAACCTCTTTCCATGTGTTTATTATTAACATATAAAAAATATAACTTTTAGTATATTTTTTATGAATATACTATACAAGATCAGTATATATGCAAGTTATATACTGACCTTGTGTACTATAATCTTGATGAACTTTTGTATTGGTTCTAAGAGATTTTTGGTTTTGTTTTGTGTAGATTTCTTCAGATTTTCTAGTATGAAACAATGTCATCTGCAAATACAGACAGCTTTACCTTCCTTTCTAATCAGTGTGTCTTTTATTTCTTTTTTCTTGACTTACTGTACTGTTTAAAAATTCCAACATTTTTATGAATAAGAGCAGTGAAGAAGAGCAGTGAAATGAGATATCCTTGTCTTATTCTTGATCTTAGGAGGAAAGCATTTCGTTTTTCACTATTAAGTATAGTCTTAAGTGTAGGTTTTTATTATATGCTCTTTATCAAGTTAATTTAGCTCCCCTATAATTCTAAATTACAGCAAGTTTTTGTCATGAGTGGGTGTTGGGTTTTATCAAATGCTTGTTTTATATTAATTAATACGGACATATGAATATTATTCATTAGTCTGTCGGTATAGTGGATTACATTGATTGATTTTTGAATGTTGAGCCAGACTTACATATATGGAATAAATCCTATTTGTGCATAGTACATACTTATTTTCACACGTGACCAGATTTGCTCTCCTGTTTTAAATAAAATATGCCTTCTTTATTCAGTTTTGTGTGGTTCAAAAACTTTAGAAAATATATGGTTGTGTCTGTTTGGAATATTTTTCATTCAACAAAAATACATTGGTAATCTGTGTTTTATAATTGAGTACACTTTTGAAGCTTTAATGTACATTTTATACTAAATCTTTGGTATGTATTGCTATTGTGTCATTATTCCTAGAAATATAAAACACTGTTTTACTCTGTCTGAAATTAGTAACTAAAGATACTTTTGCCCCCACTGGTGATTGGTTGTGTCTGTCTCTCTCTCTCATTCTCTCGTGCCATTTTATTTAATCATTTCTTTCACTTAAACTGTTTTTAAAAAGGTTTGTATTAAAAAATAGCTGACATATATTATATTAGTTTCAGGTGTGCACCATAGTTATTCAATATTTAGATACCTAAAGAACTGATCACCATGATAAGTCCAGCAAACATCTGACACTGTACCATCACAATATTATTGATTATATTCCCTATGATGCACATTCCCAATACTTCATTGATTTATACCTGGAAATTTGAACCTCTTATTCTATTTCACATTTTCTCCATTTCTTTAAATTTTAAATTACAGTAGACACTCGATATTATTTTTGTATTAATTTGAGGAATACAGCACAGTAGTAAGACATTTACATAATTTAAGAAGTGATCTCCTAACTAGACTAATATCCATCTGGCACTGTACATACTGTTTCCTCAAAAATAAGACTTAGCCGGACAATCAGCTCTAATGTATCTTTTGGAGCAAAAATTAATATAAGACCCGACATTCTATTCTATCATATTGTATTGTGTCGTATCGTATCCTGTCCTATCCTATTCTATTCTATCCTACCCTATTCTATTCTATAAGACACGATCTTATATTATAGTAAAATAAGACCGGGTCTTATATTAATTTTTGCTCCAAAAGATGCATTAGAGCTGATTGTCCAGTTAGGTCTTATTTTTGGGGAAACACGGTAGTTACTACCATATTATTGACTATGCTTTACTTTACACCTCCATGCCTATTTTGTAACTACCAATTTATATTTCTTAACCCCTTAACTTTTATCAACGTATTCCTCAACCCCTCCCAATTATCACCCAAATAAATCTAGTACCCATCTGACACCATATATAGTTATTATATTAGAGTATATTCCTTATGCTATAACCTACATTGCCATGACTACTTCAAAATAGTTTGTATTTCTTAATCCCTTCACCTTTTTCACCACCCCCCGAATCCCACTTCCTTCTGGAAACCATCAACATGTTCTTTGTATCTGTGAGTTTGTTTATTTTGTTCTTTAGATTCCACATATAACTGAAATCATATAGCATCTGTCTTTCTCTCTCTGACATACTCCATTTACTACAATACCCTATAGAATCACCCATGTCAGCACAGAAGGCAAGAATCCATTCCCTTCCATGGCCAGGCAATATCCCATCATATGTATGTACCACCTCCTCTTTATTTATTCAGCCATCACCAGATATCCAATCTCCTCAACATCTTGGCCATTTTAAACAGTGTTGCAAGGAACATACGGATGCACATGTGCCCTCAGAGTAACATTTTAGGATTCTTCAGATAAATACCCAGCAGTGGGATTACTGGATCCTTGTCTCTTGTTATAGTTTTTGTTTTAAAGTCTATTTCGTCTGGAATAAATATAATTATGCCACCTTTTTCTTTTTCTCGTTTCAACTTTCATGACATATTTTTTTGCATCCCTTTACTTTCAGTCTGTGTGTGTGACATTCATCTGAAGTGAGTCTCTTATAGGCAACATATTTAAGGGTCTTGTTTCCTTATCCATTCAGCCACCTTGAATGCTCCTAATGGAGAATTTAATTTACATTGAAAGCAATTGTTGATAGATAAGTAGTTATTGCTATTTTATCATTCATATTTTAGCTTTTTGTTTGTTTGTTTGTTTGTTTTTGTCTTGTTTTGTTTTGTTTTTGTCTTAAAGAAGTCCCCCTAAGATTCCTTGTAATACTGGTTTGAGGTGATGAACTCCTTTAGCTTTTTCTTTTGTGGAAAACTCTTTAACTGCCCTTCGATTCGAATGATAGTAGCTTTGCTGGGCAGAGTAATCTTGGTTGTAGATCCTTACTTTTCAACACATTGAATATTTCATGCCAATCCCCTGCCCTGCAAAGCTTCTTTTGAGAAATCAACTGGAAGTCTAATGGGAGCTCCCTTGTAGGTTACTAACTGTTTCTTCTCTTGCTGCTTTCAACATTCAATCTTAGTCTTTAATCTTTGGCATTTTAATAATGATGTGTCTTGGTGTGGACCTCTTTAGGTTCGTTTGTTTTAGACTCCCTGCACTTCCTGGCTTGTATGTCTATTTTCATTGCCAGGTCAAGGAAGTTTTACATCATTATTCATTCAAATAGGTTTTCAATTCCTGGCTCTCACTCTTCTCCTTCTTATCCCCCTATGATGTGAATGTTGGTATGCCTGATGTTGTCCCAGAGGCCCCTTAACTTCTCTTTTTATTTATTCTTTTTTTTTTCTTTTTCCTCTTCTGATTGGTTGTTTTCTGCTACCTTATCTTCCAAATTGCTGATTCCATCCTCTGCGTCATCTAATTTACTGTTCATTACCTTTAATGTGTTCTTTTTTCAGTTATTGCAACAGCTCCAGGTGTGTCACTTGTGAGGCATGTGTGTGCCCTTTTCTTGTAGTTGAGCCTTGGTTGCCATTTGAATGTCATTGGGAGGGTTTGACCCTTGGGCTGATTGGTTATGAGGTCTGGCCGTGACTATATTGGAGGAGCTGTTGTGCAGTGGCTGACACTACAGAACAGGATCTGCCTCAGCAGAGCTCTGGCGCCTTCTCAGTCTGTCCTATGAATGTGTTGTCTTTGAATGAAGTTGGGTGATGATCCAGCTTGGTATGAAGCTGGCCACTTTGTGTGCTAGCCCTGAGGCCTCCTGGGAAGGGACCTGTTGCAGGCCAAATTTAGCCGCAGACTGGGCCCTGCCCCAGGACACCTGGCATGAGGTGCAAAACAATCCACAGATGGCTGCCACTAGTGCTGGGCTTGGAGGTGCCTTGAGAAGCCAAGCTGCAAACTGAGGCTGACCGTTATTAAAGCCAGGCTTAGTTCTGCTTAGCAAGAGGTACAGGGCATGCTGAGGCCAGATGCCGAATGTTTGGAGTTTGAGAACATTTGAGAAATTTTAGGAAATTCTGCAGCATGAGCCAAGACAAGTCATTTATATAGAAAAGCCACTGGAAGCAGCTTGAGTGGGCCCGCAGTTTGGGTGGGGTGAGGCCTCAGGAAATCACCAGGATGGGGCCGACAAACTGTGTTAGCTAGGTTGGTGAGGACTAAGATATGGCAGCCACCTCTTTCTACAGCTGGGAGGAGGAAGAGCTCAACAAAGAAACAATTGATTCTGCCGGCACTTTGTTCTGGAAGAAAACTGCCCCTCCAGCTCTCACCTTGAAGACAGACAACTCAGTTCCTCCCCGTATGTCTCTAGTGCCTTTCAAACGTCTGCTCCAGTGCTGTAGGTGAGAGCAATTGAGTCCATTAGCGAGTAAGTCTGTGCACAGATCCTTTAAGAGAAACACCTGGCACTCCAGTAGCCCTCTTTCTCAGCCACAATCTCCGCTGGTTTTCACAGTCAGAAGTTATGGAGACTTCTCTCCACAGCACAGGAATCCTGGGCTAGGAGTCCTGGTGTGGGGCTAAAATTCCTTGCTCCTCTTGAGGAAACCTCCACAGCCAAAATATCCGTCCCAATTTTTAAGAACACACACGGTTGTGAGACCAACCCGTTCCATATGTCTGCCCCTCCTACCAGTCTTGAGGGCACTTCTGTATGCCCTTAGTTGTAGGACTTCAGTTCAGCTAAACTTCAGAAGCTTTTCAACAATGGTCCTTTTGTAGTTGAGTTGTGATTTTGATGTGGTCATGAGAGGATGTAAGCACAGCATTTACCTACTCTGCCGTCTTGACCAGGACCCTCGCACTCAAACTATTTTTGATAAGGTTCACTATACATGTAAGATCATCCCATGAGTAAATAGGAAGAAACACTAAACAAAACCATTGCAAATTAAAGCATATCAAGAGAAAACTCTGTTTATGCTTTTTTTAAACTTTTTTCTCTCATTTGAAAATGTTTATATCCATTATCATTTCTGACTGTCAGCAGGACAGCCCAGAGAGAGCAAATGAACATATGAGAAAACATATGAGAAGAGACAGAAAGTCGTGAGGATATTAATAGGTCAGAAATAAAACACCCCTTCATCTCAGTCTCATGTGGCCTACAGTAAGTCTGCTATAACTAAGGGATCAGGTAAAATGCAGAGATTTTTCAATCATGCCCTTAAAGTGCCTCCTCTTGCCCTGAGAAGTTCTGGCATCAACTCTTCAGTGAAGACTAAACATGTGTCAAGTGTAAACTTTAAAAACAAAACAACTTTCAACTCTTCAAGTGTATTAAAACTGTCTAAACAATTTCTTAAATTTCACCCTTAGATAACTCAAAATGACTTATGGAATTTTACTAACCTTTCCAAATATTGTACCTTGAAGCTGAGTGTGAGAATGAGAAATTTTGGCTTAAAGGATAATATTTCAAGAAAAGTAAAAATGCTTGAAATTAAAGGCTATAAAATGTGTATCTGGGTGTTTTCTTTTTCAAACATAGTGACAAATTTATTTCCAGTAATATAATTATTGATTGGCTTAGTCCAAAATTATATCATTAAACATTTATGACATCACATAAATACTTTGTGTTTTTTGTTATGTTTGTTTGTTTCATATTGTCAAGTTTTTATGAATGGTTTATTAAATAATGTCCCTACTAGAAGATTAAGAAGTCAAATGTAATGACTTCCATTGAAATTATATATGAGTGTTAGGTATAATAGAATATTTATTATTAAAGATAATACTATTCAATTAGGACATGAGTAACATAAATCTGATGAGATGATTTCTCATACTTTATGCCAATAATTACAAATAATATATAGTCATGCAATAAAATTTTAATTGACTCAAAAAGTCACGATAAAATGTTTAATAATTGTATTATATTCATATTTACCTGCAAATATCATTATGTAATCAAATTTTATTCAACATAAGGCATACTTATGGCCCACCCACCATTTATTCAAATCTGGGGATGTAAAAATGGAACATATTTATATCAGCACAGATATTTTCTTTTGTTCATTATGGTTGTCAAACATTTTCTGCAAGTTTGGACTTCATTTTTTAAAGCTTTTTTTTTTCTTCCAATATATTTGGAAAGATAAAAATGGAAGATTAAAAAAAAAAGTATATAACACTTCATAAAATATACTGTGGCCTGGATCCAAGAAATATGATAAATAATAACAACAATTAGGGAATAATAACAACAATTAAATAATAACTTATTTGCTTTTACTGACATATTTTTATATTATGGTAATATATATTTTTAAAACCCTGTTTAACTGAAGAAAATTAAGGAATACCAGGTCTACCTGATTTAAAATAAGTCTAAACTTGATTAAACATTGCAATCCTGTTCATCATTCAAACTAGTCAAAATTTCACTTCATGGAAACTACAAATTTGGTAAAACATGTAAACATATCTATGTAATTTCATCAAGTTTCTTTTCATATTGCATTCAACTTTCAAATTTTGATTCATATAGCACTTGGATAAAAAATTCATTGTTGTTTAGTCTGCATTTCCACTGCTTCTGTCCTAATCCAGACCTACCTGTCAAACTTCAATAGCCTCAAGTTTGCTTTTAAACTTTTTACTCATGAAACATTTTGTAAGCATCAAGTTTCATGACACTCTCCTAATTTACTAAGTGATGCACCTATTATTTATGCCTTAATTATTCCATGATGTAGTAGAGCCAGCCAGTCTTTAACTAGCTCACAGGAGCCAATTTGGCTACCTTTTCCCATTTGCACATGTGGTGACTTAAAATTGTCATGCTATAGAAATTTATACCACAGAAATTAGCAAACAGTCGAAATCTAGGCTTTTCTTTTTCTTTTCTTCCACCCTGTGAACCAGTTATTAAACATTTACAAGCATATCATTGCTTATAGTTGTTCATCAACTGATCTGATCAATGGTGAGGACAATTTAGAATCTTAGTGTGTATCATCATTTCTTTATTCCTTATGACTTGGGAAACCGTATCTTTTATGACCTTGCATGTAGGAACTATGGTACATTATCTCTGACCATTCAGCTTTTGGTTCTATTAGTAATAATCCTGATTGTTTTTGTCTGCACTCTCCCCATCTTGGGAAGGCAGGAGAGATACTACTTCTTGTAAACCAAATTAAAAGAGAAAATAAGTAGAAACAGCCTGTCATTGTTTTGAACATGGAAACATGGAAATGATCACTAACAAATATTGTGGTCCAGATATACATGTATTTTTCTAAGGACATGTGTTGACAGGAAATCTTGTATAGAATGCATTGAATTCATCGTGCTATGATCAGTCCTTCAAAACTATTCCTGTGTCATAGATTTAGATTAATATTGCTGCTAACTCTAAATAATTCAGAGCATTTTCACATGAAAACAATATCAGTTTTATTTTACAACCTCTCTGTAAATAATATGATTATTATAAGGAAAAATAAATTTCCTTTTTCAGAGCTTCAGAGGTGGAACTAGATAGGAGCTAACATATCCCCTCACTTTTTGCCTTGATATTTATTTTAAGAATTCAGTCTCCAAGTGTATAATTGATCTCTATCTCTTTCCACATTGTCAATTTTGATCTGTATAAAGAGTCCATTCAAATTCTACATAAACATACTGACATCAATTGCTAATGGATATTTTCTGTATACCCTTGGCACAATGACAATTTAATTTTCACAGAGGCAAACAAATACCTAAGCTTGTTATACAAACATTCAAGAGTCTAATCAGCTGGTTCTTTGGAGTTGAGACATATTAGAGAAGCATTTTATCTTGCATACCAGATGCTGTCTCCTACAGAAATATGACAGCATCATTTCTTAAATGGAAATGACAGGTCAAGGTCCCAAAATATCATCCTGGCTCTGTATTACCTTTATTAAACGTTTCCCTTTTAGCTGTAGAACCTTAAATGATTAATCAATCTCCAGGTGATTAGATTAGAATGCTGACACCTGATATAGATGATAGGTCATAGCTACCGTAAGTGAAAGGGGAGACTGCATTTGGAATATTTCTAGTTAGGACATAAATATTTATCTGAGCTGCATCCTTTAGCCCCCTAAGGGGCATTTGTCTCTGTTCTTTCCTTATGTTGATTTCCATAACAATAAATGAACTTAAATGATGTAATTAAAAAAAAAAGTATTTTTGTTGGTGGGGGGAGCACAATTACTTTAAATGTCATAAGCAAAAGTATTAGAGTAAGATTTTAAGCCTGAATATTTCCTGAGTCCCCTGAGGCAAATCCAGATTTACCTGAAAGTTCAAATATCAGGATGTCCTTATGTTTAACAACTTTTTTGAAAGAATTAAAATCCCCTTGTTTGACCTAACTTTTCCTTCATATATTTATTTTACTCTCCTTTATTTATTCAAATCACTGAAAATAGAGACAAAATTAGAAGCAAACTCAGTGAGAACACATATTGGTTTCCCACAAAATGTACATACATTCGGGGCTACTTAAAGTTCCAAAATATGATGAAAAAAATTTTTGATGAAATACTTTGTGAGGAAGAAAATTATTTTCCAAACAGAATTCTTTAAACAAAAACTTTGAATAACATTTTATCTATTTTCAAGATGTACATTTAGAAAATGTTTTGGATTACAAATGATATTTCTATAAACAAAATTAAGAGAGTTTAATGTACATATACATATCATTTAGAAATGCAAAGGCAAAGGTGAGTTCATTTGATATTGACTTGTCATGTTTTCAGAGATTCCAAGTCTAATTTTCATTTGATAAGTTGGTGCTTGAAATAACAGATGAAACTTTTATAAAAAGAGATCAACACATAACCTTTGTGGGAATATGCATACATATATGGACAACGTTCACCTCTATACAGAAACACAGGACATAAAAAAGTGCTTCAGATATGTCTCAAGACAGCCATTCATTCATTTTGTTAGGTTAACTGAGCTCCTACAATGTGCCAGTCACCACACTGAACCAGATGCAGAGGCGATATAACTGCCAGCAGATGATGTCTCTGCACAATTGCAGCTTGCATTCTATTGGGGAAGGGAGGGAGGGCTAATTAAGAAATAAAATAAATATATATTATATGATATAATGATAAGTGCTATTGAGTAAAAAAAGACAGGTTATCAGAGCTTGAAGTGCTATGTCAGATTTCTAACTTATATTGGATCAGCAAAAGTAATACTGATAAGGAGAATGAAATAAGGAAGAGATTCTTGTGTATATCTGGAGAAAACACACAGCAGACAAAGGAACTCTAAGTAGGCCGTTACATGAGGGAGTTTTGGATATGTTTAAGGAATAGCAAGCCAGTCAACTGTAGCTTCAAGAAGAAAAACAGGGAAGGGAGTGGTTGGAGATGAGGTCAGAGCAAAAGCCAAGGATTAGGCATTATTGTGCCTTATGTTCCATTTCCAGACTATGGGTCAGTGCTGATGGAAATGATACTGAGTGCTACTGGGCATCAACAGTGAGGAATTTATTTCAGGTCTAAAACAACAACAAAAAGAGAATTGTAAGCAAAGATCCAGGCTCTCTTTTGGGAAGCCTAATTAAATACCTATAGTTCTTGATGTCAGAACTGTCCCTTATTTTGGTGAATGTGTAATTTCCATCACAAACACAGGCCTGTTGTGTGGTGGGAGTGATGACAGTAATGGGAGCATAAGCACTTGGTGGCAAGCATCACTCAGGAGCTGGGGACAGCAGATAAAAGACGAGTCTTTGCTATGGTAGGAAAAAAGACAGAATTCCTGTGACTTACTGAACTGGGCTGTAGAGACAAAGAGCATGCGTTTAAGTCGTAGGCTGTCTCTCTACAAGCAGAGTTAGAGAGAGAAACAGAGACTCACTAATTTAATCATTATTGCAATGCCATTCAACTTTATTTTTCTATTAATTGGTGCCTGGGCTGAGAAATCATGTAATTCCTAGTTGTAATTTTTCATAAAGAGCTCACCTCAATATAAAAACTAATGACAGCTATGGGCTGGGAAAAATGATTAGATGTACATGCTGAAAATAAAGCTACAGGATCCCAAGTCCTAGCAATACAGGAAGAAACTACTCATATAGATTGTAAGTACAGTGTCGAAAGGCACAGTGCCCTCTAACTGGCAATAGGCTCCTCACTGCCTGGTCTATTTGCAGAGAATTCTCTTTTCAGTTTCGGTGATACTGATTTCTGTGCCTCCCCGTTTCTCTCTTTACCTTAAAATTGTGTCTTTCTGGTGTCCTTCTGTTTCATTATGATTTTGATCACAATTCTGTTTGAGTATGATTCCTTCAGGTAGACACTTCTGGCATAGGTATCCATTCTTCCCATGAATGTGCCAGTTTTTATCCAGGAAAGCTCACTGATTTTAGCAGTAATAATTTGGGAGTTTTCAACTATGAATTTAGAATATTTATGCACTCAACGTCTCCTGTACAACTAGCTCCAATTATTTAATACCCAGTAAAAACCATTGATCTAAGAAACATACCAATATGAATTTATACATAAAAAATAGGTATAATATTCTCTATGAATATTAGCCACAATATTAATATTATGGCCAATATTATAAGTATATTTTATAAATGATTCATTCAAAATCATGCACAGTTCCTGCTCTAACATATTTATAATGTCACCAAGTCCTAACAACTGCCTCTGAGGGTAAATACAGTTTAAAATTATAACTACATTTTTTTTAAAAGAGTAAGTTTACATAAAATTTTTGACTTCAGTAAGATATTCTGGGAAATATTTACATTCCTCTCCTTTGAAGGGTTGTAAATAGGTGATAAAAATAAGCCTCAGCTGCTAAAACTTTTCAAACATTTATTACATTTAATTAATTTATCTAAAAGCAGAGAAAGGACTGACATCTTTTGAGGTGGGGAGAAAGCATGATTGTAAAAATAGTGTTGCTATATTAAGCTAAACTGTATGAATCAACCATCTTTGGCCTACAAAACTATAATTTCATACAATTCAACGAAACTAGAAAAAGACGTGATGTCACAACATTAATCTCATGCTTTTCAGTCTGGCATACTATTAGAATAAGAAAAGAACTTAATTAACTGTGATTTCAGGGATTTTCAGGCATATTTTGTAGTCAGAACAACCTTTCAAAGGGATCCTACCTCCAAGACCAATATAAAAAACATAAATGAAACCGGTGGTGGGAGCCATGAAGGAGCGATCCTACAGCTGTGACCTCCAGAACTTCCTCCTTCTCTTTACCTTGAAACAGCTGAGATGGTTGAGAGAAGGCAGTGTGCAACAACTGCTCGAGTAAATTATTAATAAACCTATCTGACAAATAATAAGTCTGAGGTTCTGAGGGGGTAAACTGACTAGACCAAAGTGGTAGACATATGCTATGGCATATTAATGAGTAAGATATGATTGTTCACTAAACAAATAGGCATGGTATCAATATAATTCAAATTTCTCAAAAGTATTTATTTCATTGTCATTCAGAATTTACAGGTTGTTCATATAGTTATATACCAGGGCGTCAGAAGGCAAAAATATTCTTGAAAAGTCCATGTAATCAGTTATGATTTGCATAATGGGATTCTCTCTCACATTGCTATTTTTCAGAGTGTTTGAACCCCTTATGTCTCACATTTATTATTATTATTATTATTATTATTATTATTATTATTATTATTTTAACTTGGCAGTGGTTAGACAGTTGATGGTTTTTGAAGATGTGTTATGATTATACGGAATGGCATTTCATGGAGAAGTCTAATTAATCATTGCAGAGTATGTCACCACAGCTTTTTGGGAAAGAATTGGCTTATACTATTAGGAATTACTGCCCAAGACATTGGTATCTCAAGAACACATAGTTTAGAGTAAGGCATCAACACATTTTTCCATTAAACTCCCTCAGGAATGAGCAGTTTAAAAGAGGGCATGTGTATCATCCGAACTCAATCTAAGCAGTGCATCAATTAACTTAGACGAGAGAATTGTAAAGTAACTCTAAAGAAGTTAAAAGAAAAATAAATTCACTTGACTTCTGACCAAATGAGCTATCCCTGAACTCTTACACAAGCACAGATGACTACATTAATATTAACATTCTGCTTATATTACATGAAAATGGAAAAATTTTGTAGGGCCTTTGTAGAGTTAATAAATCTAAAACCTGGAAGACATCATTATATTTTCTTCTTCACTTTAAACCTCTCTCTCTCTCACCCTCTTTCTCTGTCTCTTCATATAGTTTGCAAGATCAAGATTTTGGATAAAGTAGCAGAATATATGCCCAAGTCATATTCTTAAACCCATTTTTATTGAAATACAGCTAATGCCTACGTTGGTTCTATGTTGTGTTAAATTTCTTTAAAGCTATCTCAGAGTGAATGTCAGTGGCTACCCTAAAGAATTCTCCAGACAGCAAGACAGACTGTGTGTGTATATTTCCCTAACAACATTTTGCCTTGCACAAAGAGTTTCTAAAATATTTGATTAATGAATTAATATATACTGTGAAATGTGCTACAGATAGTTTAAGTCCCCAGGACCTGTTGCCTATATTTTTCTGTACTCACAATACATTTACTCAAACATATCAAAGGAAAAATCATCTAGGAAGTTTTTGTGATCAACCAAGCAAACACCAGTTATTAAGGGACTTCAAATTTAAATGCCTTTTGTTTGGAATTCTTTTCTATTCACTGCACTGTCCCCTTAATATAGTGATACTCTCTGTAGCTGTCCCTGTGCAATCAAATCCTGCCAAGCCCCTGTCCCAGTGGCCCCCACAGTCTTTGATACTGGGGTCACCCCACACCGCAGGCTATCACCTTGTTTGTCAGGACAATTTTAAACTGCTCAAGATGGCTCACCCTCCACTTCTGCTAGGCCTGGGAGAAACACAAAAACTGTCCTCCCCTGCCTTCCCTCTTTACTCTGCTTTATGGTCCGGCCAGCCATCAGCTTTTCAGAAGAAAGGTGGGTATTAGTTGTCCCCATATGCTAGAATGATATTTTCTTAAATTCTGTGTGAAGGAATAAAGAGGGTATTTTCTTTGTTTTTGTTTGAAATGATCACAGACCACACTTATGTAAAATGCAATAAAGATGAAAATAAATTACTAGAAAAATAAAAGAAAAATTTAAAACAGAAATAAATAACACATTTATTAATATAAACCTAATTATTTATTATTAGGTACAACAGTCTCAAATTGCCCATGTTTATGATCCATTTCTCTACTTCTCCGTAGGAAGGAGTTCATGAACCGTACTTGGGATTGATTGCTCTTGGAGACCGATGTGAGAACCTTGCATGAACTGTTTGAACACATGCCACTTCATATGTGCTAGGGTAGGCTTATGGAACTCTGCAGAGCAGAAATCATCAGACCTGGAGGTGGGAGGAGTGTCCCTTTTTGCCCTCATTCTCTATGGATGCATCTAATCCCACACTCCCCACTTTATGACAGCGTATCCTCCTGAGTTGAAAGTTTTGTAATTTTGGTTACTCTTCAATTCCCTCTTTGAAGTTCTGTTCTACACGAGCTGGAAGTGGGTGATGGGGTGGGTGGTACAGCTATCCTTTAGAAAGTTGGGCAGACAATGTCCTAGTCACCTTTTATAAAGTGGTACCTCTCACTGATTTTCTCCAATTTTGAACTTCCACAATAATCCCAAAAGTATAATCACATTCACTATCTTGTTATACTAGCATAATATTCAAACACTTAAAAGGCTTCTTATCTATCTCAACAGGATATTTTTGGTTACTGTACAAATTTGGTTAAATAAATGTAGTCAAATGAGGAAATCATAAAAAAATGACAAATACATACCTTAAGCCTTTACTGTAAATTTGAGACACATATGTATGCATTTACTCATCACTCTTTTTAACATACGATCATAGCCTTATCGTTGATCACAGGTCTACTGAGTGTCATTTCCTATCTTTATTTCTCATAAAACACAACCCTATTGCTCTAGAAATTTTCAAAGTGTACTTTTTCTTTAAAGCAGAGTAATAATTTAACAATATAAGAAAATAATGTGCACAGATATTTCATAACTTTATAAAATTCCTTCTCCTCTCCTCTCCAATCCTTATAATTCGTCTTGTTCATTCCAAATTTTGTAGCATTTTAAAGGAGCTCGTGATTTTGAATATTTCTAAAGCATTTACCCTAGTTTTCACAGGAAGAATTCTCTGTTCTCATTCATCTTTAATTGGTTTACTTAAATATTTATTTAAAATATGGAAATGGCTCTAAAAATCACAAGACTTGGAAACCAAATTTATTGTCAGGTTAACACTCTACCAGTAGGAGCAGAACTATCCTGGCATTGACACAAAGGTTTCTTGTGAAAAGGCTTCCGTGTTCTATGGGCATTATCATTTTAAAATTGAGCATTAACGATGAAAAATTGTTGTTAATCTGCCTAACAGTTAAATCCAACCCAGTTTAATGAACCCATGCCATTAGAATACACCCTTGCCATTAGTGATATATTTTTTTAAATGTCAAAGGTCGTTCACTATTGGAAAACCGAGAATGTATTCTACTGGTTAAATATTGACAAGTTGTTTTTTTGTTTGTTTGTTTGTTTTTTGTTTTGTTTTATTTTTTATAGTCAATCATAGTCTGTATCTATGGATATATAAATACTCAAATTCCATTTGATAAAATTTATATTACTTTGTTTTTAACTTTGTTAGACTGTGAAATTCAGTTGCATGATGCATATAAAGTATACCTAATATAATGCACAATACATAACAAGAAATCAGTCAAGACTCAGATAGAGATTGTTTATCCATGTTGTGCTTTACAGCAGATTCTCTGGCAAATAGACAATGAGAAGGATATCTGAGTGCAGAAGAATTATATGGCGTGTTCGGAGGAAAAACACCTGAGGTGAGTGAAAGAAGATTAAGCTGAAGAATTGCAGTAGAGGTCTCAGTGGATCCCTTTAGGAGCCCTGGAGCTGAGATGACCATTCAATGTTGTCCAAAGTGAGGTGGAGATGGGGGCTAAGATGCTTTCTTTGACCCACCACTGAATACAGGTTACTCCAGGGAGGAGGCATGATCCTGGATGAGGAAGCTCCCTTCAGCAGAGGACAACTGTCTGTAATTCAGCTAGCTGTTACCTCACAGTAGCCAAAACTTTTGGTAGTTGGTGGACTTTTTCCCTTGCTTTCTAGACTCTAAGCACAAAGATGCCAAAGTGATCTATGGCAGCTACAGCTTTAAGTTACTGGGATTCTTACTGTTTCCCTGGACAGAAATGTACTCTCTCTATGGGGACTCTAAACCCACAGAGACTAAGGTTGTAAATTCAGAAATCAGAAATTGAGCTAGTGTGTCAACAGGTGCAATAGAAATCAGAATCATTCCTACTTTTGCCTCTTTTCACTGTCCCATATGTGTAACTAATAGACACCCAGAACAAAAAAAAATAGTCATTAATTAAGGGTGTATGTCATATCCTGGGGGGGGGGGATGGCACTCCATCCTGGCAGGGGATCTTTTCAAAGCTGGTACCTTAGCTGTGATTTCAAGGCTATCCCTTTGTTCTATCAGGCTAGCAACTTTTGGATTGTACTTTACATGATAGGACCAGTAGATATCATTGTTATGAGTCAATTGCTATATCTCCTTACTGGAGATGGTCCCTTGTTGTGAAATATTGTGATATGGAATTATGTGTCAGGAGACCAAATACTATAAACCCTAGAATAACAGTGTTGCTGCATCTCTGTAAGCAGAAAAGACAAAAGGATACCTTCCCACAATATATGCAACTTCCAACTGAGATGAATCACCACCTGTTCCAAGGTGGAAGAGATTTACTGTAATTTACTTTCCACCAACAGGATGGTCACTTTCCTTAAAAATGGTGCCTGATCAAGCGCTCAGTGTTGGTCTCTATTACTGGATGATTGGACATTCAGCAGCTATTGTACTTAAGCTGCCCATGGTGAATGGGTCATTGGTGGGTTGTGCTTGCCTACGTTCTATCCCTCCCAGCGTGATTTCTTTGTTCATGTGACCATTCTGTCATACTGGGATGGCTGATAAAATAAGTTAATGTCCAAAAATAATATCTACTTGATTATTTAGTGCCTCATCGAGGTACATGAGCTCTGATGGCCATTATTAACATACAATGCAAGATCACACCCCATGCCTGTTCCCACAGGTCAATCTATAAGCCTTTTCCCCAGACCTCAATTATTTTCTTCTTTAGGACCTTGATCAACAAGCCATGCTATTTGACACTGCATATAAGTCTATGTACATTCGTAACTGAATCACTTTCCTCTCTACACATAGTGGATGATCCTGTGTAAATCTTGAAGTTTGGCCCCACAGAAGGGTTTTCTTCCATAGGAGAGCCCTCTATAGTACAGCTCTAATGCAAAATCAATTTTTATCTTAGACATGAATACTTATCTGATTTATCTAAGAATCAAGCTCAGGCTTTATTTCCTTTGTCAACTGTCAAAAGGGACCATCCGTATAGTCATAGGTATGAACTAAGAGACACATTAATGTGAAAGTGATAAGTAATGTAGTGGTTATGGCCCCTACTCAGACAGCTTGCCTGTGATCGTAGGTCTTGTTTATGCCTGATCTCAGATATACTTTCAAAACTCTGAGGGTCTACTCAACCTTCTAAATTAGTAGGTCTGCCCGATCCTGGTTCAAGATGGGTAGCACCGCTTATATGGTTTTATGATAGCCTATGGTCAAATGCAGCATTGTACTAGGAACCAATAGCTGTACAGGAGTTTTTTTATGAAAACTGTATGCTTCTCCAATATTTAAACTTAGGAATTTTGCTGTGATTCTCTCCTTGGGACTTACTACAAATACCACTTCACAGTTTTTTTTTTGTTTTGTTTTTAACCACAGATAACTTTAATACAGTAATTCTCAAACTTTTAATCCATGACTCCTTTACATTATGTGTGTATGTGTGTGTGCGTGTATACAGATATACACAGATATATATGTATATATGTATATATATATAACATATATTATATATACATATATACATTATATGTATATATACAGAGAGAGATAGTTGATATAGAAATAGATCTAGGTATATTCACTACACTAGAAATTATAATTGAGAATTAAAAATATGTAATAATTAATTTAAAATAATGATAAACCCATTGTATGGTAACAGAAATAACATATTTATAAAAATATTATTTCCATAAATATGTAGTGATATGATTGGCACTGTTTTAGTTTTGTAAATATTTTAAATGTCTGACTTAATAGATCACAATCAATCTGCATTCATTCTGATTGAAGTATACGAAAAAAATTTTGCCTTACAAATATGTCATTGGAAAAAGAAACAGTATTTCCATGACCTTTTCATTAATTTTGGATTTTGGCCTTTAATACTACACCAGTATCCAACAAGTGGTATTTTCTTAAAGCTCAGATATGGAATATTACTTTATTAATGATATTTCATACTCTGTTACAACAAAATCCTTTGATCTTTCTTGCACTTTAAATAGATTCTTTATCCATGCATGATTCTATAAGGCCAAACATTAATCTGTTGGGATATAAGATTTAATTAATTATTCAATGAGATCTTCCAAATGTTGAGACATCCTTTATCAATATCAAAAATTCACAATCATATATAACCACTGATCTTATCAGAAAGTCTTTAAAGTGTTGGGAAGCTATCAAGCTCACAGTTTCAGACACTAGTTTTCGAAAATCCTAATTTGGATTTGAAATCTTGAATGTTTATTATTGATAATAAATGGTGTCAAGGTGTTCTTTTAGTATGAAAAATGTCACATGATAAAAGTGGGTAGTTCATATATTGAAAAATAATTATAATATTCTTCACACAAATAAGGTACGAAATAGTTGTAATATAAGCAACTGTCAAACTTTTAATATTATTATTACATAATATAATGTTTACTTTTTAAAAATCAAGGAACATCAGTACTTATATGAAGTATATTTATGTGTATGAAAATAAAAATGTCCAATAAACATGTATAATAGTGAAGACAACCAGTAAAAGTGTTAATTCAAAAATACTAAGCAACTTCTTTCCGTGTGTGTGTGTGTGTGTGTGTGTGTGTTATTTTTAAAGGAAAATGCAAATGGTGAGAATTATGTGAAAATTTGACTCTTACATATTAAATTTTATGGGATTAAAAATGGTAAAACTCTTACAAATGTGAGTTCAAAATGTGTGTCTAATTCTGAAACTATTCATTCAATTTGACCCATTATTTAAAATAAAACGATATATTAAAAAGATGACATAGTTTATGTTCAACATTAACATGATAGAATATTACAGTCTTTAGAATTTATTTTTTCAATAGGCAATTTTAAAAATTATATTTGTACAAATGTATGGAAGATAAATCAGAATATCAAATATCATCTCCTCAGAGAAACCTTCTGATGTATGTAACAGTCACCTACATCTAGTCTTGTCACTTATTTTAACTTCCTTTTTGACATTAAAAATGTTTCTTTGCTTATTTTAAATACTTTCTTCCTCAATGATATTTAAGTTCCATGAGAAAAGATGCTTTTCCTTGTTCACCGCTTTATTCCTAGAAGATAAACAGAATCTAGTACATGGTAGGCATTCCTGAAACAATTGTCATGTAAATGAGTAAATACAAATGAACATGATATAAATTTGGGAGTGATAAACTTTTATTGTTGTACAGTTTTCTGAGTTTTTCTGGCTAATTATTCTTCAGGACAATGTTTCATTCTGTAATAACAAAATTATATGTGTGATAAACAATAATCTTTTGAAAAGACATGCAGCATCTAAGTATTTTTTTAATTTATAGTCAAATTGAAAATTGTTTCATTACTCAATAAGTCTTATTTCTAATACAGCTATTCCATATTCAAAGCAAGCACTTCAAGCGTGTGTTCACTCAATTTCTACCATGTTTTTTTTTTTTTTGCTTTTGTTTATTTCTTGTTTTATTTTTTTACAGAAGACAATCCAGTGCTATGGGGATAAGATTTTCTATAGTACTGGAATTGCCCTCCTGAGTACGCTTTCTGAAATGTCAATATGTTATTGATTTCTAAGACTGTGTTAGTGCATTTTGATGACCTAAAGCAGTGTTTCTTTTCACTGCACTTTACCCTATGTTGTTTTGACTTTGCTTAGCTGCAAATCTCAGATGGCACAGAGGCCCATTGTTAATTCTGTAAAACAGTGTTACATAACAAATGAGATTTCATACAAGTTGACAAAGAATTCTTGTTTTAATTGTATGGTCAAAAAGACAATTTTCAACTTCATTTATTGCCCTATCATTATAGTTGTGTGTGTTTTTTTTTTTCCTTTTTTTAATTAATCACAAGATTATTTTGTAACGTCTATAAAGATTCAATTCTACCCTTAATTATATCTTTGATGTTTAGTGCTACTTTTTTAAATTTAAAGGAATGCTTGAAGTTTATGCAGTTACTATCTTCTATTTTGGTATTCAGATTTGATGATGTTGCCTTTAGCACACTGTTTCACATAACCCCCAGTCGCCACCCCATAGAAATTCTAAATATCTTGTATATTAAACTGAGTGTGGGAGGCAGGGAAGGATCAAAATACTATAAGTGGTCTGCCTCTTTTCTTATAGAATTTCCAAGGTTACAAACAGAAGCATCCTGGTTCCAGATGTTAAAAAATAAATAAATAAATAAAAATAAAAAGCCTCTGGGCTCTGGGTTGAGTGGACAAAGAAGCATATTGAAATTGTCATCAGTTCTAGACAGTTGTTTTAGGGTAAGTTTTCTTAACTTCCATTATATTTATTTGTTTTGTCCAGGTGATGATTCTTTCATTGTGGGGGCCTGCATTATGCAGGGTAGGAAGTTAAGAAGCATCCCTGATCTACCCGTTAGACACAATAAAACCACCTAACCCCTTCATGACAACAAACATTGACTCCAAATATTGCCAAAGTTTCTTGTATGGCAAAATCTCACCCCACTCCAGTTGAGAACCATGGCTTTAGGTATTAAAACCTACAACAACAGCAACAACAACAAACATTGTACAACTACTAGAGTCTTTCAATGAGGGCAAAATCAGTTAAAGGCAGGCTCATCATTCTTTCTTGGCTGACAGCATTCTTCAATTATCAGCGTCAATAAGAAGGTCTAGGTTTTTACATTTTAATGCACATACAAGTTATCTGGGTTGGTTTGAAATGAAGATGTTCCAACTCCCATTTCCAAGAAATTCTAATTCAAGAGCTTTTCAATGGAGTCCATCAAATAGAGTATTTGTTGTAGAACACTACGATCTACAGAATCACAGGCAAAACAAGTTAATGCATAGACAGTTTAAGATATTGAATAAGAGTTATCAAGAATGAAGATAAAAATTAGCGCGGTCAAAAAATGTGGGATAGAATGTAAGGTTCAGAGAGGAAATGCCCTGCTTCAGTGGGCAGAAAGATCTCTCCCCCGCCCCTCCGTACATAAGGAACTCTAAGCAAACAGGCTTTGCTTATATCCCTCCAAATTAAATTCTGATCTAGGTCCCTGAGCTAATTTAGAAATACAAATCACCCAAAAAACAAGGAACAATATCTTTGTGGGGAAAACTGTAGTTATTACCTCAAGTGGTAAAAGCTTTCTTTGACCATATTTAAAGTAATAGATGGTGAATTGTCCCTTATACAAAGCATTAGTTAGAATCCCTATCTAGTCATTGCAATAGATTTTGAGGTTGAAAAGATGTAACTGAATGTAGCATTTTCCAAGTTAGTTATTTTTCCATGGGACATGAAAAGAAACCTATGGGGGCTTTATATTGATTTTGCTTGGCCATTCTCAGGAAAGAACTTACTGACTACATCTGGAAGTATTCATTGTTCCTTCTCAAACCTCTGCTGACACAATCTCATCAGGTCTTTGGAAACAGTGATTACCAGACACAATCTTTTCTGTCAGCTGAATAAGGAGTTCTCTTAAAAGAAACATTACCCAAGCTGTTTCTTTCAGGCTTCTTTTTTGAGCAGAGAGTTACTGTGAAATTTCAACAAAGACAACAAGACTACACTGAAGTGATTAAGAAAAATGATATTAGACAAAAAATATAGCAAGCGTTTTTATTCTTCAACTTGTTTTTCAAACTCAGTGGGTTCTTTAAAAAGGAAACACCATGAAGGCAGGACTGCTTTTAATATTTCTGTTTACCTCTGTGCGCTTAGCTGTTAAAACAGTTCCTAAGGCCAAGAAGATATCAACTACGTATTTATTAAATGAACAAATAAACAGAAGCTTACTGTGTTGAATCTAAAATGAGATAAATATGTATGCTTTCCTTCAAGCATTTCTGAGCATACCATAATATGGATGAATATATCAGGCTTTTATATGTGAGTCCATCCCCTGTATTTTGTGCCTATCTCCTTGTCATCTACCCAAAGCCATGGATCCCTCTTCCCTCATGCATCATACTCATTTTTCCTCTCCAAGGAACCATCCAGCTAACGTACATATGGGCTCTTTTACACCCTTCTAGGAATAAAAGAAAGAAAAATAAATAAATAAAAAACTTCCTTCTTGTCCTCATTCCATTTTTCAATTATATTCCCATCTCTCTCTCTTTATAAAAAGTATCATCTGTCCTTTCAGTTTTAAATCCTCTCCATCCGTTTTCATTTAATCCCTTTCCAAGTAGGTATTTGACCTTATGAATTCACTGAAAGTTGTCACGTTAAGGTCAACAGACACCCATATATATGTTGCTAAATCCAGTGTTCAATTCTCATTCCTTATCTTACGTGAGCTAACAGAAGCATTTGATAAAAATTAATTATCCTCTCCTCCTTAAAACATTCTTCATTTGGCCTCTAGGAAGCAGAATTCCTGCATCTCACCACTGGCAGTTTCTTCTCAATATCTGTTTCCTGTATCTCCTTATCTCCTCAGTCTTTTAAATTTAGAATGCAGGCCACCCTCCTTGGATATCTTTTCTTCATTTGCATTTGCTATTTTAAAATCTCATCTCTCTCTCTCTCTTTTTCACCCCTTGTTTTCAATATCACTTAAACACTAATGCTATCCACATTTTTATCTACAACTAAGAGCTTCCCCATGAATTCCAGGCTGCCTTGTTACAATGCCCACTAAGGACTCTGCATAATTTCAGCTAAACTTTCATACTTGCCAGACTGACTTAAGCCGCAGTTGGCACTCACCTGTACAAAGGATACAAGACAGCTATCACAGCTTGCCATCCCATAGGGTGTGTTGAGCTTCCTCATCTGCAGAAATCCTAATAGCATTCCTTGCAGCAGTTCACACAGCTCAGGTGCAAAGAAACATAATTCTTTCCAGAAGGGTGCATGTATCACCCACTTTTGAAAACATTATATACCACAGAAGCAATATTTTTTGTAACAATTCAACAGGTATAGCTTTCTGGGTATCCATAAGGGGCGTGCCCAATTCCCACACTCACTATACTCAAGGAGGTACAAAGGTATTGTCTTCCTTTAAAGTAGTAACAATTCTCCCAGTCCAGATACAGTTTACCAAGCATGATAACTTTGTCCAGAAGCAACCCTCCTTTGCATTAAAGCTTATTTTCTAAAGCCCACAGTTGACAGACCTATGGGAGAGGGTTGGGGAAGGAGGAACGGAGGGAGGCAGGGAAGAAGTGAGAGAGGAAAACAGGGAGAGAGGAGGAGAAGAAGAAGGAGAAGGAGAAGGAGAAGGAGAAGGAGAAGGAGAAGGAGAAGGAGAAGGAGAAGGAGAAGGAGAAAAGGCAGGAAGGCAGGAAGAAAAGAAGAGAGGGAGGGAGGGAGAGAGGGAGGAGGGAAAGAAGGAAGGAAGGGAAAGAAAGAAAGAAAAGTTTAAGCTTACTGAGTTTGCTGCAACAAAGGGCACACTTAGGGATAGTGGGTGTCTCAAAAGAGGGAATTTATGAAGGGGGACTTCTAGGATTTTTGAGGTCTGGAGTTAATCACGGGATGATCTTAGTTGGGATTTGTCAGTTTTTACAAACTTGGATGTTACTGGAAACACTCAGTGGTCTTGTCTTTAGAATGTGTAATTCACAAATTTGTTCATGGTATTTTCTTGGAAAACATGGTTCTGAACAAGCTGGTGTTAAAATAATTGGAGAACAGAGTTTGTGACAGACATCATGGCTTTGGTTTGGTACATTTGTCTGCTTTGCGTGACATATTGCAGTCTATTTTGAAATAAGTTTTGATTTCAATTTTCAGTTTCACCTACTGTCTGTCAAGATATTACATTCTGTCATTAGTAACACCATTAGCAGATCATCTTTCTCAGGTTTCCAGGAAAACAAACGTAGAGAGCTAAAGAAAGTCAAACGTTCTTACCAAGCAAGCAGGGAAAGGTTTGTAACCCTTTCCTACAATATCTAACTGACTAATTTACATCTCTCCTTGGAGGTAGATCACATCTAATACTCAGCTTAAATTCAATATTTCCAAATTTAGCATTCCATTCTTCACCAGAAAGCTGACAAACTAACAAACAGCTAAACCAAACATGAACATCCCAAACCCTGCTTCTGTCACAGTCTCCCACATGGCATTCATGGCAAGTCCAGGATTTCAGTTGTATAACTTAAAATTTTGAAATCCTCTTTGCTTTCTCCCTTTCTCTCACAAGTCGTATTCAATGTACTATCATATTCTATTAGCTTTACCTTCAAATCCAGAATTCAATCACTTTTCATAATTTTGATCTTGCCTGGATGCTTGCAATATCAATCTAACTGATTTCTTGATCCAACTTTTCCCTTCAGTGTATTGTGAATAGAGCAGCCACAGTGAGTCTTTTATAGTTTGATCATTACTCTCCTCCTCAGAAGTCCCCAGTGGTTACCCACATCAGACAGAGTAAAAGCCAAAGCCCTTAAAATGACCTCAAATGCCCTAGGGAAACACCTCCATAATGGGTGTCACCTTATGTCTTACTTCCCTGCCACCACACTCTCCTAGAGCCACATTAGCTGCTTTGCTTGTCTGGAATATGCCAGGCAGGCATTCTCCTGCTTCTGGGCTTGAGCACTCATCTTTCTACCTGGGAAGTTCTTCCCGCCTAAGTATGGCTTGCTGCTTCACCTCCTTTAAATCACTGCTCAGTGTTTTCTCCATCCTACTCCCAGTCTTGCCCCATCTCCTCTCACGGCTCCTTTCTCCTCATTAGTACTTATATAGTTTACTTATTCATGTTGATTCTGTTTTTTCTTTTTTGGCATTAGATTGTACCTACCTGAGGGCAGAAATTTTCACTGTGTCATATCTATCCTAGATATACAAGATCTAGAACATTTCTTTCAATCCATTAAACATTCAGTAAATATTGGTTAAAACTGAAAGTGTGTATGCAGGTATTTATGGTGTAAGGGAAAAGTAATAATAGCCTAAGCAGATTGTAGCTTTAAATGGCAGAGTAGTTGAAAACCTATTTATTAATATCATTATTTTGCTGATGTATAGTGCAGTATTTATTGATTTTATATATATATAGATAGATAGATAGATAGATAGATAGATAGATAGATAGATAGATAGATAGAAATAAGCACATAATATTAATCATTATAAGTAGTTGCTGCATAACATTAGAACCACAGTTGTCTATCACTATCATCTGTGATTTTTCAGAGGGAAAAGACAACCTCTTGATACAAAGGAAGACTATTTCTTATTAGATCCTTTTGAAGTTCTCATTTCTCTGGGTTTCTAGTGCAGACAGTAGACTCATGTTATGATAAAGTGTGTGTGTTTGTGTGTATGTGTACCTGTACGTGGACATGTGAGCATAAATATGTGACAAAAAGGTTGATATAAGGGCAAAGGGAAAGGGAAGAAAGACATCTAAATAGGCAAGCACATTCTAATTTTGTCAATATGCAGACTGATAATACGGTTGCATAGAATTATCAAATAAGTTGTCTTCATATTAGAAGAATAACTAAGATACTCTTTGATTTGAGGTTTGATAGCTTCATTATAGATATAGTAAGTCCTCTCTTCAGCCAGACTTAGAAAGTTGCTGAGCCCATCAATATGCATTGTGGAGTGCAAACTTTGATCAGGAAGGGTGAGCAATGAAGCCTGCATATCCATGTGATCTGCAAAGCTAATTTTCCTGGGCAAGAAGACTGCTCTGGCTTCCAATCTAAAACTAGGTTTTCTTCTCGTATTAGATTGATAGTGGTATATGTATGGACTTCCATAGAAACCATGACATATTGTAAAGATAAGCTCCATTATTTTCTGGATATAGATCTTAATGAGCTATTGCTGCCAGAGAATGTGATGCATCTGACAATCCAGCTAAGTCCTGGATACACAGTATATACTATATCATGTGCATTGTTCTCGTGATACAGAAACCTGGCCTTTGGCCACATCTGTACAATAAAATTCTACCTCACTGAACAATTCACTTGGTATGATTTGTTGTGACCTGTCTACACAATTCCTGAGCAGTTTGTGTCTTAATGAACCACAGCAAATTGGATGGGCCAATTCATAGCTCCTGTCACATACTGTAGCCATGACCTCAATTAAAGTTATAGATTGTTTCTAAGCACTGTTCATTGGTAGTGACTCAAACTATAGCATAGAGTGCTCTCATTAATCCCTTGATCGAATTTAGAATATACATAGGAGACATTTCTGCACCGAAGGTATTATTTTACCTACTGGGATACTGCATAATTTGATTGACAGTAATTGCTGCCATATGCTTCCAATTATCTAATTAGTAATTGCTACCACATATGCTACTTAGTATATAAAACTGCACTGTTTTAGAGCCTCTATTCAAATCTGTCACTGAATCTTGGAATGCCACACCATGTTGGCCTTAAAAAATGCTTCTTGAATTTCCATCAGTATATAACCTAGGATAAGTTTTATACGAGGTAATAATAAAATTATTTCTTAAATTAACATGTTTTAAGTCAACATAATATTATTGAAGACAAAATTTGAAAAGAAAGAGGTGAAGTAAAATATTAAAAATGAACTCTAAATCAACCTCAACATCAAACTAGCAATTTATAACACTAAGGTTTCTGTCTCAGTTCTTTTAATTATGGAACAGGATTAGGAGTTATTAAAATATCATGTTTTTCTTTTTTAATTCATTCATTTATTGAGCAAATATTAATTAAGGACCATTGCATGACCACTGCATCACTAGATATAAAAAACAAGGCAGATAAAAAGATCAAAGACAATTTTGATTATAAAATACAGTGGACCAATATACACCATTATTACCTTACAAAGCATGATGTAATAATTTAAAAAAAGAGAGAAGTGCAAAGATCTAGATGCATTTAAGTAGAGATCAGCTTTAGTTGAGAAAAAGACAAACTGATGCTACAAAATTTTGATTTTAACCAGAAGAATAGATAGGATTCCATCTGGTAGCAACAGGGTCACATGAAGGTTTGTCCACAAAGAGGAAATACTATGAGCAAAGGTCATTTATTCACATGTGATACAGTGACAATGAGTCACACATCTAGCCTAACATCTCAACATGTCATTCAAACAATGCAATTTCAACAGTCTGAAAATACAACGCTGATTGTTTGAAGGCTGTCTGTTTCTACTACGTGTTGGGGAAAATATAAAAAATGCATAGTTGACATTTCAAAGCAATATCCAGTACAATGTATAATATAAAACTTAAAAGATTGCCAGAAATCCTTGGGAACAGTTACACAGTGACATTCATTTTGTATTTTTCTTTTTTATTGCCATCCAAATACAGAACTCCAGTGTATCATAGTTATATACTATAATTCCATCATTCCCCATTGATATTTTATCCACCTTCCTCATTAACCTTCTTTTATTACATTTATTGAGGTAACACTGGTTAATAAAATTACATAGGTTTCAACTCTACAATTCTATAATACTTCATCTGTATATTGCACTGGGTGTTCACCACCCAAAGTCAAATCTCCTTTTGTTATCATATTTTTCACCCCATTTACCCTCTTCTATTACCCCACCTTACCCTCTGATAACTGCTAAACGTCGTCTATGAGTTTGTTTGTTCATTTGTCTTGTCCATTTGTTGCTTTCAGATTTACATCCCACATATGAGTGAAATCATATGGTGCTCAGCTTTTTCTGTCTGACTTATTTTGCTTAGCATGATAATTTCAAGTTCCATCCATGTTGTTGCAAATGACAGTATTTCATTTTTTATTAGGTCTGAGTAATATTCCATTGTATATATGTACCACTTCTTCTGTATCAAGTCATCTATCAAGGACACTTTGGTTGTTTCCATGTCTTAGCCACCATAAATAATGTTGCAATGAACATAGGGGTACATATATTTTTACAGATATTTTTTTTCAGATTTTGGGGGTAGATATCCAGAAGAGGGATGCTGGGTTATGTGATAATTCTATTCTTAATTTTTTGAGGAAACTCCATACTGTTTTCCATAGTGGCTGTACCAACTTACATTCCCAACAGCAGTGTATGAGGGTTCCTTTTTCTCCACAGCCTCTCCAACACTTTTTGTTACTTGTCTTGTTAATAGCCATTCTAACAGGTGTGAGGTGGTATCTCATTGTGCTTTTGCTTTGCATTTCCCTAATAGCTAGTGAGTTTGATCATTTTTTCATGTATCTGACGGCCATTTGTATGTCTTCTAGGGAGAAGTATCTGTTCAAGCCCTCTGCCCATTTTTAAATTTGTTTGTTTGTTTGTTGTTGAATTGCATGTGTTCTTCATATATTTTGGATATCTAGCCCCTTATTGGAGGTGTTCTTTGCAAATATATTCTCCCATTTGGTTGGCTGCCTCTTTGTTTGTTGATGGTTTATTTTGCTGTGCAGAAGCGTTTTAGTTTGATATAGCACCATTCATTTATTTTAGCTTTTACTTCACTTGCCTTTGAGGTCCAGTTCATAAAATCCTCTTTGAACCCAAGGTCCATTAGTTTAGTACCTATGCTTTCTTCTATGCAATTTCAGGTCTTATGTTTATGTCTTTGATCCATTTTGAGTTAAATTTGGTATATTGGGACAGATAGCAGTCTAGTTTCATCCTTTTGCTTGTGGCTTTCCAATTTTTGCAGCACCATTTATTGAAGAGGTTTTATTTTCTCCATTGTACATACAATGGCTCCTATGTAGAAAATTTTCAGTTCATATTTATGTGGGTTTATTTCTGGGTTCTCAACTCTGTTCCATTGATCTATGCCTGTTTTTTCTGCCAATACCATGCTGTTTTGATTACTATCACTTTGTAGTATAAATTGAAGTCAGGGAATGTGATAAATCCAGCCTTGTACATTTTTTTCAGGATTGCTTTCACTATTCAGTGTCTTTTGTGAATCTATACAAATCTGACGATTCTTTGTTCTCTTTCTTTAAAAAATGCCATTGGGATTTTGATGGGGATTGGATTAAATTTGTCTATATCTTTAGATAACACGACTGTTTTAACTACATTGATTCTTGCAATTCATGAACAAGAGTATTTTTCCATTTTTTGTGTGTTTTTTTCAATTTGTTTTAATAATGTCTTGTAGTTTTCAATACATAGGTCCTTCGCATCCTCTGTTAAATTTATTTATTCCTAGGTATTTTATTCTTTTGGTTGCAATTGCGAAACATTTTTTTTTCCATTTCTTTTTATGACATTTCATTGTTAGTATATAGGAAAGCAATGGATTTTCATACATTGATTTTGTATCCAACGACTTTACTGTATGTGATTATATTTGTAATAGTTTTTTTGTGGAGTCTTTAGGGTTTTCTACAGAGAATCATATCATCTGCAAAAGTAACAATTTGACTTCTTCATTCCTAATTTGGATTCCTTTTATTTCCTTCTCTAGCCTGATTGTTCAGGCTAGGACTTCCAATACTATGTGGAATAACAGTAATGAGAGGGGATGGTCTTGTGTTGTTCCTGAACACAGAGCAAAAGGCTTTAGTTTTTCACCATTAGTTATGATATTAGGTGAGGGTTTGTCATATATGGACTTTATTATGTTGAGGTACTTACTCTCTATACCCATTTTATTAAGTGTTTTAAATATAAATGGATGTTGTTTCTTGTCAAATGCTTTTTTTGCAGCTATTGATATAATAGTCTGATTTTTATCCTTCATGTTATGTGGTGTATCATATTGACCAATTTGTGTATGTTGAACCATGCTTGTGCCCCTGGGATGAACCCCACTTGATTGTGATGTGTAACCTTTTTAAAATATTGTTGTATTTGACTTGTTAGTATTTTGTTTAGGATTTTTCCATCTGTATTTTTCAGAGATATTAGTCTGCAGTTTTCATTTTTTGTGTGTGTTATCCTTACCAGGTTTTGGTATTAGGGTAATGTTGGCCTCATAAAATGAGTTAGGAAGTATTGCCGCTTCTTCAAATTTTTGGAAAAGTTTAAAGAGAACAGGTGTTTGATCCTCTTTAAATGTTTGGTAGAATTCACTAGTGAAGCCATCTGGTCCTGTACTTTTGCTTTTGGGGAGGTTTTGGTTCATTGTTTCAATTTCCTTATGGTTGATTTGTCTATTCATATATTCCTGTTCTTCGTGTTTCAGTCTAGGAAGATTCTATATTTTAAGAACTAGTCCATTTCCTTTAGGTTATTGACTTAGTGTCATATAATCTTCATAGTATTCTTGTGTGGTCCTTTGTATTTTTATTGTTTCCATCATAACCTCTTCTTTCATTTCTGATTTTGTTTATTTTCTTTTTTTCCTTAGTGAGTTTAGCCAAGGGTTGTCAATTTTATTAATCTTTTCTAAGAACCAGCTCTGTGTTGCATTATTATTTTCTATGGCCCTTTTGTTCAGTTATATATAATTCTGCTCTAATTTTGTATTATTGTCTTCCGTCTGCTGACTTTGGGTTTCATTTTTCCATCTTTTTCCATCTCTTTAAGATGTAATGCTAGATTGTTTATTTGGGATTTTTTTGTTTCATGAGATAGACCTGCAATGATATAAACTTCCCTCTTATCACCACTTTGGCAGCATCCCAAAATTTTGATATATTTTCATTCTCATCTGTTTCTATGTATCTTTTGATCTCTCCTGTTGTTTCTTCTTTGACCCAGTCGTTCTTTAGTAGCATGTTGTTCAATCTTTACATATTTGTGCTTTTTCCCCACTTTCTTTATGCATTTGATCTCCAATTTTATTATAAGAATGTTGGAGAAAACTGCCCATTATTTCAAGTTAATTATACTTCTATATGAATTAATCTATATCACTCACATGTAATATACTTTTTCTAAATATTCTCCTCAATTCATTATCAAGGAGTGAGACATTTATATGCAAACCACATTTAATCCAACCACTGCAGAACCCACTCCTTCCTTCTCATATATCAAATTAAAAACTAGTCTTTAAAAGATACCTGTAGCTAGTAGTCTTCCTCATCTAATTAATAAGGCCAAACTAGGCTTGTGCAACTTTTAGACTTTTATGCGTAGCTGGGCATGCCATTGTCTTTTCTTTATTAAATAAATTAATCCAGATTATGAGTTTTCATAATTTAAAAACATCAGTGCACAATCTCCAGCTAAAGCTAAAACTAATAATGCTAAAGGTGAAAGGTAGATGGAAATAACAGTATTGAATAATAAGCAATTAGACCTGCAACAAGTGAGAATCTTATGATTGGTGATGAATATTAAATGGCAACATATATTCCTACAGCAGGACCACTTGCTTCATACTCTGCAAGCCCAGAAAAGGGAAGCAGAAGATTCAAAAAGAATCTTGGAACCTTGCACAAATGTGTTAAATACAAGACAGGAGACAATTTAAAAGAAATACTCTAATTACTTAATGATGATAAAACACAACTTCAAGAAATTTGTAAGAAAAACAGCAGCATGAAGCCTGATGGTATTGCTATGGACTGAACTGTGTCCCCTCGTAATTTCTATGCTGAATTCCTACCCCACCATGGGATAGTACTTAGATGTAGGATCTTTGGAAGTAATTACGTTTATGTAAAGTTATGAGAGTGGGACCTTCGTGATTAGATGACTGCCCTTATAAGAAACACCAAAGATCTCTCCCTCTCCCTCTCCCTCTCCCTCTCCCTCTCCCTCTCCCTCTCCCTCTCCCTCTCCCTCTCCCTCTCCCTCTCCCTCTCCCTCTCCCTCTCCCTCTCCCTCTCCCTCTCCCTCTCCCTCTCCCTCTCCCTCTCCCTCTCCCTCTCCCTCTCCCTCTCCCTCTCCCTCTCTCTCTCTCTCTCTCATATGAGGATACAACAAGATGGCCATATGCAAACCAGAAAGAGAATTCTCAGAATCTGACCATGCTGGCACCCTGATGTCAGACTTCAGCCTCCTTCAGAACTATGAGAAACTAAATTGCTGTTTAAGTCACCCAGCCTCTCGTATTTGGTTATGGCAGCCTGAGCAGACTAATACGGTGCAGTACAACCTGGGATATGGTAAAGGCCCTAAAGCAAATATACTATATGCTCTTTAAGATAAAGACATTAAACCAAAAATAGATGAAATTCATAGACAACACTATCCCAGCAACTGCGAGGAAGTATCCTGAGCTGAATGGAATGGGGAGAAAAGAATGCCTGACTGGCCATTAAGAGAGACACACTTTTAGAGGAAAGAACCACAGAAAATTATGTTGTAAACACACTACATCTTTAACAACAAACTAAAAAAACAAACTCAAAATAAGTTTATGTACAGTTAATAGCAACTAACATTTGCTCACTTAAGTTAATGAATGTCCTGCAGAAAATTACTGGAATCACATACCGGGGGTACCAGAAAACTGTATACAAGTGGACACTTCGGTTAACATTGCTCAAGCAGTAGTTCGCCATAATCAGAAGAGTCTGGACACTGACGTTTACCACTTTGAGAACCTCTTGTAATTGCGGAAGTCAAACGTGACTTGTATTCATCTTTCACTATTGGTACATATTGAGTATTATAATTTTAGTACAGTTTTTTCTTTTCTTAAAATGTGTACAAGTTTTGTGTTTTTTTTTTTTTTGGCCCTCTTTGTATATGAATTTCCAGTGTTTTCATTTGTATTTCAAGGTGCCAAACATATATTATCTCCTTTGATCAAGCTGTAATTTATTAAATTTATAATTCAAATTTTGTTACTGAAGCATTTTTTTTTAAGGAGGTACTATTTAAATTTCTTTTTTTAACACTAGTAGAATGGCATTTCATTTTCAGCTCTACCTCTGAAAACAGATGTTTGTTAAAGTGTACCTAAAACTTAAAGCCTCATGCATTATAAGGGATTATTGTTTTAATTATTATACAACTATTTTCAAAGTTTAAGTGCTCATTGCAGGTAAACGTTCTAAATGATGACATCTAAGTTAAACTACTTTTTCTCAACACAAAAGCAGACGATGCTGACAAACCTGTGAAGACGACTTGAAAATAAAACACAAAATAATAAATGAGTCTCTGAAAATGCTATAACCTGATTATAACTTCTTCTGATATTTTTTCTAGGAATTGAAAGAATCTAAAATATGCACAACCTTGCAGTCAGCATTATTCCTTGGAAAAGAAATAAGTCATCTCCAGTTGGCAAAGTGGTACAAATAATCACAGTAGCTATAAATCATGTTTTCTTTTAAGAGAAACAACTCCAGGGAGCTTGGAAATACTCTCTCTCTCTCTGTTTGGAAAAACACAAATTAAGTACCCAGGCTAAAAAAAAATGGATAATGTGTCTATCATATTTAATGGGTTTCTTTTTCATATGAAAATGAAAAGAAAGTATTAATATAATTCCTTTTAGTTTTTTTATACGGCATATTTTATTTGTTGTGATCATGTGTATTGTAGCTTTCCCTTTTCATGTATCATGTCTCATGTCATGAAAGTATACTGACTGGATGGCATCAAAATTTTTTTAAAGTATTATGTTCATGAAACAGAATAAATTGAATTAGGACAAATTGTACTTTTTGAAAAATTACTCATTCCCCAAGTAAATGAGGCTGCAAAGAAAAAAAGAAAAAAAAGGTGGCAGAGAGTATATTGCAATTCCAACATGTTCCACATTCTTAAACATGCCAAAATTTAATCCTAAACTTGCTGAATCTGAAAAGGAAGTTGGAACTAGTGGCATCAGGAAGAAATTCTTAAACCAGACTTTAAGAAGGAAATAAAGGGAGAGCGAATGATTAATGTATGTCTGCAAATATAGCTTTTATTTTGTTGTTTGTGTTGTCTGTGTTGTTTCCGCATCTCCTTTTCTTTGATTTATTATTGTGTATATTTCATTCCATCAGAATCTTACTTATTCTTCAAAGTCCTATATAAATACTTTGCTTGTTAAAAAAGAAAAAAAAATTCAGTTCTCTCTCCTTAGCACTTTTAATCTATTAACGTCAACACAACCTCATGGGTTTTTTTTGTTTTGTTTTGTAGCTATTGACATTTTATTATTTACATTTTTTTAATTATTTTTTTAAATTTGATTTTTATTAGTTTCAGGTGTACAAAGCAATGTGATAGTTAGACATTTACACTCCTCACAAAGTGATAACCCTCCCCCCCACTCTACTATCCCTGTAACATCAAATATAGCTATTACAACACCACTGACTCTATTCCCTACGCTGTACTCCACATCCTGTGGCAAAATATTTATATATATATACATATATATACATATATATATACACACACATATATATATATACATATACATATATATACACATATGTGTGTATATATAATATTTTAAAATTTATATATATATATATATATATGAAATTATAGTTGACATTCCATATTATTCTACTTCAGTTTCAGATGTATAGCATATTGGTCATGTATATAGTCTCTGAAGTGATCCCCCTGATAAGTCCACTGCCCATTTGGCACCTTACATAATCTTTACAACGTTACTGACAATCTCATGTTGATGTTAGTTTTCTACAGGCTTGTCTATTTTATATCGATCTTTGTAGAAAACTATATCTCATTTTTCTTTGTATCTCCCAAAACACAAAATAATACTGAAGATGGAATGTGTCTCCCACAGTACACTCTCATATGTAGCACAGAGTTAACAAATGCTTATGCAGCAAAGTAAAATAAATATCCAGTACACGCTTATTTCACAGACAAGAAAAACAAAGCAAAATAGGAAATGGTGGTAAATTTGGGATTCGTGAAAGACAGACAATCATAAACTAGATTATGGCAAATTGTTCATTAACATATGAATATAATTTGGACTATAATTTTGCCTGAGATACTGCTGGTTTTTGCCTATTTTTCCTGCCTAATTATTACAAGTGATTTGTTTTATTCTTGAAATGATGCTATTTTGGACAATAAAATTATACATTATCTTAGTTATAATACAAGGTGCTAAATTCAATTAAAAATGCAATTTATATAAATACCATAAAACATAAAAAGAAATTCATAAGTCCTGGATCACGTACAGGAATGGGTAAGGAAAAATGAAGTTAAGAATAATGATTCCCATTTGCTAATGATTTTTCAAAACTTTTGAGGTTGTTAAAGAAAATCCTGAGTAAACTGAACTGAGAAAGACAAATTACCATTGTAATTAGTTCTTATAAAGAATTGTTTCCATTCACAGAAAGGAATTATAAACTTGACTGACCAGTGTATGCTTAATGGCTTGGGCTGGGACAAAATTTTGAAGAAAAAAATTAATATTACATAAATAAGAGAAAATAGGCCACGAGAGTACAGACAATGGAAATGTCCAGTTATGAGATGATGCAGTATTTATGAGTGTCCCACGGATGTTGAGACAGAGGAGAGGCAAAGAGTGGAAAGTGTAGGTACCGCTTCTAGGAATATCATTATCATATTCAGGTAGTTTCCCTAAGATGTGCACAAGAACTTAGTATTCTGATAAACTCAATGATGTTAGTGTCATGGTTATTTGTTTGTTTTTTTTTAAACTGGAAAGAAAATGAAGGCTCATACTTACTCAGTGAGCATTATTCTTTCATTATTATCTCTGGGAATGAGGCATTCAACAAAAATTGGAAGCCTACAAAAAATTGGTTGGCATACAGCCAGATGCCTTATGTATCACCGTGTTTCCCCGAAAATAAGATCTAGCCAGACCATCAGCACTAATGCATCTTTTGGAGCAAAAATTAATGCAAGACCCGGTCTTATACAATATAATATAACACAGGGTCTTATATGATAGTAAAATAACACCCGGTCTTATACTAATTTTTGCTCCAAAAGACGCATTAAAGCTGATGATCCGGCTAGGTCTTATTTTCAGGGAAACATGGTAATAGTATTAAATAAAGCAATCATGATACTTGTTCTCTGAGAACTTTACATCTCATGGAGAAAATAACAATTGAACCAATAAAAAAAAAGCAAAAGATATAAATGCAGATTATGAAATTACCTTCATGATTTCAGTTTTTAACCTTCACAGAACATACCTGGAATTGCCATTTGGACTTAGAAATAAAAATAATTGAATAAAGATCATTACTCACTCTTTGCTGAATCTGGAGTAGTTCTTCATTGTAACCTTCAGCTTACTGAAAGAAGAAAATGAGAAAAAAATTATTCAGAAATATCCTGGCTATATTAAAAATTCACGGAAAGAATTAAAATCAATGGACGGTATTGGCAAAAAGAATGTAGTGAAAAGATTTCCCAGGTTTCTACATAAAATAAGGCTAAATATTGACAACCACAACATCTGCCATGGCATTCCCAGGCTATAATGATCTCATGAAGAAGCAGAGGCCTACTTTAAGAGACAATTTGATGTAAATAAAATGTCCTATGCACAGAATAAAAAAGGACTATACCGAGATTTTTACACAATGACTAGGAGGAGATGGTTGTTTAAGGAAACAAAGCTGAGGACAGAAGATAATGAATTTGGATGCCAGTTATAAGAAGTTTCTCTGCCTTCATTTTCCCCCTATTGTATTCAAACATTGATCTTACAATTTCTAGCTTTACCAGCAAATTTCAGAATATCTGCAGGGCAAAACCTCTGAATTTGATTTACTCAAGGCTATTCAAAGACAGACTCAGGGAGCTGAGTCTTAAATCTCCCTCCATTACATTTAGAAGATGAGGTTCATTCAGAGCTCCAAAAACAGAATACCATGAAATTAGATCCTGTACTTTGGGAATTCCATTTTTTAAAGACTTTTATTAAAATATAGCTAACATATAATATTATATTAGTTTGAAGTGAATGCCATAGTTATTCAACGTTTATATACCAAAAGAAGTAATCGCCATAAGTCCAAAACCATTATGGTCCAAAATCACCGTAAGTACAACACCACACTGTACTATCACAAAATTATTGACTATATTTCCCATGCTGTACATTACATCCCATGACTTATTTGTTTTATACCTGGAAATTTGGACCTGTATTGCCCTTCACCTTTTTCCTGCTTTTTAAAATTTTTCAATTACAGTTGACATACAACATTATTTTATATTAGTTTCAGCATAGTAATTAAATGTTTATATAATTTAAGAAGTGATACCCCTGACTAGTCTAGTACCCACGTGGCACTATGTATAGTTATTACAATACTATTGACTATATTCCCTATGCTTTACTTTATATTCCCATGACTATTTTGTAACTTCTAAATTATATTTCTTAATACTTTCACTTTTTTCACCCTGACTTCAACCACCCTCCCATCTATCAATCCAATAAATCTAGCACCCATCTGACACCACACATAGTTATTACAACATTATTGACTATATTCCTTATGCTATACCCTACATCCCCAAGACTACTGTGTAACAACCAATCTGTACTTCTTAATCCCTTTCCCTTTTTCACCCACCCCCCCTAACCCTCTCCCCATCTGGCAACCATCAACATGCTCTCTGTCTGTATCTATGAGTTTGTTGCTCTTTTGTTTGCTTGTTTATTTTGTTCTTTAGATTCCACATACAATGAAATCACATTGCATCTTCTATGCCTGACATCACTCAGCACAGTACCCTCTAGGTGTATCAATGCCACCACAGATGGCAAGAACCCACTCCCTGCCATTGCTGAGCAATATTCCATTATATACTCATATATGTACCTCTTTATCCATTCATCCACCCACAGAGAGCTAGTTGTCTCCATATCTTGGTGATAGTAAACAATGCCGCAATGACCATATGGATGCACATGTCCCCTCAAAGCAGTGTTTTTGGAAATTCTGAACTTTTTGTTGTCAGGTTAAAATTGAAAAGAGTCAGCTCTTGAGTACCAGATAGACAGTGAATCTCCAGCTCTTAACTCAAACTGTATAGTCAATTCCCACTCTGATTGTTCTACCCCTGTAATTCCCTTTACCTCCATAAAATTATCTCTCACCATTCCACCCACAACGACCTTGCTCTCTCAAGAAGTCTAATAGCATGATATATAGATATAGATATAGATAGAGATGTTAGAGATATAGATGATATAGATATAGAGGTAGATATTTCTATCTACATCTCTCTCTCTCTCTCTTTCTATATATATATATGATTTAGAATATACCCTTAATCTTGGTTCTGTCATTTTGTACTGTTGTTTCTTATATAAGAAGTTAATTTTAAGTACGGTACAATCCATCATTTATATTTTGGGGAATTAATTTTAACATATTAAACAGGTAGACTATTTTTTGACTCAATTTTTGAAATATCAGTGAGCTCAGTTACTGTTACAAAGCTAATCAGCTTCATTTCTCAAGTTTTACTTAAATCTCTTAAAAGTTGTAGTAATTACCAATTTTCATCAGATTTATGAAATGAAATAGTTGCATTAAGATCAGATTTAATATGAGCATTGTAGATTACTTGTCACAACCACTGACAGTGATTTTGTAATTAATAAACACATTTATGTTTTAACAATACCTATTAAGTGATAAATATCAATCATCACTTATCTGGTACATGTAACATAATGGTATTTTTTCCCAATGTTTTGGCACAAGAGAAATATTTTCTTTTCTTACCTTTTTCTCAAATGATAAATTATTTAGAAAATATACATGGACAGTTATATAGAACCACTGAAGAGAAACATGAATATAGTTATAATTTCCTCAACTAATGCAGAAACTTGTGAATTCTGAATAAATACTGATCCTGAAGTAGGGCGAGCAAAAAAAGAAAAACCACACACACAAAAACAATTCTTTATAAATTATAAGAGTCTTGTTTATTCCAGCTATCCATGCATGATTGCTTAATACTCATAATCTTGCAAAAAGATTAATAGTTCTTTTGGTTTAAAGTCTTCTTTCATAACAAATTTCTTATTCTAATTGAGATGGCAAGGGTCATTGCGTTGATTAGAAGAAATTATAAAATATAATTTACCTTTATTTTGTTAATTTGTGACCATTGCTAAATCTATGAAAATATTTTATCCATGGAGAAATTATTTTGTTGTTGCTAGGTTTGCAATGTAAACTTTGATCTATAAACATGTTTGTCATAATTGTGAAGTATACTTCCATGTGATTATAACCATATACATTTAAAGTATATTTTATTCATTTTGACATAACCGCAACTTCCAAATAGACAACGAAAATGCAATTAGATTTTTTCTTCAGCACTTTTCCTGGAGTGAATAGTTATGTTAAAATATGACAACCAAAATATCTGTGAGATGTTACAGATTGGACAGAGACCTCAAAAGTCTGCCCTGCGCGGTTTAGCATGATCCTTTTAGGTATCACATTATAGAATGTTCTTGGTGCTAGTTGAGAAAATTTTGATCATTAAACTTGTTGAAACTGGTTTTAATCTATCCCAAGCAACTGTTAACTTGTAGCAAACTTAACCAGTAGAACAGGAAAGAGAAGAAATTGTACGCATTGAAGTGCTGCCATACACACACTATGGCTGCAAGCGATTGGGTTATTGTTTATCCTAGACCAATTTTGCTTAAGGATCACCTTATGGGAATGTTGATGAAGATGAAGCAACCTGCTCAGATTCCTGTACTCACATTCGAAGCTCATTAGAATGACATGGGTAGAAAGGATTCTTACATTAAGATAGATCACAGTCTTTGGAAATGATTGACTGTATTTAACAGAACAATCAATGTTATTTTAATTGATGCATTAGATGTGATATATGTTTATGAGAAAGAATATTAGACACATCTTAGCAAATACGTAAATGGGAAAAATATGGGTGAGTTTGAAATGAAATATGGTTCCCAGTTTACTGACTCATTTTCCCCCAGTTTTATTAACCCAGCAACCAACAAAATCTAGAATTAGTAAGTAACATTCCATTTTCTCACACTTTTAGAGTTTATGATACAGTAGAACTAAACCATTACAAAATAAATTTGCAAGCGAAAGTAGTGCCTGAAGATTTCTTTCCTAAGAATGTTGAGATACTGCATATTTTACAACTTTCTTTTTCCACCCTGAAAAATTACAGCCTTGGGTTTTTCATCTCAAAAGACTCACTAGTAAAGATAACATGACAATATTCTAAATATTTATATAGAGTTGAAATAATTAAGGGAGAAATTTCTAAATCCATTTGCTGGATTATAGACCAGAATTACATGGTGCAGCTCTGATCCTGAATTCCAGACTTGAGAGAGCTTCTTTACCAAACACAGGCTTCACTTATGCAGATATCAGCTAAAAATGGAAACATTCATCCCTGAAAGAATGAATGAGCCATGTTACTGTGGTTAATTATATGTGTATCAGTGTAGTACTGTAAAATTATACTTGTATCATTTGGTATTGTAAAAACTTCACTGATCTGGTTGCTATTCATAGTTTTAGCTCTACTCCTTGCTCTCGCCACTTAAAAAACAATGTTTTGTTTTGCTTTCGTTTTAAATTTTTCAATTACAGTTGACACACAATATTATATTAGTTTCAGGTGTATAACAATGATTAGACATTTATGTAACTGATGACGTGATTACCCTGATAAGTCAAGTACCCATCTGAGACCATACATAGTTATTACAATATTATTGACTGTATTCCCTATGCTGTGCTTTACTTCTCCATGACTATTTTTATAAGTGGCAATTTGTACAACTTATCTCCTTCCCCTTTTTCACTCACCCACCCCAAACACCCTCCCTTCTTGTAACCATCAATTTATTCTCTGTATCTATGAGTTTGTTTCTGTTTTGTTTGCTCATTTATTTATCTATTTATTTTAGATTACACATATAAATAAAATCATATGGTATTTGTATTTATCTCTCTTATTTAATTTAGCCTAATTCCCTCTAGGTCCATCCATGTTGTCTCAAATGGTGAGATTTCATTCTTTTTTATTGCCAAGTAATATGTTGGTACCACATCTTGTTTATCATTAGTCTCTCGATGGACACTTAAAATGACTGCCCCTGTTTAAATTTTCTTCCTCATTGCTGATTTTCCACATAGTGATGTCGGAATAATGTTACCTTTGTTAAACTATCTATAAAAACGTTAAATTATATAATGTATTTAAATTGCCAGGCACAAAATAGGCCCTTCGCAAATAATGTCCTGTCATCTTACTTTACGAATATATGCATATATGTAATAAATGTAAGTCATTAATTGCTTTCTAGATACTGTTAAGGGTTACATTTTCCAATTAGTTTGTCTGAAAAATTAGTGTGGGTTATTTTACTAGATATAGTAAAAAGTTCCTAAAACACCTGGAAGCAGTTGCTGGCATTCAGTAGCTGCTGAGAAGATGATCGAGACATGTACCAAGAAGCAAAGTGACTATGCAGTCAGGTGGAAGCTACTGTGTGTGTGGGACATGTATCTCTGTTGTAACACAGGCATTCATTTCTCAAATTTATAACAAAAAATTCAAAGGAATCAGTACGTTAAGAATTTTATGAAAGGAATTTATTGTTATATGCTATTTCTGTGCCTGGATACACTTGTGGAAAGGTATCCAGCGGGGAATCGAATTCTTGTTACTTTCAGAGGTATCAACATTATTAACAAAAATTAACTAGTTTGGCAAACTAGTGATTTTCCATTAATACGTAATGCAATCAATAATCATCTAAAAACTAAAATTGAGCTGGTTAGGGTTTTTTCCACTTTCACTTTGGTTTCTTTTCTGTAGCCTTTTCTTATCCCAAACACATAGATGATGTAAGTGGAAGCATGCAAATGTCCTCTTCCAAGAGTTGTAATTCAGTGTAGTATGTAATTGCAGTGTCCATATGGCACAGTTTCACAAAAGCACATGTGGCAGTTTAGTTATATAAAATATTCAGGTGACAGGATGCCAGCTGTTTTACATGGTTGTCATCTTTGAATTTTCTCTTATTTTATCACCTAACAGAACCTCACAACTATGACCTTCATGTTCATGCATATTCCACATTTTCTTTTGACCTCTACTAAATCAGAAAAACAAGCACTGTAAAGGAATAGGGTTTAAAATATCCTGTTTAGGCACATAGGCACACATTCTAGGCATAGCCTTACACAGTAATGACATAGCTTATACAGCACCGCCTTTTAAAATATTTATTTTGTGTGTATTTAGCTATCATTAAGAACTATGTTCTTCCTTAATAGGAATATAAAAAAGGCATTAAGTGTGGTATATACTCTCTTATGTATCGATCTACTCTTGTAAATTCATGTGTGTCTGGGTAATCTTAGCGGTAATGTATAGAGTAAGTCTTGAATATGGATCTTACTTCATTTTCCCAGAGTCCTCTTTCTTTTTGTTTCACTTTGATATCTGTGATCAATATGGAGGAATTCTGTACATCCACTGACAGCGCTAAGAGCCAGATCAATGCTTACTGCTCCTTGGTTAGTATGAATCATGATGGCACAAAGGGGGTCACCTGAAAAAAATACTATCTAAATTGGGTTGACTAAAACATAATTAACTGCTTCAAACTAAAGGACAAACTAACCAATAACAATCATAATTTAAGATTCTGTGTGTTTTCATCATCAGGAATATATCTAGGATATGTCTAACTATAGAGGTTTGTCTAGTTAATAGTAATGAAGTGTCTTTGAAAAACTTGTATGTTGAAACTCTTGCTTCTAAAGTTCATTCTTCATTTTGACATAAAATTCCACATGGAATACTTTGGCTTATATAAGATTTCCAAATGCTTTTAAGTCTTTCAGCTTCTAACCTGTTTCCTCTAAAATAAGACCTCGCTGGACAATCAGCTCTAATGCGTCTTTTGGAGCAAAAATTAATATAAGACCAGTAATATATTATGCTATATTATATACTATATTATATATCATATTATATTATATTATTTTATATTATATTATATTATATCGGGTCTTATAGTAAAATAAGGCTGGTTCTTATATTAATTTTTGCTCCAAAAGATGTATTAGAGTTGATTGTTCGGCTAGGTCTTATTTTCGGGGAAACACAGTATATTCAAAATGGTGGTTGCAGAATTCACTAAAATGTTGAAATTAAAAATGGTCCGGCAGTCAAAGAAAATGATGCATATCAATTTACTCTGTTTCTCAAGAGTCTGTCTCCTGATTATCAGATAATGGTCCACAGAAGGACAAGCAATCCTCTCTCTCTAGTTCACAGAAAGACAAGCAATCCTCTCTCTGTCTAGGTAGAAAAAAAGTCCCAGCAGTCAAGGGTTAGCTGTAGTCAGTGATTTTGCTCTTACAGAGAAATAGTCTATAGGAAGAGTTAGGTGTTTCCTTTCTCTAATGTCCATTATTCAAATTTCATAGATATAGAACCACTATCCTCCTGGCAAATGTCTGTTCATCTTACATTTCAAATAAGTTGGCAAATAGAACAGAATAGCTTGAGGGACTAGGAGAAATCAATTATGTCTGCATATTGTGCTTCTCAGTTTGATTGCTTACAATCGCCATAAAATTTTGGAGAAAAATAGTCTCTTGGTATTAAATACTGAGACCTATTAAATATGAGTTTTTTCAACAACAATATTTAAGCAAAATAAATACATTTACATTTACTTAAATAATGTGTTAACATATTCATTAGTAGTTATGCAAAAATATTACAATAGCTCCTGTGCTGTAAAATTGCACATTTTACTTTCATTGAATTGTAAGAATTAATGTGTAGAGAAACTTCAACCTGGAGCAAATGAGCACCTTTCAAGAGAAATTTCAACTTGGGGCAAATAAGTACCCACTGCAAATTAAAAGTATATATAGCTATCGAATATGATAGGCTAACATATATTTGATCACTTTGAAACTGGAGATTAATAATCTTATTCCAATCAATAAAAATTTACCTTGAAATAGAGGTTGGCTAATCATAAATACATATACTACAGTCTAGTACTTTTAAAATTCATTTTGAGAATAAAACAACTTCATTAAATTAGAATGAAGGAAAGAAGGCCCTAGAAATTTTGTGACATGCGACACAAATTAAAATCAAGGGACACAAAGGCTTGACATTGGGGTCTGGAAAGGGTCAGCTTCATAAGTTAAAAACTGAGAAAACTACTGCAAGACAACATAATTGTCCAATAATACTCTTTGGAGATAAATACAGAGTTCAAACACTGAAAATATCATTGTATAACATGCTAAATTTTACAACATAAGAAAATCAAGTCTAGAATTATGTCCTGACTAGCCCCAAATAGCATACTTATTAGTGAAAGAATTGAAAGTACAGCCAATTCAGATTTTAGTACACTCGTTATTACAGTATACACCACAACAAGTGCAGAAAAAGAAAACTCTAAATGGACCCATCTCATACCTGCTCTATGTAGGGGATCCTAAGCGATGAGCAGTTTGAATGAAGACAGTGAAAACCTAAAGTAGGCAGCATGAAAAATGCAAATAAAATTTTGATAGCATCATTATTAAAGTGACTCTTCAAATACATAGAAAATTTTACTGACTCTCCTGTAATATATTACTGAACATTTTTGTCAGAGAACGAAATATGTAGTTTTATTATTACACGTTCCTTTAATCATGCAAGCTATGAAGACAAATGCATCTCCTTTTCTTCAGCTATACTCAATATATTCATAGCGCCAACACAAGCGCCACGTATATACTCTCATTTCCATCGACTTTCTTGGAATTTTTCAAAACTTTGTTTATGGTATGCCTAATGGTAAATTCATATCTTAAATTTATTTTTTGTAAGTTTTATATCTCAGGGGGTCTCTGGAAAGAATAATACATTTTTATTTCAATGCATGTAATATAATGGGTGGGTATTTGTGTTTATGTGTATGTATGTGTTGACTTCTTAAAATTGCTCATCTAACATACACCAAAAATTTATTTCTTCCAGTTATCTTTCATATTGCATTTTTTGGAGACAAACAATTTTAAATATTGATATGGCAAAACTGTAAGTGATTTGTATCTTGTTATATGTGAAATATGACAGAGAAGAGCATTATTCAGAAACATAATTACATTCAAGGTTAACATACTGGGATCCTTTATTTGCTTCATTACCACGTGAAGAAATAAAAGTAAACAAAATAAATACTTCTTTTTTACTAGAGAAAATGGAGCACAACGATACAACGATAAAATAAAAATTTTGACTCCAAATAAAAACACATTTTTATGTAGGTAAAAGCACTGAGGAATTTAAATCATATTGGATTTTTAAATTTGTTTTAAGATACCCTAAAGCATGTGTTCCAAAAGGAAATGTAAAACTAGGTATAATCCTAAAAACACAACTAAAACAATGCTATATCATAAAGAAAGACCTGCTATAAAGAAATTCTGAGTAGTACTGTATGTCAAATTTACCTGGAAAAACTCTTCTTCATCTTCAGATAGAGTGTGGGCTCTAGGAAAATAGCTAGCTATGTATTAAAAATAAAATAAAATAAAATAAAAAATCTGTCATCAAAACCATTGATCCAAAGGCAAAATACTGCAAGTAGGAACACCTTTTGGATTTGTGAACTTCTTTGTGGAGTTTTAGTTTCATAAAGGTAAAAATAAATTGTTAAAGACTCATATAAAAGCGTAAAAATCCTGTTTTTATTTCTGTGTTGTTTTAAAATTTTATCTGTAAGCTTTAACAAAGCAGGACAATTAGTTTTATAGTACTAGCACCCTAACAAAAAGACTTCATAATAATATTAATATTATTGAATTCCAGGATTTCTTGAAGAAATTGAATGCTTTCATTCAATTTTCTTATACTCATGAATTGAAATGAATAGTGAAGGAAAGGAGAAAGAAAGAAGAAAGATGTAAGATGGATGTTTTGAGTAGATAGGGAAATATTGAAAGTAACAACTTTTTAAGTCTAGAGTTTAAAGATATAACTTCCAGACGGATACAGATTCCAGGATAAGAAACAGACAAAGAAGGGAACATTGGGGCAGATATAAGGTTTCTGCTGGATTAAAATGTCCATGTATCCATAGATACTAATTCTTAATCCAAGAAGTGTTTAAATTTTTAAAAAATCAACTGGTATTGTCAATACCAAAGCACCAAAGATGCAAACAAACTGAAAAAGTGAAAATTAAAGCAGATAGAATTGGCAGAATGCTAATAAAAAGGGCTTAACCGTCATAAAAATGCCTAAATAATTGTCAATATTGATTCTGAGTATCACACTTCAATTTATTATTATTGTTTCATGGGAGAGATTAAATATAGGATGAGGACAGCTGTCCATGGAATCGGTTATCTCATATTTTGGTGAATCATTCAAACTCATTTTTTCAGCCATTTGCCTCATATTTATTACAATTCCTTTGATTAAAATTTATTCTGAGAGGTCTTTACAGTTTGGGGTTCGGAAAAAACAAACAAACAAACAAAAAAACAAGTTACTTGGTGTAACCAGAAGTCCCAAAAGGTCTGTATAAATTTCCCATGAAGAGTTTTGAATTAGGAGTTTTCAGGCAGCTACAAACATATTGGATTTATGAGACATGGAACTGAATAATTGAAAGTCACAGAACTTGATTCCTCATCTGAATTAAGTGTTGGGAAAAAGTACTTATTAGTCTTCAATACTACATGAGCAGTTAGAGTGGCAGCAAAAAAAAGGCAAAGTAATTCTAGTGTAAGAATATTTCATATGCACTAGAAGATATGCTCTGCTTCTATTACTGTGAAAAAACCTGCCTACATATCTTGGCCTATCCAGTATGTGGAATGAAAATATTTGTTAGCATTTGTCAACAATCAGAGCGAAATACACAGATACACAGATACTTAAGGGCAACAAAAATTTGTCTTGCTGGTATATTTTTTTCAATGTGCTAAAAATGTTTGAATCAGTAATTCTAAAAGCTCTAATTGTGGTATTGGATTTTATGGTTAATACATTTTATTATTATGGAATCTAAAGTTTAAATGTTTATTTTTATTCCAGATGCAACATAGACACACCCATACCATACACACATACGTACACAACACACATACATACTTTACACACTCATATCCACAAGTAGAGGCATTCTCGCAAATGCTTTAACACAAATTTTACTGGATAGACCAGACAGAGGAGCTGGCTTGGTACTCTTAATTTGAAATATGTAGCTCCATCTCCAAACAAGGAGGGGCAAAAAATAAGCACAATTCAAGGAAAACCATTATATATTGTGTGTCTATAAGGTGCTATATATGGTGCTGAAAAACATACGCATTATCTCATTGGTTCTATCATTAATATACTGATAATTTAGGGGAAATTCATACAGTTCAATTTACAGATTTGTTTCTTTCATACAGCTTAGGTTACATCATTCTTTTATATAGCTAAGGTTACATCATTTCGGCAACTTCTATGTTAATTTCTTTCAGAATTTAGAAAATGTTATGTCACTTTTCCCATAATTCAAGCAAGCTAGATATCTCTTGTGCAATATTACATAAACTTTTCCCAATAACTTTTCTTTATAACTGTAGTCCTAAGAGCTGCCCGAAAGAAAAGGAAAAAAAAAATCTTGGTTGTGGTTATGTAATTTAGGGAAGGACTCTATCTATCTATCTATCTATCTATCTATCTATCTATCTATCTATCTATCTATCATCTATCTATATCTTTCCTGAAGACTCAAAATAGATATTTATATTTTAAGGCATCTGAGGAAAGCTTTGTTTAAAAATAATCACAACAACAACAACAAAAGTATATTTATTTATTTATCATAAAGCTCTCTGATATGCTGCTTACCCTTTACTTAACTTCAATTTTCAATTACATGTGATATATATATATATATATATATATAATGTATATATATATATATATAATGTATATATATATATATATATATATATATATAAAGAATAAATGATACAAAAATGAAACCAACCCACAGAGAACAAGTTGATGGTTTTCAAAGGGGAGGGGGCCAGGAGGGTGGAGGTTGGGAATTTAAAAACAGAAAATGAAAAATGGTGAATGGGTTTATTACTTAAGTTTTCATTTTAATAGAAATCCCATGTCTACATATATTTATCACATATCATCCAAACCAGCATATCATCTTTGGTTCCTTTAAGCCTCATGTAGCTCTCCTTGGAGACAAAGTATCTTAAACCACCATCCATTCTTTCTAATCCTCACATATAATTGCCAAGTTCCCATTGTATTTTACACATAAATGACTTTTTTATGCTGCCTTTTCTGACAGAAATCTCTGGCAAATAGTTTTGACAAATGCATGCTCTTAGGTAATCACCACTTCACTGCGATATAGAACAGTTCCAATAGCACCACATATTCCCGTGTGTGGTAGATTTGCAATCACTCTTTAATATTTGTCTATTTTTTTTCTCTCAGTTATGTACTTGCTTTATGTATTTTGAGACTTTATTATTAGGTTCATAAAAATTTATTACTACAACCTTTTCTTTGTGAACAAACATTTTAATAATTATTACTATCCTTTATTTCCAGTGATATTCTTTGTTATGAAATCTAATTTTCTAATATTAATATAGGTACTCAGCTTTCATTTTATTAGTGTTTGAATGATATTAAAAAATAATTTTACTTATTACTTATATCTGTCTAGATACTTAAAATGGGATTCATGTAGACATCATGTAATTGGGTATTGTCTGCTTTCAACTGTTCATTTTAGACTTATCACATTTAATGCAATTACTGATTTGATGGGATATGTTTTGATGTTTTCTACTATTTTATTATTTGTATCTATTTATATTCTCAGTTTTTTTGTTCTCCTTTTCCCTTTTCCTGCCTTCTTTTGAATTATTTGAATATTTAAGTATTCTATTTTTTAAATTAAAATTTATTGGGGTGACAATGGTTAGTAAAATTACATAGGTTTCAAGTGTACAATTCTGTAATACATCATCTATATGTCACATTGTGTGTTCACCACCTAGAGTCAGTTCTCATTCCATCATTGTATATTTGACTCTTTACCCTCCTCTACTATTCCCCCTCCCTCTTACCCTCTAGTAACCACTGAACTATTGTTTGTGTCTGTGAGTTTTTGTTTCTTTATTTGTTTGTCTTGTTCTTTTGTTGCTTTCAGTGTTATATCCCTCATATCAATGAAGTCATATGGTTCTTGACTTTTTCTGTATGACTTATTTCACGTGGCATAATAACCTCAAGATCCATCCATGTTGTCGCAAATGGCACTATTTCATCTTTTCTTTTGGCAGATTAGTATTCCAGTGTGTATATATACCACATCTTCTTTATGCAATTATCTATCGAAGGACACATTGGTTGCTTCCATATCTTGGCCACTGTAAATAAAGCTGCAGTGAACATTGGAGAACAAATATCTTTATGGATAAATGTTTTCAGTTTTTTTTGTAGATATCCAGGAGAGGGATTGCTGGGTCATATGGTAATTCTCTTCTTAATTTTTTGAGGAACCTCCATACTGCTTTCCATGGTGGCTCCACAAATCTGCATTCCCACCAACAGTGTATGCGGTTCCTTTTTCTCCTCAGCCTCTCCAACACTTACTTGTCTTGTTGATGACAGCCATTCTAACCAGTGTGAGGTGATATCTCATTGTGATCTTTACTTGCACTTCTCTGATGATTAGTGATGTTGAGCATTGTTTCATATGTATGTTGGCCATCTGTATGTCCTCTTTGGAAAAATGTCTCTTCAGGTCCTCAGCCATTTTTTAATTGGGTATTTGTTTTGTTGTTGATTTGAATTAGTTCCTTATATGGTTTGGATATTAGCCCCTTTTGCTATCACCATGTGCCAAAATTAACTCAAAATGGCTCAAAGACTTAAACGTAAGACCTGGAACAATAAACTGCATAGAAGAAAACATAGGTACTAAACTTATAGACCTTAGGTTCAAAGGAGATTTTATGAATTTGACCTCACAGGCAAGAGAAGTAAAAGCTAAAATAACTGAATGGGACTGTATCAAACTTAAAAGCTTCTGCACAGCAAAAGAAACTATTGACAAAACAAAGAGGCAGTTGACCAAATGGGAGATTTTCCTATTTTGTTTTACACATTAGCACTTACGTATATCTCATTAGATTTAATTTTTTACTCCTTATTCTTGGGATCACAGTTTCGATAGCTCACATTCTCCATCTACTTCCAGTTAACATTTTACTGTCTCAAGTAAAATTTTGAAGCCTTGCAACCATTAACCACCCCACATCAGCTAACTTTTATAATTTCAATATACATTACATCTACATACGACAAGTATGTTCATGACAAGTATGTTCTGACAAGTAATTTCTCAAACTTGTTGCAATGATGTTGCTAGTTTTTTTTGATATCTGAGGGATTATTCATTAGGAATTTGTACCAACTGGATGAACAGTTAACCAAGTTCACTATTTGGAAGTGCTGAAAATGCTGCATGAAAAAGTTAAGACGACCTGAACTTTTCGACAATTACTGGCTGTTGCATCATGGCAATGTACCAACTCACACAGCACTGTCTGTGACGGAGTTTTTAGCCAATAAACAAATAACTGTATTGGAACATCCTCCCCACTCACCTGGTCTGGCCCCCAATGATTTCTTTTTTACCCGAAGATAAAGGAAATATTGAAATGAAGATATTTTGATGACATTCAGGAAATCAAGGGTAATACGACTACATCTCTGATGACCATTCCAGAAAAGAAATTCCAAAATTTCTTTGAAGGGTAGACTAGGTGCTGACATCAGTCCATAGCTTCCCAATGGGGATACTTTGAAAGTGATCATAGTGATATTCAGCAATGGGGTATGTCGCACTGTCTCTAGAATGAGTTCCGAACTTAATTGTCTGACTTTGTACATCAAAAGTCATGCCAAATTACATTATTTATTTACACATGTATAGATATATTTACATATAATTTAGTGAATGCATGCATTTGTTTATTGTGCCTTTAACAGTGACACATATTTTTAAAATTTAAGACAGAAAATATTTATATCTCAAAGTCTCCAATATTCTGATTTAGGTCTCTACCATACATGCACAGCTCAGGGGTCTTATGAGGATTTATACACACAATTAGATCCTTTCCTCAGCTCTTTCTTCTCTACCTTAATCTCCACACTCCTTCCTGCAGAGTTCCCTTGATGAGGTTCTTCTGGCTGACCATAAACACAAGATTTCTATCAGAGATAAGCCATCCACCTTACTGTTTTGCTGTGCAGCTCTAAGATTCAAGACTGCTCTCCATGTGAAACCACAAGATTAAAAAATAAACAAACAAAAATACTCACAAGAAATAATGAAATTCTTCCCTTTCTGGGCATCTTTTCTTAAGTATTTAAGTATCCCTTTTACAATCTAATTTTTTTGTTTATTTTTTGAAGTCACAGAAAGTGGTTGCGTTCTGTGATTATTTGTAAATCAATGGGAGAGATTGGCTGTAGTTGAGCTTAGTTCACCATGATGGAAGCAGACCACATTTTTAATTTTTATGTAGTCAAATATATCTGTTCATTTTTACTCATGCCTTTTGGGCTTCCTGTGGTAATTCAGAAGTCCTCAAAAACATAATCTAGCTATTTCTTTTTAAAAGGTATGCTAAAATATTTACTAGATTAGATGACTACACATAAACCCCCTTGTAAGTAAAAAAAAAAACTGTTTTTGCATTTTATATATATATATATGTGTGTGTGTGTGTGTGTGTGTGTGTGTAATTTCAGGTATAAGTTGTCTAAAAATGCATTTAAATGGATATTTGATATATAACTATTTTGAATTATTTTATTGATACGATTTGGATCAATAAATACACTGGTTTTTTATCATACTCATAATAATATCAAATACTAGATCACTTCTTTAACATGTGTGTATAAAAATTGATATTTCAGAGGATTCTCTATATAAATTACTTATCCTGAAGTTTTGTATGTATTTTTTTTTTTAATTTATCTTAGATTACGGAATGAACCACAGATTAGTCCTATGCATGTTATATAGTTCAATGAGATTTTTACTAGGAAAGAGTTACTAATTATATTGAAATATTTCTGAAATCTTTAGATATCATAATACTATAAGTCCACATGGTAATTACATAATTACAAGCTGTCAGTATACGATTGCTGATACTTGTAATATTTTATAATTACACAATTTGGCACGATTACAATTATAAAAAGAGTACATGGTAAGTGACTAAAATTATGTTTTAGTTTTTCAGAGACAGAAAACTGTGTTCTAAATTAAGACAAGGAACAAAATGTGTAATTTCATCTGAACAGGCAGTAGAAGAGAATACATATGGATAACGCATTTTCTCTCAAAATGTGGGAAGATTAGATTTTTGTCTTTGTATGACACTTAGCAGTTAAGATTGTATCTACCTGACTGAGCTTATGCATAATATATTAAAATGTGTGGAATACAATTACTCAAACTTTGGTTTTATGGAGAAATTATTAACTACTTAGACTTTTTTTTCCCACTAATTTGATGTTATGTTGGCATTTTAGAGACATAAATGATCTAAAAAGGGGGAAAAATGATAAAGGTGACCTTAGCATTGATATCTGCATGTTTTATATTCCCCTCATGAAACTAAGAGTCCATTAATAACAGGAAATGAGATTTTCTATACAAATCCTACTTGACCTTTGACCTTTTATGGTAGATGAAGAGGTTGGTATACTTTTAAATAATAATAATTAAATTTTCAAGTATGTTGTATTCAAAGGCAACTGTATGATACTAGCATGACGATTTACAGAGATCAAGTATCACAAAGAATATTGGCTCTTCTAAAATGATATTCATTTCTCTTTAGACAAACAAAAGATTCATTTTATATATATATATATATATATATATATATATATATATATGGAATACATATATATATATATATATATATGGAATACATATATATATATATATATGGAATGTTTCAGTGTTTAGTCAAATAATGATTAATTATGATCAGTTTTTTCTTTTAAGATTTATTTCAGCCAGTAGGACTAAACCTTACCCCCAAACTCTCACCAACATTACCTCAATGGATTCCTTAAAAGATGACATAAAATTGTGTCAGACACTGTGGTGAGTATTCTGTATTCCTTATGTCAGTGAGAGTAAGTAGTACTCACCTTACTCACAACAATGCTGTGGTTGAACCCATCACCTGAAAGGTTAGTCAAGATAGTAGACGATGTGATTTCATTGAAAAACATTATAAAGAGATTTTATAAAGTATTAATACTTAACTAATATATTTTAATCAACATCACAAACTTATTTTTGTTGTTTAAGTCTAATTTTTTCACTTTTATCTATTTTTCTAGAATAGATCTGCTACGGTCTAAATATTTATTTTCCCCTAGGTCTCATTTTGAAATTCTAAGTTCAAAGGCGATAGTATTACGAGGTGAGGCTTTCAAAAGGTGATTAGGTCATGAGGGTAAAGCTCTCCTAAATAGGAGTAGTGCTCTTATGAAAGAGACTATACAGAGCTCCATGCCCTTTCTGATATGTGAGGATACAATGAGGAGTCTGCAATCTAGAAGAGGGCCCTCAGCCGACATGCTGGCACCCTGATCTTAAACCCCCTGGCTCCACAAATGTGAGACATAAGTTTCTTTTTCGTGTAAGCTACACAGTCTGTGGTCTATTATTATATCAGTGTAAATGAACTAAGACAACATCCTTATCCCATTTTGTTGAATTTTTTAGAATGTAGTTTAACATATGCAAGATGACTATAGTGAATGGAAGTGGAATGTTTGTTTTTTTTTCTTTTTTCTTGTCTCTTTGTTTTTAATAAATGCTAGATACATACAAATTCCAATTACCTGAATATAGACGAGGTTTTTATTTTAAAGATAAAGCAGTTTTTTTTTCTTTTTTTAATACACATAAAAGTCAGTGACAAAGTCGTTATGTGTGTTGCTATTTTGTTTTGTTTTGTTTTGTTTTTAGTTCATAGTAAGTCTGAGCTCAACTCTTTTCATGATCCCAACATCGAACTTATGTGTAAGATCTATAAGCAGGAAATCATTTTATAGAGACTGGAAATTGGTCAGAGAAAGTAGTCATGATCTTACAATTATTTAATATTGCTTGCATATTTTTTTAATTAAAGTTTATTGAGGTGACAATTGTTAGTAAAGTTATATCGGTTTCAGGGGTACAATTCTGTAATACATCATCTATATATCACATTGTGTGTTCACCACCCAGAGTCAGTTCTCCTTCCATCACCATGTGTTTGATTCCTTTTACCCTCATCTACCACACTCCTGTGCCCCTACCCTCTGGTAACCACTAAACTATTGTTGGTGTATATGAGTTTTTGTTTCTTCATTTGTCTTGTGCCTTTGTTGTTTTCAGCTTTATATAACACATATCAGTGAAATCATATGGTTCTCAACTTTTTCTGTCTGACTTACTTTGTTTAGCATTATAATCTCAAGATCCACCCATGTTGTCACAAATGGTACTATTTCATATTTTCTTATGGCAGAATAGTATCCCATTGTGTATATATACCACAACTTCTTTACCCAATCATCTACCTATTTTTTTAATACAAATTCTAGCCATGGAAAGCACTTTTTGAACAGTTCTATTCCTGAAGGCAAATTATCGCATATAAAGTTTACTAGGAAACAATTATATTTAAATTATGACACTGAAGATCAAACTTTCAGCCCATGAACACACTATATACATGCGTATTTTCTGATGTTGAAAATTTATATATATATATATACTTTATATATTTATGTATATATATATTATATACATACACACACACACTCACACACACACACATACATACATACATATATGGTGATGCTCTAAATTAAAAAGTAGTCAAGAACAAGATTTTAATATGAAAGGTGCTTTTCTTTTCTAAATTTAACATTCGCAATGTTTAAAACGCATGACCTTTTGATCTTGGAAAAATTTTACATTATGGTTAGTATAGTTATTTTAGAGTGTTTGTTGTTGACTTTGAAGGTGTCAAATTGATGCTGAATGCATAATATTAACAAATAATAAATCATGTAATTCTGGAAATCATCTGTGTTCCCCTCAGTGGATGATTACTGAATTGAAAATAGCAAAATAAATAATACTTTTAGTGAATTAATTTAGAAATAGTATTGTATTGAGTATGCCAAATAACTCCTTTGACCTGGACACATTATATTGTGTAGTATTTTACATATAAGATATCTAAAAATGTTCCAGGGACCCTGAATGATTTTGGAGAAGGAAAATGGTGAATAAAGACTGAAGGTGTACCCTTCTGGTTTGGATTTGCAAAGGAATTTTCTGATGTTGAAAAATAGGATTAAGACTTATTTCAGAAACATAAGAGATGTATTTTTCCCTATTCACAGAGACTTTGTTAAGTACAGCTAAAAACCCTGGATATTGTATACAAAACAAACAAAGAAGGTTGGAAATTTGAGAGGAAAGAAACAGACCTCCCAGCAACAGTTGTAGTGAGGAACAAGAGTTCCCTGTTTTTGTTTTTTTGCTTGTCTGTTTTTTTCATATATACCAGACTTGGAGCTGAAGAAGCTAGCAACCTGAAAATGTCCACAGGCATAGGTAAAAGAAACACCAACAAAGGATGCTCTCTCCAGCAAAAGAAACTGGAGAAGGACAGCTTAACAAGACAGGAAACATTTAGAAAATACTTGTTTTACATCAAGGAAACATGACAGAGAAACTGTGACCCCAACCACATCAATACAGGCCATAAGGGAAGCCAAGATTTCCATTCTTAGTAGGCTTCAGTGAAATGTCTGAACACCTCACAGGGGGTAGTGTCAGATAAGAAAATGTAAAGAGCCAGGACTTTTATCCCCATCACCCCCATGAGCTGGTTAAAAAAAAAAAAAAAAAAAAAAAAAAAAAAGTTAAAAAAAATACATATATATATATATATATATATATATGTATTTTTTTTTTAATTTTATGTATATGGTGTGATTATTGGAGGCCATGCAGGTAGCCCGGAATCTCAGAGAGTCAGGACTTTCACTATTTTCCAGCAGTAATTTCACCCTCAGCATAGTGTCAATGGAGACCATACAGGGAATAAGAAGTCCAACCTCCACCTAGCAGTAATTAGAGACCCTACACCTAGAAAGCAATGGAGGCCAAGTGGGGAACCTAAACTGCTGTGTCTATCTTGCAGTGACAATGTGGAACTTTCCCTTCCCCTATTAAAGTGATATCAATGAAAAGTCAGCTAAGAGGTAAGATTTAGTTAAGATCTAGAGTTTCAGAATACAGTACAGAAGTATCTATGCTTAATAAAAAATAACTTGCCGTACAAAGCATCAGGAAGTATCAAAATGTATTCCAAACACCAATTGATAAATGCAACACTGAGATGACAGAAGTTTTAGAATTAGTTGACAAATATTTTAAAGAGTTATGGTAAAAATGCTTCAACAAATAATTTTGAACACACTGAAAACTAACCAAAAAAAGAAGGAAAAAAAAAGAAAACCTTTGGTAATGCAGTGAATTGGAGAGTTCCAGCGAGAAAATACAAGATAAGAAGAATTATGAAAAGTTTAGAACTAAACAAATGAGAGAAACAAAAAGTTTGATGGATGGATTCAACAGCAAAATACAGGCAATACAAGACAAAGTAAACCAGCAGATAGAAAATAAGACATTTTCCAATCTGAATGACAAGAATGATAAAATAGACTAAAATAAAACTAACAGATTATCAAGATCTATGAGACTATATTAAATGATGTAAAATCTGTTTCATTAAAGACCCAGAAGCAGAGGAAAAAGAGGGTGAAGTGAAAAAAAAAAAAAAGTACTCAAAGTAATAGTAGATGAAAGCTTTCCATATTTGGGAAGAGATATAAACATACATATTCAAAAAGTTATTCAAAAATCAGAGAGTCATTAGAAACTCTTAAATGTGTTTTATTTATCACAGTTGGATTTATAAGAGTTACTGAGAAGGTTCAGAAATCCTCATTTGCATGGGGCCTCTTCCAAGGAATGGGAGGGCCCTTGAGTGGGTTTGGATGGAGTTTAAAACTCCAGTTGGTCAAGACTGCTCTCTCTTTCTATCCTAATAGCTCCACTTTCTAATTCTCCCTTGATAGTTAAATGAATCAAGGCTATTTTGTGATATGGCAAAGGAGCATTTATGTGGGAGCACATTTAGTTTGGTTTTAGTGAGAGATCCTTATGTAGTCCGCACCCACTTTTGTGAGTAGTTATTGCTCGCTTTCCAAGTAGAGGGATTGCACCCAGAATACCCTTGTCACTCACTGAGCCAACTCTCCTGGCATCATAATACAAAATAGAGAAGACAATAATGGTACAATCATATCAACATATCCTAAATCTCATTATAAATCTATATGAATTGAAGGAGAAATATGATCTGAAAGATATGGTCCCAGTAGCAATTCTGCGGCAACTTTTCCAATTCTCAGACATAAAAAAGTTGTAAGGGGAAGATTAGGTTCCTCACAAGACCAAGTCAAATGAAACTCCTCTCCTGTCAGAAAAATGTCACATTCATAGACATAGACAATAGTTCAGTGGTTACCAGAGGGTAAGGGGGGTGGGGGATGGGAGATGAGGGTAAGCAGGTTCAAACATATGGTGATGGAAGAAGAACTGACTCTTGGTGGTGAACACATGAGATATAGATGCTGTAATACAGAATTGTACACCTGAAATTTCCGTAACTTTACTCACAATTGTCACCCCAATAAACTTAAAAAAAAAAAAAAAGAAAAATGTAACATAAACAATCATGAAGACACCACATATTTTTCTTTTCTTTTTTATGGGAATTTCCTGAAATAAAATCGACATTTCCAGGGTTAGCAGGGTACATATAGAGCAATACTACAGACAACAAATATGTTGGTGTATAAAGTTATGTTTTATGCAACCCAAGTAATCACGATTGTTTTACAGAGTACTTGACATATGTTTTCATTGTTTGGATAAGTAGAGTGGTTAAAGAAGAAACTGTCTTGCAGATTGTATCTGAAGTATCAATATGACCCAAAGAAACAAGTGTTCCACTAATAAAACTTGTACACATATTCATCAGTAATTCAACATAAGAAAATTTTGATTACTCTTAATAGATTAATACAATCCATTTTAATTTTAAAATTTGTTACAATTGTTTTCTGTAACTAATTTAGAATCAATTTTGTATTTTCAGAATTACTGGAATTCAAAATTATCTTCAGAATTCAAATGTGATGGAAAGGAAGAATCAGAGTGGAAATAAAACAAACAAACAAACAAAAATGAAATATAAAGAAAATACGTATGACATTTGTCATCTGTTAAATATTCTTATTTACTGTAAATGACTTTTACTCTGTAAAATAAGCATTCACATGTACTAATTTCATATTTGTTATTCTGAATCATTTTATTCTAAAAGAGGTCTTACAAATTATATAAGCATTACTCCCACAAAACTTAGATCCAATTCTGTCAATTATGTTTCAGGTCTGGTATTAATAATAAAATTAATTTTTAAAATTTGACTGACATTAATTCCATTATGATAATGATAGAAAAACCACAGTAACATTAATGAGTTAAGAGAAATGGAAGGTTTTGCACATGAAATGAGTGTTAATTACATTTGTTTGACATATCTGATTATAATTTTCCTAGAATTCTCATTATAACACAAGAGGAAATCAATCATAGATAAAAATAAAAGACACATATAATTAGTTTTTTAATTCACATGAATTATTTATGTATCTTCAATTTCTCCTTAACTTAGAAAAATGTTTTTAAATTATAGTATTCGTTATTTATTAAACATCTTAAGGAAAATTCTAAATTCAAAAGTTAAAAATATGCTGCATATTTTAAGCAGGAAAGTTATAAATTATAGTAATTAAATTACGAACTACTGAATACTTGATTAATTTAATTCAATACTCTATTTTAAAATCAAGTATAAATTATTAGGAATGCCATACCTTAAATAAAACATTTTCTAGTTCTTTAAAGTATTTTCTAATTGTTTATTTTTTCCTTTAAAATCTGAAGAAGCTCATTTGATAGTAAAAATGGTTTGCACTATAAGTAGTGCTGTCTATGTTTTTCAGAACTAAAACAACTTAGAAGCGTTCACAATTCAAAATTAAATCTGCAACTTTTCAGAAATCTCTCATTTCCATTGCTCCATATATATTTCATTATGCTGACCTACTTTGAAACCATCTTGAAAGAAGAGCTGTGAAAACACCTCCGTAGCTATGAGCTGCATGACATTTAAAAGTACTATTAAGTTCAACAAGGTTATATTGGAGGAATTGTCAAGAATAATTTAAATATAAAAATTGATACGGACAGGATAGTAAAAAAGATTATTTATCTTTTATTTTTTGATGTGCTTTTATTGACAGGTTTTAAAACATGACATAATAACCAACCTAAAGATTCTAAAAATCAAATGTATTGAACAAGCATTCTTTTAAAATGTGGCGATATTTAATGGAAATAACCCAGACATTCATCAATTTTATGCTCCGTGGTACTACATTTAGCAGATGTTCTCATTTTTAACTCCTCATTTATTTAATTATAATTTCATTCTCACTTCTCTGTGTCAGTTTAGTTATATTTTTTATCCTGAGCATTTATATACCTCTAAATTTTATTGGTTAAAATATCTAAGTTTTTAAGGTTTTCATTTTACAGCAGTCAGTAAATTTTGTGATTATACATGTTATTGTATGAAATGATTACTTTTATAAAATGCATAATTAAATATGGAGTTCAGAAATTGTGGGTCCCAGATCTTATAAGGGAACTTGGCATGACATCAAAGATATCACTTAAGCCTCTCCAGGTTTCAGATTTTCTCAAATGTAAAATGAAGATGTTGGTCTAGAGCTCAGGAGAAAACTATCAGTTTTTTAGAAGTCACATCCTTAACAATTTTACACAGTACCAAAGCAGCGTTAAATAAATTAAATGCTATATAACAACCTCTGATTGCTCAGAAGTTTCACATGGTACCATTTTTTTTCATTAGAATCTACTAAGTAGATAAAAATCTCTAATTTTTTACGTGCAACAGACATTATCAGATCTGCCCAGATCACATCTGATCCCACTTATCATTTCCTCGTATCCATCCTCCCATTTCTGTGCATTATTGTTTCTAATATACTTGTACTTGACTCTCTTCAGAGAACTGCTGCAGCCACTGGGGAAACTGCTGCAGCCAAAGGGCAGGAGCTCTGGGCTGGGAAGTTTCCTCCCCTGCAGAGCTCCGGGCAGTCCTTAGCCACTCACTGCCCAGTCAATAAGTGGGTGGTGCTGTATGAAAGTCCTCCCTGCCAAATGTGGACAGGACAAACCCTACAGCAGAATTGATGCTCTAGGATTCTCCTGCAGGGACAGCCTATAGGTAGTATTTTGCCTGAAATGGAACTCATGCTTTGCTTCCTCCTCTCCTCTCCTCTCCTTTTCTTTTTTTTTTTTTTTTCCCCACTCCCTAAACAGTTTCTCCTGGAGAAATTTCTTTATTAAATCATTTGTGCAGGACACTCAACTCAATATTAGTCTCTGGGGAATTCAAACTAAATCACCACATTCTATAATCATTGGTTCATCTGTTTCAATTCTTTATGTGTGTAACATATAACTTCGCCTCATAGAAAATTACAGACAACTCAAATTTTACAGAAGATGTATATGTTCTTATTTAATTTTTGGATTGGCTTAAATCAATTTACCTAACAGAGGGTTATTATCAATATATTCTATTAATACTGTTATTAAGTTTTATTTGCACTTGTGTTTTTTTTTTAATTTGTGGGGTCTTTTTAAGGGATAATTCTCAGTAAGAGTTCACAAAACTGTGAATGTTTGACTTGATCTGTATTTCAGCTGTCTAACTAAAAGATGCCATTGATAATTGTGTTAAAATTTAAAGGCAATGTGTTGGATACATACCATAGAATGTTTACAGCTGTTAGAAATAAAGGTTAGAGGAAAACATAGAAATAGGGGCAGATCTAAAAAACCTGGTTTTCAGTGAAAAAAAAAAAAAGAAAAAAGACAAGATATACAAGGTCTAACAATTAAGTTCACAAACTCACCTTAGAAAATGTGCTACATACTTCATTGCTGAATATCACTACGGTCACCTTTGAAGTATGCCCCTTGGGAAGCTATGCACCGATGCTAGTGCCTAGTGCACCCTTCAAAGCAATTTGGGAACTCTTTTTCTGGAATGGCCATCAGAGCTGTCATCGTATTACCCTTGATGTTCTGAAGGTCATCAAAATGTCTTCCTTTCAATATTTCCTTTATCTTTGGGTAAAGAAAGAAGTCATTGGGGGCCAGATCAGGTGAGTAGGGAGGATGTTCCAATGCAGCTATTTGTTTACTGGCTAAAAACTCCCTCACAGACAGTCCACGTGAGCTGGTTCATTGTCGTGATGCAAGAGACTTGAATTGTTGGCGAAAAGTTCAGGTGTCGTCTAACTTTTTCATGCAGCCTTTTCAGCACTTCCAAATAATAAACTTGGTTAACTGTTTCTCTAGTTGGTACAGACTCATAACGAACACTCCCTCTGATATCAAAAAAGGTTAGCGACATCATTGCAACAAGTTCAAGAAAATAACTGTCAGACCTCGTATAATATAATATTTACATAAATGATGCACATAAAACAATATGTAACGATTTTGCAAGAAATCATATAAAAAGCCACCCATTCAAACTTAAGAATCATTGGAAGTGGAGGTGGGGAGAAGGATAAAATGAAATCAATCAATCCATCAGTCAATCAATCAATAAAATGATAGACAGAACTTGCACAGATCAGTGACTGAAATATGCCGTTAACTGAGGGGGTCTAATTATCTTAATTCACTGGAGGTTCAATTTGATAAAAACAACCTGGAACAATTTTCTAGAATTGAAGGGAAGGAAACAGAGGGATTATAAGAAAATATGTGATGAAAACAAGGAACAAACATGAGATACTCGAGATCTGTTATGGACTGAATTGTGCCTGCCAAATTTATCTGTTGAAACGCTAATTCCCTATGTGACTATACTTGGAAATAAGGCCTTTTAAGAGGTAATTAAGGTTGAATGAAGCCGTAAGAGTAGAAACCTAATCTAACAGGAATGGCGTCCTTATCAAAAGAGGAAGAGACATCATTGTCACATAGGCACAGAGAAATAACCACATGAGGAGGACACAGTAAGAAGAGCATGGCCATCTGCAAACCAAACAGAGAAGCTTCAGTGAAAACCAACCCTCCCAGCACCTTCTTGATCTTGGATTTCCAGACTACAGAAATGTGAGAAAATAAATTTCTGTTGTTTCAGCCACCCAGTCTCTAATATACCAATTAATTTTCAATTAATGCTAACCTCTTTTTCTGAACTCCTTAAACTTTCCAAATGATTAGAATAAAATAGGGACAATACTTTCTGAAATTGGTTAGTTGGCTTTTCTCTTTTGCATTTCCCCATAACACATATTCTCCCTTGCCAGCCAAAACATTTCTCTCTCTTAAGTCTTGGTGAGGACCGAATGTTATGAGTTCTGATATAACTGGACTGCTAAGAGAAATAGTCAATATTCAGCTTTTGATTAGTAAGAGAGGATATTAGTATAGAAAGTACAATCTCTTTGAAAGTAAAGCTTATTGACAGAAAATAATTTCCTAAATTACTGTAATTTCATTTTAGCTCATCCTCAGTTAGGTCTGTCTAATTAGATACAGCATTTTATTAACATAGGAAAGAAATTAGGACATTACATGGAAGAAATAACCTCCCCACACCCAGTTCTTAGGGACAGTGGAAAGAAGACGGAAACCTGAGTAAGGCTATGAGTCAGGGTGACACATATTCCTGGCTCCCCAGGAAGAATGTCCCCGAAACAGAAGTGAGGTAAGAGAAAAAACGATGTGCTTTTGCCTGAATTCTCATTTGATTATCTGATGGCAACCTCAAAGGCAACTTTATTGAAGGTTGCCCTTCCCCCTTCTTTAATTTCAACTACCTGCATCCAGGTACAATATGGTGTGTGTGTGCGTGCCTGTGTGTCGGGGGGGAGGGGGGGAGAGGGAGAGAGAGAGAGAGAGAGAGAGAGAGAGAGAGAGAGAGAGAGAGAGAGAGAGAGAGAGAGAGATTACTCAGAAGGAAAGAAGGTCTGTGAGGAGAGTTTGAGTTTCTTTTTCCTTCATTTACCAAATGGAATAAAAGATACTCAAATTTCCTACATGCTCAGAGGAACCACCCTGAAAAGGTTTTACTAGAACAGGGTGCCATGGTGGTAGCTAAGTGATCCCTCAGCCTATGCCTCTTGAGATTATCACTGAAGCCCAAAACCAAATTAAAGTTACAATGCATAATATGTCAGGGAGAGTAAGAGCTGAAGAAGGTCCAACATGTCCAAGAGGATGGTCAATGGATCAAAGAATCTCTGAAAGACTAGACAAATATGAGAACACTACTGCATTTACAGAATTCAGCAACCGACACCAGAAGAATCCCTCTGCAGTATTCAGTATCATACCAGAAGTCTAAGGATGGAATCCAAGCAAATCAAACAAGAGTCACCAACTCAATAAACAGAACGCCAGGACTGAATAGTCCCCTCTATTGGGTCACTACCCACTGAGTATCTTAAATAAAAAAAAAAAATATTGAGTTATCCAAGAGACTCCTTATATTACTCACAGGGGAGTTTGCAGAAATAGACTAAAATTGTTTTTGTTCATTTGTTTGTTTGCTTTTCTCCAGTGTTTATCCAGGACAGGAATTCTGTAAAAAAAGATCTTATCAATTATTGGAAGTAAGATACTACAGTTACTTCACTAAACTACGTAGAGCATATGCACTTTTATAACTTCAGTATAAGAATATTCTCAGTTCTTAAATGGAAAGCTATGAAAAAACTCATAATAGGAAGGTAGTTATGTAGAGAAAACATTACATTGCCTAGACTTGTTTTATTATTATTTTGATTATCATTGCATTATTATTATTATTTGGTTCTGTGACTGAATATGAATGTACAGATCTCGAGTTTCTGCTAAGTATGTAAATATTATACAAAAACACTGAGTACTAAATTAGCAAAGTAAATTTTATAATAACAAAATTTAATGTTTCTTTAAAAATATCTCAAAAGTGTTTTATTGCTGGTGTGAGATATTCTATGTGCGTGTAAATTGGGCCTAAGTAGTACAGATATATCCTCAGTTTTTCAAATCTAAAAATGTTTTAAAAATCTATTTTATTTATAAAACACAAAAATGATGGGGGAGATAAACCATTGTAACTAACACTGAATTTCTACTTTTAAAAATAACTCCCATATTACCTTCCAATTATCCATCAAAAAAGGGCAAACAGACGTTTATTTGTTCATGTCTTATTATATTGCTATTTTAAAAGATTTTTAATTTAAAAGATGAAGTACCTAATGTATCATAAGTGATGTTACATAAGTTAAGTAGTCGCTGAGGAAGATAACATGATTATTCTAACAAGCAACCAATCAGACTGGAACAAACTGTTACTTCATTTTTAAATGGTACATATGTCAATCCATTAATTATTGGTAAATTGAAGGAACTTTTAAGGATACTTTGATATTTTTAAGTATTTTCCAATTTAAATGATAATAAGGTCATCAAATTTTCAATCCTAAAGGAAGACAGAGGACATTTAGTCTAAAAACACACAACTTTGAGAATTCCTCCTTCAGCACTCCTGACAGTCATTTAGTTGTCTATGGATAATTCCAAGAGTGGGCTTACACTGCTTCATTCATTCCCTTTTCTCTCCTCCTTCCTCCCCTTCCCTTATCTCTCTCTCTCATTCTCTTTCTGAAAATGATTACTACTGCCCTCTCTTGAGGCTAGATAAATATTAAATATGAGGATAAAAACAGGCTTTATTTATGCCTCCTTGTATTTTAGGATGGAAGATAAGTAATAAAGCAAGCATATATAAAGCACATTCATCAAAATGTAATGAGTGCTACAGGATGCCTGATTAGCAGAATATGTCCTAGAGTATTAACAAACTTGACACTTAAAGATAAGAATTAATACATCCAAAAGGCTAGTGAATCTTTCCCTCCTTCCATCCCTCCGTCCCTCCCTGTGATTTTATTTATTTATTTTTCTTTTTTTTCCCTCATTTAAGGCAACAGAAAGGGAACAGCTATTCATTCTTTTAAAAACATTTAATTTGGTTAAAAAGGCAACTTACAGCTTTGGTAAAAGTTCCTTGAAAACTTCTGTCTCTCTCTCTCTCTTTTTTTTTTCTTGTGGGATAATTTAGAACAAGTATGTGTACCCTTTAAGATGACACTATTTCCAATATTCAATGAGTTTATCACATCTCTTCTGCATTAACTTGCAAATTTGCTAGGACTGTCATAAAGAAATAATAACATAAACTTATTTTCTCATCGTTCTTGAGGCTAGAAGCCCAAGACCAAGGTGTCAGCAAAATTGATTTCCTCTGTGGCCTCTCTCCTTAGCTTGCAGATGGCCTCCTTCATGCTGCTATATACTCATAAATTCTCCCCTCTGTGTATGGACTTCCCTGGTGTCTCTTCTTATAATAACACAGTAATATCAGATTAAAGCCCCAGCCTAAGTGCCTCCTTTTAACTTAATTACCTCTTTAAAGACCTAAACCCAAATATAGTTACACTGTGAGGAAATGGGGATCAAGATTTCAACAAATGAATGTCTAAAGGGCCCAATTCAGCTAAAAACGCCTCTGCTTAATTTTCTCTCCTGCAGATCCTATCACCTCAGTCCTTTCAACAATTTGTGTTAGGGTTTTGAGGCTTTTTTTCTCCCTAGTGAAGCTACTTGTACACACATTTCCATTTGCTAGTGTCTCTTCTATAGGTATAACTGTACAGAGAAATCCAAACAACACTGATGACTGATGAGGAAACAGAAAGACTAACTCTTGTATCACAGGTATGTTTCATGGTGGTAAGCATAAACATGTGATTTCACTCAGGCTTGATTTTGAGTCCTTTAGCAGCGATGAAAGACATAAAAGAACACCAAGTCACTTGGCTTCTTCTGGAAAACAGAAAGTATACCAACATCATGTGGAGTATAATGTTTTCATAACACCTGCTTTTGGCTTGGTACATAGTGAATATGCAAAACTTAGTTACTTCTTTTCGTAATCACCCCTAGTATTGTAGCATATGTACCATGTTTTCCCTAAGAATTATGAAAAAACTCTTCCTATCCCTGCCCCACCATATTCACGTAACTGTAGTCAAGTCAAGCCTTCCAAACATTAAACATATTGTTTTCTTTTTAAACTTAAAGACAAAATTTGACCTATTTTTACTTACTTTTTACTGGTGTTCAATCCCATGATAATTATTTTTTTTTATATGAGGTCTGACAAGTTCGCGAACACTGTTGCTAACCTTTTTTGATATCACAGGAATTATTCATTATGAATTTGTACCAACTGGACAAACAGTTAACCAAGTTTACTATTTGGAAGTGCTGAAAAGTCTGCGTGAAAAAGTTAGACAACCTGAACTTTACGCCAACAATTCATGGCTCTTGCATCACAACAATGCACGAGCTCACATGGACTGTCTGTGAGGGAGTTTTTAGCCAGGAAACAAACAACTGTATTGGAACACCCTCCCTCCTCACCTGATCTGGCCCCTAATGACTTTTCTTTACCTGGAGATAAAGGAAATATTGAAAGGAAGACATTTTGATGATATTCAGGACATCAAGGGTAATACGATGACAGCTCTGATGGCCATTCCAGAAAAAAGAGTTCCCAAATTGCTTTGAAGGGTGCACTAGGCGCTGGCATCGGTGCATAGCTTCCCAAGGGGCGTACTTCAAAGGTGACCATAGTGATATTCAGCAATGAAGTATGTAGCACTTTTACTAGGATGAGTTTGCAATCTTAACTGTCAGCCATCATATACACATACTCTTTATATATACACTATACATACACACTAAACTAATATGTATATACACTATACATACACACTAAGAGTTTGCAATCTTAATTGTCAGTCTTCATACTCTTTATATATATACACTATACATACACACTAAACTGCATGAATTATACTATATATGTACACACACACACTCACACATACATGCACATTCTGACTGCATTGTGGAACATTGTGTTAACACCCTTCAATGGTATGCAGAAATTAGTTTTTGAGTAGTTATAAGAGACAAAGATATTCTAATCTGAAAAATACATCTTAATCTAAGGATAAAATTAACAAAAATGTAATTTTGGAGGCACTTTGAAATTTACCTCTCTGCCCTAGAGTTACAAATAAGTTCAATTATTTTTGAAAATCCAACACTTTCAAATGTTGACTGTGTCTACTTTGTAACCCCCTTGGGAAAAATAAACTTTGCAAAAGCTCAGATAGCCATGAGCTTGAGCAGGAGTAATGGGTATGATTTGACCATAGCCTGTGTGGACCACTCCCGCTTGATCCCTAAGAGGATGTGCCTCTTCAGGTTGGAAATCACTGATTTACCGAGAGATGAATGCATATTTAATAAAAGCAATTTAGTGCAAAGTTTATGAACATGGACTTCAGAATTGTGTGAATTTGGGGAATCTATTTAACCTCTCTGTGCCTCAATTTTCTGATCTGTAAATTGGGATAGTAATAGCACCAAAGTCTTCGAATGTTTTGAAGATTAAATGAGTTGATAAATATGAAGTACTTAAAATAAATCCTAGCACATAGTAAGAAGCAGTCGTGTGTTTACTGTTCGCTATTATCATAGTACCTCAATATTATTCTTCCCTTCTGTGACTGCTTCTTCTTTTACAATCTCATTACTATTCATCTAATGCTTATTTGTTAAACGCTTGTTTGTTAAATGTTAAATGCACTGAGCTAAACCCTTTACATATTGTTAGATTATTTGTCTTTATAGGAACTTGGGAGGGTGTGTACTATTATCTATGTTAAGAAAACAAGGGAAAGAAAAAGCTTGTGAACTGCAGACCTGCTATGCTATACTTGCATGTGAATTTGACAAAGATAACAATAAAAAAAAATATTATTGTTTGTCTTTAAAGAATCTGTAGTGTTTCAAAGTGGATTTGGGCTGGAATAGAAATATCCAGGGCATAGTGTCTGAAACCAGATATCCTGGTTTGGAAATTTGTTCCATCCATTAATTAATTAACTGGTGGTCTGGACCAAGCCAGTTTTGCTTTCTGTGCCACAGGTTTCTTATTTGAGAATTAAGCAAGTTAGGGCTGTATACATGGAGATCAATGGATCAATATGTGCAAAACTATACAAACAGTTTCTATTACAGAGTAAGGCAGGCTACCATAACTCTTATCATGTTTCACTATTTTTATCTAAAGATGAATTTAAGAAAAGAATCAATGTATTTATTAAAAAATTGTCAAAAGAAAAATACTCTTTAGAATGTCCCACACTTTGCACAGATTTTTGTCATTTTCTCTGTGTATGAATTGCTTGCCTGTAATACTCATTAACTTTCTCTCTGCCCATCCGAATACTACTTAGTAATTGTCAACTTCTCCCATTTTGCTGTTTTGTTCAGACACACTATCCCATTCCTTCATATATGGTCTAAATAATTTCTCATATGACGATTTTGAACTGTTATTTTCATCGCTTATTGGTGTTAAAATTTTTAATAAATTTGTCTTTACCCTCTTAACTTTAAAGCAAACCTTTGAAGTTTACAATATTTTGTGTGAGGAAATGGATTGACTATGCTTTGATGACAAAAGTCTTAAAATCAAATACATTAGATTTTTATATGTAGTGTCAATTATTGTAGCATTCATTACTGATATGCTTATGAAATGATACTGTACTAATTGAAGAGAGAAATATATTTTTAAATAATAACAGTAGCAAGTAACAGTTGTTGCAGAATAACTTTCTTGATGGCCTATCTAGAAAGCTTTCAGAAACTTGTTTACTCTCCCAAACAAGATATTAAAAAATAAAGGCTCTCCGCCCAGAAATAAATCCATATCTATGTGGTAATTTAATCTATGATAATGGAAGCAAGAATTTACATTAGGGTAAAGACAGTCTATTTATTTAATAAATGGTGCTGGAAATTTTGGAAAGACATATGCAAAAGTATGAAGCTGGACCACCACATTACGCCATATACAATAATAAATTCAAAATGGATTAAAGATTAAATGTAAGATCTCAAATCATAAAACTCCTAGAGGAAAATATAGGAAGTAAATTTGCAGACATTACCCTTATTAATATTTTTATTGATATAACCCTTCAGCAAGGAAAGTAAGAGAAAAAATAAACATATGGGATTACATCAAACTAAAAAATTTTCTCACAATAAAGGAAACCATCAATAAAACAAAAAGGCTACCTACTGAATGGGAGAAGATATTTTTCAATGGTACACCTGATAAGGGATTAATATCCACAATTTATAAAAACTCATTCAACTCAACACCAAAAATAAAACAAAACAAAACAGAACAACCCAATTAAAAAATGGGTAAAGGACATGAAGAGAAATTTTTCTAAAGAGGATACACAAATGGCCAACAGATATATGAAAAAATGCTCAATCTCACTAATCATTAGAGAAATGCAAATAAAAACCACAATGAGACACCCTCTCACTCCAGTCAGAATGGCTATCCTCAATAAATCAACAAATAACGGCTGGCAAGGATGTGGTGAAAAGGGAACCCTCATGCACTGTTGGTGGGATTGCAGATTCGTGCAGCCACTATGGAAATCAGTATGGAGGTATCTCAAAACACTGGAAATGGAACTACCTCAGGACCCAGCAATTCCACTCCTAGGTATCTATTGAGAGATTCTCAAAACACTAATTAAAAAAATATATATGCACCCCTATGTTTAATGCTGTGCTATTCACAATAGTCAACACATGGAAACATGAAATGGCCATTAATAAATGACTGGATTAAGAAACTGTGGTACATTTATACAATGGAGTTATTCATCCATAAAGAAGAATAAAATCTTACCATTTGCAATGATATGGATGGACCTAGAGAACATTATACTAAGTGAAATAAACCAGACAGAGAAAGACAAATACCATATGATCTCACTTATATGTGGAATCTAAAGAACTGAATAAATGAGCAAACAGAAATAGTCTCAGAGACATAGAGGAAAAACTGATAGATGCTAGTTGGGAGTGGGTGGGGATGAGGGAGAAGATGAGGGGATTAAAAAGCACAATCGGTAGCCACAAGATTGCCACAGGGATACAAAAATTAGTTTGGGGAATATAATCAATAATGTTGTAAAGCTTTTGTAGGATATCCAATAGACACTTGTCTTATTAGGAAGACCACATCATGGATAGTGTAGATGCCTGACCCCTGCACTGTACACCTGAAGCTGACGAAGAATAACAATGAATGTCAACTATAATTTAATATATATATATATATATATATATATACACACACACACATATTATATGTAATATGTGTATATATAATTTATATATATACAAATTAATATATAATTTAATATATATATACATATACATAATATACCATATATATATATACACACACACACACACACACACACACACATAGTCACAGGATGTGGAGTACAGCATAGGGACTAGAGTCAATGTAATTGTAACAGCTATATACGAAGTCAGAGGGGAAGTACATTGGGGGAGAGGGTTATCACTTTGTGGGGGGTGTAGATGTCTAACTATTACATTGTTTTGTATACCTGAAACTAATTAAAAAACAGAAAAGAAAGAAAGAAAAAGAAAAGAAAGGCTCTCCAATGTTCCACCTTGTCTGCTCTTATATCCACCAATACAAGCTCAGTGCCTGGTATACTATAGAAATCGAGATCAAGAAATTGTTTAATTTAGAATGATATATATATATATATATATATATATATATAGATGTATATATATATATATACATATATATACATGTATATATTGTTTAATTTAGAATGATATATATATATACATGTATACATATATGTATACATGTATATATATATACATGTATATATAGATAGATAGATAGATAGATAGATAGATAGATAGATAGATGCCAACAAAATGTACACAAGTGGACACTTTGGTCAACGTTGAACAAGCAATAGTGTGCCGTAATCAGAAGTGCCTGGACACTTATGGTAATGGTAATCACTTTGAGCACCTCTTGTAATTGCAGAAGTCAAACATGACTTGTATTCATCTTTTCTTATCAGTATATATTATTACAATTTTAATAGTTTTTTTCCTTTCTTAAAATGTGTATACATTTTTTGGCACCGTGTGTGTGTGTGTGTGTGTGTGTGTGTGTGTACACACACACAGTGCAAATATACAGTGTGTATATACACTGTATATAATTATATATACTGTGTTTCCCCCAAAACAAGACCTAGCTGGGCCATCAGCTCTAATGTGTCTTTTGGAGCAAAACTTAATTAAGACCTGGTCTTGTACTATATTATGTTACATCATATAAGTTCCAGTCTTATATTAACATAAAACCAGGTCTTATATTAATTTTTGCTCCAAAAGATGCATTGGAGCTGATGGTCCGCCTAGGTCTTATTTTGGGGGAAACATGGTATCTGTGTATATGTGTATTTAAGTTTGAAATATATGTTTGAATATGTATTGAAAATCCAGAAAGAAAAAAATGTGTAATGTAGTAGAATGAAAATAAAACTTTGTAAATTAAAAATCATGCTTGTGCATGGTTATAAATTTATACTAATCAAATAGTAAATCCTTGGACCTTTTATATTCACTGATCCGTTTTCACATGTACATGTTTCCTTGTCTATAAAATGTGTTCAGTAGAGATTGTCTATGAGGACTCTGTTTCTCTTAAGAAAATTCTAACACATTCTATCAAGTCAGTATGTTTATTTGCTTTATAAATTCATTTCCTAAATTTCGTAATAGCCCTATCTCTATCTTCGAAGAAATAAAACTTTTTGTACTTTGGTTAAGAACTTTCAACATCTATAAAAATGTCTTATAAAAACAATATACTCAATTGAAATTCCCAACTCAATCAGATGATATCTTATTATGGAGAGAAAATTGCTTGTAATTCAAATAAAATCACCCATCATCACTATGATTTCTCTTTGCTGTGACCCACATCCTTATCATCCTAGCATATTACTCTGCCAAGTACCGAGTACTGTTGAATAAAGCCTTTCAGAAAAATCTTCACATATGGAACATATTTTTCATATCATTCTATTATAACAAAAACAAAAACAAAACCACATTCAGTAATTGTCTCTAATATGCATAATGCAATATCAATTTGACTATGTCATAATAATCTATTATGAAACCTAAAGCATAATTGATGATAGTTCTGCCCTCAAATGATATGGAAGATAAGTTACCTAAATTGGAACACACTGCTCCACTCAATATGTCAGGTGTCTTAGATTGCTGATTTCCACATGAGCATATACAGAACCCCTACTAAATATATCAATCTAAAAATATATGTTGGTATATTTAAAAATTACAATCATTATTTCAAAACTATGTATTCCAAGATCTGTAAAAGATACTTTTTTTCTTGCTTGCTATTGTTAATTGTAAATGCATCAGATGTAAATGCACCATGATTCATCTTTAGAGAATACATAGCCAAAGATAAAATGATTTTATTTACACTGCTTTTCACACAGCTGATATTAAACAAAACGAAATTATCTTCAGTATGAAAAATCTTAAGCTTATTCAGAGAATCTTCATCAATCTTATCCTTACAATATAGGTAGCCCCTTAAGGATTGTGACTTTTAAGAAAGCCAGCAGCCAAGAGTCGGGCAGCTCAGTCATGGAAGCAAGGAAATGAACGAAGACAGCATATTCTCATGCCATGTGGTGCCTGATGAAATGTAAAATGAGTAATAAAGGAACTTAATGCTCACACATTTTCTACCTTCACTCTGTCTCTTACATCAATGCCTCATGTTTTGACTATCATCTTCACCCCCACCCCATTTAAAACTTTAGAGTTGCTAAATTTTAATGTGGAGATCATTGGATTTCAGTACCTGAAGTGAAGATAATCTGTAATCATAGCAGATGTTACAGCAAGAACTGAATTAAAACATCCCTTTCCCATAAGATCTATTCTTTTTATATATCTGGACTAAGGACCTACATGCTGGTGTCTCTATCCAGAGAAGGTGTTTGTGGCATTACAAATTCAAGGTAAATTTCAATGGATATCAAATGCTCAATTTAACAGAACTGTTTGCAAAGTATCAAAATTTCTTTTGGTGATCATTCTGAGTAAACAAAATTTCCCAAGCACACCTTATAAAATCTATACTTATATAACACATTTAGATGAAACTCAGTTTTTTACTGTTTAACTGGTAAAATATTAAAATATGTGGCATAATTTGTACATTCAGATCATTTGTTACACGTTTTTTTCTGTCTTGGTTCATAGGAATAAACAGGAAAACAAGCAGCTCAGATTTAGTAACACAGGATGCTTTCTTGCATGACAGGCTTATGAACCCCTCTTACACGCAGGAATATAGAGGACCACTGTCCTGGTGGCTCTTGTTCCCGTGAGGTGACTATTATGCTCTAGGATCAAACAGTAGTCTCATAGCTGCCCCCGACCCCCCAACCCTGCCTGAGGAATCGCAGATTCCACTGGAGGACTGGACTTGCCAGTCTTCACATCCTCCCCCAAGCGTGCAAGCAAAACCTCTTTATGACTGCTGGACTTGCAATGCAGATGCTGTGCCGCCCTATGGATCTAATTATATATATATATATATATATATATATATATATATATATATATATATATATATATGTATTTACATATTCAATTCAGCTTTAATTCTAGTTAATTGACCTTAGCTATCTAAAAGATGCAGGAAGCAAGGCATTTCCTAAAAGGGATACATCATTTCAGTTAGTTGTCAAACTCTATGAAATCTCTTCCCTGTATCACTCAGTGTCATGCTTTTGATGTGAACAAAAAGTAAAAGTTAGGCCTCTGAAGTATTCGTTAGAAGAGGCCCTTGAAAGCACTTAGATGAATAATTCAAATCACCTGCAATGAAACAGCTATTCAGTATTTCCTGCCCTTGGTGGCTCAAAATGTTGAACTACATTCATTGAGTGACGGTAGGTTGTTAGGCTAATAAAGTCAAACCATACATGAAAAGCAATATTTGAAATAACTCCGACATAAGTTTACCAAGGAGATGTCTACAAAAGTAAACAGGCAACACTTTCTATCTTTTCAGGACAAAAAGAAATCATAACCTGAGATATAATAAATCCACACACCAATGTATTATACAGTAAGTCCTCACTTAACATACTCAATAGGTTCTTGTAAACTGTGACTTTATGTGAAACAACAAATAACGAAATCAATGTTACCACGGGCTAATTGATGTAAACTAGAATTAAGTTTCTATGGCATAGCTCTGGTCACAAAAGCATCACTAAACTTCTAAATAAAGATTCAAACACGTCTAATATTAAACATTGAAATAAATGTGAGCTATACATATATTTAAGAAAGATTAATAAAAACAAACAAGATAACTATTTTCCACCACACCTATTCCACTTCAGGGTTGTGAGTGGCTGGAGCCTCACCCAGCAGCTTGGGGTGCAAGGCGGGACCCCACCCTGGACAGGACACCATTCTATCACAGGGCATACTCACACCTGTTAGGTAGAACAAGAGTCTCAAGGTTTGGGCGGTTCTCACCATTGCTATTTTTGCTAAATGTTAAAATGTAGCGTAGTATTTTGTACATGCAGCTGTAAACAGAATGAGCTTGACAGGGACCCAATTGGATAAGTGTGACCAACTGCAAAGAAGAAATCAACATGTGCTTAACCAAACAGGGTGTATAAGCAATGGCTAAATCTCCCTTCCCTGAGACAGAGCTTTGGATGTGAATCCCAACTCCTTTACTTGCAACAAGTAAATACAACTACCTAAAAAGAACCGCATCTCATTTTTAGGCTAGAACATCCCAAGAGGCGAACCCCATTAGTTCGGTAACACACCCATATCCAGACTCACTCAGACAGGGACAATTTGGACACACCAATTATCCACGTGCACATCTTTGAGACGTAGGAAGAAACCTATATCCAGAGTACCTGGAGAAAACCCACACAGGCATGGGGACAATGTGCAAACTCCACACAGACAGTGGCCCAGCCAGGAATCAATTTTTTGTTGTTGTTTTCGCTCACCAACATTATAATGAAACGATGTTGAATTACATTGTTCAAGGACCAACTGTACTCCAAATTTCAGGAGAGTCTGTTGAAGAGTATAATCATGCATTAAACTATGACATAAATAAGGATTGAGGACTTTGACACAGAAATCCAATCCCCATTTACAAATCTGTTAATAATTATGAATATTAGGCTGTTATTTAACTTCATTCAGTCTTACTATCTACAGTTTCTGTCCAGTAAAATTAAGAAAATACACAGATGGTGTTGATATACTAAGATGAACATTTTAGTTATGTATCGGTGTGTAACATAGCACTCTAACACATAGCTTAAAAACAACAATTGATTTGGTTCACAAATCTGCATTTGGTTAAGATTCATTGGGGATGGCATGTCTCTATTCCAAGTTGCTACTCTAGTGTCAACAGTAACAGCCTGTATGGAGCTGAAGGACCCAGTTCCAAGAAGGCTTGTATATATACAGTCTGACAAGATGGCACTGGCTTTCAATTAGGAGTTCAGCTCATGTTGTGGGTTTGGAGGCTTCAATTCCTGTCCTCATAACATGATGGCTGGATGCTAAGTGCTAGTGTTCCAAGAGCGAGAAAGTGTAAGCTCCTAGTTGGTTAAGGTTGATGTCTAAAACTAGCCTCAGTTCTGCCATATTTAATTGATCCAAACAGTTCCACAACCTGCTGAAATACAGGCAAAATGACCTAGCCCCATGCGCAGAAGGGAGGAACGTCAATCTTTTATCTACCTCATTCTTTAATCTACCTCAAACACTGAACTGATGCTGCAGTTTATCTGGTCTAACCTACTTTGCTTATAGACGTGTCAACTGAAGATCAGAGACTATAAGTAGTCCCATGAAAGTCTTACTGGGGTAAAACCTGGGTGAAATACACATAAATCACATTTATTGAGGATTTACCATTGAACAGACACCATGAGGTTATTTTATATGCATCACCTCAGTTAATCCTCAGAGCAACTTTATGGGACACATAAACATAAGAAAACGGAGGCACAGAGAGATTAAATAACGTGCCCCAGGTTACAAAGCTAATAAATAGGAGAGCCAGAACTTAAACCCAGACTTTCATGCTATAAACGATAACACTCTGCTGCATCTTAACTGGTGATTTGAACTAATTCTAATTCTTTTGCTAACCCTCCATGCATCTTGTTGACTATTCTAATATCAGATTCAGAAATTTTTAATACATTAACATAATGTTAACAAAAGAGTGGATCTAATTTAATTTCACCTTCTTTGTGACAAACTACCTCTCTAAAGACAGAGATTTTTTTTTAATTGTGCTTGCGATTTTTATACTTTTTACCACAGTTCTTGTCATACTGATTACCCTTTTCTCCAGCTAAAATGGTCCTCCATAAAAGTGATATTCCAACTTTCACAAACATTCAGCATCATATAGCATTTATTTACAGATGTTATATTTTTATATCAGACACAGTGCTAGACTCATAACACCATTTTGATGCAAGGTTTATGAGAAAACTGAGATGAACACGTGATGTTACTAGGAGAGGAGCTTAGGGTTTTGCAGTGTTATTTCTATCACTTTGCCTTGTTTCAAGGAGACAACAACCTAACTGTGCGCACCAAAATAAATGCAAGCTTTGCCATAAACATTGAGGAGAACGTTTAAATTGTTATTATTTATATATCAATAAATTGATTATATTAATTTTTTATGTTATATACCATACAATTATACATATTTTTATATATAAAGTGCTTATTATGTGTGAGACTCGGTATGGTCAATCCTACAGCAAAATTTCTCTTCATCATTAGGCCTATGATACCATGAAAAAAATTATTCACTCCCAAATTATAATTGTGGGACAGGTATAGAATAGCATTCCCATTCCAAAAAGGAAAAATTGGAAGAAAAAATGAAACTGGGTTGTAGGCAAGCCCAAAATCCAGGAGGGTAAATTCCACTAGATTTTTAGGCCTGAGAACAATTTTCTCTCGCTCAATCGTTTGTCCTCTGGGCCCACTTTGTCAGCCCAAGCAGGTACCTGTCAGGTCAGGCCTCTGAATCTGTGGCTTTTATTCTGGAGTCATTCTTTCTTTATTTCATACAGTTCTGTTTCTTTCAGTCTAAGCTGAATTCTCTCTCTCACACTCCCTCTCTCTCTCTCTCTCTCTCTCAATTCTTCTAGTTCTTTAGAGAGTGAAAGGAAAGAGAATTATCTCTCTCTCTCTCTCTCTCTCTCTCTCTCTCTCTCTCTATATATATATATATATATATATATATATATATATATATATATATATATATATATACATAGATATCCACATCCATATCCATATCTAAAATATCTATATTTCTCAAAAACCTTGTTGATTTCTCATGCAATTTATGGAGGTCCATGCCATCAGACAAACAAAAGCCTTCCACAGATCTGTCCTCATGATAACTGCTTCTCTACCCCTGGCTTCTGATGAAATGCATAATCTGATCTATGAGTCACTCATCTAATATCTTTGTCAAAAGCTTTTCCAGCTACACTCTTGGCCCTGTTTCCAGACCTTGCTCTCTGGAGGCTGATGACTTTCCAAGTCATCATGTGCTTCTTGCCTTTTACTTAACAATTTGGTTGTTAATTTATCATTCCTCCTACATTTTACTCTAAGAGCAAAGAGTAATCATGTCACCCCTTCCACATGATGCTTGGGCATTTCCTCAGTCAAACATTCTGTTCATAATGATACATGTATTCTCTAAGACAAGAAGAACGTTCTTTACTGCTCTTCCTTATTCTTCCCAAGCTCTCACTAGAACTGCTTTTAAACAGCTATATATCTACCAACAGCCTCGCAAACAAATGTTCTGTTGTTTTAATATTTATTAGATTCTGATAATTGTTGACATAACACAATGAATGACTCATGGATAGAGGACATGCAGAACTCTTTGTTACTTACAGGTGACAGAAGGCTGCCACACACAACACCGAGGGGTGCACGAGGAGAAAAGTAACACAAGTTGAAACTACAGGCTGCTTAGGCATGGTAAGTGGGGTGAGGGTGGCAGAGAAAAAGGTGGCAGAGAAAAAGGGGCCATTTCTAGCTGTTTGGCATCTGGAAGTTGATTTGTGTGCTGTAATCCAGCAGTGTCAGAGTCTGAGAAGGCAAGTGGTTGAGGTGTGAATTTAGAAACTGCCCATGAAGGGAACTGGGAAACTAGTTGTCTGAAGGGCCATGTTCTCTGAAGGACCAAAAGAAGAATTCATTCCATGCCTTTCTCTTAGCTACTGGTGTTCGGTGGCAATCCTTTCCTTGTAGCTGTATTAGTCCAATATCTGCCTATATCTTTTTTATTTTTTTAATTTTGTTTCGGTTACAGTTGACATTCGGTATTATTTTATATTAGTTTCAGGTGGACAGCACAGTGGTTAGACTCTGCCTACATCTTCACATTTTTAATGGGTCTCTGTCTCTGTGTCTGTTGTCATCTTGTATCAACAGCCATTAAACTAGAGCTCATTGTAATAACTTAACTGGATTTTATGTAGAGACTATTTCCAAATAAAATGACATTCTGAAGTTTTGGAAAGGGCATGGATTTTGAAAGGATATCATCCAATCTAGTATATCTATAAATAGATATTTCTCAATGGAAATATTTACTATGTCATATAGAGATTGTCAAGAATTCAATTTGACTGAAATGTCTCAATGTCGCTGTGTATACAGAGAATATCTGATGTCTACCAACAAACACTCTTCTTTTTTAAAACAGAGAAACTCTAAATTTTACTGACTTAATGAAAAAGTTCTAATGTAATTAGGAATCCATTATATCGAAGACTGAAATGAAAGGCTCAGGCAATTTTAAAGGGCATGTTACAGCTTAGAGTTTACAAAATTAAAACTGGAAATTTCAAGAACTGGTTTTAAGTCCTCTGTCTTTCTTTCACTTACTAGTGATGCAACCTTAAGTAGGTTAAGTCTATCATAGTTCAAACTTACTTTCAACGTTGTTGAAAGAAAAATAATGTTTTCTGATAAATATGTGTTTATCAAAAATAGAGTATTCACTCAATACATTTAGCTGCTATTTTTACCCATTGGATACTTTTAGATAGTGTTTGGGAAGATGTACTTATAATTATTCTTAATTCATTTGACATTTTATTATGGCTTACATATGTGCCTGTCTTAGATAATATTCAAGTGCTTCTTTCCTGAAGTGAAATAATCAGTGATTACAACTTTAATATCATTAAAAATTCTAGGAGGATATTTATTGGCCCCTATAATACACAAAGACATCCTTGCTATACTAAGCTTGAGGATATATAAAAATAATTAAAATTAACTACTGGTGATCTTATGTTTCCGAATAGGATAGAGTATATCATGAATCAACACTCCAACTGCAAAAAACAAGAAAAAGAGATAAATTATAATAATATTTTAGAAAACATCAAACTGCTGTGGAAGAAATGAGAACTACATAAGCTAAAAATTGAACAGAGAAACGTTTCCTAGGCGAGCTGATAATATTTAGCCATTTTCTTTCCTGGGATTATTTGTCCATTCTTGATTCAGGTTTGAGGACTGGTTTTGGAATACCCAAAATGACTCTACTGGAGGAAAAGAAAAACCCAGCAGGCATTTTGATGCCTGTCCAGGAAAGCATGAGGTATTAATTAATGTCCAGAAGAGTACAGTGCACAGCCAATTATCGCTGTGGGGTACTTAATAAGTTCATGGCTTGGGAGGCTGGAGACCTGGGATAAAAATTTCTAAAGGTCAGAGTAAAATCTTCTGTAGTCTCCTGTTTCTTATAAGACAAACTCCTGCTGTGGCATGGAACTTTGAAGAAACACTGTACCGGCCACAAGAACTAAGGATTTCAGGTAGAGATTATAGAACCTACGTTAAGCGCAGGAATAAAAAATAATAATAATAATACACATTGAAAAGTAGAAAAGAAAGGTAGATACCCATGGTAACTCCCCCTAATCCTGGGCAGCCCAGCACAGAGAGCCACTGCTATGTGAGAGGAGAATGAAGTGAGTGAATTATGTCACCGGGGACCCCAGAGCTGGTCAGTACCTCGAGGACTCCCATGGCCTTAGGGGGCTCCTTGCAGCCTCCCACAAACCCAGGCACCAGCAAACTCGGGCTTCCAGGTCACCCTGGTGGCTGCCAGCTCCAGGCAGCACCCAAGGCTTCTGGTGGCCTCTTGGCTTCAAGCTCCTAGCGGGCTCCCCCACCTGAAGTCCCCAGCTCACCCCATCACCATGTGGCTACCTTGGCCCTGGGCTGCTCCTTACATTGAAACGTTGCCGCAGCTAAATACAGATAACTGTAATTGAATAGTTGTCATGATTGTGTATGCTAAGAACCTATCAACCCAGTATGATGCCTCATGTGTCCAGTATTGTTAATAACCCAGAAGTCCAAGTCATGACCTTTATTTATTTATTTATTTATTTATTTATTTATTTAGGAAGGTAAAAAGATGTCAGAAAGTGAGATGGTTTCATTTTTGCTATAATCCTTATTTATCATTTCAAAATGAGATTAAGAGCACCCTAGTAACAAATAATAATAATAATAATAATAAAACATGAAGATATATAGTTTGTTCCAAACAGTGTCAGAGCTTTGGGTGAAGCAAATAGACAGATACTGACCTGAATCATTTTTCATACAATAATAAACCATTGCTTTACCATATATTTCAGCATAAAGGAAATGGGAGTGCATATTTAAGATCAATATATATATATTTTTCTTCTTTTGGTGCCAATCTATACAGTTAGTTATTCAGAGTTTGCTAGTCTGATCGACAACGATTTTTTAAAATGCTGCTTGAGCTGTGTGTGCATATGAATGCTTTGCATGAATGACTATCTGATGGACAAACTGACTCTCTAGACATATTCTTTCAATTATCTTTCCAATACACTGTGCAGTTTATAATACTAGAGAATGAATCTTGAAAACATAAGCACATAATCAAATCATGTTATCCCCCCAACCTAAAATCTTTGCTTTTTCACAAGGCTATTCCTTACAAATAAACAATCCATATTCTATCACATAATCCTTCTGAGAATGAATTTGAGGCTAGAAAAAAATAACAATTTTTGTAAAGAGTCAAAAGAAAGTACATTGAGAGGACGCTAGAGAGGTATCTCATGTATCCTGCCTCATACACGAGTAGCGTCCCTCTTATCAACAAGCCCCACTAGAGTGGTACATTTGTCATAGTTGATAAACCTGCTCTGACACACATTATCACCCAAAACCCATAGTGTACATTAGGGTTCACTCTTTGTGTTGCACATTCTATGGATCTGGACAAATGCATTTTGAGATATATCCACCAAAAGAAAAACATATAGAGTATTTTCACTGCTCTAAAATTCCCAAGTGTTCCTCCTATTTATCCCTCCCTTTCACCTAAACCCTGGCAGCCACTGGCCTTTTTATTGTCCCCATAGCTTTACAGAATGCCATATTGTTGGAATCATACAGTATGTAGCCACTCAGATTGGCTCATGCCATTTAGTAATAGGCATCTGAATTTTCTCCATGTCTTTTTATGGCTTGATAAATTATTTATTTTTAGCATTGAATAATATTCCATTGTCTGAGTGTACAACAGTTTATGTATCCATTCACCTACTGAAGGATATCGTGGTTACTTACAAGTTTTGGGCAATTTTGAATAAAGCCGCTATAAACATCTGTGTGCAGGTGTTTCAGTGGATTCAAATTTTCAGCTTTCTTGGCTAAATATGAAGGAGGATGGTTGATAGATTGTATGATAAAAGTATGTTAAATTTTGTAAAAAACTGCCAAACTATCTTTTAATGTGACTATACTGTTTTGTATTCCCACAAGCAATAAATAAGAGTTTCTGTTGCTTTATATCCTTGCTAGCATTTGGTGTTGGCAGTGTTCTAGATTTTGGCCATTCTAATAGGCGTGCAGTGATATCTCATTGTTGTTTTAATTCGCATTTCCCTGATGACACATGATGTGGAACATCTTATCATATGTTTATTTGCTATCTGGATAACTTCTTCCGTGAGGAGTCTGTTAAGGTATTTGGCCTATTTTTAATCACATTGTTTTTCTTTCTTATTGTTGAGTTCTAAGAGTTCTTTATAGTTTTTGAATAACAATCTTTATTAGGTCTGTCATTTGCAAATATTTTCTCCCAGTCTGTGGCTTGTTTTCTCATTTTCTTGATAGTTTTTTTGCAGAGCAGAAGTTTTAATTTTAATGAAGTCAAGCTTATCAATTAGTTCTTTCATGGATTGTGCCCTTCTTCTGTTTGTTACCCTTGCTCTTTGTTCCTATTTTTGTCTTCCATTCTTTTTGTGATTTTCTTGGTTTTAATTGAGCATACTATTACATATGAATTAATTAATTTTCCTTTCTTTCTCAACATATCAGTTATGCTTCTTTTCTTTTCTTTTTTTTTTTTTCAGTGGTTGCCTTAGAGTTTGCAAAAATATTTACAAGTAATTCAAGTCCACTTTCAAATTACAATATACCACTTCATGGTTAGTGCCAGTACTTTATAATAACAAAATAATCCTAATTCCTCCCTCTTGTTCCTTATACCATGACGGCCATTCATTTCACTTATATATAAGCATGCATAAGCATATGTATGATATATACATGATCAAATGCATTATTGTTATTTTCAACCAACTGTTACCTGTTATATCAATTGTAAGAAAAGTTTTTAGTTTACTTTCACGTATTCCTTCTTTGATGCTCTTCCTTACTTTCTGTAGATCTGAGTTTCTGATCTATATATTTTCTTTCTCTCTAAAAACTTATTTTCAAATATTTTGCAAGTTTTGTCTATAGGTAACACATTCTCTAAATTCTTGTTGGTCTAAGAATAGTTCTTCATTTTGAAGTTTGATTTTATAGGACACAGAATTCTAGGTTGGTCCTTTTTGTTTGTTTTCTTCTCAAAACTTTAAATATTTCACACCATTTTTTTTTTCTTGCATGGTTTCTGAAGGGAATTCAGATTTCATTATCTTTTTTCCTCTACAGATGAATTGTTTTTACTTCTGGCTTTTTTCAGGATTTTTTCTTTGTCACTGATTTTTCTACGTTTAAAAATGAAGTGCCTAAGTGTGATTTGTCACTTGTTTTTCTTTGTTTTATTTTTCTTGTTTTTCATTTATCCTGCTTGGTGTTCTCTGAAATTCCTGGATCTGTGGTTTCATGTCTGACATTAATTTGGTAAACTTTTTGATCACTATTGTTTCAAATATTTCTTTGGTTCTTTATTTGTTCTTTTAATATTATAATTATGTGCCTGTTATACCTTTTGTAGTTGTCCCACAATCCTTGGATATTCTGTTCTGTTTTTTTGTTTATTTGTTTGTTTTTACTTTGTTCTCTTTGCTTTTCAGTTTTTAAAAATTCTTTTGAGGTATCCTGTAGCTCAGAGATTCTTTCCTCAGCTTTGTCCAAGTCTATTAATGAGCCCAACTGAGGCATTCCTCAATTCTATTAGTGTTCTTGATTTCTAGCATTTCTTTTTGGTTCTTTCTTAGGACGTCCATCTCTCTGCCTTCATTACCTATATGTTCTTGCATGTTATCTACTTTATTCATTAAAATTCTCAGCATATTAATTGTATTTGTTTAAATTCCCTGTCTGATAATTCTAATGCAGTATTTGGTTCCTATACTTTCTTTTAAGTGGTTTTGTTTTGTTTTTGCCTTTGATATGTCTTATAATTTTTTCTTGATACTGGACATGATGTACCATGAAAAGGAATGGCTGTAAACAGGCCTTTAATAATGTGGTGGCGAGGTGTATAGAAGGGGAAGTATTCTAGGGTCTATGATTAGATGTTAGTATTTAAGTGTCCTATGCCTCTACACTATGCATTTTACAAGTGTTTCCCTACCCCCTAAATCAGTTAGGCTCTGATAATAATGCAGTAGATTAGACTCTGGTTTACTAGTTTCCCCAGAGGGTAGGGCTTATTAAGAACAGAGCACTCTGGCATATTTCAAAATGATTCCTTTTCCCATGAGTGAAAAATTCACATGAGTGATTTTTTTTCTTTGATAATTACTGTAGGAATCTGGTTGAATCCCTGGATGTAAATCTCACATTATGGGGGACCTTAATGACTGGGTTGCCTTGGATTTTTTAACACTCATTCTTGTCCATATCTAGCCTGTGACAATTAGTCAAATACAATTCAAATTTTCCTACCCAAGCACTGGTGTTCATGGACATTTTTGCTCTAGTCTTTTATTTCTCTATAAAGATTATCCTTGAGATATGATGGGGTTATGTCCTGATATATACATTGTAAGTTGAAAATAGTCTAAGTCAAAATGCACTTAATTCACCTAACCTAATGAACATCTTAGCATATCCTAGCCTACCTTAAACATGCTCAGAAAACTTACATTTGACTATAGTTGGACAATTTTCTTGAGTTTTATATCAAAACTAGTTGTCTTCCTTTCCTTCTTCTCACCATAAGTAACAGACGCAGATAGAAATTTTGTGGACATGATGGGATAGAAACCACAAAACACAATACCCCCAAAATTCGAGCAGTACAATATCCTACAGATATCGGTCATTTCCCTTCATGATCTCATGGCTGACTTGGAGCTGTGGCTTGCTGCTGCTGCTGCTAATCACCACAAGAGAGTATCACACCACAGATCACCAGTCCAGGAAAAGATCAAAGTTCAAAATCTGAAGGATGGTTTCTAGTGAATATGTAGCACTTTTGCACCATCCTAGAGCAAAAAAATCTGAAGTCCCCATCCTAAATCAGGAGACATCTGTATTATCTTGTCATTCTCTCCAATCATGTATCTTATGTATCTAAGAATTACTGATTTTTCAGTTTTTTCAGTTTTTTCACCTGTTAGAATAGAGTGGCAGCTTCCAAGCCCCTTATATGTGGGACCCCTTTGAATTTTCCAAGATTTGAACTTCATGAACATGCTTACAACATACATTAAATGCTGTTATAATAATTTTAATATTTATTGTCTCTACTTATTTAACTGTCTGAATAAAAGTAATTCATCAGAAATCTATAGGAAAAAAAAAAGAAAATATATACCGTGTTTCCCCAAAATAAGACCTAGCCAGACAATCAGCTCTAATGCGTCTTTTGGAGCAAAAATTAATATAAGACCCGGTCTTATTTTACTATGGTATAAGAGCAGGTCTTATAATATAATATATAATATAATACCGGGTCTTATATTAATTTTTGCTCCAAAAGAGGCATTAGAGTTGATTGTTCGGTTGTGTGTGTGTGTGTGTGTGTGTGTGTGTGTGTGTGTATATTCTAGTATTCTGCAATAAAACTTGAGTACAAAACTTAGCAAATAAGATATTAGTTTTTTTAATTGTTTCCATAACAAATCATGGCAAATTTAGCAGCTTAAAACATCCTTTTATTATTTCACATTTCTATAAGGCAAAACCCGGGCACAATACGCTTCGAGTGGTATTCTACTCTGTTTTTTCACAAGGTGAAAATCAGATGTCAGCAGGGTTGTGTTTCTTTCTGCAGGTTCTGGGGATGAATCTACGTCCAGGTTCACTCAGGGTATTTGAACTATTTAGTAGTTCTGTTGAAACCATAGGATTGGAATTTCCCTTTGCTTACTGCTTAGGGTCATTCACCTACAAGGGGCCACCTGCATTTATGACTCATGGTCCTTTCTACTCCAGCTTCAATGACAGCAATGACGAGTTAACTCCCTCTTATACTTTGAATATCTCTGATCTCTTCTGCTTATGTCCCTTCTCCCTTGTTCTCTCTTTGGATCTCTCTGATTGTTCTGCATCCCTCTTCCACTTTAAAGTCATACTGTGATTACACTGAGCACACTTGGATAGTCAGCATAATCTCTCTTTTCAAGGATACCTGACTAGTATAATTCCATCTTCAAAGGCCCTTACAGCAGAACCTAGGTTCGTGCTTGACTGAATAACCAGGGGTTAGGAATCTTAGGAAAGGAGAAAGTATTTTAAGAATTCTGCCTACCACAAATGACAAATATTTTAATGTTATTATTTACATTAAAATATCAGTGAATTATACAGTAAGCCATTGTGATTTTGAATACAAAAAAAAAATGATAGGTTGGTCATACCAACTTGTCAGAGGATTTATGCAAGACAATTCAATAAACAGTAGTTGCTGCAACTAACCATATTTTGAATTTATAATTACAGCATGTGGCATTGATTAACAAGCTGCATTTTTACAAGTTTCAGTTTCATTTACTTTCTTGAAGTAACTGAGAAATTTGCAGAATTCAAATTTGCATTTTCCATTTCACAAATATAATTTCCCATATTCTGGATATATTTCTATAAGAAAAAATGTCATTATTTGAGGATTAGTCTTATAAAATATGAAGCTATTCATCATTGTATTCTAAAGACCTTAAGATTTAATTAATACCATCAATTTGGTATAAAATCCACCCTCAATCTCATTTTTTTCTAAATAAATCTGGGCACCTAAAGTATTAATTGACTTCTCCAAGCTCATACATTGAATCAATGACAAAAGAGAAATGAAGTTTCCGTTCCCTTCTTTTTCTTTTTATCCCATCTGATACACTACATTACTTCTTAAAGAGAGTTAAGTTGTTTACATCCTTTCATTAACTGAGCTCTCAACTACTATAAAGACCTTTATAATAGAGGAAAAATTTTCAAAATTTGTGTTTACTTAAACCAATATTACTTCACAAGTAATGTAAACCAAAAAAAAAAAAAAAAAGTTTACTTATTTTCATGATCCCTTGCTTAGAAGAGGAACTTGCAATGTCCAAAGGGCTTTAAGGCTCCACAGAACTTCACAGATATTAGGACACTTTTACACATCAAAGAGCTATTAAAAGCATCAATTTTAAGATGTAAAGCAGAAAAGAATACAAAATATGATTAATTTCTCACGAAAGTCTCATTGGTTTTCGAAATGCATAAAATGTTCCAGGAAACCTTTTAAATAGTCATTTGAAAAATAATTTATTAATAAGCTAAAAATGCTGGAGAATTATATGTTGCCTACAAAACATCTTTAAATAACCCAATGATTACCACCATTAGTAGGAATAACAGTTATTTACTACTTATTTAATTTGTGTATGGTACTCTCTTTAGCCCCAATAAGAGATATTTATAATGTTTGCCCTGCCTTATCACTAAAATATAGGTATAAAAAATGATTTTTAAAAATTGGTTAAAGTAGCTTAGGAACAAAGGAGTGTTAAGTATGGCAATTCAGAAGACAAAGAGTGATTGTAACTCATGGTTTATTTAGCGCAATGGTTCACAAAGTTTGGTCCCCAGACTGTAAATATTATTTAGGGACCTGTTAGAAATATAAATAATTAGGCCCTAGACCTACTTGAATCGAAACTTCTAGAAGGGGTGCCAGACATTTGTGGTGATGGATAGAAAAAAAAAAGAAAGAAAGAGAAGATGGAAAAAAATTGGAGAGCTTTGACTGTCATTGGGAAAGATTTGGATTTGATTCTTAAGACCTAGAGAACTTTAACTTAAAAGTTTTGAAATGGGGATTTTTTTGAAGATTACTCTGTATGGTGTTTTGGTTTTTTGTTTGTTTGTTTTTGTTTTTGTTTTTTTGTGTGTGTGTGGGGAGAAAATGGGGAAAGATAAAGGACACAAATGTTTAGACTGATTTTCGTTTTTAGTTCAAAAAGAGAAAAAACAATGCAGACTATTTGTACAAAAGACAGACATTTTGAAAGTGCTCTATTTGAGAAAGAAGGGTTTATTACACGTATGCAGTGTTGACTGAAAGGTAGAAAGTGCCTAGTGGAGTTATAAGAGAGCAAGCACAATATAAGCTGTGGATTATACCTTAATAGGCAAGAGCTTATTATGTACATAACCTTCTGGCATTTTATGACAAGGTAATTAAGAGGAGATAATTATAAATTTATATAGGATTTCTTTATTATGCAGACTAAAGGTAGTGAATCTGTCTCTCCCTTCAGTTCTTTATGTTTTATTATATCAAAAGATGTCCCTCCCTGCTTTCCTTAGAGAAGTGACCACCATTTATATAATAGTTTATAGAAAACATCTCATTGAAAAATAATGTAGGTTATTATACCTCATTAAGTAAATATCATATTTCTGTAAGACATTATTAAATTATTATTTTTATTTTTGATCTTATTTATTTTCTTGTGAATAGGTTTCACTTTCCTTCTTGTTGTAATATTTTAAAAAATATAAATACTGGCTATATGTGAGACAAAAGTGAAATGTCTAAATCACTGCAGTAGTAATTACAAAATTTATAAAAATTCTTATATAAGGTGATTGTATTATCAAAGTACTCAAAATTATATACCTAGTATCAAAAATGTTAATTACTTTGCTAGAGTTAGTGGCAAAGCTTTGTGTTAGATGTGTGTTGATAATTTGTTTCTTCTGAAGTGTAGTGTACATAAGCTAACTGGTCATACCACAGTACCAACAGTTTCGTATACAAAGTAAATAAAGCCAATTTCGGGAACTTGTACAAAAATTTCAAAGCGGAAGTTTCTTCACGAACATTTTTTGTGAAGTTAACATTATCAACTATTTTCAGAAGCCTGAGAGAATGTTCTCTGGGATTTTTGCTTTAGTATTATGTTCTATTGGGACAATCTTGAAAACTATAAACATAGATTGTATGGATAGCAAAAATTTAGCATGTTACTGTCACAAGATTTCAGTGCCAGTATTTGTTCTTTTAATTACAATAAAGCTGGCAGAAACGAGTTAGTAAGAAATGAGTTGAAGTGAATTTAATATGTAAATGATAACAGCAGTACCAAGTAAAGCAGAATAAGATCAAAGGACACTGCTCAAAAAAAAAATCTTCCAATTCTTTTCAAATACAAATGGCATTGAAATATGAAAATATAAAAGAACATTCAGTAAGGTACTAATACCGATCATCAAATGTGAAGCAGTAGGGGGCCCGGCCCAGTGGCTCAGGCAGTTAGAGCTCCGTGCTCCTAACTCCGAAGGCTGCTGGTTCGATTCCCACATGGGCCAGTGGGCTCTCAACCACAAGGTTGCCAGTTCAATTCCTCGACTCCCGCAAGAGATGATGGGCAGCGCCCCCTGCAACTAAGATTGAACACGACACCTTGAGCTGAGCTGCCGCTGAGCTCTTGAATGGCTCAGTTGGTTGGAGTGCGGGCTCTCAACCACAAGGTTGCTGGTTCTATTCCTGCAAGGGATGGTGGGCAGCGCCCCCTGCAACTAGCAATGGCAACTGGACCTGGAGCAAGCTGCACCCTCCACAACTAAGACTGAAAGGACAACAACTTGACTTGGAAAAGTCCTGGAAGTACAAACTGTTCCCTAATAAAGTCCTGTTCCCCTTCCCTAATAAAATCTTTAAAAAAAAAAAAAATGTGAAGCAGTAATTTAGTCAAAGCATATACACCCAGTCTGTGTCATAGGGACATAGTAACGGATAATATCTATTAAATGATTTCAATAGGACACATGCCAGGAACTGTTGTAAATACTTAATATAGATTAGCTCATTTGATTTTTACAATAATTCTATGAGGCAAGCCCGCTTAATAGTCCACTTTTACTGATAAGGAATCAAAGACACAGAAAGGTTAGGCACTTGTCTAGGGTTACACAGGTAAACAGTGAAGCCAGAATTTGAAACTGAGAAATATTTTGCCAGCACTTATAATCTTAACCATTATGTGATACATGTGCATATATATTGGATTTTATGCAATATTTATAGGAAATGTTACCATGATCATTGATACTCAAAGATTATTTTCAGGAAGGTTATATCTGTAGGAGCAATTGAAATTAAGAATTTTCCTCACTTGTTTTCAAAAACAACAACTGTAAGTTTTATTTCAGAGTAAAATGGGAAGATCACAAATGAGGGTAAAAAGATTTTTCATAGTCCCATCTTTTGCCAATATATGACCATTCACCAAACATTATTGAACAATCCAGTGAATAGTTATTATTTTGCATTGAAAAGCAAAAAATAATGAAAGTCAAATTTCAAAGGGGGTATTTTCTCTGAACTTAAAGACAGTATAGCTCCTGATTTGCTTTATTTATTTATTTTTTGACTAGGTAGGGAAACATCTCGTTTTCATTCTACATTGTGATTTCTTTAAAAGACTTGTCATGAATATACACATTTCATTGTATGGCTTTAAATATTCAAAACAATAACATCAGTAAATCCCTATGTGAGCATACCCATAAATGTATATGTCCTGAGTATGCCTAAAGCATTCCTACATGAATATTAAATAATATTTAATTTAAAATAGTATATGGTATATGAGTCAGAAAAAAGAGCTAATAAGAATGAGTCTGGGAGCTGACAAGAGTAAGCCTAAAGATTAACTGATGAGTCAGAATCAGTTAATGAGAATGAGTCTGGGAGCTAACAGGGATAAGCTTAAAGATTATTAACCACTTTGCTCTGAGTCTCCTGGCTAGCACTACACTTGTTGGCTAACAAACACCAGGACAATTTTCAGAGGAAGCCAAGTGTGACAACAGTTCTCAGAAGGGGCCAGCCACTATGGTAAACAACTGCAAGATGAATAACCCCCTGAATCTTTCATGGAAAAAATATAAAACCTCAGCTAAACAGAAACCCACTGCAGCTATCTACTCTAAGACTCTACCCCCGACAACCACCCCTGCCAATGTTTCTCTCCTTAATACCGCAACAGCCAGCTTCTTTAGACTCTGCCACAGGCATTCTCTCTGTGCCCGACCTTCAGTAAAACTCTTCTTGCTTTCCTACTTTTCTGAGTCTTGTGAATTCTTTCACATTCTGCTAACGACCAGGGGTTAATTCTATGCCAATACAGTATATATTCTGGCTTTTAGCTTTTTGCTGGACATCTTAATGTCAAAAGGACATTAAAATATCAATTTAAAAATTTACATATCTCTTCAGAATAAAATTGGTGAAATACACATAGATTCTTGTTGCAATACAAAATAAGTTATTAAACATCTACTTCATAAAAGACATGCCCTTTTAGAAAATATTTGAGGTATTCTCAGTTTAAAACAATATACTATTGACAGATGAATACTAACAATATAATTCAGAATATTAGATCTAAAAAAGAAAGCATCATGAAATACTTTTTCATAAGTTAATGAAAAATTAAACAGTGCATTTATATTAAAATTACTTTGCAGAAAAAACTACATTGGCAATTACTATAAGAAAAGCATATTTAAAAAAGAGTTTTAGAAATTGTAGTATAATCAGATAACACTGTCATTTTATTTAAAACAAACTTGGTATAAACTCTTAAGACTGGCAATAAATATAGAAGGGGAGAAAAAAACGGCCATAAAGATGTTGTAAAAATAAACCACCAATATTCAGCATTAAGTTTTTGGACGCATGAAGTTTAGTTTTTCTTTCCACAAATCTGCCTGTTTTACAAATCATAGCTTCTAAATACATGATTATATAATTTTAACAAAAGGTGCTTAAATCATTTTTGTTAAACAAATCATTTTTGTTAAAGAAATTATTTTGTGATTTTCTCTCAAGCTAGGTTCATAATTTAATGAAAAAGTACCATAGGTACTTGATAGCTAAGAGCTGTAGCTACTTTGGTCATTATACGTATCAGGTAATATAAGAGGCCAAATTCTTTTAAATGCTGACTATTATGTAAACAAATTTTATATTTAAAGAAAATAAAGAGATTTAATGCCTATTTATTCTCATCGAAAGGATATTCTAGATGTAATAGTTTTATTTTACTTAGCTGCCTTTTGTTGTTTAACCTTTATAGTGCATTTAAATAATTTATAGGCATGTATATACCCTATTAGAAACAGTCAGTCTGAGGAAAAGGGAGATAGAACACATGGTTTTCAAAGGTGTCTCTGAACAAGCGATCCATGTCAGCCAATTGAAATATTTGATTCAATCTCTCCTGATGCTGTTTTTTTCTTTTTTTCTTTTTTTTTTTTTCTGGGTTTTTTTGTTGTTTTTATTGTTTTTTTTGAAGGATAATTTTCTGCAAAAATAGAGAACTGATGCTTGCTACTACAGTTATAATGGTCTGCCTGTGAAGTCTACTAGGGAAAGTAGCTAAAGGATATAGAGAACTGGTTCTTGTTTCCATTGGAGTTTTAACATCTATGTGCTTTTATTGATCTGAGCTTATTAAATAAATCTAGTACATAGGATTGTACAGCCTAGTGATTTATGCTTGTAATCTTTAAATAGTGTGAGAGTCCTTGGAGAATGTTTCTAGAGTATATTAATAACAGTCTTAATAACCTGGTGTGTTTCAATCTTTCATGTATTCTAATTTCAAATGATAACGAATAATTTAAACTATATAATTTTATGCTGCAATGCATAATTAAGCATGAATATTTGTTTACCCTACAAAGATATTATAGAAAATTATGTAAATCTATGTATTTTTGTTGCATATACTGTCATCTGGGTTTCCTATATATATTCTTGTTTTTTCCTTGATAACCCTGATTTGGAGAGACGAGCTATGGGCTAGCTTCCTAATCTCCTTGCATCCAGGGTAGCTAGTTGCCATTACATAATTAAAAATCTGCTGGAGTTCTGCTTAAGCTTGTTTTCCTGATAGAAGAAAAATAACATGGATCTTCATCCTTGCATCTTCCTAACTTAATGGTAAACCTAATACCTGGAGCTGAAGCAGCTTCTGTTTCCAGGAGGCAGCAAATATGAGGAAAATAATTGTAGAAATTTGGCCTCAATATTGTTGAGTCACTGAATCATTTCTAATTCCCTGGTATAGCACTGCCCAACAATGGTTCAAAGAAGCCGGACATTTTGCCTCTGGATCTTTTTATTTTATTTTATTTTTCAGCTTTCTTGAGGTATAACTGACAAATAAAAACATTCTAACGTGTCACAATTTTCCCCTCTCCATTTCCATGAATCATTCCTCACTATCTCACCATAGTGACAATTGTTTATTTTTGTTTTTGTTTGTATTTTCTAAACTTGTTCTGTCATTCTTGCAACAAATAAATACATCAATCTATGGCTCTTTCCACTTCTGCTCTCTCCCATGCTAATCCTGATGTTAGATTTCTCTGCATTTTAGAGATAAAACATTCTCACCTTTGATCAAACCTCCTCATTCCTCCTTTTTCTAACTATATCCATTAATATAATCCAGTCATCTATGTATCATCCAGAATTCTCAAATACCTCAGGTCTGACTTTTCTAATGATTGTGCATATAATATTTTCAGCAGGATTTCACAGAGGAAATTAAGAAGCCCAATTTTTTCCATGGGCATCTTGGAAGAAATTTCCATAAAACTGTCACATAGAAATATTCTAACTCATTAGAATGGTACCCCACTATTGGATATTTACATAATTTTAATACTTTCGTAATTATTTTTTAAAAACCACATGTTTTAATATATCAGCACAGATGCCTAGATTTAAAATAAGCTAAGGATAATATATATATTTCAAAAAGTTAATGTATATACTGCCAAATTCCCCTCCAGAAATAGTGAATAAATTGGCATTCAAATCAGTAGTGTATGAACATGTTTTCTTCATAACTATGGCAACAGTAACTACTATTACTTTTTCAACTTTTACTTTTATGCAAATTTTATAATTGTAACAAGTTACCTTTTAAATTTTTTTTCATGATGTTGTTAGCAATGATGGTACATTTTTTTTTATTTATTTATTAGTCAGTTGAATTTATTTTAATGAATTGATCATTCATATATTTTCCTTATTTTTTAAATCTTGATGACCATATATTTTTTTTAAATTTAATTAAAAGAGCTCAGTAAATAATAAATATATATTGGAGTTTTTGTCTTTCATGATAGAACTTCTTGATAGCTAATTATCTATTTTTATTTTTATAACTATTTAGATTAAGTATGTGGAGCCAAATTTCTCTTTCACTTTAGGAAGGTGTTCTTTGATTGAAAATTTATAAATGTCTTGGATAATATTCATATTTTCAATAGGCTATTCATGCTTTAGTAGGTATTTTAATCTACTTGATTTTTACTGAGATACATGATATGACAAAATCATCAAAATAGTTTTCTTAAAGCAGTTAACTGGTACTCTGTAATTTTATTAACTATTACAGTATTATGATTAAATAGTTATGTATAATATGTGTATATGTGCATAAAGTATTTGAGTATGCACACCTAATTTATAAAAATTGAGTCAAACCAAATTGTAGAAAAATGTGAAAGCCATTCAAAAAGACAGTTCAAAAGAAAAAATTCAAGTGAATCCCAAACATATGAAAAGAACTTCAAACTATGTGTCGTCATAAGAAAAAATGAAAATTTATACTGTTATACATATTCACATCATCTAGCAAAAATATAAAATTTTGACATTGTAGTATATTCCTGCAACCTTAGGCTAACAGGCACTCTCGTAGTTTGGTATAAAATAAAGGAATAGCCATCATCTATGGAAGGTAATTTTCCAATACCTAACAAAATTACAGGTGAATTTGCCTTTGAGGTAAAAATCCCATCTCGTATAATACATTTATAAATTAAAATGACAAAAAAATTAGCATACGCACATCTATTTTTTACACCATTTCTTATAACAAAAGATTAGAAATAACTCAAATGTCCACTAATTGGGAACTGGTAGAAATTCTGTAACATATCCACATAATTGGGTACTATGTAGTAATGAAAAAAGCTGCTATATACTGATCCCCAGGATAATTTTTTCATTAAAAAAAGGTGAGGTATGCAGATAGCATATTACTGCTTATGTAAGAAAGGAGGAGCATATCTTAAAATGTGGAAGGCAAAGTCAAAATTCAATAGAAATACTTAGCTGTAGTATGTATGGAGTTGGGGAGACACTGACAAGGACAGAAACAGAAGCTAAATTTCTCTGACAGTATCTTGTGATTTTCTTTCCTTTTTTTTTTTTTTAACTTTGAAACCATTTAATAGTGTAATAAAAACAGTGCAGGACAAAAGGTAATTCATAGATATAGAAATGAAAATAAAACAAAAACAATTATTTCAAGTGATTTTAAACAGAATAATTTGGAAATTGTTAGATTGCTATGCTAAGGACTAAAAGAACTTCAAAGAATTTTAACTGATTCCTATAACATTGATCGCGATGGTATTAGTATTCTCATTTTGATAAATGTATGCATATTGTATGTTAACACCAAATAAGAAATTATGTTAACTTGTTAAAAACTGAAGAACAAAGAACAAAGATAGAAATATAAATCTGGAAGGTAATTCAAAATTTTTAATATTAAATTAAAATTGAAAATGTCAGTATTAATTAATGATGGCTTTCAAATTATATATATCAAAAAAAACACACCATATTGTAGCTCTGTCATTGAAAATGCCTAGAACCAGCTGTATAATAATGGACACCCCTTGAACCTATACTGTGTAGAAAAAGGAGCCACAAGCGCTTAGAAACAATGACAGATTCCAAATCTGGTGTGTAAATTAACAAAAAAAAGAAAAGAAAAATAGATATATTGATATAACAAGAAACAGAGATATAAAAGGTTTACTGAGGTTAAATTAACAATTTACAGGTGATAATTTGAAGTGGCTCTGCTAGTCAAAAATGAAAGTTTGATTGTTAAAGTAAGACAAAGCAAAAACATAAAAATAAAAAATAATAATAAAACATAAAACCACAAATAACTCAGAAACAGACAAAAAGAACAGCAAAACCCTAATATAATAAGCACTGAATATGACACTGAATATGACAACACATGGGATTCAAGAATAATACTAACCATTAATATTTGATATCTCAGCTATGCAAGATTAGTTCAACATTAAAATTCAATTAATGTAATCAGTCACATTAGCAGACTAAAAAAAAAAATAAAAATCACATGATTATAACAAGCATTCAACAAAAATCCAACAGCCATTCATGAAAAAGAAAAATTTCAGTAAATTAAGAACTTTTTCAACTTGATAAAGAGTATCTTCAAAAATTCTATAGCTAACATCACATTTAGTGGTGAGACCCTCAAAGATTTTCCACCTAACCTCTGGTATAAGGCTAGGATATTCCCTTTCCACTTGACCTATAGACTCAATGCAATCCCAATTGTAATCCCTGAAAGTTATTTCATGGGTACTGACAAACTGATTCTAAAGTTTACATGGAGAGGCAAAAACCCCAGAGTAGGCCAACATAATATTGCAGGAGGAGAACAAACTTGAAAGACTGACACTTCCTGAATCCAAGACCTATTGTAAAGTTACAGTAATCAAGACAGTGTGATATTGGTAAAACAATAGACAAAAAGATCATTGGGACAGAATAGAGAGCCCAGAAACAGATCTCTATAAATACAGTCAACTGATTTTCTAAAAGGAGAAAAGAAAATGCAATGGAGCAAAGAGACTCTCTTCAACAAATGGGGCTGGAAAAACATCATATGCAAAAAAACAAAACAAAACAAACAAACAAACAAAAACAAAAAGCATCTAGATACAGATCTTACAGCCTTCACATAAATTAACTAAAAATGGATCAGAGATCTAAATGTAAAATGAAAACTATAAAACTCCTGGAAGATTACATAAGAGAAATCCTAGATTCCTGGGATATGGTAATGGCTTTTTAGATACAGCACGAAAGATATAATCCTTGAAAGGGATACTTGATAAACTGGACATCATTAAAATTAAAAACTTCTGCTTTGCAAAATACAATATCAAGAGAATATAAATACAAACCACAGACTAGGAGAAAATATTTGCAAAAGACACATCTCATAGAGGACTGTAACTCAAAATACATAAAGAATTCTTAAAACGCAGCAAGAAGAAAACAAACCTGATTGAAAAATGGGCCAAAGACTGAAACAGACATCTCGCCAAAGAAGATATACAGATGACAAACAGGTATATGGAAAACATGTTCCACATCCTATGTCATCAAAGAAATGCAAATTAAAACAACAAGGAGATACCACTACACACTTATTTGCCCCAAATCCAGAACACTGACACCACCAAATGCTGGTGAGGATGTGGAGCCACAGGAATTCTCACACACATCTGGTGGGATTTTAAAATAGTATAGCCACTTTGGAAGACAGCTTGGCAATATCTTACAAAACTAAACATACTCTTATCATATAATCTAGTAATAGTACTCTTCGGTATTTACCCAAAGGAGTTGAAAACATGTTCACACAAAACCTACTCATACATGTTTAAAGCAGCTTTACTCTGAATTGCCAAAATTAAGAAGTAACGTTTGGAAGTAACCCAAATGTCCTTCAGGTAGTGAATATATAAGTAAAATATGGTATATCCAGACAACAGAATATTATTCTGCATTAAAAGAAATGAATTGTCAAGCCCTGAAAAGACATGGAGGAATATTAAATGGATATTATTCAGTGAAAGAAGCTATTCTGAGAAGGCTACATACTGCATGATTCCAACTATATGATATTCTGGGAAAGATAAAACTATGGAGATAATTAAAAGATCAATGGTTGTCAGGTGTGGGGCAGGGAGAGAAATGAATAGGCAGAGCACAGATTTTTAAACCAGTGAAAATGTTCTTTATAATGTTATCATGACGAATATATGTCAGTATATATTTGTCCAAACCCACATAACGTACACCATCAAGATTGAACACCTTTAAGGTAATCTATGGACTTCGACTGATATGATAAATCAATGTAGGTTCATCCTTGATAGAAAAAAAATAAAAATAAATAAATATATATATATATATATATATATATATACACATATATATGTATATGTATATGTCTGTGTGTGTGTGTGTGTGTGTGTGTGTGTGTGTGTGTGTGTGTGTATGATTCTAGTCAGTGATGTCTATGGTATTCACATGTAGGGGCAGTGATCTATGGATAATCTGTATTTTCCTCTCAAACTTATTGTAAGCATACAGCTGCTCTAAAAAACTAAAATCATAAAAATTAACATTTAAAGGTTGCTTAGGCACCAACTCAATATTCTGAAAATGGTTAAAAGAAAAATAAGCCAGTGTTTTCTCTGCCTTTCCTGCAGAAACTGTAACTCAGAGTAATTAAATTTTTAATGAAATAAATTATTTTCAATGTTAAACTTTTAGTTAATACTGAAGTGGTGATAGAATTATATTATCACCATTTGCAGCACCTAAAGAAATAATGGATCTAGGCCACATAATTATTGGCTGTTAAAACCAATAAATACAAGGTTTTGGGGGGACGTTGCAAGAGATGATCTAGTCTAGACACACTTGAACCTGTGGGTCAATCCTAACCACACACACACACACACACAAATGCCAACATTATGTGCATCATGATGTAATAAAATAGGAAATACACAGCACCACTTATAATAAAGTATTCTTGCTTGAATGTCAATACGAATCTGATTAAGTATCAAGATATAACTGTCAGTTTGTAGTAGTAAATACAGAAAAGAAACATGTTAAATAATACCAATGACATGCCATCAGCATAATCCAGGGTGTGAAAAAATTTGCAGAACAGACTGTTTAGTTGACAGAATTTTATAGGTTTAAAGAGACCTGAGAGATATGCCCATCAATTTTGGACCTTGGATGGATCCTGACTCAAACAACCTACTCTTATAATAAATAAGTAGATAGATAGACAGCTAATTAATTAACTAATTTCCCTGAGACAATCTGGGAAATCTAAGCAATGGCTAGATATTTCAGGATATGTGTTCTATTTCTTATGTGTTATTTTAAATATCATTTTGTTGTTTTTTGTTTGTTTTTACATACCTCTTGTACATGTTTGCAAATTCCACACCTCTCACTTATATAATGGTGCAGTGACCAGTTCCATGCAGACATCAAAAAACTTTGTACAAAGATAATCTGGCAGTGACCAACCCCAGGATAATAGAGCATAACTATTTTTTTTCTTTCCTAGGGATTTTCTGACATCACATTACATGAAAATACAGAGCCCAGCAGTGATGGAGTAAGATCCATGAGGTCACTTTTTATAATAGTCAAGGGCAACCAGTGGATGAATATTTCTTTTGGTTCCCTAGATAGTCTTTAAAATCATTTTGCATGGCTCTTCAGAAGGTACAATAGTACTTACTGAGCACCAAGCAGCCTTGTCTTGATTTTCTTTCATATATAAATATTTCCTGTTAAAACTCCTATATATCAGAATAGCTTCTCAAATAAAGGTCCTACTCATTAGATGTTATATCAGGCTTCAATTTTGAGAAAACTCAGTTTAAAATATGAGTATTGTTATTATGTTTAAAAGGGGATTGAATCTCTATATAGTAGGAGTCTCTGAGATCTCCTTGAATGAAATGATATGGTGTTTAGAATTTGCTTTGTAGTAATTCACAAAGGAGAAAAAAAAAAAGAAAGAAAAAAAAAAAAAAAAGCCAAAGGAGGAATAGATGGAACAAGACTAGCTATATGTTAGTAATTGTTGACATTGGGTAATGGATGCATGGGGACAGATATTATTCTTCTCACTTTGTATACAGGTGTATTGTTCAAAAATAAAGAGTTTTTTAAAAGCCATGTAACATCTTTGCTGTTTATCTTTGTTCTGACCTTTTCCTTAGTATAGAATAGTGATTCTCAATTAGGAATGACTTTGCCCTGTATAGGGGACATTTGGCTATATATGGTGATATTTTTTTATTATCACAACCAGAAGGAGTGTGTGTTACTGACATCATTGGGGTAGAAGCCATCAATGCTCCTAATGATCCCAGGAGACACAGGACAACCCTCAAACCCAAATATCAATAGTACCAAATTTAAAATATTCTGGTAGCATTATCATGCAAACTGATGGCTGGTGGTAGCTATAACCCTCTTTATTTCTTCTCATTTTAATCATCTCCACTAATTGCTCCAGTTTATTATTCAAAGGAGCTATAGAATCCCTTTGTAATTATTAGCCCTTTGCATTGGGGAGAAAATAAAATCAATACAAGTACACTTTAGGGAAAATTAAAACAACAACAACAACAACACCTTAGGGAAAATAAAAACAACCACATATATATATATATATATATATATATATATATATATATATATATTATCAAGGGAAAGATTGATGTCCTTATTTAAGATATTCAATTTTAATACATTTGAGGGTACCACAGTTTCCTTTCATTCTATGTTGTGTGCCATTTAAAATACTTGTGAAAATAACAGGCATGACACACAAAAAAAGCAGGAAGACTGTAAATTGGCATAAAATGTTCTAAGATTCCAGCATTACTAAAGAGGTAGTAAAAAATGTTTTCTTTAAAAATAATAGATTTACCAATTCATGTTTTAATCTCTAAGGTAACCAACAAAAGAAAAAAGACAATGCCATCATAAATTAATAGATAGGAAATGGAATAATCATAATAAACCAATTTTGAATTCTTAGAGAATAAATTATTATTTTTTTATCCCTCAGTATATAGCTGTAAGTGTATGAGTGGGAAGGGGGCTATGTGTGTGCATCTGTGTGTGCATATGCTCAAAGGCTTAGGAGCCAGATATTGAAAGTTTCATAAAATGAAATTAGTAGTATTTTATCATTTTCTATGATGCCTAGGCTGTATAGCAGTAATCTGAAAATAATCAGCAATTAAAAAAAAAAAAAATTCCTTAAGCAAGTACCAAACTGTGGGAGAATAATTCAAGGAAAGTTAAGCCTTGTCACATCTTGTAGGAGGGTTTGAGTAGAAATATTTTGACAGAACACAGTTAATTTTATTTGAATTTAAAATGTTGACTCTTTGTTGACCACCTTATTTTGAAACCGATAAATGACAGACAATGGATTTTTCAAAGTTAATTAGAATCTATTTTAAACTGCACATTCACCTCCAGAAGGGAAACTTATACAGGTGTAAGAGATGAATATTAAATTTTTTATAACACAGTAGAAATTTCTTACATATTGTGAATATGTAAAATAGTTCAAGTTTCTTTCTCTTGTTCCACTTGTCAGACTGGGAAATTTAAATCACTTAAATCAATCAATTTGGAATGAAAATGTCCTTAGTCAAGTAGAGTATAAGGCAATACACTGGAGAATGGTAGCTATAAAAATAATCCAAGATTCATAAGGAACCTTTGAATTTGTCAAGCCTAAGTAGCACCTGATACACAAATTTGCTAAAATAATCCCTGAGACGTCTTAATATTTTTACATTAAGATATTGAGGCAACAAATTTTAGTTTGAAACTTCTAAATTGTTAGATATTAGCAATAATATAACCTTCTAATATGGTCCTTTTGATACTCTTCTTCTGTCCCAAATACAACATCTCTTTCCTCTTCCACATGATATACCCATCATGTATTAGCTAATATTGAGTAGGTACTAAATGTTATGAAAAATTTTGAGGGCTTTTTCTGAATGTTTTACGTATTTCTAAACTTCTAAGTTAGGCAGTGCTTTTAGAAGAAAATGTTCTGTTCTATTCTGAATGTAAAACAACCAATTTCTCATCTGTTATCAATTTCTCATTTATCTCCCTGCCATCTCTTAAAGCTTATCTTCCCCCATGACAGATAATGCTCATTTCAAAAATTACACTGAAACAAAAATTGTAGAATATACTAAGGTGTTGTAGGAGGCTATTTGCATCATAACAAATGTATTAAATCCCACTCAAAGTTCTACTGTCTGGTCCAGTTCCATTGTGTGTACCTTTTATCTTTCCTCTTTCTCATAGCACCCACTTCCCTCATTGAATTTACGTCTAGACATGCAGGAGGAAACCACCCACCTTTCCGTCATTAACCAGATGTTCTTGTGAGCCTTGGTGAAGAAGAATATGTGGCCATTATTTGTTTTAATGTTGTAAAATTAAAGGATTTCTTTTTTACAACATTATCTGTAGGGATACATTCTAAGACACCAACTGGATATCTGAAATCATGGAGAGTACCAATATGAGTGTGTGTGTGTGTGTGTGTGTGTGTGTGTGTGTGTGTGTGTGCGTGTCTATGGTGGGTGTTTTTTTTTTTTTCTGTTCATGTCTTCCACCTACAAATTTAATGTCTTTTCTATGTTAACTAAAAACTTATCACACACTGTAGTCATAAATTTTCCAGCTTGAGGTGCAACAGCACAACTAGCATGAATTTATTTTTCCTTCACAATTTCATAGATAGAAGATTTGTTCTTCCTGTAGATCTTAGCAACCTCAGTATGCATTGTTTTCTTTATTAAGTGCTTTAACTTTTTCACTTAAAGGAAGTGCTTTATGGCTTGTCTTTGGCATATCCAAGTTAGTAGAATCACTATTCTGTGGCATTGGGTCCATTATTAAGTAAAATAAGGGGCTTATGAAAGTTGAACACAAGCACAGTGATACAAGAACAGTTGATCTGATAACCAAGGCTACTAAGTGACTAATGTATGAGCAGCATGTACAGAGTGGATACACTGGACAAAGGGATGGTTCAAGCTGGATGAAGCAGGACAGTGCAAGATTTCATCATGTTACTCAGAATGGGGCACAGTTTGCTACATATGAACACCCAAAGTATACAATTTGATGATTTTACTATATTTATAGACATAGGCATCCATCACTTTAGCCAAGTTTTCATTGCCTTAAAGAAAAATACCATAACTGTTAGCTATCGTTGCCCTATCTTTCCACCCTCCTCCATAGCTCCAAGCAACTGCTAATCTATATAGAATTTCACACTCCAGATATTTAATGTTAATGATATCATACAATATTTGGTCTTATATAACTATCTTCTTTCACTTAGAATAATGTTTTCAAGGTTCATCCATGTTGTAGCATGAATCAGTACTTCATTATTTTTATGGCTAAAAAATATGCAATTGTATTGATATGCTACATTAGGTTATCCATTCATTATTTCATGACTATTTGGGTTGTTTCTACCATTTCGCTATTCTGAATAATGTTGCTATAAATATTTGTGTACAGTTTTGTGTAAACATATTTCCATTTCTCTTGAGTATATACCTAGAAGTGGGTTTTATGGGTCATATGGTAACTCTTGTTTAGTAGTTTGAGAACTTCCAGATTGTTTTCAAAAGTGACTGCACCATTATAAATCCCCACTAACAGTACATAAGGTTTCCAATTTCTCCATGTCTTCACCAACATTTGTTATTATCTGACTTTTTTATTCAAACATATGGGGTAAATTTTCATGACATTGGATTTGGCAAAGGATTCTTAGATATTACACCAAAGGCATGAATGGCAAAAGAAAAAAATATAGATTAAACTTCATCAAAAGAAAAAACTTTTGTTCTTCAAAGGAGACCATGAAGTAAAAAGACAACTCACAGAATGGGAGAAAATACTTGCAAATCATATGTCTGATAAAGGACCTTATCTAGGATCTATAAAACAGTCTTATAACTTGACAATTTAAAAAATAACTCAATTTTAAAAATAGTATACTTATTTAAATAGATATTTCTCCAAGGAAGACAAACAAATCACCAATGAGCACATTAAAACACACTGGACATCATGAGTCATTAGGAAAATGCAAATCAAATTCACAATGAGGTATCTGTTACATCACTAGGATGGCTAGAATCTAACAATTTGTGCCTTTTGATTGAATTGCTATTTTACTTTTTGTTTTCTACATGTCTCTTGTGTTTTTCTGTTCCTCTACAGCTTTCCTTTGTATTACATGAATATTTTCTAATACCGTATTTAAATATCTTTAAAGCTTTTTCATTATATTTTTAGGTTATTTTTTTATTGAGCATAAGCCTCTACTTTTCTTTTCTTTGCCTGAATAGCTTGATTCTATGCAAAATGCACATATTCAATGGACTTACTAAATAATTGTTTTAGGTATTAGTTAATGAAGAATGACCTGGATTCCTAGATTCCAACAGTGAATCATATTAAGATCAAGAATAAATTAAAGATGTTTAATACACTGTCATTAAAATTTTGTTTAATTTTGAAAGGCAATTATAGGCAAAACCTTGATTTAATGAGGTTTTATACTGTAGTCATAAAAAGTGAGATAGCTAATGATTGAGAAAGACAAATGTAAATCACTATTTACCTATTATTAGTGATTATCTATTAATATTGAAAATATTACTATAAATGTCAATTTCTAATAATGTTTGAAACTTGAAAGTTATTAACCTAAAATAAAGCACCTCTTTTGGACTACTGAATACACTCAGTTGACTTGAATATAAAGAATCAAAGCATTATTTAAAGAAGAGGTGAATGGTATCATTTTTGCCTTCAGACGATAATTTAAATGATCTGAGATAAAAGTGCATGTTGCAGATCCGAAGTGACTTATAAAGCAGATCTATCAGTAATGTTTAGTGATTCTCATCCATCATAAAGCCAACTGTTTCCAGGGCAGCATAGCTGGCATTGGCTCAAAGGTATTAGTCAATCTGTCAGGACACTGTGTTGACAACGTCTCCTGTTGCTTGTCCATTTGCTTTACTTGGCAATCCTCCAGATTAATAAAAAAAACAAAATAAATACTAACAGTAAGATTGAAATGTCATGATGATTCTCATAAAGTGATCTGAGAATAAATTCACAAAAGCTTGAAAAGAATGGCAGAATAAGCAGTTCAATATAAATAGCTAAGGATTAATACTACATGAGTAATGAAGACTATTTTCAGATTATGACAGCTGTTGTATTTGAAGATTGTTCCTTTTAATATTTCCTTCCACATACAATCAGAGTCTTGTGACTAAAAGGCCTACAACTACTGAATTGGAGGATGAATAATACTAAATGATTTCTATTAGAAAACTACATTGTACACTTCTTTCCCAGAAATTATGGATCTAATATTTCACATACTACTTTGTACTTATACAGCATAACTTCCAATTTAAGAAGGCTATAAATTGGGGAAAATCAGTTATCCATTCATTAATGCAGTAAGGCTTACAAAGTGCCTGGAGCTAGATATACAAAGATGATGCTGGGAAATCTCTATATCACAGCACACAAACATAGAGGTATTTGGAGCAAATATACATTTTGTGAAAGCATATTACATGTCATCACAGTAGTTTTATTTACACATCATTTTTATCAGCATTTACATTCTTGAACTGTATAATGAAATGACAAATCTATAATATTAGCCCTGTAAAAGGTTATAGCTTTGCTAGAGCAAAGACATTAAATAACTCTATGTAATAAACAATCTGTTATTTAAAAAGAAATAATAATGTAAATTAAAATTTCAATTTTGGATCTGTAATAGTATATTTTTGTCTTCTTAATCAATCAATTAAATTTAGATTAATAAACTCACATACATTAGAACAATTTGCATGTAACAGTAATTTGTATTTTTATTTTTCTTCCTTGGTCAGGTTTATTACATGTAAATGAGTTTCATAATATTTATATTTTAAAACTTTAACACCGTTTAATAGGAAAATGCAAGAAAATGTTTCTGAAAGTACAGAAAAAACAATTATTTACAGGAAATCCTGTGTCAAAAATTTCTCCCTCCTCCTTCAGAGGAATATGCTAGAGTATTGAGATGAAGTGCATATAGAAAATTAAAGTCTATATTAAAAAAAGCCTATGTGATCCCTATTTCTCATAAACATTATAAAAAAAAAGATGCGCAATATAATTAAAAAAAATTTTCCCTTTATAGTCACACTATATGATGATTTTATGATATTAAAAAGATGAAATACTGACATTTTCAACAACATGGATGGATCATGAGGTTATCATGCTAAGCAAAATAGGTCAGAAAGACAACATCGAGAACCATATGATTTTTTTTTATTCCCATATGTGGGAATAAAACACTGAAAGTCACAAACAAGACAAAGAAACAAAACCTCATTGATACAGACAACAGTTGATTGGTTACCAAACGGTAAGAGAGGGTGGTAGAATAGGGTGAAGGGTGCCAAATACATGGTTATGGAAGGAGATTTGATATTGGGTGGAAAACACACAATGCAATACATAGATGATGTATTATAGAATTGTACCTTTGAGTGATCCAAGATGGCATACTAGATAAACACTATGCCTGCATCCTTGGTGAACACATTAAATTTACAAGTAAATGATAGAACAATCAACCATGAAAACCATCTGACGTCTAGCTGAACAGAAGTTCTACGACTGAAAATATAAAGAAGAAGCCACATCGAGACTGGGAGAAGGTGCAGAGATGCGGAATGGGTCCCAAACCTCCGTGTGATAGTTGAGAATTAGGAGAGATATCTTGACCATGGAGATTCCCCCTAGAGTAGTGAGGGACGCCAGAGCCCCACACCAAGTTGCCCTGCCTGGAATACTAATGTCTGGAAGAGGTGCCCCCACAACATCTGGCAGTGAAAAACAGTGAGTATTCTGACCATTCTGGTGAGATGGGAGGCTGTAGAAAACCCAGACATCCTCAAAAACAGCCTGTGCACAGACTTGCTTTCAGGCACTCACCTTGGGCTCCAGTGACTTGGGAGGAGTTGGAGACATATGGGAGGGTGGGCTGCTGCAGGAGGACTGGAGAACAGCTGGCATTTTCCCTGTGTGAGGTCCTTCTCCCATGCATCTGACAGACAGACACCATCTTTCCTGTGTTGAGTCCATCCCCACCACAGCCAAATCTGAATCTCATTGGCTTGGTGAGCTCTGCTCACTCCACCTGCTGACTCACTGGGATCCCGACCCACCCAACTCCCCCAATGCCACAAGTACTTTCCCTATGAATAGCCAGCCCGACCTGCCGGCATTGCACTCTTTCTTGGAAAGCTACTGGAGTCTAGCAGGCCCCCAGTGGGCAGCAACTGGCTGTGGTATGCTCTGAGACTTTTGCTGAGTAGCTCCAGGCTAAGCACTGGCACCAAACCAGAATTTAAATTAACCTGGTGACCACAACTCTTCCCACTCTAGTGACTCCCTGAGATCCTCTTTGGGTAATTGGATTCTATGTATAGTCAAGGGGATCACTTCTTAAATTATATAAATGTATTACCATTATGTTGTACACCTGAAATTGGTATAAAATAATATTGAATGTCAACTATAATTGAAAATTTTAAAAACGGGGTTAAGGTGAAGGGGAATAAGAGGTCCAAAGTTCCCGGTGTTAAACAAATAAGTCACGGGGATGTAATGTACAACATGGGGGATATAGTCAATAACGTTGTGATAGCATGGTACGGTGTGAGATGGTTTCTGGAGTTATAATGGTTATCACTTATTTAGGTATATAAATGTTGAATAACTATCGTGTACCCCTGAAACTAATATTGTACTATAGCCATATTTTTAATAAAAATCTTTTAAAAAATTAAAATCAAATAAATTGTACAGTGGATATTTATATAATTTTACTAACCAATGTCACCCCAACAAATTTAATTAAAAAAAGAAAAAAACAGCCCAGTGTCTGTGATTGATTGTGATGATTCACTGCTTTGAAACTCAGTTTTACATGTATAGTTCCATATGGTAGATTCAGCAGTCTCATAGGGAAAGTAAGAAAGTATTTTAACATTGGGACTAATCATTGTGATGATAATAGTGATGTATTAGACAACTAACATTTATCAGATCTTAACATATACTAGGGATTTTAAAGCATTTGAAGAGAGTAGGTATGTTCTATGATATCTTAAATAGTAATACATAGGTAATGACTATTCTAGTCTTTTAAGGGTTAAAGGAATATGAAATATAGATAATAAATGCAGCAAAGAGAAAGGAAATCAGAAAAATGAATAATTAGATAATAAAATTTAAGTTAGATGTTTAGTTTAGATGTTTATACACATTATAAACTCAACAACTAAAATAAATTATAGTTTAAAATGAAAATAAGTACATTAACATAGAGAACGGAAAGAAAAATGAAGTACTATATGTCTCACAAAGATCTGAACTAACATGACTTGAAGATTGAAAGGACATATGTTTGTTAAGGCAAACCAATTAAACTTATACAAATTTAACACAAAGTTTTTAATATTTATATTATAAAGTTTAAGTGTAAAAGAGTTAAAAGAAAATTATACAATTATAAATTCTGCTTGTGTTTTGCTTTTAACATTATGGATTATCCTGGTAAAATTCAACTAGATGTTAAATAAACTAACAATAAAAACAAACAAAAAAATCAACCTCCTCCAAAAAAATGCAAAACAAGCAAACAAACAAAACCTAAAACAAAAAAATCAACCTCCTCCAAAAAAATGCAAAACAAGCAAACAAACAAAAACCTAAAAACACAAAGTTTCAAAAATATTACTGGAGTTAGAAAAAATAAGGGAAATATATGTCCAAGATCAAATAAAACAAATCAACTGCAACCTGAACAAGGGAGAGTGAAATAGTCAATGTTAAAGATAGACTTGTTCTGTAAACAAATGCAAACTGGGATCTGCAGACTAAACTTTGTACTTTCAAAGAGTAAAAAAATGGTATTGTGCAGCAGAAATAATAACTAAAGTGTAAATATAAAGATATTTTTGTCTTACTGTTAGCCTCACTTTTTAAAAATAGACTTTTAAAGCAATAATAAAAAAGCAAGACTTGTGAGTTTAAAACTTTTTTAGCAGTTAAATGTATGACACTCAGCACAAAACCAGGAGGGGAGAAGATTAAGATATTGTAAGACTCTAATAAAACTATAGTTAAAGTGATTTAATATGGCTTACAAGAAGACTGATAAATTGTAGAGGTATACAATAAAACCTAAACCAACTACTTAAATAACATAACACCGTGTTATATCTAATTAGTAAACAAAGGAGTTGATATGGAATAATTAAAAAATGCAGTTAACCCAAAAGTAGGCAGTTAAAGAGGAAGAAAAGGACAAACTATATGGAAGGAACAAATAGAAAACAAATAGCAAGATGTACAATACAAAGTCAACCATATTTAAAAATGCATTAAATTTAACTAGTTTAAATAACTTATTAAAAAGGCAGAGATTTTCAGACCTAAATATCAAAATGTACAAGGTTCATAATACGGTTATTTTCAGTTCTTCCAAAATCAATCTGTAGATTCGACAAAATGTCAAACAAAATCTCTGCAGCTTTTTGACAGAAATTAACAAGCTGATTATAAAATTAATATGGAAACACAAAAACCTGGTATCTACAGCAACTTTGATAAAATAGAACAAAGTTGAAGGACTCATACTAGCTACAGTAATCAACAGAGTGTATTACTGGCATCAATATGGACAAATCAGTGGAACAGCCTAAAGATTCTAGAAATATGCCTATGCATACATAAGCAGTTGATTTTTCATAAAGGTACAAAAGGAATTCAGTGAATAAAAATAATCTTTTCAACAAACGAGGCTGGAATAAACAGACATCCATAGCTAAAAAACAAATAAACAAAAACAAAAAACGAAAAAGTACCTTCAACCCATATGTCACACCATAACAAAAATTATCAAAAAGTGGTTCACATACCTAAATGTAAAACCTAAAACCAGAAAAAAAAGTATAAGAAAACGTAAGGAAAAAAAAAATTCTTTGTGACCCTGACAAAACTTTATGTACAACCCCAAAAGAATGATCTATAAAATAACAAAAATAAAGTAAATAGGTAATTATAATTAAGATCTTAGGCTCTTCAAAAGGCATTGTTAAAACAATGAAAATAAAAATCACAGACTGGGAAATTAATAATATATCTCAAAGAAGAACTTCTACCCAGAATACATAATGAACTCTCAAAACTCAATAATAAGAAAAAAAATATGAAAATCATGGGCAGAAGATTTGAGTAAACAGTTTTCTAAAAATATATACCACAGGTGCCAAAAAAATGTATACACAAGTAGACACTTTGTTCAACGTTGCTCAAGCAGTAGTTCGCCCTAATCAGAAGTGTCTGGACACTGATGGTAACCACTTTGAGCATCTCTTGTAATTGCAGAAGTCAAATGTGACTTGCATTGATCTTTTGTTATTGTTTTATACTGAGTATTACAATTTTAATAGTTTTCCTTTGTTAAAACGGGTATACATTTCTTCGGCACCCTCTGTATATATAGATGGCAAACAAATGCATGGAAGATGCTTGGCATCATTAGCCATTAGGAAAACGTAAATTAACACTGCAATGAATTATAACTATGTTATCTATTAAAATGTTTAAATTAAAAAGTCAGACCATTGACAAGAATGTGGAGCAACTGAAGCACTATGCATTCTGGGAGAAAATGGGAAATAGTACTAACTCTTTGGAAATTGTCAGATCCTTAACCTGTTTAACACACCTACCATACGAATCAGCTATTCCTTCCTATGTCAGCTTTTACCATGTCATGGGGTCATGCATCTGTGTTCTTCATCTGCCTATAATGGACATGGTGAGGCAGGCCTGCTTTATTCATCTAGTCATCGATTTAGGTAATTGGACTTTATTTATACACGGTCAGACAATTAAGTTGACAAACTCATACTAGAAAAAATGTCACATACCTCATTTCTGAATATCACTACAGTCACCTTAGAAGTACCCCCTTTGGAAAGCTATGCATTAGACACCAGTGCCTAATCCACCCTTCAAAGCAATTTTGGAAATTTTTTTCTGGAATGGCCATCAGAGCTGTGGTCATATTACCCTTGATGTCCTGAATGTCACCAAATGTCTTCCTTTCAATATTTCCTTTATCTTTCGGTAAAGAAAGAAGTCATTGGGGCCCAGATAAGGTGAGTAGAAAGGGTGTTCCAATAGTTATTTGTTCACTGGCTAAAAACTCCTTCACAGACAGTGTAGTGTGAGCTGGTGCATTGTCGTGATGCAAGAGCCATGAATTGTTGGCAAAAACTTCAGGTCGTCTAACTTTTTAACACAGCCTCTTCAGCACTTCCAAATGGTAAACTTGGTTAACTGTTTGTTCAGTTGGTACAAATTCATGATGAATAATCCCTCTGATATCAAAAAAGGTTAGCAGCATCATTGCAACAAGTTCACAAACTTAATTGTCACACCTCGGATGATCCATGTTTATTCAACTTTTCATTTCTTTCTTCATTTTCATTCATATTTTCTCTACTCTCTCTGTCTCTCTGTCTCCATTTTCTATTTGTGTGCCCTCTATTCCCCCTCTCCCTCACTTCTCCCCCTCCCAGTTCTCTGATTTTTCTTGACTAAACAGGTTCTAGTCTAGAAATTTAAATCAGAAATTAGCCTTAAGTTTTTAGTGGAATGGAAGGTACTTGTTGAAGATGTGTTCTGCTTCATTCAGAATCCCAGGAGCTCAGAGATATTGATAAAATTGCCGAAGATACCTCAGTAAATGGTAGACATTGGAATCAGACTTATTTAATTTCTTTAGGATTATAATTATACAGACCAATTTTACAGTTTATGACTATGCATATCACAGAATTGTTTAGTTGATACTGACACAGATGAGCAAATTTTATATTATGAAGGATTTATGTTATGAAATATGAAAATATTTTTTCATGTCTTTCCATGTTTAAAAAACATTTTTACTATTATAATCATGTTTAACTTTTAAATGGTCATGACTGTGTTGTGTTTGAAGTAATAAAATATTGGAAGCATTCAAAGACAAAAATCTTCTCCTTTTTTTAGTACATATTGAAAATAATTTAGATATATCTGAAAATTTATTTCATTTATGATTGTGGCCAGCTCTCAAAAATGCTCACTAATACACAAGAGTAAATTTATAAATAATTCTAAAATATATTATTTCTAAAATTTTATATTTGTCTCTTGAACAAATCTAAGAATATGTTTGACTACGAAAAACTCTGATACTGGAAAATTCAATGCCAAGAGAAAAATGGAGACCAACAATTTGCCTTAGGAGGGACAGCGTATTTTCCAGATTTCTGATCTGAACCTAAGCTTACATTTTTCTTGTTACCTTTTCCATGTTGTGGTAATTACTCAGTTTTAGATAGATAATGCAGTGAGCTATCTCAAATTTTCTTCAAGCTAAAGAGGAGGACAAGTTCATGTAAAATCTGCCTAAAATGGAATACATTCCAGAGAGACATGGCATTTGGAGGGTACCACACAATAATTGTCTCATCATTATTTTCACAGTTTTTACTTCAAAACATGAAGCCCAAGTAAAATACTAAGTTTCGTAGTAGATGAATGTTATCTTAAAAAATAATGGCATTTGTAGTACACAAAATTTATGTTTTACCCCTTTTACAATGTGTAACAGTGAAAGTTATCTCAAGATGTTGCTCTCTTCCAGGAATAGTAATTATGAGAACACTATCATTGCCAATGTGTAATAATTCTCAGGGGGCAACTTGCTCACCCTGTACATTTATGTAGGAAATTTTCCACAGAAAAAATAAGGGAAAACTTGTTCCAAAAAGATTTTTAAAATACTTTCAATATAACTGTATAATATGTAAACACATTGCAAAGTACAAATAGATTTTTTTAATATATTCATGCTATATCTAAATTACATAAAATAACATACTGTTCTGAATAATTTATTAACATACCTCAGTACAAATAGTGGCTGAATTTGTCATCATATGCTCATATCCAGATTAGTACCAATTATTGTAGTTTCATTTTTTTTTCCAAATTTCAAAAATTAAAGAAATTATCCAACTTCAAAAAAGTAAAAAAAAAAGATAAAAATAAAATAAATTATGATTAAACATTATGTGCCTGTGCATGTGTGTGCACGTAACTTCTGAATGTTTACTACTATGTTTTTATAAGCCTATAAGATGAGAATTACCATCATATATTTACTAAGGATAATTACAGTCATAATAGTTCCATACAAATCAAGTTCTTCCTCCCCACATTATGAGACTAATAATAGCTCTATAATAACAAGAAACATTAAAATTCAATTGAAACAAAAACTGAAGAAACCTACTTACACGTTACAGTTGTCAAATTTTTTAAACTATGTTTGTTTTGAAAAGGAAAAAAAATATGTAATATACATATATGAATTTTAGCCTGAGAGTTCTAAGGTCAAAATATTTAAATCTTTGAAATAATAATTGAATATGTATACTATGTAAATGCCAATGTCTAAAACATGGAGATGAGTTTTATCTTTAGGCTAAATTTTCCCAATAATATACATTAATAAAAAATTAACATCTCAACAAGAACAAGGCCACACTCTAGAAAGACAAATAATATTATAAATTAGACATTATCAGAAAAATAAACCGCAAAGACTTATAAAGATAGAGAGAAGCTCTCAGGATTATTAACTAAAAAATGCCAGTTGAAACAACATTAAAGTAACACTCAATATCGTTTGCCCTTGTAAAGATTCAAAAACCTCGTAATGACAAATTTTTCAGGCAATATAAGGATAGAGAAATGTTCATGTACATTTGATGGCAAAGCTTCCTGATATGACATTCTGCAGAGCAACGTGGCAATAATTTCACTCTTATTAAGAAGAAATCTCCCAAATGTTTATAAATGGACCAGCATATGGATATTCAATTGGGTAATATTTATAGTAATTATTAATAGAAGACAATCACAGAGAGATTGTATAAGTACAATGTGGTATATATAAATAAAACGTATCATAGAACACTATAAAGCAGATGAAATATTTTAGCTAAACCACACAAATCAGTAATAGAAAACAGAGTACCTAATGAGAATACAAAAGCATAAAGCCATGTAACATTATACTGTTTATATAAATAAAGATGCTATACACAGAAAATATCTATGTAACTTTGGCAAGGACATATACAAAAGATATACATGTCATTGTTATTATTTTTTTAAATATATATAAAGAGGGGGATGTGAGTAGAAAATGTAGATTAAAAAGAAATAAAACAAGAGAAAAGAAGAAAGAGGCCTTACATGAACCAAAGAGAATAATGAATGTTGAACTGAGCTGTGTAATTATTGATTTGTTCAGTTTGCTGCCCTTTGCTGAAGGTGGGGAATGTGAATAAATTAATGAAGAAATGTGATTGAATGGGACTTTGCATAATTGATTAATGACACAAATGTTTAGATTCAGAAAGCACAACTTCACTCAATTAGGATTAATAAAAACTTCACTTATAAACATTGTAGAGAATCTGTAGACCACTAAAGAAAAACAAAGATCTCAAAAGCAAGACATGGCAAAATCACATTTAAAAAAATGTCATTAAGACTAATGGTAGACGTGTTAGCAATAGGGCAGATGAATGATATCTTCATGTGATTAGAGAAAAGAACTCCAACTAAAATGGCATAGCCACCTGAACTATAACTCACTGTCACCCCCAATTACCTTTTACCTTGCATTCAGCCAATACCCCCTCCACATGCATACTAGTCCAAAGTAATTTTCGGCATTTTTTCGAAGTATATCAAAGACCAGTTTTCTTTTTCTTTTCTTTTCTCATTTTTTTTTTCCCCCCTAAGGAGAGAAGTATCTAGATGCCAGCAGCTAGGGAAGATGGCAGACTCATGTCTAAAAAACCACCTTCCTCAAAGACCAGTTTTCAAAACAGAAAACACTGGAGGGATTTTTCTTAAATGTTTTCTGAAGAATTAGTTATTTAGATAATGAAAGATCTGGGAAGCCACATGGTACAGTGAAGGAAACCATAGTGGAATAAGAATTTCTGGCCTGTCCCCATCCAAAGGACAGAGAAACAAAACTATAGAGGCAGTGTTACCTGAAGCCAGGGACCTGGGACACTCCTGAGCAAACTGGAAACAGCTGACTCTCCTGACTAAAGTTGGGATGGAAAAGTAAAGACTTTCAGTTAGGATTGGAAACCATCATTTGCATATTAAAAGCTAAGAAATGGTTCAGAATATTTTTCTTAATTATTAATATGCCTTATCCACAATGAATATTGTTTACACTATGAATGTTTATTAGTACTAATTATCTAAGTATGTAAAATTTGATAAAGATATTTTACGTGTAAACAGTAGTTCATGTTTACAGTTTTTTCAAAATTGGTTTAAGCAAAGTGTATAAATGTATCTTTGATTTCTCAAAATTCTATATCCAGTAGAGTCACCAGCTTTCTTCACACTGCAGAAGCTACCAAACTATTTCTGTAAGAAGACAGAGATTAATTGGTTTTGGCTTTCTGGGTGACACAAAATATGTTGGTATTAATCAACCCTGCAGTTGTAGGGTGAGAACAGACTTTGACAACATGTAAATAAATGGCCACAGCTGAATTTGCCTTGCAAGGAGTGATATTTGGCTTGTGATCCACAGTTTGCCAACATCTGCCTTAGAGTAAAACCGCACACTAATTAATGATGGCTTCAAATGTTTACTAGTAATTTTAAAACTAAATTCAATTTGTTTTATAAAGATGTGGAATTTTAAAGATGACCATTTATTGCCTACGAAGTAGTAAAATATTTAAAACAATCAGACAGCTTATCATCAGTTGAGTAGCTCACATTTCTACTTGATTTTACAAATATCTAAAATAAACATGGAGGACAGAGCCACTGCATTATCTTTCCAAAAACTGAGTAATTACTGCAATATGGAAAAGGTAACGGAAAATTCTAGCCTTAGGTTAAGATGGGAAATATGGATAATACTCAGTTTCTCTTAAGGCAAATAGTTGGGCAACATTTTTCTCTTGGCATTGAATTTTCCAAGTATCAGGGATTTTCATAGCCAAACATATTTTCAGATTTATTTAAAAGACAAACATAAAATTTTAGAAATAATATATTTTAGAATTATTTATAAATCTACTCTCATGTATTAGTGAGCATTTTTGAGAGGTGGCCACAATCATAAATGAAATAAATTTTCAGATATATCTAAATTATTTGCAATATGTATTAAGAAAAAGAGAAGCTATTTTTCTTCTACATTCTTTTAATATTTTATTACTTCAAACACATACAGTCATGGCCATTTAAATTGATTATAACTGAGTTAAAATTGATTATAATAGTAAAAATGTTTTTTTAAAAAAATGGAAAGACATGAAAACATATTTTCATATTTCATAGCATTAAACCTTCATAATATAAAATTTGCTCATCTGTGTCAATATCAACTAAATAATTCTGAAATATGCAGAGTCATAAAGTATAAAATTAATCTATAATTATAAGTATAAAGAAATTAAATAAGTCTGATTCCAATTTCTACCACTTACTGATGGTTTCAATTTAGAACCCTTGAGTAGCACCTGCAAAAGAATGTTCAAGCACCATAGTCTATATAAACAAAATGGCAGGAAAGCATCTAAAGTTCATTGATAAAGGGAGAATAATCTATTAGATGATGTAATACTATTCAGCATTGAATATGAATAAATATAGCTACATATATCAATGTGGGTAAACCCCAGAATATAAGGAATATTTCTAAAATGATGAAATAAAAAGAATATAGAAAGCATAATATAATTTTAATAAATTGAATGTATGGGAAATATTCCTGTCTAGTTTTAGCTATATTAATATATAAATATTGTAAAATATACACATGAATAAGCTAGATAGTAGGATTACTAGTGTTGGTTATACATTATTTTTATTATTCCAAATAGATTTCTAATCCTTTTAAATTAAAAAAAAATAAAACATCACATTTTATTTCAGTAACTTCTTCAGTTTGAGAGAGTAAAAACCCTCTCACTCTCATGCTTCAGAAAAAAATAAGCATTCCTCAATTCTTTTTGCCAAGTTCTTCTCTTTCATATTCTATGGCAACAACATCTGCTCCCAGTGTGTCAGCTTTCAACTTTATGAAAATATCTTTCAAATCTACATCTCCAGACTAAACCACTCCCTCAGTAATTCTGCATTTCCAATTTCCTGTTGGGTACTACCAGCTGGGTGTCCTATTGGCAATTTGAAGAGGAATATTTTATTGCATGAAGTTCAAGCAAGGTTTAGTGAAAGCTCTTGAGCATTACTACAATTAGCAAACGATGATAGGAAATCTTTACTATGTGTACTGATTTCTCCCATAGGTGTAGTGATTTGTGAACCTCTTTTGTGATATATTATAAATATATATCTCACATACTTATTATTTACCCGAATCCAAGTAGGAAGTTTCTCTTAAGGGTTAAAATTCTAATTTTAAATAGGATAAAACATGATTGTATCCAAATGACCTAAAACCATATTCAAGTTTGTTAAATATGTTTGCTTCTTCGAAAGAACACAAAGGACAAACTATCTGTTTAAATCATGGTATCCTGACTTGAGCATCACCAATCAAGGAAAAGCTGAACATATTTACATCCTTCTGGTCTCCCTTGAGACTTTGTTCCTTTTGATCTTGTCTTTCAGAGTTAACCCCTAACCAAAGAAAAACAAAAGCAAAATTCTTCATTTAATCTTGCTTCTCCACCACACTAATGCCCATCACTTCTTATCCAGGATTTTTCTTCTTCACTTACAGCTTCTATCTTCTTTGAAGATATTCAGTACTTAACCCATTGGATTCTAATTCATTTCAACTATGTACTGGTACTTAATCTAGTCTTTTAAGTCTTTAAGGGCTCTAAATATTCACTTGTTTCTCTTAATATGCTTGTTATTCAGTTTCTCTGTCAGATGTAATATCAATAACTATACCTTTTTTCTCAATTTTTTTCCTTCTGTTTATTGTTCTTTTCTTCTATAAATACTCAGTACATTTTTTTTCTGATTCTTTTATTCTGTCAGTTTCTAAAGTATTATCTCCCAGAGGGACTTAAGATTTAAGGGGATTTTTTTCTTTATTTGAAACTAATGTAAATAATAAGTGCAATGGTATGAGGACCCAAATGTCAGGAGAGAATTGATTGAAGACCATTTACACAGCTTAAAATTTTCCATAGAAATCAACCTAAAACTGAACCCAAGACAAAGAAACAGAATGTTGTCTGTCACACAAAAGGAAGAGGCGTAGGCTTTCTGAGGGTTTAACTGTACATTGTTTTGGAAGGCTTCTCTGTTCCACTCTCTTCCCTTAATGATCTCTTTAACAATGCCCTTGCCTGGGTGCAGTACCTCTCATTCCTTCTCCAAGAAGCTGCTGAACCAATTCAAGGGAATCGAATCTCAGTCTTTTGGCAACCTCTCTGTGACAATTTGCACAGCCACCAGCATCTGCTGATTGTTGATAGCTTTCTCCTACACCGGATTTACTGTGACTCCACAGAGAAAGAGTGAAGATTCTGGTTTGGTTTGCAACGATGGAAAAGTGGAACAAAATTGGGTACTAAGGTGAGATGCTGCCACAACAAAACCTAACATATGCGATGCTGTTTTGGGGATCATGCAGCAGGCAGAAAGCTAATGACAATGGGAAGTTTTGAAGAAAAATTGAAAAAGAAAAATGGTATTGGAAGCTAAGATTACAGTGACCTTTGTTATGCAGTAGCAGAATGTTTGATAACATTGTCATTGATGGTAATATGAAAAACAGAATGTACCAAATAAACTCAGTGGTCTAGCTATGAAGATTTTCTGGTTTCAGCTCACTATTCATGATAAAATTTGGGAGGAAAAAATTTAAAAAATAAACTTTTTAGGTTCAGTTAGAATTTTGAGGACATATATAGGGCTAGAACAATCTTTCCAGCTAGGGAAACATTTTCAAAGTAATAAATGGCCTCAGGATAAATATCAAATAAATTCAGATGACTGCTAGTAAAATATGGCCTCTGAGAATCCAGAGTATAGTCGGAAGACCTCAGAAAGATTTAGATCAAATCTTAAAAGACTTTGCAGTTCAAACAAAAGGCAACTAAACATCTAAGGGTATGCCTTGTTGACCCACTTCACTAGACAAAGTGCTTCTAAACTTTTAAAAGTATTCTCCCACAATTTCCTTACAGGGTTTCAAAGTAGAGAGGGCTTATCTTCAAGATACTTGTGGGTGTAAATTGTGTCTAGTGGAGTGGAGCATAAACTGAGAAGTAAGAAATGAATAGTTTTTAAAGAAATAATACCAACTTTAATGAAAAGGAACAGAGGGAAGTCAATGTGAAAAGAGGTTTTTGAGTTTCTAAAATTCTGCACACAGAAAGCATTCTTAAAAAAAAAAAAAAAAAAAAAAAAAAAAAAAAACTAATTCCAACCAGGAGCTATCTTTGATGGGAACAGAAGTGTGAATCAATGAGAAAAACCAAAAACAGAATAGTGAGAATTTAGAGCTATGGAGAATCATTGTCAAGGACTGAGCCCTAATCAAGGTATGGTCAAAATGTGCCCAGCTGCATTACAGAACTCCTCAGGAGGAAAGTCTGCTTCCCTGCCCTGCCTTTCCGGATGGGGGAAGGGTGTCCGTTACAGTTATTGGACACTAGTGTATGTTGAACACATGTGGGCAGATGATTTAACTCTTTTGTTCACATAAACATGAGTAACAACATCCAAGGAACTAAACCAAAGATGAACATCTCTACCTTGCCTTCTCCGAATTTTGGACCTCTGAAGGCATGAATACAATCACATAATTTTTGTTACATGTCACAAAGTTCTCGGCATGTTCATTATGAAGATTGTTATAAAGCAGTCACATATCTTCTCTACTATTTTCAACTTTTCTCCAGGGCCATAGAGGAAGAGGATAGGGAGAAGGGAGAAGGAAATCGATTTTAATAGGCAATGTGGATAAAAAGGACTTACAACAGAATTCATTTAGCATTTAAAAACTGGTAAACCAGTCCAGAAACAAAGAAGAACTAGTGTGAGCAAAGTAAATAATATTTTTCGAGTATAGTGCATACTCATTTAAGGTCATTGCTGAGTTCTACGACTTTAAGTGGAATGACATGCAAGCAAACCACATTTACTACAAGCTAATTGATATAAACCGAAGTTAAGTTCTTATGGCATCTCATCAACGTTATAAGAAAATGACAAGATAATGTTGAGCAGAACAATGTTATTCGAGGACTTGCCATCTATGACAAATGTTGATGCTTTATATTACTTGTCATTAATCAAGATAAGAGCTCTGAGAGGTAGACATTAAGTTTCCCCGTTACAGATAAGGTAGAGTTGGTTTGCAGAAGTGGCAAAGTCAGGATTCTAGTCCATGTGTTTGACCATAAAGTTTTGACTATTCCATTTCACCAAAATATTAACATTCAGGCAGCGGCTTGCCTAAGACATTGCTAAGTCTATGGGAATTCTGTGTCAGTACGAAAATTGAAACTCCTAGGGGAAAAAAAAAAAAAAATCCTTGTACTTGTCAACATGAAGAGGGAGCTTTTGAAAAAGTTTCTTAAGGATGACAAACCTAGAACCTTTTGTACTTTCAGAAATGTGATTCCCAGTACACCTCATACACAGAGGGTATAAAATTGTACATGGGCAAAGCCTTTGCTTTTATTCTTGAGGTAGTAAAGTTGGATTGCTTCTAGTTGTTGTTGCTGATTGTTTATTCCTCACAATTTAACTAAGTGTTTATTAATGGTGTATCTTAGAGGCAATTATCATGTTGTATTTCAGCAGGACTCAGTTCTTGGGTCCATTTATTTATGATTTTTTTCTTCTAATTATAAAATAATGATTATACTATTTTCTCTTATAATTATATTCCTTTAAATTATTAAACAGGAAATGTTTTCAAAAGAGTATGCGTAGTGGTATGTGGTAAATGTCTGTAGTATGTGCTATGAAACAATGATAATAGTAGTATGAATAAAGCATGAATCTCTACTTCCAACTTAATAATGAAATAAAATCACCATCTTCATTGATAAATAGGGTTATGTTATTTTGAAATAGAAAATCTATAATCCAAAATGACTATGAAAAATTAAATAAAATTTCCTCCAAAAATAAGTGTGACTTCAAAGTTGTACAGATACCATTAAAATTATATGAACGAGTTTGAAATGACTCCTTTATGTATGCCCAGGCAAAGGCAAAAAGTCAGTATTGAGAGATGATTTATCAGAATGTTTCTTATCTTTCTAGAGAGCTTGCAGTATCAAACCTCTAAATCAGCCTTGTCTAATACGATCTTCACAACTGTTGCAGGTTGGGTTCACTGGGAAGAACTCTGCAAAAAGGTTGGGATACAACAAGATGCTTATTAGCGAGTACTTTTGACATCAGCACTGGTTTGGGGTATGGCAGGTGTGGGATTAGGTTTAGAGAGAGAGATCAAGCTGTTGTACAGGCCCCAATTACAGCCTCAGTTGACCCTATGGAAAGCTGGAATTAAAATATCAGAAATATTGCACTTGGAATGCAATTAAAAATATCAGGCCTTTATCATCCTCTTTCTGTCTGTGGATGTGAGCAGTCCCCAGGTGACCTTAAAAAGAACATGTCTGTGCAGTTGAGGTAATCCATGAAGGCCAAATAAAAATTGTTAGGACAATGAGTCTTCCTTGAAGGACAGGCTGCATGAAGTGTCTCTGTGCAGAAAATGCTTCTTTTGCCAGTGACAGAGATGAGGAACTGAGAGACATGATATGAATAAAGTAACAGATATCAACCAGTAAAACGTGGGATAAACAGCTATTCTTCTGCACTTCCTCAATCTCTCTTGACTGCCATGCACAGTAACTTATTTATGATAGAGACAAGTCCAAATACAAAAGATCATTTGTAACATTGAGAAGCATGTCTTACTTTGCTTAGAAGCATGCCATGTGTCTTAGTTTCTGAGTTTTCAATTAAAAATATGGCTGCCATTTTTTTCACTTTTCTGGTGTTTCAAGATAGTCTGATTAAGTTTTGTTAAAGTAGACAATAAATCTCTGTGATTGTGAGCCTATTAAAAATCCCTAGCTTTAAAAGAGATTTTATCGTGAGGGGGCTATCCGCATTGAAACAATCATAGAAAAGTCAGCTATATCAACTCTCATACAAGAGCCTTAAAACAGCTGCAACAAGAGAGCCTTTCAAGATGATTTAAGGCTATCCAAGCTGCCAATGGAGATATGGTCTTTTTGTGCAGAGTGAATGACAAGTAATAATTAACTCAAATTGTAATTATATAGTCACCCATATGTGTATATGTGTATGTGTGTGTGTGTGTGTGTGTGTGTGTGTATATATATATACACACACACACACACATATATATATATATATGTTTTTTTGTTTTGTTTTGTTTTTTTTTTTTTTTTTAAGGAGGGCACAGCTCACAGTGACCCATGCGGGGACTGAACCAGCAACCATAGTGTTATCAGCACCACGTTCTAACCAACTGAGCTAACCGGCCACTCTCAATATAATCACCCATATTGATCAAAGCCTTTGTTACATAGGATCTGAAATGACACATAGTGTATTTGAAAAAAATGTAATCCCCTACACAGTTTGATCTCAACATTCATCCCAGGGTACATAAAATATTTATTTATATATCACCACAACGTCACTAAATATTTTTAAATGAATAAAGACCCTTAATAATCAATAGCATGATGGTTACTTTCTCATAAAATGATTTTATTTTACATGATGTTAGCTACTTCTAATAAAAAATTAATGTCATATAAATTTGAAATAAGTTAATATTAACTTTTGTTCACAGTGAGATTTTATAAGATATTCTTAGTTTAAGTTAACAAGATGATTTTCAGAGAATGCAAAAGCAATGTAAATATTAACATTTGTAATTTGGTCCACAATGAAAGAGCCTATACATACGGGTATATGTCTACATGTTTGTGTATATTGTGGAGATATGGGAGTGGTGATCATTAGTGTTTGTGACCAAATTGTTGGATTCTCCCTCGCTCAGGGTACTTGGCAGAACTATATTTCCTGACTAGTTCTGACCAATGAGATATAACATGTCATCCCCAGCCAAAGGATTTAGTGGCCATGGGTGGCACTCCAAGACTTCTCATTTCTCTGTGATGGTGGCAGAAGTGTTGGAGATGGTGGCCAGCTGATTCATTAGCCCGTCCTTCCATCACTACAACGAGTACTCTTCCGTCAGCCTGTAATAGGCATGTGGATTGATCAGGACATAGATGGACCTCCGCTACATTAAGCCATTGAGATTTGGAGGTTATTATTTACCATAGTATAACCTGGTCTGTCCTGGCTCAAATACTGACAGAAAGGCCTTGGAAAACAGGGAAAGCTAAAAAGTTGAGTCAGTGACTTACTGGCTCAAACAAGAAGAGAACATATTAGGATGTACTTATATTATAAAAAAAATAAAAATAACCTTTTGTGAGAGGGAATTTGGAGTATTTTTTGTCATAGACTGTGAATAATGACATGAGTATGCAGAATTTGATATTTACATAACTTAGATGCCCTAAACCTCATTGATTCTATGGCAATATATTTACCTTGTCTCAAATATGCTGCTTGGAAGCAACCCCACAAACAATCAAGCAAGGACTGGGAAGAGGCCACAACTCTCTCTGGGTGCACTTGTACAAATTGATCAGCCACGCAATGACTGACAAGAGATTTGGGGCTTTAAGGAAGGGGAGGTTACAGCTAGGTCTAGGGAAAAAGAGTTCACCCATGAGATATTTGTAGAACTAAGTCATTCATAGGACTCATTTAATTTTTTTTTGGGGGGGGCGGAAAGAAACAGTAGAGCCATTCTGTTTCTTACATATTATAATCCAAGCTACCGAAAATATGATAAAATTGTTATTGAGCCATCTTCCTATGCATTTCAACTTTTTCAATTTTCTTTTTTTGCAGTTTTGGAGACATTACTCTATAATTATCCTCATTTGATTACCTAATCCTATATGCTTGCTTTGTCTAGATGTTCTAAAGAAGTTATTGAAATGGTCAGATTTATTCAAGATTTGCATCTGTTCATATGTTGATATGGCCTGAAGAGGGAACAATTAATGTCTTCCAGAAAAGTATGCATTTCCTCCTTCCCCCCAGCCCCAATATACAACACTCAAAAACAAATCATCGGAAATTATGTTCTATGGGGCATTTGCTCAATGTGAATACCTAAACCTCAATTCCTGCTTGAAAACATTCCATGTAAATTCCTGGGAAACTTGGATTTCATGTAAATTTGGAAGTAAGATTCCACGGTAAATTTGGAATTGGCAGGCAGAGGTGAGATTGTGAATCTGAAGTAAAATTAAAATGTCCCTAATCTTAATCCTACACCTAACCTTATCAAACTGGAGTGTAGGATTACTGAAAAATGGATAATTTAGAGATTGGGTGATATTTACCCAGTTATTTATAAAAGTTTATGTAAAGTCAAAACACCATCATCTATAAAAATGTAAATGTAATACAGACATTTATTGAAAGTACTCTCCTATTACATATAATATGGAAAATTATAAACTGAAATTAATTTCTAAAAAAATATTTGAAATGTTTTTAAAGTACTAATTGCACTACTCATTTTTTTCTTCAGTAATGTATTTTTAATGGAAATGTTCAAACTTGCACAGAACAGATAGAATAGTATAATGATTTCTCAGGTACACTTCAGCAAGCCTCAGTAGTTATTAGTTTGCTAATCTTATCTCATTCAACTCACACATTTTCTTACCCTCTGTTTCTTTCTCTCTCCAACCACTCCCCACACCCATCCTGTCTTTTCCCTATTTTTGGTTAGAATATTTTTAAATAAATGCAACCCTAACCAAGAGATTTCATTTTTATATAAGCAGCATGCAATTAATGTAACAAAATTATCAATGCTACCTAAATATCAGCTGCTGTTTCAAAATTGATTGTCTTAAAAATGTATTTTTAGGATTATTTAGAATCAGTATGACAACAATATCCACACACAGCATTTGGTTGATATGTTGTTTAAGTCAATTTGACCTATAACCATTAACCCACTGCACTGCCTGCTTTTTGTTTATATGATGAATAAGAAATTCAGTTATTTATTCCCTAGAATTTTCCATATTAGGACTTGAATTGATTATATCCTTGTACTACTTAATTGTTCCTGTGTCATATGCATTCCTTATACACTGGTCATTAGACCCAGAGGCTTAGATTCAATTCAGATTCAATTAGGTGTTATTCTCTACTTCCTAAATCATCCTATTTATCAGCACATAATGTCTACTTTCTCTATTCTTTGATCAGTGGCTTTCTGATATTATTGGTCCAGTTCATCCAATATAAAACTGCATCAGTTTTCCATCTCATAATTTTTAGAGATACTAATAATTGTTTCCCGGATTCATTATTTCGGGGATGGAGAATGGTGATATTTGAATTATCATTTTTCTACATTTCTTAAACATAATTATGTTATAAAGTGAAAATTTCTCCCATCAGCACTTTTAGACCTTAAAAGATATTGCATATGGAAACGCCAAGGATAAATAATTAGTACTTTCTCCCTTTTAAATCAGTTTTCAGCGTAATGATTTGGTACCCTAGCAATATCTAATGGTATGACTAGTGCTATTTTTAAAATAATATTTTGAAATTGTGATTCTCCACCCTCCCCTCATTGATTAGAAAACTCCAGTACAGTTAGTCCTGTACACTTCTCTCTTTACCTGTTTCTGATACCCTTATGTTTCCCATTGGGACTAAGGGGAAAAATTATGTTTCAACTGCTTATGGGCATTCTGAGTGGTCAGAAGTCATCAAGGAGCTCAGGAATATTTATAACGAGTTTTCTGATTTACCTAGAGGCACGCCGAATGACTAATGTACTATAGTCATTTCTTTTGGAGGTCATAAACCAAATTACGGGAGAGAAAACCTTTATACATAAATACATATGTTAGGAAAATTGATTATCAGCTAAAGTTTGCTGAGATGGTGAACAGTATTTGAAACAGTAGACATAGTCAATGATTAACGAACAAACAATAATGAGAATGTTGGTAGATAACTTTTAAAATATGTAAACCTATCATCTGGCAATAATTTGAATGGCATCATATAATGCAAGTTTGAATTAACTGATAGACAACAAAAATCTAAGATCAACTTACACATTCTTTCTTTAAATTCGCATTATCTCCCAAAATAAATTAAATGTTGAACGTTTGAATCAGTTTATTCTTCTATCATTTTAAATTATGCATATGCCATGATTAAATATCTCTAGGGTTTCTTCATAAAGCTTGAATATATTAGTATCTTATAATTTAGAAAACTGGAATAATTAGCATTTGGAATAACCAAAGTTCTTAATTAGGTTAACTAGGTTCTAGCTTCCTTCTACCAATACCATTCAAAATTACTTTCACTATACTTTGAGTACAGACTTTCTTATATCACTGTATATCATAAATGCCAAACCACTGATGTATTTTACTCAGCATTTTATTTCCCTTATCACATTTTTAGGTTTATTTTTAAGTGAAGATTTACTCTCCTTCCTTTATCCACAGTAGTCAGCACTTCGTATACTCTTCCGTGCTTCAGAAAAACATTCACTAGCACTTCTAGTTTTCTCAGGGACCAAGTGCAGTGAAAAAAAGGACAATGTTATCAACTGAAGGTTACTCAAAAATATAAACATTTTAGTTGGTATTTTTGCTGCATTTCATATTTTGGCATTGGGAGTTGTTCTAGCAAAAACCGTGAGATTCCAAAGGTGTATTTGGATAACTGAAAGGAAAAAAAAATTCTTATCATGCATTTGAACAATTTCTATGACTCAAATAAAACAAAGTGAGGGAGTTTAAAAGTAAATTCCCAAAAAATCAGACCTTCTTTCTCCCGTTAGGATATGGAAAAAAAAAAAAAAAAGTATATTATATATATATATATATATATATATATATATATATATATATATATATATAAAATAAAATATAGATAGAGATATATCTTCTCTTTGACTTGATATTAGACAATTTTATATTTGTCAATGCTAAAATGTGTTTTAGAAGTAAATTACTTAATCATCCTATTCATGCCTTAAGAAAATAAAACAAATAAATAAATGCTTTTTTGACACTAAAACGTCCTTTCTTCCTTTTTCTATTTACATTAGCTTTGGTGTGTGGGAATCCTGCTCCTTCTGCCGCTCAAAATTCCATCAGATTGAGAGACTGTACTATTGGTAAATCTATATCAATATTGCTCTGAAAAGCTTGCTCGGGATATATAATATTACTACACAATAAAATGTACTGCTTTTCTGCTTTTCTTCAGATATACACAGATGGGGGCATGCTTAATCTGAAACATAATTAAAAATTATTACAATATTTTCCTGTTAATCAAGATAAAGTAATATACTCAAGACATTTTGGTTTTTCTTTAACTTCAAAAATAAATTAAAGACACAGGGAGTGGGTTCATGTCAAATGCAACAATCACACATTAAATTCCAAGTATAGAAATTTAATGGGCAGACAGTTGTATTTGGCCCACAATCAAGTTCACCACTGATTGGTATACTTCCATTCTTGTGGTCATCCTAAAGCATATGTATTAGCAAGTGTGCTTTGGAAGATGTGATTTAGTAATGCTTATAAAAGTTACTTTAGCACATCATTTTCTATTAAAGGCCTGTTCTGTTATTACAGAACATTGTTTTGCATATTTTTGAAGCACTATAAAATATAACATTTTCTGTGATTTTGGCTATTAAATGCTATACTACTTTCTGGGTACACACACAAATATAGGGACTTGTGCACAGATGGATGCACACACACAGAGACTCATAACTATCTGCCACTCTATTTTTAATATATGCCCACTAAGTTGACCTATTTTTGCTTTTGTTTCCCAGCACAACACACACACTGCATTATATATTGACCCTTGGCTTTTGTTCATACCAAATGTTTTTTCATTTTTGAAGAATTTCAGAATCACCACCTATGAGTTTCCTTTAATTTTGAAAAAATACAGTGCCAAGAATACTAATGATTTGGCCATTTTTTCCATAATTGAAATATGATAAATGATAATCTCTAAGAGTTGAACATCTAATCTATCATCAATCTACTTCATTGTTACAGAATGACAAACAATAGCCTTCCTTTTATTACCAGGTCTATTTTATTAACACATCTTCAAATTAACATTGAATAATATTTCTATAATGTTAAAAGCTAAGATTTATCATCCTCATTTACGTGCGTAATTTAATGTATTGCACTATATAATATGTATGTGTAAACTGATCAGTGATATTTATATTCCTTGGTAATGTATTCATTAATTAAAAGTGAACTAATACTTCATATTATCTTAATTTTCTAATAAATATTCAGAAAAAATTCTTATTTAACTTAATTGGGGGATTACGAGAAATTACAGAAAATGGAATGATTTGTGATGAATGTTTCTTCACTGAATCTTTGAAAAGAAAAAAATCACCTGTGATAGGATTATTTAATGGCAATTCAATAATTTAACTACAAAGTTATGACTTGGGATACAATTTGAAATCTAAAACATCTATTAACAGAAGAGATCTATGAGAATGGGTTGTCTGAGAACTCTCCTCAGCAAATTCTCAAATCCTTCTGGAGTCAGTGAAACAAACACTTAGCAGAGGGTTGCAACAATGCCAAGTACAATTCAAAATCAAACTTAAAACACTGTGAATGACACCAAAATGTATCAATACAACATGTATAACTTAACAGAAAAGTAGCTAGTAGGCAATAAATATTGTGAGAACAGCAATGATTATTCCCCAAGCAACTGTGATTAGCTTAATTTAGCAAAGATATCACATCCTCATTTTGAAGTTCTTACATCTTATTATGTTGAAGTCTCAACTGATGATACTGTACCCTCATACACTTTTGGTGGGAATGCACATTGTTAGAGCCACTATGGAAGTCAGTGTGAAGGTTTCTCAAAAAATTAAGAATAGAATTACCATATAACCCAACAGCTGCTCTCCTGGGTATATACCAAAAAATCTGAAAATATTTATCCATAAAGATATATGTGCTTCTACGTGCACTGCAGCTTTATTTGTGGTGGCCAAAACATGCAAACTAAAGTATCCTTCCATGGATCACTGAATAAAGATGTGGTACATATACACAATGGAATACTATTCTGACATGAAAACAAGATGAAATAGTACCATTTGCGACAACATAGATGGATCTTGAGATGTTATACTAAGCAAAATAAGGCAGACAAAAACTGTTGAGAACCATATGATTTCACTGATATGTGGGATGTAGAATGAAAGCAACAAAGGAACAAGGTAAACAAATAAACAAACAAAAACTCATAGAAATAGACAATAGTTTAGTGGTTACCAGAGGGTAATGGGGACAGGGGGTGGTAGGTGAGGGTAAATGGGATAAAATATATGGTGATGGAAAGAAAACTGACTCTGGGTGGTGCACACACAATATGATATATAAATGACGTATTACAGAATTGTACACTTGTAACCGTGTAACTTTACTAACCATCATCACCCCAATAAACTTTAATTTTAAAAAAGATAATTTTCTATTAGATATTCCTATTTTATGTAACTCGAAAAAAAAAACTTGCTATAAGACAACACAAATCACAATTATTGAAATATGAATATCCCACAAATTGACTTTTAAATGCAATTTACTTAAATTGAAGAAATAAAATACATTATCTAGACTACTAGACTAGCATAATTAACTTAAGAATTTCTCATATAAAATGAAATCTCCTAAGTAAATTTTATTTTCAGTGAAATATTTATAGAATAATTATATTTAGCTATTTTACATGTATGTATACTGATATGTTTAGTATGTAAAGATTATTAAGTAGTTAATGTGAATAAGCTAATAGCAAACAGTAATACTTGTTAGTGTGTATCATTTTACACAATTTTCATAAAGACAATTTCACCAGAAACTACATAATGTGCTATTTACAAAACATTAATTATTTTGTGATAGTAAACAGTAGTTTCATAAAATATTAAAACATTTTGTTCCAGACATTTTTTCTAATGAATTAAAATTAAATATGATGAAATGCAGATATTTTGAGGATAAAATGGATGTTTTGAAACATACATAATCCTTGCAACTATCATCCCAAGTAAGATATAGACTTTTCTATCACCCAAAAAATTCCTTTGTATTTCCTTCCAGTAATAAATTCCTCCCAACCCCCGTCACAATGCAACCACTATATTTGCAATCACAATAGACGTTTTGCCTGGTTTCAAATTTTATATAAGTGAAATCATACAGTAAGTACTCTCTTTGGTCTGCCTACTTTTTGCTCAACATAACTTTGAGATTCAAAATGTGTTATTGAGTCTACCCACAAACATTTTCCTTTTTATTACTGACTAATATTTCATTGTATTGATGATATTAAACAAGCTGTCCATTATTCTTTTGGTGGACATTTGGTTGGTCTCAGTCTGGAGTAATAATGAATAAAGCCACTGTAAACATTTATTTGCCAATCTGTTTATAGACCTAAATTTTCATTTTTCCTTGGTAAATATGTAGTAGTGTAATTGTTAGAACAAAGATTAAATGCCAATTTTACTTTAAAAGAAAATGGCAAATTGCATTTCAAAGTTGTACAACTTTATAGTACCATGACAATGAATACACTCCAGTTGCTCTGCCTTCCGGTCAATACTGTGTGTTGCAGAATAATTCTGGCCATTCTAGTAGGTACAAAATTGTATATCTTTGTAGGTTTAAATTGCCTTTATCAGGATACTAATGATTCTGAGCATATTTTCAAATAATATTTTATATCTTCTTGCGCAAAATATCTATTCAAATCTTATGCATATATTTTATAGAACGTCTTTCATTTTATTATTGGCTAGTATGTATTCTTTATATAGTCTGTATGCAAGATTTACCATACTGATATGGCAAATATTTTCTCACAGTCTGTTGCTATTTTTCATTTTTTTAATATATTTTTTATTTGTTTGGAAGTATAAGTACTGTAAAAATAATCTAAATACAATAAAATAAATAGGTCTTATGTGAAATTTCAATGATTTCTGAGAATTATATAACCAACCCAAAGAAAAGAGAATTGCCATCATGCAAAACACATCTACTGTGCCTTTTTCTAGGATATTCATATATTCTCAAAGACAACACTTTTTTACTTCTACAACCATAAATCAGCTTATATGGTTCTGGAAATTTATATAAATAAAATTAAATAGTATAATACTTTTGGTCCATCTTCTTTCACTCAACATAATAGTGAAATTGTGATGAACTTTTTAATATATTTCTATATTTTACTATATTTCTTTGGCATGTTGATAGCAATGTATCCACAATCATCAAAACTTAAAGCAAACAGCTAAAATTTGAGAAGATGCTGGCTTTCATCTATGAGTAATAATGTTGAGCTCTTATTTTTTAAAACAAAAACAAAACTTTTATATTTGAGTGTAAAATTGAAGGAACTATGGGGGAACAGTTTGCTAAATACAATATAAATTACAATAAAAAGGAAAACTTTTCTCAAGTGTATGGAGAAGACAGTGTTATGATATATTCTAAGTACTATGAAAATAAATGTGTCAAACCATACCTTTGTACTCAGCAAAACTATGATTTAACCATAAGGGCAATGTTAATACTGTTTTTAGACAGGTAAACACAAAGTGTTTATCACTGAAAAAGAAATAGACCTTTAGTTTAGGAAAAAGGAAAGTCAATTCAGAAATGAGAGGTAAACATATAGGCTGATCTACAAAAACACTGAATGTTTAAATTTATAATAACTAATTTGATTTTTTTTTTTAAAGCTGATTTTAAAAAAGTAGATCACAATGAATACAAACCCATAGAAAATGACCAGATTGCAAGCTTCCTAAGATTTTGGGAGTAGGAAAGAGATGTTTCCTACTGTTAACATCTTTTGAAGTCAGTCTTTTTAATGGAAGTTTAAGAGTATTCACTAAAACCATTTTTTTTCCCCTCAACTTATAAGAGGAAAAGTGGGGGGGGGGGGGGGTAAGATCCAAAATTCCAAAGTAAGGCAATAAAGTAGAATAATTGAAGGACACAAAAAGCTAGGTAAATAGAAAGCACAACTTACAATAATAGTAGGTATAGATTAAAATATTTTAGTAGTACAAGCAAGGCATAGGGACTATTTTCTCTAGCTAAATAATAGAGATTGTGAGATTAGCTTGAGAATGTGGATATATAACTCTTCCAAGCTCTGTCGGGGAATGGAAAGGTTAATGGTAAATAAATATATGGGAAAACATGTGAGGCCAATACTAATGAAAATAAAGTTTATGAAATTACAACAGAATATTCACTTCCTATGCAACCAGTGTATAAATAAATCACCTAGTTATAAACAAAAACTAAGACAATCACAGAAAACTTAAATACCTATATAGTAGGTAAACAGGGCAAAAATAATATAAATCTAAATAAATAATATCAACCACATTAATTACGACAATACATGTTAATGATTTACCCCCAATTTAAATGCAAAGAAAATTAGAAAGTGTCAGAATGATTGATAATAATAACAGTAGAAGAATAAAAACGATTTGCTGCATCCTAAAAGCATTTTTAAAACAAACTGATAGGAGAAGTTTGAAGGCATAAGAATGGACAGAGATGTAAAAACAAAAGAAGTAAAAGTAAATGTTGCAATATTAATTTAAGGCAAGGTATAATTAAGGCAAAATGCATTTAATGGGACAGAGAATGTCATATTATATTGATACAAGATACTATCTACAATGAAAATATCACAGTCATAAAATTTTATGAGCCAAATAACAGAGCATTAAAATATATTAAGCAGAAAGTATTAGAAATTCACAGAAATATACAAACTGCACAAATGTATTTAAAGACTTTTAACACACCATTATCTGTGCATAACCATAAAATGGTGAGAAAATACAGCCATATACGATTCTTACTATATATCTGAGTATTTTATAGCATTGTGTGGGAGAAAACTAAACAACAGGAATGTGAATTTTGTTCTTTTCTTGTCTCAGTTTGCCTTTTCTGTTTCCAAAGTGGACATCTACATTTATTTTTGAAGCATATTTTTTGGGATATGTGGAATGAGATATTGGAAATCAAGAGAATGACTCTTAGTTACCAAAAAAACAAACACAATTTTTTTTTCATTGTGATTAAAATATTTTTTTCATTGTGATTAAAATATTTTTTTCATTGTGATTAAAATATTAGTGGTAGAGACACTACCACTAATCTAAATCTAGATGTTTCAGAATGATGTGCTAACAGCTGTATTCAGTAAAGATTATCTATAACTTTATCAAGACTATCTTCCCTCGAAGTTCGAAATCTTTCAGCTTCTATAAAATATAAAGTCAGGTGACCAAGGTCTTAAAATTATTCATTGGAAGGTGTGAATGTGCATTTTTTCCACAGTTCTCTTAAAAGGGGACAACCCATGACGGAAAGGTCCTCCCTATCTTCTCTTCATCTGACTTTGAATAACACACTATGAAATGCTATTACACATTATACTTGGTCAAGTATACTACGTTTGTTTACGCTTTTGTTAGTTTTATCTGTTGGGGCTAAGGCATAGGGCAGTTATTAATGTATACAGTTAGCTTTCAAGAAGAGAGTGCCTTATAACAGCTTTGCACTCTTTTTGACTATATTTTTGCCCGTTTTACTACCGTGTTTCCCTGAAAATAAGACCGGGTCTTATATTAAGGTTTGCTTCAAAAGACGCATTAGGGCTTATGTTTAGGGGATGTCATCCTGAAAAAATCACCGCTAGGGCTGATTTTCCGGTTAGGTCTTATTTTCGGGGAAACATGGTATGTAGGAATAAATTTTGTTATGTCTAACAGTACCACCAACAAGAACAACAAATGAAAGTTTTATTCTTTCCAGATATGAAAGATAGACGATCGAGGATGGGGCAGGGCTCCAGAGTCATTAGGAATTCTGGATCTTTCTGTTTTCTTATTCTGTTTTACTTGTGAAGATGGTCCAAGAAGGCTGCTGCCTTCTACCTTTCTATGACCTCTGTTGGGTTTTTTTTTGTTGTTCTTTTTTTGTTTGTTTGTTGTTGTTGTTTCATGCAGCTTTCTATTTCTGAGCAAAAGCCAGAGAAACTTTCCTTTCTACCAGTTGCTTCCCTAAAGCCTGAGCGCGAGAAAAAAATAAATAAAACAACAACAAAAAATTTAAAAAACAGACACAAAAAACACACATGCCTCTCTTAAACTTCTGTGTCCCAGATGTAGCCTAGAATAAACTGATCTTCTGAAACTGAAGAGGCCATGTGGCTGATGGGCAATTCAGCGTACTGCAAATGTATACATGATCAATACCGCTTAAAGGACTCGCACAGCGTAAGTCTCAGAGCCCTTTCTCAATCAGCAACTGCAGCTCCAAAACTGACTGAGATTGAATTATTTACTAGTTGGGTGAGTGGATTTAAGTTATATTGAATGTGTATATCATGTATGAATTGTGACCTCTCAAAATTCATGAAGTGAAGCCCTAACTGCTGATGTGACCAATTTTGGAGATAAGACCTTTTGACAGGCAATTCTGGTTAAATGAGGTCATAAGGCTGAGACCCTAATCCTATGGGGCTGATGTCCTCATAAGTGAGAGGGTCTATCACACAACAGAACTTGACCTCTCTTACCGCATGCACGCAAAGGAAAGGCCATGTGAGGACAGGGAGAATGTGGCTGTCTGCAAGCCAGAAAGAGTCCTTACCAAAAAGCAAATTTGCTGGCTCCTTGATCATGAGAGTCTAGCATCCACAACTGTGAAAAAATAATATAAATAAAAATATTAAAGAGAGTACTTAGGCAAATGATTACTATGCTGATATGTTAAGAATTTTAATTTCATAGATACTTTTCTTTGTATTTATTTTTAAAATTTTGATCTACTGTTAGATTTATAGAACAGTTTCAAAACAAGTTTAGTCAGTTACCATAAACCTTCACTCAACCTCCAATTGTTTATGACTTGCATAACTATACCTCAATTATCACAACAACACATCTATAAAAATTTAGCATAAATAATGCATGTTTGTTGAATGTGTGAATGGTAACTTGGTTCTGTTTCATACTATGGAATATATCAACAAACATTGCTCGTTATTATAAAATATTTGTGCTTACTAACTCATTTCTTGTTGCTTATTCTGACACGCCTTACAAATAATCTTGTTTTTGACACTGTAGGCACTTAAATTGACTGACTGTGAGATCATAAACAGAGAGTTATGACCTCTTAATGGGATCAAACAGGAGGAGGAAAAAAAAAACTCCTCAAATATAACATATTTAACAATTAGCAATTCAGGAAAAGACATAGTCATAAAAAAGAATGTATACTGTATTTTCAGAATACATGTATGAACTGTGAATAAGGTGCCATTCACACTATTATAAAACCTCAGACAAATGCCCTGCCTTGATTTTCTGAGCATGATCAGAGACGGCTACACCCGTGATGCTACAAGCCGTGGTCCTATAGTCACTCACAAAATTCTTATTCTTATAGTCAATTTTAGCTTTTAAGTAATAGCACCAAGAGCTTCAGTAAAACTGTAACCTCTGCATGATATGCGTTGTATCAGTTTCATTAAAGAGCATAACTGATCTACTTTTTCTACATAGCTACATGAAAGCTATAGGACTGTTCAATCAAGGCCTTTGATCCTATAAACGTTATTAGAAGAGAAACATTCATAGTTTTCTAACTTCTCAATTAAACTTAGTTGAGAACAAAATCAACATTAAAGGAATGATGGCTAGCAGTGGGGCACATCGTTGTTCAGGGGAAAACAAAATTTGAAATCCATCTTATTCATGTGAAGTTTATACAGTTACATATTTTATGCTAACTGACATCATGTAAGGAAATGATCTGAAAAATAAAATGAGCAAAAGCATTATCCACTTGTTCGCTAATATTTTGTTATCTACACGTTTCATATAATACTTAAATGAAATCATAGCTTTATAAGTGTCAATTATATAGACACTGAATATTACTGTTAAATAGAAAACAATCTAATATGAGCTTCTTTCTATTTTAGTTTTAAGTCTACTTATATGGAAAAAGGATTGTGGAATATTAGTATGAGGTGCTTTAGGGATTTTATCACTAATCACTTAATGGGTTTTATTCTTAATAATTTATTAATACTAAAAACGATATTATTTAAAAATAATTCAAATGCCTTCTTTAAATATCACCCCTAGATTATTTTATTGAGTTTATGTGCAATATTTGTTATTTGGTAATCAGAAAATTGTTCTTTTCTTGTTAGAAGTTAAACATGCCATTTTGCAACTTCTAAAGGACAGCAGGCACATATTTTATCTACTCACAGCATTAAACAGTTGAAACAAATTATTAGAGAATGTAAATCACTAAAGATGTAATACTTAGACTGAAAACTGTCACAGTGCTTATATCACCTTATGGATATGAATGAAGTGATAATATGTATGTTTTCATATCAGAGTTTGTTTATAAATATAAAACAGAATGAGTAGTGAGTCAAACAGAATATGAAATAATCTGCTAATTAAGACAAACATTTATGTCTCTTTGCTTAAATTACGTGGGAAAATATTGTGCCTTGCTAAAAAGCTGACACTCAGGTTTAAGGTTTGGGGCCTCTGTATAGGGGAGAGCAATGTATAATTGGAATTGTGTCAGCTTTAACTCTAGGATGGAGTCTGAAGAGAATTTTCTCTTATTCTGCTCTATTATACACTCAAAAATCTGAATTTTCCATAGGTTTGCATCCCCTCACAGGATTCTAGCTATGCTGCAACTGGCATGGCTAAAGTTGAAGTATTAAAGATAATTTACCAAATTTCATGGAATGCATATTACATACTGGGGGGAAAAAAGCTAAGTAAATCAATATACATTTAAACCAAAAATCTGTCTGAATTATTCAACTCAGAGAGTGGTCCTAATCAATATGAATCATTAAAGCTATACTGAGTCTTTGAATTTCAACTGTTATTATGGCCAAATAACTCACTAACATTGCTTTCCTGAAGTATGTATATTTTAGTAACTTACAAAGTCACAGTCCCAGGCAATTATTAAAATTACCAAATCTATAAAGCATTTGGAATAAGGTTTCCAAAGGTAGTCGGTTGAAATACACAGTATACAATCAATACAAAACAGCAGGAGCAAAGTTATACAGTGTGTCTCAATCATATATTGTGATGCAAATTGTAGGGCTTGCTGTGTAATAAATCTTTACGATTTAAAACTGTAGAAAATAGTAAAATTAGTCTTTCTTAAAAAAAGCAACTTAAATTATATATACTAAATATATGAAAAATGCATACATAAATAAATAAACCTCTAGAATTTGGGGGACATACTATACCACTGGCATATAGTTGATTTTGTTTTTTCTATTAGCCATAACTTCACTCTCCTTCATAAATAAACAAGCAAAAAAATCTTATTTTTTTTCTGTTTTGCATTATTTTTGCTTGTTATTTCCCTAATTGCCAATGACATATATATATATATATATACACACACACACACATATATATTGCTCCTATGTCCCCTGGCTTATGTCTCATGTCGATGATAACAGCATATTAAAGCTAAGGAGACTGGAATTTTACTCTTTTGATTCTCAAGAGCAGAGTAACTTAGACTCCCCCAAGGAGTGTGAGATCCCTTATTGTGCCTTTGTTTAAATCAGTAGCTCTCAAACAGGGTGATTTTGAAATCCCCCTTCCAGGGGATATTCTGAAATGTCTAGAGACAACTTCAGGAGGAGGTTGTCACTGGCACCTAGTAGGTAGAGACCAGGGATACTGCTAAGCATCCTGTAATGCAGAGGACAGACCCCACAACAAAATATCTTCCACCCCAATATGCAATCACCTAGAGGTGAGGTAAGCCTGGTTTAAATGGACTTTTTTTCCCCTTGTTTCTTCTGGTATGCAAATATACTTTTTGTGAATTTTGATAGGCTTGCTTGCTTTTCCTGTTTAGTTTTAACTATGACAACTACATATTTTCTCATTTTTCTGCTCTTGTCTTTATTTTCACTCTCTCTAGTGGACATTATTTGTTTTTTTATTTGTTATCAACTGTTACTTCTAGGTAGGCTTATTTTGCTTAGAATAACTGTACATTCACTAAATCCATTCCTAATTTTAATAATGCTTACCATTTCCCATTCCAAAACCTAAGTACAACTTCAAACAATTATACATGACTTCAAAATTATGGTTTTACTAAGCACATGTTATGCACAGAGTTGTTATGGATATAGATGTGTTTGATATAAGGAAACAAAGCATCCCTCTTGATATTTTGGGTATTAAAATTTTGGAGGAAAGAGCACATTAAGTAAATAGCTAATACCCCTCTTGCTTTCAAGGGAGAAAAATATCCACAAATTAATGAATAATAGTACATGCATTTGTGTGTATATTTGTCTATGTGTATATGAGACATATATATATATATATATAGACACATATACACTTACAGATATACATATACATAACTATAATTGTAATTCTTTAACTTTTCTGGATCACATAATTAGTTAAAAATCACACTGAACTCAAGTACAAAAAATGTATTTAAAATTATTTTTTTTGAGCTAAACTAATTTGTACTATACTTTATAATGAAGTATACTTGCTCATTTGATTTTTTAATTTAATTCATCTCAACAAAATTGTACTGCATATATTACAAGTGTTAGCTAATGAAAAATAGTTGGATGTATAGAAATGGTGAGAAATTAGGATAGATGAAATTGTGATTCAAAGGTAGAAGAGTTGGGGTTACTTATAAAGCCTATGGTATGAATCAAGAAAAAAAGTTGGAAAAACAAAAGATACGGTTATTGCAAAGTGAAGGTCAATAAAGCAAGAGAGCATGATTTTGGATGGATTATTCACAAATACAAAAAGTTATTCAAAATCTAGCCTGTAACGCAGTTGCCAAAGTCATTAGAGAAAGAGAGGTGATTACTAGAATGGTGTCATAAAAGAAAATGAGTATGATTCTGCAGAATAGCAGAATATATAAACAAATGATATAAAGCTTAGAGATCAGGATATTTTATTCATTTTTTAAAATTAAGACAATTAAAAGACAATGGTGTTGAAAAGACACTGGTTAGTGAAGAGAAAGTGATATTTGCCACATATATGGTTATATATGGATTTCAATAAAATGACCAAAATTAATTTGGGAGATATTCAAGAAAGCAGAATCTTATAAAGCACTAATTTTCATTTAAGGCTAGGTGTCATTGGAAAAATTCAGGAAAGAGCTTGAGAATGTTGAGGCAGCCCATTAGTTAGTTTTTACTTCCAAGTAAAAGCAAAATTATGAACATAAAAAGTCAAGTGTACTTCTTCTTATATATTTCAATTAAATGGTTGTGTTTTATTGTCTTGAGAGGTTTAAATTACTAATACTTTTCTAATACAAAATGCCACATTTGATCTCCAATCAATTTTTCACTTTTCACTTTTAAGGCAGTAAGTGCTGACACCCTGAATCAAATGAGTATATAGAAAAAAGAATCAAAACTCCTAGAGCTCACTTTGACAAATGAGGATAAGTCTGTGTCAAGGAACAACAAACTTCTCTGAGATAAAGAAATTATCTTGTTAAGTGAAATTCATGAAGCATTGTTCCCATTGTTCTTAAGTCAATGAGGTCATCTTTGGCAAGTTCTGCATCATTGATTTGCTGTCCATATCACCAAGGAAAGGATAACAAATCCATGTTTTAATTTTAAGGTCATCTGAACAAGAGCAACTTTCAACAATTTACTTCAAGGTTTCCAGGTTTCTGCAGATTTCTGCCTGCAAATAAATGAACAATTTGCATAGTTGTCTTTCTCAAATAGCTTTAATAGAGAGTGCCACCTTGGCTAAAATAGTATTATAATGGTGACTTTTGGGACTTTTAATTTTGGAGGCTTTAGTTGACTCACACCACCATAGAACTCCACCAAAGAAACCACAATATGGATTTCCTCTTTAAGTTGTTCTGAAAGTGGCCATTCCTCATCTTTAAAAGAGAGTAACTTTTGCTGAATTGGAATAAATTCATTCAAGACGTGGTCAACCAGTGAATATTATGTAGTTTGAAAACTTTGTATTTTTCTCTTTAACTTGTAAAAGTCCACTTGCAAAGGTGATGGTTCAAAGTTTAGCTCATAGTGGTGCAATTTCACGGCAGCAGAAAAAATAATTCAGAATCACATAATAGCGTTGGACACCAATGCATGCTATGCAGAAACAAATGAAACATCACAATGTGTGGTATTTTTCTCTTCATAAAATCCATAAAAATTCATCAGTTGTGAAGAATCAAAACAGTATCATACGTGAAAAGAATACCAAGGATTTTCTTCTGGTTCAGCTTTTCTTTGACCAAAAAGTCAGCAACCATTTCAAAGTTATCAGCTTTTTCAGTTCCTTAAATAGGATTAACAAGTGCTAGCTATCTTGAAAACATCAGTAATTTCAAGTTGAAGAGTTATGGCCAGGCTATTTCTTTTAATAACAACCATCCAAACATTAGAAAACAAGATTTTTGTGTAGTTGAAATCATTTGACAGACATATCACTTTGTTTTTGAATTCTCTGCATTTCAAATATACAAATTAGTTGAAACTCTGGTTTCAGTAGATGCCCCCACAATTATATGATTTCCTTTTAAGCAATATGATGAGCAAGTATTTTGTGATCATGTAAATCTAGATTTGGATAAAGTTCCATATATATGAGCCCAATCCTTAGTTCAAAGATTTTACATTTTCCAATTTATTTCCTGTCTTCCTTCACTTTGCCAGATGCATTAAAAATACAATTTTATATGTTGTTTTGGATGTTTGATTTATGTTCATTCTACCATGATAAATTTAAATAAAACCAAACAAATATCCTGCTTTTCAGTTTATTTATTTGTTTACACATGACATGTGATCCAAAAATGTGGTAAATGTTTAAATTATATACATATATATATATATATATGTACTATATATATATATATTTACAGTAAAATACACATTGCCATTAATCCCCCTCAAAATACTCCTCCTTACTTTGAACACACTTATCTCATCATTCTTCCCACTTTATGAGGCAGTTTTGAAAGTCCTCTTTTGTGAGTGTCTTTAGTTGCATTGTCATGTCTGCCTCTATGTTCTGAAGCATTTTGACTTTGGGGAAGAACCAGAAATCACATGGTGCCAGAGCTTGTGAATAAGGTGAATAAGGACACACCGTAATGTTTTTATTTGTCAGAAATTGCGGTACCAGAAGCAATGTGTGACACGGAGCATTGTCATGATGGAGGATGAAACCATTTGCCCATTTCATGCACAGTTTATGATCCATAATTTATGGCACAATTTAAAATACACCTTCTCTCAACTGTAGCTTACACCCGACTGACTGCACTGAACAAACTGAAACTTGTCACACACTGTTATTAAGGTTTAACGCACCACTTCCCATACTGAAGATCTCTGCCTTTCTGTTGGACGGCACTGAGCAGCAGCATTCAGTTTTGGTTTTTTTTTTTTATCACGCCTCATATTTACAGAGAGGATCTATCCATAAAGAAAGACCAACATCCAAATTCTAATGTTACGGTATGTCTTTTTAGTTCCAACCTATTGGAAATTATTCTAGACTCCATAAAATAACAAAATTCAAGACCATGCTATGTGATAAAGTACTTTACTATCCTGCATCTCTCTAAATACTAGAGAGAAAAATTAATTTGGGATTCCAGCTTAAGAAGGTAGATTAAAGACGTACAATTAATTTTGTGTTATCATGAAGTGTCATTCTAGTTACTGTGAGAAAATTATTTTAAGACATAAAACTATAGTGACAGAGATTATAGGAGTTTTGACAACAGCGACAAAAATTTGTCAGTTGGAAAGCAAATAAACAAAAGGTAACTGGCAGCAGCTCCCAGACATCTGAAACCTAAACCAACAATGTGCAAAAGATGAGACAATCCCTGATTTGCACTGAAGAACCGTCAAAAGGATCAAGAACTCCTATCAACAGGTGCCTTAGGAATTAAGGATAAAGAGCAGGCGGCTAAAATAAGGATTAGTTAAAGGCTCTTCAGTTAAGAAGCACTTCAATCCCTAGATTACCTACAGCAATCTGCTACAAAATTCCACTTTCTCCATCCTGCTGAAGTCTTGATTTATATTAGTTGTGACCAAGGACAATGGAAGTATCCATATCTAAAGCTATTGTTCCCTCAAGAATAAACATACAAGAATTATAAAAATAAGTGAAAATATTATGTTCAGTTATGAGATCCATAATGGTGATATAAGAGTACTGGGACCAAAATGAAATACCTTGCAAACATCAATGGCTACAGCAAAGTTTGACAATTCTCTTTTAAACAATAACTTCACACATATCTCCTAATGTCTATAAATGGTAAAAGAGATGAAATACAAAATTGCAAAAGAAAAAGGAATTATCATACATTTGTAATAAGCACATGTTTCATGTGTATAGATTTTTGGCAAGAATGTACAAGAAGTTGGTATTATTGTTTTTCTTGGGGAAAAAGAACTAAGTGGCCGACGTAAAAGGACATAAAGAAAACTTAGTCTACACTTTTAATCAACTTGTGTTTTCTGACATGCAGAACATCAAAATATCACCTGTTGAAAAACAATAAACCATATGTTTCCTTCTATCAATAAGTATCAATGCACGTCAACCACTAGAGAGAATGGAGTTTAAACAGCCACCAATATAAAACGTTTTTTACAAATAAAATAAAATCTTTAAAATACCGAAGAGGAAATATTTGAAGAAAATACACACTTTTATATTTGTAATGAATTTCTTCATGTTTCCTCATTAAATGTCCTTGTCAATAATTGCAGAATTTAGAGAACACAATAAAAAAAAAACCTTAAAATTTATACACATCTTGTATTTCATCAGTGAATATAAATTTTATTAACATATAATGAAATACGTTTATTCTATGCTTCACTTTTTCCTCTTTAAATCTGAACACAGAATATATGTAGAACATTAACAGCCAAAAATAATATAGTTTAAGAACAAAACAAATGCTAAATTATAAGATCCTAGATTGCTGATGTTTCTGTTAAGAATGTTTTAGCTTAAGTTATAGAATACCTGACAAGACTGTCTTAGAGAAATTGGATTCTTTGTATTCACATAAGAAGTCTAGACGTAGGCATTTACTGGTTCAACAGTGCCATGACACAACACATCTGACTCTTCGATTCTTTGGCCTTCCCTTCAGAGTTGTCCGATGGCTGGGTTAGACTGAGTCATCATATAAATATTTAAAATTAAAAAAAAAGGAAAGAAGAGGATAAGAATAATTCTAGGAGATTTGGGTTATGTTTCATTGACAGTAAATGGATCAAGTGGGAACAGGGCTAGACCTCATCTTGAAGAATTTGTGAAGATGTTGGAGACCTAAAAAATTTGAAGTAGTATGTTCTATTTCTAGAAGTACCCATCACATTACCCTCCATTACCTTCTTTTGCCTGTCACTGAATGTTGACCTCCAGAGTTACATGGATATCATGTGGTGAAGATGGAGTCTCCTGGATCTCTGAATCACTGTTGAGAACTGTGCTTTCTACTGACCATCAGGAAAACTCATTTTAGAATTAATTCTAGGGGGAAATCAAGTTTTGTGTTTAAGCTATTGAAGTTTTGAGACATCTTTTATAGCAAGTGGCTTAATTAATACAGTCCCTTAATTTGTCTTTATCCCTACAGCATTTAATGTTTTTTTTCTTAAATATCTATGTCTAGAATGGAGATTTCTCATACCAATAACAAAGTCATTTAAAATATTCATTTTGTTTTTGTTTTTTATTTACTTTATTCTCATTGCAATACTTACTGAGCTATTAAAGTATTTTAATTGGGTAGTGATATTATCAATTTAGTGATTTAAAAAAATATATTTATACTAGCTATAGTACAGAGCATCTGGATCTAAGACAGAAGATTAAAAGAATATTGTCATGCTAGCTAGAATGAAATTATGGATTCTAAAATAAGACACACACAATGGAAAAGGAAAGAAGTCTATAGAGCCAGAAAATTAGATTAAGTGGTGCATGACTGTAGTAAGAAAATTGCAGTTGAAGTCAATAGCAAACAAAATAAATGGAAGGAAGGACAAATTACAATAATGCTCCAATAAACATCCAAGAGATCAGTATGATCTGATAATTACTAATAATAGAAACCACAAAAGAGAGCCAGAGGAAAACAGTATGCTAGCGACCACAGGATGACGAGGGACAGATCACACTCTTGGGGGTGGCACCAGGATGCTAATTAGTAAGGTAATTACTTACCAAATATCAACCAACCCCACTGTGTCTTAAACACAGAAATATAGAACCAGAAATTTTATTTGGGAACAAATAGCAGGGTCATATGTGTTTGTCTTAATTAGATAAACAGGTCACATTAGTTTGAAGTTTCTGGCTCAGAAATTTCATTGCCAAGGTAAACAAGAAGTTGGCAGTAGGGAAAAAGACATTTGAGTCAGGGAGCTTTGACAAAAACATCCATTTCCATCTGAGCTATTTTAATCAGACTATCATCACATAGGATACCAGTTCTAGAACTCAAGTATGAAATACACAACCATCCAGACTACAACATGAAATCTACATGGACTATTTCTGGGAAAATGTCAGACACTTGTTAAGCTGAAGTAAAACTAGAAGTCTGACTCTGACTCATGTCAGATCAGGCCTTGACTGAAAAGAGAGTAGTGGGTAAAGATAGGGATAGCTATGAAACTGAAAAGTGTAAAGTGAGGTAAATCATGAAAATTTATATTAAAAAATATTAAGTGATGTTAAACATTTTTTTTAAGATTTATATTTATATTTATATTGCATAAGAATTATTTTATACTGGTCTTTTGAACATGAATGTTCTCTTTTAGTTATGTTCTTTGATGTGTAACTGTGGTATGCAGAATAGTGGTCACTCAATATGTCCACATGATAACCCCCAGAACCTGTGAATATGTTACCTTAAGTGACAAGGAAGAATTAAGGTTGCAGATGGAATTAAGTTTGCTGGTCAGCTAGCTTTAACATAGGGAGATTATCCAGGATTATATAGTTGGGCTATTGTAATTATAAGGATACCTAAATGTTGAAGAGGGAGACAGAAGATCAATTGTTAGTGATGAGATGAAAGAAACACAGTCAGCCACTGCAGTCTTTGAAGATGGAAGGGAGCTAAGAGACAAATAGGCAACCTCTGGAAGCTAGAAAAGTCAAGGGAAACAAAAAGCAGTCCTCCTTAGAGCTTCTTGAAAAGAACACTGCCTTTCTGACATCTTGATTTCAGCCCAGTGAGACCTACTTAGAGTGCTGACTTCCAAATGTAACATAATACATTTGTGCTGTTTTAAACCACTAAGTTTGCAGTGATTTGTTACAGCAGCAATAAGAAACTAATACAACTTTACACACAATGCAGTCTATTCTAATTACTGAAAGAATAGTGGTTCCAATGATGGTGTATTTGTCTGATCCTCCCTTTTGTTCTGTCAGAATTTTCTTCATGGCTTTTGGAACTCTATTATTATCAGCATACTTAATTAGGCTTGTTATTTCTTTCTGGTGAATTACCCCTTATCTTATCACGGAATGCCCCTCTTTATATGTCATAATACTCCTTGGCGTTAGCTCTACCTTGTCAGACAGTGATAGAGCCACACCAGCTTCCTTAAGCTGTTTGTGTGGTATGCTTATTTTTTCATCCTTTTACTTTCAATCTACGTGTTTGTAAGCACAGCATAAGCTTGGGTCTTGGTTTCTTAACCAGTTTAACAACTTGTATCTTTTAATTAAAATATTTACTCCTTTTAGATTTAATATAATTATTGATATAAGTTAAGTCTATTTTCTTGTTATTTCTTTTTTGTTGCCCAAGCTCCCTTATGCAGCTCTCTTGGTCTTCTATCTTCTTTTCTTTTCACTCAACAAAATATTCATATATTTTATTTTTCTATTTTATTTATTTCCTCTATTGGCTAATAAGTCCAACCTCTTTCAGTTCAAGTATCCCTAACTCATTAAAGTATATTTAGCACTAATACTACATATACCATTATAAACCTCACACTTGATACTTCACGTTCCCCAGTCCTCACTGCCCACATCTGAATTCATATGTGAAAATTCTCATTTTCCACTTTGCACAACTCAGTTCACATTTTACAATTTCCATTCCCTTTTTCCACCCTCAACTTTATTCTTCCTATTTCATACATTACAAATGTAATAAATATAGAGATAATTCCATTCAACTGCCCTGGCTGTTTGTCCTCTTGTTGACAGATATGTTCTATATATGTTTGAGAACTTTTTCATTACAGTTATTTTATAATTTCTGAATCCCTAATTTTATTTTAGGTCCCTTTTTTCCTGCTGAAAATACCTATATATTCATTCAAGAACATGATATCTGTCTTTATAATATCTGTTTTAAAGTTTTTGTTTGCCACATCCAATTTCCTGAGTCTGAGATGAATTTATATTGACTATTTATCTCTTGACTTTAGATAACATTTTACTGTTGGTTTGCATGTTTATTCATTTATTTTTTAATTGAAAGCTGAACATGGTGGGTGATATATTTTAGAGGCTCTGCATTCTGTTTTTTTGTATTGAAAAGTATTGATGTTTGTTCTAGCAGGTAGCTCAATTATTCCCTAATTATCTTGAACTCATGTAGACCTGGTTTAATGCTTAGGGAAGACATGTGGAAGATTCAGTTTCCTAAGGTCATCTAGCATTGTGGTCCTAAATCTACAAATGTTATCTCCTCTGTAGATCTTACCAAACTTGGTTTTAGCTTCATAACATTATGTCTAGAACAGTCCTTTCTCTAGGGTAATCATCATTCCTGAGTATGGTATTTTGGTATCGCAGGTAAATTCCTAGGCATTAAAATGTTTTCTTTATTCTGGCTAGACCAGTACTAAATGGTTTCTTGAATGTTTGCCCTCCAGCCTTGTTTTTCTGCTCATAAGCTCACAGCACCTGTTTTGTGAACATCATATTGTCTTGTCCTGCACTTGCACAAGTCTAACCCTCAACCAGAAACTTGTTAGCAACCTGTATACAGGCTTATTGTTTCAATCTCCTTCTCTAAGTACTCTGCCTCCCATATTCCAAATGCTTCAGCAGCCCCCAATTCTCATCTCAGCTTCTTTAGCGCCAACAGAATGACAACATTCTGCTTTGGGAAATTGTTCACAGGCTGCGGTAATCACAGTGTTCATCTTGTGAGTTTGCTATCAGTAATTGCCATCTTATGATGCTATTTTTCAGGACTAAACTTTTGCCATGTAAATTTTGCTCATTTTTTATAGTTGCTGTATTTTTTATAGGCTACTGCAAAAACAATTGCCCTGTCATGTCTGGAAACAGATGTTCTTTCCTGTTTTCTACCAATGTTCTATTAACTGCTAAAAATTAATGCTAAAAATTTCAACAATTTTTCTGAAATTTGCCTATTCATTCCTTTTTGATTAAATTTTGTTTCTGATTTTTTTTCTGTTTTCTGTATTTTTTTCTGATATGAATAAAGAGCCACATTGTGTTTCTTATATCTAGTGTTTTCATTACATATCGTTTCCTATTCTTTCCCTTTATTTTTTTATTTTATCTTCTTCTATAAAATGACGACAATGATATGTACTTCACTTGTTTTCATGTCTTTTTTCCTGCTTATTTTAGAACAAAGTTTTTCTTTTATCATTCAATTAATTTCAGAATTCATTTTTATGCTTTCCAGATGCATATAACTATATGTTTTATTTTTTTTCACAATGGCTTTTCTAGGAATTACAATATACATTAACTTGTTAGAATCTAATTTGGATTAATATTATACCTTTTTTTTTATTTAATATTGTCAGGCTTTTTATTTATTTATTTTCCATAATTTTCCATCAGATGCATTTTACTATTTTTTTGAAGTTGTTTTTTTTTTTTTTAATTTTTTTTTTAATTTATTGTGATATTATACCATTTTATTTATCACATGTCTACCACTTCATTTATCATATGCGAAACTTAAAACAGTATACTTCTGTTGATATCCACCTGTCCTCTGTTCTCTCACTCTTATGTGCTTCTACATTATGAACCACAAAGTACATTTTTTAACCTGTTCACTAAATAACTCAATTTTTTTCAAAAAAAAAATCAAGAAAAGAAAAAAAATTGCATTTGCCCACTTACTATTTTTGCCATTCCTTAGATATTTGCACAAACCTGAATTTTTATCTAGAACCATTTCCTTTCAGTCTTAAGTCCTTCCTTTAATACTCGTATATCTGTGTTATGTGGGTCTACTGTCAACTGATTGATTTTCTGACATTTAATGATGTAATATTTATAAATAATTTGGCACACATAAGTGAAAAATATATGTTCACAGTTATGCCAGGATAATCACATTTAGTACAAAATAGTGCTTTTCGCGTTTTTAAATTGTTACAAATAGACTGGAAAATTGGACAGTATAGGACATTTCTAACTTGTTCAGAAGGAGTTTATGCCAACTTGATTTATTGAGCACATACATATTTATAGAATCAGTCATTTCTTTGGGGCTATAGAAATTAGCTTGCTATTGATTATACCTAGTTATCTGTTATATGTGTGACAATATGAAAATGGCACAAGCTGCTCCTATTGATTTACTGTCCAATAAATAATTACTGTTCATTACTTATTGATTATATACTTCTACAATCATTTCACTTCTCTTCTCTTTGTGGTATCAGTGTCAGTTTTAGAACCGAAAAAAAAAAATGCATAAAAATTAAGAGTCAGTTGTACAGACAATATGCACTGTCAAATAAAATGTCTCCTGGCTTGCCTATTTGCATGTGACAAAAGGTAGCATTATTCTGATTACTAGCATCAACTCTTCTAAATATATTGAGCAAATCTCCCTAAACAGTCATTAGAGGCTCTTTTGATTGATCATAGAAGGTATCAAATTGTCTAATGTCAGAAACACTCCATTCTAAGGAGCCAAGACAAAGCATCTTAGAGAAAGAATACTGAGTCCAGATTTCCAGATGGGAAGGAGGCCAGGGAGTACTTTAGGAAATTACCCATAATTTTTCATTCATCGTAGTTTATCTAATTGCTATTGGTAGAAATTTCTTCCGGTATTTGTTTTCCAGAGGAGAAAAGAAGACAATTAAAAATAAAGAAAAATAAAATAGATGATTACGCGAATGTTATCCTCTCAAGGACAGGGGCCACATCTTTCTCTTATGTTGCCATAGGTATTAACACAGTACCAGGAATTTTGAGAACATTCACTAAGTCAGTTTCTCCCTAATATTTTGTGTTCTGTCTACAAGTATCGCCTGGTATCAGTTCCTAACGGGAGAGAAATGTAATTATCCCAACAAGGGTTTCATATGTTCTTGGGTTTTTTTTGTTTGTTTTGTTTTTGTTCTGCATAACTAGCAAACATAAAAATAACTTAGAAGTATTACATTTTTCCATGGATGGGATTAGAAGTAACACTCTTTTTACCTGGATTCCTATGGGCACTAAGAGCAATCAATTCTCCTTTCTGTTGTTTGTAATGCCAAAGAGATTAAAAAGGGTATGCCAAAGTAAGAAGGCCTAATTTGTGATTTATTTTTATTTTATTAGTTTTTAAGTAGTTATAATAATGAATACTAAACAGTATCTATATGGTAACTACTAACAAAATAATAAATAAAAGTAGATGATTTTTGTGTATATATACAAATTTGTATTTGCTTTCAATACATAAACTTATCTATAAAACTGAAAACCATAAGAAAAATTTTAAATTGTATTGCACATCTGTTTTTCAGTGGTGTCACTGTAAATTATTTTCCTCGTATTGGCTGACTAAATAAAAACAAACCTTATAATTAGATCAAATTAAAATTGACCTCCTTGTCAGAAACCATTCCTATGACAACTGTAGTTTTATTCAGTGGGTGGGACCAGGAGTCTGGATGTCTCTTTCTCCCACTTGACCCTACCATAAAAATTAACGTATTTGATGGATCTGTGTAAACCATATTATGTCTTTAACCAAAATTATCTATTTATACTGCTTGGTGTCCTCTGAGCTGCCTCGATCTGTAGTTTGCCAGCTGCCATTAATTTTGAAAACTTCTTAGCCAGTATTTCATCATATATTTCTTCTGCTCTAATCTCTCTCTTCTCCTTTTGGCATTTCAATTACATGTCTGTAACATCTTTTGAAGTTGTCCCCACACAGTTTATAGATATTTTTTATTCATTTTATTTTTCTCTTAGCATTTCAGTTTGGGAAGATTCTACTGACATTTTCAAACATATCGATTCTTTCCTCAGTGACATCCATTCTGCTGATGAGCCAATCAAGATATTCTTCATTTTTGTTAGTGGTTTTAATTTCTAACACTTCCTTTTGATTTCGTTTCTTAGAGTTTCTCTCTGTTTAAAATAGCCATCTGTTCTTACATACTGTCAACTTTTTCTATTAGTACCATAATATTAATTATAATTAGTTTAAAATCTCTGACAGATAATTCTAAAATCTGTGGCATACCTGAGTCTAATTCTGATGCTTAATAGATCTCTTTAGATTGTGTTTTACTTTCTTTTCAGACTGCTTTGCAGTTTTTTGTTTAATGCTAGACATAATGTATTAGAAAATAGTAAGTGACATAAACAGGCCTTTAGTATGAGGTTTTATGTTAATCTGGCTATTAGTTGCTCTGTGTTCAATATTTGCTATAGCTGTAGGTGGAAGAAGTTTCAAATTTCTCTAGTGCTCTTCTTTTATCTCCCATATAATCCTGTGGTTTCCCTAAGAAATTCTCGTCAGATAGAGTCGGCACTTTGAAACTCATTCAGCTGTACTCCACTGTAATTATAAAGGAGTCCTGTTGGTATGCTAGTAAAATGTATGGGCAGAAGCTTTCTAGTAGTTTAAGATTAAATCTCAGTTTTTTACTGTGGTTCTATCCCTGGGCTGTGACCTACACCAGTGTTTCTTTCTTCTTAGATGAGAAAGGTAGGCTAGAGGGGACTGGAGTCAGAGAAATGCCCCTCTCTCTAGCAAACAAACTCTGATAAAGTGTTTTATGCTGGAGAGAGTAGGCTTTGTTATAGAGTGCTCTGGATGTATTTAACAAGGTTACTCTTCACTTTTCCTGCCAGAGCCTTGAGGGGATAGGTCTTGGCTCTTCACCATCAAAACCTGGAAGGATTCCTAAAGATTAAACCCACAGAAGTTTAAAGCCCCTTTCCAGCTGTGGCCCCAGCAGTTTCTCACTCTCAAGGCGGTCCACACTTAGCCTCCAGAAATTCATCACAGTTGCCATTTAAAAGTTCTTAACAGCTTATGGTTCACCAGCTTCTGCTCCTGGGAAGCAGAACTCAGCTGTGACTGTCTAGATTTATCTCGTTAAATTTAAGGGTGGCAATTTGTCCTGCACCTCAGTTTTCTGAGGAGTCCAAGAAAAGTCATTTATTTTCAGTTTGCTCAGTTTTATCTTGATGTTAGGATGATACTGATGACTCCCAAGCTCTTTGTATGTTAGAACTAATATAGGAAGCACCCCCCCAAAGTATTTATTCAATAAAATAATTTTAAAAATCTCGAGTAAAATATCTTTATGTATTAAAATGTATAGTGGGCAAAAAGAAAATATAGAGAGAGGGGAGGAGAACGGAAGGAAAGGGAGGGGAGGAAGGAAGAATTTTTAATTTAATTGTAGTCTAGACGGGGCAACAAAATTTAGTAGAGAAATATATGGATGATTAAATGATTATCACATAGAAGTGTTACAAATGTATATTGAAGAATATGTGGGCACTGCTGGCTTTAAAATATCATATATTTAAGTATTCTCATATTGAAGCTATTGTCTAACAGATACTATAAGTAAAAATTAATGGCATGCAGGAGCCAAACAGAATGCACAATGTTTACAAAGATTAAAGAAGAAAAAAAAATACTGTAGAGAAATATATAGTGTATTGTAAATGCAAATTGAACAGATTCTGGGCTTGAAGTTAAGTAGGAGCTTAATTCAACCCTACCACTTAACTAGGTATATGGCCTTTCACATTTTTCAGTCACAGTTTTCTTACATATAAAGTCAGAGTAATACCTTGCCTCTCATTCTGTGGCTGTACAGGGCAAAAAAAAAAAAAAAAAAAAAAAAAAAAAAAAAAAAAAAGAAAAAGAAAAAAAAAGGTTAGTTTATTTAAATGAACCTGGCAAAATTTCTGGTATATTTTAGATCTTTGATAAATTCCCTTCCTCTGTCTCTTCACTGTTTGATGAAAGTATTCTCATTTATTTTTCAAATATTGCTCATCAAATCCAGTACTTAACTGTAGTAATCTTGTCAACAAATTACTGTTTGGTCCTATAATTAGTTAGTAGATTGAAATCTAGTCACTTGGGAACTTGGTAATGGATGTCATTTATATAGGAATAAATTGAAGATGGACATTTGAAATAGATTTCATTCAATAAAATTCAAACATTTCTTGGCAAATCAAGATAATGAATATCAATATCATTTATTAAACTGCACTGTTATGTGTTAACCTGATTTAATATTAATTCTTTCATTAATCAGTATGACTTGCAATGTGCTAGGCACTTGCTACAAAGGATATGATTTTTAACAAAATAAATAGAGCCCTTCATTTTGGTTGTAAAAAAATCTAGTAGTAAGGTAAATGCTATGCCTACTGCATCCCAGGATCACACCATAATTACAAATAAATTATAGAATCATCTGAACAATCAACCTCAAGAATCATCTGAACACTAGCCGAACTAAGGATATAAAGAAGAAGCCACACAGAGACTGGTGAGAGGTGGAGAGATGGGAAGTGGGCTGTCCCCAGGGCCACAGATGGTGGTTGAACACGGGAGGGACACCTCGATGGCAGAGGTCCCCACTGAAGAGATTAAAAAAATATATGAATAATAAAATGGTAATAGCTATATACCTATCAATAATCACTTTAAATATAAATGGATTAAATGCTCAAATCAAAAGACATAGGATAGCTGATTGAATAAGAAAACAAGACCCATGCATGTGCTGTCTACTAGAGACACCTCAGATCAAAAGACAGGCTGAAAGTAAAAGGATGGAAAAATATGTAGTTCATGCAAATGGACACCAAAAAAAACAACAACAACAACAAAAAAAGCTGGTATAACAATACTCGCACTGGACAAAATAGATTTTAATATGAAGATTATAATAAGAGATAGAGAAGAACATTACATTATAATAAAGGAATCATTCTAACAAGAAGACATCACCTTAGCAAATATTTATGCACCTAACATAGGAGCACCTAAATATATAAAGCAAATCATGACTGACATAAAGGCAAAGATCAACAGTAACACCATCATAGTATGAGACTTTAACACTCCACTGACACCAATGGACAGATCTTCCACAGAAAATATCAACATGGAAATAGCAGTCTCACATCACACACTAGACCAGGTGGATTTAACTTATATTCTCAGAGCATTTCACCCCAAAGTGACATTATATACATTCTTTTCAAGTGAACATGGAACATTTTCAAGATAGACCATGTGTTAGGCCACAGAACAAGTCTCAATAAATTTCAGAAGAATAAAATTATATCAAGTGTCTTCTCCAACCACAGTGGTATGGAACTAGAAATCAATTACAAGAACAAAACTGAAAAACACACAAACACTTGGAAACCAAATAACATATTACTAAATAATTAATGGGTTAACAATGAGATCAAGGAAGAAATGATAACATACTTTGAGTAAAATGAAAATGAAAACACAACAAACCAAAATCCATGGGACACAACAAAAGCAGCCCTGAGAGTGAAATTCAGAGCAGGGCACTTGATAATTATGAGTATATTCTGCAAAGAAATAAGAAAAATCTCAAATCAACAGTCTGTCTTTACACCTAAGGTAACTGAACAAAGAACATCAAACAAAGCCCAAAGTAAGTACAAGGAAGGAAATAACTAAGATTAGAGAAAAAAATAAACAAAATAGAAACTAAAAATAAATCTCTCTCTCTCTCTCTCTCTCTCTCTCTCTCTTCATATATATATATACATACACACACACACACACACACACACACACATATATAAAATCAATGACACCAAGAGCTGGTATTTTGAAAAGATAAACAAAACTGAGAAACCTTTAACCAGATTCATCGAGAGAGAGAGAGAGAGAGAGAGAGAGAGAGAGAGAACTCAAATGAAGAAAATCAGAAATAAAAGAGAAGTGACAATGGACACCACAGAGATACATTTTTTTTTTTAAATACATGCAAGCAACCAGATGCGAACAAATTGGACAATCTGAAAGAAATGGATAAATCCTTAGAAGCATAAAATCTTCCAAGGGCAAATCAAGAAGAAACAGAAAATCTGAACAGACTAATTACTACCAATGAAATTCAATCAGTAATCAACAAACTCCCAACAAATTAAAGTCCTGAACGAAATGGCTTCACAGGTGAATTTTACTGAACATTCATAAAAGATTTAACACCAATTCTCTTCAAAGGATTCCAAAATATTCTAGAGAAAAGACGGCTCCTAAGCTTATTTTATGAGACCACTATTACCCTGAATCCATACCAGACGAAGACATTACAAAAACAAACAAACAAATAATGACAAAAAAAAAAAAAAACTCAAGGCTAATATCCCTAAAGAAAATAGATGCAAAAACCCTCAACAAAATATTAGCAAACCCAATTCAGCAATACATTAAAAAGATTACACAGCATGATCAAGTGGAATTCTTTACTGGTATGCAAGGTTGGTTCATTATCTGCAAATCAATTAAAATAACACATCATATAAACAAAATGAAAAATAAAAATCATATGGTCATCTCAATATATGCAGAAAAAGCATTTGACAAAATCAAGCATCCACTTATGATAAAAACTTGCAGCAAAGTGGGGATAGATGGACATGTCTCAACATAATAAAGGCCATATATAACAAATCCACAGCTAATATCATACCAATGGGAAAAAGCTGAAAGCTTAATATCAGGAACAAGACAAGGATGCCCACTTTCAGCACTTATTTAACATAGTACTGGAAGTTCTAGGCAAAGGAATTAAACAAGAAAAATAAATGAAAGGCATCCAAATGGGAAAGGAAAAGGTAAATTAGTCATTATTTGCAAATGACATGATGTTATATGAAGAGAATATCAAAGATTCCACCAAAAAAACTCTTAGAACTCATAAATGAATTTAATAAAGTAGCAGGATACAAAATTAACATTCAGAAATCAGTTGCATTTTTATACACCAATAATTATCAGAAAGAGAAATTAAGAAAACAATCCCATCTACAATTGCCAAACATCAAAACAAACATAAAAAAACCAACCAAACAAAAAAACTTAATAAATTTAACCAAGGAAGTAAAAGACCTGTACTCAGAAAATTACAAAACATTGAAGACAGAAATTAAAGAAGACGCAAAAAAATGGAAACATACATCACGCTCAAGGATAGGAAGAATTAATATAGTTCAAATAGCCATATTACATAAAGCAATGTATAGATTCAACACAATCTTCATCAAAATACCAATGGCATACTGCCATTTTTCACAGAAATAGAACAAATAATCCTGAAATTTATGCAGAACCATAAAAGACTGCAAATATCCATGACAATCCTGAGAAAGAACAGCAAAGCTGGAGATATTATGCAACCTGATATCAAATTATACTACAAGGCTACAGTAATCAAAACAGCATGGTGCTGGCATAAAAACAGACACATAGATCAATGAAACAGAATAGAGAGCTCAGAAATAAATCCATGCCTATATGGCCATTTAATCTACGACAAAGAAAGCAAAACTGTACACTGGGGTAGAGACAGCCTGTTTAGTAAATGGTGCTAGGAAAATTGGACTGATACATACAAAAAATAATGAAATTGGACCACCTTACCAAGCCACAAACAAAAATAAAATCAAAATAGGTTAAAGACTTAAATGTAAGTCCTAAAACCATAAAACTCCTAGAAGAAAATACAGGAAGTAAACTCTCAGACATTGCCCTTAGTGATATTTTTACTGATATTTCTCCCTGGGCAAGGGAAGCAAAAGAAAAAAATAAACAAATGGGGCTACATCAAACTCAAAGTGTTTTTTTCATAGCAAAGAAAATCCTCAACAAAACAAAAAGTCATCCTACTGAATGGGAGAAGACATTTGCCAATGATTAATTTGATAAGGAGTTAATATCCAAAATTTATTAAAACAAACAAACAAGAAACTCTTACAACTCATCATCAAAGAAATCAAACAATCTAATTAAAAACTGGGCAGAGGACCTAAATAGACATTGCTCCAATGAGGACATACAGATAGCCAATAGACATAAGAAAAAATAGTCAGTGTCACCATACAGAGGACATACAGATAGCCAATGGACATATGAAAAAATGGTCAGTGTCACTAATCATCAGAGAAATCCAAATAAAAACCACAATGAGATACCACCTTCTTCAGAATGGCTATCATTAATAAATCAACAGACGACAGGTGCTGGCAAGGATGTGGAGAAAAACGAACCCTCGTGCACTGTTGGTGGGACTGCAAAAAATAGTTTTTTCCACTATGGAAAACACTATGGAGGTTCCCCTCAAAATTAAAAATAGACCTACCTTATGACCCAGCAATTATACTCCTCCTGGGTATTTATCCACAGACATCCAAAATACTAATTTGAATATCTATATATCCCTATGTTTACTACATTGTTATTAACAATAGTGAATATATGGAAATAACCAAAATGCCCATCAATAGACAATCAAATAAATAAATTGTGGTACATTTACACATAAAAAAGAATAAAATCTTACCATTTACAACAACGTGGATGGACCTAAAGAATTTTGTGTTGTGAAATAAGTCAGAGTGACAAAGACAAATACCTTATGATCTCACTTGTATGTAGAATATAAAGAACAGAATAAATGACCAAACAAAATGGACATAGACTCACAGATACAGAGAACAAACTGAAAGGTGGGTGAGGGATTGGGGGATAGGTGAGAAAGGTGAAAGGATTAGAAAGTACAAATTGTTTTTTTCCAAAATAATAACATGAATGTGAAATACAGTATGAGGCATAAAATCAACAATGTTTTAAAGACTATGTAGGGTGTCAAACTTATGGGGGAATCACTTTATAATTGATATAGATGCTTAAACACTGCACTGTACACCTGAAACTAATATGAAATAATATTGAAATGCCAACTGTAAATATATATGTGTGTATATATGCACACATATATATTCACAGAATATAAAATACAGCATAGGGAATATAACCAATGGTATCATAATGGCTATGACGATGTCAGAGAGGTAGTAGACTTGCTGGGGTTATTGCTTTGTGAGAAGTGTAAATGTCTAATCATTATGCTTTTGTACACCTGAAACTAATAATAATAATAAAAAAAAGTCTAGTGGAAAATCTAAGTGGATACAAAATTTTATAATGTTCCAAAGTATTATTTTTTAAAGTCTTGCTTTTCTCAGCTTTCTGTACCATCTCACTGAGATGGTAAACATAAAATATTAACAAAATGAATGGAATGTAAATTATCAACCATTTTCATTCTTTCCATTTCCTTTCATTATTAGAAAGCTTCTTACTCATTTTACCATCTACTACAAGGTAATTGACTTTTAAGTTTTTTTTTCTAATTAGTAGGAAACTTGTGAAATCTTTTTTGATATCTTTGATCCCAAGGACTTTTTCACTTGTTTTCAGACCACTGTCTAAACGGAAGTTTTAAAAATCTCTCCTCTGAAGAATGATAGCACAACTCTATTTAGTAATGCAACATTCCACCTGAAAAATGTACTCTTATCTTCACTTACCGTACAAAGTACAAAAGATTATACTTAAGTGTTCACAATATTAGTAGCCTGCATTTTTATTACATATTTTGAATTTACTTTTAAAGCAAAATGAAAAGTTTAATGGCTTAGAAATTAAGGAAATTAGTTTCTACTCTTTGATGCCTATATTACTTTCTCAGATAAAGTACATTATTTTTGCTGACCTTCTCATTCAAAAATTATGCATAATATGCACATTTTTGTGTTTATTATAGTCATAGTAAGTGAAGTTTAAATTTAAAAAAAAATGATTATTAGTTAAATAGGCCTTCATTGAGAAATTAGCTCAAAACCAATGGGAAAGGAATGAAAAATGTGTACAGAATTGTTGAATTTCATATAGGACATAAGGGATGGGATGAAGGAATTGGATGATGTAATGTCAGAGATTGTAACGAATGCGGTGTTAAGTAAAGGGAATACAAATTGATGAAAACACATTTTCAAGTTTCCTACTTATATTCTATTGATCTTTGCAAATTGTTCCCTAGGGTAAAGTAGACAGACAGACACACACACACACACACACTCAGAGAGAGAGAGAGAGAGAGAGAGAGAGAGAGAGAGAGAGAGAGAGAGAGAGAGAGAGAGAGAGAGAGAGAGAAGCTTTTGCTATTCTTATAGCAAATGCAAGAACTGTACCCATTTAGTACATCACATAATGAATATTTGTCTATTAGTTCCCTTAATGGAAAAGAAGTTTCAATCGGAAGTCACTAAGAATTTGTTTCAGACCCGAATGGTTATACTTTTAAGTTAGTATTTAAATTAAATTAACTAAAAGGAAGCTAAAAGAATCAACAGAAAGAAGACTTTACTGGGAAGCATAAAAGAAGAGAGAAAGGAGACATTTGCAGTAGCTAATGGATGAGATACAGTTTTACAAACTTCTATTTGAAAAGACTGCCATACTCTCATCAAAGACAGCTGAAAAACTACAGTTCATTAACACCATGATTATTTCCACCATCACTGTCACCAAAGACATGCACACCTTTACAGGGGCAGTGGCAACAAGGAAGGTAACACACTCATGTTCAGGGATATACAGTGCAAATTTGAAAGCACAGATGTTTTCTCTTGGGCACTGTATCAAAATGTGTCCTTCTAACAATGTGAGGTTTCTCGTGAAACATCACATATAATTCCATGACAGGTGGATTTTATTGCATCTGTTATGTGACTTTCTCAGTTAAAATGTAGAAATATTTACTATACATATTAGAATAGGCAAATCCCCGTATTAACCTAGTGAGGCCCCTCGGCATATCATCTGGCTGTCAGCATTACCTTGGACAAACCAATGTAGGTTTCCTTATTTTACGGCTTCTCACTGTTTATAACAAACTCCAAATAATTAATTGACATGGTGGAATAGACGATAGCCCGGAATAAAAACACCTGGGATTGTAATAGATATGTAGGCTACAAAAACAACGTTTAAGAAAAACACCGAGGATTTTAATGGACATAGATGTAGGGGAAGCAACACTTTACTTCTACCTGTATCAGGTTTTTTGCTGACTCTTTAACAAAAAGACCGATTAACAAGAGAAAAACCAAACAGTTCATTAATGTGTGCAGTACACATCATCTGGGAGAAACCTCAATAAAAAAGCAACTCAAAGCAGTACTTAGAACTGCAGCTTATATAGCATCTTCGACTAAGAACAACACACTTGTAGAGAAATGACAAAGGAAAAGGTACATCCGTGAGAGGAAACCAATGGAGGAAGATTTGCTTGCAGATCCTCCAGTGCCACCTCTGGTCTGATAAAAGGCTGTGTCCAGTAAAGGGATAATTCATATTCTGCCGAGGCAGAAAAGGGAGTGCTTTCACTGGGTTTCTTCGTTGTCTCCAATTCAAAATAATTTATATGTTAAAGAGATATATTTTGGGGTGATGTATTCTGGCTTTCTTTATAGGCTACAAAAGACAGTTAAAAAAGTGCTGGGTATGTCAGCTAAGTTATGTGTAAAAGGCTTTATAACAGGCACCCAGCGCATAATCGATCATTTTCAGTTAAAATACCTCTTAAGAATTAAAAGTAAAGTCACTTTGTAGGTTATGGAATTTGTTTGTGATGATGGGCCATGTGCCTAGTATATAAGTTCCTTGAAAAAGAGTTTAAAATAATAATCAGCATTCACCAACAGGGTATTAAAATTATCTCCAGGAAAACAAAGTTAAAGCACTGAACTTGACTCTTTCAGAAATATGACTTCATAGAAGGTTTTCGATGTTTAACTTTAGAGTTGTAACTCATTTATAAAATGTTCATCTTTATGAAGAAGAAAAATGACTTACATTAGTCACACAGGCAGTTCATGAGAGAGGTAGACAGACACAATACTTCAGCTCTAATTTAGAACCCTTATGAGATTGACAGTGCACCAAGGGTCAAAAAGATAAGGAGAGTAGAGATAAGATTTGAATCCAGGTGATACATATTTACAAGTATTTTCAATTAATTAAATCTAAATTATACAATTTACTTTCATCAACTGGTAAAACACTTTCATAACTTTTAGAAGTTTTTCTTATATTCTAATGATCATTTTGTTTTTTTGCACACATTTGGATGTTGATTAAAGATTACTATTAATTCAAGCTAGATTTTTTTCTATTTAGAGCTTTACACTAATTAAAGACCCTAAAAATAATTCCTGACTCTGTGCTGTGTGCATATAACTTTAAATACAATAATTAAAATATCGTTATGTTCTTACTTTATATGGTAGATTGTTTCATGCCTTTTTAGAATGCCATTAAAGAAAGTCAGTGAAATCACTAACACAGACTATATAAGCAAACATTTGGGTTAAAATTTATGTATCTTTTTAATGGAAAAAATGGGAAATTTGGTTTAAATGATTTTCTACAATAAAATTACCATATGTGGCTTCCTGTTGACAGAGTAGGAGTTCTAAAAGATGATTTGTAACCCAAATTTGCACATTACTTTTGATTTTATGATATCTATCATCACTTACAGAAATTGTTTAACACATAACTGCTATAAGTCAACAAATGATTTTGGCAGGATTTCCTGAAGAAATCCAATTAGAATACAATTGCATACAAAAGAGTCAATATATAAATGTGGACACCTCATATAAAATATTTCTACCCCTGTACACACTAAATTAAATAAAATTTTGGTATGGAACGAAGCATCACTACCTCTATAATTATAATTTTAACATGATTTGAATTATTGTATGGCACGTATAAGATTCTTTGAGACTGAGTTTTTGTCAGTCTATATATCATTTCACATTGGGCTTAAAAAAGAGTGCCAATAGGAAAAAGGAAAAAATATCTGCTGTTACTGACGATGTACAATGTTTGGATTAACAACAATAAGAAAAACTTGATATTCACAGAAACCTTAGAAAAATAGTTTTTAGCACAATGAGATTGTTTTGATTAAAAAAATAGTTTTCTTTGGTGAATGTTGCCATAAGGTATTTCAATAGAAAAACTATACAAACATAAATTAGCAAAAACGAAAAAAAATCCATTAAGGATTATGTTTATAAAATAAATACATTTTGCTGAAAAGTTATGTAAATTTACTAACCATTATCACCCCAAAAATCTTTAATTTAAAAAAAAGAAAAGAAAAAATGTACCAGTTCCATATTATTTTAGCATTGTTTCTTGTGTTTTATAACCGGGATGTATATAATTCAATGCAAACCTGCATTCACAGTGAATTAGCTCTTAAATGACTTAACAATGTTGCCCCTAGCTACCATTCATGGAGGAACATTAACATCATTATAAAGGAACAGTTACAGGGCTACACTAAAGGAGATCGATTTTCATCTTAGACTGTAATCAAGAAACATTTTTCCTCAGAAAGAAATTAAGGTACTCCTCTATCCTCAGAGTGCAAACAAAACAAAGAACAATGCTGATCTATAAAAAGAAAAAGATGGCTGGACCAGAGAGAATGCACTCTAGGAAAAATCACACAGTAACAGGTCTGTGTCCTGGGTTAAGCTGATTATCAGACTGTGGAGTGGGCCTTGTGAGGAACCATTTCCCCCTGGGTATCCTGAAAAGCACAGAGTATGAGTCACCGAGGGGCTTGAGAGCTACAGTAGTGCAGACGGACTAAGAGCTGCAGCATCACACAACTGATATTTTGCTGAGAATTAGGAATATAGTGTTTCAGAGCAATCAACTGATGAACATAAGGTATTTAAAAACCTTCCTTTGAGTGACTGCATTTCCAAACAAGAAATACCTAGAGAGCAAGAGCCGACTCACAGGATACCTGGGATAGAAACAATTTGGGCCCATAAAACATACACAGTTTAGACTAGAATTAATACATTATGCAGTTGTGGTCCAGAATTACAGTAACGGATAATAAGAATGTCAGTTTCTTTCGAAGGTAAGTTCACATTACATTTGAAATAAAGCTAACGCTTTTTAAATATTCCAAACCAAAAAAAAAAAAAAAAAAGTGATTTAATAGATACTGTGGGATAATGGTGGTTTGCAAAATAGGCTGACCACTCCCAGTTGGTAGGTGGCAGGTTTTATAAGCAAGGGAACTGCCATATGCGGCTTGTCTTGGGCAGCTGCAAGACCAACAGATATCCTCACCAACCCACGAGGATCTTAAAAGTTTACATAGAGGCCTTTACTATGTTTAGTCACATATTCAATCCAGATGGTCTCAACGATAAGTTACCTTCTCAAATCTGTGCTTTGCAATGGCTTCTAGTGTGGGAATAGTGGGAAGCACATAAATTCCAAGGACTCGGGAGAAGGTAAGGAGCTTCTGATTGCATGAGTCCAGCTCTTAGGTCAACTGGCAGTCATTTCCCCTCAATGACCTCCAAAAGAGAAGATCCTAAATCTCCTGGTGTATCCTTAAGATCTTCGCGGCATGTGGTCCACATACCATATGTCCAATACCCAAAAGTAACAAACCAAGCAAGAAAATATGTTTTGGCCTCTTAACATACAGAGGGAACGTACATACATTTTAAGAATGAAGAAAACTGTATTAAAATTGTCATACAATGAATGACACTAGCATTCATATGATTAACACTATCTTTTGAGTGAACATCATACTAACCATTGCTACATAGTTCAATTCATCTTCAAAAAGTAATACATAGATAACATGTCTTCAAAAGTGTACACATATTTTGGTACCCTTGGTATATACTTATATAATGACCTGGAAGGTAAGATTCTAATGTAACATTCTTATACTCCTCCTATTTCTGAACAAGAATGTTAGGGAAGAGCCAGCTCCAACTGTACACTAATCCTGTTCTCTGTCCATGCCAGATTCAATCTCATACCATGACAGGCCTTTTTTGCACATGAGTATGGATGGACACATCCACTTGTCTATTCAAGCTTTGTCCACAGTGTCTGATGAGAACCATCCCTTGTCTGCCTCCCTCCACGGCAACCCACCTGACTTAGAGTTGAAAAAACTAGCAACATAACCCACCCTGTTTGATTCACACTGGGAAAGAGGCTCAGGTCCAAGCAGATTCTAGAGGTATGTTCTGGATCATTTAGACTGCGGTTTCAGTTTCTGGGTATCAGGAAAGTGATCTCGAAGGAGGTGTGTGGTATCTAGGTGGTTACATTGCCTTGGGCTTAAGGATTCTTCTCCTGGTGGAGAGGGTCATGTGCAGAGGAGGATCAGGGTGGAGTCCTCTCTAGCCCAGAGCTGAGGACAGTGGCCACTTCCAAGTAAGGATGGTTCTGGCCCTCTCAAAACCAGACCTCTTGTCAATACCACTCCCATCAGCTATCCTTAAAGAGGGTTAATATGGAATTTCAGTTAGGATAAACTAGAACTTAGATTTCCTTCCTACAATTTCTAATATAACTATACAGCTTACCACAGGCATTTATAGAGTTAAACAAAACAGTACATACATTTCTCATATCCAGTGAGTTTGTCATTCTCAACATTTTTTAATGTAATTATGAAACTTTGCTTTAAGGAATTCTTAATATATTGAAAGCTTAGAAAAACACATTTTACTTGACAATCTGACAATTAGAGTGGTGATTGTAAAGCAAGGAGCCACTTTCTGAATATACAGTAAGAAGAATTATACTTGCTATATATTGCATGGAACCAAAACAAACAGCTTAGGTTATCTACGGACAATTAAAATAAATTTGTATGAAGTTATACTTTGAGATACCTCATTTAGTATAAGTTGTTTTAGTAGGGAAACGTTTGGTATTGAGGGTCCAAGAATCTTTCAGATAAACCCAGGTTCCAAAGTCATCTTATTGAGAATATGCAGAGCACTCTCCAGGTACCCAATTATAGGCAGCACAGTTAGTTAGAGCTCACTCAAACTGGAAAGTCTTTACATAGCTGATCTTGTCCTTTTGTCAGGGACTTCATAGTCTCTATTTCCTATTCCTCATGGTAAAAATAGTTTATTTTCTCCTAAGTATATAATTCTGCTCAGAGTTTGATTTCCACTTACCCAAATTTAGATCGCTTAGGGTGGGCATACAATGGTGCCAACTCCAGCCTGGTTCCACTTAACTTTACTGTTCCAATGCCCCATTTGAGAGTTGAATAACTCATTTCTCTATTCTTACTTCAAATTACTGTGGAAAAAAATTGAATAAGATCTACCTGGGTCAAGTGTCAACAGGCATCCCTTTCTAATGTTTCTTTGGATTTGATGAAAGCTCCTTTAGCTCTATATAAAGAAGGCAAAAGTCCATGTATATTATATTAATATATACATTTCATTGTATTTCCTGAAAACCTAGAAAGGGTGATATATCTAATTCTCTTAAAATTAATCATTGAACTGATTTTTTTTTTTCAAGCGAGAAACAGAATAAAAGAGGCCACTTATTTGAGTTTATATACAAATCATAATAGTAGGTTGGTGCAAAAGTAATTGTGGTTTAAAAGGTTGCAAAAACTGCAATTACTTTTGCACCAACCTGATATTAAGGTCTATGCTATCAAATATTTTTCAAATAATTTGTTCTTCATTTTCATCTTATAATCCAACTCTTTTCTAAAATAATAAAAAAAAATTTCAAGACTAACACTTTAAAACTTGCAAAATAGACGTTGTTTTGCAAATATAGTATATACTTTGTACTTTTTCACATTTGAGAAAATCCAGACATAGTTGACAGTCATGTCCTTTAGTGATTAACAGAATGGAACTACTTACTAGCTGACAAAAAATATTAACTATTATTCAAACCAAAAAAAAATATTATTAACCCCCCAAAAAAACATTTTATTTCATGAGAAATGTTAACCTGTACCCTGAAATCTGATTTTCATATTAATTATTTATTACTGTAAGCTACTAAGATAGAATTAGGATGACATGGCTATATGAAAAGTATATATACTCAGAGAAAGAAAAATGGTTATTGATATCATAACGTGTTTGGTTATTGATAACTGTTTGCCAGTATTAGCAACCACTCTACAGGGCATATCTAATAGCACACTGACTAAAGATGCGTCTGCTGCTTTTGACTGTGTTACTTATAGTGCATCATGAATACACAGAGAGGTCATTGGCTACCCAAGCAACTTAAACCATGAACACATGTTCTTTGAATGCCAATTACAATAGATGAACTTCCTGGGTTTAATTCTTCTCATAACATTTGCTAAATGAAGAAGTCACATTACAAATTGACTACGGTTATTCATTTTTAAAAATGAGGATAACATCTGTAGTTATTAATACTTAATAATTGTTGTGAAGATTATATCTAACACCAAGTAAGCCCTCTCTCCATGTAAGCAATAAAGATGGTGTGATGACAACAATGATGCGGGGAAAAAAATCAATACTAAATGTTGTGGGGCATAGAAAGAATTGGAGATATGCCAACTACTTAAGGAGTTAAAATACCATCATTCAAAAGGAGAAAAAGAAAAATAAATAATTTTGAAATCTGCTAAATTGTAATGTCAGTATTTACATATTGGAGATTTACTATTCTGTAAATCTGTTACTTATAAATGGGATATAATAAATACTGAAATCAATATTTAAAGAAAAAGTACAATATGAAAAACTACCTCAAAGAAGTAAGGTTACTTTTGGAACAGGACTTAACTTGATGTTACTTTATCTAGATTTTTGAGTTTTTTTGAAATGTATTATTCTAAAATTAGTTTAAAATTCAATAAAACCATAAGAAAATAATAATTTACTCATTATTTTATTAAAAATATATTATGTTTCAGTCATTATGGGTATCAAACAACACTCTTCTAACAAAAAATAGGCACAAGGAATTCATATAGAATACAACATGCGACTTTACCTATCTTAGAGTGTAGCTTTACTGGAGAAGTAATACTCAATGTATGAGCTAAAGGATAAATGGCATTTATCTAGGAAACCAAGTAGAAATAGAAGTGTTCCAGCAGATGAAAGTGTGTTCAAAGGCCAGTGGCAGAAAAAAATATAAAAACTTTCAAGAAACTGCAAAAAAAATCTTTTATGGTTGGAGAACATGATGGAACATGAGCCTGAAGAAATTTTAAAAATGGCTGTATTATTTAAGGCTTTGCACACCGTGATAAAAATTACTATTCTATGAAGAATAGAAGTGTTTGAAAGATTTTAAAGAGGTAAATGAAATAGAGTTTAAAATAATCAATATATATCAATGTTTATCAATATAGCATTGAGAACAAAATAATAATAATTAAGATCAAGAAAGTCTACATATTTTTCTATGAAAGGAATACAGAATAAACAGTGAAGTCTTGTCTAAAGAAGAACAACTAAATATTTGTATTATCCATCTAATTTATGTCCTAAGAAGATATATTCTAGGTCACCCAGTATTAAGAATTTCCATGCCTCCAAACAAGATTTTCATTTTGTGTACGGCTGCTAGGAATTATAAAAGAATATTTTTCTACTCATTGGCTCATAAAACCATAAAACCATAAAATTCTACTCATAAAATCAAGTTTCTTAATTTTTCCTTAAAAAATTCTCTTGAAATTATATTTTCAGACTATCTTTTACATAGCTGTAATATCAGAAAAGATTTGGGGAAGCTTTACTTTGTGTGCCCCAAAATCCTGTTGAGAGATATATATCTGTAGATATACACACATATAAAAGTGTTTAATTTGTAGATCTATATATCTGTATCTAGACATACATACACTAATGTTTAATTTAAATGCAATTTTTTTCAAAAGAGATTTCTATGGGTAATTGAAGAGAACTATGCTGCTATGTTTGGGAAATAACCAGTGATTTTGTTGCTATAGGACAATATTAGCTTGAAGTGGTTGAATATTTAAATTCTTAAACTCTCCTTGCTCTTATTTCATACTAAACAGCTTTGTTGTGACTTGGTTCTTCATATATGTTGACTCTAGGCAGAACAACTGTTTCATTATTGACACACCTGAGTGTTCATGCCTGTGGGAGAGTTATCGTTAGCTTCCCCAAGATTGTACACTCAGCCAGATGCAAAGGAGGGGGTTCCAATACAGAGAGCTATATAACTGGTGCCCATACACTTAAAATCATACAGAACTGAGTCAAAAGCCAGCTGAGAGTTACTAACTCTATGACTTTGGATAAGTTAGTTAAACTCATCGCTAAAATGGAAAAAGTGCAAGAACCTCATAGGGTTGTGTCTAGGATTAAGACGGTATATTTTGTGTTCTGCCTAGTACAATAAACTTTGTATTACTTTTGAGTGCTGTATATTAGTGTTTAATTAGTCACCTGTGCATTTTCTGTGCATCACTAGGTCCTGATAAGGATAAACATCTAGATCTACACAAAATCACTGGGTCATGAAGCTTGTCGTTATATTTGGCTTTGCTGCAATGACGCTTCCACAGCCTCAGTGCACTTTCCTTAGAGAATTTCCTCATGGCTTATGTCCACAAATGTGTAAAAGAGGAAGAGAAAGGTATGCAGTAAAAACTCCTATATGTTAAAGATATTCTAAATTGTCTAATAAGTATTTACGACATGAAATTATTGGGTACAATATAGAGGTATGAGATATCCATAATTAGGTGAGCAAGTAGTTCAGGTGAGTCTTAATTACATATTATTTCAAGTTCAAGAGAGTGATTCACTAATATTATAATTAAAAGTGACTGAATTTCAAGAATTACATGCATAAAAGTTCATAAAGAAAATATATGGGAACTTTGTTTACATGCTCGTATATTTGATATTCATGTTTTGGGAGGGTAGGAAAATACTGTCCACAGAGTTATATATACTCCCGAAACACACAAAATTAATCTAAACCACAGTGACTCAGCTGGGTTAGGATGAGGCCATATTAAACATCTTATGAGCTTTCAAAATACAATGGCCATCAACTGCTTCTTCAACTTCGCTCCCCACAAACCTCCTCAATGCAAGAGAGTCTCCGGGGTCTTAAGTATGAAAAGGGCAAGGAGCATGTAAAATTTGGGAAACATCCCCTAAGATATTTATAGATTAATTTGTCCACTCTGGAAACCTACTAATCTAAGTAATATAATTTTCAAAGAGTAAACATTCAATCAGTTATTTTCTATACAGTGTATTCACTTAAAAACAGTTAACTGGAAAGAAAATGTGACCGCTCGTGTGTATTATAGGTAACAGACTTGGGAGCAGGTTAGGAAAAAAAAATTTCAAGTATCAAGAATGGTCTTCTGACCACTTCTATTCTAGCTACCTTGTTTCACAGATGACATATCATAGATGCAGAGAAAGCTTTTGAAGCTTTCCCAAAGATATATGACTAATTTTTTAAAAATTCAGGTTATTTAGTATTATTTCCTAATTTGTGCATTCAAATGCCATCCTAAATTTTGATTAAAGTAATGACTGGTTTCATATATATACATATATGTATATACATATATGTATATATACACACACACACATATATACACACGTATGTATATACATATAAACACTTATTACATATATACTATATACACATGTCTCCCATTCTCTTATAGAAATTGACAATTTTGAATTGTTAAAAAAAATTCAGTGACAAATATGCTAATTTTGGTATATTAAGTCTTGTTTTCTTCTAAAATAAGTTATTCATTTCATTTAGTAGCAACATTTATTTCTCAAGCTTCACAAGTTTTTTTTTTTTTTTCTCTTTTTTTTTCCTTTTTTTCCCCCTAGTAAAATCCTGGTTAATAATATCGTTAATTAATTAGGTACATTTTAGGTAGACAGGAAGTTGACGCTTTCTCCTTGTTAGAGCAGTCTGATAGTCAGATAAAAGGATTTTTCAGTTTGGCTTCTGACACTTTTTCTTCTTTCTCCATTTGACTATACTATTTAAAAAACACTTTTAGTAATATATTTACATGATCGCTCATAAAAATGTAATTATATTCTTTGTCGTCTAGCTCCACATTTTCCTGTCCCATTAAAGTAAGTCATGGGCTTTATGCTTTCTTCTTCTTCTAAAACCGCCATATTGCCATAAGCCAACTATGATAAGTGGGAAATTTATCTGACAAATGCATGGTGAAATTTCTGCCCACCAAATGGTTTTCAAATCACAGAATAGAAAGGAGCCGTGGGAAATGAATCTACGTATTTTGGAATAGCTCTTTAAAAATTGCCAGAATAATCTTCTGCATGGCCCAAAGCAAGATGTAAATTAAGAAGCAATACACTAGGAGTGTAATGGAGCATGTACTTATAAAATCATGGTTCCATTCATCTCATGTAAACAGCTCACGCGTTGCACCTCCCAGGAAGAATCACACAGCTTTGAAGAGTTTTAAATTATAAATATCAAGACAAAAAAAAAATGCATTTCTTTTGGAATAAGTTTAGAGAGATTAAAAAGGAATATAATTCTTAATTATTATATTGCTTTCTAAATGTAAGTTTGTAGGTTGAATGTCAAAAGAATTGAAAAGGCTTTGGGCAAAATCAGCAGGAGAGATGTGCTTCTTGTCAGTTGGAAATAGATGCTTGCTAGCCTGTTGGCATGGCAGCTGTGTATCGCATGACCAGGCAGGCCTTTAGCATTCAGGAAAGAACATGAGGCTTTTAGTGTTCAAAGTGCTAGAAGCTAGATTCATTAAATAGGTAACAATTGACCTCTTAGGAAAGGAAACTATTAGCAGGAGATGGACTGAGCAAAAGGTATCTTGTACAATAGGATTCATTACATTTCTCTAAATATGCTATTAAATTCAAGTTTTTAAAAGACCTTCAAATCAGGATGGTGGTGTTGGATGTGCATACATTCTTGTGGTATAATTTAGGGAAAAAAAATAAGAAAACAAATATTGAGTTAATATTAAGTAGAAGCCCAGAGATACTTTAACCTAGAATATAGAATTATGGCTTCAAAAATTAGTTTTCAAAATTTTAAGGGATATTTATGACATAAATAAGACAGTACTATTAAGTATATTTGAAAAGGTAAACTGACTCTGGGTGATGAACACATAAAGTGATATATAGATGATGTACTATAGAAATGTACACTTGAAGCCTATGTAATTTTGCTAACCAATGTCATTCCAATACATTTTTTAAAAGTTAATAAATAAAAAAATAAAACGTAAATAATATAGAAATAGAAATTTCTATGTTCATTATATAGTCTAACAAAAAAATATTTCATAAGAACAGTTAACTCAACAAACCAAAATCAGACATTTTGCTGTAATCACCCAAACTCTTAAGTATTAGAGGTTGCAAGGACCCAAAGACAAATGCCAGAAAACTAAAGATGTCAGATATCCTGTTTTTGTGTGTGTGTGTTTTTATTTTCTTTTTTCTTTTTTTTTTAAGCAGAACAATAGTTTTGGAAAGCTGCTAATTGATAAGCTTACTAATAATCACAAGAAAGGAAAAAACTCTAGAATAGCCTATTCAATTACTGTTTTGGATAATTTCAGAAAAGGAAAAAAAAAGGATGGTATTATTTAAGGTCTTGGCTTCAAGATGAATCAAAAACTCTGTAGTAGGCATGAAAGAGAGAGAAAGCAATAAAGGGGAAAAACTGGAGAAAAAATAATCTGCCTGCTTTCTGTCTTGCATGATGCCAAAATACTATAAAACAGCAACCAGTCTCAAATTTTGAAAATTAAAGTATGTTGCTAATTTCCAAGATGTCAAACATGGTGTTTTGATGATGGTTGCCTCACAATCCCAAACTTACTGCCCAGGTAGCAGGAAGTCTACTTTAGAAACCAAACTTTCAGCCAATGTGTCTCAGCCCTGGGCCAAGTTGTCTGGCATCGTGTAGCATGAGGGTGGAATCATAGCCAAGTTAGTTCAGAGAAGATTCACATTTTTATAGAGGACATGAAATACCCTGAGAAAACTTAGGCAGATACGAGGAAGGGGTTTTTAAAACACTGAGATAATTTTTTATTGAAATTTATTATTTAGCTTATTTGATTCAGTTTGCTAATGTTTCTTGAGTATTTTTGCTCATGAGAAATATGGTCTGTGGTCTTCCTTTGCAATGTCTTTATTTAGCTTTGGTGTTAGGGTAATAATGGTCTCAGAATGAATTAGGAAGTATTCCCTCTACTTTCATTTGCTGAAAGAGATCCAAGAGGGTTGTTATAATGTATTCCTTAAATATTTGGTAGAATACACAAGTGAAACCATCTGGAACTGAGCTTTCTTTATTGGAAGGATATTAATTATTGCTTCACTATCTTTAATAGACATAAACCTATTCAACTTACCTATTTTTTCCTTTTGTGAGTTTTGGTAGTATGTTTCCTTCAAGGAATTTGTCCATTACATTTAAGATATTAAATTTATGGGAATAGAGTTGTTCATATTTTCCTTTATCACCATTTCAAAGGTCATGAGATCAATATTAATGACCTCTTTTCCATTTCTGGTAATATATGTCTTCTCTTTTTTCTTGGCTAGCCTGATGAGAGGTTAATCAATTTTATTGATACTTCAAAGAACTAGCTCTTGGTTTTATTGATTTTATTTTAATTTCTCTATTGTTTTCCTGTTTTCAATTTCCCTAATTTTTGCTACAAGTTTTATTGTATGTTTTCTTGAGATTGCTGTACGCTTAAACTTCTCTTTTTTCCAAGTTTCCTAAGATAGAAACTTAGATTATTGATTTTAGATGGGGAAAGAAGATCTAAAATCAATGTCTATATTCAGGATATAAATTTCACTCAAAGTACCACTTTTATTGCATTCAAACCATTTTGATAAACAGTATTTTAATTTAGTCCAAATATTTAAAAATTTCTATTGAAATTCATTCTTACACTCACATGTTATTTACAAGTGTGATGTATAATCTCAAAATATTTGGGGGATTTTCCAGCTATCTTCTGCAATTTTGAGCATTAAATGTATATATTAGAAATCTTCACCAAAATATTAGCAAATCAAATACTATGTATAAAAAGAATACAACCCATGGCAAGTAGAATTTATTAGAGGTCTAGAAGTTGGGTCCAATATTCAAAACTCAATCAATGTAAATGATCACAATTAATAAGCATGTGGAGAAAGTAGATCACTAATTACCGGTAGAAAAGCAACATGATGCAACCACTCTGGGAGGTAGTTTAGCAGTCTCATTCAAAATTACAAATTCACTTCAGTAATCACAGAAATAGGTATTTATACAACTAATTTGAAATTGCTGAAATCTAGCAGCAACCAATATGCCCTTCAGTTGGTGAATGGATAAACAAATTGTGATACATGAATACAAGGGAAACTATACAGTGGTTTAAAAAAAAAAAAAAAAAAGCTTTCAAGTCATGAAAAGACCCAGATGAAACTTAAGTGCATATTTCTAAGTAAAAGAAACCCATCATAGAAGACTACATACTGTGCAATTCATATTATATAACACGCTGGAAATGTAAAATTACACAGACAGTAAATATATCAGTGGTTTCCAGGAATTCAGGGTTGGAAAGAGGAAGTTTCTGTAGGTGAAATACATGGGATCTTTCTAGGGCTATAAAACTATTGTGTAAGATATTACAAAGATGGATACATAGAGATATTTATGTATGAACTAAATTTAGCTTAATATAGACACAAGTGGTTACATACAGAAATATTTATATCCACATATCAGTATAATGGAAATATCCTTGTTCTCTCAGCTGAGAGAGCCTAGATTCAATGACATTCCAGAAGTAATGATCATGCCTACAGACTAGATACTTGTTTCTGATACAATTCTCCACTAAAGGAACCAGAGTTCCTTGGAGAAATGGATGATTCTAGGACTGGAGAAGGGGATATATAGTATAAATTAGCCTAGAACATGTTGTGTTGTCCGAAAGCAAAAAAAAGAAAGAAGGCAAGAAGGAAAGAGGAAAGAAGGAAGAAGAAAGAAGGAAAGAAGGAAAGAAGGAAGAGGAAAGAAAGGAAAGAAGAAAAGGAAGAAGAAAGAAAGAAAAGGAAAGAAGAAAGAGAAAGAAGAAAGAAGGAAAGAAGAAAGAAGAAAGAAAGAAAGAAGAAAGAAGAAAGAAGAAAGAAGAAGAAGAAAGAAAGAAGAAGAAAGAAAGAAAGAAAGAAAGAAAGAAAGAAAGAAAAGAAAGAAAGAAAGAAAGAAGAAAGAAGAAGAAAGAAAGAAAGAAAGAAAGAAAGAAAGAAGAAAGAAAGAAAAGAAAGAAGAAAGAAAGAAAAAAAAGAAGAACGAGAAAGAAAGAAAGAAAGAAAGAAAGAAAGAAAAAGTGCTCATCTGAAAATAGTGATTCCCATGATGGGGTATGTCAAAGTGACATTGAAACAGTAAACTGAAGGAGCTCCCAATAGTTAAAGCTGAAATGATTTGATAAATAAATACAGTATTATTTGATTATGACTCAGGGTATTAATGAATATCCATGAATTAATACTAACATAAATAAATAATAAATAACTGGGGAGAAGAGACAAATATTCTGTGTAAAATAAACTACTAAGGAACATTCTATAAAGTACTTGACCAGTACCTCTCCAGCAGTCAAATTAATAAAAAAAAATATGGAAAGTCTGAGAAATTGGCACAGACAAGAAGAGCATAAAGAAACATAAAGGCTAAACATAATGAGGTATCCTGAATGGGATCCTAGAACAGCAAAGGGGTAGTGGGTAGAAGCTAAGGGAATCTGAATAATTGATGGAACTTAGTTTAGTAATAATAATAACAACATCAATAGTGTCAGAAGTGGTTCATTAATGGTACAAATGAATCATTTTAAGATCAGTAATAGGGGGAATTGGGCACAGCTTATATAAGCACTGTGCAATATTTTCACAATTTATCAGCAAATATAAACTGTGTAAAAAGTTTATAAAATAAATGTACATTATAGTCTAAGGAAAAACTATGACAAACTAGGTACCTTTAAAATAAAAAAGCACACATATATAATAGATATTACATATCTATTATATACGTGTGTGTGTGTAGATATATACGCACACATATATATAATAGATATATATTATATATAAACTTTAAAGTGATCACCAATCACCTTTTGTTTTGGAAAAAAATGCTTGTCACTTAAGTGCTTCTTCACAGCAAAGGAAACCATCAACAAATGAAAAGGGCACATAAGGAATAAGAAAAAAATATCTGTAAACCATGCATCTTACCCCATTCGTAACAGAGTGATACTGTCCATATTATGTGAGCGACTTCTGTCCGTAGCACTTGTGAACTTAAATGGGAAAAACTAATATGATGACGTGCTTAATATCCTTCTCTCTGACCCCCCTTTGGTTCCAAAATGGTTTACTGAATTAGGGATGGAAATTTTTCAGTTTAATCAACAGATGTCTTCATTATTTTTAATAAGCTTTATCTTTCTAAAAATGTAAAGCAAAATGTTTATTGTAGATAATTTATAAAATGCAGAAAAGGGAATACATGAATTTTTAAATTGCTGATAATTCTAACACCAAAAATTAATTTCCTTATTCCATCTTAAATTCCTACTTTACAAATGTGTTACTAGTTAGCCCGTTTCAAAGAGCATGTCTTAAATTACCTGACCTTAAAAAATTCTAACATTTTTAGGACTAAGTTTTTATTTTTACTATGAATGAATAAATATATATATATATATATATATATATATATATATATGTATATATATATGTATGTATGAAATGCTGAAAATGCACATACAGGCAGATTAATAATTCCTTAGGAGTGTGAAAGCTACTGAATAAGATGGGACAGAATTTATCATATTCACTTTGACTGCCTTGAACTCCTATCACAATTTACATACAAATTTTTATTTTCATTTAATGACACATGGCACAACTTCTAAATGCACCCACCATACTTGAATTAATGAATTTTCCACTGAAGCCCTCCAACTTTGAGTAATAATAATGTGGTGTATTCTCCAGCAAAGTAGTTCACTTTTCTTACCCCACTCATTCAACCCTCTAGGCTGCAAATCCTGTTTTAATAAAGCATCACTACATGGAATACCAGAAGAGACAGATACGCAATTATCTTGCATATTCATCTTTAAAGGGACACAATTCTCACTCTTAAAAATTCTAACTGCTGCTTTGTCTAACTGGTGCAATCCTGGAGTTTCAGAAACTGATATCAATTTGCAATCAGGGAAATTTTCCTTACAAAAGAATCTCTCCTCGGTGGAGAGCTGTATTGTTTATTGTAAGAAAGTAAGGAGACTTCCCATCCTAGGGAACTTTTTTTTTTAAGACATTCAAATTAGACGCAAAATTTTAAGAGTAATCCGAACAAGAAAATAATTTAAAGTCTCTTGCCATTTTTAATGTGTGTGTGTGTGTGTGTGTGTGCGCATTTAGAGCTTTTTATAAATTTTATTTTTGTAAATCTGTCAAGTAAAAGCTGTGAAAACGAAAATTTTCAAAATTAGGTAACATTGCAGTTCTTACCTAAATTAAAATGTTAATATGAGTAGTACATATTATTGTGTATTTATATTGATGTGTTTATATTAGTGTATATGAGTATTATACTATATGCATCTATTGCTTTATAATTTTAATATTTTATTCATTAATATGTTATATACCCTTTCAAATATGATGCTTAGTATGTTCATATTAGTCCCTAATAGAGCTATATAGCCTCTGCCTTACTGAACCAATTCTTTGTCATTAGACATTGGCATTGTTTCCATTTGTTTCTACTATGAGTAAAACTGTACTGAACAGCCTTGGAAATAAATCTATATATGGATATTTTATTAGCTTGTAGATATAAATTACTTGAAGAATATTTGCTGAGTCCAAAGAACTCAACATATTTAAAAAAAAATTTGTAAGACAGTTTATAAAAATACATATTTATACTCGTATATGTACATCTATATATGTATATATTTAGGTGAACATATATATTCACTATCAATGTGAACTTAAGAGGTATGTATGCATATAGATTTATATATGTACATATATTTATACATACACATATATACTTGCATAGACATTTATATACATATATGTATATGTTGTCTATACACACAAACACACACACATTCATACAATTTAAATTCACTTCAGTAATGCATAACAATGTCCATTTCTTCATACTTCGACAATCCTGGTTATTACCTTTCTATTTATTTTTAATAAATGATGATATTATAAGTGGTGTTTTATTTTTATATGCTTTTGTTTCTTTGGGGGATTTATAATTTATAATTCCAAATTTATATTGGTAAGTCACACTTTGAAGCCTAATATCTATTCATGTGTCATGCAGGGTGCCATGCGGGATCTCTGGTCCTGCCCCCCACATAAGAATGCAGGATATGTTGAGGCCCAAAAGGAACACTCACAGAGCCATAGATAGGGGAGTTACCACTATTATCTCGCGGGCAGCTGGGTTGGAGACACAGGAAACAGGATCCACATGGTCTGCAACCTACCGTCCGCTTCTCTGCCAACCAACCAACCCCACTTGCTAACTGCAATCCGCACTTGCTAGCTCAGCCACCATCTTCTTGCTAGCCCCCATTTTCTACTAGCATAGCCACGGCAGTTATATTAGTGGCCAATGGCTCACTGGTAACAGCTGACAGCCAACTAGCCACAGCTGATGGCGATCCAATCACAGTTGATGGGCATTTACTACCCGAGTGAGCACCTTTCCACGTGAGGGCGAGAGCCCAGAAACTGCACTCCTGGCTTTTTCCCCACATCATGTTTGATGCCATTTTCTCTTTTGAAATGCTTTCATTCAGTTTCTTGTAAAAATAATCATTTTTACAGAATGGGGAAAAAAAATCTGTTCTTATGATTAGAAGATAACTCAATTTTAAAAATTATATTCCATATTTAAGATCAGGATTTGACAGAAACAAAGAAAATGCAATTTTAACCAACAAAGTTGGCCAAATTTAGTATTTCATCTGTTTAAGAGAGGTCACCCAAACTATTAGAAATAAACACTCAACAGAAAACAAATAATAGATAGAAGAAACAGTTGCTTGTTACCATGCAAACTTCAACAACTGTAATAAACTCTAAGGGCACAAATACTTTTTAATTATACCAAAACTGAAGCTGCAAAGCTAGGGAAAAAAAATAGTGTTTTGATGGGTTTGCAATAGTAGGTTTAACCAATGCATAATGAAATCAATATAGTGAATAAACTAATACTAGAGGCCTTTAAAGGTCATTTGGAAAGAGTGTCTAACAGGATAATTTGCCAAATCCCAATAAAGAAAATGGAATGCATTTAAAAAGTGCTCAATGAACAGTAACTGAGAAATAAACAACACTGCAAAGTAAGTCAAGTAATTACCTGATATGGAAAGAAAACATTGGAAATAATTAGAGAAAAAGTTTGTAAACAAGAGCATATAATGTCAATGTCACAGACAGAAAACATTTTTATAGGCCTGTTTTTGAGTATTTGGATTTATTTGAAATAATTGTTTTAATGTTGTAAAAATATTATGTGTAACATATTTTATTTTATTAAATCTTGGTTGTCTCATGTTAGATTGAATTAATAATTGTGACTCCTCATATGTATCAGGCTTTTCAATATACTTTCACACTTTTTTTCAGTCCTATATAACAGAATAAGATGTCACCAGAGCCTCCCCAACATACACCAAAACCATAAAACCGAAGCCTAGAGACAGACACATATAAACTAACACAGACACACACACACACACACACACACACACACACACACACAGAGTTATTTTATAAGGGCTGACCGAAACTTTTTTCTATAATGGTAAGGTACCAGAGATATTATAGTTTATAGGAGGCTTAGAGAAGTGTATAATATGTAACCTACCTACCTTTCTAAATTTTTATTCAGGAGACACAAGGAAGGCCCACTCCACCTCCTTTCCGAGCAACTCAGAATGAGGCCGTTTCATGGCGCTCCCCTATATAATAACTAATGGGTAATTAAAGAGAAAAGGCGTGTGCTGAGGAAGGAGTGTACCAGGTGTTTTGATTCTCTAGTGATCTAAGGGGTGGAATAATGGGCCTAGATCGCATGAAAGACAGATGAATTGAAGGTGTTTTCTTGGAAAGACCATCTTCAGGAACTTTCCTTGTGAAGATTGTGTTTTGAAAGATATGAAGTTGTGGGGACAGAGCCCCAAAAAGCAGTTTCCAGGCTCTCGGCCTCACATAGAAAGGTGCTGGCTCAGGTAGTAAATGGCCATCGACTGTGATCAAATGGCCAGCAGCTGTGGCTAGTTGGCCGTCAGCTGTAACCAGTGAGCCATTGGCCACTAATATAACTGCCGTGGCTACGCTAGCAGCAAATGGGAGCTAGCAAGAAGATGGTGGCTGAGCCTGCAAGTGGCACAGTGAGGGTTGAGAATTGTGTTGCTCCTGGTTCCTGTGTCTCCAACCCAGCCTCCAGCGAGAGTATAGTGGTGTGACTCCCCTACTTATGGCTCCGTGGGTGTTCCTTTTTGGCCTCACCATGTCCTGCGTTCTTATGTGGGGAGCAGGACCAGAGACCCTGCAGGCCGTCCCCCATGACAGAAATGATCCTACAATAAAGTACTGGAGGATACATTCTTCTCAATTGCCTGTCCTTGCCTAGGTAACTAATAGTTGCCATTAAATAGTTACCTTTTTAATGAAGAACCACAGTACTTCTACTTATAGAAGAGGTTACACTGTGTAAGGACTCTGAAAAGTAAATATTAGCAGGCAGGTTGGTGAATGAAGAACAACAAAACCAAAAATAGTGGCGAGAGTTTCTGTGTTTCCCTCATTAACTCCCACCTTTGACACATGGGCAGACTAAATAAAGTCTGTGACACATCTTGTTAGCAAAGCCTTGGAGAAGAGCCCATCTTTCTGACCAGTGGGAAAAAAAATTTTAAGTCTCTGCCAGCCTTACCGTGTGTGGGAGAACCCTCATTTGCACGTGTGTGTGTGCGCCCCACGGGCACGTTGGGGGACAATTGTTGAATGATGTTTCCTTACTTTGTCTCCTTTTTCTTTCCTGTCCTTACCCTGAGGCAAACCTCAGTGATGGAACTATATTAATGCTGTGCACTGGGGAAACTCGAACACCTACAACTCTTAGAGCAAACTTGTCTCTCTGAATAGAGGAAATGGGACAAGGGTCCCCATTGTTAAAATGGATACCGGTCTTGATAATTCCTTGAGAGACAAACCCATTTAAGCTGCTTAAGCATAATAAATCTAGCTTATTTAACTTAGGTCAATTATTGTAAATGCCTCTCTGATAATCACAACAGAAACTTATGTCGTCTTCCTAAAAATGGTATGAGACTATCATTTTTAACCAATCCTGGCTCTCTGAAAACCCTCATTTTAATAACCAGTCATTGTAAAGGGTAACAGTTTCCTCATTTTTACTTTATAAGCCATCCTGTAATTTCATGCCCCTGAATTTCCTATCAGCCTTTGACTTTGAAAGCTTCCACTTTGCAAATTGTTCTTGTATACACAACAAACTCTTACTAAATATGAGTTTTTGATTTTGTGGTTTTAATGTTGCTATTTCTGGATCTTTGACAGTTGCTGGCATCAGAAATGAGCCCCAAAGGAGACCCTAAGGACTCACGTCAGTGAATAACCAGGTGCTGGTGCCCACAGAGCCATCTGAGCTCACCGACAGTGAGCTATCTCACTGACCCTGGAGTTGGAGGATAAGTCTCACTTTGTGTGTGGAGCTCTTGGATTTATTGTACATGCCTGTATTCTTTTGTATGTTTGTTTGTTGAAGCCTGTTGGTAAATCACCCTATTCTATTCAAAGTCAGGGTGATGAGGTTTCATTCCCGGTGTTTTGGAACAGTTGTTATGAACCAGGGCCCCTCATGGTTAAGACATCTTAGAAACAATCCAAAAGCATAGATGGTTCCATCTGGTCTAAGATTCTTCTTCACCTTCCTCAAAAAACTCCTGCTTCCTGTATGTGTACCCACTATGGACCAGGATCTTGTCCCTTTTTGGAAAATGAGTGAACTTTTGGATAATTTGGAATTGTAGTGGTCACCTTTAGGAAGTTTAATTTTGGTAAGACTCTCCACCTTACTAGGCACCCTTTAAAAGATAGGGTCCCAAACCACTCAGAGACAATGGGATGCATTCTTTGATTGGTATGCAGAAGCTTCTAAAACACAATATGACTTCAAAATAGCTCTACAAAGATCCTTACAGCACGCTTAAATATTTAGTAAAAACTTGGGCCATCTAAGCAGGTAAACTTGCTTATTCCCTCTGCCAGAAACACAATTTTGATCCAGATATTCTTTTGAGTTTTGTATTACTGTATATGAGACATGATGAAAATTGTAAATGAAAGCTATAAGATCTCTGTTTGTGGCTGTCTATATGTTTATTAATATGTATGTATGTGTAAGTAATAGTTTTAAAAGAGCTCTATCTAATTGGTTTAAAGAAAAATAAGCACTTATGTAAATTAAATATTTCTAAAATGCTCAGAAATATAGAAACTAAACCAAATGTCTCTCAAGTTCACATGATCTGGGATACTCTTTGATAAATAAAAACTAGTTTAAATTTGTTGATTTAATAAAGGCAGGCTCATTTTCAGTGTTGTCAACATTAAATATATTACAAACATTCAACGTTTTCTCCCTGGGTTTACTAATCAAATATGCTTATTCTATCTATGCTATAGAATTTGTCAACAAGAAAAATAACTTAGGAGATGTCTTTTTGATGTCTAGTCTAAGCATATTTATTAAAAACAAATAATTTAAATAAATGTAAATAAAATAAAACTTTATATTAAGTTAACAATAGATATTCATAGAATACTGAAATCATTTCCTAATATACTGAGACATTGACTGCTAACATAGTTTAATTTTATCTACTTTTAACTTCTTAATTTTTACAAAGAGACGAAGGATATTGGGTGTATTAATAAATATGTCTTTTGACACATTAAAAATTATACTATGAAAAACATGTTTAATAAATTATAACTTTTTTATAATTATGTATTTATAAATTTGCAAATCTACTATAGGATGCTAATATATGTCAGACAGTTCACAATCGCCTGCTTTCTAGTTTTCACTTGAAAGTAAAGGTTACTAATAGTTAAAATTCATAATCAACATGTAAAATAAAACTACTAGAAACCAGAAGAACAAAGGGAAACAACTTTGTATAAAGTATGGGAAGAAAAAGGGATGTGTTTTTATATGAATAATATGCAAAGGATATAGGAATTGTTTTTGTTAAGGAAAAAAGAAAGTAATTTTGTCCTAAAATGACTGATTGTTCCAGAATAGGAAATTGGAGGAAAAAAAAGAAAAAGAAAAAGACAAAACCTAGATGGATGTATAAATTTGCAGAAGGTTTGTATAATAGAAAAGACATTTAATGGTGTGAGGTCAAAACCAGCTAAAATAGAATATTTATTTATGGTTTTAAAAGAGCTCACCATGTACTAATACAAAACTAAAGTTTAATTTTCTCTTTTAAAATCCCAAAATGTCTTAGATTTTGGACTGCTCTAAATAATAGATCATGAAAGGTTTTTCTTTACGTTTAGTGTAATCTGCCAAGGAATCAAAGATTGTCTGCATCTTAGGAAATATTTTTGTGCTTCACATTTTCTTTATGGGGTCTTTACTTAGAAAACCTGAATCTTTTCAACAATAAAAGAGCTAAGATTTTTTTTTTTTTTTTTTTTTACAACTATATAACTTACTGTATGTGCTTTTAAAATCTTTTAATTGTCACTTTGGTTTAGTAGATAACTAAGTATTGTTTCACAGTGACCTAAGGTTCTTTTGATCAGTGTTTTAATTCTTCTAACATTTTTAACAAACTTCCCTAAATCAAATTCTAATGAAGTCTATTTGACCTTGAACTAACTTTGGGATTGTTCAGAGGAAAGAGACCCTAAACAGTATCAAAAGAGTTGCTCTCTATCTTTATAAAAAAAAAAAATATATATTAATTTATTTAAGTTCATTTGATATTTTAAAATTCATGGGGAATATTATCAAATAAAAATTAATGTTTAATCTTCTTAGATTATATTTACATGGGCATATATTATTCATATTTGTTCCAGAAATTTTATTAAATTCCTAAACTTTAGTGTCTGACATGTCCTGGTATAATATCAGTTATGATTCCAGTTATTATTTTACAATATTTTACATTACAAAAATGACAATTTGCTTTCCAATTACATCATGTTTTTGATTAACTCTCACCAAATCTTTAACCATGGCTATTTTTAAGTTTTTTTTGTCACTGACAGACAGTTATTATTTTAGTCTTGATTCTTCTTTGAAAGCATTTACAATCAACTAAACGCAAAAGTGTTTCATCATCAAAGAGATTCATGGAAAAGACCTTGACAAGTACTTTGGAATACAAGATTCTGCTAACTTTAACATCATAACAATAAACTGAATAAGAATTTCTAAAACTCTAATGGAAAACTGATTCATAAAGTTGCTAATCCAAGACAAAGGAAAACAAGAATTAATTAATTATTGTTTAAAGAGCTGGTGAAGATGATTACGGTGTTTCCCTGAAAATAAGACCTAGCCAGGCAGTCAGCTCTAATGCATCTTTTGGAGCAAAAATTAATATAAGACCTGGTCTTATATTATATAAGACCCGATATTATATTACATTATGTTGTTATGTTATGTTATTTTATATTATATTATGTTATATTATATTACATTATATTATACCCAGTATTATATTATATTATGTGATGTTATGTTATGTTATGTTGTATTGTATTATATTATATTATATTATTATACCCAGTCTTATAGTAAAATAAGACCGGGTCTCCTATTAATTTTTGCTCCAAAAGACGCATTAGAGCTGATTGTCCGGCTAGGTCTTATTTTCAGGGAAACACAGTATAATTTTTATAACTTGTGTTATTAAATTTTGACTGATTCTACCTTTTCTATTTTATTCTATTTATTTGTTTTAATTTCATATTTATGTACTTTTTCTATAAATATCCTTTATTTATTTATTTATTTATTTATTTATTTATTTATTTTTTTAAGTAAAGATACTTCAAAACAAAGTGATCATTTCATATCTTGGTTTATTGCTTTGTTAGGTAATGTCAGAGCAGACAGAGCTCAGGACTAATTTTGCCTCATACAAGGACAATATTCTTTGGAATACTCTACCAAGTACTTTATTTGATTATGAAATTTTCCATCCTGGCTGGTAGAAATGGGAACAATTCTTGGCCTTCTTAGAGAGTCTCTGTCTCTCTCTCTGTCTCTCTTTGTCTCTCTCTCTCTCTCTCTCTCTTTCTCTCTCTCTCTCTCAGGGAAATCCTCTATCTCTAGGGTTCTCTCTCTATATGCAACTCTCTCCTCTCTGACACTCTGCCCTGTGAACTTGAGACATCTTTGTCTGTCTTGGTTCCCATTTCTATCTTTTGAAAACAAAGAGTCCAGCAGCCTCTAACTAGGTTCACCCTCCCTGCTCTGTGCCCTGGACACTCTCTCAAGGCAGTGATCTGGTGCAATTTTAGGGCTCACTTCCTTTGTTTCCCCTCTCTCAGGAATCGTTGTTTTGTTGGCTGATGTACAATTGCTTCTTGAAATCATTGTTTCATACATCTTTTCCTTTTGTTGTTTTTCAAAAGTAAGGGTAAATCTGATGTCTGATCCCTATTACTCCACTTAGGCTGGAAACCTAGATCATTTATTTTTGTATGTGTGTATCAGGAGCCTGGCAGAAAAAAAGGTAATTAAGGACACTTAGGTAAAACATATGAGTAGATATAAATTTCATAGTTGGGAATAAATCAACTTGTACACACTTAGAAAAAAAAATGTATTCAGAAATACAAGATCAGTTTTAGCTGAGGCTTGATAACAATTTGACACTACATTCCAATTAAGACCACTCATCTGGAATTGCAAAAAGTTAAATGACAAAAAGCCTGTCAACCAACCTCCACACTTCAAGTTTGGGGAAGAAATTTGTTTTCCAGCAGCAACTAACCATACTTCAAAAGAGCTTGAAAAGTCTGAGAAAAGTAAGAGAGAAATATGCTGTTTTTTTGTTGGGCTGTGAGCACCTCCACCATGTTAAAAAGGGTATTGGTTTGGTGTTGCTGCTCTTTAACATAAGTCTAGTAAATGATACTTAAATAGAATCACTTAGATAACTTGAAATTTGTCCCTAAAGGTAGACCTGAATCTGTCGTCACCTTTCAGATCTAGAATCAAAAGAGTTGCAAGTTGCTGAGAGGTGAAACAAATATGAATGACTGAATTCACTATCCTATACTTTTAGATTTTGTTAAGGAAAATAGTGTGTTTCTATTGCCTATGAATCTGATATGAATCACAAGTGATAAAGAGTAAGCATGGGACGGTCTAAGATTCTTTCTAAGAGCAAAGGTGAGCAAACCTCACTTGAGAACAGCAGAGGTATTATTAGATACACAGGGAAATACATTGGAAAGCAGTGAGCCAGGGAGAAGGGAACTGAAGGTGAGAGGTTTCCAATTGATATTTGGTTTTCAGAACCCATGACAGTAGTCTATAAGAGCATGGAGTTTACACAGTTCCCACACTGTCTGTTAACACACTGCCTTCTCACACTGTCTGTTAACTAAGAACTTTACTACATACTTTCATCTTCACTGTCCTCGTATACCAAAACTCTAGAGGATTACAATCAAATTGGATGGTGGAAAAACAGAACAGCAAGAAATAAAGGAAGAAGAAACATAACACCCCGTTCCTTAATGTGGACTTTATAGTTTGCTCACCCTTAATTAGGTGTAGTATGGTTTAGGGAAGGCAAAGAAGAAGATATGACATGAAATCATTCAAACCGTTTGCTAGTATGTTGGGGTAAACATTTTAATTCCTGATTAGAGGAGCCTGAATTATCTTAGAATTATCCACATTGTAAGGGATCTGACCATATGATGCTCTCTTCCTAGCACTATAGCACAAAGGAAAAAACTAATCCAGTTGAATTTAAAAAAAACAACCAAACAAGAAACTTTAGGATTACATGCCATTGAATATCCTTTTTCAGTGAAATTGTTTTCTATACTCTTACCAACACACGCATGCACATACCCATATACAAAGAAGGGAGACATAGTGTTTGGTTCATAAATTGGGGACTATATTGCACATGACATTGTCTTCTTGACTCACTAAATATTGTGTGATTTATTAACAATAATGCCAATTGATGGAGTTTGATTGACCGCTTTCTTATTGTTTTATAGCTGGGCTTTTTTTCTCCCTGAATACTTTTTCTTATCTGGGTTCCAGTTACATCCGTGAGTGTGAGTAGCATTTTCCTCAGTGGAAAAAACATGGGAGAAAAGCAGTAGCAAATCGTGAGTACTGGTGATGGCCAAGGCTGCGTCAGCATCCAGCGTTGTGCTTAATAGGAAGCCAGATGCTACCAGGTACTATATGGTCTATAGCAACTAACAGCAAATTCAAGGGAGTTAATTATTCAACAATGTCAGTAGAGGCTATTTTGTAACAAGGTTTAATATAGATAATTAATGACCCTTTGCATCCTACAGCTATAGACCTAGGTATGTGGATCGGGAGAAGATCACACAAATGTCTCAGACACTTCATCAATTTCCTTGTTTTGTCTTGATTTGTCCTGTGACTACATCTACTAATGAGTTCTAAATGCCACAGGCCCATTCCAGCTTCCAATCCAATCATCAAAGGGCAGACAGCATTTCAGAAGGGCTTGTGAAGCCCGCCATGTACCCCCATCTGAACTAGCATGTCACAGTGATACTGAACCTCAGCATTTTATCTAAGATTCTGATACTCTACCAAATTCTTGCCAGGTGCACCCTTCAAAGGATCATTTATTGAATGCTATCATGTTCTATGTACTGGGTGACTTACTGGAAATGCAAAAGAAAATATGGGGGGAAAAAACAAAACTGATTTTCAATTATTTTGAAGGTTAATCCCAATGTTTAACCTTAGCTATGTAAGTGGGTAGACTCTTCTGTTGTATTAGTTAAGATGTTTACTAATACAAGGATTAGAAACCCAATCTCAAAGAAGTCTAGCAAGTAATCTTCATTATCTCCAGTTGGAAAGTTCAGATGTAGAGCAAACTTCAGAATATGTTGGTTGATTCAGCTGCTTTAGATGCCATCAAGGATCCAAGCTTTTCCTACTCCTCCCATTTTTCTTTTCTTTTTTTAATTATGGAAATTTCAGTCAACTTGTATTAAAGTCATAGGCAAAAAAGTCCTCTTACCAAAATTGCCCTTTATTTACTCTCATTTTTTAGATAGCCACTTTCAGACAAAACTAACCCCATTCATTTACAAACTTGCCAAAGGCCCCAAGAAATTGTGAACAGATGCTAACATTCCATAATTTCCCTACCATTTGCAGAAGTATCGTAATCTTGGTTGGCACTGAAAACAGTGCATAACTCGCAGCAGCCTAACCAACTTCACAGTGAAGTTTTCAGGAATTTTGAGGTCCTCGTTACGTATTGTTCTACCATTTCCTCACAAGAAATTCCATATTTTAGATTCATTGCTGGCAGGGCCCCAAAAAATGTTGCCTTATTTTTAATCAATTGAGATAGTTTGCTTAAATTAAGAAGAAAACCCAGCTTAAACATCTTAAGAAATAGTGACTGAGTTATTCACACAATAGGAGGTTCAGATGTAGGGCAAACTTCAGAGTCAGTTAAGTCAGTGGTTAGATAATGGTTTCAGGGCCCTAGGTTTCTAGCATCTCCTTTTATTTCTGTATCTACTCTTTGATTTACTCTAAGTGTAGTTCTCTTTACAGCCATAACATAGTTACCTGGAACTGGGACAATATGCTTCTTTATATTCAGCTAGAGAGTAAAGTTTAACTTTCCCATAAGTTTCAAGCAAGCCTGTTTTCTTTGAACAAAATGGGTGATGGCAATTTAAAGATTATATTCTGCCTTACTGTTAGAGTAAGCCCACAAAAATTATATATTTCTAATATATTGAGAAAAAATTGATAACAGTGTTCCAGTATTTATGTAATGAATTAGTGTTTGAATTTCAATAATGCCCACCTTTCTCCTCCTAATTTACAAAATCATTTGAGGCATAGATGCATGGTTCAGAATCACAGTGTTCAAAATCTCAGGTTTTGATGCTAATCCTGTAACAGAGAAAGTTGGTTGGTCAAATGGAGTCTCTGCATTACTAATACCTTGATTCCTACAGTTTAGACCTTGGGGAAATTTAAATAAGGGAGAGATTATGTCTGAAGAAGATTCTTCTGTAAGTAGGAATATCTGCCGATACTCTTGGGCCCTGGATAGTGTATAGCAGTAGGGATTGCCTACTGATTTACCTCTAATAAGCAGAATCCAGCGCATGACTTACTTTATGGAGGACGGGAGGGATAGATGAATGTTTCAAACACAAGAAAGTATAGCTAGAAGTGAGGGAAAAATATGTACGCACATATCCTTTTTTCTAGTCTCACTATCTTTAGTATTCATCCTTAGGGAAGAGTGAATAGTGAGGCTGAAAGGACAAAAAGCACGCTTTCCAATATTTCCAAATATGACCCAAGGGAAGAATATTTAAATTTATAGACAAACAAAAATAAGTGCAGGACTGGTGCTTTCTACAGTGTTTTTCCAGATTCTACCCAGTGTTTTCCTCACAATCCCAAGTTGCTCAAGTTCATATGTCCTCTAAGCAATAAAAGGTATTTGGCCATTAACCATAGCTATAATGATTCATTCGAAATGCATTTGCTGCTTGGAATGGAAACCTGATTCTCAGCAGGTTTCTCTTCGTTTTACTTGCTTCTGTGGTGCTAATCCTCACAAGGCAATTAGGGAGAAAAAAAAAAAAAAACTAGAAGGATAAATATGCCATCTGGTTATTACTGTTCTTATTCTGACCCAAGAGACCTTGGATAGCCAGATTCAACAATGAAGACTTTAAGGATTTCTTTATTTGTTGACAAATTTGTAAGTCATCCATCAGTGAATGAAGGGGTTACCACAGCGTTATGGAGTTGTTAAATATTAATGAGGATTCAAATTCCCACATAACATTTACCTTTATAATAAAAACTGAACATAATATTACACTGGACACTATAAAATAATGCATTAAGTAGAAGCTGGTTTTCTTAAATCCACACCTGAAGATATTAAAACTGCACAGCAAAATGATCCCTGAGGTATTCTTTTTCTTACAGTGAATTTTTAAAATAATGTTATTAAGATACAATTAATATATTATAAAATGTGTCCTTTTAAAGTATACAATTCAGTGTTTTTCAATATGTTCACAAAATCGTGCAACCATCATCACTATGTAATTTTAGTATATTTCATCACCCCAAAAAGAAAACCAGTATACATTAATAGTCATTTCTCATTTCCCCCTCCACTGAGCACTTAGAAATCACTAATCAACTTTCTGTCTCTATGGATGTGTCTCTTCGGGATAATTCATTTAAATGGAATTACAAAATATGTGGCCTTTGGTGACTGGCTTCCTTTAGTTTGCATAATGTCTTCAAGTTTTTCCCATGTTGTGGCATGTATCAATACTTCATTCCATTTCACTAATAATATTCTATTGTATGGATAGTACATTTTGCTTATTTATTCTAGAGTTGCTAGACATTTGTGTTGTGTCTACTATTTTGGCAATTATGAATACTTATGTCTTGGTCCATCATACAGATTTTAGTATGGGCACATGTTTACAATTCTCATTGGTATGTACCAAGGAGTGGGATTGCTAGGTCATATGGTAAATATATATTTAACATTTTGTGGAACAAACTGTTTTCCACAGTGGCTGCATCATTTAAAATTCCCCCACAACATATGAGCATTCAAATGTCTCCACATCTTCATCAACATTTGTTTTGTCTCTTTTTTAATTTAGCTATTTTACTGGGGTTGAAGAAGCATGCCATTGCACTTTTGATATGCATTTCCCTCCCAGCCAAGGATGTCGAGCATCTTTTCATGTGCAAATCAACCATTTCTATACATTCTTAGAAATATCTATTCAATCCTCTGCTTACTTTTAATTGGGTTATTTGTCTTTCATCATTGTTATAATAGTTATTTATATATTTTTGGATACCAATCCCTTATCAGATATCTGATTTGCAAAAGTTTTCTTCCATTCTTTGAGTTGTCATTTCACTTTTGATGGCATCCTTTGAAGTTAAACAATTTTATAAATTGTGACGGTTTGTCTTTTATCTTTCATCACATATGCTTTGATGTCATATTTAAGAAACTGTTATTCAATTCAATGCCACAAGTTTTACATAATGTATATACATGTGTGTGTGTATATATATATATACACACACACACATATATATTACATATATATGTATATATAGTAAGAATTTACAGTTTCATCTGTTACATTTAATCTACAATCCATTTGGGTTATTTTTTATATATGATGTGTGATATGGTTCTAAATTCATTCCTTTGCATGTGGATATTCAGTTGCCTCATGTCATTTTTTAAAATGACACCTTCCCCTATTTAATTGTCTTAGCACCCTTATCAAGTATCAATAAACTATAGACGTATGGATTTGTTTCTGAACTCTCAAATCTATTTCATTGTTTTATACATCATTATGCTGGTACCACATTGTCATCATTGTTGTACCTTCAAAGTAAGTTTAGAAGAAATGTGAATCTTCCCACTTCATTTTTTTTCTGCAAAATTGTTTTGACTATTCTGAGTCCCTTCCATTTGTATATAAATTTTAGGCTCAGTCTGTCAATTTCTTCAAAGGCCAGCTGGAATTTTAGAGAGATTACACTAAATCTTCGATCCTATTGAGGAGTATCATCATCTTAACAATATGAAGTCTTCCAGTCTGTGAAGCACATTCCAGGATATAATGAACAACTCTTAGCTTCCTTCTCTACCCTAAGCTGAGCTCTGACACTTTCTGAGTGGATTTAGTAATTTAGTACCTGATTGTGTGTAGGAGGTGGACCCATATATAAGTGTCTGTTTTTCTAGTCTTTAGTGTAAACCTTTAACAGAGAATCTTCATTAACATAAAACCTTTATTTTATTACTTCTCAAGTGTTGGCCTGTTCAGTCATTGGGCTATATATGTATTTAAAGGGTATATCTTTATACTTCATTCCAAATCCATTAGTAGTTCCATTAGTTGAGAGTCTCCCAAAGATGCTATGATTAAAGTTTTGTTTTATATCTTTAGGAGAATTGTACTGAGAAATCTGAAAATAGTATACAAAGTATAAATAACATCACATCACATAAACTTGGACCACTGCTGTGATAATTAATTTTGTGTTAACTTGCCTGGACTAATGGATGCCAAGATAGTTGGTAAAACATTAATTCTATGAAGGTGGTACCAGAAGAGGTTAGTATTTGAATCTGCAGACTGAGTAAAGATCATCCTCACCAACATGGGTGAATGTCATCTAATCTGCTGAGGGTCTGAATTGTACAAAAAAGCAAAGGAAGGACAAATATGCTCTCTTCTTGAGCTGAGACATCCACCTTCCCCGGCCCTTAGACATTGGTACTCATGATTCTCAGGCCTTCAGATTCAGTCTGGCATTTATACCACTAGCCTTTGGACTCAGGCCTTTAGACTCAGACTGGGATTTCCACCATTTGCTCCTCTGATTCTCTAGCTATCGATCGTGTTTGGATTAAAACTACACCACTGGCTTTCCTGGGCTTCCAGTTTACACATTGAGGATTATGGGCCTTAGTTTCCATAGTCACCTAAACTGATTACTCAAAATTACATTTCTTTCCACATATGTATATATCTGTGTAGCTGTGTATCATTGTGTATTGCGATATAAGATAAAATGCAAATAGATTAACGAAGGCTTAAGTTTAAGCTATGTTTTCATTCTACATACACTCTACAATCAAAAAAAAAAAAATTCCTTGAAGGACACTTCCAAGCTTCCTGCCCTTCCCCACTTACAATACACATTTGTACTATTGAGGGAGACATAATATTGGCCAAAGAGATAGGAGATTTATTCCACTTCTCACTGCTTAGGTTCTTAGGGCTTAATTTAATCTAACTTGAAGGTAGAAGTATCTCTGAGTAGCACTTGTTAACCTAAAAACACAAAGCCAAAGTGAGAGGCAACGAGTGTTTATTTGAGATTCAGAAGAACAGCTATTCAGATAGCACTGATTCAGGCAGAAACTCAAATACTGTTCTGATTAGGTGGGGAAGGCTAGGAGTATTTAGGAGAAAGGAATGGGGACATTTACATAAACAGAAAGAAGGAATTTCTATAAGTGTAGCAGATAAACTAACACGATAATCCTAATTCTAAAGAATATCTCTAATTTTCAGTTCATTATGTAGTCATAATGTCCACTTTTTGTTATCTTTGAAACTGGTTGTTTGGGTATAACACTGCTTTAGGCCCAATCCAAAGGTCATTTTGCCCAGTTTTAACATTCCAAAGTTTTGAGGAGTAAGAACTGCAAGGCTGTTCCTCTGGGATAGCAGCTCCAATTCCATTTTAAAGTGGCTCCATTTATATTATTTTTCACACACTAATGAAAATCTAATAGATAATAGAGGTTAAGAAATGAATAAAGAAATTCATAAACCTTAGAATCAGCTTATAGAAATTAGGAAAATCATATTTCACAATAGATTTTTGGTTCTAACTACACAGGCAATGAGAAAGTAAAAACTGAACTAACTTTTCCTAGGATGAGGAGGACTTAAAATTTAAGTAAGCAATTATGGTGTTTAGATGATCAGCAAGCATTTTAAAAATAAACACCATTTTGATTTCCAAAGTATCCACATAATTTCATTTTTGTTTTTCTATGTTGACATACCTGTTAAAATGTGTATCTTAAAGTGAGGGTAATAAAAACAATGAAGTGGGAGGTCTGCCTTCAAAAATAGAATTGGAATACATTTGTGTGAAACTCGGTGTCCCAAAATAAGCACTCGATAGGGGAAATGTAAATTTTGGGAGAACCAAAACAACACTTCATAACTGCTAATCATGTAAAAGCATCTGGCAGGACGGGAGGCAGCCTATTAAATCATTAGCACTGAAAAACTTCTACAAAACACACGGTATATACAGAGAGAGGCACAAGGACATTATGTATGGGGGCAACCTCCTACAAACACAAGCAATTGATTTTTATCTACTATTTAATCTTGTTCTTTTTGTATAATGGACAAAACAATCTTTGGTGATTTGATTGTATTTGATTTTTGCGTCTACATTATGGCATTTTGGAGAAGAGTAATTAATTTAACTTACTTTGTGTATATTTTACTAGATTTGTTCTTACAGCCTTTTGTAGTGTTGCATTCTTTACAAACTTATTAACATAAAAAAAAAAGGTCTTGAAAGTAGCTCATTTGATTTAGATGCAGAAATATCCACAGGAAATTCTGACAGATAAAACAAAAATATTCTCACTCCTCACTCTCTCTCAGCAATCAGAAATACAATTTCTCACAGTTTTCCCAAGTGTTGTCAAAGCCACGATAGGTGTTAAAGAGATAGGTGGTTACAATGAAAACATTCAACAACCTCAGTCATAAGGGTTAGCCAAGAACAGTGAGAAACACAAACAAAACACAAAATTTAGACTACTAGCAGAACGTAATTTAAAAAATCAATAGTAATCCAAACCATTTTCAAATGTGTCAATATTTACACTTCCTGCCTCCCTCTCTTCCTGTCTCTATCTTCCTTTGGTATAGTGCAGTTTTTTAATTGTAACCATTTATCTGTTATTATTCCTTTAAAAAATAAGTCCCGGTTTCAATATAAAATAAACCCTATCATTTGCAGTTCTTTTCTGAGTAGGAAAAGTGTTCAGAACACTATCTTGTAACAGAAAAGAATCATACTGACCAACATATCATCACTGCTTCTGAAGTATTTAAGGAAAAAACAATGTATATATTTAGTAAATCTAAAGATTTTTCCATTATTTTTATTGTAATATTGCAAGCTGTTTTCTATGCACACATGGATAAAGCGATATAATGTACAGTTTCTAATACTGCTATTCAGATATTTGCACTCCTCTCCATGATCATTGACAATTATTTCCTTTATTCTTCCTCAATAAAAGTAATTGAACATAAGATATATTTCATAGTCATGTTAAAAATGCACATATTTGAACCCACTATGTAATCCTTTTTTGATGTTCCTTTGGGTATGCCTTGTCACTTCAAACTGGATATTTCATCAAACTCTTGCCCCTCAGCTTTGATTCTCATCGCTATATGACCATGTAAACTTTCCTCACCATCCTCCAAAGACCCTTCATTGTTTTCAGGTTAAAGTCTAACAATCCTTAGCATGTTCTAAATGATGCTTTATGATCAAGCTTCTGCTGACCTCTACACACACATACACACACAGACACACGTACACGCACACTCAGTTCCTCATTACCTAATTACCACTCCATAAATTTTCTTTATGACCCTCATTACAATTGGTAAATGCTAAGCTACAAGCTCTATGTAAACTGGGACCACATTTATTTTGCTCAGCAATATACATCTAGCCCTAGCCCTTTGCAGAATATAACAGACGCCATTTAACATAGGTATTTTAAAATTAATGACTGTCTGGGTATATATTTTAATTTTCCTTCAAAATGAGGTTATATTTTTCATGTTTTCACCTTTATCTTTTTAGTATCCCCAGCATGGATTATGTTTTCATACCTAGATAATAACCATTATGTACATAAATTTAAATGATTAAATTTAATAATGTAATTGTCAGGATTGAGCCTTTCCTTCAGAATTCTACACCTTATTATTTTTTTTTTAACTACTCAGACTCTTGCAATTAAATCTAATTATTGTAGCCAGTGCTTTCCCATGGGAGAGCAAATGGCTATTATCCCAAGATAGGTTTTTGGGCTTGAATGTCAAGATTTGGCCTTAATTGACTCTTGTAGCTCATGCTGCTTTCTAAGGCTTCAAAGACTTTGCTTACCAAAGTGCTTTGCCTGCCTGAGATAGGAACTTTCATTTAAATACAGTAACTCAGCTTTCTCATTGTGCGCCTTGGAATCTGTGGGTGATGTGGTGATTCAATGTCTGCTCACATATGTGATCTTCTAACTTCTTCAGCCTATAACTGGGGTCCTATTTGAATTAAGTTCTAATATTCATAGCAATGTTGGCTTTGCCTTACGTGATTTTGCCTCAATCTCTCACATTTTGTGTTTGTCTGAATTACATTATGCATCTGGTTCCTAATAATATAGGTTATCTTGTCAAGAGGAACCTTCAATATTTTTAAATATGTTGCTTTTACTATATGGTACCTCAATTCATTTTCAGATGGCAATATATGAAAAATAAACACAAAAATAGTGACATGTGGTTCTTCACCATTAGTAAAGCATTGACTATATACTCAACGATAACTCACAGCAGTACAGCCTGCCTCCTATGTAGAGCTGTATATACAGCAAATAGAAATATAGTATACCCAGTTAACTAGGTCCCAAATTATGTATTCATATATTTACCCATACTAAAATATTATTCACTGTTTATCTGAAATTCATATTTAACTGGGAACACTGTATTTTATATGGCAACTCTACCACTATACATTGTCTAGTGCTAAAAAATTGATAAATTTATTTTTATAAATAAACCAGAATTAGCAAGAATCAGAAACCTTAGGTAAGAATTCCTAGAAGGAAGTTTTGTTTAGCATCATTATTAACTATTGAATGTTATTGTTTGTGAAATATTCATTTTACCAAGTTATTTTCAAAACTATTTGTTTTCTTTGTTTTGTTTTGTTTTGGTTTGGTTTGGTTTGCCTTCAATTTACTTAAAACTGTTGTCTTTAAGTAAGCTCTTGAAGCAATACCATATTTTCTTCTTTGTACTGATTTTTGACTATTATAAGTGTTGTTCTCGCCTGTTTTATTATTACCTCTGCCATTTTTACCACATTTTGTTCTTTGTTGTAGGTATTTTTCTATGATTTAATTAACTATTTTAATGGATATTTCTTAATTCATTTTGAATTTTCAATTGCTTGCTTCTTGTTATCTATTATTCCTGATAATACCTCATAAATCAATGATTCACATGAGTTAGATCAATGCTTTATTGACTGATGACCATAAGGCATATTTTAATGATATCTCTATAACATATGAACTTTAATCATTGACTGCATTGCACAGGTAAAACCTGCAATGTAAAAATCCTCTGGCAGATATATTAGAGGCATTTAGTTTCTTAAATCAAATTACAAATACATATAAAGATAACTTATTTATTTGTTTTAAAGGGGAGGAAATAGCTGAAGGAAATGCATTTATATTTAAAGTATCATTTAGGAAAATATTTGATGAACAAATTTCCAAAAATTTGAAATAAAATCTATTGCTATGAAATAGTTGAAGGCACATTTGTTCATAAACAATCCAGTTTTCAAGAATTTAAACATTTAAGGCAAACTTTGATAAAATTCCAGCAATAAGTCATTGATATATCAAAGACAGTATAATTATAACAATAATATCATTACATTAATTGTTTTGTGAGTGCTTAGCTAGTCTGGACCAGGAAGAGCACTTAGCACTTTACCTCCATGTCCATGTTTTATCTTTACTGTAAAACTATAAGGAAAGCAATATCTTTCCTGCTTTTCAGATGAAGACATGTTTATGTTTTATTTATTTAAAACAGTTATTTTTTCAATTAAAAAAAAAACAGCTAAAATGTATATTAAGCAAAACTTATTTAAACCTGTTTTTGAACATCAATTAATGTTTCCCATGATTTTTTACCAATATCAGTCCTTGTTTTTCCTAGGATACCAACTCTCATTGCTCCTGTGAAGGATAAAAGAATACTGTGTTCAAGAGAACTGTCTGCTAACACAGTCAGACCAAGATTTCAACCTTGTCTGATAAATGCTAACAGTGATCTTGGACAAATTACCCTCAAGCTACATTTCCTTATATAAATTTGTATTAGCAGTGCCTACATTATAGGGTTGTTGAAGAGACTAAAGTACATAATATGAGATACACCTTTAGTGCCTGGCTTATAGTAATTATTCAATAACTGGTGTCAATTATAATTATTTATTTAACCTATTGTTGGCCCAGTTTTTTCAGGTCACGTTTTGTCTCCCTTGCTACCACCTTTTTCTTTATATTGAGTTGGAAATTGTCTCTTGGTAGCTTTCCTCAATGTTTTTCTCCACCTCAGTTAGAAAAGGTCCATTTTGCCTTTCTGCATTCTTAGTTTGTCTGTTTTTCATGCTTCTAATCAGCTAAACAAATAGCCCATTCTATTACCAGGGGATTTCTTTAATCCAACACTCATTTTTCCTTGTCACATTGCAGAAGCAGGAAAACAAAATGATCAACTATGAAGCATGTGTTTGACAAGTGTAAAAAACCCCGGGTGATTATATTTTCTTAATCTGAAAAAGAGAATTCTCACTGCTTATCCCTTTGGGATGGGGGTGTGGGGCAGCTTACTAAATTTATTTTCCATATAAGGAACTGCCAGGATTAATTGACACACAGTGTTTCATTAATCAGAAATCTTAAAACACACACATACACACACACACTCGCACACACACACACACAAAATCATATTTGGTTTTTAAATTACTAAATTAAGAAATGGACTTTATACAAAGTCAAGTAAATCAGTGCTATGCTGAGATCCTTTTTTCCTAAGATAATCATGTAACAATATATAATACAAAGTGGGGAAAGATAAATAAATCAATTATAATGGAAGATCAGTTCTAAAAAGAATTTTTAAAGGGATTAAAGTAATTTGAAAAGAGGAGTTAACAGGGAAAAGAAGTAGTGAACATGAAGATAATTCAATATTAAGCCTGCAATAAATAGAGCTAACTCCATTAGTTTTTTGCTTATACTTTTACTTTTTCAAAGACAAGACTAGACAATGAATGGTAAGTAATTCAATATATTGAAGGTTGTAAACATTCTTTAAGGGTTGACTAAGGTCTTATCTGTTTTTTTTTTTTTTTTTCCCCAAGTTTTTGTTAATTTCAACTTAGAGCCCCTGACTTCACTAGCAGGAAAACTTCCAAGAACCAATTATATTCATTTTAATTTCTGATTTTTAAAAAGGTGAGGGTTAATAACAAACAAAGGGGAGGCATCAAAGAGTGTGATTAAATAAGCATGATAAGTTATTAAATAAAAAGCCAAGCCAAATAAATGTTTTAGAACATTGAAAACACAGTTTAGTCATAGGCTGTCTTGCTGGCCTCTGATGCTGACATCTGCAACTCGTAAACTCACTCTTTGTTACTGAGCTCAGGTAAAAATCATAGAATATAATGGTCAGCTTTCTTTTGCAAATTTGGTTTCTCCTTAGACCTTCCTGGCAATGGACCCTAGATGTGCTCTATCCTCCATTCCAAGTGGTCCACCTCTAACCTTGGCTCTGTGGTTAATGTCCTGTAATGCCTGGCTAGGTGACTGACTGGCTGGCTTTCAACTCATGGTGGCCATCTCCCCCCCGCATAAAAGTGGGACAATCTGCCAGTATTTCTCTCTCTGTCTCTGTCTCTCTGTCTCTCTCCCCCACCCCTGCCCCAAGCAGCTTTGATTAAGCTTTGGCATCCCTCCTTTGACAGAGAGTAGTCTACATATAGGATTCCTCATTAGGGGAGCAAGGCTCTGTGTTACCTTCATCCTAGCTAATACCTGCATCTCAATCTGAAACTCAGAGAAAAGAAATGAGAACAAACCAAATATCCGATTCACCTACATCTCTCTCCTTCTTTCTACCATAAATTTCCTGGGGGAAGGGAAATTTTCCTCTTTCCAATCTGAATACTTTCATGACATTGCTCCAGAACCCAATCCAACAAGCTCAAGTAGGAAGATAGACTAGTTTTAATTCTTTCTCCATAAGCTTTTTTTTTTTTACAGCAAAATTTTGAATGTCATCAGCTAAATGTTATTCTACAACTTTAAGTTTTTTATATCTATTTCTATTCTCTCACCAGGCAGAAGGATAAATTGGTTGAACCAGGGTAAAAGTCATGTATTCAAAAAGGCAGTACAAAAGTGCACATTGTTTAAATTATTATCCCATTATACATGTTATTATAGACATGCTGAAAGAATCTGTTCAATGGCCATATGCTATCCCACAAGGGTGTTGTACTGTATTTTAGAGTTCTTAGAATTGATGCTTCCGTATTTCAATAAATTTGAGTATTCAGGTCAGTGAGATTACCTATGAAAAAAATGCTAGGAGACATAAGTATCACCATGTCTTTTAATTTACAGATTTTTTTCCCCAAAAAAATCAACTGTCTGTTTCTTTTGATTACAACTCATCTTCCTATATAAGAGAGATTATCTCCAGCATCCTTAATACCTTATCTTATTCATAACATGCAATTATATTTAATTCATATGAGAATTTAGCATAATCTCTTATTTTTAGAAAAATAATGTGTGGATTTGTCATGTAAAAGCAAATACTATATCATCAATAAACATACCGGTACTCTATGTTCTTTTTACATAAATTCACTCTGAAAATGCATTATTTTCTTGAATTTGTCATAGCTGCTAAATATGTTAAGTCTTTAGTTTCCAACGTAAAGAATCTTAATTAGTACAATCATTTTCCCTTAAGTAAAATCTCATTTAAAAGAGGGTTTGGGAATCCGCTGTTTCTATGGTAACTAGGAATTCAAGTGGAAATATATCTTACTGAAACAGGCTTCATTTGATCAATCACATAAAAGAAATTTAGGAAAATACTATCTAAAAAGCAGTAAAGGCATCAGTTTTCTTCAACTGAATTCTTGGTAAAACTATATCGTTCTTTGTGTTCACTCTATTGCGTTCTCTTCACTGTTCAGCCAAATTCCAATATAATATGTAGTTTAATTACAGTAATAGGATTTAAGAGTTCTTTATGATAAAGGACAGGAAATAAAAACAATATATTCACAGTTTGGAGTGGAGGTTTGGAGCCCATGTTTTATCATTACCCCAGCTTCCCTGGGGGTTCCAAATTCTTGCAGCACACACATAAGGGCAGATAACACAATCGGGAACCTAGTACCATTTTCTCAATTAAAGATGCATACAATCGCCTCAAATGCATAACATTCTAAGTGTTTAGAAAACAAAAATTAGATAAACTTAAGTGAAGCTTTCTGTTCCCTCTTAAATATAGATGGTTGATCCCCCCCCCCCCAAATAGTCCCATATGGCTTTATCTTTGAGATTCAGGTTTTATGACTTATAAGCCTGCAAGAAGAGGAGAACTAGCTTACTAGACTTTGCTGTAGAACAATGAGAATAAGGAAATCCAATCATGTGTCCTGACTTTAAAACAGAGTCCTGGGCCCTGGGGTACTATATGATAACCAATTGGAATAGCTTCCCGCCCCCTTAAAAAATGATGATGAATGTGTAGCGAGCAGAAAGAAAGAAGGGTGGAATGAACACTGAAAATTCTCTCTCCACTGTGGCTTTTTCAAGTTATTTAAATCTTTATTCATACACCGTTAAATATAAACTAAGGAACACCCTTAGATTCAGACATTTTTTATGAGAACAAATTGATTCATCATGTCTAGTAAGTTCTTATAGATCATAGTAGTTCTCTATTATGAACTGTTTCTTCAAACAGTATATTTTTTATTTTAGATTTTAATATTGAATAAAACTTAGATTTGAGAAAATTGCTGTTCAATAGTTAATTTTCTTCTTCCACAAGAAAAGAGGTGTACAACTAGTATATTAACTGTTAGACAGCAATATTACCAGTCTTAGAAGGATATAGTGAAAATTAGATAATGTTTATGAGAAGGTTTTATAAATTCTAAAAGGCATAGACATTTTAACTGATATTACTATCCTTGGTGGTGTGATGAAATCTTCCTATTGGTTTTGAACAAATACAAATATAAATCAAGTGTATTATACTTGTATTTTATAAAAAAAAATATAGCAGTTATAAATTTCAATCACAATACCCAAATGTAGGTATTCAAAAACTAAAACTTTATTTTTGATAGCTCATATTCTAATGATCTTTTCCATTGAGTTGACAGATAAACCTGGCCCCACACATAGAGTCCCATCTATATAGCAGGGGTTGTGCCACAGTTGTGTTTGTTACAGAGCAAAACTGACTGAAGGAAATGGGACCGATACTCAAGCAACATATTTTACTGCAAACTCATTTCTCATCACTGTCTTGAAGGTTCAGCACGTATGCATTGCTTCCTAAGAGACTCTTTTTTAGGCTGCTTATCATCTCATCTACCTAGAGCTACTGTTATGTCACCAGCCACCCTTATCTTAGGCCCTTTCTCATCTGCCAATGTAGTCAACTCTTTGTTCCAGTCTTCCAGAGAAATTTTGTTTTTTTCTCAACTTGGAGGAAAGCTACACTCATATAGATGCTTCGCCAAGGGAACATTTTTATAACTCCAAATTTCTTCCTTCACTTTTATCTTTCCCACTAATTCTATGTTTTCCGAGAGATTTAGAATGTAGATTACAAAAAGTAGAATGGCTTAAACCTACTTATCCTTTCTTCCCTATCAAAAACTTTCCATACAGCACTAAAGAATATAATCTTCTAATTGCATGAAAGTAAGTGAAGGGAAGGTAGATATGCAAAAAGAAATAATATATTTTATTAATTCATATTGTCACCCAGGCAAGTAGTTTATGTATACAAGGTTGGACAAACTTGTTGCAATGATGTTGCTAACCTTTTTTGATGTCAGAGGTATTATTCATTATGAATTTGTACCAACTGAACAAACGAGTTTACTATTTGGAAGTGCTGAAGAAGCTGCATAAAAAAGTTAGACGACATGAATTTTTCACCAACAATTCATGGCTCTTGCATCAGGACAATGCCCAGCTCACATGGCACTGTCTGTGAGGGAGGTTTTAGTCTATAAACAACTGTATTGGAACATCCTCCCTACTCACTTGATCTGGCCCCAAATGACTTCTTTCTTTACCCAAAGATAAAGGAAATATTGAAAGGAAGAAATTTTGATGACATTGAGGACATCTAGGGTAATACGACGAGAGCTCTGATGGCCATTCCAGAAAAAGAGTTCCAAAATTGCTTTGAAGGGTAGACTAGGCACTGGTGACGGTGCATAGCTTCCTAAGGGGTGTACTTGAAAGATGACCTTAGTGATATTCAGCAATGAGGTATGTAGCACTTTTTCTAGGATGAGATTGTGAACTTAATTTGTCCGACCTCGTATATATTTTGAGCAAATTCGCTTTGTGTTTGTATCAATTAGAATAGGCTTGGTTACCATTAAGGTAACAAATATTTCCCCAAACATGTAGCTTCAAACAATAAACATTTTTGTTTTCTATCGTTTTGTTGTTCTTATTCATTTCATTGCAGGTCATCTAGGAAGTCTCTTCTGTATCATATCTGGCCTCACTCTGGGACCTGGGCTGCTAGAACAGCTGCTACGTGAAAAGTTCTGGTTGTTGTAACAGGGAAAATAAAAGGTTTTGAATTGTCAATGACATATACTGGTTGAGAAATAAAACATAACTCAAAATTACTTGGCCAGTGCAAGTCAACCTTGTGGTTTCGTCCAAATCAAAGAACTTGCTAGAAGGAAAATACATATTTGCAAGTAGCCCAAAAGGTTACCATAGTTCTGTCCGTTAGTGTTAAATGCATTTTCCTATATGTCCCTATTAAAAATAATACTAATTTAATGAAATTACTTAAAAATAACTGAAGTGAATGATTTTGGTATCCTCTAATTATCCAAAAAATTTAGATGAACCTAAAATAGACAACTTAATACATCAAACAGTTTGAAAATTGAGAGATGCTCTTTCTTCTTGATATCACTTAACATTTTTTGCCAAAATATTCATTAAGTGTTTATTTGGAAACAACCATTCAATTTGCCCTGGATAACACCATGATTAAAAAAAAAAAGTCATCAAGGAATATAAAATTTAATGAGGTAGAAAATGTGCATAAATAACTTTACCCTATAATTCCAATAAAACTATCCTTGGTAAAATCACAAAACCTGGATTAAGAAACTGTGGTACATTTATACAATGGAGTATTACGCAGCCATAAAGAAGAAAGAAATCTTACCATTTGCAACAACATGGATGGACCTAGAGAACATTATGTTAAGTGAAATAAGTCAGACAGAGAAAGATAAGTACCATATGATCTCACTTATTTGTGGAATCTAAAGAAAAGAATAAGTGAATGAACTAATCAGAAACAGTTTTGGAGACAAAGAGGAAAAACTGAGGGTTGCTAGATGAGCGGGAGGGGTGGGGGGTGGGGGGAAGGGTGAGGGGATTGGAGGGCAGTTGGTGACCACAGGATGGCCACGGGTTTGAAAATTAATCTGGGGAACGTAATTTGGTGGTTACCAGAGGGTAAGGGGGTGGGGGGGGGGGGGATGAGGGTGAGGGGAATCAAATGTATGGTGATAATGGAAGGGGAGCTGACTCTGGGTGGTGAACACACAGTGTGATTTATGGATGATATGATACAGAATTGCACACCTGAAATCTATGTAATTTTACTAACAATTGTCACCCCAATAAATTTAAAAAATAAAATTAAAAAAAAAAGAAAAAAAATCACAAAACCTACCTAATGTTTTATATATATATATATATATATATATTTAAATAAAAATATATATTTATTTATATATTTATATATTTATATATTTATAAAAATATATATTTAAATATAAATATATATTTATAGTTTAAACTTTCATATATATATATATATGGTCAACTCCTGGTTCTCTTTGTAATAAACCTCTCTCCACCCTATAACAGCATTGTTATTTCTTCCCTCTTTAATAACCTGTCTCCACTCCACCTCTGATTTCTTTTCTTCTAATACATTCTCTTTGTTGGAGATACAGAAGTTAACTTTCTCAGCTGTACTCTTTCTCCTGACTTCAGCCTTCTATATTCAATGATCTTATTATATCAACATTGTATATCTAAAACACAATTCAAAAGTACCATGCCCATAATTTTACACTGGGGATTTTCTCCCCAAATACATCTTTCTCTTGCATTGCCCATCGCATTAAAAAACGCCACTATTTCAGTTGCTAAAACCAACTTTCTTAAAGTCATCTTTGACTGTTCTACAGATATCACACACTCCAAACTATTCATCCATCAGTAAACTTTATCAGCCATACATTCAACTGAATTCAATTCTTCTCATTTCCTTCATCATTAAAAAAAATAAAATAGTCCAATGTACTATCATTACTTCTGTCAATTTGTACAATATTCTTTGGCTTCTATTTTTCAATTTTGTACCAACTTCAGAGAGTTAATCATTTAGCTTTTTATTAGTTCCTTATCGAATATTTGTCATATGAAAGGAAATGGACTAGGAATCGAGGTGATGCATCTATGCTCTTACACACTGAATACAGGCTCCAATGTTTTTAATGTTATAATAAGTCATGTCCTTACATTAAACACATTTTTAAAACTGTGTTTTTATCCTGTTTCAGAGATTCTTATAGTTCTTCTAATTGTTGTGTATCTTCAAGAAAACTCTGCTAAGAATCTTTCAAAAAAATCTAGTTTCAAGCTTATAGCCTATCACTAATTTCATAACCCTCTTAATAATTTCATAGAAGGAAAATTAGCATTGTCCTATAAAATAAAGCTCCCTCCCATCAGTATAGCTTTCCAAATTCAGGTTCAAGCATTTGGTTTGATTAAGTCAATATATTCTTAAAATATTCTTATACGGTAGAGTTAATTCTACCATATAATTGATATTTTTTTAATAGATAAAAAAGTAGTTTCACTTTTTTATATGGTTACTTCAGAAACTGACTGAAATCTGTAAGTTTTTATTTTCAATGTGTTATATGAACAGGGTTACTATCATACACTTAAAACAAGTTGAAGAAAAATGATAGTTCAATATCACTTAAATGAATACTTTTCCTATACATTGGTAAACTTAAACCAGAAAGAGATCCCCACACTTTTCTGAGTATGACTGAAAAAATAACTTAAATTTCCGTCATTTTGAGAATTAGCTTTCTTAGATATAAATATAAATGTTAATCCCCAGATATAGGCTACTTTGTAGTCCTGAGTGCCAAGGCACTCTTGGTATTTTTGGGGATGGTTCACCTCAAGAAACTCTTATGTAAACACTAAATTGTTTAAACTTTTCAAAGATGTATCTATGTTTCACTCCCAGTGACCAATCCCAGGATTGATGTTATGTTGAAAAGCTTCACCTGAGTTACTTGTACATTTTCCAGTTGATTTTTTTGGATATAAATGTGCATTCCATTTGTGTGGTTTATGATGACTTCCATAGGGTTTAGTGTCCCACAGTTCTGTCTTATGTACAGCTTGTCTTTTTCTGAACTCTGGAAAGCTAATGTGTTGTATGGCAGCTCTATAAATTTATATTTCTTTACAATATTAAGGAAAAGCCTACAACTTGATTCCAGTATTAATGATTCAAGGACAGTTTTCCTTTCTTATTTTTGTCTACATGTGTTGTAACACTCTCAAAAACATAGCCCATGCAGAAATGCTGTAATTTTCTGATCTTTTTTTAATACTTTAATGAAGTTTAAATACATAAACAATTAAGATGAGAATAAAGGCAGTCAGCAAATAAGCATATTTATTATATAATTTAATTAAATATACTTGTCAGGTTATTGAAATGAAGCAAAATAATAATAATAATAATTGTAAAACCTTTTGTGTCCAAATTCTCACAATGATTCACTAATGAGATATTTTTTTCCTGATACTTCTTGAAATATATTGTCTTGACTGGTAAAGGAAAAAAAAGTATTTTTTGTTAAATAAAGGATCAATGACTATTTCAAAAGTGAAAAGTAGATATTAATATTTCATTGTTATAGTTCAAAATGGAAGAATTTTGCATTGATTTTTAGTATATGTGCTGCGGAAGCGAGCACAAATTTTGCATTGATTTTTAACAAAACTTTCAACCTGAACTCACAGTAAGCTTCATATTTGGTATTTCCACTTCAGATTTTTAAAGATAAATTCAGCAATGTTTTTAGCTTATTTTTATATTCTAATTAAACATATTGGTAAATGTTATGGAGAAATATGATCTCTCTTGTCCAAATAAAAACTTTCTGGAATATAAATGGCTTATTTTTTCAATGTGATTTAAAATTATGTGTGCCAATTTCTACTAGTACAAAGAATAATACTAGATAAATTAAACACATGAGCTTTCTACCTGCAAAAGAAAACTCTCAAGAAGGAAATTCTGCTCATGGCTGAGAAATGTGTCTTATGGGAGGAAAATATAGTGTAGTTTGCTTCCATTTCTAAGACATGCATTTCTAATATGCTGCTGAAGGGTAAATATATATCTTCCAGTGGAACATGACATGATTCTCCTCACTCTATTTTATGCTTCCAATCTATTGCTCCATAGATTTCTCAGAATGGAACCATCTTGGAATTTATTATTTAAATTACCTAACTTGAATAAACTAGGGATGTGCTAAGACACATCAGAGTATGAATAAATATAAATACAGGAGAAATTCTATAAGCAAGTGAGAAATAAATAAAAATGATGACAGTGATATTATGGGAAGCTACAAAAAATTAAGGTTTTTCATTTGTCAATAAAAGAAAGTAAATTTCAAAATGTTGTTATTGGACTGTTGCAATTAATTTTCTTTAAACAGAAGACATACATATAATAGACATAGTCCACTAATATTATGGTGACTTCCAGTTTCAGATCCAACATGAAAAGAGTTTGGATGTAATCACTTCCATCATGATGATAAGAAAAATCTTAAACAAATTGAAAATCAATTAATTTTCTTGGTCTCATCTGAGATTGGAAGGCAAATTGCTACTCTAAAATGTGGAAAGACAAATGAATGCAGTCAAAGACAAATTCTGATTACCAGGAGAGAAGGTGCTGGAGTTATAAACTGAGAAATTAGACTTCATGGTAAAGGAAATATAAAGATTCCCCCAGGTCCTGAAAGGAATATAAAAATAAAATATATAGAGAGAAGAAAAATGATACAGGTAAGAAAGGCAGACTTATATAAAAAAGAAAGATCATCAGAGAAGGAATGAATGAAGGTGAAAAAAGATCATTTATTTTTCTTAATTTTAATTCAAAAAAATAACTTTAAATTAATAATAGTAACACATGTATTGGATGATCATAGCACATACTAAATGACAGCAATATCATAAGTGACTAGAGGGAGAAATTGGAACACTGCTATGAGGTAACTATACTACATGTGAAGCAACATAGGGCTATTTGAAATTGGACGTAGATTAACTATACATGCATATTGGAAAACCTAAAAGTATCCGAAGATATAATCCATATGCTTAGAAGAGGAGATAAAACAGAATGATAAAAATGCTCAATTGAAATCAAAGAAGGCAGAAAATGAGGGACAGGAAAAAAATGCAACAATTAGACAATAGCTAAAAAGATAGCAGTTATTAATCCAACTGTATCAATCATCACTTTTTCTGTGAATTGTCTAAGCATATCAGCTAAAAAGCAGAGATTGTCAGAGTAGATTTATATATGTGTGTGTGTGTATATATATATATATATATAAATAAATATAGATATACAACTATATACACACACACACACACACACACACACACACACACACAACCTTATATTGTCTACAAGAAACCAATTTTAAATATAAAGTAAAAAGTTAAAAGTACAGTGATGGGGAAAGATATACCATACTACTAATAATCAAACGAAAGCTGGATGAGGTATATTAATTTCAGAAAAAGACTTCATAACAAGAAATTTATCAGGGATAAAGATGGTCATTATATAATAATAAAGGAGTCAATTCTCTAAAAATACATAATAACTAATGTATGCACCCGACAACAGCGTGTTAAAATACATGAGTTAAAAACAGATATAATTAAAAAAAAATAGGTATATTCCCTATTATATTCGGGAGCTTCAAAACTGCTGTGTCAGTAATTGATAAATGAAGCATGCAGAAAATTAGCGGGATAGAGATTATTTAAACACCTATTAATCAACTTGATCTAACTTACCTGTAAGGAATGCTCCATTGAACAATAGCGGGCTATACATTGTTTTCAAGCTCAATGGGACAGTCACCAAAATAAACCACATTCCGGGCAACACATACCTTATCTAAAAAAAAAAAAAAAATAATAATAATATATATATATATATATATATATATATATATATACACACACACACACACACACACACACACACACACACATAAACATATATATACATATATATGTATATATACATATATATTCATTTGTGTGTGTGTGTATGTGTGTGTGTGTGTATATTTCAGTTTATTCTGAAACTGCAATGAAATTAAACTAGAACTCAATGACAGAAAGATACCTGAAAGACTTCTATATATTTGAAAATTTAAAAATACATTTCTGAAATAACTTACGGGTCAAAAAAGTCTCAAGAAAAATTTTAAAAATATTTTAAGTAAATTAAAATTAAAATGCAACTTATCAAACATGAAGATGCAGTGAAAGTAACATGAAAAAGAAATTTATATAATTAATTGTGTATATTAGAAAAGAAGAAATGTCTAAAATTATTAATGTAAGATTCCTCCTTACAATTTAAGCATAAATCAAGCAAAGGAAAAAAATGACAAATATTAGAGAGAAATAAATTTAGAAACAGAAAAACAATAGCAAAATTAGCAAAATAAAAATGTGATTTTTGGAAAGTTAAATAAAATTGATAAACGTCTTCCCAGGCTAACTATAAAAAAAGAATGAAGACACAAATTACTAATATCTGATATGAAGGAGGGTTATCACTACTGGTTGAATGGATATTAAAAGGATAATAAAGGAATGCTACAAACAACTCTGCCAACAATTTTGATAACTTAACATGAAATGGCCCAAATCATTGTAAGATATAACAACTGAGACTCAGACAAAGAGAAATGGACAATCTAAATAGTCAGTATCAATTAACAAAATTGAATAAATAACAATTTTTTAGGCCTGACGAGTCCTATTGTGAATTCTACCACACATATAACAAAGTTACAATGCTAATTCTCTAAAATCTTTCGACAAAGTAGAAACAGAGGGGATATTTTACAACCCATTGTATGAGGCCCGCATGACCCTAATGCCAAATCCAGGTAAGACATTTCAACAAAAGGAAAAGTACAGACATGAATATAGATGCAAAATTCTTAACAAAATATTAGCAAATCAAATCCAACAATGTCTAAAAGAAATTTTATACCAAAACCAAGAGGGAGTAATTCCAGGTATGCAAGGTTGGTTCAACATTTGAAAATCAATGTAATCTATTACATGAATAGTCTAAGGAAAAAAATCATATATGATCATATAAATTGTTATGAAAAAGCATTTTAAAACACCAATCATGACTAAACACTCTCAGCAAAGGATGGAAGAGAACTTTTTAATTTAATAAAGGACATCTATAAAATCCTACAGTGATATATTTAATGAAGGCTGTATGGATGATTCCTCTTAAGATTAGCAACAAGGCAAGTATATTCTCTCTCATCACTCCATTCAACACATGCTGGACTTCCTACCTAGTGTAATATGATAAAAAACGAAATTAAATAAATGGTATACATATTGGGAAGGAAGGAATAAAACTGTCTTTTTTTATAGATGACATAGTTGCTACGTAGAATATCCTAAAGAAATAACAACAACAACAAAAACAAAACAAAAAATCTCCAGGAAACATCGGGCAAGTATAGTAAGGTAAAAGGTTACAAGTTTTAATATACAGAAGTCAAACACTTCCTATGTAACAACAATGAATATTTGGAATTGGAAATTAAAAGTAATAATGCAATTTACAATAACACCAAACATTAAATATTCAGATATAAATCCAATAAGAAATATAGCAGATTTATACACAGAAACTACAAAACTCTGATGAAAGAAATCAAAGATGACACAAATAATTGAGAAATAGCCCATATTCATTAGTTGAAAGACATAAAATTGTTATAATAGCATTTCTTCCCAATTTGATCTATGGATTCATGGAAATGCCAGTCAAAATCCCAGCAAGTTATCTGGTAGATAAAGACAAATTGATTTTAACTATGTAGGAGAGGCAAAAATCTAGAATAGCCAACACAATGCTGGAGGAAAAGAAACAAAATTAGAGAACTTACATTACCCAGGAAGTAACAAAGAGCTCAAAAGAAACACACACGCACCAAACACACACACACAGATGCATCAAAGGGACACAGGAATAAAATGAAATGGATGAAAACTGGAATGATCTAAAGAAAACAATAAATATAGTAGTATCAGATTACAACTCAAAGTATAAAATAAATATTCAGGAGTCCATATCGATATACATAAAATAATAGACAAGTAGGGGAGACAAGGCCAATCTCCTATGCAGAAGAATGCCAATAATTTATGTAGATACTCCTTCCTCAAGAGGTGAAGCATAACTCTCCACTCCATAAATGTGGTCTGAACATAGTGATTTCCTTCCAAAGAATACAACATGAAAATGAAAAAAAAAAAATGAAAGGTAATTATTCAGTAGATAAACCCTATACAAACTATTTTAGCTGGGCATTAATGTTAACATTCATAGTGATAAATCATTTTTATAGTATATGAAGCCTGACAATTAAGTTTGCAAACTTATTGCAATGATGTTGCTAACTTTTTTTGATATCAGAACGGTTATTCCTTATGAATTTGTACCAACTAGACAAACAGTTAATCAAGTTTACTATTTGGAAGTGCTGAAAAAGCTGCCTGAGAAAGACGACCTGAAATTTTAGCCAACAATTCACGGCTCTTGAATCACAACAATGCACCAGCTCACATGGTATTGTCTCTGAGGGAGTTTTCAGCCAGTAAACAGCTAACTGTATTGGAACACCCTCCCTACTCACCTGATCTGGCCCCAATGACTTCTTCCTTTACCTAAAGATTAAAGAAATATTGAAAGAATGACATTCAGGACATCAAAGGTAATATGACAACAGCTCTGATGGCCATGGCAGAAAAAGAGTTCAAAAATTGCTTTGATGGGCTAGGCGCTGGTGTCAGTGCATAGCTTCTCAAGGGGAGTACTTGGAGGGTGGCTGTAGTGATATTCAACAATGAGGTATGTAGCACTTTTTCTAGGATGAGTTCCCAAACTTAACTGTCTGAATTCCTATACCATTGTAATGGGAATAGAACCTTACCTCTATGGTCTTCTTCCAAGAACACATGCTACTAGTCTGATCATGAGAACAACAATTAAGAGACATTCTACAAGAGATCCGATCAATACTACTCAAAAGTGTCAAGGTCATAAAAAACAAAGAAAGTCTAAGAAACTATCACAGCCAAGAGGAGCCTAGAAGATATAATTAAGTATAATTGTTATCTTAAATGGTTATCTTAAATGGTTATATTAAATTGTTATCTTAAACAAAAAAATGACATTAAAAAACTAAGGATAATTTAATACACTATGGACTTTAGTTAAGAATAATTTATCAGTATTTCTTCATTAGTTGTGAAAAATTATAATAAAATATGACAATGTTAATAAGAGGAGAAACTGAGTTTGGGGAATACGGGAACTTTCTGTACTATCTCCACAAGTTTTCCCAAAGTATAAACTATTCTGAAAAAAAAAAAAAAAGTGTACTACAAAAACATTCTTGTTGATTTTGCCCCTCAAATTATTTGTACAAAAATCTAGACCTATGCTAGGAATAAAATAGAAGCCTACTCAATTCAACATAAAGTATGCATCATTATATTAATGGATTACTTACACAACAAAATAGTCAAGCCTTATCAGAATGTTGTAAGTTAAATGTTTCCCATTTGACTGCAGAAAAGGTATGTATAGAAACAGAGAAAATAAAATAATATCTGTTTATTTCACACAACTATATTGAAAAAGAAAATGTTAATACACAAATGGCATTCCTTAGTTCTGTCATTAAGTTGATTTGAAACTAATATTTACATTGAATTTTAGAATGGAACAAATTTTCCAGATTTCTCTTGAATAACAGGATTTTTATTAAGTTTGTGGTTGAAGATTGGAGCTTGTCTCATACTGATGGCCTGAAAAAATGAAACCTACTGCTCACGTGCACTTTTGATGGCTTAGAATCAAGGTAGTAATTTAATCATTACTTATATCCTTAAGTTTACTAAGATAGTACTATCCATCATAAACATCTTCTTTTTGTACTTATATTCAGATGGGAAAATCACATTACTGGAAAAATGTTTTCACATATAACTAAAAATAATGGAATGCAATCTAGTTTTCCATTTTGACTCTTACATAACCCTACCTATCCTTAAGAAGTTTTCTTTTTACAGCTATCCCCAATAGTACACATTTATAGAAAAAAAAAATGGAAGTTTACCTTCCTCTAAAATTCTTAAACATGCCCTTAAGCAATGGCATAAACCAAGTATTTGAATTCCAATAAACTCTTTTATAAGGGAAATTGTAGTAAAGTAGAAAAGCCATTTGATCAAAAATCAATAATACTGCTTTTTAAGACTAAATATATCAGAAGGTGACTCTGACCCATGTTTATTGATTAAAAAAACAAAAAACCAGAAAAACTGAGCAGATTGGACTATATGAGTTGATATATATATGAATAGCATTAAATACAAAGAAATAAGTAAATGCCAATCTCTAACAAATGCTCTGGATTTCAACAGATTAGATGTAAAGTAACAATGACCTTGAAAAAATCACATTTGAGAATTAGATGGGTTACAGTGATAACATATTCACACACTCATTGATCCTGTGTTTTTTCTAAATAAAATATCTTTATACTGTTCTTTTATAAGTGAAAGCTGATTGCATTTGCCTCTTTAGAATGGCATTAACCATCTAACTGAATTGCAGTGTACTTACATAAGAATAGAATATGAATAAAAACTTGCACCATGACAATTCATAACAATAGGAATTCTAACTCCTTATTTTCTCCCCCACACAATTTCATTTCTGGCTCAAGATATTAATAACAGAGTTTGAAATACACTGCATACAGACTTTTTTATAAGAATTTGCAAGGTTACTAATTGATAAAATCATACAGTATAAAATAAATTAAAGATTCTCCATTTTTACACTACAAATTGTAGGTTATATTGGGTGCATAAGCAGACTAGTTTATATGTATCACAATATTTCTACTGATGGAGACTTTCAGATATGAAAGGAAAACTTGACCTGTTTTATTCATCTAACCTAAATGGCTGGGAATCAAAAACTGTTGTTTTAACTTGCAATGCAATAACTGACATAGGGTTTTGTTATATCTTTTTCTTTATAAAACTTGTTCGTTAAACTATGAGCTATTCACAATTTGGTCAATAGCAATTATGCACTTGCAGTGTTTTATTAAGCAAATAATCAAATTACTGTTAAGAGGACTCCATAAAAACGAAAGGATTGATTGATTTAGGAGTAGAAAGTAAAGCAAGAGGAGAACTAGGAGAATATGATGTCATGGAACCCAAGTGAACAAAATATTTTCGGATAGAAAGAATGCTTTCTCTGGGTAAAGTTCGTCAAGAAAGTTAAAAGTAACATGAACACTTGAGATCTGACCATTGGACTTTGGAGGTCATATCTCTGGAATCCTCTGCAGAGTAGTGGAGGCAAAACTCTGATTGGAGTATATTTGAGAGAGAATAACACTGAGTTCTAGGAGACAAAAGTATATTCCACCCAATCGATTGAGACATGTTTATGGAAGAGGTGGAGGAGAGAAATGGGCCAGTAGCAAAAGGTAGAATTGAGGCCAGTGATTGAAAAGGAATAAGAATAATACCACATGTTTATATGTTCATAAGAATTGCTGTGGTGATGGCCTTTAAGAGGATTAACAAAGATGAGAATTAGTGTAGTTTAATTAAAGAAACAGGTGAGAGGGCAGAAAATTGGGATTAGAGAGACTGAGTGTTAGACATGGTAGTGATGATTTATACAAGTTCTCTCCTGGTTGCTTCATTTCCTTAGGGTGGGGGTAGTAAGAATGTTTTTGGAGTGAATGTTGGAGTGGAAATATTGGGGATTTGAGGAGAGAGGAGAAGGTACTGAAGTTGTACTTTAGAAAAGTTAGAGAATGACTGACTAGCAGAATACGTAGCATTAACTTTCTTGGTTATCACTTATTTTAACTACTTTATATGACCTTTTAACATGTTTTGATGATATTTATAAGGGTATATATTCTCTTAGTTTTCCAAGAGTAAATTACAGCTGAGCTAACACAGCAGAAAAGGGGAGTGGATAATATAGATTTTTGTAAAGTATTAAGGTGTTTTCAGTAATGTTGTATGTTTCATTAAAAAAAAAAAAAGGTTGTCTGACTTGAATTCTAAGTGGTGAATTCCAGGTACTTTATTAGAAGGAAGTAAGATCTCATTGGAATTTTACAGTTATGTCTACATGGATCCAATCCAGAAAATTCAAGCAGTAGAACTTTATTTATATAGTAGAGTTGGTTTATAAACAATCCTTTTAAAACTGTCTGCATAAACTTCATCGATAATTTGAGAATGTTTTACTACAGAATTTTTTTGCTGACAAACTTAATAGGGAGTGCATACAAATGGATTATTATAAGAGGAAAGCCATAAAGTTTACATATGTCCTACCTGTTGCAGATTAATTACGTCACACTAGAAACAATGTGTTGCATTTACATTTCCCTTAATATATCCATGAATGTGCTTTACATTTTTCCATAATGGCAGTGCTGACCATAAACAAGGGGTATATTCTTTCCCAATTACTTTATGTTTTAAATAGCCTATTTTATTAAGCTCCCAGGGAGATTAATTTGAATATTTCTCTTATAACATGTATGTGTGTTGAAATATTTCAGTGGTTTACTTTCCGCTCTTTAATGTTACCTATTTATATTTTGTTTATTTTATAGTGTTCAACTGCTTTTGGTAATAAGGATTCACAGTAATATTTTTCTGAAAATGGAAAGTCAAGTTGAAATTATCGGCAGCCATGAATTAGAAAGGAGTAAGTTAGGAGCCCTCCTACTGAGATGAATATTAAAGTTAATTTTCCTACTTCAAGATGTAATCATGCAATCTACCCTAAATTCTGAATAATGGAGCCATAAAATTTTATACTGCAGAGATGTAAACAAGTTACTTACTTATCCTTAGTTAGCAATGAGATATCTATTTTCAAAACTCATTTATAGAAGAATACATTCATGTTTTTAAAATCACATTTTATAAATGTTGACTCCTGCCTTCACTATGTATCAAAGCAAAGGGTGTATCCTGGCTAAGTGGGATAAACAGCACAGACATACAGAGATGCTGTTAACATGAGCAGCTTGCCTGATGGACTTTCTTGGCACACACAGTGTTCTTGTTCAACACCCGTCTATGGAGACAACCAGATAAAGTGAGTCAGAAAACACCCTGTGAAAGCAGCATTGGTGAACAAATCATAGAACAATGCAATTTGTCCACTGTCTCTGACGCGATGTCTGTGTTGTATTGTCTGTTTTAATTGAGCATCACTCACACACAATGATAAGCAATCTTTTGATATTTCCAGAATGTTCCTGGCACTATGGTTCTGGGCTAGAATCTGATGATGAGAATGCTCTTGAGGTATTGGAAGGTGAAAAAGAAAGATGTGGCTAGTCTCTGGAGAACATTGCAGGCAGACATGTGAACAAACGGGTTCTTTACCACAGCTCCAGTGTTTCAGAACCGCTGACTATTCCTGCCTGACGAGATGGAGACTTACACAATCGCAGAAAGGAATAGGGAGGAGAAAGATGGAGAAGATGCCACCGATATTTTCATTTGCTGAAACAAAATGAGTTTGGATTGAATCTCAAGAACCTTTATAGATTTTCCACATAATTATTGGCTTATTGTGCAAGCAGTTCTCTCTGAACCAGAATTGAAAGCACAGACCAAAAGAAGGCATAATGACAGTTTGACTCACCTCTGCTGATTACTTCCACCTTGGGAGGCAGAGTTGCAAATACCAGAAACGTTTCTAGCATTTCTCTCATTTGGCATGTGAGGCAGGCAGGGACATTGCCTGTGTCTAGGTCAGTAACAACTCTATCCTTGCAAACATTGAGAGATAAACTCCCCAGACAGCTCATCCAAAAATGAAAGGAGTCTGTCAGCAACTCTTTGTCCTCTCACATTTAATTTTCATAAAAATAATGTCCCTCAGAGCAGCTGTCTCCAACCCTGACTATGCTTTACTGGCAGTGAAGAAAGAAATATTAGAACTTCTATTCAATTATATATTAATCTTTCTAAATTTCAATTGATGTCTGTTTTATAATTAACATATTACCTTTGTTCTAATATTATGTAACTGATAGAATACAATATAAATATGCATATATTGTAAATGTAAACCAATAAAATGTTGTTGCTATTAGTCACGATCAACAGTGTTTGAGGACAATTGGCTTAAACTATGTCATATATTATAAACTGGAAAACACGTATTAGTATTAGAGTGTTTTTTTAATTTTCCTATTTTCCCTTCAGTGATTTACAAATATTATGGCATATATATAATACATATCTCTCTATATATAATATATATGTGATATATATAATATATGATGTATGATATATACATAGATAGATAGATAGATAGGTCATAAAGGTAGGACCCTCATTAAATAGGACGGGTGTCCCTGTAAGAAGAGAAAAAGACACTAGCATTCTCTCTTGGTCTACACAAGCATAAAAAGGCCATGTGAAGACACATCCAGATTGTCTGCAAGCTGAGGAAAGATGTTTCAGTAGAAACCAACCCTGAAAGCAACTTGATTGTGGATTTCAAGCTTCCAGAACTATGAGGAAAAATAAATATATATATGTTGTTTAAGCCACCTAGTCTGCAGCACTTTAACAACCCAAGCCGATTAATATAGATTTTGGTAACAAGAGTGGGGTGCTGTTCTAACAAATATCTAAAAATGTGGAAGTGGCTCTGAGACTGGGACCGGGTAATGCCCCTTTCAGGTGCTTGCTAGAACAGGCTTAGGCTGCCTTGAAGGGACTGCTGGAAGAAATATGAACCTTAAAGGTGATGATTCTGGTGAGAGGTCAGGAAAAAAAAGAGAGAGAGAGAGAGAAAGAGAGAGAGAGAGAGAGAGAGAAGTGCTGAAGAGAAAGCTTCTGTTGTCATAGAGAATGTGTGTATATATATGGTAGGAATGTTGGCAAAAATACGAACATTAAAGGTGATTTTTGTGAGGTGTCAGATGGAAATGTGCAATATACTGTTGGAAACTGGAATAAAACCCATCCTTTTTATACAGTGCCTAATGAATTGCCTGAACTGTGTTCTAGTACTTTGGGGTAAATAGAATGTTTGTGATGAATTCGAATACTTAGCTGAGCAGACTTTTAACCAGAGTCTTAAAGATGCAGCCTGGGTTTTTCTTACTGTTTATAGTAAAATATGTGAAGAGAGAAATGGATTGAAGAAGGAATTGTGAAGCAAAAAGGGACGAGAACTGAAAGATTTGGAAAATTCTCAGCCTATTCACATTGCAAAACACGATATCACATGTTCTAGAGAGAACACCAACTGTATGGATTGGACAATCCCTCCATAAAGTGATTACCCATTATTTAATCAGCCATCTCAAAAGAAGCCAGGAAGAGAGATCGGATTACTGCCCATTTAGACCAAAGGGAATAGAGAAGAAATAAAATAAAGGAAAGCTTTTGGTCTTTTGAGATTCTACAGAATGGGACAATAGACCTATCCAGCTGCAAACATGTATTTCCTTTAAAGACAAGGAAAGAATGACTCCAAAGGCGAGTCAGATATTATTAAGGATGATACCATCAGCACAGATGCAGAGCGTACAAGCATATAAGGGTGCAAGGCTATTTACTCCTTGGTTTCAGAAAGTGAGGTCACTTGCTTGGTTTCAATGGGCCAGGCTGCCTCTGCCCAATGGCTCATGGTGGGGCCACCAGATGAGGGCCTGGGGCCTCTTCTCAGAGCCAAAGGGCAGGTGTGCCACCCGGGCCTCAGGAGTAATGTTGCCACATCAGTGAGCCAGAGAGTAGAACTGATTCGTTGAGGATTATTCTCAAGACTTAAGATCTAATGGAATTTGCCTTACTGTCTTTTAGACTTGCTTGGGACCCATCACCTTTCCTATTTCTAATTCCTCCCTTTTGGAATCAGAATGTTTATATTACGCTTATCCCACCATTGTAAAAATCACACGATTTGTCTGATTTAAGAGGTTCATAGCTGGAGAATAATTTTGCATCAAGATAAATTATATTAATACCTTGAGTCTCACCCATGCCTGATTTAAATGATATTTAAATGAAACTTTGGATGAGACTCTGGACTTGGAATTAATGCTAGATTGCGTTAAGTTTTTGAAACTCCTAGGATGGAGTGAACGTAGGAAATGGATTGGGGAAGAGGGGCGGGCAGAAGGCATATTGTTATGGGCTGATTGTGTGTCCCCAAAATTCATATGTCAAAGCCATAACCCCCAATGTGACTGTATGTGGAGACAGGGTAATTAAGGAAGTAATTAAGTTAAATGAAGTCCTAAGGATGGAGCTCTAATTCAATAGGAAAGTGTCCTTATGAGAAGAAGAGACACAAGAAAGCTTTCTCTGTGTGTGTGCACACAAGGAAAATGCTGTGAAGACATAGCAAGAAAGCTCTGTTCGCAAGCCAAGGAGAAAGGTCTCACCAGAAACCAAAGTTGAAGGCAGTTTGATGTTGGACTTTGAGCCTCCAGAACTGTGAAAAAATACATTTCTGTTGTGGAAGTTATCCAGCTTGTGGTATTTTGTTAGGGCAGCCCAAGTAGACTAATAAAATGACTACTAGAAAAGAAAACAAGAACAAGCATCATTTGACTGTATAAATATTAAAGCACTTTTACATGAAATGTCTGCAATAAATAAAATTGAGGCAAATTGGGGAAAAAAACAATATAAATGACAAGCAACGGATTTATTATGCAGTAAATCAATGCATATAAAAATAACTACAAAGAGCAAAACTATGAATGGGAATTTATAATTTGAAAGTATGTATTATAATAAATGCAAGTGGAAAATATTAAAATCTTTCATTTTTTCCAATACTGAAGACTGTCCTTATTAATGATAGTTTTATTATTAATTGGCCATGATAAGAATCTACCTGTCATCTTTATACCTATTTCCATCTCTCTCCATAATAATGAGGATTGACAGTGATATAGTGAAAGGGGTACTGTAGTAACCATGGTGGCCCAGTTATGCTGAATTAATAAACAACACTGGAATTATGAGGTAAAAGTTTACTTCTTGATCATGTCCAATGCCGGACAATGAGGGACCACTTTTCCCCTGTCAGGGAAGGAGTAGGCAGATTAAGGGGCAATCATAGGCAATTAAATGCTGTGGTCTGGAAGTAATACAAGTACCTTGTGCCCTAACATATTAGCTGGGACCAATCACGTGGCCCTGCTCAAAAGCATAAAGGCATAGGTGTCAGGTGCCATGGGACCTGAATAAAACTAAAGACTGGAATCCTCCACTACAGGCCTCAGATAATGTGCTCACACAAAAATAAATTTAAACTATTCTGAATCATATTTTAAAATATGCATTAATGACCTTAAAATGTTTCCTTTGAGCCAGTACAGTCTCTTCTTTTAATTGATTAAAATATAAGAAATGCCATTTTTAATATTTGTTATATATTAGGTATTCTGTTATTTAATTTCCATGTATAATCTCATTTAATCCACACAAAAGAACTATGAAATAGTATTATCATTGTTATTAAAGTAGATAAAGAAAAGAGACATAAGGAGCTTTAGTATTAATCTAACATCACTCAGCTAATAAATTTCAGAGCTGTGACTTAATCCAGGTAATATTAATCTAAAGCCAATGGTCTTAATCCCTATATGTAGCCAAATGATCCACTAAAAAAAAAAAAAAAAAGCTCCAGGATGTTTATTGAAACATTTTTTTTTCCACTATTGGATGATATTTGAAAAATAAAATAACTGTTTAACAATAGGATAACGGTTAATTAAACTGATATGTAGTCATATGATGAAACACAACAATAGCAATAAATAAAACAAAAATATGTGTTTGAAGTGCAGTTAATGATGTGGAAAATACTTTAAACAGGAAAAATACAAATGCGGTATACCAAAACCAAGTATACTCTTTCTCATTTTAGTCTCTCACTCACTACATTCATTGAACAATTGTAAATTGTGCAAATATTATTTGCTAGACAATTTACCTTGGTATTAAGGACACAGCGGTGAAGAAAAAAGGGAAAGAAGGGTCTGAGAGGAGAGAGGAAGATGAAGAGAGAGGGAGAGAGAAGATTTTGGACTGTTAGGAGCTCAACTGAGCTGGAGGGTGCTAAGCTATCAGGTGCCCAATAGCTGATAGGACAAAACATAATGAAAGTAACGGTCAAATCTTGATCATTTACTGTGATAAGTAAAACGCTAAACTGGAGACAGTGCCAACTCTCCACTCCCATTTTCCCCCTTGTCACTACATGCTGTAGAGGGTCAGATATATCAGCACAGATGGGGTTAAGGGGGTGCCTCAATGCTGAGGAAACTCAAACAAAAGGCTTCTACCATTTTAAGGATGTGGAGGCTAGAAAGATGGAGAAGGGGAACGGCTAGGAATGGACAAGTACTGAGTACTAAGTCAGAGTGGAGAAAGGTGTTTTCAAAGTTCTCCCTACTCCTCCCAACAAAAGTTTGGGAATGGTAGAAGAAAATCTAATAGTCTTATTCCTTGCAGGGCATTTGGTCCTGTCCAAAACATCCACAGAGACATTTGGTCCATAGTTAACATACATCTTACTCTTCAGCAAGATTCACATCCTAACCCACCTACCTCACTGCACATGCCACTACCATCTCAGTGACCAAAAGAGAAGGATTATTAGTAGTAGTGCAGCCATAATACGTTATTGAAGAAATTTAACATGATGGTAATTTTTTTTATGTATTATATAAATCCTATGATCCTATAATATAAAAAGTAGATATAAATGTTATGGGTTATTTGAATCCTGGGACATTTTCTAAACATAGATATTTTGGGGAGGACAAAATATCAAGAACCATTTGGTGTGGACCAAATATGACCAGAGACATTTTGGACAGAATCAAATGTCTGCTAATGGTCTTATTTGATTTAAAGAGATAAAAAAAAAAAATACCATAATGTTGAAGGGTAAAAATGACAGGCCTCATTGTTATATGCAATGTTACTGACTTGATTGAACCTATTTAAATTGGAAAAGGTTTACTTACATCCAATTGTGAGAAAAACTCTAAGCTCATCACATAAATTCAAAATCACTGAGTCAAAGTTGTTTCAAAGTAAAGAAGAGTGAAGCCCAATAACATGTGTTTCCTTATGTTTTCAACCAAGAGTACCTTGATCATAACCAACACACTTCTTTGGTCTTTGATTGCTTTAACTTTCCTGTAGTTTGTGTGCAATTTCTGCATACTTCTGAGTATGTGTTTGATCTCTTTATGTTGTGAATGAAAAAGTGATCACACTTGTGAATTCAGAGTCAAGTTACAGAGACTTCAGAAAGTAACGATTGGTTATCATCTCCAGCCAAAAAACAAAAACAAAACAAAACTAAACAAAACAAAAAAACCCTGTGAATTAGTGTGAATTTCCCAATGTCAGATTACTTTTATTTACAGATAATATCCTGTCTCACCTATGTCATGTGATGTGAGGGACTAAAATTGTGAGAGTGTCATGACTGGCAGCTATGTGTGAAGGCATCTTACCCCTGCCTATGTTAAAAATACTTTAGAAAATAAAATTGGGAGCAAACTGGAGATATACATGCCTAATTTCCCAAAGTGGAAACAAGAGAACAAGAGTAACTACTAAGATTCATCAAGTCAAACTGAACTTAGTTGTCTAAAAACAAAACAAACAAACAAACAAATTATATATATAGTCCCTACTACAAAAGGGCTATGTCATTATTGTAGAATCAATGTGAATCAAAAAAAATACTGGAGCTGAGGCAATAAGATAGGTTGGGAAAGAGTTAATGCAGTTAAGGAGTAGGAAAATGGAATTGGAAATCAAAGAGCAGGGACAGATGGGCAAGAGTTTACAGAATGAAAGTCTGTGGGATTTAGGAATTAATTAGTTGTGGAGAAGAGGGAGTGGCAAACAATTACTCTGAGGTTTCAAATTCAGTTGACGGAGTAAATTGTAGTGTTATCTCTCTATATAAAGTGTTTAGACATGTTTCTGAGACTCACCTGGTCACAGTTTGTACTATGTTTCCCCTGATTCAACTGAGTTGGGTTTTCACTCAATCCAACCAATAAATACATAGCTAACAGTGATTACATAAAATCAATATAAATCTAAAACTTGGTAAACTATATCTGAATACCCTATGTATGTATAACTGTGTGTGTGTGTGTGTGTGTGTGAGAGAGAGAGAGAGAGAGAGAGAGAGAGAGAGAGAACACAGTAATTAGCATGTATCCAGCCATTAATCTGTGCTAAACACTCTTCTTAGTATGGATATATATATGAACTCACTCAAACCTCAAACAAAAATGATGACTGGGTGCTATTATTATTTCAATTTTTACAGATGAGGAAACTGAGTTTTAGAAAGGTCAAATGTTCTTCCTAGGGTCAGAAAGCCAGAATGTGGAGGCACATAAACTCATTTTAAATCAATCTAATTCCAAGGCCTGCAATAATTCCTCGTAATGCCACTCACTATCCAAACCCAGAGTGGTGGGAAGAATGGCTGTAAGAACCACAAAGTCTGGGATCCTTTGGCAACAAGGTCTTTGTTGAGGTTAGAAGCAAGGGGAAGATCACTGTGGGAGAAGCCCTGCCACTCAGACTGCCTGAAGCATAGGATGAAAATTGCTGGTGCTAAGAGAGGAGGAACAGCTTTATTAGTTTCATGTAAAACAAGACCAAAAAGATTATCATCCCTTCACTGGATTCATCCTCTTACTTCTTAACAGTTAGACTTGGGATAATGCACTTCTACCATAAAAGTAATTTCCACTGAAAGTAGAAAAATAATAACCCCTGCTTTTCATTATGACCCATCAAATTACACTGTGTACATTTTGAGTAGACAGATGAGGTGAAATTTCTACTTTTTCTTTTTATTGCTATAAGTCAACTTTAAGATTGCCTATATTCTTAGACAAAGGTTTAGTAATTTCCAGTGCTGAAACCTTTAATCATTCATTGTGCCTGTAACAAAAAGATATAACTTATGTCAAAAATAGCAATCTTGTCACTTGGACTGAAGAAAGAAATCCACAATATTAATAGATCACTATGACAGTTTTTGTGGTCAGAAATAGGACAGAGGCAAAAAGAGAAAATACTATTTCCATTTATCTTTGTTAGTAGTATGGCAGAAGGAGAGAGATTCTGAACATGCAGATATTTCACTCTGGTTAAGAAGAAGAAAAAAGGGGTTGATTTTATTCAGTGGTTTAAACTTTGTTAACAGATAATGGAACTATTGTTTTCCTGTTTTTCTGTCAGCTCTAAAGATTTATTCACCACGCTAATCATTTAATCATTTGCTTATTTATTCTTTCAATAAGTATTTATTGAACACTTTCCATGAGTATTCATTGAATAAGTATTTATTGTATTATTTCAAGTACTATACTAGTCGATGTTGTTCTAAGAGTGAAAAAGATGATATTAGTTATCAAAGTAAAGAACCAAAACAATATGAGCAAATAAAACATTAAAGATAAAATTCAAGAATGAGTTTTAGCCCAAACAAATTTATTTAAATATGTGGTGGTCATTTCCGAAATAGCCCATGCATATAGTCTGCAAAACCAACAGAGATTCCTATCCATTCTGCAGTAAAAATTAAACTACTGAATACATTTTAGAGGGGAAATTATATAAGAACAAATTCATTAAGACATAAAAAAGGAAAATACACAAACCGGAGTCGCATTTTATAAAGACTCTTTTAAGTGAAATGATATATTTCACAACTGGTTGTTACTGCCTTGCTGTCTTACAAGGGATAAAATGTATGGTAACTATATTTTATAAACTTTAGTAAGTACTTAGTAAATTTTCCTAATGCTATTAAATGTTGAAGGTGCTTTAAATTCTAGAAAATGTTATGCAATCACAATTTGTTTTGTCACTTATAAGATCTGCTATCTTCAAGTGAGCGTGTACAACCAACAAAATAACTAACACTTATTTTGTGAACTTTACATAAAATATGCCACCAGATCTTATTCAAATATGCATTAATCTTTTAATTAATTATCTAGTATGAAAGGGTAAAAGTAGCAGGATAATCTCAAATCCCATTTTAAACACAACCAAAAAATAAATAGATAAATAAATAAATAAATAAATGTTAAAGCCTTTCCTTTTAAAAACATGAGCTTTTTTTAGGAACAGTGTTTCTCTGAGGAAACAATAATAAAGTTTACATTGATTAATTCCTCAAAGTTCCTAAAGGATGAAAAAAATGCAAATTAAGTTTTATTGAACATTTATCGTATGACATGAATTACGCTAAAAAGAAAAATGAGTTTTGTTATTTTCACTGCTGCAGATGAAAAACTGAATTTTTGAGGACCAACATCTGATTCTAGTGCTGCATCTTGGCTCCAACTTTATGCTCTTTGATCTTAAACCGTGTGCAGTTTTCAGTGCCCTACTGTCTCACTGCCATTGCACAGATCTTAATGTGGAGCCTTTGACACCTATTTCAACACAACACACTGATGAAATTGGCAGAAAAAGGATTAAAGCCCAGGTCCTCCACTGGCAAGCCCAATGCTCTTTAACTTATTGATTTCCTTTAACAGGACAGGTATTGAAAACATTAATACCAGATGATCCTGAGAAAAGTTAATTTTCCTTAAAGTACAATATTGAAGAAAAACACATATTCCTATATATTACAATCAATTTCAGATTGTATATATTATTTTCTCAGTTTGGCCAATTTCATGTATTTACATAAGAAACTATTGAACTTGAAGAACCTGAATTACTGAATTAGTCTCTAAATACTTCTCTAATAATTAAGAGAAGGTTCACATGTAGCTCTGGACAGTAAAACCATCAAGCAGATTCTCACAAAATCTGTTTCAGATGAACGACTCATGTACCATCTATTCTTCATCATACGTATTGATAGTTAAAATGGTAGATGGAGGGAGAAGAGGAGAGAAGGAAGGAAGCTGCTCCCCTTGTATAAAACATTACAAAGATCAAACCACCGGGCTTTTATCACTGGCACATCAGGACTTTGGGATAACACTTTATGTTTTCATGAAAAAGATGAAAGAAATACTCTCAAAAACTTACATAGGTTTTCTAGAAATATTTCTACATACCTTACAGGTGAGAATAACATATGAGAAATTTTAAGTAAGAAACATCAGGTGTATAAAATAACTTCTATAAAAGCAAATTCAATATATATTCACATGCCCTTGTTTGCTTATTTCTAACATTGTTTAGAAATATTTAAAGGAAGGCCTAACCTATGTATCTTCCTAAAATTGATTCTTATTTATTAAGGAACATAATTTTCTTCTAAAATGATGATGGTTGCTGAGAAATTTCTAAAACAGTGAGTTCTGCGTATAAAAAGATATTCCCTGTGGTAGAATTATTTATATGGGGAAATCAATTTATATACTGTTAAATCAACCTCACCTTTGTTGGTACTTTCAAAGGACACCTTTTGTTGATTAATCTTCAGAATGAAAATAAGCTATTAATTTTAATGTCCATATGGATTCAGAATTCTCTCTAATAGAAAATATATATTCATTAAACTAGTTTCTGTTTAATTCTACTTATCTATGTTTTGCTGAAATATGTATTTTTCAAATAATATGTGGATTTTCATTAATGTTTAGATGAACTGTATGTAGGCAAACAGTGGCTATTATGACACAAATTCCACAGTTAAGCAGTGTCAATACAGCATGACATGCTACTGAAAAATAAAACTAAACAGTACCTATCAATTATCATCATACCACCTACAGATAGTAACTATTCATCTTTTTATATCCTGAAGTTGCTTAAGAACGTGAAGAAAGACATACACACAACTACCAACAACCTCCCACTGCACCAATCCCTTTTGTACTCTAAAGCTTTCACTCAATGTCAGAGAATCTATAGACATTTTAGAGTTCAATTTGTCATAGAACAATATAACTTACAATAGTCTACATATTAAAAAATAAAATGGCATCCAATATAGTTTTATTGATTACTCAAGAAGCAATGATCAGAAATTGGACTATTTGGAGGGGGGAAAAATGATATCTTAATCCCAAACCTTAAATCAAATAAAATTCCATGGATTTAAGAGTAAAATCACATTTATAAAATAGAATGTTTGTTATATTTATAGGTCTTCCAGCTGCTTATTTTCTCAGTCTTTAAAAATTAACTTTATTGAGGCATAATTGACATGCAACAAAATGCTCACAGATTTATTAGTTTTGTCAAATCTACATCTCTGTGTAACCAGCACTATCACCAACATACAGAACGTTTATATCACCCCACAAATATCCCTCATGACATTTACAGTCAATCTTCTCCACCCTAATCCAAGATAGAAGTAGCCTCAGATCTGCTTCTTTCACTATGGATTAGTTTTGCCTTTTCTAGAATTTCACATAAATGGACACTTTGTACTCCTTTGTGCCTGGCTTCTCCAAATAAGCATAATGTTTTTGAGATATGTCCATATTCTTTAACATATCACTAATTCATTCCCTTTTTAAACATAACATCAATTTTTTAAGTAGAATACAAACAATAGAGTTAACTAGATTAATAGGAAATATATTTCTTTATGTCAAAGGGAGATGATATAAATTAAAAGGCACATGGAAAAATGGATGAACATTTTCTACAGATGAAACAAAATATTGTAATTTTTGGTATATATAAATGAATTAGGTAATATTTACCATTGCATTAATAAAATTGATATTAAAAATAATAAAAAATCAGCAAAGTGATAAAAAAATTGACACACAAAATGTCTAAACTCATTAATAATCAAAATCATGTTAACAAAACTAACGGGACACTTATTTTTGTCACTATGAAGTCATTGATGGAAAAAAAATATCGTCATAATAAATATCTTCAGGATGCAGTGACATAAACATCTTTATATACTGTTTCGTAGCAATCTCTACAATTCAAGTTTATAATTGAAGGACTGCCAAAAATGAAATTTCCAAGTCCCGCTATTTCCCTAGGGAATTCTTCTAGTTATTAAATGAAAAGTTCTACAGAATCTTGTGCAGAAAATAGAAGGGAAGTAACACTCCCAATTCATTTTCTGAAGGTAGTATTACCTGACACCAAAACCAGACAAATAATCTCTAAACAAAGAACAATACAGACCAGTATTCTTCATGAATATAAATGTAAAGTCTTTGACAAAACATTAAAAATAAGATTTAGAAATAAATAAAATAATTATGTACCATGACCAAGTTTACTTTCAGGGAAACAAGTGTGGTTCACTAGTTACAAATGAATAAATGCAATGCACACAATTAACGTACTCAAGAAGAAAAGTTACATAATTATAACTATATATAAAAAACATTTGATAAAATCAACACCTATATAGAAATTAACTCAAAATTAATCATGATTTGTTAAATGTAAAATTATAAAACTTTTAGAAAAAGTACTGGACTAACTCTTTGATATCTACATCTAGGCAGATAGCTCTTAGCCTTGCCTCCAAAAGCAGAATCCATAAAAGGAAAAATTGATAAATTAATCTTTGTCAAAATTATTTATTTAATGAATGTTTCCTTTGCATTTTTACGACACCATATTTAAAACAAATAATGTAAGTTCACAGCATATTGTATTTTTTTATTAAGAAAGACCTCACTTTTCAGAGGTAGTACATGGACCTTTTTGGCCACTGATCGAATATACCTCATATTTGATCAAATATACAGAGTCATAACCTCTATACTCTAATGCTTCAAACCTGAACTGTTCAAGAAAAATAATTTTATAACAATTACTGCTGTTTGTGAACTGCCTATTATTTGCTAGGCTATATGAGAGACGACAAAAGCAAAACAATGAAAGGTTGTGGCCTATTGATTATTTTTTTTTTTTTAATTCTTGAAGGTGATTTTTAATTTTAAGTTGTATTTTGCTATTCTGTGTTAGCAATTTTAAAATATTAGTGCATATCAAGATCCTCTGGGAATCTTGTGAAAAATACTGTTAGCACACGGTTAAACTAAGAACTAGCTTATAGAAATTTAATCTATCGTTGTTTTTACTCATCCTAAGTAGATATTCATTTTATAAAAATCATATATTAAGGATTCTGTAATATTTTCCTTTCCTTTAAGAAGTTTTCCAAAATTATGTAACCTTCAAGCCCTCAAAATGTGGGGTCCACATTTGCCTGCGTAAAACCAGTGTAACATAGTGTAACGTCTTCTCCACTGCCCATGCATAACTGCAGTCTCTTTCATGGTTTATTTTGCAGGATACTCAGATTCTCCAGTAATATCTCTGATGTGATCTCTTTGATGTGAACAACCTGTTTCTACCATCTAGCTGCTGGAAAATTCACCCTTAGCCTCTGTGTTTCCAGTTGTCCTCCCTTCTTTGGGATCTAATTCCTTTTAAGCTGACTTTCCTTGGGGTTTTTATTTAATTCCCGGTACCACATGTCTTTGCCCTGTCATCAGTGGAAGTGCAGCTGGTTCCAAATGCAGTAGTCACTCATCTCTACCATGTCCTCCCATACCTCGCCACATCATTAGACATTTCAGATCCGTACAAGGCATTTTATCAACATTTGAGAGGAGAAATCTATAAGTGATCCCAAAAAAACCGTCCTCACTTATTCTTAGGGTAGGAAAAGATTCTTTGCCTTTCTCTGCATTGGGGACTGACTATACCATCCAAAATAGTGCTCTCATAGTTCTTGGCAACTATCTTCTCACAGAGTCTAGATGTATAAGATGAGATGGTCCCTGCCAGCCTGTTTCCCCATCTCACTGTGCCCTGCATGATATGCTCCAGTAGCTTCAGTGTTCACAGAATATTAAGTCAGTATTGATGGCTTTCACATATGGTGGTCCCTCAATATTTCCCAAAACACCTTTTCAGTCTATGTCCTAAGACTCAAATAGAACCTAAACTAACTCATTTGCTATATGAATTTAGAACAAAAAAGAATAACCTTAGTCTTCATATAGTTGACATATATTCTGTGATGTCATTCATACTTTTAAAACTGGTGGTTTCATTGATGTAACTATCACTGACAATACCACTGGGATTAAGTAATTTCCTGTTGCATATATCTCACGATTATTCTCTAAGCACAATAACTGTCCTTGATAGTTCATGTGGTTTTGTAAATCTTTCATAACTGTCACATATGCCTGTGCTTGCTAAGAGTGCTAGGAGTGAACAAGTCACTGTTTTGATAAAATCCAGTTTTCAGATATTCATAATTTTATACATATTTTTATTTTTCACTTGCTTTTGCAAAATCATGTTTATCCAGCCATTTTTCAAGGTAGATACAAGTTCACAAATCTTTATTCATAAGCAAAATTGTTTTTATTGCTAGTTTATATAATTTCATTCTGAATTGAAATATTCATATTAATTATTAATTCTAGTTTACTACTGTGAAACACTGTTCTAATTTTTTAAATGAAATGTAACCATTATAAGCAGAAAACACACATACAACAGAGATACATGATGATAATTACACAATGTGAAGATCAGTTTATGAATATGTCATTTTAAAGCTACTAAATTCAAAAAGAAGCCATAACTGTCCTTGACAAAAAAAAAAAAATCACAGAAGTAAAAACACAATAGAAAAAAATATAAGCAAAAATACGTAGCATCACTAACAAAAACTAACTGCAAATTAAAATAGAAAATGAAATATTGCACCGTGTCAGATTTTTCTTTTTTTTTTTAATTATAATTAAAATTTATCACTCACAGTATAGCATTACTATTGAAAGTGTGAAATGGTATAACCATATGGAAAGGCTATTTGGCTGTGTTATCAAACCCATATATACTATATTTGCCCAAGTATATACTATACTTGCCCATTTGCTCAGAAATACTCTTCTAAGAATTTAATCTAAAAAAGAATAATCAAAGATTTAGATATTGCAATCCAGATAACATATATAATGGATCAAAACAATGTCCATGTTAGAGTATTTTAAATATAATTTGTAACATAAATAACAAATAAATATTATGAGATAAATCAAGTAATATTGAATAGAAATAATCATATTGAAAATTTGTGAATAATGCCAGCTACAAAAATGGGCAAAACATTATTATATAGAGAAACAGAGATACAGATGACCAGAATTTACAGCTAAAGAAACATATTTTTGTATTTCTTTCTCTTCATCAACATCTTATTGAACAGAATTTACTGCTGAATAAATATAGAACAAAATATTTATGATGGTCATCTCTGCATGAAATATTATTGATAGAGTGTGTACACATGTGTGGTGTTTTGTAACGTGCACTTCCTTACCTGCTACATTTTCAAGTGAAATACATATTAAGAAACAAATATTTCCTTTGTCTTTACTAAAATGTATATTTAATTTCTTTATATTAATATTTCTATGTAATGGGCAGAAGGAAATTTACACATTCTCATTCCAAATACATTTACAACAAAGACATTTACTCAAATATTACCTGAAAAAAAAAAATCCAACATATAAAATCAACCAAAGAATTCAGTAATTTCAGAGGCAGTATGAAATTAGGAAATGAGGTACATTATCAAGAGATTTTTGTGCCAGTTATATTTTGCTCATAATTTGTATTTTTTTAAAAGGCAAGTTCTTTAAACTTCTAAAATGAATTTGAAAAAAAAAATGTATATTTTATAGACACACACACAGAGTGCATGATTCTCCATTTTCTTTTAGTGAGTAGTAAGGGAAATGTGTTAGAATTTTTAAACGAAAAAAATGCACATCTTTATTCAACTGATTTCAAAACCACAGTAGCATGTGCCAGGAAACACCTAGTACTCTGGGTAACTTGTCATTTGAAAGTTTCTCCTGTCAATCATCAACATATTTCACATTTTTAAAGAGAAGCACAAATGAATTTGACTATTGAAAATAGCGTTACATTAAAAACCTGTACTTCAGGCTAACTAAAATTAAATCAGCAATTACCTTAGTAATAGAAAGTATATGTGGTTTTCATTTTATGTTCAATTAACTATTTGAGTATAGAAACTCTCTTTAAGTATTCCTGATTAAACTGATTGCTCTTAAAACATTTTTGTTTAAACAGAATTTAACCAAGATGGACGTGAATAATTTGACCTGGGATAAAAAGATTGTATAAAGTGTTAGGATAAAGTACTAGGATCAAGGATGACTCTGTGATGTTATTTTGTGCAGCTTTTTCATTGATAGCACGTTTTTTACATAAAGGTACTGAAATGCGTTAATTGTCTCATTCTCTATATAATTGAAACCAATGGGGAAATAGGTCAAAAGGAAGTAAATGTACACTATGTGAGCATACTGTCTTTGGAGACTTCTATCTGGAACTGAAAAATTTTGTCTTAAAGGTGGTTAAAGAACATTGGTTTAGAGTGAGAAATCATTAATATTCTGGGTGACTAAGGTAAGCTAATTAGTCTTTGATCTTTAATTTTCTTATATATGAAAATATGAACTTCTAACGAATGAAGAAAAATAATTTTAACAATCTATTTTTATGCCATCATCTGTAAAAGTGACAATCCTCCATAATAAATCATATCTATAAAGATGGTTTCTTGAGTAAACTAAATAAATGACAGATTGCTTAGGTAAGCAAAATGAGGATTCATTTTACTAACAGTAGAGCTGATTTGTAAAAATGCAGTGAGCCAAGAGTACTAATAATATTTTAGAAAGCATTAAAAGGGAATAAATTACTTCTTTGGGGAAAAAGAAAAAACAAAACAAAAACACTGTTAACTATAGATTTACTCACAAAAGGTACTGGAAATACCTGTTGATTACCAAAAGATAAGTTTATTAAACTTACTACAGCAAGGGAAAACAAAACTTGTCAGAGTCTTAACAGTGTCTGAAAAGCAGGAAGTTAATATTGAGTATTTTATAGAGTTTGTCATCTGCGTTCAAATACCTATGATATGCCTTTCAGGATGAAAAGTAGGTGAGATCGGAGAAAATCTGACATAATAATTTTTAACTGGCAGTTACAGTGAAGTGAGAAAAGTTATAAGCCAATGGATTACCCAGTTAAACATGCTGCTGCCCCAATAGGAGGACTATTTGCCAAGATGAGCAAACTGTGTGCCCACTTTAATTGGTTTAACAGAATTTTTAGAAACCTGTAGGGCAGTTATTAATTGGTTAAAAATCTTATGTACTGGGTAAACATTTCATGGAATGAACAGTTAAATCTTATTGATAAAATTGGTCTTAGGTCTCAGTTCCAATAGTGAGTTGTTACTTGATATAGATCTCTTAATTTTTAGGATATTAGTTTCAAGGATGGGCAAGATTTCCTCTTCCAAATGATGCCATTTATTTTTATACAGATTTTAAAGTAAAATCTAGAAATCAGTCCTCCTGGTATAGAATTCTGGAAAATAATTGAAAGTGCTATAATATCCGTAAATTATTTTTTCCATTGGCGTTCTATTATTTAGGGAGGAGGTCACTTCCTTTCTCATTGCTTTCATGATTCAATTTGGAAGGACCTAAGTTGGGATAACATTCCTGACTTAAGACTATAGGAATGACTACCGGAGTCAACTTTCTTTAAAAATCATATTTTTATTCCTCCTGAATTAAAAAACTAAAGCTTTTGATAATAAAAAAAATTCTAAACATAACACTAAAGCAAGTCATCAAACCACAAGGAAAGAAAGCAAGCAAGAAAAGAACAGAAAGGAACTACAAAACAACAAAAAAACAATTAATAAAATGTCAACAAGTACATAACTGTCAATAATTACTTTAAATGAAAATGGATGAAATCTCCAATCAAAATATATAAATGGCAAAAACACTAACAAACAAGACCAATTTATATTCTGCCTAAAGGAGACACACTTCAGAGGTTAGAATACACACAGACTAAAAGTTAAGGGATGGGAAAAAAAAAGTTCCATGCAAAAGAAAGACAAAAAGGTGGAGTAGCTATACTTATGTTAGACAGAATAAACTTTAAACAAAGGCTGTAATAAAAGACAAAGGAAGGCATTACACATGATAAAGGGCTCAATCCAATAAGAAAATATAGCATTTGTAAATATTTATGCATCCACCAGGGAACACCTAAATACAAGGAGAAAATATTAACACACCTAAAGGGATAAGTTGATAGCAGTGCAATAATAGTAGGGAACTTTAATACCCCCCTTAAATTGATAAATAGATCATCCAGTCAGAAAATCAATAATGAAATATCAGCCTTATGACACATTAAAATGGATAAATTTAATAGATATATACAAAACATTCTATCTAAAAACAGCAGAATACACATTCTTCTCAAGTATACATGGAATATTTTCCAGGATTAACCCTATGTTAGGCCAAAGAACAAATCTCAATAAATTTAAGAAGACTGAAACCATATCAAACACATTTTCAGAACACAATCATATGAAAATAGAAGTCTTAATTACAAGAAGAAAACCAGAAAAATCACAAATATATGACAATTAAACAAAATGCTACTCAGCAACGAATGAGTCAACAACAACAATGACAAAAAAAAATTTAAATACATTGATACAAACAAAAATGGAAAACAGCATACTAAAATCTATAGAATGCAACAAAACCAGTTCTAAAAGGGAAGGTAACAGTGATACAAGTCTATCTCAAGAAACAAAAAAAAAAAAGAATCTTAAATAAAAAACCTAATTTTTACATGTAAAGGAACTAGGAAGAAAAAAGAAAATAAAAAGAAAAGAAGCCAATGACAGTAGAAGGAAAGAAATAACAAAGATCATAGTGGAAATAAATGAAATAAAGACTAAAAGACAATAGAAAGATAAATAAAACTAAGATCTGTTTCTTTGAAAAGGTGAAAAACAAATTTACAAAGCTTTAGCTAGACTCACTAAGAAAAAAAGAAGGTTCAAATAAATAACATTAGAAATGAAAGAGTAAAAGTTAAAACTGATATAAAAGTTAAAACTGATACCACAGAAATACAAAGGTTTATAAAAGATTACTATGAACTATTAAGAACCAAGAAGTTGGATACCTAGAAAAAATGGATAAGTTTCTAGAAACACACAACCTAAAACTGATCATGATGAAAGAGTAAATCTGAATACATGGCTTACAAGTAAAATGACTGAGTCAGGGTCAAAAATCTACCAACAAACGGCTTCACTGGTAAATTCTACCAAACAGTCAAACAAAATTTAATACCTATCTTTTTCAAATCCTTTCACAATTTAAAGAGACGGGAATAATTTCAAACTCATTTTAGAGTGCTGGCATAATCCTAATATCAAAACCAAATGAAGACATCAAAACAAACAAACAAAAAAAACAATCAAGTGGATTTTACTCCAGGGTACAAGTATGGTTCAACATCTGTAAATAAATCAATGTGATATACACAGTAAAAATTAAAATTAAAATTAAAAAAATAATAATAATGATAAAAATCGTTTGATTATTTCAGTAGGTGCAGATGATTCTTTCAATAGATGCAGATAAGCATTTGACAAAATTCAACATTCATTCATAATAAAAACTCTCAACAAAGCAGGTATGGAGGAAATATATTTATATATATATATAAATATAATTATACACACACACACACAGACATATATGTTTAAAATACCACCCCACATAACAAAGAATGAAATCTTGCCATTTAAAATGTGATTAGACCTTTAGGGAATTATACTAAGTGAAATAAGTCAGAGAAAGATGAATACCACATGATTTCACTTATATGTGGAATTAAAAAAAAAAAAGCAAGACAAAGCATAACTCTGATACAGAACACAAAACAATGGAGGGGGCTGGACGGGTAGAAAAAATAAGTGAAGGGGTCAAGAGGTACAAACTTCAAATTATAAAATAAACAATCTTGTACAGCATAGGACTATAGTCAGTACTTTTGCAGTGCATACTTCAGAGTTCCTAAGAGAGTAAATCTCAAGAGTTCTCATCACAAGGAAAAAAAAAAACAAAACAAAACTGTAACTTTGTGTGGTGATGGATAGTAACTGAACTTATTGTGGTGATCATTTTGCACTCTACACAAATATCGAATCATTATGTGTATACATGAAACTAATATAATGTTATATGAAAATTATACCTAATAAAGTAGTAAATTAAAAAATACATATATATTTAAAAATTACAAAATAAAAATAAAACAAAGCTTTTGGAACATAGCCAGTGAATTTGTCTTAACTAGATAGAAGTTTGATGTAGAAATAGATAAGAAGGTTAAAATTAAAACATTCCCTAAATTTGTTTTTTTCATTTTTTTTTAAATTAAAGTTTATTGGGGTGACAATTGTTAGTAAAGTTACATAGGTTACAGGTGTACAATTCTGTAACACATCATCTATATATCACATTGTGTGTTCACCTCCCAGAGTCAGTTCTCCTTCCACCAGTAGTTCCCTAAAATTTAATCCAACATTAAGTGATGTTTCATTGATTATAGATTTGTAATTCTTTTTTACAATAGATAACCTTTCATTTTTTTTCCTTTAAAAGCCTGATGTGAGCTCTCCACTTGTCAAAAAATATTATTGATTTATGTATTTTCAAGACTTTGTGTTTTAATTTCATTTCAGTATTTTCAGTTTATTTCACAAGATGAATTTTTGGGGGATGTTTTTTGCCTATGTACACATATGTCAAAAGACGATATATTTTTTCTGTTTCTCTCTCTCTCTGCGTATCTATGGAGTTTGATATAACCCTGAACCACATCTATCTATCTATCTATCTATCTATCTATCTATCTATCTATCTATCTATCTATCTATCAATGCATCTATCTAGCTATCATCTATAGACATATCACTATAGCGATATGTCTATAGATAGACAGAGCTAGAGCTAGAGATAAAGATATATGGCATTAAAATACGCAGACAAAAACTGGCTTTTGATATAATTTGTCTTAAAACTTTGAATATAGTTACTCAAACTTTCTCAAAAAAAAGAATAGTTGTAAGAATTTTCTGGGGATAACGTAGAAAAGATATTATCACTCTGTGTAGCTCAAAATGTATGTAGTATGCCTCCATTTAGAAAAAAATTTGAATTTCAGAACTTGAAAGGATGTGTTGAATGTAATTATTTTAAAAAGTTGATCATTTGAGATATTGATAATTATTGTATACATGGATTCAAGTGTGGAACACAAGCTTTTAGTTTTTGTTTTTTTAAAATTAAAAGTTAACTGATGAATTATACACATACTATATTTGCATCTATATGTACTATATATACGTATAGCAATTATTAACATAATTGCTTTCTGGCTGATTTAGCATTTAGGGCTTGTTTTTTGTTTTTATTTCTCATGAGGCGGTAATCTATATTTAAAAATATATTTACCACTTTTAAAAGATTTTATATTGCTCATGTTATATTCCAGGATGCTAAAATTAGCAGGATGGATGCCATCATTCCTATTTGACACATAATAAAATAGAGGCTCAAAGAGGTTGAATAGTATGATGGTGAAAAATCACATACATCCAGTATGTTCCAGACAGGAAACTCAAAACAGAGACTTTTGTGTGAAGCCATTGGTTTTTACGGTTTTCAATACACCCCTCTGCTTCTTACAGATACATGTTATTTAATATATATTTTACTTACTTTATTTTATTAGGCACCCAGGCCTTAATTCCACACAGAAATGCTTTTCCTTAGCATTTCAGAAGCAAGAATGACAGCACCAGAAGTGGAGGTTGAATATGTGCTAACTGAGGTCATAAACTGGAAATACATTTTTTATAACTTTACTATACTCATTTCATTCATTTAATCTTCTTTATTAAAAGCTGTGTAGGAAAAAAGACAACTGTGTTGATTGCTGACCTTGTTTCTCTATAATTCTTAATTCACTTTTAAGAATAGGTCTATTACACACCAGTGGATATTTATTAATATTTATAAAATTGTGAAAGTAAATATTTAAAATGTTACCTATGATATTGACTGTGTTGAAGTTATCTCTATTTTTTTAACAAAGGAAACATTATTCCAACAGCTGCAGGATATTATCTTTTTAATTTTAGTTGTTAAGTATGTATACTTTAAATCATTCAAAAAATTATGAATATAGTAATGATACTGAATCTCTGAATTTTATCATCATTAAGGCATTGAGATTACTCTTTTCAAGTAGAAGAATCACACATACATTGAGTTTTTTTCTTCTAAGACTTTCAAGATTCACCTCCCCCAAAAAAGTACAAAAATATGAAAATATATATAACATTCCCAAATCACATTTCCCTTGAAAAAAATGTGGTTACTGTGCACAGGTTTACAGTATAAATTCATCTCTATTTTATTGGAGTTTTCTTTTACTTGATGAACACATTTGTGGAGATTGGAGCACTTGTTGATATTGGTTTGTGTTTTTTATTCTTGTTTCCAAATGTGTTGTATGGTGACGTTTTTGTACCATAAATCAGAGCCCCATATTTGCTAACATATTCAATACTTATTTAAACAAAATCTTTCTTATAATTAGTTGTTGGTTTAAATTACAGTGATTTTTTTAACAAAATAACAAAGACAGGGAGGGTTTATCTAAATATTATGTCAAGTAGTTTAAAAAAACCTATTAAGATTCAAAAGTTGTCTTCAGTTTATTCCTTAGCTAATTGCAAAGCTCAGCCACAACTGCCTTGATGTTTATTACAAACCTTCTTATAAAATATCCAACATTACCTACTTTAGAATCCTACAATTGCTTGTAAATAGTAAAAATAGCAGAGTTGGAATCTTCACATGCCAAGGGCTACTGCACAGTAGATATAATAAGAGCTGGGTTTAGAGTCTAAAGACTTACAGATGTAAATCCTGAGGTAACCATTTACTAGCTGTGTGAATTTGGGACAAAATTCAGTCAATATGTTTCTCCAACTAAAAGAATGGGCACAATAAATATTTCTGATTTTTAGAGTTAAGTATGTAAAATATAAATTGAATATATAATTTATAGAGAATGATCTCAAACTGAATAATAGGAGTCCAATAAATAGTGCAATAAGTGATACTTCTTCAGGTCCACTATTTAGTCCACTATTTAAATGGCAGTGAATTTCTCTTATTTTTTTGGTGCTTGCAAGCTATAGCTATTTTTCCAAATACTATTTCAAGAATTTCCTATCAATTACCATACATTGTTTTACAAACTATAGTATCATTTAACTGATTTTTCTCAAAATCTCAGTGCGATTTTGAAACAAAAGCTTATTAACATTGTGATAGAGAGGGGGAAGGGGTTTTGTCTCACAGGTTTGTCTAAATCCGATTAAATATCTCAAAATATTTATGCAGCAACATTTTTCCTGCTTTAATGTTAATACTTATTTAAGCTGTATCTTCTTTTGCTGTATTTTATGCATGTTTTTTAAGACATTTTAAATCTTTAAGTGTCATTAATTAAGAAATCTCACTTTCCTTGACTGAAACTAAAACCTTTATCAACTGTAATTTAAGTCAGGAGAAAAACAACAACTCAGTATTACTTTTCAAATCACCCTAATGAATTTTCACTAATATTTAAGGGATGATGTGGTAGGCAGATTTCTAAGATGTCCCTTAAGAGTCCTGCTCCTGGTGTACACACCTTGTAATATCCCCTTATTTCAGTGTGAGCCAAACCTGAGAATATGATGGGATAGTCACTTCCCTGAATTGTTCAACTTATATGACAAAAGTGTTGAGTTATCTCCCACAAATATGCTGCCACAGACAAGCAAACTAGAGAGAGATTATCCTGACTCCTTGAAGAAGAAGAAGCTACTCTCCTGAGAGAGACTATAGACAGGGCCGCAAGACAAGAAGCTAAAAGCAAGCTGAGTGCAGACTCTGGCCAATAGCTGGCAAGAAAACAGAGACTTCAGTTATACCACCATGAGAAACTGAACTCTGCCTACAACGTGGAAGTGCAAGAGGGTCTGAGCCTTAGATAAGATCACAGCCCTGGACATAACTTTGATTTCAGCCTGTTGAGACCCTGAGAAGAGGACCCAGGTAACTCACATTTGGCTCCCGATCCACAGAAATCATGATACAATTTTGTTCTTTTAAGCCACAAAATGTGTGGTGATTTGCAGCAGTAGAAAACTAATACATACTAGATAAATTGTAATGTAGAAAGGTTTTGCACCTGTGTGTAAATATCTTTCAGAATGGTTTGGGAAGGTGTGTTAAGGGGTTATGAAACCTCTATAACTTCCTTGGGAAAAATTTTCCATAGGGTGAAAAAACAGACTATGATCTTAATCTAACTGAAAAACATTAATCTTAAGAAGAAAGGAGTAATTCTGAGTATAATGTGCTAATGTGCTGTCTACCAGGTGTATTTTTCTTTTGACTTATTCATCTTTACACTTAGAGTTTTGTCTTATACAGAAAACGGAATCACTATTGTAGGTGGCCATAGAAGCAAGAAAAATTAAAAAAGAAAATGCACACCCCCAAAATCATTGTGGTTTACCCAAATTATGAAACTTTGAGAGTAAATCACTATACACTGAAATCCTTCTTAATAAAAACAGGGGAGTGTGAGAATAGGTACCCCCAATTATTTCCCCTCCCATGGCAGACACATTACGACAGACTTCAGGATATTTATTATAGGTGTTTTAGAATTTTACATAAAGAGACCAAAGCAGGGGAAACCTCCACAATTTGATGATGAGGATGATGATGATGATGATGATTATGCCATTTAAGCAAGTAGAAAAATAATTTAAAATAGCTAAAATTAGCACTCTTAGATTACAGAATATTCTCAGGAATGACAGAAAAGCTTTGGGACATTTTTCACAAGCACTATAAAGTATGTATAACATCATCATAACAGGATCTAATTTAGAAAGCGAATGGAAACGTCACGGACTTATACGGCTGGTAGATTGCTAAAGGTCATCTAGCCCATATTTTTCTTCCTTTAAGAAAACTTATACCCAAATCTTCCCAGATGACTCTTATGTTTAAAAACACCCTGAGGGTCTATGATCTCACTATACATATATATAGTGAGATATACATACATATACATATGTGTGTGTGTATGTGTATATATATATATATATATATATGTATGTATGTATGTATACAGCCCTCCCTCTGTTAGAAATGTCTTCTTCATATCTACTTTATATCAACTATATCACCATACCTTTTAAATTTATTAATACCTTGACGTGAACCTAAACTGAAATAATCGTATGTTTCTGTTGAAGAACTATACTATGTTCTGATTCATATGAAGATCACATATAGATAGAATTCTATCTGCCATAAACCACGTCATATTTTTGGTTTCAGGATGGCGATAGGAGAAATGCAGTAGCTATGATGAAGACTAATTAGATGTTCACTAATCCTGATTCCTTTTGCTTAGGTTACAATTCTCAGCCTCTTCTGCACTTGGATAGGGACTATGTAATAAGATCCTGGATAATGAAATGTGTGCAGAAATGATAAAATTTGCTGCCAGGCCTACCCAAAAATGAATAAATAAATAAATAAATAAATAAATAAATAAATAAATAAATAAAAAGTCTGGGCTATCTTCCATGGTTTCATTCTCCCATTTACTTGGCTGAAAGGAAAAAATTCCAAAAGGGGTGAAACAACATCATAGAAGAAAGAAATCCAAATCCATAAGTTACAGATTGGAGGAATGTGTGAGGGAAGAATGCCTGATTTTCATTGATTTTTTATGTGAACAGGAAAAAATCCTTGCAGTAGGCCACTGAGATTTTGGAGTTCAATGTATTTACCTTATACTAATAGTATAAATTTTCATTGTTAAAAATTGATTTATACATTTGAAAGTTGATCATGATATACAGTTATTTCCAGATTCCTAGACTTTGGCATGTGTGAAATTGATTGAATCATTTCTTCATTCATTAAGTTAGTCGAGCAAATATTAATCAATGCAGGCATCATTAATCCAAGGCATTTTTGTTGACTCTCACATACAAAGTCTTCTGCTTTATAAAGCTCAGCTTCTGATTTTGAGTGTGGATAATAACTATTTATTCTTATTCTGTGTATTGCTTCTTTTTCTCCATTTGCCCCAGCCACAAATTTTACCATATTTCAAACAATATTATTTTAACAATTGAACACATGTGCATGGATTAAGTAACCAGAAAATCTTCCGAAGGTGGAAATAAGGTTTTGGGTACTCATCTCCCTCACTATACCTCTATAATGGCATCATCTGCCAAGGACTGCCTCACTGAGTTGCTGTATTAAAGTTCCTTTGCTCCCTAGGGAATGATGTTGCTTAATTAACTCACTAAATTCCAGAAATCAAAACATACTACTAAATTTATTTGTTTAATGGGTACACTACCATAGTAGTGAAAATATTCTCCTAAATCAGGTGGCTATTATAATTAATATCAAAAATAATATATTCACACAACAATGAGCCAAACAATCCAAAGATGAACAAAAAGTTATCAGACTTTCTAACCTCTTCTCCAACTGACAGGATTAAATAAATAAATAAATAATGCCTATCTATAGGCATTATATGTATGTATGTATGTATGTACATATCTATAGGTATGTATGTATGTATGTATGTATGTATGTATGTATGTATGAATCCTTCCACATAGCTCCCCAAGCTTACAAAAACTGCTTCAAACCCAATTACACATGAGGGTACTTTTATTCCTTCTTTCCTCACCACAGCAAATTCTCTGATGTCCCATTGTCCCCACATTCCATGGGTAAATTGCATTCATGGGACCGGCTGTAGTATTTAGTCCATCACACTGACATCTCATCTCAAGTACTCGGGTCGTTTTTTTCTTTTGGGCCTATGGGCTTGTGTTAGCAACATGGAAGTTTGTATAATCAAGACATGTTGGAAATCACTGGGTAGGAAAGGAGGGTGGATTCTCACACAATTAAAGAAAACAGTCCATTGATAAAAATACCTCTACGTTTTCCTCCTTCAATGGGATCTTATGAGGCATGCTTTGGAAAATTTCAGAGTATCTTCCATAGGACGAAGGCCCAGTTGTCCTTATTTAGGTATGACGGAATCATTAAGATCACTGACTTCTCTCCCTTCCCTGAGTCACTTCCCTTACCTCTTCATTTGTGTTTCCAAGGATCATCTCTCAAATAATCTACCTACATTAAATTTTTTGTCTCTGAGTTTCTTTTGAGGAAAATCCAAATTAAACCTCTGCTAAATGTAATCATACTGTATATATTATTCTAAGTGCAACTTTTTTCTTATATTAACAAGATGTTATAGATATATTTCTAGATTTACACATATATATTTACATAGTGTATATAAATCTCAATCTACAATTTGAAGTATGCATTAGATATCCTATATGTATATTATTTCTATATAAAGAATTACAATGCTTATAGTATATAAATGCTTTATATAAAGTAACATTTATTTTATATATGCATATATATGAGTATACATCGATGTATGCATATATATGTATAATTACATACTTTCTTATTTCCAAGTTAACATTCATTACTTTTGTAATCTCTCTAACAGACTTCATTCCTTTCTTATACTAAGCTCATGTCACATTTCAAGTTTCCTTGGTATTAGAGGACATCTAGCTTATCCTCAGTCACCAGTCTACACAGGTTAGCACCTATTATTCAACCTCTCTGAAAAGGGAGAATTTCAGTCTCACTTCTCGTAGCACAACAAAGTCTCATATACACATTAAATGTTTAACTTGGTATTATAATTTATTTAACCAGTCAAGCAAACCCATTGATGGACATTTAGGTTGATTTAGTTTTCATTTTTAAATATTTATTTTACAGCAATAAACATTTTGCACATACATCAATGTTAATTGATGGTGTCCATGCTTTTAGATACTTTGGTAGTCTCTCAAAAATTAAATGCTCATGACATATATTAAAATTGGTTACTTTAAGCCTGAAAGTCTGATGTATAAATGAAGGCTAGGTTATCTTTATGAATTTTCAAAGGATATTTTTTCCTCTCCATCATCTTTTGTGACATAGAATATTGTTACTTCTTTCTTCGCTGAGAGGCATCGAATTTGGGGGATACATTTTTCTACAGGTTTTCCTTGATTTTCTCCCCACCTTTCAAGGGTCCTTGCCTTTATCTCTTGTGTTCTTTCTAGTAATTAAAACAATTTCTGCTTTACCTAGGATCAGCATGCCCTGAGGGTATGTCCCAGTTTCAGAATTTGCTTCTTTTTAAGATTTATGATTCACTTTTGTTTTTGGCCTTTGAGAATTTTCCTTTCTCATACCAGATAAGCCATAGGTAAAATAATAATAATAATAATAATAATAATAATAATAATAATAATAATAATAATAAATATCACTTATCACTTTTTTAGACCTTATAGCTGAAGGGCTTTTAAGATATCAGAACTTCCTTGTTGTTAAAAAAGTGCCAAGTATTAAGTATATATTATTAAACATGGATTTTCATTTGGGACCTTGTTGGAGGGCTCTGCTTCTTAAAAGAATGTCAATCAATCTTAATCCCAGAGTTAAGAGAAGGAAATATACCTAATATAGATGGTACAGAAGCTGGGGAATAGAGAAGATATTGTAATAGTTTGAAGCTGATGAGTTTTGGCTGTATTTTCTCAAAGACTAATCCTCACTGGAAGTTAAGAAGACTGGGTTAAAAGTCTAAAACCCAGCGCCCAGAAAGGATAGTTTAATGGATTGAATAATACCCCGCCCAAACAATCATGCCCTGCCCAGAACCTCAGAATGTGACCTTACTTGGGAATAGGGTTTTAGCAAGGCACTCGGAATGAAAGGGTGAAGATGCGACCAGACTGGAATAGAGTGGGCTCTAAAGCCAATGAGTATATTTTAGCAAGAGACAGAAAAGGATGTGCAGACAAAGGAGAAAAGATGATGCCATCATTCTGAAGATGATGGCAGCGACTGCTATTCTGCCGCAAGTCAAGGAATGCCTGAGCCACCTAAAGCTGGGAGAGAAAAGGAAAGGTCCTTCCTAGAGGCTTTTAGGGAGCATGACCCTGCTAACACCTTCATTTGGTCTTCTGGCTTCCAGAACCATGAGCGAATATATTTCTTGTTTAATATTTCATGTTGTGATAATTTGTTATGGCAGGCCTGGTAATCTAATACAGAGGGTTTGCAGGAGCCTGCTATATTAGCAAGATCACTGTCTAACTGCCTACACATGAAAGCAAGATTCTTACTCTGTAGGAGAGAAAAGTTAACTAATATCAACTAAAAAACAGCAAAGTGCATCAGGGAGGAAGTAGGACTTTGCAGTCAGGTTTCCTTAATTGTCATCCTACCCTCACCAACTGCTACCTGCATGATCATTCTTTTCTGAACCTCAGTTTCCTAATCTCTAAAATGGGAAACTGTCCCTATGCCATAGGTGGTTGTGAAGATCAAATAAAATAATGCAATTAAAGCACCTGACACAACAATACCTGGTATATTTTAAAGACTTGGTAAGTATTACTTTTACAACTACTGTTAATACCAGGGCTGCTGCTATTAGTACAACCTCTGTTCCTTTTTCTACCCCTCTTCCTCATTCATTCATTCTGTTTATTGAAAGTTTGTAAGACGATTTGCACTGTATTAAATCCTGAGGATAGAAAAGTAGACATAAGAAAAAAATCAATTTCTGCCATTCCTAATTTTCTTTTTTTTTTTTTTTTGAGGGGAGTGGTTGACTGGGAGAGTGATGCAATACATATTAAAATTTTATTATTGGAAAAATAAAAATGATGTATTTCTTCACTTCTGCTGAAGAAACCTTAGTATGTAATTAGTCCCTTTCTAAAAAGAAACCTTCCTTCCTTTATTTTCATTTCAATGTATCATCAGTTTTCTGTTGAGCCCATTACATATGTATATAACTAGCAAAAATACATTCTCAGCAGAAAGAACAAGAACAAAGTATGGAACAGTGTACCTTTTATGAGCAACAAACAACAAAAAGGTCCATATGAAAAAGGTGAATTGATTGACAGGAGGACTAGTCGGAATTAAAGTCAAAGAAGGAAGACTTGTCACATTAAGAGGTGTCAAATTATAAAAGACTTTGTGAGCCAATGTAAGTAAAGAATTTGGCTTTTATTTTGCATGAGAAAAGAAGCCATTAAAAGATTTTTAGCATGTGAGTGGCATGATACGAATTAGTAACAGGATTATTTCAGCTTCTTTTTGAGAATAAATGGGGGTGCTTGGGAAATAATAAAACTGGTTTGGGAGGCTACTGAAATAATTCAGGAGATAAATAACAGTGATTGAACCAGAATGCTATTAGTAAAACTGGTTAAGAAGTAGTCAAATTTAAACTATATTTTGAAGGCAGAAGCAGCAGATATTTCTGTGAATATGTGGTTAGGTATGAAGTGTCAGGAATGACGTAAAACCATTTAATCTAAGAAAGTGAGAAATGTTAAGTTTTTTTCGTGTCTTTGTTTGTTTTCCTCTCCTCTGAGATGAAATTTAGGGTGAGGAGGAAGGACAGGAGCTTATTTCTCACGCAATGAGTTTGAGATACTATTAAACATCCAAGTGGTTACACTGAAAAAGCAGTTTGCCATACGAGTTTGGAGATATATAGACTTAAGCATATATTTGATAGTTATTGGTGAATAGATACAATGAAAATTAATGACACCAATTAAAGATAACAACGGTAAAGTGAAGAATGAAAATAGACTATTCAAAAGATTAACTTCGGGGCAAATCATATTTTTAGAAAGAGTACTGTTATTCAGAATATGTGCACTATCCTTTGGACATGCCGAGGCAGTCTTCAGAGAATCAGTATTTTCTAATGCATTTCATGCACTCTCACATTGAGGAAAATGCTCTTTTCCTCCACTTTTTGTAAATTCATTTTCAGATTGTTTGTATAATGAGACAGCCCTACCCTGATTATTTCACACTCAGCATGTTAAACTATGGTTAACTTCAAACGTACCTCATGTCAAAAGGAAACTATATCTGCAGTGCTATCATTGATTATCTATATAAACAGGTTTATAGGTTGGTGATTTCAAGACAATTCAGAGATATTTCTTATTTTGAGATTTTCTTTCTTTTGAAGCCTTTGAACACTTCTACTTCAGTATTTAAAACTTCATGTATTTCTTCATTTTGAATAGTTGTCAGGTTATGATGTTCCCAATCTGTTTTGCCATATAACTTTTTTTTTTTTTTGGTAAAGAATTCATTTGTTACACAGTTTTCATTTTTCTTGACTCTATTCTTTCATACTTTTTTTTTATCGATGTTCTTTTATGTTCAAAGTTGTTTTTGCAATACTGTTTTGAAACTAGTTTTTAAGCTTAATCCAAAATGCATCTGATAAAACATATAAAACACTACGGAATGCTGACAAAAATAAAGTATCATTAGAAAACCTAAGATCTAGTACTGAAGCGGGTCCCCGTTGGCACCCCCATAGTGGAGGCCGCTCCTTCTCCTGGCCTCGGCTTTCCTTTACCTGTAGTTTAACAACAGATCATCCCCCTGTGGCTTGAGCTCAAACCCCCTCTACACCCCCGTCCCATCTAGTTCCCTGTTTTAGAAAATTACCTTGCAACTTATGATTAATACCCTTAGGCTTGTTGATCACAATCTTAATGGTCTAGCATTCTTTCCAGGCTACTCATATCAGTGTTTCTGGGTTGATTATGCCACCATAGAATCTCGTGGCCACAGGGAAGGCTCCATGCAGACCCCCATAACCGTCACTTAGCCTCTGGAGGAATGCCCAGATTTTTCCTTAAAAACCCCAACCTGGTCTGAGAGTTTAAGGCAATTTTGGGACATGTTAACCTACTGTCTTCTCAGACTACTGGTGCTCTGATAATAAGATTACTCTATTAGGTTGGTGCAAAAGTAATTGCATTTTTTGCAATTATTTTTAACCTTGCAAACCGCAATTACTTTTGCACCAATCTAACATGCCAACTCCTGTGTGGATCTATTGGCTGAGCGTCGCAGGTAGTCTGAGCCCCTAGACTCCTTTGGCCTCTGGTTTCAGTACCAGCTGTTTGCTCTGCAATTTATAAAATGTGTTGTTAAACATACATCTAAACCCTCTGAGCCTCAGTTTCCTCATTTGAGAAAATTAAATGCAATGAAACTGCCAAATTTGTTTTTGTTGCCTTTTTGGTTTTTTTGTTTTTTTTTTTACTTTTAATAAAAGTGAAGTATCTAGTTACATAGTCCCAATCCAAGTGCAGAAGAGGCTAAGAATTGTAACCAAATCAAGAGGAATCAGGATTAGTGAACATCATAGCTACTGCGTTTCTCCTATTGCCATTCCAAAACCAAAAATATGGAGTTATTTACTGCAGATAGAATTCTATCTATATGTGATGTTAATATAAATCAGAACATAGCATAGTTCCTCAACATAAACATACGATTTAGTTCAGGTTCATGTCAAGGTATTAACATTTAAATAGGTATGTGGAATTTAGATAGGAAGAACACATAGCTCACAGAGGGGAGAACCGCATAAGAGTCATCTGGGAAGATTTGGGTATAAGTTTTCCTAAAGGAAGGAAAGTATGGGCTAGATGACCTTTAGCAATCTACCAGCTGTATATGTCTGTGACATTTCCATTGGCTTGCTAAATTAAATCTTATTAGGATGGTATTTTACATACTTTATAGTATTAGTGAAAAATGTCCAGAAGATTCTCTACCATTCCTGAAAATGTTCTGTAACCAAAGAGTGCTAATTTTAGCTGTTTGAAATTATTTGTCTAACTGCTTAAATAACCATCATCATCATCATCTAATAACTGTGGAAGGCTACCCCTGCTTTGGTCTCTTTATATAAAATTCTAAAACACTTTTAATAAATATCTTGAAGTCTATGGTAAAAAACTCTACCACTGAAGGCAGAAGTGATTGGGGGAACTAGCTCTCACAACATCCTCTTTTTATTAAAATTAAGAAAAATTTCAATGTATAGTGATCTACTCTCAAAAATTCAGAATTTAAATAAATCACAATAATTCGTGGGTGTGTGCATTTTTTGGTTATTGTTTTTTTTTTTTTGGTTGCATTTATGGTCACCTACTCTAGGGTTTCCTATTTTCTGTATGACTCAACTCTAAGTTTAAGGACAAATGAGTCAAAAGAAAAATCCTCCTGGTAGACATTTTCTACTCAGAATTACTCATCCCATCTTATTTTTCTTTTATTTTTTTTTATTTTTGGTTAGGTCAAGATCTTAGAATCTGTTTCTTTACCTCTTGGGAAAAGCAAACTCCACTCAGCAACATATACGAGTACCAGTTGCTCTACATCCTTGCTATCATTCGGAATTTTCCACCTTTTCATTTTAGCCATTTTGTTGCATTTGTAGTTTATCAAATGTGGTTTTAATTTGCATTTTACTGGATGAATGAAATTGTGCATCTTTTCAAGATATTTATTGGCTATTTGGATACCCTTTTTATGATACATGTATTCAAATATTTTGTTCATTACCAAAATGTGTGTCCTGTTTTTTATTTAATGATTTTCACGAAGAAATGTATTTTTAAACACATTTGCTTGCAGTGTTGTGAGTTATCATCTATAAGATGTAAGGTGAAGATTAGTAGAAAATTCTAAAACAAAGATACAAGATGGGTGATCGAAACATAAAAGTGGCAAATTACGCCATGGAAATAGATATGATAACATAAATGTAATATGGAGACTAAGATAGATAGATAGATAGATAGATAGATAGATAGATAGATAGATAGATAAATCCCAAAGAAACAACTGGGACCAGAGAAAGGAAAATAGAAAAACAGCCTACTATTTTAACTAAGAATTGCCAGGTAAGGAAGATAAAGAGAACTGAGCCAGCTGCATTACTAGTCTTGACACTGCTATTGGAGTGACTAAGCTGAAGATCCACAAAAGCCTTCTTATTCAAATAAGGCTGACCCACCGCTCACTTCTACATAGCCTTCTACATAGAAAACTTTCAGGGGAGTACAGTGAACAATTTATACCCTTGGTATACCTTTCTTTATCTCTGCTGCTTCACTACTCACAATTTCCATTAGGCATGGATGACATTAATCTCTGTCAACCCTACTCTGTTTACAAGGTCACCATAGGAACAACAAAACTACAGGGTAATCTTCCATCAGCTGAACTCCTACCCACAAAAGGCTCAAGCTTTGGATTTCTCATGTGGACAAAAAAGGGACTGTAATAAACCTAACAGAAAGTAACTTCATGAGTGTGATCTGATCATAAATTCCTAACTGGGCAGCTCATGACTAGTAGGGTAGTCATGCCCCAGAACTATAAAAGGTTTATTTTTGCCTTAAGCAAGCCCTGTCCATTGTTCTTGTGCATCTAGGTTAACACACCTTTGAAATGCCAGAAGTAATCCTCTTCCAAGGCCAGTGGAGGCCTTCAAGGGAGCACATATCTTGTGAACAATCCTGTAATCTAATCATAGAGATTCCCACGCCTTGCTTTCTCCAGCTTTCATGTGCGATTCTTTACATTCCCTCCTTAATGTCAAATGCATAAAAGAAATTGACAAACTGTCGTTCTCTGGAGCATTTGAGATAATGCTTCCCAGCATCTCATCAGTTTGGCTCAAATAAACTCTCATAAATGTTCTCTGTATTTAGACATTTCTTAGTGAGGGCGACACTCTTCATTTTCTTTGAAGATCTCCTTAAAGTCTATATCGTATTCTGCATATTATTCTAACTATACTCAGGCATATCTCTAACCATTTTTTTCTGAACAACTTTACTCATGAAAGTGTTAGTAAGATAACTCTTGGTACTTCACCACACAAGACTTCTTTTCCCACTAAAAAAATTGTAGATTGAGAGAGATAATTTAAGTATTTTTCATATTGCTTCTTCTATATATCAGCCGTAGTGATTGTATTAATGTGTAATTTATATCATTCATCTTGTGCTGAAATCCCTCTTATGGCTTCCTTTATCATTCCAAGTAAAACCACAAAATCTTACCATCTTCTTCGATATGTTCATGATCTGTCCCTTCCCTGTCCTGTCTTCTCTGATTTCATTTCCTACTATAATAATTTCCTTGCTCATCTCGTTTTTAGTCACACTGCCCTCCTTGATTTCCTTAAATGTCCAGTAGACCCCCGAGGCCTTTGTGGAACACTAAACCTGATGCCTTGAATTCACTTTCCCTAGGAATCTATAAACTTCATTTATGTTCTTATTAGGTTCTTACTAGGTTTTTTGTCAAATGTCGCCTTATCAGATAAATCTGTATTGATTAAGCCATCTGAAATATCATCCCATTTCACTATCTCTTCACATTGCTTTACTTGTCTTCACTCTAAAAATTTTAAAAGGGGCCAGAGTTGGGTGAGTCAATGCCAGGATATCAGAGCAGGCATGTTAACACAGGGGGATTGTAATGGTGGTGCTAAATCGTCTATTTTGAGATTTGGATCTCTGATAAAATTTGATTTAACAAGTGTAATTTAGCTTGGGACTTTTTGGAAGGTTTTCTTTCTTTGCGTCTTACTGATTCTGTGTCCTATACATTTACTATGCATACCAATTTCAATGTTTCTATTTACTTAGGCCCAGGGCGGTCCCTGTGACATGGGAGAGGTTTTGCATCTATATGGGATCCACTCCTGGCTCCAACTTAAATCCACATAATATATACAAAGGTTGTGATAACCAGCTTTACCACACCTTCCCCCACCACAAGAGACAAAGCTGAACTCAATCTAAAATTCCACTGCAAACCTAAGAAGCAACTTACATCCAGGTCAGAAAATATAAAACCTGAGACCACACACAGACTCAACACAGTAGTTTGCAGTAGTTTCCAGTAGACTCTGCCCAGCTGGCCCTTCTCTTACTTTAATAAATCTTCCTTCTATATTTCTATCTGATTTCTGAATTCTTTCACAGCCCGCGAGCAAGCAGACACAACAAGGAATTTATTGAGCTCACCTAGGTAAGATACAAGGATCTGAGCTGAGGCAAAGAGGGGCCTGTAGGAGATGAGGGTTTAGATATAGGTAAAACTTTGAGCTGGAATTACAAAGAACAGACTACAGATGTAACATGAAGACCAAAGATTGGGGTAGGACACCAGGATAATCATGGCGATTTAATATGATTGTGTTTCTGAGAATGCATCAAAGTTGGTTTTAACAAGAGCAAATGAGAACATGCAAAAAGCAAGTTTAAGATAATGGAGGAATGTAAAGTTTGTAATACAAATTGGAAACAGAAGGCTTTTTTCTTTCTTTCTATTGACCCGCTAAACTATTTCATATCACTAAATTAAATTATTTTCTTCCAGAGAACTTAGAAATGTCCAGGGAAAAGGGAAGAAGAATCTCATAAATTAAACTATCTTTGACTTCAAGCATCTCTGTGTATCCTTAAATAAAACAGCTTAAAAATTAAGTCAACAAAAATAACAAAAAAACTACAAATTTGTGATCTAAAAACAAATGAAATATGTTTTTACCCATGGCATAGAAAAATCATCTTAATCACTCATTGAGGCAGATTAGTTATTATGACATCAGGCAGTTAGAGACACCTTGGTAGACTGAGCAAAAGCAGAACAAAAAAGAACACAGGGCAACCGTACCAGGACAAAAATATCATCAATCATACTCTAGGACAAATGGGTTTGTTTCAATGGTCTCCCCCCAAGCTGAGCAGTAGATCAAGTCTGGGAAACATTGTATCCATAGGCACCCACATCCCAACATCCCCCTTCCAGATAGAAATAAAGGTATATAAATACAAGCTTTTGCCTTAGCTAGCGGGCATCTCAGTTTCAGATACTCCCTTCCACTTTCGAGTTATAACTCTTTGCTTACTATAATAAACTATTTTCCTGTGCAACTTTTTGCCTCTCTCTGGTCCGTGTATCCATTCGTCAGCTCCACGAGACTACGAACCCCGGCATTCACTAAGCAACATCCTACATCACCATGAGGATGTTCAAACATGAGTAAAATGTACTGCTTAAGTTGATAAGACTGTCATGGAACTAAAATTCAGTTTGGCCTGGGGAAGTTGCAGTTCATAAACTCAGAATGTAAACTTTGACTAGAACTTCAGAAAAGCCAAAAAGAACTTGAATTTACTTATGTGTCTAAATAATATGGTATCCAGTATTACTTACATACAAGGTAAGAGAGAATGATGTTAATGGAAAACTAGTGAAATCTGAATGAAGTCTCTAGTTTAGTTAATAGTATTATACTAATGTTAATTTTTTAGTATTGGCAATGTACCATGAAATGTAAGATGTTCACATTGAAAAAAACAGGTTGTAATGTATATAGGAATTTCTGTAATAGTTTACAATGTTTTGCAAATATATGTCAAAATAAAAAATTACAAGACTGATGTGTGAAATATTTTCCCATTTTTAAATTTACAGTAATGTCATTTTTATAAGATATACATTTAGAATATAGCTTCAATTGTATCGTAATATAACACTTAAAAATGTGATCCAGATTTTAGTGTTAATACTATGACCCATGCAAATCAAAGAAGCTAACAAAACTAATTTATGACAAATGTCCTTTTGAGACAGGTTAGTTAGCATGTTGTTAGGCAGACAGGAAGGTCCCTGGTGGAATAAACAAAAGGCAGCCATATCCTGAAACTCCAAGTTCTGGAATGTCTCCTTCACTCCAGGACAACGATATAAGAATGGGTCTTGAAGTTAATAAATTTTGTCATAAATCACTTTTGACCAGACAATTGGAGCAGATCTGATAGATAGGAATGGGTTCATTAATCCCTTTAGGGTGGGCAAACAGGACAAATCTGATAGACAAATTCCATTAGAAGGCACCAGCTCCCTTCTCCAAGCAGACAAGGGAAAATATAAAAGTAAGAGCTTTTGCCTCCATCACTGGACAACCTGGTTGGGACCGCCTCTCTTTCCAAGAACTATGACTCTTCACTTTTAATAAACTATCCTCTTTTACAACTCCTTGCCTCTCCTTGGTACATGCTTCGATTCTTCGGTTTCACGAGACACGATCCTGGCACTCACAAAGAAAATATTCTACATCACTTTGGAGGAACTTTTGTGTTGTTTTTCTTTTTCTTTTCCCCCTGGTTTCAACAGTAGTTACTAGTGAGCAACTAGGGTGTAGCATATGCACAATAAAGCCTCTAAAAACCAAGACATGAGCCTTCTAAAACTTTTTTAGCCCATGATGACTTGTCATGACAGGTTAACTAACCAGCTGTAAGCATAAAAACTAGCCACATACAATCTTTAAATTTCCATGTCTCTCTTGAGTCCTTAGCTCCCACCCTTCAGACAGAAGGTTTATACAGAAATTATAGCCTGAGCCTCAAAAGATTGTTTTATAAATGATATTTTATTAGCTCCCCTCCCCATATCAGATAAATCCCAGTGGTAATCCTATAGTAGTTTTGTATCTCCATATTTCTTTTTACAATCACTTGCAGAAATATTAGAGGTGTTTTGTGCAGAGGCCTTTAGATAATTGGAAGGTTAGCCTTTTCTTTTTCTATAGTACTTAAAAACAAGTGCTGGTACTATTAACTGATCTGTCTGGTCCCACACCATGGCTTGCTCACATGATTGCATTGAGAAATAATCAGCTTGAGAATGTCCTGTTCCAAAATTAGTTTTGAATAAAAATAGTTGTTCCTAGAAGATATTATTTTAAGGTAACTGTGGATAGCTAAATATTCTATCATTTTATACATTCTTTCAGAAATAAAGAATTGAATACATGTTTATTATACTTTGAAAGGCTTCTTTCATCAATGGCATAGCACTGACTCCGGGAATCATTCATGAGGATCCGATGAAAAAGACATCAAGAAAAAGAGTTCAATGTACTCAGCTGTGAAGTAACTCAATTTTGGGATATATAGTATATAATCATAAATATCATTACACAAATTTATTCTCCAGAACAAAAACATACAGTTAAAAATAGAGTCCATTATTGGTCTTCTCAAAATGAAATAATTTTTTGTTTGTTTAGTTAAAAATTTCTATATTAACTTTATTGGACTCATAGCCATTTTTAGAATATCTTAGAATTCCTAATTATTCAATATTTGAGAAGCAATGCAGACATTAACTTTACTTAACCTGAATGAACTGGCTTACTATGCTATGTCTACAGAGAACTGTAAGATTAAAACTTAACTAAATGTCAGCATAATCTGATCACCATAATCTGATAAACCATAAATTAATGAGGGTTGAATCATAAACTAAGATTGTTGCCAACATATCAAGATAATTGAAAAAGACATTGTTATTCAAGAATTTTATAAAAATCATGGAAAGTCTGAGTTTATAACAAAGTAGCTTTATATAAAATAGAGAGTAATCATAAAAATTAGAAATAGAGCTAATAGCTAATAGCAAAATAGTAATTAGCTGATAGCTAATTAGCTAATAGCAAAAGAACTAATGGCTATGGGTAGACACAAGTTGAATACGGTGTAATGTGCTGATACCTGTATATTTATATATTATGGCATTATTTACCATTCTGTACAATGATTTTTTGCTTGTCACTTTAAGATTTTATAACTCAGCTTTGCTCAGTAATCCTCTTAATCCTCTTATTTTCTGCTTTCATACTTGTCATATGTCTTCTTTTCTTCACTGATAATTTTTTTGGAAAAAAAAATCATTGTATAATTCATCCTTGTCATTCTTATTTCTGTTCTTAAACTTACTTCAGAGTGGACACAGTTTTTGGCCTACAGAAGATTCTCCTTAGTATGGAATGGACTAAGATATGCATAAACAATCATGTGTCAGCACCAAGAACAAGGAAGTCCCTGGCAACGATGACAAAGCTTTGAAAGGAAGACGGTGTTCTTTCAAAAATGCCCCACTCCTGGGGGTGGCCAGTTAGCTCAGTTGGTTAGAGCACGGTGCTCTTAACAAGTTGCCAGTTCGATCCCCACATGGGCCACTGTGAGCTGCACCCTCCACAACTAGATTGAAACAACTACTCAACTTGGAGCTGATGGGTCTTGGAAAAACACACTTAAAATAAATAAGTTTTTTTTTTTTTTAAATGTCATACTCTTAATACCTAATAATTAAGTCTGTGCAATAAAGAAACAGGATAACCTGGGGAAGTAGTGAAACTAATTACAAAATTCCCTAAATAATTGCCAGAAAATTCCTTGCCACGCCTCTGAGTGTATATGTGTGTGTGTATTGTCAACCCTCAATGCAGGGTTCAAGTAGATAAAAATTAAAGTTTCTTATGGTCCTGACATTCTACCTACTTCAGCTAATTTCCCTTGATAACTTTTGCCAATGAAAATGTTTGACATTCGCATTTTTACTTTGTTCTAAACAAAATTTACCATTCTTGAAGCTGTGTTGTATTTATTGCAAAATATTGTTTACTCCTTTATTATACTATATTTCCCTTTTCAATTAAATATTTGAGCAAAACTGAAGCTCTATAATTCCTGTATATTAGATAGACTTCTTAACCTTAATGAAAACTCACTATTGCATAAAAAATGCATTATATTTAATATCACTGTTAATTGCTATAAATTATATCAGATATAATTAATTCCATTCAAAGGCTTGATGCTATATGTGAAAATCACAACAATATGCACAGTAAATCTGAAAGTTAATGACAATGATGACCAATCAATAAAATGTTAAATCATGCTTCTTAAGACAGAACATGGACTCTGCACCCAAATTTTCTCATTTAGAAAATGGAAAGAGGTGCTATCTATCGCATATGTTGTGATGGTTAAATTATAGTAGGCAACATATTGAAAACAACACCTAACACATAATAAATAAACTACTAGTAGTTAATTTCAGCATACTTTTAATTATACTCCAAGGAAGGCACTTGAGAATAACAAAACAAACAAACAAGCAAACAAAGTTTAGTGAGTAGAATGGGATAGAGAGACATAAAAGGAACTCTTCGAATAGAGTAACTTTTAAGGCTCTGGCAAAGTTTACTAACTCTTGTTTTCTTTTCTTTTCTGTCCACCTCAACTCTACAATACCAGCAGTATGTTCCTTTTAGAATTTAGACATAAGTTCTACACACATATACCTAAACATTCTGTATGGCATCGATTATCTCCCACAAAATCATGAACCATTTTTATCCTTGCCATTAATACTTTCCATCTGGGTGACTAAAGCATAACTTATCATGCCACTATCCACTATAACCACATGGTTCTCTTTTTTCTGGCTCAACAACATTTGTACATAAAAAGCAATCACATTAGTATCATCTTTCATGATAATAGAAAGTGAATGTAAATTAGAGAGTCTTGTCTCCAGGATATGCACTGCAAAGTTAGAGTGAGAACCTCGTGGAATTTAAATTACCAGAAAATTTTATTTACCTATATAAAAAAGAATCTCTCCATTAAACTTCAGAATAACCACTATGGCACTACTGAAAAATTATTCAAGCATATGTAGTGCACTTGATAGTTTTGCTTTATATCTGGTTGATCCGTTGTGGGAAGTAGTTTCTATCTTCTCTACTTAATGGTGCCTGGACCAGTGCAAAAATCACTTTTGCCCTGAAAATCTGGGCCCTGAAAATTGGAGTAATCTCTTGTAGAATTACTCAGTAGTCATTTCATCCTGTTGAACTGGTAGCAATTTGTTCATTCTACTGTTATGCCACTGGTAATACTGTATCATAATTATTTGTTTATGTTTCTACCTCCCAACTAGAATATAAGTCCCTCAAAGTTGGGTGGGTTTGTCTCTCAGGACATGGCATAGAATCCGATGCATAGTAGACATTCAAATATGGAAGTAGAATTTTACAACCTTTATCGATTATTTAAAATTATAGTTCTCTATTTAATATTTTAAGCTTCAAGCATGTTTTTTCACAAGTGTAGCTAAAAAAAAAAAAAAAAACAGAATCCCTGTGTACACCTTCTTTTAATAGTGACTCTTTTTGAAAGAAATTATGGATGACTAGGATGGAGGACGAGGTTGTTAATGTTAATGCAAAATAAATTTAAATTCTAAAAAAATAATGATCTCAGGGAAAAATTAAGATTAAAAACTAAAACGTTCACAAGAATTCTATTCTTATCCAGTATAGGGGAATTGTGTGTACGTTTATAAACTACAACCATCATTTTATATTTTTTGCTACCATTAAATGTAAATTTTATATTGTATCTGTCATAAAGAATTATTTCAAGACTTCAGAAATCATGGCTATTGCCTATGTAATAAAACCTTTAGCGCTTATTATACTAAATATTTAAATCGGTTGTCCTGAATAATCAATTATAATGAAATTGTCATCCATTTACTTTGAAGACAGACATACTGTGTCTTTTTTTCTTTGTAATCCAGAACTGTTTTCGAACTTAAGAAAAATGAGCTGGTGACTTCAATAGAATATTTTCCCTAAAAATATGTGCATGAGTAATTTTTTAAAAAATCGTGTCACGATATATGTATTAATGAAGAAAATGTTTATATGTAGAATAAATAGTTTTATTTAAAATTTAAACACTGGAAAAAATACTGAATTACACAATTTAGGATGAATATAAAACAGTTGAAGGAACAGAATATTCTAGTTATTTTCTCCTGTGACTATGTATTAATATTATTGTTTTCCTTATAATTAATACCTTTTTATTTTCACATACTTAGATATTCTCTATTCTCTATCTACCTATCCATCTATCCATCGATCCCTCTATTGCTCTTTCTGTATGCTTCAGTATTATCTGAAGTCTGGAAAGTTTGAATAGTAACTCCTCATTTTTAAACTTTCACTATGGATTAAAGTAATTTCACTATGAATTAAAGCAAAATTACTTTATTCAAACTAGTCTTATCTATCCATGACATGATATTAACTATTAAATAAAAGGATCTTTTACTTTAATTTTCCTTTTAAATTAGAATTGACAGTAGACACACACACACACACACACACACACACATATATGGGCTGTTTAATACATATAAATAAATAAATACAGAGAAAATTATTATAGTTGATATTTATTTTTCAAGGAAAGAAGTTATACATTGTATTTATTTACATCTGAAAAACACACTTAGGGTTTTCTGGATCTGCTTATCAGGATCTTGATGTCTCTTCTCCATCCTAACCATAAATAAAAGCTAGAGTGAAAACAAACAAACAAACAAAAAAACAATCCTTTTGTATCCATAAGAGAAGGAAAAACACAAAGCAGATACTGTCTCCAAGATTGGTGAGGCAGGTAGTGCAGCCTACAGGAACAGAGACTTATGAGCAGAAACCTTCTGGGAACCAGTGCTAGGGTAAGAAGATCTGAACTGTAACTGTTGAATTGCTGGACGGTCTATGGGGAAAAGTCTGAGAGTTAAATATTCCAGACAGAGCCACTCATGGGAGATCCCCCACAATAATGTGAAATTTCCCTCTAGGAGTTTCAATAGATTCTCACAGTAAACCTCAGAGAAAATGACCCTGGTGCTTCCAACGGAGGGAGAAAAAAGGAACCATTTTTAAATACTTCAGAGCACCCTGTTCTTCTAAAGAAGCCCTGCTCTTATGGGAAATTTGTTAATAACAGCCTACTCTGCTGGGATATCAAAGACAACCAATGTGGGAGAAGAGAAATACCCAACTCCAGGCCACTGTAATCATTTTGTCCAACTAAAGAAGGGATACAATCATTAAGTGTCTCTGGGAAGTTCATACTCCAGAGGCATAGATCACCAAAGACTGAGCCCTAATTATAGGATTAGAGAATGACTCCTCTCCCCCAACATCTCACTGCCATATTACTAAAGATCTGTTTACAGCAATTCCTTTTACCCAATACATCATGTCTAGCTATAAAGACAAATAAATAAATAAATAAATAAATAAATAAATAAATAAATAAATCACAATTTTAAGAGACAGAGCAAGCATCAGAACCAGACAAGGCAGGAATGTTGGAATTATCAGACCAGGTTTTAAAACATTATATGTATATGTATGTATATATAATATATATATATATATATATATATATATATATATATACACACACACACACACATATATATGTATATATATATATACACACACACATATATATGTGCATATATATATATATATATATATGAATGATTATGATGCTAAGGGCTAAGGGTTCTAATAATAATATAGATAACACACAAGATCAGATGGACAATGCTAAGTACAGGGATGGAAATCCTAAGAAAAAAACCAAAATACTAAAAATGAGAAACTTGTCACAGAAATAACAGATGCCTTTGATGGGTTTATTAGACTAGACATAGCTGAGGAAAGAATCTCTGAGCTAGATGGTATATCAGTAGAATCCTCAAAAATCAAAAAGCAAAGAGAATAAGAATTGAAAAAGAGAATATTCAAAAATCGTGGGATAACTATTAATGGTATAAAGTATGCTTAATGAGAATACCAGAAGGTTAACAAAGAGAGAAAGAAACTGAAGCAATATTTGTAACAATAAGAACTAAGAATTGACCCAAATTAATATCACACATCAAACTACAGATCCAGGAAACTCAGAGAACACAAAGCAAGAAGAAATACAAAAGCTAAACTAACAAACAAAAACCCTATTTCTAGGCATGCCATTTTTAAACTATAGGATATCAAAGATAAAGAAAAAAATCCTTAAAAAAAGCTGGGGGTAGCAGGGTGGGAAACACTACCTATAGAGAAATAAAGATAAGACTTACATCAGACTTTCCAGAATCCATGCAAACAAGAATACCGCAGAGTGAAATATTTAAAGTATGAAGAGAAAAACAAGACAAAACAAAATAAAACAAACAAAATAACCTAAAATCATGTGCCCTGCAAAATTATCCTTCAATAAGGAAGAAGAAATAAAGATTTTCTTAGACTAATGAAAATAGAGGAAATTTATTGCCAGTAGACCTACCTTGCAAAACATGATAAAATAAATTATTTACAGAGAAGAAAAATAATGTAGGCCAGAAACTCAGTTCTATGTAAAGTAAGAAGAAACAAAAAAAGGAAGAAATGAAGGTAAAATAAAACCTTTTAGTCTTTTATTATTAATTGATCTAACATAATAATAAAAGTTTTATATTTAAATTATTGTATTCAGCAATGTATTCAATTATGTATGTTTATGAATAAAAAAACCTCAGAGAAATTTATAATGTTGAACAATATGTTAGAAAAAAGATACTTAAAATTGATCATTTAAGCTTCTATCATAAGAAACAAGAAATAGTAAAGTGAATTAAATCCCAGGTGAGCAGAAGAAAAGAAATACTAGGAATTAAATCAAAATAATTGAAATAAGAAATCACAAGAGAATATTAATATCATAGCTGGTTCTACAAAAAAATTTAAAAAAGAGAAAGAGAAGACAAAATTCTCTAAAATCAGAAGTGAAAGAGAAGACATCACTACAGATCTAGAATTGAAAGGACAATAAAGAAATACTATGAATAACTCTATGCCCACAGATTGGATAATCTAGATGAAATGGACTAATACCTTGAATGGTGTAACTTGCTAAAATTCACACAAGAAGAAATAGATAATCTGATTAGGCCTACAATTATTAAATAAATTTAATCAATGATTAATACCCTTCCAAAACAGAAAGCACCAGGGAAAGATAAATTCTCTGGTGAATTCTATTCAAACATTTAACAAAGAAATTACACCAATTCTCTACAATCTCTCTCAGTGAAAAGAAACAGAAGGAACAGTTTCTAACTCATTTCATGAGGCCTGAATCATCCTAAACCAAAGGCAGACAAAAGCATTGCTAGAAAAGAAAATTACAAACCAATATCTCCCATGAACATGGATGCAAAAATCGCAACAAAATACTAGTAAATATATGCGGAGGCTTCTACAAAGGCTCTCTCATTCGTGGGTTTCTACACAGTTCAGCATTCTCCAGGTGCCTCCAGACTGTAGCCAAGTGTGGGCGAAGGCAGTCATAAGTAAGCTTGTGGCAGTTCCACAGCCTGCACCATGGTCTATCTGCCTGTTACCTGATGCACAAATAGGTGAGACTCATTTCAGGTCCGTGAGCATATGGTGCGGGATCCCATGACTCCTACAGAGTTATTTCTGTTTCTGGATGGACGCCACATTTTAGTTGTTACAGACGGGACAAAAGAAGGGGTGTCTTATACTGCCATCATGCTTACTTCACTCTGCACTCTCATTTTTTAAGCTTTGTTTTGAATTGACAACGTTTAAATTGACATACTCCAAAAGGAAAAGAAAAATGATCGTTCTCATTAATTTAGTTTAGATAAGAATAAAATTAGAACATAAAGAGACGTCATCAAAGCAATTCAAAGCATATGTAGTGAAAAAAACATAAACAATATGTTGAAGAAAGATTGTTTTGTCCTAAATATTATAGATGCAAAGCACAGGGGGAAAGATACAAAATTTAGGTAATTATCAAACTTTCTCTAAATTCCAGACATACTAGATTTTCATGTGTTCTATACAACATTAAATGTAGATATAATCTTCACAATCAAGTTCATGAATTTAATCACCTAAGACATTATAGCTTAGATTGGATGTACAAGAAATAGGTAGGAATGCCTGCTTTATCTTGCTTTAAAGTCAATTCTACTATATCATGAAAATGTGTTACAGTGTAGTTTTAACCTGATATAAACTGCTAACTTCATCAGATAATTATAATGAGTATTTTATCTCTAGCACTAAGAATTTATAAAGTGTTTTTTAAAACAATTGGCCCTTACAACAATGAGGAAATCCTTAGGAGAGTGAGGTAATCACAGGATAAATAACTTGACCAAAGTCATATGCTTGAATGGCATATATTAAAATAAAATATATTATGTTCAGGTACTAATTACCAACACTTTTGGAAGACTAATTCTTTAAGGTAAATTTAATGCATATGGATATTGTGAATTAAACTATTTCCCCAAACCCATAAATGGTTAACACACCTTTTTCATCTGCTAAAATCTAATGTTTGTAACTACTACTTAATTGCTTAAATGTGTGTTAAAACCATGTATTCCAGCAATTGACCTTAAAATTTGCCTTCCGAATTACTTTACAAAGACTCTTATTTCTAACACAGTATCTAATTAGGCAATAGAATTTAAAATGGTGGGGGAGGGGAATGGTGGGTCTATATCCCTGTTGCCTGATCTCCTTAGCAGATTTCCTTGTAACTTTCAAAACCCAGATAGGATATACTTATATAAATTTAATTCTTTGCTCCAGAATACATTGAGTGTCTTCCTCATAGCATGGTTTAGATTCTGTCTTGTGTTATGAAGCATAAAATAGACTCATAGTACATAAGGCAAACAATTGTTAAATAGAGATTCAAAAGAATCTACAAGCAAAATTTTAATAGAAAATTACTAATTAAATGAGATTAGAAGTATTTAAGAGCTAATGATTAATAGTATAAAATATTATTTATTAGTAAAAATAATAAATAAATAAATAAATAACAGAATCCTTCCAGAAAATATGCTGAAGAAGCTTATACTTGTAATGATGCTTTTTAAAATCGACCAAAGATTCAACAGAATAAATTTTATACATTACTGTTTGTGTTAAGATGATTTTACTTTAAGGACTGTACTAAGAAAATTACGGCTAGCAAACAGTACCTACAGCATTTGTCAACCATTCAAAGGCATAATGAGCACAATGAGAAATTAGGGGAGGGGCATTTCATCCCTCTTTACATAAGATATAAAAATGACTTTCAATTTAGTTTTAAAGACAGCAACACTCATTTAGACTTTCATGTCTTAAGGGCATGTAATAATAGAACACATGAATTGAACAGAACTCTATACTATTTTTATTTGGGAATAAAGTGAAGGAAGAAATATATCCTGTCAGATAGGTAATAAATGTCACCTAGAGGCTATAGTATTTTGTTAAGTAATCTAACTTTTTAATTGACCATTTTTCTCCAAATCTTTTTATCAACTAATTAACCCAAGATATATTTTGAGAAATACTGGAAAAAATAAAACACTTGCATTTGTACGATGGACCCAGTGCTTATCTGCACAGAATTCAAAATACATTATAGAGTTTACTTTCATATAATCCAGTTTCAAAGATTTCTGTACAATAAGGTATTCCCCAGCAATAAATAATTTTATGAAGTTTTCTTCCAGAGACGTTGTTTCAGCCATTTAAATGCGATTCTGAATTATAACATTAAGATAAGTTTAAAAACATTGCATAAATGCACTGCAAAAACTGGAGCATTGCATAGAATTTAAAATATGGCAGATTGTTAATATGGTAGATTTCACATTTAAGCACATATTAGTTTAAATAAGACCGATGTCTTTGATAAGAACTTTAACCCTGGTGGAATTTTCAGTATCATAAAGGACAATTAGCTTACTCTAAGAAATCAAAAAGGAAACCAGTCACACTGAGCCTGAAGAGATCATAGTGTTTATTGGGGAATATATAGTGTATTTACTATATCATGTATTAAATATACAATTAAAATTCATTTATTTCTCTTTTAAAATTTTCTTATAAAGTTATAGAAGGAATACTGACAGTGCACTGATGTATTTATTATATGGAACGAAGGGAGCCTATTATTTTTGGTTAACATGAAGACTTATCAAGATGTTTGTCAAGAACAGTTTCTGATAATAACACATTGATCTTTCTAAACCTACCTTTTCAAGGTAAATGTCCATGTCTTATGAGCATGCTTCCAAACAGTAAAAACAGCAGCAACAAAAGAGATCCCTACTTCTTCACAAATATGCAGTAGATAAGAAGATCTGATATATTCAGCTCCTCTGTTAATATGGCTCTAAGGAAATCATGCTGCTGATAGTAAAGGAGGAAGTAGGTTGCTGCCTTTTTAAAATTATAAAAGCAAAAATAAATTAAAAATAGTTAAATTCAAAAGTACTGAAAATTTGACATGAGGAAATACATTTAAGCCAGAAAGCATACACATTCATACATTCATTACAAAGAGTGGACCAGAGCATAGTGAGAATAAGATCACAGTGAAGAGTAAGAGAATGAGCTTTAGATTCTAATTAGCTGCAACAATCCTTAGTGGAGGTGTGCTTCTGTCACAGATCTATCTTTTGGCAATTTGAGAATTCTAAAAATGTCCAGTCTACCTCGAGTTGTAAATGGCAAAAGAAAAGATTCAGTGGAGAATAAGACATGTTGCTAATTGTTTGAATTTAACATGCACAAAATTTGACTGAAGTCCATTAGGTCATTGATTTCACAGGTGGGTAACGGGTTAAAAAAAATGATAAAGGACCACTGAATGTGTTTGGGTTGGAATCAAATGAGAAAAGGGATTTCCAGATGAAAACCATAGAAGAGATAAAAAGGAAGCTGTTATGAAGTTCAATTGCTTTGCCTCAAAATTTTATATATTGGAATCTTACCCCCAATACCTCAGAATGTGCTCTTTATTTGGAAACAGGTCATGACGTTAAAATAAGGTCATGAAGTTAATTAAAATGAGCTCATTAGAACGTGCCCTAATCCTTTTATTAAAAAGGAAAATTTGGAGACAGACACAGATGTAGGGAGAATGACAAATGAAGATGGAGGCAGAGATCAGACAAGCCAAGGGATACTCAAGATTGCTAGAAGCTAGGAGAGAGGCCTGGCCAAGGTTCTTCCTCAGCTCTCAGAAGTAACCAAACTTACTAACACCTTGATCTCGGACATCTAGCCTCCAGAACTGTGAGAGGATACATTTCTGTTGTTTAAGCCACACATTCTGTGGTACTTTGTTCTGGCAGCCCCAGCAAACTAATTCACAAACTTCATGCCGTGCAGCAAAATAGACACAATCACAAATTTAATTAGTGAATAAGCCTTCAAAATAAACCAGCTTTTTAAGTCTTTATCTGAAGGCAAGCAGGCATGATGTGATGTTATTTTACAAAAGTAAGATTTTTCTTTTTTTTCTTTTATTTTTTTGCATTTTTCCTTTGAGAGTGATAAATTATCCTCTTTTCATTTCTTTTTTTTTAAATTTAAATCTCTTTTTAACTTTGCTTACCTAATAGGAAAGTCTTCTTCCTTTTTGAACATTCTTTTTTTTTTTTAAGTTTATTGGGGTGACAATGGTTAGTAAAGTTACATAGGTTTCAGGTGTTCAGTTCTGTAATACATCATTTATATATCACATTGTGTGTTGTCCACCCAAAGTCAGTTCTCCTTCCATCACCATATATTTGATCCCATTTACCCTCATCTACCACCGTCCTCCCCCTTTATCCTCTTGAGTAGGCTTTATTTTTGTTTTTACTACAACAACTGATGGTCAATTTTAGTTTTTGAATTTCAGTCTACTGACCAAATTGGACACATTTTGAATTTGCTTTTTATTCTTTATTGTGTCAGAAAACACACTTGTAGAAATGTGCAAAACATGTGAAGTGCAGTTCAACTCTTAATTATAAAGCAAACAGCCACACAGCAACCCCAGATATGCAAAGAAAATTGCCAGGACCTAGAATCTCCCCTTGTGTCCGTACATAGTCGTAGCTTCCACTCTTACCTACAGAAATCCCATTTTATGTTAATAACATCTTCATTATTATTTACTACTGTACTTCATGTAGGACTTTGAAAGTAATATCATTATGTAAGTATTGATTGCTTTTGATTTTTATATAAATGTATCCACTATTTCATATCTTACTTTTTTAACTCTTTGATTTTGCTTATAGTTATTGTCCACTGATTCTAACTACTGTAACCAATAATTATTTATTCATTTTACTTTTGATGGACATTTGGTGTTACCAGGTTTGTACCATGGCCATTGTTTATACATCTGGTACACATGTGCATAAGATTTTAAGGGAATATACCTATAAATGGAATTTCTGGGTCAAACAGTATTCTTTCTATATCTACCAATAGAAACATGAGAAACATCCTTGCTTCCTTTAACAAGGTATTTCAGACTCATCGTGATTTTTACTTGGACCAGGGAATGAAATCAGATATCCCACTAAGGATCCTTTTTAGGACATAAGGGTTTAAGAGAACAGAATTAGATAGTAAAGGCTGCACATTACCTTGTCCCCCATGATGATTAGAAACGAGCATGGAGATAAGAGAGATGAGTAACTTATAAAGCAGTTACTTGTAAAGTCTAACTTATAAAGTCTAAAAATAAAGATTGTAGGTTTATATTGAAATTCCCAGTATATCTCTAATTTACTAAGCCTCTTTTGCCTAGCTTTAATAACATAGTTTCTAGTCCAATATATAACAACGAGAATTGTAGGGCCTGACTCCTGTTCAAATGCTATGGGAATGTGTTCTTTTTTAATATAGATTTCATAACATATTTTAAATGTCTTTATTACAAAATAAGAATAAAAATATTCCCACAAATCTTCTAATAGATATAAAGTGTAAATAAATCTAAATTTCACTAATATTTTAATTGACAAACAATTTAAGTAAGGAGGAAATGCTATTGAATTTGGTTACTGAAATTCTCAGACTCTCTGGAACAAAGTCCTAGAAGATAAGATTCTAAAACGAATAACAATCAATCCAGGGAACAATCAAAGGAAAGCGGGGGAAAAAATCTATTTCTGTACTTAATTCATTTCAGAACTCTAAATCACACAGGATTCAATTATTAAGTACTATATGGGTTAATGTTTTGAAATGAAGGATTTGCCTCTTAATGTAAAACCTGCAGTTAATCATAAAGTTAAGAGATAATGTCCTTAGCTTAGTTACTCTCCAGAGAAGCTTGTTCTCTATTTGTGCTGTCTGAGGGCACATATTAAAAAGATCTTTGGAAAAAAATATATTTCCCGTATGAAAACATGGCAGAATATCAAAGGGCTGAAGTAGTGCAGCTTCTCATAAAGCACTGAATGCTCTACAACAATAATTTTGCGGGAAATTTAAGTATTTTATGTGTTATCTCAGGTTTATTAAATCTCATTACAAAACCAAATACATATTCTTCAAACAAAAGTCAGCTAAACATTATTGAAGTGACCTGAACAACAACAGAATATTTAAAAAATATAATAAGTTAAGAAACAAATATTGAATTTGAAAATACAAAAAAAATCATAATTTTCTCCACGCAGTAGTAACACTTTAATTGAAATATAGAAAAATCAAAGCAATATGTTTTCTTATTTCAACTAAAACTTGTGCATCCTTTAAACTATTAAGATTCATGACCACTTTATTAAAAAAAGTAATGTCTTGAATATCTAATGCCATGATTTGTCTGTTTTTGAAATAACTTTATTAATGCATTTTATTAAATGAGATACAAGAAAATAGTTTTTCAATTTTACTATTTCTATATCTTAAAATTATTTGTTCTATTATTTTTCTTTCCTTTTTTAAAAAAAATCCATGTAGCTTTTCCCCTTACTTTTACCTTCTTCTCAAGAACTTGGTGTTAATAGAAGGTCACACCCCACTTACAGGACTAGGATTCTATTCTGAAGCTTGCAATTGTACATGCTTTTGTTGACTTTTTGGCTCCTCTAGTGCCTGGAGAACTTAAACCAGAGGTAATGGAGTGGTTGAAGTGAGAAAATGAGGCAGACTGGGTTAAAAAAAAAAAAAAAAAAGATAAGGACTAATTAGATTAGCTAGATAACAAGATCCTGTCCAAATTGTTGACAGATACCAAATGGCAAGTAGAAATTGTCTCAGTGGGGCCAATCAGGTTCATAGGAATAACTGTCTGATGGATTTGCATATTGGAATTCATGTGGGCTGTTTTGATAGTGATGTTGTCCCATTCAGTTGGGAAGAGAGAAATGATCAATTATTGTTTATAAGTTGTCAGTCCCAAGGACATTAGGTAAAATTATATTTAGCATCATTTCACCTTTCACCTATTTGATTCATATACCAAGGTGAGGAATATGTGCTCTTGCCTCTTGTAACAAGTGTCCGTATTTGAATCAGTGGGTGTAATTGCAGATACTTAGGCCTATGAAAAAGCCCTCAGTTATGTTCTGGTAGAAGAAAAGATTGGCTTTTTTGGAATGTATTTAAGTTGAAGGAGGTTCCTTTTGAAGTCTAAAGTACAAAAACAAAGGGTCTTCAAGAGATAACAAAGGATTCCTTTAAATATGAGACAGGTATAGGAATTTTGGGAAAACCTGAGGCTTCCAAATGAAAAGAAGCACATAACCAGCAATCAAATTAGAGTTGTGTGGTTGTGCTGTGAGTGGAGGAAAGAAATGGCATAGTTTCTGGATGGCGGGATTGTTATAGGGGAACAGCCTCTGTGAGGGGAAGGAAGGAATAATACACTATGAAAGGCTCAGTACGTAAAGTTCATTATGGTGGTAGAGACAGAAATGCATTTGGAGGAGCAAAGGAAAAGAAGGAGATAGTGTTAAGGTATGCATGTCTTATATTTGAAAGAAAAAGGAGTAGCATTGGAGGAAAACAGATGGTCTTCAAATGATTGAATAGCTTCAGATAAGGTATATGGTGGCTGTTGTAGGGCCGTCTTGAAATCTGATTGGAGAGCCATTTCTTTTTTTTTTCTTTCTTCTTTATATCAAGTAAAGAAATCACACCTTTTTTTTTTTTGGAGGGGGGCGATTCTGGGCCCATGGGATTCAAGAGCTAATCAAAAATGGAAAACTCAGGTAGTTTGCAAGATCCCAAAAGTGGCCATTGCAGTTCAAAACTTTCCTTAGTAAAAATTTTACCAGTTTGGAGGTATGGAACAGAATTAATGCCATAGTAGTGAAACATATACTCTGCTGGAGTATGGAAGGAGGATGCCCAATAATTGAGAGTGATCTATGAAAGAGCAATATCAAATAGAGAAAAGAGCCAGGTAGGGATATGTACTTCCACCTGTAATCTCCATCTGGGTCTCTTGTGCAATCTTCGTTAAGAAGCTGAAAGACTTGCTCTGAGCAATCCCTGGGCATGGAGTAAGGAAAACAGAAAGGCCTCACAAAAGAGTTGGGTATTCCTGCTTCAGAGTCAGGGAATAAATCCTCACTTGAAAAGAGCCAAGAACACTTGTCCAGGAAGTTCTCTTTGGACCAGAAAAGAGCCAGGAAGAGTACCGTTCAACAGAAGGAGTCAGAGATTAAATGTCCCCTCAAAAGAACCAAGAATAAGAGCCAAGAAAAGTCCTGCACAAACAGAAAAGAACCAGAAAGACTTGTGATCAGACAGAACACTCCCATTTAGTAAAATTAAAGCAGATCCTTGTCGTGCTACTACAGACGCATGTCCAGAGTACTGGATTAGGAGTTCTGACTCACCACAATGGCTCTTCTTTTTCCCAGCTAGGGAGTACAAAAGGGGCCTAAGAAGCTGGCATGAATACTTAGGTGAAGACAATAGTGTCTGAGTGTAATCAGCCTTTTGCCCAAGTCATGGCACCAGAACCACATAGCACCAGAAACTGTCCAGAACCAGCCAATGTGGCACCAGACCCACATTGAAATAAATGCTGATTTACATTAGATTATTTTATTCAGCAGAATCTACTGCAATAGGGAAGATGCTGCAATCTCAAATCCACAAGCATCTCAAATCAAACAAAATTTTTTTTGTTTTGTATTGTTCTGTTTTTAAATAGGGTAAAGGGCAAGCAGAGATAAACAGACTCTTCTCAGGGGAAGCTGGACAAGTAAGAGGAAATGATCACTGGGGTGTGACAGAAAAAGATTCTAGCTGCAGTGAACTGATTTCCAGAAGAAGCCGATAGGAAGATCACGTTGAACATATTTTAGAGCTTGTTCAGTCTTGGAAACGACAGAGTTCAGGGGACTACAGAAGGACAGAAGCCTGACAGAAGTTAAGTCACAACAAAACAGAAGGCAAGGAGGGGTCAACTGTGAACCTTGAGTCACTATCCAGTTTTGATTTTTCTTTTTGTAAGTTTTCCAGTTCAGTCAAAATAGCCATAATACCCCAATTTGTGTAATTACCATGGTTACCGCAGTGATTAAGAGTCGTAGAGAGTTGATCTACCTTTAACTTGCTACACACTGGTCCTCCAGCATAGTAAGTCAAAGGTGATGAATATGTGATTTGTCAGTGTCCCATTTACCACAAACAAGGAGGTCATTTATGTGTCATCAAATGTGTGACAGTCTGATCTCAAAATCCCATCCGTGGGGAATGTTTCCTGGAACAATCCCTGGTACCAGTGACTTTGTCTCTTACAAATATCTACATCATGTAACCTGAAGTCTGATTAAGACATAAAATAACATTATCATCATCCAAGAATTACGTTAACTGTTTAACGAAAGGAATATTATTTCACAATAGTAATTAAAAATGGAAAATGTTATCAAGAGTGAAAAACTACACAAAATAAAGCCAACTTCTGAAAACATAATAGCTGAAGCATCTTGAAACTATAATAACTGCAAACGTAAAAATAGTTGTACATATATATTGCTTTTGATTTATCAAAATCAAGAGAATTTATAATACTGACCAAATTTTTCTATGATGTTTTTGTAGCATGACCCATTTTCAGACACATGGGTACAGAGATAGAGGAAACAAGTAAAAAGCATATAGAACCTCAGTAAATAAGCTTTTCTGTAACTGGGTCATTTGTTTACATCTCTTGAAAGTTAAAACATGGTAATCTGAAGATAAATATAAAATATAATTACAACAACATGGATGGATCTAGAGAACATTATGTTAAGTGAAATAAGTCAGACAGAGAAAGATAAGTACCATATGATCTCACTTATTTGCGGATTCTAAAGAAAAGAATAAGTGAATGAACTAATCAGAAACAGTTTGGGAGACAATGAGGAAAAACTGAGGGTTGCTAGATGGGCGGGAGGGGTGGGGGGTGGGGGGGAGGGTGAGGGGATTGGAGGGCAGTCGGTGACCACAGGATGGCCACGGGGTTTGAAAATTAATCTGGGGAACGTAATTTGGTGGTTACCAGAGCGTAAGGGGGTTGGGGGGGGGATGAGGGTGAGGGGGATCAAATGTATGGTGATGGAAGGGGAGCTGACTCTGGGTGGTGAACACACAGTGTGACTTATGGATGATGTGATACAGAATTGCACACCTGAAATCTATGTAATTATACTAACAATTGTCACCCCAATAAATTAAAAATAAATTAAAAAAAAATATAATTACAATTATTTAAAACAAATTAATAACTGCCCTTGGATGTTAAAGCAGAACATGTTTTATTTTTGCTCTTTCTCCTTTTCTCTCTTCTCTAAGTTAGTAAATTTTTAAATAAGAGGAATGGGCAGGGTTGATTCTAAACCTGCCTCATATATTGTTAATATTTAAATAAACACACTTTGGATAACAAAATATGGGATGTTGAAGTCAAAAAGAACATTACCAAGATTTTTAAGAATTATAATTGGAGATCAGAGATCTAGATTATTTTTCTTTACTCCAAAAAGTCAGCAGCCAACTTTAATCTTTTTTAATGGGGTTTCTGTTGAAGGAATGCCATGTAAACATCCCCTTTTTATCTTTCTTCTATACTCTTTTGTAGGGCAAACTAGATTGCTCTTGTAGATTAGGCAGTGGAGAGGATAAAATTTTTGGTCAAATAACAATAATTTGCACACATATCAAGATGAGCTCTTACTTCCCATCAGTATTTATATTAGTTTGTTGCCATACTAAAACTGTATGTTTTCAAAAGCACATGGTTGGGGTAATTTTTATACTGACTTTAGAAATGATACAAATCTCCAAAAACACTAGACCAAGAAAATTGGATACGGCTTAACAAGCAGAAAGGACCGAAAGATATTATTTACAGAATTTCTTAAATTATGAATTATTCAAGCAATTGACAATGATCAAATATATTTAAAATTTATTTTGCCTGTTTAAAAGAGTAAACTATTTGGGTAAATCCACTCTCAAATCTTTCATAAGCATCCACACAGAATTTTAAAGACAATGCCATTATATATTTTTTCATCTATTGTGAAAATTACATCTTATTACAATATACAATTACATTTCTGAAATAAATGGAAATTATATTTGTGTGAGCTGAATATTCATTATGATATTTTATATAATTCTTTAGTATAAAACCAATATATGCTGTAAATCTCTAAATGTTCCATTTCTAATGTATTATATAGCCAACAGAAGATACTGAAGTATACCTTTGTTAAAAAACTAGTGGTTATTTCTTATAATATTGTGTCTTCTAGTATACCTTTTAATTAACATTATATAAATTATGCTGAAATAAATTAAATGATTAAATATTTCACTTTGATATGTAAACTGTTAATTAGAATGTTAAAAAAATACATGAAGGTGAATTTAATATCCATAAGGATTATAATTAAGTTTTATTTTCATTAATTTGTTATTATTGAGGCTTACAGTAGACAAGCTATGGCAATAATTCAAAAGATTGGATTCCCAAAATGCTGACCTTTAATGTATCTGTCAGTATTTTTGCTCGCTATCTTGGACAGAAATGCTTCAAGCATATGGAAAGTTTTATCAACAGTTAAGAGAAAATTATAATTGAAAAAAAGTAATAATAAAAAAATCCTCCTGAGATCCACATGCAACCAAACACAAGGTATAAAAAACATGACTCTGTTTTCCTGACACCATTCCCAAAACATGGTGTCCAAAGTAGTACAAGTGGAATTTTCATTCCCACTGTCTATTCTTAAGAAATATCATTCCCTCTACAAAGTAGCCAACAATATCCACTTTCTACAGCTATACAACCATTCCTTTAGGTAGAGATACTATGGGCAAGGATAGTTAATGGCAGATGCGATATAATTACTCTCAGGTATTAAGTTACTTGGAAGTGTCTCTAATCCTAAGGTGTCCTACATTTCAAGGAAAGCTTTGACATTTGGTGGACTTATTTGTAAAGAAGAAATTCCACAAGCAGATTGAAGAAATTTCCATTATATGGATATAATGTTTCTGAAATACTTTTAAACCTATAGAGTAACATGCTAAGGAAGAGTAGGGAATCATACAAGCAACATATGAAAAGAAAAAAACAGAGTGCTAAGACACAGTCAACAAATTGAGCAAACTGCCATTTATTTAAAAACCAGCCATTAGTTAATTGTTAATTAATTGTTATTTATCTTTAAGATTGTTCTTTACTTTTAGTGTCAAATAACCAAAACCAAACCAAGTACATAGTGATAAGATTCTTAATTGGAGCTTCAGGCAGACCTGAGTTTTCATTTGTATAATTCTGTCCAGTTTTTGGAGTCTCAATGAGAATTACATGAGGCTGAAGAGATAAACCAATCTGAGGCACAAATAGTTTAAATGAGTTTCCAACATATATGATATCTTAGTGACTTGATGCTATGTAAACCTATGTTATAGACATTAGAGTAATTATAATAATCAGTTTCAAGACAGTAAAGCACTATCTAACCAAATATCAAATTGTGTTTACCAAATATGGGGCATTGAATATGTTCTATATTATAATTTTTGATGTACTTATTACATACTTCCTTCCTTTGTTGTGCATTATAATATGTATCATTTTCTACTATACTATATTATTTATATACAATTACATTTCTGAAATAAATGCAAATTACACTTGTCTAAGTTGAATATTCACTCTGATATTTTACATTATTTTTAATATTATTGCTCACCAACTAGAATTTAAGCTTCTTGAGGTAAAAACAAAACAAAACAAAAACAAAACAAAAACTATTTTGTTAATCGCTATATTGCTGTAATCTAGAATAGCATCTGACATAAAATAGGTACTTACTATTAGGTGGGTGCAAAAGTAATTGCAGTTTAAAAGGTTAAAAATAATTGCAAAAAACTCAATTACATTTGCACCAACCTAACATATATGTATAAAATGAAGCAAGTGAATGTGAAGAGGCAGAAGAGAACCCCATTCAAAATTATTTTACCTTATTACCTCAATAGTGTATAAGAGTCTATAATTAGAGACTAGGTTTTTTGGGTTTTGCAGGTCAGAGATAAAGTCTGATTTGGGGAATTTTCAAGGTACACTGGGATGAATTTTGACAATCCCTAATGCTGCCTGAACTTGCTCTGGATCTATGGCTAGTTACACAAATAATATACTAAAGAATCTTGTTACCTTCCAACTAACGACAATGCCTGTGGACTGTGTTCTGAATTTTTAAAGGACTGTGGTCATCTTCTGTGGAGGCATTTCATGACATGGCACAGTTACAGACATAAACATATACCCCAGACAGATACGGACCTTAGCTGGATCTGCAGCCCATGAAAGGTCATCCTTATTCACTGTAGACAATGCTATATGTGGCCAACAAGAACGAGGCAAAAGAATGTACATATCATTTTCACTGCTTCTAAACTCTTTTATGTCTCAGGTAGTCCTCAAAAACTGCAATCAAGGACCTCATTCAATGGAGGGTGAGTAGGGTTGCCAATTACTGCTGAAAAACTCTATTTTTAGGCTGTTTTAAGATTTTATTTTCCTAAGCTGTGTCTTCTGAGCATATTTTCACAGAGTATCTACCCCAACAGAGGTAACATTTATGTATCTCAAAGGTAGCCTTGATTGCTGTTATCTCTGCTTATCTAGTATATTATATACAGGTCAGACTAATTTCCTGGGGAACTAGGTTCAGGGACAGCTGATAGGATCCTGCGTCCCCTTGGGAATAGAGGGGTTCGATGGACATTTGGAAGCCTCAGCTTCATCTGTGTATGCTCAGTTCAATGTGTGCTCAGTCCAGATTACAATGGGCCAGGATCACAGAGGGATTGCCATGTGTTTGACTTTTAGAAGATTTCACAAAGCAAAGGAGTAGAAAATGTTTCCCGTCCTGGATGTCAGTGATTATGGTGGATAGGGAGAGAAGAGGGCGAATAAAATATCCTATGAATTGTCAAGAATTTTTCTTGAACTTCCACAGGCCTCCAATCTACTACTCAGCAAAAAAAAAAGAAAAAGAAAAAAAAGAAAAGAAAAAAAAGGAAGGAAAGAAGGAAGTAAGTTATAGAAAACCATGTTCTCTTTCAGAACTTTTTCAGATGAAACTGGCCCCACTGTAAAGAAGGAAAGAGATAAAAAAAAACCCTGTTCCATCCAAACTCTTTTCTAGGTCATTTGTAGTAACTTCTTTATAGCTTAGGAATTTGTCCATATTTTGTCCTCTTGTCTAAATTGATCTATTTGATTTGCTCCTTCTTGTTTTCCTTGACCTTGATTTTCCCATCTGCTATCCTCTGTATCAGTAGCCTGGATCTATGTGTAAATACACCTTGGAGTAACTCCAAGGGACATACTGGCAAACACAGTTTCAAGAAAATAAATTTATAGCTCAAAACTTACATTTGTAGTCTCTCCTGAACTTGAACTGCATCAGAATTTCCCTGTTTTCAAGGCATCACGCAGATTACTTTTTGGCCATTGTCTTTCAGAATCAGATTTCTCATACTCTGCAAAAGAAAGCACACCTTTCATTCATCCTAAATCTTACTATGTTGCATTGCTTTAGGTTGTTTATAAAATTGCAGGGTGATAAAAAAAGGCAGAGTTTGATATGAAAATATACTGTTGATGAAGTCTCATTAATTAAGGCATCTGAACTTATTCTAGGGTTTGTCTTTTTTCTGTTTTATACATTATTATTATTATTAATATTATTATTATTTAATAATAAGGACAAAATATGACATTAGAAGCTGCCTATTTTAACTGGCTATTTATATTTGGATTTCAGATATATTGCAAAGTGGTGTAGCAGGAGTGATGACAAACTTTCTCTTCTATCCACCATTATTGAAGAATAACACTTGTAAGAGAGAGACCCGTGATACTAGTACTGTGTACAACATACAACAGTGCAAATAAACACTGAAGAGGGTAGTGGTCTTCATGTCTTACCTATGTTAGAATAGGAATATTTGAAATTTGTTAAAAAACAAAAAGCAAAAAACAGCTGAAATAACACTTCTCTATTCATGAGTAAATCCTAATCCATCCTTCATTTTTAGCATTTTATATAAGTCAGAACTTTGTAGGCTTTCATTTGCCCATTTCTGTTTTGAGTTTCATTTGCATAATTTCCTGATTTGAAGGTGGAGGAAGTGAAAATTTTCACATATATTTTCAGCAAACTAACACTAAAATTTCACTCATGCACACACACACGTATGCACACGCACTATATGTATGTGCATATGTCTGCATATATGTATATATAAAATTCTACTTCTTTGTACAGAGTCACCAAATTTGAGATATAAATGAATAAAAACATCAAAATATACTTTAGGTAACCTTTTTTCATCATGCTTCCTCTGTTATCTATTACAGAATAATCCTACTCCATGCCCTTTGTGTTCCAGGAAGAAACACACTCATTTGTATCTCCAGCATCCCTAAACTCTGGAACTCAGTCCAGCCATAGCATCCTCTTGGTTCTCATACATTATCTGTCTGTGTGATGGTCAGTGCCATGTGTCTGCTTGGCTTGGCTTAGTACCCAGAACAGAATCTAGGTGCTGCTATAAATACATATATTTAAATGAGATTCACAGCTACAATCAGTTGACCTTAAGTAAAAAAGACCATCTTCAGTAACCTGGCATGCCCATTTCAATCAGTTGAAAGTCCTCCATAGCAAAGCTGAGGTTTCCTTGAGAGAAATGTCCTTCTTAAGACTGAAGCATCAGCTTATGTGCCCAAATTTCCATCCTGACTTTCTTGACAACCCGCCCTATAAATGTCAGTCTTGTCTAGCCAGTCCCATGATCACATAAATAAACAAAATCTACATCACTTTCTAAGAAATGCCTTAACAGATTATTACAAAAGAGGGACTTACAACAAAAATTTGGTTTCTCACAGTTCTTAAGGCCAGAAACCTAAAATCGAGATTTTGACATGGATGAACTTTCTTCCTCAGTGGGCTCTCTGGAGAATTCCGTCCTGTTCTCTTTCATTTTCTGGTGACTGCAAGCATTCCTTGGCTTGTGGCCATATCACTTCAATCGCTGCCTGCATTGTCCCATTTCTCCCTCCTCTTTCCTGTCTTCTTCTCTATATGTTGGTCTCAAAATTCCCTCTTTTTCTCTCCTAGAAGAATACATTTGGTTGAATATAGGGCTCATGTGATAATCCAGGATCAGCTTTTCTAAATATCCTTAACAAAATCACATCTTTCGCAGTGAGTTAATAGTCACTCCTTTGTCATATAACGTAATACTCAAAGTAATATAGGAAAGGGGCACAAAGACTATTTTTGCAGAAGAAGGAACTAAGGGATTGGATTCCAAGCCTGCTTCATATGTGCTCCAAGGCACAGAACTCTGGAAGACATTAAACAGTGACACAGAGCAGTCTTTCCAGAAGACAAGAGACGCCACTTGGACCATTCTAGTATTAATAGTTGAGCCCACGACAAATTAAACACAGGTTGAGCTTTACAAGAGTTAAAGACAAACCTGCCTCTATTCTTCTTGCATCTTACCGAAGTTAAAGATAAACTTATCATTGTTCTTCTAGCCTCCTTCCCCCCAACACCAATGGATTTTCCATGGAAGCAAACAACACATATAAACCCTAGCCTGGGCAATGGAGGGGATCTCTCTTCCACTAATGATTAGAGAATGCCACTCTATCTATGGGGTGACCTTTGTTTTCTTACTTTCTGCTAGATAAACTTACTTTAAATTCCACATTGACTCACATTTGAATTCTTTCCCACATGAAGCCAAGAGATCTCTTGTCTGGTAATATACGTTTCTAAAGATTAGGGCATGAAATATCTTTGGGGGGACATTTTTGGGGGCCTACAACAGTCTACCTTCTTTCTCCTCAAAATTCATGTCTGTCCTACATGCAAACACAGAGGTACCCCATCACAAGTTGCCCAAAGGTCTCAAATCATTATGGCATGAATTCAAATGATACATCTCATCTACACATTAGGTTAAAAGTCCCAAAATTCATCACCTAAATCTTCTAAATTAGGTATGAGTGAGATGCTGCATATTATCCATCTTGGGGTAAAATTCCTCTCATTTTCTCGACCTGTGAAATTACAAACTAAATTATGTATTCCCAAAATACAATGGTGGACAGGCTTAGGATAACAGTTACAGACTTTGCAATATCAAAAGTTACAATGGAAGGTAGAAAGAAGTTACTAGTCCCAAACAATTTTGAAATCCAGCTGCGCAAATTCCATTAGGTTTCAAGGCCTGAGGATAATCCTCTTTGACTTGAGATTCTGCCCTCTACTGCTGTGATTCGCTTCTCTTGACCTGCAGCTCACATTTCTATGCCCAGTGTCCTGCCCTCAGAGTGGTTCTTACTTTTTCTTGAATGGTGTCCATATTTGCACGTGAGTAGTTTTATCAGCTCATTCCCTGCCTGGAGGATTTTAAGAGTCTAATAAACTTTTTGCTTAACAGTTCCTTTCTCAATTCATCTCATTTTAGATTCTGCTATAAGCAGCTATAATAAACCAGGCTGCACCTTAAACACTAAGTGGGAATCTCAATTAACTATCCAAGTTCATCACTTACAAGTTCTGCTTTCCACACAACTATAGGACACAACTTAGTCAAGTTTTTCACTCTATATAACAAGGATCACCCTTTGTCCATTTACCAGCAACATGTTCCCAATTTCATTCTGAGCTCCCATCAAAAGATGCTTTCTGTTCCTAATTTTACCATCACTCTGTTTATGATCATATATGCATTCTCTAAGATTGTAGAAGGTTTATCTACCATACTCTTTACTTCCTTCTGAGCCCTGACTTGCTATCAATTCCAAAGCCACTTTTGCATTTTAAGGTACTTATTATAAAGAAGCAACCCATTTCTGATACCAAACTGTGTATTAATTTCTCAGAGCTGCCATAAAAGGTTACCACAATTGAGAAGCTTAACGTAATAGAAATATCATCTCTAGTACTCCTGATGGCTTGGAAAATAAAGGTGCCAGCAGGGCTGCACTCCCTCTAGAGACACTGGGGAAGATTCCATTCATTACTTCTTCCAGCTTCTGATGACTGTCGATGTTTCTTGGCTTGTAGCTACATCACTCTAATTTCTGTTTCCATGGTCACTTTAGCACCTCCTCTTCTATGTCTTCTCTTCTGTGTATCTGTTTCAAAACTCCCTATGCCTCTCGCTTTTAAGAATACATGTGAATGCACTGATGTCCCATCCACGTAATCTATGATGACTTCTTCCTCTAAAGATACTTAGCTTAATCACATCTTTTGAACATATAAGGTGATATTCCTTTCAAAAAAATGGGCTTTCAATTCAATAGATCAATTTATCAGAAAGAAACGTTTTTGTGATTAAGTGTCCTTTTTCAAAAGGAACATTTCTTGTTTTTACTAATTCTCTTGAATCATCCTTTTAACCATGGAAACACATAGTTTCTCAAAGATAAACAAAACAAAACAAAAACAAAAACTTGGCAATGACTTTCTAAATTTTCATTTCTCAAATCCTATTTCCATTTGGAAGAGAAAGAAAAATGAAGAAAGATTTTAGAGGTGTTATATCTTCATCTCTTTTCCCAGGATTGTGTCCTATCATCTCATAACTCATTTATGTATGGCTTCTAGACCACTTCATTCTTGTGTGTAACCAGGTATGTGCAGTCTAAACAGTAACGTTTTATTTTTATTTTGTTTTGTGTGTGGGAGTGAGGCAAAAATACTACTTTATAGCAAGGAATGACCATATATTTGGGTTTTTATTGAAAGAATATTTGCCCTTTTTCTTCCAGGTAGAAGAAATATTTTGTAACACATTTGAATATCACAGTCATTTTTAACAGAATAATACAATAGACTTTCCATAGGGTATTGCAAAATAATTAAGTGGAATGTTGAAAGTAAGGTGAGTCAAGAATTGAAATGCCATGCCAATTATATGTCCAAAAATAATTCTAATTGGTTTATTTGCAAGTCATCAATGTCTACAAATCCTGCTTTAAAAATATTAAATGCTACTGTATGCAAATCATACTTTTCTCAGGCAATTGCTCATATAAAGGGAAATAAATACCATAAAATCAAGGATACTGATTTGTGTTATATTTCTTACCTCTATTTCTCATGAGCCTTACTAAGTAATCTGAGGGATTTTTTCTTCTATTGTATAAATTATTTAAGTAATTTAGTTAACAGTCTTTTTTTCTAGATTGATGCCAGCAATTTCATTTGCTTAGACATTGTCTAAAGTGACCTTAGACCATAAAAACTATCTAAATGGAAAACACTAGTTTTCTTATTTCAAATGTAAAGCATGTTGTGTAAAATTCTAAATTACCTTTATATATTTTTAATGATTTCTAATGTATGATTTGAATCAAGACCTTACATTTGTATGCTTATTAATAACCTAAAATCATACTCATTCCGACACAGCAGGTTTTGATAGCTCTGGAAAAAACAGAATGTCATTACTTCAGGCAAGGTGACAAGGATAATCACTTTCTATAATTCATGTTTAATACCTGAATGCCAGGGAGGAATCATTATGTCCTTGGTCCAAAATTTTTAACCACACTACATCATCTGCCCTCGAGGAAATATTTGTGAGAATTACTAGAGTGATTCTGGTTCAAAGAGACAGCATTAGGTTTTTCTTAGCTTTTGAAAATGTTGTAATTCAAAGTAATACTTGAACTGCTAACATGCAATACAGAGTTTATAGCTTCCTACCAGGAGTGACTCTCTTTGGAAATCTCCAAGTCTGATGAAATCTTTTTATCTACACCTTTTGTCAATTAAGTTTCATCTCATAGAAAGAATTGTGAAGCATTCATAATATAAAATGCAGTTATGTTTTTGCTTAAAAATTAGATTTGAAAATATTTGTTTTTTGTGTTTGTTTTCCTTAAGTCCGATTGTTCCTTTTATAACTGGTGATATTTAATGAGTCTCAAAAAATAATTTAAATTCATGATTTTTACTAATAAAGTTAAAAATGAGTAAGCCTCCATGTATACTATGCTTTTGTGCTTGCTTCTTTAGCATGTAAATATAATATATGCAGTCTATGTGTGGTTATCAATATCACATAGGCATTTGCATAAAGTCTCCATTCATGTAAATGTGCTCTGTGTTCTTACCATGGAAATGTGTTCATATATGTGGAGTATGTGTTTTGTAAGTCACATTTTCCATTTTCTTTCCCTGATATTTCCAAAGGGGGAAAAATGATGTATGTATTGAGCATTTTTTGATATAAAATACTGCTGCAGTCCTATTAGAGGAATTCTACTGCTTAAATGATTTTTAGAAATATTATCAGAGTTCTTTAAAACTACATTATTTTCATTCAACATTTAGCTTATTGCTATGTATCTCTAGGTACTTCTTGAATATTCTTTTAAACTTCTAACATTTAAGTCCTGTACAGACCATAAGTGATTCAGAAAAGAGTCGGTCTTGCTCTGGCCCATAGTAATTATACCTTCATTCTTTCCAAGGGGAAATCTACCCGGTGTGCTCTGTTGTGCACAGTGATTGATAAACAAGATCAAATCACTAGTGACTACAGTTTCAAAGGGATTAATGAGTTTATTGAACATTTTTAGGTGCCTGAATGTATATTATAGAGATAAAAATTTCTGCCCCTTGAAGCTTATATTCTTGTGTGATGAGATAACATTAGAAACATTAGCCAGAGAAATTAGGCAAGACAAATAATTAAAAGGCATCCAGATTGAAAAGGAAGAAATAAAAATGTCACTATTTGCAAATGACATAGTATAATATACAGAAAACCATAAAAACTTCTTCATTTAAAAACTGTTAAAACTAATAAATTAAGTAGAGTCACAGGATATGAAATCACACAAAACTTTGTTGCATTTTTGTACACTAATAATAAAATATAAAAAAATAAGAAAACAATCTAACTTACAGTTACATCAAAAATAATAAAATATTTAGGAATAAATTTAACCAAGAAGGTGAAGGACCTATTTATTGAAAGTGATAAATGCAAATAAAATAAATTGAAGAAGACACAAATAAATGGAAAGATATTCCATGTTTATGAATTGGAAGAATACATATTGTTAAAATATCCATATTACCGAAAGCAATCTACAGATTCATTGCAATTCCTATCAAAATCCAACAGCACTTTTCACAGAAATAGAACAAATATTCCTAAGATTTGTAGATAACCATAAAAGAACCCCCCTCCAAAACCAAAGTGATCTTGAGAAAGAACAAAGATGAAGGTATCATGCTACCTGATTTCAAACTATATTATAAACCTGTAGTAAATTAAAAGGTATGGTATTGATATAAAAACAGATGCACAGATCAATGGAACAAAATAGAGAGCTCAGAATTAAACCCACACATGTATTTATGACAAGAGAGCCAAGAATACACAACGAGGAAAGGATCACATCAGGAATAAATGGTGTTGGAAAAATTGGACAGCTCAATGCAAAAGAATTAAACTGGACAACTATGTTATACCATACATTAAAATCATCTCAAAATGGAGTAAAGACTTGAATGTAAGACCTGAAACCATAAAACTCCTGGAACAAAACATAGGCAGTAAACTCCTTGAAATAGGTCTTCGGAATGGTTTTTTGAATCTGACACTAAAAGCAAAAGCAACAAAAAGAAAATGAAAAAGTGGGACTACACCAAAGTAAAAAGCTACTGCACAGCAAAGGAAACTATCAATAAAATGAAAAAGCAATCTACAGAAAGGGAGAAAATATTTGCAAATCATATATCTGATAAGAGGCTAATATCTAAAGTGTGTGTGTGTGTGTGTATCATAAAACTCAATATAAAAAGAAAAGCAACACAGTTTGAAAGGATAAGATCTGAACAGACATTGTTCTAAAGTAGACATACAGAGGGCCAACCAGTACATGAAAAAATTCTCTACATCATTAATCATGAATAAAATGCAAATAAAACCAATGTGATATTGCCTCTCACCTGTTAGAATGGCTATTATCAAAAGAACAAGAAATAACAAGTGTTGGCGAGGATGTGGAGAAAAGTGAATCCTCATGCACTATTGGTGGGAACATAAATTGGTGCAAACACTATGGAAAATGGTATGGAGTTTCCTCCAAAAACTAAAAATACAACTACCATACGATCCAGCAATTCTACATTTCGGTATTTATTTAAAGAAAACAAAAACACTAATTCAAGATATATGCACCCCCATGTTCACTGCAGCATTATTTACAATAGCCAAAATATGGAAGCAACATAAATGTCCATCGGTGGATGAAATAATAAAGAAATTGTGGCATTTATGTGTATGCACAATGGAATATTATTTGGCCATAGAGAAGATGGAATCTTGCCATTTGCAACAACAGGGTTTGGACTCAAGTGAATTATGCTAAGATAAATAAGTGAGAGAAAGACAAATACTGTATCATCTCTCTTACATGTGCAATAAAAAAAAAAAAAAACTAACCTCATGGATACAGAAAACAAATTGGTGGTTTTCAGAAATGGGGTAAGGAGGTGGAGAAATGTTTGAACTGTTTGTGTTTGTGCGTGTGCGTGTGTGTGTGTGTTAGTTTAACTAAACTGAATAAAAATATAAGAATCCGATTCAGTACAAAAGTCTTACTTTGACCATAAAAATTTTATATATTACACTTTATATATACTCGTATGTGTGTGTGTATACTTGTGTGTATAAATATATACATATATACTATATATAGATATAGTATATACATATACAGATATGATGATGCATACTGATATTACACATGCCTTAATCATTCAATAAGTAAAATGATGAAAACATAAACTGAACAATCAACCTAAAAGAAAATGGAAAGCCTAATCTCAGCACTGCAAAATTTATTTTTCTTATGAGTAACTTTTTACAACATGTGTAAAAACTTCATGATGTAAAAACTTATTAAGAAACAATAGGCAAAATAATGAAAACTTAATTTGCAAGATAAATTATTTGTAAACAGTCATAAAATATGTGCCGTCTTCAAACTTAAACCGACTTTGCATTTTTTTTAGGCAAATTAAAGATCAATTATGTTTGAAATCATATCAACTATACCGGGACATTTTCTATCTTCCAGCTCTAAAATTTATGCTCACAGTCCACATATTCATGTAGCATATCACATAGCATCATATAGAACATGTGTTAGTCATTGCCCTAAGTGTTTGGCATAAACAATGGAGAAAATGACAAAAAAAACCTCTCACTTTCAGTCTTCTGTTCTGTTTGAGGGTGACAAAAATGCTCAAGATAATCTGGAACTGATAATTGCCCAGTTGGCGATAAAGAGTGACAGGACAAAGGATTGCTAGTTAAGAAGGCGTAGTCAGTTAGGCCTTTTGGAGGAGGTAATATTTTAGGTGATGTGATATGAAAATATAGTGAAAGAATGTTACAAGCAATAGATATAACAAAGTCCAAAGTTTCAGAGACAGAAACTATTGTGGCTAGAGGAGGAACATAAAAGATATTACTGTGGCTTGAGTCTTGACTGAGGGGCAGAGTGATAATGAGAAAAAGAAGGACAGGGAGAGATTCAGAAAACAAGATTAGAAATGTAGACACAAATTAGTTCATATGGACCTTTAAGACAACGTGGAGAATTCAGATCTTATTCTAAATTTGATTGCTTAGAGAGAACTATTGAAGGGGTTTTAACCAGGAAAAAAAAAATGTAACATCTTCTCATATACATTTAAAAATATCATCCAGGGATCAAATTATAAAGAAACAAAAATGGAACCAGGGAAAGTAAGAAGGTGGCTATTTCAGATGGTGCAAGATGACATGGGGTGAAGTTGGCTTGGATTAGGATGGTGATAATAGACAGAAGTGGGCAGTTAGGATATATTTTGGTATTAAAATCAAGAGAATCTGCTGATGGCTTGAATTCGTGGGGTATGGAGAATAAAGTTACTAAGGATAATTTATAGGTGTTTGGCTTGAGCAACTTGGTTGGTTGTGGGGAGTTGTGCTTTGGGGAAGAATGAAAAGTTTCACTAAAATTAAATTTGGGATACCAATCTGATATCCAAGTCCACATGATAGTAATACAAATCATATAATCAAATAAATATCACTTTGCGGTTTTAATTAAGAAAGAAAATATAATCTATTTTATCTAGTTATATTATTAAATTTATATCTTTTGAATCTTATTAAGATCTGTTTCAATTTATTGTCAAGTGGTTTTGTCTCATTCCTATTTGAAGGGGATAGTTATGGAAAAATATCACAAAGACCTGTTTCTGAAAGTGAGTTACACATAAAACAGTCTTAGAAATGGTTCCCATAGAGTGTTAAACTGAGATGCAAGTTATTTCTCTTGGTAATTATTATAAAATCTATTCAGGGGAGAATATTTCAAAGAAATTCTGTAACCATACTGTGCCATTACACTCACTTCAGCTAAGAATACAATGTAGAGATTATTGTATTTTTATGATCTCGAACTCCTTTTTATATGCTTATAAATGTTGCTTAGAAAATAACTATGGAGATTGTCAAAAACTTCACAATGAAAGAAATACTCTTTGTATTTTTTGAATCAGAATAAATCCAAAAGAGTCTTCTTATCCCCTCAAAATTAAATATATTACCCTACATTGTTCACAATCTGAGTTGATATTTTGTGAGTTTCTTGAAGACCTCAGGAAAAAAACATTATCATTAAAAAAAAAGGTATTTAGTAAGAAATATACCTCTTTTGTAGATTGAAAATTACCACCACTTGAATATACTTAGGAAAGGCATAAGCCATTTGATAGTATATATGAAATAGAAAATGAATAAGAGGTCACTCTACTTAAAAGTAGCGTATATTATGGCAAATGTAAATTATATTATGAAGCTGCCAATACGTTTATGAGACCTTATATTTTTACTTTATACTTTTTAAGACAAATACATCTAATGTTTAACACTCTTAAACATACAGGTGCAGCCTATATTACCATATTTGATGTAAAATGCAAATTTAGTAATTATATTTATTCCTATTTGACTGAAATTTTAATTATGGCAAGATTATTTCTTTCTTCACATGCATTTAGAAAAACTTAAAATAAATAATCTAATATGAAACTTCTTGCAGCTCAGAAGTACTCATACATATCTTTTTAAAATTAAAATAACTATTTTTTTCTGATTACCTGTGGTAGACTAAAAACATTCTGTCAATAAAGAGTAAAGAATAAAATAAAAACAATTGGAGAAACCCCTTTCCCAAAGAATATCACTGCTACATAATCATATATATCCAGACTTTTTAATATACATATACATGTTTTTATTTCTACAAAATCAAATAATAAAATCTTTGCCCTTTTGTATATTTTTTTATTATCAACATGGACATTTTTGTGGGTTAATAAATGTCTGAATTAATCTTTTGACGTGTCATATTTATTTATAAATGATGTACCACAATTTATTAGTTTTTGTTCATATATTTCATGATTTACTGTTTCTCTTTTAAGACAAGAGCGAGTTAAACTTCCAAACTGCTTTTTAAAATTATATGCCACTTTTGGGAGGAAATAACTTTGTTAATGATGTCACAAAACTGATTATAGTAAGCATTCTTTAGAAGTACTTACCTTGCACTAAATTTCTTCTTAGAAAAAACTTTGATGAGTTATGTTTGTGCTATTATTCCCATTTTTAAAATGAAAAAACTGACTTGCAGGAAGTTTCACTTTCAAAGGTCATCCAACTAGGATTCAAATGCAAAGACTCTGATCCAGAAGATCTGAACTACTAATATACCACCGTAGAGTATTTGTGTGATGTGTGGACTGGCTATTATTTCTTTGAATCTCATGTATAATGTTGAACTTATTTTCCAGTATCAAAATTGATACATCCTTAACCTCCAAATAGCAATATAGCAGTAGAAATAATGCTCACTTTCAGTCAAAGCCCTGTTTTTAGCTGGAATTCAAACATGGCTATCCCTGTTGGTGCTTTGTTGGAAAGTCCTTAAAATTAGTCAATTTTCACAAGACTTTTGTGAAAGATAGTTAAATAGCCATGTTCTCCAAAGTAGAGTGAATCGAGAGCTTTGAAGTTTGTCTATAAGATGGGTCCCTGACCCACCCCAGGCTTTTGTATCCAAGTCCTAGTGAGAAGGATCTGGTTATAAAGATTAATTGAACACATCATTTGCACTAAAACATTGTATCTTTGGGTGTACAAAGAACCTCACTTCAAGGACCAAGCAACAAAGTAGAACCCAAGTTAAAGCACAGAAGCCTGTTACCCATCTTTTAGCCAACACTATTCGGCTGTCATTCAGGGCCTCAGAACTAAAGCCACACACACACTCACACACATACATATATTTTATTTTATTTTTAAAGAGGTCATATGCCTTTTTTTTTTTAACTTTTAATTCTTTTAAGTGTGTTTTTCCAGGACCCATCAGCTCCCAAGTCAAGTAGTTGTTTCAGTGTAGTTGTGGAGTGCACAGCTCACAGCGGCCCTTGTGGGGATCGAACCGGCAACCTTGTTATTAAGAGCACTGTGCTCTAACCAACTGAGCTAACTGGCTTCCCCTAAAGCCATTTTGATTGATCAAGGACTTCAACATATAGTTGATGCCAGTCAGCACCTGGAGAGGAAGAACCTAGCTTGTGCCTCTTGGGAGAAGAACGGGCTTGTTCAAAACCTATGACCTGGATGCCCAAGAAATTTAGAAAATGGTTGGGAGAAGAATAAGAGTTAGAGGACCTGAATTGGTGAATAAAACATGAATGATTAATGGGAACATGAGTCAACATTAAAACAATAGCAAATGTGGGTTTTCAAAATTTTTGGGATATTGAAATAATTAGCAGTATCCCTAAATAACTATTAATGGAGTTGATTTTCGGTGGAAGGAATTATGCCACATATGAAGTACTCCACTGTCTTTTAAAATCTCAGCAAACTTTTTCTCAATTAAAATGCCCTGCCTGCCTAAAGACATAATTTACTCTATTTCATGTCAGGAGAGTAGGTTTCCCCCTTTGCCTCAACCATTTACTGCATGATCTTGAACTAAAACATTCCCATGCCATTCATTAACTGAAAAATGCAGAAATAAGTTAAACGTTGCTAATTTGCAGGACAGGCTATCCTCTAGTAAATATTGACTTATGAGCCTGGAAAAAAGTTCTCACTGATTTGTCTAAATCAGTGAAATATAAAACTGACTGGCATATATTAAAATGTACCCCTTGTCCTACACCTAATATAAAATGTGACGATAATATCAACCTAATTCACCTGTTGTGATGATTAAACAATGCAGGTAAATCACACTGATGCTCATAAAGCACTTAAAACACACAGGACATTATTTTAAGAACCATATATATATAAATTCATTCAATCCTCATAAAAAATATGTAAGATATGAGCAATAATTACACCAAGAGTAGTAATAATGATAACAGCAGATCTCATACAGCACTTACATATGGGCCAGACACTGTTCTAGGTTGTTAGCTACATATTTATATAGAGCAGAACCTGAAGAACATAGAAGTGAAACAGTTTTCCAGACCTCTCCCAGGTGTTCATGGAAGAACCAGGCTACTCACCCAGGTAGTCATGGTCTTGCTTCCCAATTAATCAGTATTCCATAGCACCTTAGGAAAAGTGCTCCACAAATGTTGATATTATTATTATTATTATTATTATTATTATTATTATTATTACCAACACTATGTGGCACTTTTCTCACATTGTTGCTAATATTCTCTCATGTAACAACAGCAAAAAAAGCAAGCCTTAATAGCTTATATAAAATGTTTGGGCCATACAGAGCAAAAATGTCAGAGATGATATTTGCAACTATTTAACCAACACCAAAGTCTATGTACTTCTCTATATATGGGACTGTCTTCCCACTGAAGGGAATAATCTTATAACAGGAGTCCACTATATTAAGAGTTGGATGATGAGAGATATGAAGAGATTAAAATAATAAAGCATGAAGTATTTGATTCATCCTCCTTACTTCAACCAGAACTAATTTGTTTTATGTGCGCGATGTATTTATGTATTAATGCTTTCCACAAGATTGCTTTTGGATAAATAAAAGTTTCTCAAAGAAAAAATAATTGATAGTCTTTTTCCATTGAGGGAAAAACACATTATTTCCCACCATGTTCATGTCATCTGTTTAATCATCTTATCTAAGTTCCCAATTAGTTTTCCTCATCAAAATGTAATTCCTGTCCAAGTTAAACCAAGACTTTCACATTTAGCACTGATTTCGATTCTTATGGTTCAAATTTGGCTAAATTCAATTAGTAGGACTACTAACTGAGACAGTTAATCATCCTGCCTTCTGGGCACATTGTGTTAGTTATGATTACTATGGTCAGTGCTTTAGATAAAGTTATCTATAAGTTAGAGGACAGACAGATGATAGATAGATAAACAGATAGTAAGGTGCATCACCTGCACCCAATTTTTGAAATTCACAATATAAAAATATCTTAGGTAAAGTCATGATGATAACTTTAAAATAATACTAATTGGTTGATGAATACATGGCTCCCTTATACCAAGAATGACTCCCAATGCTTAACTCTGGGGAAAAAATATAAATATATAAATATAAATATATGTGTGTGTGTGTGTGTGTGTGTTTGTATGTGTGTGTGTGTGTGTGTGTATATATCTATATATATCTATATCTATATCTATATCTATATCTATATCTATATCTATATATATATATATATATATAGAGAGAGAGAGAGAGAGAGAGAGAGAGAGAGAGATAATAAAGTTTATTTGAAATACTTCAAATTTTCTATTAGCCATTGTGTTGCCTAAAAATACTTCTCTCTCAGAGAACTTTTCATAATAAAAAGAACTGATGATAGACTTTTAAACACATTCAACCACAAATTCTGGTAAATTACTTCAAAGGAAGGCAGAGAATGTGGCTTTCACAAGTAAAGTAGAATTACTCTTTTCAAAACTAAGCAGTAGCCTGGAATTTCCCCACTCATTGTCAACGGAGGGACATCGCTAAGATCATTAACTTCAGAAGACTGCTCACAGGGAATTTCATGAGCCTGTTTTAACTGATAGTTGATTTAACACTGTTGAGACAAAGTAACGAGAGGAAAATTTGTTTCAGTATTTGAGACAATATGTGAGACCTTACCTACCAGGCTTTTGTAATATGTAGCTAACACAGGTTTTAGGTTTGTTTACTTTTGTTACACTTCCTTCTACTTTGCCTAAAGCCCTTCAGGGCAACTATATATCAAGTTCCATTACAGTGATCATCCAACTACATACAATTATATTCCTTTAATAAAATACTATCGATCTACTTCCTCTAAAGGCCTCAGCATAGGTATTACTGGGTGTATGTGTTAAGATTAGAAGACTCTTGAATATGATTTATGTAAATGAATTCAATATTAAAGTTTCAGGTATTTTCTATGTTTGGATCACTTCTCAGAATACTCTGAATAACTTACGATCTAACATTCTGAGTCATAGAGTTGGCACTGTTTCATTAGCTGGAGTTAGATTCCTTGGCAAACTGCTCACTACCTTTCCTATAACCCATCTATTAAATTAAAAAGCACTATCCTTCAAAGACCTTTCTATAACCGTATTTGCACATTTATTATGCAGAACGTCTCCCTAAAATCTTGGATACCATCAATAAAAACCTCTCAGAACTACTAGATAAAGGATATTGGAAATATTTATCAACCCAGTTCTGTCTGTGTGTTCCTCTAGAAACTTGCATTTGAGGGAGCAGTATGAATGTAAGCTCTTTATTGGTACTGTCCTTGTTAAATCAACTGTAGTTGACAGGTCTCACTCTGAGTCATTTGGCCTCAGCATCCCATGTGAAGATTAATGACAATAATCACTGTTTGCAATAGAATTATTGCATTCTGGTGTGATATAATTCACAGCTCTAGTCTTATCTTTATACCTCTCAAAATACACTGTACTAATCATATAACTACTACCATGTTTCCCCCAAAATAAGACCGGGTCTTATATTAATTTTTGCTCCAAAACATGCATTAGGGCTTATGTTCAGGGGATGTCATCCTGAAAAACCATTCCAGTTAGTTCTTATTTTTTGGGAAGCATGGTAGTTCTTTACTTAGAGAGTAAAGTTGCTTTTCCCATGACTATCATTGTTTTTATATTTCAGGATAATATTTACATTGTTAACTGGCAAAGGAGCAGGCAGTGAAATTAATTGTTTTGACAAAAGTGTATTGTGATGTGCTTCAGTATATTCTGCTTTCTTTAATAACTAAAATCTTTAATTTATGGTTCATAATTCTGTGTAAATTAAGATTTTAGATTTTTCAAATCAGAAGTTTATGATTATGTTTGATACAAAATTTGAAATGGAAGTAGAGTGCCAGATAATATCATCCCTTTTGAATATGCTTATATGTTATTGGAGATCAGAGACCTCTCACAATGTTAGTGTCTTTACACTATGGTATTTCCAATTAGTACTAATTTATTCTGATTTATACAATTTCTGTAACTATAAACAAGGCTTTAGTGGTGAGTAATATCTTCCAATTTAAGAAAAAAAAATAAGTCTATGCTAGAAAGCTAAGGGAAAGCTTTATTATCACATATACTCTAAATGTGAAATCATATAAATACAATTTAATGCTGCTGGTATCAACAGTAAATATGTATACTTTCCTATACACATTCTTTCCTTCTTACTCCACATAATACAATAAATGCAAATAAAAAAAAAAAAGATTTGAAAAGCAAACAGGTTTTCAGAGGACAGCACAAATTTGAGTATCTTCTATGAAAATGTACAAATCCTTTAAATTAGTATGCTTTGGTACGACATACTTGCAAGAAAAATTAGTTCAAAGCAAGTAAGCATTTCCTAAGAGAGAGATTAAAATGCATTTCTGCAACCATTTATTGTAAATTTCTCTCATTCACATACAAACAGTACTACAATTCAATGTTGCTGCTTAGGTTGATTCTAAAGTTATACAATAGAACTACATGTTGAATATCTCTCTCTCTCTCTCTCTCTCTCTCTCTCTCTCTCTCTCTCTCTCTCTTTCTCTCTTTCTCTGTCTCTCTCTGTCTCTGTCTTTCTTTCTCTCTGTCTCGCTCTCTGTCTCTATCTATCTATCTATCTATCTATCTATCTATCTATCTATCTATCTATCTATCTATCTATCTATCTATCTATCTATATTCCTTTTATCTTCACAGATATTTGCTCTGACTTACTACAAAAACACCTGCCAAAAGGAAACAAAAGAAAAAATTAACAATTGGGACTACATCAAATTAAAAAGTTGTTTTTTTTTTCCTTTCTTTTTTTTCTTTCCCACAGCAAAGAAACCATCAACAAAATAAAAAGACATCCTACTGAACGGGAGAAGATATTTACCAATGATATTTCTGATAAGAGGATAATGCCCAAAATTTATAAAAAGCTCATACAACTCAACAACAAAAAGACAAACAATCCATTTTTAAAAATAGGGAAAGGACCTGAACAAACATTTCTCCAAAGAGGACATACAGATGGCCAATAGACATATGAAAAGATGCTCAAGTCACTAATCATCAGAGAAATGCAAATAAAAACCAAAATGAGATAACACCTCACACTAGCAGGAATAGTTATCATCAAAAGACAAATAATAACAAGTGTTGGAGAGAATGTGGAGAAAAAGGAACTCTCATACACTGTTGGTGGGAATGAATATTGGCGCAACCACTATGGAAGGCAGTGTGGAGGTTCCTCAAAAAATTACAAATAGAATTACCATATGACCCAGCAATCCCTCTCCTGGGTATATACCCAAAAAAATCTGAAAACATTTATCTGTAAAGATATATGTGCTTCTATGTTCATTGCAGCTTTATTTATGGTGGCCAAGACTTGGTAACAACCAAAGTGTCCTTTGATATATGAACGGAAAAAGAAGATGTGCCATATATATATATATATATATATATATATATATATATATATACACACACACACACACACACACAATGGCATACTATTCTGCCATAAGAAAATATGTGGTATATAAAACTGAAAGAAACAAAGGAACAAGACTAAAACGCATAGAAACAAAAACTCATAGACATAAACAATAGTTGAGTGGTTACCAAAGGGTAAGGGGGCAGAGAGGGAGTAGATGAGAGTAAAAGGGATATGATGATGGAAGGAGAACTGACTTTGGGTGGTGAACACACAACGTGATATACAGATGATGTATTACAGAACAGTACACCCGAAACCTATGTAACTTTACTAACCATTGTTACCTCAATAAACATTAATTAAAATAAGTAAACAAACAAATAAATAAATAAATAAAACAAAAGAATAGATAAAAAGCTTCCCACACAAGAGAAAGCTAAAGGAGTTCATCACCACAAACCAGTATTACAAGACATGTTAAAAGGACTTTTTAAGAAGAAGAAGAAAAAGCAGATCAAAAATATGAATAATAAAATGGTAATAATGACATATCTATCAATGGTTATTTAAAATGTAAATGAAATAAGTGCTCTAATCAAAAGACATAAGATAGATGAATGGATAAGAAAACAAAACCCTTACTTATGCTGTCTACAAGGGACTCACCTCAGATCGAAAGACACACACAAAGTAAAGGGATGGAAAAGATTTTTCATGAAAATGGAAACAAACATACAAAAAAGTTGGGGTAGCAATACATATACCAGACAAAATAGACTTTAAAACAAAGGCTATAATTAGAGACAAAGAACCCAGTAATCCCACTTTTGGGTATTTACCCGAAGAAACTCAAAGTACTACTTTGAAGGGACTTGCACATCCATATGTTCATTGCAGTATCATTTACAACAGCCAAGATGTGTAGGCAACCTGGGTGTTCATCAATAGGTGAATGGAAGAAGATGAGGTGGTACATATGTACTATGGAATATTACTCAGCCAAAAAATCGGGGGGAAAAACGAAAAAAGAAAAGAATTAAATCTTGCAATATGAAACATCATGTATAAACCTAGAGGGTGTTTTGCTGAGTGGAGTGAGTCAGACAAAAAAAGACAAATGCCATATATTTCACTTATATGTAGAATCTAAAGAATGAAATAAACAAATGAAACAGAAACACACTCATAGACATAGTGAACATTTTGAGGGTTGCCAGATTTGGGGGATGTGGAGTTCAGAGGATGGGTGAAAAAGGGGAAGTAATTAAGTAAAAATTGGTAGTTTTAAAATAATCATGGGGATGTAAAGCATAGGACATAGTCACTAATATAATACCTATGTATGTATGATGTCAGATGGGTACTATATTTATCGGGGTGATCACCTTGTAAATTATATAAATGTCTAATTACTGTTTTACATCTGAAGCTAATATAATATTGTACATCAACTGTAATGGAAAAATTAATAAAAAATTAAAAAGTGGTACATGTATATTATGGAAAATTACTTGGCCATAAAAATAACAAAATCTTAACCATTTGTGAGAACATGGATGGACCTAGAGAGTATTACTATGCTAAATGAAATTAGTGAGACAGAAAAAGACAAATAACATATTATTTCACTTATATATGGAATCTAAAAAAACAAAATAAATGAACAAGGAAAACAGAAACAAACTCATAGATACAGAGAACGTTTTGATAGTTGCCAGATTGTAAGGTAATTGGGAGGCTGAGAGAAAAAGGTGAAGGGATCAAGAAGTAGAAATTAGCAGTTACAAAATAGTCATGGTGATGTAAAGTACAGCACAGGGAATACTGTCAATACTATTGTAATAACTATGTATGGTGCCAGGTGGCTACTAGACATATGTTATATAAATGTCTAACCCCTATGCTATGCACCTGAATTTAATATAATATTGAATGTCTACTGTAATTAAGCAACATATTTTTAAAAAATAGAGCAATAATTGAAAAGCTGATGGGGTGAAAATTTGTAACTATATACTATGTCGCCAACTTTAGTAAAGGTGCTGGCACTCCGAAATTTCTAAGAATTGCCATACAGCTACTTTTTATAAATATCTATATATTTTTCTCTTGAAATATATTACTAGAAAATCACTTTTTAAAAAACATTCACAAACTTAATGACAGAACTTATGGCTCAGTGAAGACATGTGAGCAAAGACTTAATTCCAGAGAGACAGAGAGAAAACAGAAAAGAACAAAAAACAAATGAAAACAAAGGAAAAGAAAAAAGAAAGAAAGAAATATGAAAAGAAAGGAGAACAAAAAGAAAGAAAAATGTCCCTTTCTAGTAACTTGGCCTCAATTATCCTGGAAGTAACTGTAATCAACATTTAAAGAATGCTAGAAAATATTGTGGTGACATATTTTATTCTGACACAAACAATATTATAGAGTACTTTATAAATATTTCCTTAAACTCTTTGGGGTTCTTTAAAGACAAAGAAGAATCTACTGTAACTACACTTGAAAGTCCAGACAACAAACGAAAATAAAGCAAACAATAAAAATTTAGTTTGAATGACCTTAGTTGTACTTTGTGTAACAATTGTAAGAGTAGACATTTAACCTGGTGATATAAAAAAAATGGCAAAAATATGGGTAAAATAACTTGCATGTTAAATATTGTGGCCTTTCAGGCACTACTTGCAATATATGTGAGTAAATGTTATTGATAATCTCCTAGTGCTGATAGAACTATCTAGAATATAATAGAGACTCAATAAATAACCATTGAAGGAATGAATAAATAAATGAAACAAGCAACCATTCAATGAGAAGACTTTTGAAGTTATGGGTTGGACAAAATATAGATTTGTAACCTCTGGGTACTTGAACAATTTTGCTTCCATCTAAACTGTGATATGCCTCCTGTATCCCAGCCACTCCATTTTACTTATATTACTTAAATCCAGCTCCTGGATGAGTTATACCCCAGTGCTTACCTACTATATTTTACAACCTGAGCCAATAATTTTTAACACTCTTTTCCTCTATATAACAAAATTAACTTTAATAAAACTCATGTAATAATGATGAACATTCATTATCGTTCTGTGTTTTGTTTTAAAACAATTAAAATTATAAAATAACTAAATTTCAATGTTCAGATTTTGTTTAAATTCAGCAAAATATTTCTCGCATGAACTAAATTTTTGTTTATAAAAAATACATTATAAGTCACACTTTTTGTTCTTTTTTCAGTATCCCAGTATGTAAACATCTTCAAATGCTCAAATAGAAGGAAAACATGGAAGTGACTCAAGTTTAATTTCTTTGTTTTCACACAATGAGCTATCATTATTGATTTTGAATCAACTGTTTATGTAGCACACAGGGGTTGAAGACTCAAACTACACCAGAAACTGGTGGCAACTATCCTGATGCTTACTTAGTAAGCTAATACTTTAAAATCAAAATGCACTTGAGTCGGTAAATCTTTGTGTAAATCAACTGTTTACTGAGATTATCCAAATTAATTTCCATGTAAAATGAAAACATCAATGAAACTATAAGTAATAATATATGATAATTTGAAGTAAACATACATATTAGAAAACTTCAAAAGTAACTGTAGCAACTGTTTGGAATTAGACCAAGGAAATATTTTTTTCAGTATTCTATAACTAACTGATATCATTTAGAACTGCCCACACATGGTATTAATTAAAATGAAGCTGATTTTTAATTGGTTTATCATTGTTTTTAATGTCTCTGCTGAAAATGAACCCCTTATAATCTGCATGCAGAGAAAACTGATACTGTTTCCATCTTGTGCACCTGGTGATTCACTATCTTATAAGATTTACTTAAAAGCTAATTCTCTTATGAAGTCTTTGTTCACTATTACTAGGCAAAGCTAAATTCTGTTTTCTCACTAAACCTACAGCATAATTCATACAGGGAATTTTTCATTTTTCTTTGTAATTTTCTTTCTGCTACTGACCACCCCACTACAAACCTGAGTATAACATGTACATGCTATATATCTTTGGAGAAAAGATGACCACAGCAGAATTGAGTACTATGTGATTTTTCAGGGAATTGTATTCTAACCAATTGAAATAACCAGCTATCTGTAAGGACATTTATCATGAGATAATAATATCTCAAAAATTCTTAAAGAAACTGCAAAATATGATTTCATCATTTTATAACTTTTGTAAAATATAAAACTCTATGACCCCTTATGCTCATTTTGAATTTTTCTTAATTATGTTTTATTTCTGCTACAGATTGCTACTGGAAGAAGTAAATGCGCAAATAAAAGGAACATTTGAAAATATGTTCTAATTCACTAATTCCAGGTTCTTAAGAAAGTATAAAATAAAACAAGTAGGAATCTACTAGCAAAAATATAGCATTCCTAAACTTCATCGACCTCGTGGGAAGCAATTGTGCTTTTCCAATCTCCCACTTTCAAGATTCTAAGAAATCATGTCCAATTTAATTATGGAAAGAAGATAAAAGGTGTTAATGTTGGAAGTTGCATTGAGAGGAAGCTTCATTAAAGAAATCCAGATTAATGTGAAAATAATTCACCAATTCAATTACCTGAGAAAAAGAAGATGGGAGTTTCTAGTGTTATTGATGACTATAATGGAAAGAAGAAAGGAAACAAAGAGTTTAATTGCGTGTATGTGAGGAAACAAAACTAACTTAAATGAAAGCAAAGGTCAAGCCAGGTCTTCCCCAGACACAGAGATTTTTGAAAACATGTCTTGAAAGAGAAACTCAACTCTGAATAATAAACTAACAACTTTCAAGAAAAGGAGCAATTATTAATCCAAGGTTATGTAGTTCCATGAACTTCATTGCAATAGTCTGTAAAGCAGTATATTTTGTTTGAGATTTGTGAGTTAATAAACTGTAAAAAGCTTTTCTTCATAACATTTTATTGTCTTTTATCAAGATACTATTTTACTCTGGGAACTAATGTCTATAGGTGAAATCTACCATTTTGGGGCAGGTTGGCTCCTGAAGCTAGTATTAACTGCAGCAACAACTGTAAACAAAAAACTCATGGGAATTTCTGTTTAATGGGAAGCAAACATTTATATTTTATATTTCCGAAAGTCCATTCCATGAGAATAAATTAACCACATTTTAAAATCGTAACCCACTTATTTCAGAAGTAGTGCATGTTTAATAAGAAAAATCTTTAAATGTTCAATTAGAAATGTTTTTTTTTTTTTTTTAAAGAAAATCACCCTTAAATAGAATCAGACAGGCAAAATCATTGCAGATATTTTAATGCTTAGTCTTCTGGTCTCTTCTCTAAGGTTATGTAGAATATAAATACTTGAAAGTGCTATCATGTACTACATACTATTTTATATTATATACTGTAATATATACATATAGTATCATGCACATGCTATTTACAACATATACTTTTTATTTTTATATGCCAGAAATATATTCCATGATATAATCAAGTATACTACTAAATTAATTTACTAGTTCCATATAAGAACCCTCTATTTGACCATAATTTATTAATGCATTCTTTTATTTGGATTCATTTAGTTTCTTAATAAATACAATAAAATAAAATAGCATCTATTGCCAGCAAGCACTAGACACTGCTCTGTATTATGCATTGGAAAGCAGGCCACTAGCAACCAGTAATGTGTATGCAGTAGGACCCCAGTTGCTGGTGAGCCAATAGGATTTCAGATCATGCAGGTCTGTGGAGTCTCATTTGGGTAACCCAGGCAGACAGCTTCATACAGGTTATACAAGGTTCTGATTTTTCTTTTAAGGGACTCCAGAAAAGCTACCACTGGCCAAAGTCAGCAAGGTCACGGAAGACATTATTCACCTTTTGAACACCCTGTTTGTAGTAGTGTTCAAGTAGTGTAGTAGTATGTTTGTAGTAGTCCCATGCTTATGAACCCTAATTCCCAAAGGGAAAGCTACAGCGTACTGAGGATCTTTTCTAGCTGCAGCTGGAGCTAATTTACAGTCATGTAAGCTAGGCAACTTCAATCACAATCACTTGCTCAAGTCTTAAATTCAGAAGGATACAACCTATGAAGGAGACTCCTTGAGGATTCCATTTTGCTGATGTATGTGGCACAGGATGTCCAAATTTGAACACATTAATGGTTACAAAGTTGAGTTTCAGGCACAGAGGAAGCATTTTTTTGTTAGCAGAAGCAGTAAATCCAAGTCCTGACTCCAATTCGAAGTTCTAACAACAGGGCAACTATAGCATTTTGAAATCCTAGAGCCAATTCTATAGAATTACATTTATAGTCATTTTATCCTGGCAGCTTAGTCTTGAGCCTGGTTCTCCATCTCTAAACATATCTATGCCTGCTCAATATCCTTCACGTATTTTTTTCCCCAGCTTAATCAGCTATGGTCAGCTTCTTTTGCATATAACTAAAAACCCTAATCAAGACAGAAATTTGTTCTAGAACAGCTGTCAACCAAAAAATTACATAGAATCTAAAAGTTTTTAAAATTGGTTATCTGGCCTAGATGAAGATGATGGATATAGAAATCTTAAATATTAATAATAGATAGGAGTCTTACTAACTAATGATAATGGAGGAATGGTTAAATTTTCTGATGTGGTCAAGAAAGCAGTGCCCAAGTCTTCAGGAAACCAAGGGACTATTGATAGAGAATAAAGTGAATAGCATGAGGTAGTCGAGGATTTTGAGGTAAGTTGATTGATTCTGAGTCCATTAGGCATTAAAAGGGGAAAAAATAGCAAAACAAATACAAGAAACAACCTCAAACCCTAATTTCTCACATAAAGGCAAAGAACGATCAAAACATATCTAGAAATATGTTTAAAGAAGACCATGTGCAACAACCATGACAGAAAAGAGGAGCACCAAATTAAAATTTTATTTTACTAGTTCCAGCTCTTGAAATACTATAGGGTCTTGATTGAGTCAATTTCTTTGCAAAGTGTTGCCGGTTTCCACTCTTTCACCAAACTCTTCCTGAAAAGTTTCCAGATATAAAACTAGAATAAGATTCCAGAACATCCTAGAATTCTCTACCACATGAATTAAAAGAGACTGTTTATTTATAGTAGATGAAACCTGGAAAGAATTGTGGCAATGATTTGAGGATGCTAAACCAAGAGAATCAATTGCCTATGTTCTTGTTCAATGATATATCCTGAGAACGTAAAACAGTAGCTGATACTTAATATGCACTCAGGAGTTTTGAGTAAGAGTGCTAGTTCTAGCAGATATGAAGTGCATGTAGTTACTGACCATATGAATTAGGTGTGATGTGTACAATGGTTCACACCCTCAATAAATCTGGGTGTACGTGAAACTCACCAAAAGTATTATTTAGACATTACTGATGCCCAGTCTCCACATCCCAGACTGCTATTTAAATTGTGTGGCAGGGCACCAAAATTGTCATTACGGAAGAGCTTCTCATGTGATATACATTAAGGGATTCTAAGAATTATTAAGAAAGTAATTTTGGAGTAGATGCATTTTATGTACCCACATAATCCACACCAAACTACATCCCTGAGGAGCTGCCAGAATATATTCATTTCTCCAAGGTTTTGGAAATTATTAATAAGGGAAGTGTGAATGTCATTGAAAGTGCCAATTTCTATTATCCATAAGCCAAAGTTACCCAGAGCAGCTGTTGCTGTAGAAGAAATTAGTTTTATTTTTCAATGTAAATAATGGAAGCAAAAGGTAAGGAGAGTGTCATGCAGGGACTCTGGTCCCACTGCCCGCATAAGAATGCAGGAACAAAAATGGACCCACAGATAGGGGAGTCAGACCACTATATTCTCGATGGAGGCTGGGTTGGACACAAAAGCAAACAGCTGTCAGTACCCCAACAAAGGGTCTTCCTGCACCACAGTCTCCCTGACAGGAAGCAAACATATGCTAGTTCCACTACAGGGTGGTATGTTCCCAAGCAAACAGTCAAGCAGTCCATCAAATCAGGGATGGAAGGCAATTCCCCATAGTCCACAGTCATTCACCAGGGCTATGCATTGGCCTCACAATGTGTGCCCTCTCTGCAGGGCGAGGGCTCCAAGTCCTCCCCAACCTGGGGGTGAGGGATGACGTTGACCTCACCCGCCTCCTCCACCACGGACTCAGTAAGTGTTTCCTCCTGGGACTACAAGTCCCACATCGGGGCTGCCTCAGCAAGCGCTTCCCAGCCCATACTGCCGCAATGACCTTCGCTGTCTCTGACCTATGCTGGTCTGAGAACTGTCCACATCTTACCACCCCTCCATGGGGGTCCAGCTCTCTGGCAGCTGCACAGCTCTTTGAATGTTGGTCGGAGAACTATCCACTGTCCTCTCCTGCTCCTCCTGGTCTTCCTGCGACTGAGAATTCATACACACAAACTGCTCCACCACCCTTCAGAGAGCTTTGACCGGCACCATACCCTGCTTACTGGGCCATGTGTCATGCAGGGACTCTGATCCCACTTCTTGCATAAGAACTCAGGATATGCCGAGGCCAAAACGGAACAACAAGGGAGTCATAGATAGGGGAGTCATACCTCTATATTCTCGATGGAGGCTGGGTTGGACACAAAAGTAAACATCTGCCAGTACACCAACGAGGGGTCTTCCTGCACCCTAGTCTCACTTGCAGCCAGGTGAGACACAGGAAGTAGGATCCACACGATCTGCAATACGCCATCCACAATTTCTAACCCAACTTGCTAGTCACAATCTGCCGTCCAATTCTCTGTCAACCAACCAACCAACCAACAAACCAACCCCTAATATAGCCACAGCAGTTTATATTAGTGGCTAATGGCTAACCAGTAACAGCTGATGTCCACCCAGCCATGGTGGATGGCCGTCTATTACAGCTGATGGCCACCTAATAACCAAGCCAGCACCTTTCCACATGAGGCCCAGAGCCTGGAAACTGCTCTCTGGGATTCTGTCCCCACAGGGAGCATGGCTACATTAATAGCAAATGAGATCAGATTGGTAATCAGAATGGTGTGGCCTAGCAGACTCTCCAATGGTAGCTAATTTATCTTGGAATTGCTCAGACCAAAAGAGATGGTCAGCTTGCTAAATTCATACTTGATTTACAAAACTGAAAAATGTCCGGGTCCGGTGAACAGAGATTTAATTGAGTGAAGATAACAGAGTGTAACGCAGGGACTCAGCTCTCGCTTTCCAGACAAGAACGCAGGGTATGGTGAGTACAAAAAGGAACAACAGAGCCATAGATAGGTGAGTCATACCATTATATTCTTGATGGCGGCTGGTCGAGACACAAAAGCAAACATCTGCCAGTACCCCAACGAGGGGTCTTCCTGCACCCCTATGTCGCTGGCGGTTGGTGAGATACAGGAAGTAGCGTCAACACAATCCGCAATCCACCATCCTTGCTAACCGCACTTGCTAGGGGCAATCCATAGTCTGCTTCTCTGCCAAACCACCCAACAAATGCAGCCACAGCATCTATATCAGTGGCTAATGGCTAACTGGTTACCGCTGATGGCCATCCAGTACCCGAGCCAGCACTTTTCCATGTGAGGCTGAGAGCCTGGAAACTGCTCTCTGGGACTCTGTCCCCACACAGAGCAAATCCTGTTCATAGACAGAGCCCCTTGAGTAAAGTGGAGGCTGGGAACACTTTATTGTGTCACAACTATAGAGGACACCTCTGCCCCTTACTTCTTGCCTGGAACATGGGCCTTATTTTTAGGCATGTAGTGTCTTGCATGGTGGACTTAAGACAATGAGAAAAACAAATGTGCAAAAGGTGATGCCGCCCAAGGATGGTGGGGGCCCAGAGCCTCGATGGTATTGTTAATTGAAGTACAGCTACACGCTGGCTGTTACGAGCATAGTTTCAAGCACAGGGATGCCTGAGCTCAAATCCAAGCCCTAGTACTTACTAGCTGTGCGACTTTAAGCAAGATACTAACCTTCTTGTTACCTATGTGTTCCCATCAATAAAACAGAGATAATAATAGTACATATTTGTGTAGATCTGAGGATTAATAAGAACTTTGAATGGTGCCTGGAACACAACAAATGCTATTGGAATGGCTTGTTTTTTTTATGAGTATAAGCCTGGACTTTAAAATTCTGACTTTTTTTTTTTTAATTGCATGAGCTACATGATCAACTCTTTGTGTAAGCCACTGAGAAAGGTTTTCTGCAGATGAAATTCAATTCTGAATAACACAATTATGTAAAAAAAAATACAGTAATTACCAGAGAAGAAGAGAGCTATACATGCTCATTGTACTCATCTGTGCAGACATATATAGTTTTTGGATCGTCTGAAATAGGCTTACGTTTAAAGAGTTAATGAAAAGACATTTTTACAAATATAAGTATAACACCTTGTTCTTTTGAAACGGCACCTTTGAGCGTTGTAAATATTTGTGCAAATTGACAAAAGCTTTCATGAAAGAGATCAACTTGAAGTTTTGTTTAAAAGAATTATGTGATCCCTTAAATTAGAAAGAGATTAAGAGATTAAAGTCCATTTAATATTCAAGATTTAGCTCTTAGAAATAAAAGACAAGTAAATTTCAGGAAATGTGAAACTGACACGGGGAAACACAGGGTTGACTGAAATGAAGCATCTTAAATTTTGAATACCAGTGTGTTGGATATATTCTTTGTTCAAAACAGAAACGAGGTAAGTTTTCTTTTCAATGGACAGTGTAAAAGGATGGAGAATAAATTCTCACATAAGAGAGTAAAATATCTAAAAAAAAATACAAATAAATAAAAATAATAGAGTAGTGTGAAAGTAAGAAACACCTTCTGGAAACAAATCTGAATTGTAACAGTATCTTCACTGAGATGATCAATAAGATGAACTCCTTAGCCCCATACATCTGATTGTAAAGAAAGGACCACTGAGTGATATTTGAAGGGATGCAATTTTCCCAACAATCTGCTTATTTAGTTTCTGAGTAACAAATTGAGTTAGATGGGAACTGTAATTTAGAAGAAGCTGCTTGGGGATAGCATGACATAATTTAAATTATAGGCTAGGGAGGGATATGTATCACTATCCCTAACTCTATCCATATCTATAGCTAACTAGCATTATTGACAATTGGATGATGAATGGCATATTTATAAATCATATTTGAAACACAAAATATATTTAACCCACTTTTAGATCTTATTTTATAAGTCAATGGAGTGAATTCATCAAATGGTCATTTTATGCCTCCTCTTGTCAATATCTTGTAATAATTATGTATTTGATGCTGTAACATAACACAGCAGTTGTCTTTTCAGTTTATACTTGAAGCCTTTAAAGTTATTAAATAATCTTTTCCCCTTTAGTGTGTCTTACTATGTAGCTGAACTAATTTTCAGCATCATTGCATTTAAAATAGTGTTTTGACCAGCTAACTAGTCAAGTTTTATAATGTCATTTAGAAGCCACCATGATAGCTATGTCAATCAGGATTTTTATTATAATAACTCCAGCCATGATCATTTGTTATTTCCTTCAGGTATTTCATTTCTAATATTTCTGATAAACAGCAAAAGTTCTTTAAACTTGTTTATGTAGGTGGGTACCACATGAATTCATCTACTCTATGTAGGTTGCAAGTCGGCTTCAGTATGATCAATATTGTTCATGTGCGTCATATCAGACATGGAGCCTGGGAAATTCTGCCTTATGTATGTGTGGTAGGGAACAAGTAAAACATGATGGTATTCACACACGAATGTGCCTGGATTTCAATTATTATGGGAATTGAAATATGATTTGAACACTGAACTAAACTGCTCAAGAACTCCCATTGTTTCCAAAATGAAGCACCAAATAGAACCTTTCTCTACTGCCTGTTTATAACTGACTGATTACAATGTAGGCAAATTGCCAAAGAAAGACAAAAAGTATCAACATTTCCTTGGCCATCCCATAATACACACATTATGTTTGAAAGTAGCAGCATTATTCTTCAAAACTTAGAATCTTAAATAGAGGTGATATCACTTCAAGGTAAGAACTAAGCACCACAAGAGAAAACCTGCACATTTTATACCCCTTATAATGTATTAGCATCTTTACAAAAGCTAACTCGTTGTGCCTTTTGCTTAAATTACCTACAAGATATAACTTCACGCTTGCATTATCAATTAAACTTATTGTTATTAGCCGTTCATTTAGTGAAGAAAAATAAAATACTGCATTTTCCTTGTAAGAAACTAAAATTTACACAAAATTTTTAATAATCATTTAACTTAATCATTTTCAATATTTCCTTTATTTTGGACTACTATACCTATGAAGAGAATAACAGCTAAATGTCGTCTTAAGAAATATGCTTAAATATATATATACATATATATACACACACATATATATATACGTATATATATACATATATACATATATACATATATGTGTGTGTGTATATATATATATTTTTTTTTCTTTTTTCTGAAATAGAATAGGAAGTATTTTTGCTATATGTGGAATGTATCTAAGCGACAAAACAGGACTGCCTCATAAAGAATATAGAGAAGTGAAACATGAGATATCCATTGCTGCTATTTTGTTACAGGTTCTCTAAGATTAGGCATATTTTTGGCAAATGTTGACAGCTGAACACTGCCAGCTTACTGTCTGTAAGGTCAATGCAGTTTTTGAATCTGGAAACTACACTGAATTTGAAAAGCAAAAATTGCTTCATCAGCAACTCTTCAACATGAACAATTAAATCCAGATAGATAAATAGAACAGAACAGCCTATTAAAAGGCTGTTGACCATAAATAGTCTCAACTTAACTTCATGATCTTCATTACAGACATATAATTAACCAATTGAGAATAGTTTCAGAGGTATTAGATAGAAAAGTACATACACTGGGATGCTTTCTGCATAAGTAACAGGATACTTGTCCATCAGATCATATCTAATTAAGACATTTTGTTATTTCAAAAAGAAAAAAAAAACAATAAAAAATAGAGCTGTCAAAGGAGAAGATGAAATAGCCTTTGGGTATATAATGCAGAGTATACTGCAGAAGAGAATGTAGTCAATAAAATATTAAATCTAGAATAATGTAAAAGTTTTTAAATTGGTGATAGGAAAATGGTGTCAAAAATTTCTTGGGTTTTCCTTTTGATACTAAACCTAATATATAATTTAATAAAACCTTTTGTAAAATGTAAATGTATTAATATTATTTTTAACTAAACTATTGGTTTATCTTGGGGCCAGGGGGCCACCTAGTTAAGAATTAGTTGGTTAGCTAAGAACTAGTGGAACAATCCCTCAGAAACCCCTAACCCGTCTCCTGCAAGAACATATGCCAATCCCATCATACTACCAAGCCCCACTCACTTGATGTATCTTATGTCAAGAATGTCTGAATGTCTTCACCAACAGTCTACTCTTTGGGGTTATTCACAAAATTCCAGATTCTGGTTTGGGGAAGGAGGACTTCCATGCCAAGTAGTTTCAAAGCTGCTATCACAGACTTAGAAAGTACTTGCTAATTTCTCAGTCAGCCTACCTGTTTCTGGTCCACAAGCAAGGATAAAGGTCAAATTTCTCTGGTGTCTGTAGTATTGTTCAATTAAATGTGCTTTTTGAGGGAATATTTAACATGATAACCAGAAGAGCAAGTAAAATCTGGTACCTAAGTTTTCTGTTAATCATCTCTCATTACTGTTATGTATGTGCTTCTTGCTGCTGGTATATCAGTAGTGTAGTGGGCGGGTGCCTGTAAGGCACCATCACATGACTGAGAAGCATAAGATAGAGGAAGTTACTTGGGTCTTTAGATAACACTCACATTCTGTAGGGTATGTTCAGAGGGCTTAAGACCATCAGCCTGCGGCAACCCTGCTTATGTTAATGCCCCTCCACCCAGCACAAAAATGTATATAACCCATGATTGAGCTGCAATAAAGAGAGACTTGATCAGAACTCCTGTCTTGTCTCCGGTCTTTGTGTCTCCCATTTTCCTCCCTTCTAGGTGCTTCGGGGTCCCTCGTGTAGTGTCCCGCGGGTCGGGACAAGTAGAGACAATAGCAGACATAGTAATAGCAATAGAAACAATAGAAACAATATGTGTGTTTTTGTTTTGTTTTGTTTTTGTTCTGTTTTGTTTGTTTGTTTGTTCTCATTCTCATGCTTGGAACCTGTGACAACTGAATTAACACCATCTCTTCATCTGCTACCCAGAAATCTTATATTTTTCCATAAATGCAGAGTATACATTTTTACCAGTTGACTTTGTGGTCATCAGTGTCATCTGTGAGACTTCCTTTGGTCTATGAAATGTGTGTAAAATTTAAGATTGTGCCAATTCTGAGCATAACCTTAGAAAACATTGTATGTTTCCACTTGCTCTCTTATGCTCTGCCTCTGTAATAACAAGAATATGCCCCAGCTAGCCCACTGAACACATGAGCAAATTAACGAAGGATTTATGGTTGAGACTTGTACCCAGATAAATCTTGGAGCAAAGACCAGCTGAGACCACCCAAGTCTTGTCTATATCTGGCAATGTCCTATGAACAAAATGATCATTTTTGAAGTCAGTGAGTTTGAGGATGATTTGTTACACAGCATAGCTAGCTTGCTCTCTCTCTTCTTTCTCATTCACTGTTTGTGTGTGTGTGTGTGTGTTTGTGTGTGTGTGGTGTGTGTGTTTGTTTTTTTCCCATTCAAGGATAAATTTTAGAATAATTTTGTGTTATGCCAATACTTCTGGAACTTGGGATGCTTTGAATTCTGATAAACAAGGTCCAGTAGCAAATGGGGGAAAAGTAGAATCTTGTAGTTAAAAGAAAAAAAAAAATTTCCCTTTTCCACAGTTGCTGTAATGACTTTCACAGATCTTTTTGCAATTTTACTATCTGAGATTGAGGGTTTCTAAGAAGGTCCTTATACTATGTAACACAGAAGAACCATTAAAATATGTTAAAAGAAAAAAAAAAAGAAAAACTATTGCTGTGTGTGCATTGAAAATATTATTAAATTATGATATTTCCTGCTCTCTAAATTTTTAAACATTTTGCACTAGGGACAGAAATCAAATCCTTGGATTTCCTAAAGCTCAAATCAGCTATAATATTTTACATGGCACTTTTACGAGACAGTCAAGAAGCTCTAGATAACATAGTTCTATTCTTATTTTATTGATCAGGAAAGTGAGCACAAAAATGTTAAACAACCTTTTGCCAAAAAAGGAAGCAGCCAGGAATTATGATGCTTCAAAATTTCGGTTTCGATTCAATGTCTACTATATAGAATGATGGGGAAAGTTGAATAGTAATACTTTCTGCCTCTGTAGAACATTCAAAACATTATGCAGGCCTTTATGCATCCTTTTACTTCCCTGTGAGATTGGATAATCAAAATGTTTTATAGATAGCACAATGAATCACAGTGATTTGTATTACATTTACAAAAGGCCTTACTCATCAAAACCATCCCCAGGAATTTCCTATTAACCCTCAGCATTTGCAAACCAACAACATTTCTAGCTAAAAAGGTTTCAGTATCCTGTAAGTTAACATTCAAATTCAAAGTTTAATGTATAGATTTATTTCTCTTTTTCTTATTAGACTGCTGCATATTTTGTAATAAGTGAAGTTATTATACCTTTCTTTAGAGCCTTATTTAGTTCTATGATTTTAGAATCAAGTCAATATGTATTTTTGAACAGCCAAAATTTTTAAATGTGAAAAAATGTTTTGATTGTTTTACAGATATAAAATAGTCATATTCAGTTTTTTAAAGGAAAACTGAGGTAACCAGATTAAGCATCACAAAAAAGAAAATATTACATACTCTGAGTAAAATCAGTTCAACACACAATTGCTAATCACAAGAATGCCATAGTCCCTTTCTAGCAGCTACTTCACTGAAAATACTGAGAAGTGTTAAGTTCTGTACTTACAAAGTATCTTTCTCATTACAAGTGCCCATATTTACTATTGTTTCTTCATAAAAATTCCACATAGCATTTAAATACAAATATTGAAGATAGTCATGACTAATGTAGAGAATGGACCTACAGGATACTTTTAGATTTTATTCTACATATTACTTCCTTTGATATTTTTCTATGAATGTTGATGATCATATGATGTATCCTATTAGAAGATCTGAGAGTGTGGGGCAACGAATACCAGAGAAGATTTGAGGAAAGTGGCAAATCTCCAAATGTTATGCAGAGGAGAACTGGCAAAGAAGCAAACTTAGGAACACAGGAAGTTTCTAAAGCACTTAGAAAATAAAGGAGAAATTTACATTGGTACAAATCATAACTGAATAAGTGTTTTTATACCACCAGGCAAATGACCTGGAAGTAGCAGTGGATTAATCCAGGGTTACACTCTTTCTTGATGTGTTTCCTGGAAAGCAAGAGAGCTGGAAGTTGTATCAAGAGAGCTGAATTGATAAATTATGGGATCTCATTGGAAAACAACAATAGTATGAAACTAATAGAGTTATGAAAAAGACACTGTGGAAATAATTCTAGGTTACCATGAAGTCAAAGAATAGTGTTAAGAAGGAAGTGAGAGAAACAGAAAATAGATTTTCTTGGAAACATGGGGGTTTAATATTTTGTTGTGAAGATGTCGTGTGGAGCTGAACTGAAGAATATTAAAGTTGAGCAAGAAATATTATAATTATTCATATAATAATAACCACACACTGGCTTTTCTCTTTTAAATGAGAGTACTGATCTTATGAGACCCTAAAAACATATGTATAATAGAGTATAGGATACAAACTAAACAATTCATAACATATTAAAAATTGTTTTTTATATTTTCCTTACTGCTTGGTTGAAATGTAGACTCTAAAAATGTATAGATTTCTGTGTAAAATAGAGGTGTTTTGTGACCCAAATAATTATATCACTACAACTTGGTTTTCTTTTCCTCCATTTTCATCTTCTTTCCTTTCCCTTCTCTTACAATAGTACTCATAGTTCTCAATCACCACCAGAATTTTTCCAGGCTTTCTCACATTTACAGAGGGACTTCACATCCTAGGATCATCTGTGGATAAATAATTATTATAGTGGAATTCACACAGCAAGCGTACTCCCCAGTTAAAGTGATGTTGAAGATAAGAAACTTAGCTAATTATTTATTAATGTAATATTATGTGTTTTTAAAAGGGAGAGACAGTATTTAGGAGTATAAGAAACTGGGCATAAATATGAGAACAAGAGAAAAGATGTATAATGGAAGAACTGCACAGGCACCACAACAATTGAATTACTTACAGCTACTATAAACAAAAACTATTGATTGACTCATTAAGAAAAATTTTACTCAGCCTTTTTCAAAGTCCAGCACGTCATTGATGGGGATATGAAAATGAGTAAGTCCTTGCTTTTTTACTCAATATAGTCTAATCTTGTATGAGAATTGACAAATGATTTTACCACTAAATATGAAAAGTCTATAGTCACATTTTAGTATTTTTCTGCAATTACTATGGTGCATAGGAAAAAATCCCTTTAACAATATTTGTAGTATTAGCAATTTCAACGTAGAAAACTATTTAAGTGATCACTGTAAGAATAAGTAGACTTTTTTCAAGGTAGATATAGAGTAACAAACCAGAGTGTATGAAGTACAAACCCCTTTTCTACTTTATACAAACCCTAATTTAGATACTAAATGACGGTTGGGTAGAGTGCATGCTCAGGATACTATGTACTATATGTGTTAAATTGGTGCTAAACTATAACTCTATGGGATCTTTATTAAATATTTTATATGCCATATATGAAATTAATTAAAATTGTTATATTAGTTGATATTTTATACTAATTGGTTTATATTACATATTATATTTTATATCTTAATATTTAATACTTTCATATTTGCATCATTTATATTATACTTATATTTATTACATATTGCATTATGTGCTCTATAGTAAATTATATAAAATGTATATGACATATATATTATGGGTATTTTTTTATGTTTCTATTCTTTGTACATCCTAAATTATGTTTCATGTTGATACATACCATATATTTAATACACTATGAAATATAAACATAGAAATTATTTAATAAATGTAAAATATATGGTTATGCGTGATTATATGTATAATCACATGTAAAATATGACTAATACAACACAAAAAACATTATTCATGAAGGCAATAATGCATAAACTGAATTTCATTAAAATTAAAAACTTCTGCTCTGCAAAAGACTGTATTCAAGAGAAAAAGACAAGCTACAGAGTAGAAGAAAACACATGCAAAACACATCTCATAAAGAGGGCTGTAATCCAAAATATATTGAGAGCTTGTAAAAGTCAGCAATAAAAAACAAACAACCCCATTAAAAAACGGGCCAAAGGCCAGAACTGAAACTCACCAAAGAAGAATACAAATGGAAAATAAGTACATGAAATCATGTTCCATATCCTTTGTCATCAGGTAAATGAAAATTAAAACAATAAGCACCACTACACACCCATTAGAGGGCCAAAATCCAGAACACTGAAAACACCAAATGCTGACAAGAATGTGGAGCCACAGGAACTTTCATACATTGCTAGTGTGAATGCAAATGGAACAGCCACTTTGAAAAACAGTTCGGAGGTTTCTTACAAAGCTAAATATTTTTACCATGTGATCCAGGAATTTAGCTCCTTGGTATTTACCCAAAAGAATTAACAAGTTATGTCTACCCAAACCTGTATTCAGATGGTTATAGAGCTTTATTATATTTGCTGAAACTTGGAAGGGACCAAGATGTCCTTTCGTAGGTGAGTGGATAAAGTATGCACATCTAGATAATTGAATTCTCATTGCTAAAAGAGAGCACTATCAAGCCATAAAAAGACAGGGAGGAAGCTGAGAAGAAATCAACTGCTCACCTGCCATCACCATATACAAAACTGACTCTGGGTGGTGAACACACAATGAGATATATAGATGCTGTATTACAGAATTGTACATCTGAAACCTATGTAACTTTACTAACACTTGTCACCCCAATAAATTTTAATTAAAAAAAAAAGGAAAAAAAGAAACCAATTTGAAAAGATTACACAATATGTGATTCCAACTATATGACTTTCTGGAAAAGGCAAAATTATGGAGACAGTAAAAGCATCAGTGTTTGTTAGAGGTTAGTGGGAGGAAGGTATATGTAAGCAAAGCAGAGATGGTTTTTAGGGCAGTGAAACTACTCTATATGATATTATAATGATAGATACGTGCATTATACATTTTTATAGCCACTGAATATAACTCCAAGGGTGAACCCTGAGGTAAATTCTGGACTTTGGCTGATAGTGATATATAAAATAGGTTTATAGATTATAACTAATGTATCACACTGCTACTGGATTTTGACATTGAAAGAGGCTGTGCATTATGTGGAGGTAGGTGATATATGGAAAATGTCTATATCTTTCCCTCAATTTTGCTATGAATCTAAATTTGCTCTAAAAGTGAATTATATTAAAAATATAGGGTTTCAAATTATATGAGACTTCTTTTGTTTTAAAATATATATCTAACATTATATCAACAAAAGTTAATCTTTCACAATCATAACAGAAATGTGTGCACATTCATTTCAAATGTACATAAGACTTATATTACATTTATTCCATTGACATAATCTCTGTCAGAAGGAAAATACTGACTCCACATTATAATGGAAATGATTAGATGCTACAAAATTGCAGGCTTTGCAATTGAAACTAAGAGTTTGTTTCTATTTAAATCAACTGGTGACTAAATATGAATCTTGTCTGATCATGTTTCCATTTTTCTTTTTTAATATATTGTCTATTTGGGCTTTATTTATGAATTTGATTTAAAAATTAAAAATGAACTGTAAATTGACTATTAAAATCTTCGTAGATCTAGTTAATAATTCCAAATGAATCTGAAGTCTCAGGTTTTGTTAGTAGTATACTACAAAGTAGGATTTAAACACATTTGGTCATACATAAAAACAATTATTGATTAGAGAAGTCCATGTTGTAGATAAAAATAAAACATCAATATGTATTCATCAGTCATTTAATTGTGGAACAATTTTCAGTGACGTAAAAGAAAAAAGTGGACTTCTTCAAGTTTTAACTAAAATAATGCTATTGGATATAGTAAGTGATATCTTCAAAGCTACAGCTTTTATTCATATATATATATATATATAATATATATATATATCTTCTACAATCATGATAACGTAGTATTTATTTCTATTTTATTGTGTACATTTCCTATAAATTGCCTGTAATGAACAATGGATCAAATAAGATTATGACTGAAAGATCAAACAGATAAACCTGTTTAATTCTCAGGTTTTATTCATTTCTGTAATAACACCAGCTGGTTATCCATATATCATAAAATTTAGTCATAGAATGACTATATTTTAACAGATTATGCCTAATATTTTCTTATTTTCAGTTATCATTTTAAAAAGCTATTGAACTCCAACTCTCTGCTAGCCACTTTGAAAGGCATTGGGATACATATATAAATATAGTTTGAACCTAGAGTATGTTACTAAATGTAAAAATACCACTCATTTTTTGATTTATGTAAAATTTACTTCGGGAGTTTTTAAAACTGAAAAATAAATCAGTCATTTTCCTCTGTAAATTGTATTTATTATGTCCTAATTTCCTGAAAATGTAAAAAAGGCAAAATCTCAGAGAAGCAGGTGCTGTAAACAGGATATGACATGTAGTCTTCATTGACTTGCTTTCTCTGACAGAACTTTTAATTAGTTTTACAAGACGCTGATTGAAAATGCAATTTTTTCCTTCAACATCAGATGTGCTGTTGCACATCTTTTTCTACTTTTATAAGGGTAACAAATGATCATTTTCTTCTAAACTTCCCCACAACCATCCGTCCAAGGACATTTAAAGAATAAACGGTTGTCATTTTATCAATTACTAATGTCAATCATTTTAGAATAAATTAGATAAGGTGTTCTTAATAAGGAAAGTATGTTACTGTTGATATTTTAAGTTAAGATACATGTGGATTTTTATAAGAATGCCAAGAAATAATTTCTCGTCAATATGGATATAACTTTACTGAACGAAAGAACCAGTAATATAAATCAAGGACAAGATATGTTACTGGAAGTTATTTCCAAGATATTTTAGAGTGTATTATTGTCAATGGTAATAAATACATGAGAAAGAATATTTAAATTATTAACTGATATTTTTATCTTTAATACCTATTAAGGATGTAATTAATGTAATTGTTCTTTCAACATTATTGTAGTGTTTATAGTATACAAGGGTAATAATAGGTTGGTCTTTCTGCCCTCCAAGGGGCTCATCTACATAAGGAAAACCCGTTTATACAAGAGTGTACTAAATGTTCACATTCTGTGTTCACGATCCAGTCAGTTCTCCTTCTACCACCATATGTTTGATCCCTTTTACCCTCATCTACCAGAATGTGATATATAGATGATGTATTACAGAATTGTACACCTGACACCTATATAACTTTACTAACAATTGTCACCCCAATAAACTTTAATTTAAAAAAAAGTATATTTAATGACTAAATAGCATTATAAGAAGAGCATCTATTCTGAACCTGTCTTCTGAAATATGGAGATGTTTCATGAACCTGACCTAGATGAAGTCTCTTCTCACAGCTGTGACCTTTCTTCTTTGAATGCTAACGTCAATATTATTGATAGCCTGCAGGCTCCCAGTCAAATAGAAACACATTAAAATATTTTTAGTCCGGTTTAAAACACCAATAGCTTCATGTAAGTTATTTTCTCCCAATGATTTCATAATACGTTTAAGGATATGACATATTAGTTTTACTTCCCTCAATACCATGATCAGTGTTTTGTACAATATAAAAACACATACTAAATTTAGATAGTGATTTGATTGATATTCACATCCACGCATGGAATGAATATCAATGCCATGAAAAACACTAATGGCCCTTAGTTGCCAATCAAAAAAAAAAACAAAAAACTGCAAAATATTTTACATATAAATATGATTAAAAGAGCTGGTAAATATTTGCACTTAAAATGTTAAAATATAGCCTCCTCCAAGGAATTTACAAATATTCACATAGTAGTTACTGACAGTATCTCACATCCGCTTCTCTTTGATCTTTTAGCTGCGACTACACTACAGTACATGTTTGAAAATAATGCTTTATTTTGCTTATTTTAAGTTATAGAATCTAAGGGAAACAAAAATAAAGCATTAAAAGAAGAAAAGTAATGAAACAAGCTGCCCATGTACATAACATTAATTTAGTAGGCAGTGGGTTAAACTTTAAATAAAGAAAAAACAGTCACAAATTGGGTAAAAAAGAAAAAATCAGCTTTACGTTGTCTACAAAATACTCAAAGTACAACAAATAAACAACCACATACACAAAAAATAAATTGAAAAGATAATTAACAAGCCATAAAAGTGTGTCATGACAATATCATCAGGGAAAGGATAAATAAAGACAGGAATAAAAAATAAGAAAATAAGTTGTTTTTGTCTGTTTGCTTGTTTGGTTTTTATATATTACTATGTACAACCCAAATGACAATAAAACTATATGTGCTAAAAGTGTATCATTAAACATTTTTGGGAAAAAAGGAAGGTATTAATTGTATCACCAAAAAAAAATGTAGACAGCTATCAGAAATAAGAGTGGTGTACTGTATATCAGGTTACAAAATAAAAATTAAAAAACTGTTTTGCTATAAACGTCCAACATCTAGTTAAAAACTATAAAATTAGCTATAAATTCAACACCTATGAATAAAATTAACAAATAAGGATAGAACCTATTAGAGAAAACTCTAAATTTCGCTAGGTTGAATTTTAAATTTTGTAAGTTGAATTTTCCTTCAACTTACCCATACACATAATTGTAACATTAGTTTGGTGCAAAAATAATTGCGGGTTTTGCAATTATTTGTAACCTTTTAAACCACAATTACTTTTGCACCAACTTAAACCATCTGAAAGAATAATGATGTAAGGAAAAATCAATAATGGGAAAATTAAAGTTCAAGCCCTTCTTCATGCCAAACATCAATATGTATTCCAATAATTAAAAATAATAATAAATATAAAAAAGAAACCAGAATCACATTTGAAAATGCAAATATTAATCTTCCCGTTGAGTGGGGAAAGTGTTTTAACTAAATAAAACAAAGATAATAATCATACAGCAAAAGATTAGGAGAAAATATTGCATAAAATATTTTTAAACATATCTTTAACAAATATACATGCAAAATCCAGCTTCAATTTATAGAACAAGTAAATTTCATAAAATACCATATTTACAAATTTTATAAATTCTGTGCACATAATTGTTTCTGTTTAAGCTCAGTATCAAGGTTTTATCAGGTAATTTTTCTTTGTTATCTCTTGGAAAATAAATTTATTTCTAGTTTACTATTAAGAACTACAGTTCTTTGTGGGTCAACATTATTTGAGGGTTCTTTGGAATTTCTATTAGGAAAAATCCTGAGCTTTGTCTCCTAATCTTTTTCCATAGGTTTTGGAAACCAAGACCAGAAGTGGGTATGTCTGCAGGGTGTTTCTCTCTATCCAGATATCTATTTTCTCTTAGTTTTTGTCATTTGATTAATTCTTATATTACTGTAAATTAACCTCTACATTTAACTAAGTTTTAAGCAGAGTTATTGAACATGGTAGTCATTTTGCCATACTTCAATAGAAAGACTTTATATTTGTTCCCATAAAAACAAACTAGCAAAAATCATCATTAATAAATATGAAAAGCAAAATAAAACTAGAAAAACTGTTTGTAACATATGTAAAAAACTGAAAATTCTTAATATTTGCAAATTTCTAAATATTTTTCATTTATTGGACATAAAGAGCAACATGTTAAATTATTTCTTTTTATGGGTCATAGTAATTTGCTAATATCATACTATGATTTTAAATTTGGTGTAAAGCACATTTAAAGTTTGGAAATTTTATTACTCTGTTTTGCTATCTGAAGACTAAATGAGGTGGTAAATATAGACACATTTCTTTCAAGTTATTGTGATTATGTGCTATGTCTAACCAATTTGTAATCAACAATTTTAAATAATGTTGATAAGCATGTTATCTATTCTGAATTAGCATGTTTTATGTGCTACATTCCTAATTTTAAAATAATTAACTCATTATTTTTACATACTGATTATTTTCAATGCTTCTGAAAATCCTCTAGTCGAGCCATTCCATGCTACTTAAAATTATTTTTAATGTTGCATCATGTTATTTAACGTTTATTCCAACCAGAAAATGTAAAGCTTGACTACTTATGGTTAAGTAGTAATACAATCTTCATCATAGATGGGCCTCTGCTATGTAATTGTTTTTTATGTAAAACTCTAAATTATTATGTGATTACATGACAGTGAGTGAAAGATTGACTAATTCCCATTTGCTCTAAGAACAAGGCTGGCTAGCTGACACAGCTGTTATGATAATGGTAATTTAGAGCTGAATGAGAAAGGAGCTATCCAGGGAGAGATTTCCATAACTATTTCATTAACGTCAGATGTAAGAAGTAATTTTTCTCCCATAAACTGCATCCAGGATATTCTGAAGTTCAGGGACAAGAAAAATATGGCAATATATATTTTTAATCTATATATTCACCATTAGCTTCTATAATTCTTTTGTTCTCTTAGTACATTTTCTTGACATATTTTAGTGATAGAAAACTTCAAAATTCATAGAAATGCAAATCCAGACATTTCTAATACTATTCAATATAAATTGTTTACATCCAAATGCACACACACAGACCACACACACACAGAATCTAAAAGTCCATTAGGTATCTAACTAACATTCCATAGACAAAATTTTATGAAGAAATGCCTTAACACTCTTCACAGAATAGAATGGTGATCTCCTTGCCAGTTTCCTTTGACAGGATATAAATGGACCACAAATATATAATCATCTCTGTAGTTACCATTTTTTAAAGAGTAATTTAGAAGAGTATAAATCAGGTACTGAATTGTCTATTGTGGAGAGTGTTTGTAAGCTCCTTGGCATCTGGGACAATGTGGATATATTCTCTTCTCTCTTTTTAATTAGTTATGCAGCAAAGATTTACATAATATTAGCATAAATAATAAGGGCTATATATTAAAAATACATATTTGGCAGTGATATACATGTGGAAATATAGCACAGAAATGTTCATATTTCTGTTTGGTTTTAGTATTAAAATAGAACATTTTTATTATTCAAAATTTATTATAAAAATGCATTGAGAGTTTGTTCCTCTTCTGGCAAGTACTCCAGATACACTACTCTGTATAAAGAACTCCATCACTGGTTTCAGACTCCTCCTCCTCCCCAAATCTATAAAAGTTGGAAATAAAAACAAAAGTTTGAAAACATCAAATAGCTCTCAAAAGCAGTCCATGACTTAAGGGGAAAGATCCTGATGATAGGGAAGTTCATTCACCTAAGTCACATGACTCTTTAAGCCTTTTGCCCTCAGAGTACTTGCTGATTCACACCTAGGGGCATAGATACCTAACAGGAAAAAAAAAAATCTGCATAATACTTTCTGCAGTTCACTGGACTTGGGAGGGGAAGAAAATGTAGTTTGAGTCTTAAAGGCAGCAAAGATTCCAGAAATAAGAATCCTAGAGGGGGAATAATAAAACCAAAATCCCACTGAAAATTGAACCCAACAAACTGCAATGTCTCCTTGAGGCATATGGCAAATAATATGCTGTACATAAATGGACTGGCCTCTGAGAAAGTAAGCAGAACACATTTGCTATCCATATATAACATCAAGTATAGATTGCAGCATTTGTAAAGTACTGGTAAGACAGCAATTTGAGTTCAAATCCTACAAGTAGGAAGGACCCAGTGAACACTTCAGGCTTTCAATGGAGATGTATGAGGTCATTAAAGATGCCATGTAACTCTAGACGTCCTATGAATAAAGGGACAAATTAGTAATAGTCTCAAGGTAATCTCCCCTTACTTTTGCAGCCACCTGCCAAAGAAATTAAATCTCCTCTGAAGGAAGACGACTTCATCCAAAGTATCTATAAATTATCATAAATTATATCTTACATTAAATAAGAAAATTAATTACTAGATTTACCAAAACATTGAACAGAATGGTTAGAATGAAAAAATAAATAAAACAGATCCATATTAAATAATTATCAGGAAACAAACTTAAAAACAACTGTGGCTAATATTGTAAGAAAATATATCTATTGAGAATAATAAATATTGCTAGATAACCAGAAATTGTAAGAATCAAATGGAAATAACTAGAATTAAATATATATATATATATATATATATATATGTACAAAAATAAAAATTAGAAGCAGAATGAGTACAGTGACAAAGGAATTAGTGAACTGGAAAATGCAAGCATAAATTATCAAGATTGAAACAAAACCAAAATTGATAAAAATACATTAGTAAATTGTAGAAATATGGAAAATGATGCAAAAATTAAATATTCTTGTAATTGGAGTTCCAATATGCATATCACAGGAGAAAAAGGCTGACCCGTTAATATTTGATACATTACTAGCAAATGAATTCTCCAATACTGATTAAAAAATATAACAAGCAGAAAAACTATGAAGAAAACTATTCATCATAATAAATCTGTGTGTGTGTGCCTGCGCATGTGCGTTGCAAAGACCCAACAAGCCTGAAAACTGATTGGAACAGGAAAAACAAACAACAAAAAAACATATGATAATAATAATAATAATAATAATAATAATAGACTTGAAAAGACAATCAAAGTGCACTTTTAAAGGCTGAAAAATGATTACTGCCATTGTAGATTTCTACACCTAGTAAAAATAGCCTCCAGACGAAAGTTTAAAATTTTAATGTACTTTTTTTTACACAAAAATGGGAGAATTTAATATCAGTATATATACACTGTAAGAAAATTATAAAAGAAGCTATTTAGGTAGAAAGAAAATTATTCCAGATGAAAGCATGGGAACTCTGAATGAAATAAAGAGCATGCTTTTAACCTGAAGTGATAATTAGCTTTGTCAAGCAATAATGATAACATGGTGAGGTGAAAAGCATGTAGATTTGAAAAACGTGGGAATAATTTCACAGGTGAGAGAAAAACGAGATAAAGTGGAAAAATAGCCTTGCATCATCTAAGAGTAGCAAAAATAATAATGCAGGGAAGTATACGTGTATTTTTCACATGTAGAGAATTTCTAGAGTAAGCACTAAATGAACAATGAAACGTATAATAATGAACTAGGGAATGCAAAAAATAAATTTAAAAAACACAGGTTATCCAAAAAATGAGAAAGGAGAAAAAAGGAGTTCAAAGAGAAAATAAGCAGGAAGATAAGAGTAAGATGTCAAATTAAACCCATCTATTCAGTAATTTCATTCAATACACATAAAATAATACTATGATTATAATTAAAGAAAATATCAAAATTTAGTTTTTAAAAACTATATGTTGCTCACAACAAGGCTAAATCTATGAACAATGCATGTTTTCAAAGAATGGGAAATACTATTTTAGTCCAACTAAAATCAAAAGAAAGTTGTTAATGCCGTATGTAAAGTCCATAATTAAGACAAAAAAATAGCAGTAGAGATGAAGAGAAGAATTTCATAATCATAAAACACCCAATTTAACAGGAAAATATAATCATCCTAAAACTTTAATTACCTAACAACATTAGCCTACATACTTCTGGAACAAAATGTTGAGGAAACTAACATAAGATAGACAAACTGATTTTATGGAAAGGAGGGCCAGGTGAATCAGAGGATGACCTAAGAGTATGAGACACAAAGCCCAGAGTGCCAAACGGGGTACTAAGGACTATTCCTCACTCTTGAGCTCTGGAGAAATATGTCTACCAAATTTCAAAACTGCTGTGGAGCACTGACTACTATGTGCTCTTATTCTTTCTTTCTTTTTCTTTTCTTCTTTCTTTCTTTTCTTTCTTTCTTTCTTTCTTCTTCTTTCTTTCTTTCTTTCTTTCTTTCTTTCTTTTTTTTCTTTTTTTTTTTTTTTTTTTTTTTTTTTTTTTTTTTTTTTTCTTTTTTTTTTTTTTTTTTTTTTTTTTTTTTTTTTTTTTTTTCTTTTTTTTCTTTTTCTTTTTTTTTTTTTTTTTTTTTTCTTCTCTCTCTCTTTCTTTTTCATAAGTTATTGGGATGACAATTAGAGTAAAGTTACATAGATTTCAGGTGCACAATTCTGTAATACATCATCTATATAACATTGTGTGTTCACCATCAGAGTCAGTTCTCTTTCCATCACCATATATGGATTCCTTTTAACCCTCATCTACCACCCCACACCCCCTTACCCTCTGGTAACCACTAAACTATTGTCTATGTCTGTGAGTTTTGTTTCTTCATTTGTTTGTCTTGTTCTTTTGTGTGTTTTTAGTTATATATACCACGTATTAGTGAAATCATGTGGTTCTCAACTTTTTTCTGTCAGACATCCCATGTTGATTGGAAGAATCAACATAGTTTAAAATGGCCATATTACCCAAAGCAATATACAATTTAATGCAATCCCCATCAAAATCCCAAAGGCATTCTTTAAAGAAATAGAACAAAAAATCATCAGATTGTATGGAACCACAAAGACCCTGAATACCCAAAGCAATCCCAAGAAAAAGAACAATGCTGGAGGTATCACACACACCCTGACTTCAGCTTGTACTACAGGGCAACAATAATCCAAACAGTTTTATGGTACTGGCAGAAAAACAGACACACACCAATGGAATAGACTTAAGAACCCAGAAATAAACCCATATAAATATGGACAGATAATTTTCGACAAAGAAGCCAAAAACATACACTGGAGAAAAGACAGCCACTTCAATAATGGTATTGGGAGAATTGGAAAGCCACAGGCAAAATAATGAAAGTAGACTGCTATCTGTCACCGTGCCAAAGTTATCTCAAAATGGATCAAAGACTTATTCTTTACTGAATGAGAGTGTCTCTTGTTGTTATCTTGTCCCTGCTCACCCTTGTGTTTTGGGAATATGGTGATCTTCTGAGTTCATAGGCCTCGCAGTTATGAGGCTTATTGAGAATCTGCTAATCTTGAACAGGATTTGAGCTGCCACTTCCCTGTTTGGAAGTATTTTAGATAAAAGATACTGGCCCCTAAGCATGATCTCATGGAATTTTGTGATTAAACTTCTGGGGAAGACCATGAGCATATTTGTTAGTAAGGGTGATGTAAACTTTTTTCCAGGGTGTAAACTCTTTTAGATTAGAATTCATGGCCACAATATTTCGCAGCATATCCTATCAAGAGGAATCTATTTTTCCACCCCTTGAATCTGATCTGGCTCTGTAGTTTGCTTTGTGTGTAATTAAAAAAAACAAACATTATTTAGGATAATGTTAGCCAGATGATAACAGAAGCTAGACGATAATAAACTTATATGCTTGAATACTGAAAGGAAAACAAAAATGAACGATAATCTAGAAGCCTATTCCTAATAATTTTTAATAATAAAATCTATGAATCATAAATTAATGTACATTTGTAACCATTAGATTCACATTACAAAAAAAATGCTTTAAAATACTTGAGCTAAAGAAATAATACAACATGTAAACTTTATTTAAGAAGGAATGAGAGTTTCCTAAATGATATGGGTAAGTTTAAAGACAAAGATTTACAGATTTTAAAATTATTTATGAAACAATTGATATGTAAAGCAAAAACATAACAGTATCTTATGGAACTTATAACTCATATGGAGGGAAATGAACAATATTGCATAAATAATAGAAAGGGTAAATGGGAGTAAGTGCACTGTGGGGATGTTCTTATACGTGAAGTTGTATTAATTCACAGGTATCTGTGATAATTTGAGAATGTGCATTATAATCTTATCACAACAATTAAAGTTTAAACATAGATATACTTAAAATAAAAATATTAGTGATGATAAAATGAAATTTAAAAAGAAAAATAAACAAAAAAGAACAGTTTTAAAAAGGCAGTAAAAGAGAAAGACAAAAACAACAGATGAGTAAATGAGAAAACAAATGCTAAGAAGATGGAACTAAATACACTATTATCAATAAATACATTAAATAAGATTGATTAACTTCTCAAAAAATTAGGCAGAGATTGTAAGATTAGCTAACAAAGCAAGGCCCAAACATTTGCTGTTTAAAACAGATCTACTTTAAACTGATAGATAAAAAGTAAAAAGATGAAAAAAGTTATTTTAAGAAAACCCTCATACAATAAAAATGAAGTGGTATATTCAATCAAAAGAAGACTTGGAGGCAACAGATATTTGCTGAATATCAGAAAAATAGGGACTTTTCAGAATAATAAGAGTTTCAATTCATCAAAAAGATGTAAAAATCCTAACTGTATATGCATTATATAAAAGCTTCAAATTTGACAGAACTAAGAAAAGAAAAACAAATCTGTAATTATATTTAGGAATTTTAACACTCCTCTCTCTATAATTGATTTACCCAAAAACTTGGTAATGGTTAAAATATTTATGCAATATTTCAATCCATTTAGTTGACATAAATACTTCCACTAACAACAGCTGGATGAAAATCTTTATGACTTTGCATGGAACAAAAGACTTGGATACCTCCCAGAAGAAGATATTGAGATGACTACCATTATGGGGAAAAAATGCAAAATACCTTTAGTGAATGGGAAAATGCAAAATTCAAAACCACCACACCTCCGTTAAAATTGTTAAAATCAAAAATATTACAACAAGTTTTTGTGAGTTGTGGAGCAACTGAAACTCTCATGTATTGATGGCAAGAGCATAAAATGATACAATTTTGGGGGAAAATTGTTTGGTAGTTTCTTATAAAATTAAACATACACCTATACTATGAACTGACATATCCATTCCTAGGTATTTACCAAGGTAATGAAGATAACAAAACAAACCTCTTATATCCACAAAATACTAGTTGAAAAATATTCATAGAAACTTTATTCATAATAGCACCAAACAGGAAACAAGTCAGATGTCTTTTATTTCAACCCTAGGTATTCTCCACCTGCCCCATATCCCCCAGCAAAAATAAATAAATAAATACTGGTAAGTCGCAGTAGAACTGCAAAAGAGCAAATATCAATCGGAGAAGAGAATGAATACTATTGTTACACAGTCTCACAATTGAATACTACTTAGCAGCAAATAAGGGATGAAACACTGACATACACATCAACACTATGTTAAAAGCAAGAGAAAGTTGCAAAGAAGAACATGTTCAGCATGGTTCAAATTTCTAAGAATAAGCAACAGTAATCTAGGGTGTCAGGAATCAGAAAATGGCTCATTGGTGGCAATGGGTGGAAGTGGTATAATTGGAAATACTGAGAAAGTTTCTGAGTGATGAATATATGTATGTCTTGATTTACATGATGATTTTACAATGTGTACAATAGTCAAAACTACTCATTGAAGTGGACACTTTAGATCTTAGAGCTTTACATTATAGACTTTCCACTTCAAAATATTAATTTAAGAAAAAAATCCTTTCACATTCTTCCCATTTAAGATGACAGACTATTGAAAAACATTATGATTATGAACACTAAGAAATGCTGAAATGATATTCTATTGTACTGCGTATGTCAAATAAAGAAAAATAAATAGTCTGCATGAATATAATAGAATCCAATTTCCATTTCACTCAAAAAATGACTTCTAAAAAGTTATAATATCATGATAGATACATATTCAATTAGCCTTTCTAGAAAAAAAACAGAGAACCCACATCCATATCCTTAGGCAATAAATAGGATCATGGAAGTTCACATTACTAAGGTCAAATTGGTCTATTTCCATCAATATTTCTGTAATAGGACAGCCAGCTATAATTTGTTTTTACTCAGAAGTAATTTACAAAACTCATAAAAAATGTGTATAGCCCATTAAACTCAATGAAATTTCTCCCTACTCTACTTCTTTTAGCGGATAACAAAATTTCCATGTATACTCCAATGAGAATTTGCAAGTTTTACCATTTCACAGGCATTGGGGTGATTTAGAATAAAAGTTGTTTCAAAAAATATAGAGAAGAATATTTTTGTTGTGGGGATAAAGTAATGAATTCATAGATTGAATAAACCATGGGTTTTAAACAATACAGTAGGTATTTATACCGTATATTCAGATGATTTCTCACCAAATACCCTGACACAGGAACAGCTAGAAAAGAGGATTGTACTAGCAGAGGGATCCATGTTGTAGCTTGATATAATTTATCTCCATACATAGGTATAGATTTAGAACTTTCCTCTCATACCTACCGTGTTTCCCCAAAAATAAGACCTAGCTGGAAAATCAGCTCTAATATGTCTTTTGGAGCAAAAATTAATATAAGCCACGGCATTATATTATATTATAGGGTATTATATTATATTATATTATATTATGTTTATGTTATGTTATGTTATGTTATGTTATATTATATTATATTATATTATATTATAAGAACTGGTCTTATAGTAAAATAAGACCAGATCTTACATTAATTTTTGCTCCAAAAGACGCATTAGAGCTGATTGTCTGGCTAGGTCCTATTTTTGGGGAAACACAGTAGCAATAAGAATTTTCATTTACAAAGATGTGTTAAGCTAATTAAAGTGGAAAACTATTATAGAAACTGAAATTATTTTATCAAACATTTTAAGCACATCGTTTTTATTTAGTCTTCTAGGAAAGCAAACATTTAAAAATTGTTAGCCTGTTTCTACAATGAAGCTTGCACGTGATAAGTATAAATGTGTTCATGCTTTTATTTTTATTTAGGGAAATATGGATTAGATAGTACTCCTGGATATGTGCGTGCCATGTGTGGGAATGATTATGTATATTTTAATAAAATAACAATAATATCAGATGATGTCAGAAATTTTGAAAGCCAAAAAAATGAGAAAAAAGATAATTCCACAATCCTACAAACTTACACAATTACTTACTTTATATGTTGTGTTTTCACGTGTTCTCTTCCGGTTGTTTTTCATGCATACTGTTTACTCAAATTGACACAAAATGGACAAACATATTTCCACTTAGATTTTATAATGATATTTTCCAATGTATATTAAATTCCCTCCTGTTTGAAATACAATAATTTAATTGTTAGTCATTAGGCTTTGTTGACTTAGTTGCCAGGATCTTATTTGGTATATATTGACTAAAATGTGGAATGAGGGAAGTTTCTTGGTAATGACAGTGTATATCTTGATATATGGTGGTTTTTAAAATGTTTAAAATATTTGCTATACTAAATGCATTATAAATGTACTTCTCTATTTTGTTTCTTTTCTTAATATTGCCAATTTAAAAAAAAATAATTAATCTTTTTGTTTGACACTTTTTATTTCCTGGGAAAAGTCCTGTTTCTTTGATACTATGTATATTTATCCCTTACAAAAGACTCAAGGAAGTTGATACAAACAGAGCTTCAGGATAAATTCTTTATACATCTAAATTTATGTTTCTGTCCCTTTATTCCTATTCTTTACTGGCTACTGGCTTCTGTTATATATGGACACGTGTTCATTTCAGATACCTTATAGCTTTAACTTCTATTTCCTTCTAAGTACTTCTGTAACCTTTTTTGTAACTCTATCTAGATTTAGCTTGAATGGTTCTGAACTAATTTTTTTCTTAATTGTCCATCTGTGATAATCCTATATTCTGAATAATTATTTCTCCATTTATAAGCAGTGTTTTTTAACCTTTAAATTGTATCTTAATTTTGAAATCAACTACAGAGACTATTTTTGGTTTATTTATCATATTAAATTTCCCCATTTTAATTTGGACATAATTATGCTATTATTTCTGTTGTTTTATAAATTAGTTTAATATTTGCTTTTGTTCACCATCATTACTTTTTATGTCACAAAAAATCAATTTACTTGAAAATTTATACTTGCAGAAGAATGGTTTACTTCCAGAGAATTTAGCTTTATCTAATAAAATAGCAATATTTGATTACAATTTTGATTGGAATGTGTGCATTCTAGATGCTTCTGGATGAAAATATTGTAAAGCCTCAACTAACTGGCATAACATTAAAGATAATATACTGTTTATCATATTAAAATATTTCTCACATGACTACAAAGTGTATCTAAGTTAATAAATCCGGCTGCTGAACAGCATGACTGATACCCCTGACTCGTTTTATCTTCCCAATCTCTCAATGCACTGACTTTGACCTTAGCTCTCTCCCCAGGAAGTTGCTAACTTCTGAGAATTACATTCAGATACTATGTCCACAATAATAAAAGAGGCATTTTCCTAAGTGTTTATCATTTTATAAGTAAAAAACCCCAAGCAAACCAATAAACAAACATTTCTCCAAATCCTCTGAATAAGGTTGTAAACTTCTGCGACAACCCCAATGAGCAGAATCATGCCAAGAGGCTATGCATATATCCTTCGCTGACAAGGTAAATTGAATTATAATGATCATATTGATTAGATTAGGCTCATGGGGATTTAACCTTCAGACTAGGGATAGTGTCAATATTTGCTGCATCCTGTGAGTAGGGTGAACCCCCTGTCTGAATTCAGAGATCCGCTAAAAAGGGAGACGATGTGGACTGAAAGGATAGGAATCTAAATGTGCTAGCTGAAGAGATTATTAAAATAATACATTTTAGCATTTCATTTTTGTCATAGAACTTATTATTTTTTTAATTTAAGCACGTCTGCATGTATTGATGAAATGTAGGCTTCTTGATGAAAAAAAAAATGTACCTTTTAGTCAATATTGTCTCTCAAACTCCTAGAACAGTGTTGGCATGTAGAAGGTACTCCACAAGCAGTTGTTGAATGCATAAATAATGTGATGATTCACATGCTGGCAAACACTGGCTAGAAGACAAGGTTAAAGAAACTGATTAATAGAAGCCTTCAAGGAAACAAAGATTCTTTCATTCAGGTGAGGTACCAACTCCTCTTAATCTCTACTAATAATGAACAACTTTCTAATGAGTGTGATAAATAATTGGTTTGGTTCATTCTCCAGGTTGACCTAAGTTCTCTGAAAATATGTATCACATTCGTTTATTTTGTTTTTATATAAAACTTGTGTCAGTTTTTGTTGTAAAAATATTCTTGCATGTGGTGTCTTGACTTTTTACCTTCTTAATAGTGTCTTTGGGGAAGAGGAGTACTTCATTTTATATAGTACCATTTATTAAACATTGCCTTTATGCTAGTGATTTTTGGTCTAGTAGAACATACTTTTTTCTACCACAAATGCATGAAGATATTCCTCTATATTATTATTACTATTATTGTTGTTATTATTATTATTATTATAATTATACTTTTCACATTTAGATCTTCGAATCTGTGGAACTGATTCTTGTGTTTGATGTGAACTGTTAGTCAAATTTCATTGTTCTTCACATGGATATTGATACAGCATCATTGTCTGTAAATTAATGTTATGATAATATTTGCATCTATATTCAAAAGAGACAGTTATATATACAGAGGGTGTCAAAAAAGTAAACACATTTTAAGAAAGGCAAACTGTATTAAAATTGCAATACTTGACATATAATGATGACGAATGATGAATACAGGTCACGTTTCCTTCTGCAATTTTAAGAGGTGCTCAAAGTGGTTACCATCAGCATCCAGACACTTCTGATCACAGCGAACTACTGCTTGAGCAATGCTGACCAAAGTGCCCACTTGTATACATTTTTTTGGCACCCCTGGTATTTGCTATAATTAGACATTAACATTATATATATGATATATATATATATATATATGTATCATATATATATGTATACACACACACACACACATACACACACACATACACACACACACATATAGACACTACGTTTTTTCCTTGTAACATCTTTGTCTGGTTTTGGTATTAGGGTAAGCTTATCTTCGTAGAATGAGTTAATAAATTGTTTTCTCATCTATTTTTTGGAAGAGTTTGTGAGGGACTGTGGTTAATTTTTCTTTAAATATTTGATAGAATTCAGTGTGTCCATCAAATATTGGGCTTTTTATTTGGGGAAATTTTTATTTTTATTATTATTTTAATCTTGTTATGGTTAAGTTCAGCTTTACTATGTCTCCCTAAATCTTGAGTCTTGGTAGCATGTGACCTAGAAATCTGTCAATTTCATCTAGGTTATCTCATCTGGTAGCATACAATTGTTTATAGTATACACCTATATTAATTATTTTTATATGTAATTTCAGATATAATTCCACCTATTCCATTTCTTCTTTTAGTAAGGTAGATGTTATCTTATCTAAGGCTATTTAATAGTGAGGCTACCAGTTAATAACGTCTGAGGCACTCACCTGGGCCCATGCTACTTATACTGAACCCCCATAGACATTTCCCTGACCAGAGCCAATGCTGTGGGTGCACCAGCCCTTGTAGTTTTTTTTTATAACTACAAGATGCAAATCAGCAACAAACATAGAGAACATTGAAAAAACAAGAAGGTCCATAGCACTCTCAAGGGCCACACAGAGAAGTTGTGGGCTAAGGGAAAAAGGGAGCAAAAACCTGGGGCACTACCTTTATTGGCATCAAGGGAGGGGGTCTAACGATTGATTTCCTAAGGTATAGGTTGTATCCATTAACTATCTTTTCCCTTGGAATCAGTCATATTTTCCTTATTCTTTGTATGGTGAGTAATTTTTTATTGCATCTTGTATGTTTGAATATTATGTCATTTAGATCCTGAGTTTTGTTAAAAATCCTCTAAAGAATGTTGATATTTTTGTTTTAGCAGTCAATCAACCCAGGTTCAGACAATAAGTTCTTCTTATTATTTGCTTCTAGCACCAATTCTGTTTCAATGCCTTTCTTATGCTGTTTTGGATATGTCTAGACCTTGTGTCGCTCTAATGTCAGCCTGAGACTTACGCAGTGATTACCACCTTAGTCTCATCTGAAAGCTTTTGCTGTGCCACTTTGGATTCCTACTGCTCACGTGGCACTCTAGGGTTGGTTGTATAAATTTTGTTTCCCACAAACTCAGTCAGCTTTAGTTTACTTTTTTAGAGTTTTTGTGTGATTGATTTTGTATGTTGTTGTAGTTGTTAACAACAACTACAGGTTGTTGGGATGAGAGATTGTACTGATCTTACTGTATCTTGACTGACATCAGAAGTCCTCTGTGTTTATTTTTAATTGAATCTGAATGGATATTATTACCAATTCTCAGGAGGAAAGAACTTCCATAAGGCTTTTTTTTTTTATGTTTTTTTTTTATTATTATTTTTACTCAGTTCAAAGATGTATGATTTTAAATCAGAAATTGTACATGTAGCAGACTTTTTTTAAAGTCTGTGTTTTATGTAATAGAATGTCACATTTTCTAGTTGTATAAACTGCTCTATTACCCTTAGATTTAGACTTATTGATTTTTCTTGGTAGGGATCTTATAAACTGTCACTCTTCTGAGATTTAGAAAATGTGGTTTTAAATAGACCATAAAGCAACTTAATTTAAGGGGTCAATTTAAGACTTAGATTTGAACTAATTTAGGCATGTAAAGGAAGATCTATATAGTGAGTATTTTGAATTGACAACACCATTCATCAAAAAAAAAATCAGTACTTCCAAGAGAATTATTAATATAAAATAGCATTTGGTATAAAATTTATGGATGTTACAACTCCCACAACCTGTAATGGGGGAACAAACTTCTGGTTCCCTTGGTTCCCCTAATCTGGTTAAATCCATATTCTTCTCTTCCCACTTCAGTCAATCTTTCACAAAGATTGAAGATAACATAAGCTAAGAAACAGTATACCAAATTGAAAATACTTATAATCAAATCCAAAGAACCATTCAGCCAGCCCTGGGACATAGGAAAAATGATGCGGTCTGTCCAGTATCAACAATTAGTGTAATTCAGAAATAATTTTATATTTAGTACTACACCCAAATTCAAAGCTATATATTTTATATCACCACACAAAAAGCAAAGTAAAAGAACAAACTATCAACAGGGCAAACTCTTTGCGACATATTTGCAATAGTGCCATCATATCCAAATACATTGAACAAAACTCTTACAAATCAAAAAAACTAAAAGACAATCAGGCCAATAAAAACAGGGATAATGACTGAACCAGCAAATTCAAAAAAGACATCCAAAAGCTTAATAAGCACATGAAAAGACCATTGCTATCATTAGTTCTTTGGGAAAAAAAACGAAAATCAGATACTAATAACATACACCAAAATGCTAAAATTTAAAACAAAACAAAGAAACAAACAAATATACAACAACACCAACAAAATCTAAGAACAAAGATTGACAAGGATGTGGAACAACTGGAATTACCATATATTGCTGGGAGGAATAAAAATAGCACAATCAATTTTGAAATCTCTTTGACAGTTTCTAATCAACTTAAACACATACCTGTTCTAAACACACAGCAATGCTTCTAGATATTTGCCCAAGAGAAATAAAAACATGTGCTTACAAAAAGACAAATAAAACGAGGCTCACAACAGCTTTATTCTTATTATCCCAAAACTAGAATAAGTCTATACGTACATCCATAAAGTATTAGGGAAATGTGATATATTCATAGAATAGAATATTAAGTAGCAATCAAATTAAAACAACTACTCATAATCTCAACAAAGATGAATTTGCCCCTATATCTTGTGGAATTAAGATTTAATTCTTAATTGAGAATAATTTTTGTTAAGAAACAAAAGAGTATATGCTATATAACTGTATTTATATACGTAATGTTCAGTGACTGGAAATTTAATCTAAATGGTAGAAATCAGAAACTATCAATGCAAATTATCATATTAACAGACAAAAAAAACATCAAATGACCACCTCAAGGATGGTAAACATACATACACGTCACAATCTTTTTTTAATAAAACATATAATCATGACAAAAGAAAACTATCTGTGGCAATTAAGATGTAGAAGGAAACTCCTTAAATCTCAAAGAACATCTAGAATACCCTACAGCTAATATTACTCTTAATCATGAAGTATTGAACTTTCCCTCAAAGACTAGCAATGAAGTAAGAGTTTCTGCTCTCATCATTTCTATTTACCATTTTACTGGAAGTCCTAACCACTAAAATAGGAAAATAAATAATAAAAATGAATAAATAAATAAATAAATAGATAGTAGATTGTGAAAAAAGAGGTAAAACTGTAGCTATTTTTAGGTGATATGATTATGTATGCAGAAACACTTAAAAATCTACAAAATTAGTCTTTAAATAGATAAATCAAGCAATTTTGTAAGATACAAGGTCTATATTTAAAAACTGAATTTCTGTACTAGCAGCAGGCTTTTAGAAAATAAATAAAAAAATACAAAGTATACTACCATTGAAAACATAAAATTCTTAGACTATATTTAACAAAGAAAATGCCGGACCTATAAAATGAAAACCATAAAACATTGCTGAGAGCAATTTAAATACTTAAAATGATATTTTTATAAATCGGAAGGCTCAATATTATTAGCACGTCAATTTTTCTCAGATTGATCTATAGGTTCCACATGATACTAATCAAAATACTCAAACCTGTTTTGTAGACATTGACAACTTGTTTTAAAACTATATGTGAATGAAAAATGACTAAAACAGTAATTATGAAAAAGAAAGAAAAATTGGGGAGACTTGTGCTGCCTGATTTCAAGGGCTTATCTAAAACTAAAATAATCAAACATGTATGTCACACAGATCTTCTGAAACAACAGGGGTATTTATTAAAATGCTCCTCATTATAGGCATGACTACTGATTACAATTTAGTAAATGAAATTCCACTTTGTTAATAGTTATTTTTGTTTTTTGTTTTGTTTTGTTTTGTTTTTTGTCAAAGGGCAAAGCTATATGATTGCTGGGCTTTACTTATTGGTAAAATTTAGTGTGATTAGGTTAAATTGTTTATGAAGATTCCTAGCTTTGAATATGCAATTTTCAGAAATGCCTTTTAAAGGAACTAGTGAACACAGAGCAAAACTGCTTGTTCACAAGTGACATTTTGCACCTAAAATTTATAGTTCGTCTAAGAATATGATGTATAAGCCAACTATGCAAGAAAACTGATCACATAAATGCCTTCCTGTTTCAGATGGCAACAGCATATCTGGTATTCCATACGTTGAATAATCCCCTAAGATAAGCTTTTTATCTTTGCAGACTTTTTTGTGGTATCACATTCCATAGGAGAGTGGTTAAGAGCATAAATTGTGGAGCCAGACTACTGGTATTGAAAGCATGGCTTCAGTTTGGTTCCAGTTTCTACTGCTATAAAATAAACAATTTTAAATTTTAGCAGCTGAAAATATTTTTTTTTTTTTTTAAATTATGCTCATGGGTACAGTGCCTCATAAGAGAAAACCTAAATGACCTTGGGTGTGGTGACTTTTTTAGTTAAAACACCAAAGACATTATCCAAGGAAAATAAATAATAATTGATATACTGAACTTCATTAAAATTAAAATAAACACATACACACACACCCACACTACAAACCACAGTATGGGATAAAATATTTCCAAAAGAAACATTTCATAAAAAAACTGTTATCTAAAATATACAAACAATTCTTATAAAAGAAACAATAAGGAAACAAATAACCCAAATAATAAATAGGCTAAAAAATATTAACAGACACTTAAGATATATATAAGGTATATAAATTATTATTTATTTATATAAATATAAGATATATAAATAAGATATATACATAGCAAATAGCATATGAAAAGATGCTCCACATCATATGTCCTCAGAGTAATGCAAATTAAAATAACAATAAGAAACCATTAAACACATATGAGAATGGCCAAAATCCCAGAACACTGACACCACCAAAAGCTGTTGAGGATGTGGAGCAAAAGGAAATCTCATTTACTGCTAGTTGAAATACAAAATGGTACAGATATTTCAAAAGACAGTTTGGCGGTACTTACAAAACTAAACATATTTTACCACATGATCCAGCAACTATGCTCCTTGGTATTTAGTCAAAGGTGTTGAAAACTTATGTCCACATAAAAACTCACACATTGATGTTTAGAGCAGTTTTATCCATAATTGCCAAAACTGGGAAGCTACCAAGATATCCTTCAGTAGGTGAATAGATACATAAACTGTGGTGCATCCAGATAATGGAACATTACTCAGCATTAAAAATAAATGAGCTATCTTACAACTGGAGGTTTTATCTCTTATTTATAAATGCCAGATCACTATGAAACTAACATAATATCATATGCCAATTATACTTCAATAAAAAAATAATTAGAAACAAGTAAACAAGTTACTCTATGGATCATTAAAACAATAATAAGCTATCAAGCCATAAAAAGACATGAGAAAAACTTAAATGCCTATCACATAATTAAAGAACCAATCCGAAATGGCCACATACTATATAATTTCAACTATATGACTTCTTAAAAAGTTAAAACTACGGAGACAGTAAAACATCAGTAGTTGTCTGTGGCTTAGGTTAGGAGAAGGAATGAATAGGTAGAACACAGTGGAATTTTATGGCAGTGAAAATACTCTATGTGATACTATAATAATGGATATATGTCTTTATACATTTGCCCAAACCCATAGAATGTACAACACAAAGAGTGAACCCTAATGTAAACTACGGACTTTGGGTGATCATGATGTCTCAATGTAGATTCATCAATTATGACACATGTTGATATCTGGGGAGCTATGCATGTGTGAGGGCAGAGGGTTATGCGAAATCTGTTTCTCCATTCATTCTTATGTCCTTCCCTGAGAGTATACCCAATTTGTGGTTATTCTAATCTATCAGCCATGGTCAGTATCAGTTAACACTGCTGCAAATAAAATCACCTCAAACTTTAGTGACTTAATACATACGTTTTGTTAGCTTATGGCTTTGTGGGTCTGAAATTTAGGCAGAGCTCAGACTGTCCTTCTGGTCTCAACTATGTTTCCTCGTATGTCTGTAGTCAGCAGCATATCAGTAGTTTTCTGCTTCTTGAGATACTATGGCTAATGTATGGGAGGATGAAAGTTTCTGAGCTATGTATGTCTCATCAACCAGATAAAATGGAAGTAGTCAAGGTGTCTGAGGCTTTGGTTTGGACCTGGCTCAATGTCATTTCTACCTATTGATCAAAGTGAATTAGAAACCCAGCCCAGACCATCACCTTTTGATGCAAGGAGTTACAAAGTCATGGTAAAAAAGAATGTATATATGGAGAGAGAGAAATGCAGTCATTTTTGCAATCTGCAACAGGCTGCATTCTGCCTGTTACTTCTACATACAAAATATACTCACCCATCCTTGAGAACCCTAAAAGTCTCCTGCAAGGTTGGCATCACACTAAAAGTCCAGGATTTTGGTGTAATATCAGGTTGAAAACAAATATCCTAAAATACAGTTCCTTTTAATTCATAAATCTTTGAACTCAAAATACAACAATCTTCCCCCTACATTCTCAACCTGTAATGGCCAGAAGAAGATAGCATAACTACAATAAATGCTTCCATTCAAAAAAGGGAGAATGGAACGTACTAAACAATCATTGCTCCTTAGCAATTCTGAAAACCTCTTATATATACTAAGTCTCCAAATTCAATGGATAGTAAACAATCTTAATCATGGCCTGGTTCTGCCCTCTGGCACTGGAATCTCAGTCCTGTCTTCTCTACTAAGCTATGGGAGACACCTTCCAGTCCATTGTTCTCTTACTGCTATCTTGGTATGAGTTTTTCTGTCCTTCTTGGCATTTTTTCTGCTCTCTGGGCTCTTGGTTCTAATCTTTGGGATTTCCACCCTTTGCATAATAAAAAGACCCACTGAAGAAACTTTCTCGGCCTAACTATACCCTGTAAAAAGGTGGGGGCTTAGAGACCTTTATAGTATTTAAACAATTTAATTTAATCTAGAATTGTGGTACTTTTGCTCGTACAATGCCCTTAAGCATACTTTGAGACCTTTCTAGATGAAATGTTCCCAAAGTTGCAGACATAATTATTTTTGAGTCATGTATCTCTCTATAGATAGTTCTGGCATGCCAAAATTGCAAAGTCACATTGAAAAGAATTCAGGGTGAGGAATTATTGCAGTCTTTATTGCAAACAATCAACTGCATGACTCATGTTAACCTCAAAAGGCAAGTGTTTATGATATTCATTCCCTTTTCTCTTAAGATATCACTTTGACCCTCTGCCAATTATACCACTCTCTAGAGAGAACAGCTTACACATTTTTAAATGAAAGATTCCCTCATTAGAAAAACCGTGTAAAAATGATGATAGGACATGAGAATTAAAGGAAATACACACAAAGAACTAAAGCAAAAATCAGAGGGTAGGTTTGAACATAAGACAGTATAATCAGAAATGATGTATCTGTGCATATCGCATAGTATGTTTTTAATATTGAATACAGAGGAAGGAATTCACGTGATTTTTTTTTGAAACTTAGAACCAGATAACAGATGAAAGTTATCAAAGGGAAACCCTGAAGTTTATGATTATGACATGATTTCTGTACTTCAAGATACCATACCCAGAGAGGCATCTGGTTTGGAAAAGACACATATTATAATTCATATTATAATTCAGTTCAAGACTTTTTTTCAACATGGTAGATCATAAATGTGTGATTACTAGATCATGGTCTAGTTTCCATAATGATGAAGCCAAGTAAGAGAATCATGAAGTATTCAATATTTTATATTTTAGGGTTTTTTAAAAATCATGTTTGCTTACCTAAGTGTTTTGCATAAGTTATTGGTTGTAATTTATCATTATTGAATAAAGGCTTTCATTTCCAAAGCAATTTCCAAGAAATTTTATATCTACATTTCTCACCAGGAACAAGTTCAATCAAGATCTTCATATAGTGATGCATATGATTAAAGCAAAAAACATGTCTTACAATGGTAAGTTTTAGCAGATTGAATTAATTTAGAAATGAAGCATTTATTAATTATTGTCCAAGGTAAATTAAGATTTTACACTGAGATTCTGGTGAACATGGTGGAATAGAAAAATGCTCTGCTTGCCTCCTCTCATGACCACATCAAAATTACAACTCAACTACAGAACAACCATCATTGAGAATTGCCTGAAGTCTTGCTGCACCTAAGCCCTACAACTAAGGACATACAGAAGAAGCCACCTCAAAACCAGTAGGAGGGGCCGAGATGCAGAATGGGCTGGTCTCACACCTGCGTGTGACCATTAAAAATTGTGATGGATATCTTGGTTGCAGAGGTTCCCTCCCCCACCCCAGAGAAGTGATGGGGCCCCCCAGCCCAAGGTTCCAGTGCTGGGGAGAGAAGTTCCCATAAGTTCTTGTTGTAAAAACCAGCAGAGATTTTGGCTGAATGAGATGGAGGGCAGCTGCACTCCCAGGCACTCTTTTTAAAGAGATCATGGGAGGACTTACTTGCTGATGAACTCACTCTCTCTGAGAGCTAGTGCTGGGGCAACAGCTTGAAAGGTGACAGGGTCATATGGGGCAAAACTGAGCTGTCTGGTTTCAGGGTGAGGGATGGCCGAGCAGCTTTCTCCCAAACAGAGGAGCTAGCATAAGCTGCTGTTTCTTCGTTGAGCCCTTTCCCTCCCTGAGTGCAGATGCAGGCAGATGCCACATCTAAGTCTCCATCAACATGGCTAACACATTGGCTCTGCCCTGGTAATTCAGAGAAGATGCCCCACCCAACTATTAGACACACCTAAGCTGCTTCCAGTGGCTTTTTTCGTACAAAACACCTGCCTTGGCTCATGCTGTAGACTTTCATAAAGTGTCTCGAAAGTTCACAGACCCCAAACAAGCAGCATCTGGCTTCACTGTGTCCCGTACCTCTGGCTGAGTAGCTCTAAGCCTGGCATTAGCGGCAGCCAAAACTTTGATTATTTAAAAATGTATATTTAAAAAAAAATTTGAACTTTTACTAGGGAATTCAAGCATACACAAAAATATTAAGCAGTGATAATAGCCTATTTTTTTCAGTTCTTGCAAAACAAACTATGATAAACTAAAAAGTGTACATATATTTTACATTTTCACCTATTTTTCCATGAATATGAATTATTTAAATATCATTTTCTAAGAGTTTTAATTTTAATGTTATAAAACAATTGTTCTTTTCTTTCTCAGTATTTATCAAATCATAGGAAGAATATATTTGTTAGATTTTGACATGTAGTTATAAATTGAGATAAGTTGTTGTAAGACACAATTTTTAAAAAAATGTTTTCAAGCTCATAATCTACTCATAATCATGGATAATGTGTGATAGGGTGAGATTAAATTGATATCATGTCAACATGCTATATTCCATTTTATATTTGCTGAAGAAGTAAGCCTATTGGTCATTGAAAAATATGTGAGACATTTATATTAGCCAAACATATCAATGATCTTTCTGAGCATTATATAGCACATTGAGAGATTAGCAACTTTTCTTAGACTGGTTTTCATTATTTGACACACACTAAACACAGTAATTCACCGTGTTTGTACTTTTGTCAGGTAAGAGCCATATCAATATTTTCAATGTTCAGAATTTAAAACAATACAAACAATTCTGTGTACATGTAAAATGTGAGCTACACATGCTTTTTTGATTTGGAAACATCATTTAGGCACCTTTCTATCTTTTGACAAAAGCCCCTAAATCAGAACTTAAATGAAAACTATAATAGAAGCGTAGGAATGCTCCTTCAGATGTTCAAATTCAGATCTTTCCACATGTGAGTCTCTGGGTTTGCCAAATTTGAAGGATAAAATAAGCAGAGTAGACTTTGTTCCTCACCACAGCTTCAACCTAAGAGAACCCAATCATATGTTTTGAAGATGCTCACAGATATGGTTTGAGAGGAAAAAAGACTTGAATGCTTAACGGCAGGTTTGAGAAATAACTCATGAAATCACACAGCTTTACTTCCAGGTGGAAAATTAAAGTCTAAGATGAAAAATGAGGTACCCGATATTACCAGTATTCTTAGGGTTAGATCTATGAGAAAAACCTAATTTCCTTGACTACTGATATGACATCCAGTTCTAGAGATCATCAGGTATACTTGCCTTAAAAAGAAAAAAAAAAAAGTCTCCATAATGAAGCAATATTATATACTTAACAAGTTAGATTTAGTCTCTCCAAAAATTATGACTTGGTTTGATACAAGAAGACCAGAGCAAAATATGTTTACATAGAGTTTAGCTGTCTATATTACCAAGTTATTAGATAAAACCCTTTCTTATTTATTGAATAGTTAATTACTATGTATTTATTAATAAACTATAGGTTCTAAGCAATTTGCTATGACACAGAACACAATGTCGAGTAGAACAGACAATATTTGTGTGCCTCTGAAAGTGGAGAAAAGCTCCAACCATACATAGAAACATACACAAATTGGGGCCAGGGCAATGTTTCATTCAAAGGCCCTCAACATGAAGACACGGTGTAATAAAATTAATTGATTCCCTCGAAATAACTCATCTAGTAAAAATTACTAGGGGATTAATAAGGCTATTTCTTGTTATAAAACAAATGGCTTGCCCTGCAGTATCTGGGGTAAGTGGACAATTTAATGATTTAGTAGTTTAAATTCATTAGGTACCTAATCAAATGACTTAAAACCCCTCTTTTAAAACAGGCAATAACAGCCATGTTTAAGGAAAAGATAAACCACAGTTTAGCTCAAGTGGAGTAATATGTATGATATATATGAGTTTTTCTCTTTTCCCCGAATCTAATTTTAAACATCAGCGTAACATTTTAACTGCAGTTCTGAAATTCAATGTGGTAATCATGTTGATGTCACCTTTGGAATAAATTTTTATGTATGCTGCCATCTCAAGTTAGTCAACTTACTGATGTGATTCTCCCTAAGTTGGTAGAATAAGGAAAACTTTGTATTTCCTTTTCCCATTTAGGAGTTGATAACTTTCACCTCTGTTTTTCTAGTAAAATGTCATGTCTCCTTAAACCTTGAAATGCCATTCTGAAAATTCTCCAACATTTTAACGTTTAAAGGAAAACTAAAGTTTTATTCATGGAATAGGGCCTTTATGTCATGCAAAGATATAAAATGTTTTGATAGCACCTGTCCTTCCTATTTTATAACTGAAATAAACTCTACTTTGCTATAAAGTCAGCTAAAATGTTACCTGGATAATAACTTTATTTCTAAGTATTACAACCATGAAAAAACTAGTGATCCGGCATTTATAATTTATAGTACATAAAAAAGGAATAATTGAAATATCAGATGTCTGAGGATGAATTTTTGAAGGAAGAAATTTTCAGGCATTGCTATTTAAGGAACTTGTAGGTTGTAATGTATGAGAAACACAGCCTCACATAAAATCGAAAGGGTTTGAGGCTATGATTCTACAGATTTTTTTCATATATATGTATATATATATATATATATATATACATACATATATATATTTGTTCTAAAAATTTTCATATATATGTATGTATTTACATATATATGTGTGTATATATATATATATAGAGAGAGAGAGAGAAAGAGAGAGAGAGAGAGATTTTTAGATAACTAGAATCTGAATTTTATAAACATGTAGTAAAATAGTCTCCACATGATTTCATTTTAGTTTCAGTTTATGTAGAAGAACAGCATTATCACAGAATAATTTGAAAGACAGTCTAAAATCTAATCTTTTATCCATCACTAAGCCTCAGTCTCTACTTACATCTTATTGTATGGCTGTTGTGAATATTACATAAGATAACAGTGTCTCTGACAGTGTCTGGTCATTAACTTCCAGTTTTTCTTCCCTTCCTGTATTAACATTCATTTACTCAAAACTGTCAGAATTCTTGTCTGTAATTTTCCCTCTAAAAGAACTGATGCATAGAATTTTCATTTAGTTCTGAAAAAAGAATATAAAGTTCCTTAAGATATGGTTAAATTAGTTTAGTTAATTATTCTTCAATTGAAAATTCTACTTAGATGAGAGAGACATGTAATTTTATATGTTAGCCAAATTCATAAGAAAATTGTTTTGTTTGCTATTCACCTCAACCTGGTTGTAATTTTAGGGCAAACAGAAGTTATTCATATCAATAAAAATCTGAGGTGTATTTTGTTAGTTTGGGTACCTTCAGAACCAGACTCAAAATGAAGGATTTAATTCAAGCAATTGATGGGAGGGTCCAGGGTAGATGAGGAACTACAATGAAGGGAAGGGAAGGCAGACATGATGGGTGGGCACATACTGGATTGTGGAGAATAATCCCAAGAAGAAATAGAATAGCACAAGCCTCAGTATTACTAACTAAAGAATTAGAGAGCTGGTGTATTTGTATTTATTTACTGGTGGTCAGTGAATATGGCTTTGCCTGATGGAACATTAACTCCACACACATCCAGCATCCTGAGAACAGATCAGTGGGAAAAGTGTAGATAGACACTGGCTTTTGGAAGTCAGCTGACATGCTTGAGAGTGTTTAGCTGTTATCACTGCAACACTGACTGCAACTGCTATAAATGCTTTTCTTTTTGTAATGACCTATGCATTTTAAAATATAAAAAAGCTAATAACAGGCAAAGTTAATTTTAATTTAACATCACATATTTCAAAAACAGAGTTGGATAAAAGTTTAATTACTCAAATATGTTGAGAACACATACATATTTTTAAATTATCAGAATAGCAATTGTATTTCTCATTATAAAACAAATGCATTTTTATTTCATAAGAATTAGAAAATAAGCAAAGTCAGAAAATTAAAATGTCTAGATATGACACGGTAAAAAGAGAACCACTGTTAACTTTATGAATACATTGATATTTTTCTAAAGCCTATCTATATTGCTAAATGCAATAGGTTTTTATTCTTATATTTATTTAATACCTGTCATATGTTAATGATATTTAACATATAAAATGATATTTATCACATAAAATATTATAGCTCAAATTTTTCAATGTTTATTATCTATTTAACCAAATTAAAATGTGCAGTGATCATCAGGTATCAATTATGTACAAAACCCTGTGCTAAAAAATGTGAACAGAGTTAATGCCAGATAGGTGAAGTATAATTGAACTAAAATATCTTAATGAACTATAAGATTAATGGAAATAAATTAAGCTCCCTCATTGAGATCTCAGATTATAATGCGTTAAGGCACAGAGATGCTCTTTGAGTTCAGATTTTGACAGAAAATAAGGGAAAATGTATTCCAGATCGAATAAGTATATTAGTCAGGAAGTGAGTGGATTGTAGAGTAAATTAATAGATGTTTAGAGAGTGTGTGTGTGTGCTCTCGTTCACATGCATAGATGTGAATATTGTGTAGTAGCTTAACTCAAGTATGCCTGGTTTCTCTACTTCTTTAACTGCCAGAGTTTTTCCAGATTTGACAAAAGTAGATCCATGCTAAATTAATGCATGCACGTACATTGAAGAGAGTCTGAGCAGCTTATTTGTACAGCCCAATAAAAGAGAATGCTGATTGTTCACATTATTTATCTTCTGTAAAGCCAGGCTAACATATACTACACAGCTTTATGATACTGTTTAAGGAAGCATCTAACGTATTTTTAAAATTAGGTCTAAAATTATCAAATATAACCCTACCAGAAATGTAGATAAGGAATATATATATATTATATATATATATATATATATATATATGATGTTTACCATGGCCTTGACTCTGTTAAGTGCTTCATATGAATCACATGATTTTTTTTTTTTCTTTTTCTACATAGCCTGTATCATAGATAGTTCACTCAGGTTCCAGATGTAATTTGTTTGTCCAAACATATATAATTAATTTGTTTATTCATCAAAGTAATTAAACACTTAGTATATAAGTATTATGGTAGTGGCCAGAGAGTATACAAATTAACTTTTGATGCTTAACAAACACCCTGAAATGTAGTGGCATATAGTAATAAATATTATTATTTCTTCAAAAATATTGATAGAATGGTTCTTTTCTTGTGGGCCAACCTATCAAATGTTTGTGTTCTGCTCGTGGCTCAGCTGAAACCGAATGGTCTAGGATGAACTCATACATCTGACATTTGGGAGGTTGTTTTATCTAAGGGATCCTAAATTAGGGCAGTTTGTCTTTGTCCCACACAGGTTTCTCTTCCACCAATCGGCTAATCCATGTTTCTTCACTTCATAACACTAAAGTTCCAAAAAGCAGCAAAAGAGAAAGTCCCAGTATACAAAGAGCCTCAGCTTGTCAAGCCTCCGCTTATGTCATGATTGCTAATGTTCTATTGGATGAAACAAGTCACAAAGTCAGAGGAATATCAGTGCGAGAGTGTACAACTAAAGAGCATGAATAAAGAGAAGAGAATAAAATATTATAAAATACCACACAATTCAATAAAACTACTTTCAAGAAGCTCACCGGTTAACGGAGGACAAAACAACATGAACACATTTTAAAAAGTTATGTAAGAGTAAAATTGTTGGAACTGACCAAGATGGCCTTATCATTCTCCTTAGCTTGACTAAACTTTAGACAGATTTCTTCCTAACAACAGGCTCCTGACCTCCATTTTCTTAGCGCGTTTAGAGAACTTGCAATTGTAAATTCTTTCTCTGTCCCTTTCAGATATAAATCTTCTCTCAGCCTCTTGCCACTTTTATAACCCAAAAATGTCTTTCTCAAGGATCTGGGCACTGTCCCTTTGAAATGTAATCATCAATAAAGACAGTGCCCTTATTTTCTGGCCTCTGTGGGAGGGTAGGAGCCTAAATTTCATAAGCACCAATTAGCAAATACAGATGGCCTAAGGACATTAACCAATATTCCCTTTAAGTTTCTCCAATAGTTTGCAATTTTTTTAAATTTTTTAATTACAGTTGACATAGAATATTATATTAGTTTCAGGTGTGCAATATAGTTTTTAGACATTTATATAACCTATGAAGTGATTCTGCTGTTAAGTCTAGTACCCCACAACACCATACATAGCGATTGCAGTATTGACTATACTGACTATATTCCCTATGCCTTACTTTGCATCCCCATAACTATTTTGTAACTGCCAATTTGTACTTCTCAATGCCTTTACTTTTCTCACTGCTCACCCTAATGCTAAAATACTCTCCCATCTTTCATTTCAGTGGAGGTGGGTACAATTCCTCTCCCTGATTGCAGTAGTATCCCTTGACTGCTTAACTTGTGTAGTGCATTTTTTCTTTGACAGAACCAGAAAGGGAGCTTTAATCAGTCTTGGACAGAGACGCAGACAAGGAATCAGGAAAGATTTCTTGTGTAGGTATTGCCTGAGTTCATTGTTCACAATTTAGACTACTGTGGAAATAAGGGATGATATTTACCTGGAGAAAATCTAGTGCATAACATCTGGGTTTTAATTTCCCTGAAAGAGAAGCAATGATCTAGATGTTAAAGAATATATTGCCCAATTCTATCCCAGTACCTTGTGAACAATGTGAACCATTTTGCATTTTCAGAGTTATCTTGATACTAGTAATGATATACCTTCACTAGGGGACATGCATTTATTTTCCTCAATATTTATTATAAAATTGGAAATTGATACGCTAGCATTCTAGTCATGTTACAGTGATTTTTGATAATAAGACGAGATTAGAGCAACACCGCAACAATCTTAGCAGAGCAAACTTTTAAGAGTGAAACAACCTTTCTTGAAACTAACAATGCATTATTTAATATGAAGTTGAGTCCTTTTCCCTGATAGATATTAATTTTAAAGTTGGAAAAAATATCCCATACTCAATTTTTAAGAGGTTACTAAGGTCTGAATTTTTCTGTTCCCCCAAAATTCATATGTTGAAATCCTAATGCCCAGGATGGTGGTATAAGTAGGTGGGTAATCTGGGCGATGCTTAGGTCGTGAGAATAGAGCATTCATAATTGGGATTAGGGCTCTTATTTAGAGACGCTACAGTGCACCCTAGCCACTTCTAACATGTGAAGACCCACTGAAAAGGAACCATCTAGAAAGTGGGCCTTCCCAAACACTGAATCTGTTAGCAGCATTATCATTGGACTTCGCAGCCTCTAGAACTGTAGGGAAATAAATTTCTCTCATTTATAAGCCACCCAGCTATATCATTTTGTAATATCAGCTGGAACAATTTAAGACAGAAGTGTTTTTTCTTCTTTTTAAAAATATATTAATAAGCTTACAGACAGATATAGATATTGTATTTTATATGCCACCTTTAAAACATATGCTAAATTGTTTATATTGATTTCTGCTTGACATATTTATGTTTACGTCTTAGTTTTGTCATATTCCTGTATTCCTGAATGAAAACTTACTTTCTATAATCTGTTGTGACAAAATATTTCTGGAGTCTATTTCCTAGTATTTGATTTCTATATTCATACGAGTATGCATTATTTTTATATTCATAAGCAAACATAATTGGTTTGTAAAATTTTTATATTAAATTTGTTAATATTTGAGTTTCAGTGCTAGGCCAACATTGTAAACACATGAATAGATATTCCATTACCTTCTGTGATAGGAAATAATTTTCAATAATTAACAGTTCTTTTAGAATATCAGAGTAATAAACATTCTTCTAACTATGGATACAGCAAATTTAGCTTTTATAAATAGTTTCCCAACTATTGTCTCATTAGGTTTGTTTTCTTTATATTTATTAAAATTGATTATGTTAATATATATTTTTGAGAAAATACAGAATACAAGAAATTATTTTTGTGTAAATCTATTACTGCACATATCCTACAAATATTACATATATTATAAATGAGATTGAGTAAACCATTATCTCCCATACCTAAAATTAAAGAGAATACAGAAATCACTATTATCTTCAAATCAAATGTAATGAAGTATTCAAAATAGGCAGACCCATCCAAAGGAATACTGGGGCAGAGAACTAGGTGTAGATTTCATGGATATGAGGAGAGGGCAGTGAGACCAACAAGGGCATACTGCTAACAACTCTGAAAAAGAAAAATAGGACAGATACGATATTTAAAGTATAACATGATTAAAACTTCCAAAAATACACTGCACCCGACGCTACCAATAAAATGGGTTGATCGTATAACTGAAAAATCCTGATCCCAATGGCAAACTATAAAACATACAATAATAAAATTACTTAAATCCAGTCAAAAAAAGATCAAGAAATTTAAATGGAAAGAAATCCACATTGATCCAGAATGCTCAAACACAGTATATAATAAGAAAAAAATAAAAGAATTTGAGATTTTCAAAAATCTCAGGGAAATAAGTTTTGAGCCAAGACTTTTATATTGAGCAAAGCTATCCTTCAAATGGCAAAGGTACTGTGTACTAAGATTATAAAAATGCAAAAATCCATGAAATGTTATACACACAGACCTTCCAGAAAAAAACCCTACTTGAAGAGCTTTATCCAAATAAGATAGAACTTGGGAGAACTCTAGTAGAAGGTGTGATAGTGAGCATTGAATCTACTTAATTCTACAGCTAATATGAAAGCAAAAGTAATAATAAGTTCAAGAATATATGTCAACATTTTATGCTCTGATAAAGTAGAAATGACATAATTAAATACATTGGAGAAGGGATAATGGACAAAGTAGAAGATAATTAATAAAATGCTAAGAAAATAAGCAGGGGGAAATAAATCGTTAGCATTTAATTTTAACGAAGAGAAAATGACAAAAATTACTGGAAAAATTATTTTAAAAATTATAAAAGATATAATTTTAAAGGAAATTACTAGATAATAAAGAAAGAGCAATATAAAAGTAATTTTTAAAAAGTCAACAAATTGCATAGGTAAACTGATACTTATAATATGTACAGTAAATATAATCTAAAATGATATCACTGAACGGAGCCCAAACACTGTAGTCACATCAATAAATTTAGAGATAATCACCTATTCAAATAATTTTAAAATAACTACAGAGAGAAATTCAACTCAAGGCTATGTACAAAGTATAAAAACAAATCGAAGCAAAGCTGTTGAGGAAAGCTAAACACAAAGGAACAGACGGAAGTGTACCAGCAAAAACAAATTTAAAACGCGAGGCTGTCAAGAACTATAAAGAATTAGATTTACTCTACTTGAAAGTCAACAAATTGTCTTGCCAGTTGCATGTACGCTGGAAAACGACATGCGACTTCTGGGTCAGAAGAAAAGGACATTATTACTCATGAGTCAGCTTTGCATCGATTCCCCGAGCCTCCTAAGTCCTGCAGAGCCTTGGTAGAGCAACTTAGGTGGATGCTACATATGCAGGTGTTGTGTATCACAGCCAAGGAACCCTGAATTTAGAGAACTAAGACTTCTATAAGGAGCTGCAAGCTGTGTGATATTTGCCTTGTAAAGAGACATAAATTCATTGTACCAGACAGTAAACCCACCAGCCCTTTGTTCCAGAAACAGAAACAATCTCATTCAAAGTAATTTACTATACAAACATATTGTTTTAGTCACTCTTTAGTGAGGGAGGGACTGCTCAAATACAAATGTCGGGATAGCCAAACACAAAATCTAGTACTGAGGACAACAGCAGATTATTAATCGCATTTACTCCCAGCCTATGCAAGAAGGACACAGCACGGCACGCAAGACCACACAGGAGTAGCAGGTGGGTCTAGAGAGAACAAGCAGGGGCTGTGGAAGGCTGACTTGCAGTGTCACAAGAATGGAGTAACCCGTTTCCTGTGGGATGATGAGACTGGTTTGCTGGAATAATTCTGCAGCCCAGAAGAGACCCGAAATCTGCTACTCAGTGACAAGCAGAAACTGTGCCAGGTTTCCATAATAACGAAGTTATTGGGCATGGGGATCTTTTTCTTTTCTTTTTTTTTCGGTCTAAGTAGAGTGGAAGACGGAAAATGCAGATAGGACATTTGTGACTCTCCTGTTTTCCCCAGATCTCATAGTAGCATATAAAATTGAGCCTTAATTTTAGGTCTTACATGACTCATTCATGAAAAGACAGTCCATAAAACAGGCAGCCAAGTAGAGACTCTGATTGCAATACTACAGAAACATAAAAGACGCCTGTCTGATTGTGTTGCAAAAGGGATCACAATCCTAAAATCAGAAGAGTTAAAATTCAGATGTCAAAGCCCTAAGAATAAAAATAAAACATTTACTCCATAAATATAGTCAGTTCATCTTTGGCGATGGGGCAAAGACAATTCAGTGGATTACAGTCTCTTCAACAAATGGCACTGAAACAACTAGACAATCCACATGCAAAGAAAAATGACTTTAGATCCACACATTCCTTACACCCTTCCAAAAAGTTAACTCAAAATGGACTGCAGTGTAAAATGTAAAATGTAACGCTATAAAACTAGAATATAACACAGGTGAAAACCTAGATGACCTTGGGTATGGTGATGCCTTTTTAGACACAGCACCAAAGACATAATCCATGAGAAAAATAATCGGTAAGCTATAGTTCATTAAAGTTAAAAATTTCTGCTGTATGAAAAACAATATCAAGAGAATGAGAGGATAAGCCACAGACTATGAGAAAGTCTTTGCTGAAGACACATCCGATAAAGGACTGTTATCTAAAATATACCAAGGACACTAAAAACACAACAATAAGAAAACAAACAACTTAATTAAAAAATGGGCCAAAGATCTTAACACACCTCACCGAAGAATATGTACAGATAGCAAATAAGCATAAGAAAACATGCTCCACATCTTATGTCATCAGGAAAATGCAAATTACAATCCAATGAGATGCCACTACACATCTATGAGAGTGGCCCAAACCAGAACACTGACACCACCAAATAATAGCAAAGATGTGGAGCAACAGAAACTCTCATATTTTGCTGGTGGGATTGCAAAATGGTATTGACACTTCAGAAGACAGTTGGGTGGCTTCTTCCAAAACTAAAGATACTCTTACCATATGATCATTCAAACATCTTTCTTTGTATTTACCCAGAGGAGTTAAAAATGTACATCCACCTAAAAATTTACACATGCATGTATGTTTATAACACCTTTATTCATGATTGCCAGAAGTTGGAAGGAACCAAACTGTCCTTCAGGAGCTGAATGGATACATTAAAAATGGTATATCCAAAAACTGGAATATTATTCAGCATTAAAAATAAATGAGCTATCAAGCCATGAAAAGACATAAAGGACCCTTAAACGCATATTATTAAGTAAAATAAGCCAATTTAAAAAGGTTGCAGACTGTGTGATTCCAACTATATGACATCTGCAAAGGGAAAATCTATGAAGACAAAAGATCAGTGGTTGCCAGGGGTGCATGTGTATGTTGGGCTGAGGGTAGGGGAGTGCACAGAGGGGTTCTGAGGAGAGATGGAGAGGCAGAGCTGGAGGAGTTTTGGGGCAGTGAAAAATACTTTATTGATACTATAATAATAAATACATTTGTCCAAACACATAGACTATACAATACCAAGTGTGAACTTTAATGTAAACTACGAACTTTGGGTGATTATGATGAGTCAATGTAGGTTTATCTGTGGTAAAAAGTACCATACTGATGAGTGATTTTGATAGTGGAGGAGGCAATACACACGTGGGGATGGGGTACTTGGGAAATCTCTGTACCTTCCTCTCAATTTTGTTGTAACCTAAAAGTGACCGAAAATAATATTTATTAAAAAACAAACAAACAAACCAAAAAAAAAAACAACACTTTTATTTCTGAAAATCAGAATTCATAAGGAAAATATAATATTTATGGTATTTTCACTGTTAATTACATAGTAACCATCTTTATATAGATGTGAAGTGAAAAAGACAGAACACAAAAATGAGAGATGAACACATCACTCATTGGACTAGAAAGGTCAATTAGAAGAACTAAGGATAGTGAATAAGCTCTACATATTATCATATATGTCAAATTTTAAAACTGTAACAATGGGCAATGAATCTCCTTGAATGCACCTAGAACATTTAACAAAACTGACCACATATAGATCACACGCACACACACACACACACACACACACACACATACACACACACACAATTTTCATAAAGCAGAAAGAGTGCAAAGTTGTCTTGTAATAAAGCATTGATACTAGAAATTGTTAAAGCAAAAAAAAAAAAAATGCAAAAGCTTTTGACTTCTCTACTTTAAAAAGTATTGAGTGACCCCAAAAATGAAAATAAGAACATCATTCATGGCACCAAAATTTTCAAATTTTTTAGGGAATATTTTGCTGTAGAGCATTCTCTTAAAACTTTTATTTTCTGATATACTAATTTAATAGGATTTTTTCTACCTCATTTTTTAAAGTTTATGTGTTCTCTTTGTGATGTTGTTGAAAACAATGGCAAGAAATTAATCTCTCTCATTTTAAAGAGTTTCTTAAATTTATCAATTCTAGTATCCGATGTTTTCTAATAAATTTATTTTAGCTTTATTTTTTTGTTAGTCCATCTTTCTATCAAAAAGGAAATAAAAACTGCAATTACAGAAAATTTTGAAATGTAATCAAAGTAAATTTGTATGTTTTCATAAGTAAACAACTACATTTAATTCACAAGAGAAATAAATCAAACATAAGGATTCAGCAAAGGTAAAAATAAAAAAGATAAAATAATTCATGGTGGATAGTGAATAAACATAAGAACCTGATATATTAATATCAGACATATCAGATATTAAGGTAAAAAAATATTAGAGATAAAATATTTATATTGTAACCAAGAAGATACATAAATTAAAATTTAACAGATATACAAGAAGAACTATAAAAGCCAAAATAATAGTAGAAGAATGTGACATACCTTTCTAAGTATGTAATAGAATAATCACACAAAACAATGGGTAATCTTGAAAACTCTAAATTGGTAATATCTACCAAAACCTAAACATAAAATATTTTGGTGCCTCAACATTAACACATCAGATCATTAAGTTCTCCTTCCATTATTTTCTGGCGTGTAGCCAACTACACTTTATCACCATTATTTATACATTTGAGAGTTGTTTTTACTCGTATTTTAATATGATGAACTATTTAAATATTTCAAATATTATGGAGAATACTTTTTTGAAATATTTAGAAAGACCTTTTCTTGATTTACTATCATTCTTTCAGACATTGTGTACATTTTTTTGTCCTTACAAATTTATTTTTAGAAATGATAATACATTTCCTTCAATTTCACCAGTTTAATTTATTTTCACTCTGAATCTTGACTGCTCCTAATTTTAGTGGCTTTGCATATTATTTTCCTTATCTCAACAATCTTTCATTATAGCCACCACTTTTTTTTTCCAAATTAAAAAAAAAGAAAAAATCATTGTTATTCTTAATTTTCTGTCATTAAAAGAAAAAAGATTTTGTTTTGTTTAAAATTATTTTTAGGAGTATGTTTATTTCCATCAACAAAGTTGTATTTCTGTGTGCATGTGTGTATGTGAATGTATCATGTTATGTCATTTTTTTTCTTTTCTTTTTTAATCAATCTCAACTGAAGTTAAATCTAATCTAATCCGGAAAAAATGGATTTTTTTTCCATATATATATATATATATATATATATATATATATATATATATATATCCAGTTTTTCTTATACCAGTTTTTTCGTTGTTTTTTGTTTGTTTTTAGTTTATGTGTACAAAACAATGTAATAGTTAGATGTTTACACCCTTCACCCCTCACTCCAGCTTTTCTAAAACCATTTTCGTTACCCATTGAACTAAAATTTTCCTGAATCTGAGATCTCCCACTATATTCTAATTACTATGGCAGCATACCCATACAGAGGAAAGTTATTTGGCAATAAGAGGAATGAAGAAGCATGGATATATGCTACAACTTGGGTGAATCTGAAAACAATATGCTAAGTTAAAGAAGCCAGTCACAATAGGCCATATATTGTATGATTCCATTTATATGGAATGTCCAAAATAGCAATTCAATAGAAACAGAAAGTAGATTAATAATTGCCATGGAATGCGGGAAGGAGAGTGAAAATACAGTAGAGCAGTCCCCCCTTATCCATGGGGAATACATTGCAAGACCCCCAGTGGATGAAACCAAGAGTAGGACCAAACCCTATATATGCTATGATCTTGCCTATATATACATGCCTATGATAAAGTTTAGTTCATAAATGAGGCACAGTAAGAGATTAACAACTAATAATAAATTAGAACAATTATAACAATATACTTTAATAAAAGTTACATGAACGTGGTCTCTTGCTGAAGGCTTTGTATAGGCCTCAGTGCTTTCTGATGCAACTCATTTTCCGTTCAGGTCTTCCAGTCACACATTTAACGCCTTTTCCATTTCAACTAAGCACTTATCAAGCACTGTGGTTGTGACTATTGCAGTTTGAGGTGCAACAGCAAAACTAGCACAAATTTATTTTTCCTTCTTCACTATTTCACAGATAGAAGATTCTTTCTTACCATAGATCTTAGCCACCTCAGCATTTTTTTCTCTTTACTTATGAAGCTGAGATTTTTAAGTGGTTTTTTTTTTTTTACTTAAAGGAAGCATTTCATGGTTTCTTTTTGGCATATCCGAATTGTCAGCATCACTACTCTTTTCCTTTAGGGCTATTATTAAGTAAAATAAGTATTACTGGAACACAAGCACTGTGATACGGTGACAGTATCTGATCACTGAGATGGCTATTAAGTGACTATTGGACAGGTAGCACATGAAGATTCACATCCTGGTCAGGACAGAGTGGGACCCAGTGGGCCGGCATGAGAATTTAATCGCACTACCCAGAATAGCGTGCAATTACAAACTTATGAAATTGGTTGTTTCTGGAATTCTCCATTTAATAATTTTCTGACCACAGTTAGCCTTGGGTAACTGGAACCTGGGAAAGCAAAACCATGGATAAGGGAGGACCACTCTAAGTGCAAATGGGTATAGACTTTCTTTTAGGGGTGATAAAAATGTTAAAAAATTAGTGGTGATTGTTACACAATTTTGTAAATATACTAAATCCCAGTAAAGTGTACACATTAAGAAAGTTAATTTTATGTTATGTGAATTAAATTTCCATAACATTGTGTATATTTTATAGAACTGCATGATAGATGGAGCAACCAAATAGGAGTACAAAGCTTAAATCAGTTTCTGCAAGCTGACATGATATTTCCTCACAGTTTCCACATTTGAGGATTTGAGAGACCCAGGATCCACCCACTGAAATGAAGTCTGGGTCTCCTTTTGGAACAATACTGCAAAACCACTTCAAGTATATACAATAGGAAGTCACTTATTTAAAACAAACAAAACAAAACAACAGCAAAATCTTGCCATCATTTACTAAAGTAACTGCACACTGCAGAAAGAGCAATACCCAGATTTTGAGGGTATTGCTCAAAGATATCGTATCTTTGAGTTCTAGCCCCAGTTGATTGCGCAGAGCATCCACTGTATCGGCGAACCTGACCCTTGTTATTTTCCTGAACCTCAATTGGACGAGACACTTAGCAGTTGGGAGAGCCCACACAATCGCTCTTTGACCTAAGAATAGTTTATGTAGAGGAGGTCAAGTAGAAGTGCCTGTCACTACCTCTCTGTTTCCACAAGACTGTGTATTAGAAACAGTACTATGTCCCTGCTGGTATTACGTACATTAACACTTTTTTCAAAGACAAAAGATACGGGAGAGAGGATTCCATTATGTCCACAATTAACTCACATGTGTAGTACCTGAACAAATCCAGTAATTTGTGGCGGATGAGGTATTCTTTAAATTTGTCCCCATGCACTATCGTTAATGAAACAGGTCAAGTCTCCTGGCATTTAGTATTCAGGTACCGAACCAGAAAAGGTGTTCTTTCCAATCTCCATCATTAAAAGTCAAAAAACAATTCATTTTATATGTGAATAACTGCAGCACACATTTGCCATCTTTGCTTCAGAACCTGGTGACTCCTTTGTTCTCTGACATAATATAGTCCCAGGGGTCTTGATCATGTTATGATTCCTTATACTTTCACATTGGTCTTATATTATTGATACAATTTTATCCAAAGCTGGAGCATAAGGAATAGAGTAGTATACTAAATGGCCTCAAAAGTAGGACTAGCTACAGCATTGAAGATAAACCTTCAATGGCAAACCAGTGAAGATAAGCCTCTTCAACTGGCAACCTTGCCATGTGGTTACTTTGAGCTTTGTCTGTCAGAAAACCTGCAGTCCAGTGGACCAGTAAGTACCGTAATGAAGAATGTATTTGATCCTGATTAGTTTGAAGAAAAGGGTTCCTGCAACAGAATGGAGGGGAAAATGATATATGTCTTGAACTCAGAGGATTCATTACGGCATCTCTGGCTTCAAGGCCTATGATAACCCTGAGTGGGTATCTACAGCAACTACAGGCGACAGAGACAATGCAATCAAAGGCTCAGATCTCTCAGAAATGATGGTCTGGGCCACCACACCTGGTCAGCATTCTGGATCAGCTAAATATCGGCTGAAGGGTGAAAGAAAGCTAGTAAAGATGTGAGATAGGATACCTTCACCAGAAGAGACTGTAATTTGTTTCAGCCACTCTTCTGAAGAAGTATATTATATTGATTTTGGCTGACCACTGTTTCAAGATTTCCTACAGAACAGATTTAATTTGGGGCACATGGAAATATAAGTGATGAATGGGATGGATTGAGGTTGATGTTTTTGGCTGCCCAGCATCACATCCTCTTGACCACCAATAATTTTGGCCTTTAATGTATTAGACAGTTTGATGTGAGATTGAACTAAGGTAGTGTCTCAGTTATTCTTCGCAGATTTCAGATTTCTGTCACAGGACATCTCTGAAGCAATGGAGGTTCACTAAGCTTGAAGGCAAGAACAGTTTGTCAGCTGTGGGAAAATCAATTCTCCCTGGGGTAATCTTCAAACAGTGTGGATAAAACCCGGTAGATAAATGCTTCACTTCTATCCTTTCAAATGACAATTACAGAAACCATTCTATATTTGCCTGAGGTCCCAATGGAGTGTTTTTTGTTGTTGTTGTTTTTTTTTTTTTTTTTTTTTTTTTTTTAATAGGAACAACCTCAATAGGGTACTCTCATTTGGTTTTTCTCCTTTCTTACCTCCCTCATCCTGTTCCCCTGTTCCTGCTCCACAAGATCTCCTTCCAGACATACTTGAATCTAAGTGCCTGTGCTAAGTTTTCTTAAGCTTGGTTAACCCCCAAAATAACAACTGGTAATACTACATAATTATATGTAATTAATAATTTTACCATATATTTGTATTTTATATATACTTTTTCTTCTAAATGTAGTGATGGATTGAATGTCACTTATATGTAAAAAAGGCTGCTTTTGGAAATAAACCTAAATATCTACATTTCACCCAATGGTATTCTTTAAAATTTAGTACAAAATATTCTTAATGAGATAGAAGTTTTGTTACTTGCCAATGGTTAAGAAGAAAAGAGAACATTAAAAAAAAAAATACAAATGGATCCTGTAATAAAACCAGATAGATTTCTTTTTTTTTCCCCATGAGAATTGAGGCAGAAAAAATGGTAAACTCATGACTTTCTTTCTCTCTCTCTCTCTTTTTTTTTTTAATTGAGCAAGGGGAGTATGGTGTTTCAAAGCAATGCCTTATTTTCCCAAGCAAAAAGACAGCCTTAGGCTAAAAATGAAATAAAATAAAAAAGCAGTGAATGAAAATAGGGAGAAAAAACAAGTTTCTTAAGACCTAAAATTCTGTTCAAAGATGTCAAGTCTGGAAAAAATCCAAATTTGAAAATTTCAACATATAAGATATTTTCTGAGAGAGAACACATTTTTCATCATATTTAGAATATTGGAACAACTTATGAAAATCTGCCTACAATTAACTGTAAGTGATATATAATTTCCTTATTCTGAAACATAATAATTGAATAATAGTTTGCATAAACCATAATAAAGATAATAGGATCTAATTAACACTAACTAAATTCTTAATATATGCTAAGCCTTTTTATGTAACTTAATATGTATTAGCTTAATTTCTTAATGAGATAGATACCATTAAATTTTTCATTTTATAGATGAGGAAACCAACGTAGATAAGCATTGAGTCACTTCTGAAGGTGACAAAGCAAAAAGTGGTAGAAGTAAATAATAAAATAAAGAAGCATAGTCTCCAAGTTCAAATTCTTTGAGTCAAACAAACAAAACTATGTTTTGCTAGTAATTTCAATTTTAAAAATTATTATAATTGTTACAGGAAATCATTTAATTTCTTCAAGTATCAGATTCTCAATCGCTCACATTTTAGTATTTTTGAAGTTATACTACGAGGTCTGACAATTAAGTTTGTGAACTTGTTGCAACGATATTGCTAATCTTTTTTGATATCAGAGGGATTATTCATTATGATTTTGTATGAACTGGACAAACAGTTAACCAATTTTACTATTTGGAAGCACTGGCTGAAAATGCTGTGTGAAAAAGTTAGATGACCAGCAATTCATGGCTCTTGCATCACGACAATGCACCAGCTCACACGGCACTGTCTGTGAGGGAGATTTTAGCCAGTAAATAAACAACTGTATGAGAACACCCTCCCTACTTACATGGTCCAGCCCCCAGTGACTCCCTTCTTTACCTGAAAATAAAGGAAATATTGAAAGGAAGACATTTTGATGACATTCAGTATGTCAAGGGTAATATGAAAACGGCTCTGATGGCTATTCCAGAAAAAGAGTTCCAAAATTGCTTTGAAGGGTGGACTAGGCACTGGCGTCAGTGCATAACTTCCCAAGGAGGGTATTTTGAAGGTGACCATAGTGATATTCAGCAATAAAGTATGGAACACTTTTCCTAGTATTAGTTCGCGAGCTGAATTGTCTGACCTCGTATATATTAACAGTAAAATGAATGTGTACATTGTAGCCTTCATTTTCTTGAAGAGCTAAAATTGAATGTGTAGCACTTCTTAAAGTAGATGACATTTTACAATTAAGAAATATGAAAAATTACATTTGTTTATTCTAATAATAAATGGAACTAGTCATGATCTTATTGAAAATATTTTTCAGATAATCTGGTTTAACAAACACATTAATTTTAATACCAACTTTAAATCCAAAAATACATTATTCAATTATAAAAAAAACAGAAATTGAACTATTTTGATATAGACTTTCTATTCTTTTGATGATTTTTTGTGTATCTACTGCTGACATTAAAAGACATAACATTGTAAATTAAAATTTCAATTATAACTGTAAATACTTTTATTAACCATTATACCCATTTTCTCTCTCCTCTAATTTGTTTCATAAGACTAGCAAAAGATCCAGGTTGAGTTCCTGTAACTTTTATGTACTGATAACAACTTGCTAATAAAGTAAAGCCATTCATGTTTATCTATCAACTTCAAACCCATTCTCTCTCTGTAAACTCTTCCAAAGGAGATCTAGGTACATATCACAAATTATCTGCTTCTGACTCAGCTCCTGGTCAGGTGGTTCATGTGATTTACCTGGAATCTTTGCTTAATAATAAGCAAAGTTCTACTGATGTTCTTAAACTTAAGAACAACAAAAATATTTGCATGGGATACTTGAGAATATTTTTAAAGAATAATCTAACCACAGATTATGAGCATACGGTCAGCATAGGAGTCCCAAGTGTCAAGTCTGATGTCTTGGCTCTGTCCCCTGCATTTCACCTGAAAAATGGGCATGATATCTTTTTTGTTTACTTCATGTACTGTGAGAAAAACATACAGCATAAATAATTTTAATACAATTTAGAAATCTGTAAACATTATAAATTTGGTGCATACTGTAGAAATGTAATGCATATAGCATCACTTCTAATCTCATCTTTTAACATGATCCTTATTTTAAACTATACTTACTAAGTTACATGTAAATGAGTAATAACATTAAATGTAAATGACATGCTTTAACTGTGTGCGTTTGATTCTGGCATGAATCCCAATTTAATATTTCTCTAACTGGAAAAAAAAATCAGAAAAGCAGGCACATTGAAAATTGCTTCTTTGATCACATGTCCTCACCCATATCATACACATATGGTTCTTGCCACTTTCTGAAGCAGTTCGGGAACTCTGCTATCATGAGTATCTTTAGTTGCGCTGTTGTGTCCACTTTGATGTCCTGAATCATTTTGACTTTGGGGAAGGGCCAGAAGTCACACGGTGCCAGATCACCTGAATGAGGTGGATGAAGACACACAGTAATGTGTTTATTTGACAGAAATTGCCATACCAGAAGCGATGTGTGATACGGAGTGTTGTTATGATGGAGGATGAAGTAAAGACACTCATGAAAGAGGACTTCCAGAACTGCTTCAGAAAGTGGCAAGGACTATGGCATAAGTGTGTTCAAAGTGAGGGGTAGGAGGAGTATTTTGAGGGGGATTAATGGCAATGTTTCTTTTACTGTAATAAATATTTTTTATTTAAACATTCACATTTTTATCACACCACCTGTGCGTGTATGTATAATTCTTCATGCATATAATATTAAACTATTATGCTACACTAATGGAATTATTCTTTCCTGATTATATATCCTTATAAGGTCCCTTATTCTTTTTTTGTATGTTTTCTTATACCTATGCACTTTTCTTTAGCAATATTATGTTCATTACATTATACTACATTGCTTGTAATTCTGCTCACATTTAAATCACTCTTACCATATCACCATTATTTTGCCTGACTTCACTGCCATTCCCTTCATTTGGTCCTTCTTATATCCTAAAATTATATATCCTGTTGTCATTGCCCCCAGGAGTCTCTAAATTTCCCAGAATCTATACCTATGCTATATTAACATAAGCCCCTAATTTCAGGGTCATAACTCTCCATCTTTCCCTCTTTGCATGCTGAGGGAATAGAAAACTACTCGTACACATTTGCAACTTTATTAATGAAAATTCATACCCCCAATTTCCTCGCAAAATGCTACTGAAAAGATTATCCCCTCCTTTACCTTCCTTACTCCAAGAACACAGACCAAGCAAATGGTTATTTTACTGTACCTAATATTTACTTCACTTTAAATTTATTCCTGCCATATCCAGAACTGACAGAGATATGTTTACTTCCACCAAGGGAATCAGATAAAAGCTTTGATAGTTCTTGGCTTAACCACAGGTCCACAGAAATGAACAAATTAAAAATTATAAAAGGGAGAGTTAGCATTTAAGGGAGAAGTTTAAAAGAAAGTGTAAAGGAAAGAGCATATCCAAGAATTTGAATAATCTGCCATTTGCACACTTATGACTAAAGAAAGAGAATGTTATAGATATTTAAGATATACAAATACTGCTACAAAATATAACCCATAGAAACTTATATCAAAAGTTCTCCATGGAATAGCCTCAAATTATTTTACCAATGTTATATATAATTAGTTTCCATTGCTTGGTTCTGACAAAATTAATTATTTCTGTACACTTACTCTATACTTCGTTGTCTTTGCTCATCTGATTTACTGAGGAAAATGCCCATGTCTTCCTATGATCTCTGTATATCCAAATCCTATCTACTTTTTAATGTGTCTTCAATTCTCTTTCCTTCACAAACCTTTCCTAACCCAGGCATAGAACTGTGTTCTCTCTCCTCTGATTTCCTAACACACTTTACTTGTGTTTCAGTTTTGAGCTTACAGTTTTGTGTGGTATTGTATATGAACTTAGATAATACTTGGTCTTATGTGTGTACTCCTACATGTCTTTGTTTCTAATAGCAACTAACCTGGTACTTTACATAGAGGATTTCGGGGGAAATGACTATAGACAGAGTGGACATATAAAACAATGATTCCATTTAATTTGCTGTATAATGCCATATGTTTAATAGTTGCATTCATTAAATATGATTTTATGGTTATGGCCAAAATGTATAAGGACAGCTACTCAAGTGAAATCCCCTTTCCTAAATTGTAAATACTGTTTCCTAAAATTAATAGGTGGCTTACCACAAGAAGGATAACATCCTTCACACCCTATCGTATAACATAACTTTCTTAAATTGTTATAGTTCTCAAAAAAGTGTTGTTCTTGTTGCTCATTTAAACAGATTTTTTTCAAATATCAAAAATTGGATAAAAAGTATTTACACTATATTATCTCTAAATATGTTCAAAAAACATGAAAATGCAATAATAGTTCAGTCATATCAAAATTCTGTTGATCCCTTTCATTTGCTCCTTTACACATATATAGTGTAAAATGAATATAATATGAAAGTTATGTATGGAAGAGAATAATTTTATACATATTGAATCTGTGTGTTTAGTCTCAAACACAGAGCAAATTGAGATGCAGCAACACTTGGGAGGGGAAAGACACTGTGGATATAGCACTCAGGTTGTAGAAATGCTGAAATTTAGGTGTGTAAATTGAATGTGGGGGTAACGAAAAGACGAATATCAATGTCCAAACTCAACTTTCATGTTTAATAGGTTATTCAAAAATAAATTTCCAGACAGTGGCAGGTCTTTACTTCAGATAGATCACCAGATAGTGTTTGTACAATGCTTATCCATGTAAACAGAACTGAAGTCAGTGAAGAGGGATTGGAAAGATTTACTCAGTGTATTAGCACTGTAATAAAATGAGGTCTGATTTAGAACTGGCTCAGCTATGACTCAGATCTGAAATTCAATTAGATTACTGAGATGGAATCCCAGTTGTATTAAACAGTCAAACAAAACTGGCTTTAGAAAATGATGCAATTTAGAAAACATGAAAGTATCTTGTTCTTTCTCAAGAAAATCAATTCTCAAAATATATAACTGGACAAAACATAAAACCCATTCCATCTGGATATTTTCGCAAAGTATGAGTAGCTTACACACACACACACACACACACACACACACACACACACACCTGTTAAAACTAATAAAAACATACAGTAAAATTGTAGAATAATAAGATCAGCATATAAAAATAATTTGTATACATTATTTCTATACACTAATAAAGAATTTTATGAAAAGAAAATTAAGAAAACAATTCCATTTAGAATAGCATTCAAAAGAATAAAATACTTAGCAAAAATTTAACCAAGAAGGTGAAAAACTTGCATGCTGAAAAAAGCAAATAACTGATAAAAGTAATAAAAGAGAACACAAATAGATGGGGGGAAAAATCTCATGTTCACAGACTTGAAGACTTAATTTTGTTAAAATGTCAACACTACTCAGAACAATCTACAGAGTTAATGCAATCCCTATCAAAATCCCAATGGTATTTTTGTTACAAAAATAGTAAAAACAATTCTAAAATTCATGTGGAATCACAAAAGACCCAAAAAGTAACCTTGAGAAAGAACAACAAAGCTGGAAGCATCACCTTTCCTGATTTCTAAATATATTACAAAGCATTTGCAATTAAAACAACAGGGTAAGGGCATAAAAGCAGTTATATAGACCGAGGGGACGTAGTAGAGAGCCTAGAAATAAACCCATGGACATAGAGTCAACTGATCTTTGACAGGGTGGCCAAGAAAATACAATGAGGAAAGAACAGCCTCTTCAACAAGTGGTGTTGGAAAACTAGATACCCACTTGCAAAAAAAAAAAAAATGAAATTAGACTTTTATCTTACACCATACACAAAAGCTAACTTAAAGTGAATGAAGTATTTAAATGCAAGAGCTGAAACTGTAAAACTCTGAGAAGAAAATATATAAGTTCAACGACATCCGACTTGGCAATGATATTTTGGATATGACAACAAAAGCAAAAACAACAAAAGCAAAAAAATAGACGAGTAAGACTATATTAAACTAAAAACCTTCTGCACAGCAAAAGGAATAATCAACAGAGTGAAAAGGCAACCTACAGAAAGAGAGAAAAGATTTGTAAACAATACATTTGGCAGAGGATTTGTTATGGACTGAATGTGTTCCCGCAAAACTCATATGTTGAAATTGTATCCTCAATATGATGGTATTAGCAGGTGGGTCCTCTAAAAAGAAATTAGAATTTGATGAGGTTGTGAGGGTGGAACCCTCATAAATGGGATTAATGCCCTTATAGGAGCCCGAAAAGAGCTTGATTCTTTCTCTGCAATTTGCAATGAGAAGTCAGCAGTATGTAACCCAGAAGAGGGCTGTCACCAAAATTAGACCATCCTATTACCCTTATCTTAAACTTCCAGAACTGTGAGAAATGAATGTCTGTTATTTATAAGCCACCCAGTCTACACTATTCTGTTATGAGCCCAAACTAAGACCAGATTAATTTTCAAAACATACAAAGAAATCCTACTACCCAATAGCAAAAATCAAATAACTCAATTAAAAATGAGCAATGAGCTTGAATAGATATTTTTCAAAACAGAAATAAAAGACATAAAAATGGCAAAGAGGTATATGAAAAGATGCTCAACATCACACTAACCATCAGGAAAATGCAAATGATAGTCACAATGAAATATCACCTTACACCTGTTAGGATGTTTATTATAAAAAATAAGTAAATGAAAACAACAAGTGTTGGCAAGGAAGTGGAGAAATTAGAACTCTTGTCAATTGTTGTTGGTAAAGTAAAATGATACAAGCACTTTGGGAAACACTATAGACACATCTTATCCTTTTGTACGAGATGGAATGCATACAATGTTATTAGCTGGATTTGGGCCCCGGTACCCTACTGATAAAGTCTAAACCTGTATACCATACTTGACTTTTCCAGTCTACTTCTAAATATCTGGATTTTTGATTTATGCACATTATGGTCTTGAAGTAGTTTCTTAAAATGTTCACATTGCTTTTGATATTAAAGACATTTATAATTTTGGTCAATTTGCAAAATAAATGTGCCCAAATGGAATCAGACTGACCACAATTTTAAGGTATCATATCCAAATTCAGCTAAGAAATATACATTTTCCAACCTCTAGTATGATTCTATTGGAATTGAGTCTTTTAGTCTTCTTCCTTTTTTAATGCAGTAAAAAAGAAAAAAAGTGCTATTTTGTTATTTAATACAGTAAGAAATACCACTATGATCTGTGTGTTGTAAGAAGCATGCATAATAGATGATATATAAATGATAATAAAACAATATATAAAATAGATAATATATAATTTATATTAGATCAATATTAATGTATTGATAGATTATAAAATATTGATTAATATGTACTATTATATCATAATCCAATGTATTATATTATATAACAGTACCCTTTAATAGTCCTTTTTATTTATTGACTTTTTGACATATAACATTTCATTTGCTACTCACAGCTTCATTAGTAGAACAAAGAGGCAATCACAGCTGCATCTCCAATGAGGCATCTAGTCAATAATTGATATATATGGCCTTTCAGTTTTAGTTTTCTTCATGCTAAAATATCAAGAAGTGGTTGAGATTAAGTATTGACTGGATGATGAGAAAACTGAAATTCTTGAGAAGAATTACAGATAGGATAAAAGACAGTGATATCCTCACAGTTCCTTCAATCCCACCCTATCAATCAGGTCAGTCTTATGGGAAGAAAGAGCAGTAAGTCACATCTACTAGGAGTGGTACAGGGTAGACAGCCTTTTAATGATGTGGAAACTAATGCTCCACAAGATTAAATAATTTGCCCAAGATATCACAACAATTAGAGAAATAATGAAAGACTAAAAATGATAAGGCTTTCCTTTTCTATAGGCTTTCCTATGGACAATTAAGTCAGGTATGTGGGTAATTGTTACAAAGTACATTGTGGCATGGGATAGGGAAAAGTCAGAGGAGATGAGGAGAATCTTGATCGGATTAACGGAGATAAAAATCTCATAAACAAACAAATACATTAAATTTTATTTTTGATATATTGCATACTTTTAGAACACTGAGTAAGCAGTATTAGAAACCCATACCCTCCTTTACTTGCAGTGTGCTGCAACAGAAAGTAATTTGATACGGGATTAAGAAAAACAGTTGAAATACAAGGTATTACACAAATTAGCCAATTATCTATTGTCTGAGTATTATTTTCTTTTTCTCTTTTGTGAATAATAACACCCACTTGAAGGTGGTTGGGAAGATTTCATGACTCATTACAAAAAAGTGCCTGTCTCAGTGCTGATTTCACAGAAAGAGCACAACAGTATATTCGATGGTGACAATAATCAATACAAAATAAATAGCATAATTCCAAACAGGATAGAAAATTATCTACATTTAGATGACAGGTGCTTTTTAGAATTAAACTAACTTTTACTTCAAATTTTATATATTATTATTCATACATGCATTAATCACTAAAGCCATAGCTTTTATCAATAACAAGACTTTTCCACGAACCATCTGGACAGTGACCTCAACTCTTTATTCCATTTTGTCGTTGGGAAAAAAAACAAAAAACATGACTTGACTGTCTTCTATTTTAATGAATATTTCTTGACGCCCAATGGGATGCTTGGGAAAACAGGAGCATATTGTTTTTAACTAGAATGGCTTTCTATCTATTTTCCATAATTTTAGATTCATAATGAGAGCCTGTCATTGAGATATGACAATGACCATATGAGCTTTTACGCCAACATGATGTAATGTGTGAACATTTGGGCAAGATTTACTAACCAATCATTAGAGATTTACCAACTCCTGTTAGTAGCTCCCATGATTATTATGGGTAGTGATATAAAGCACTATGGATTTTTAAAGAACTATTAGCAAAACAGAATCTATATAATAGGACTTGTTCTGGTTAATTATATCTTTAGGGATATCTGGGCACCAGCATTTGTTAACTCCGTGGTTGAAGCCATAAAACCCTATTCTTAGACGTCTACTTTGGAAGTTTTACCCAGGATATTCGCTACTATCTTCTGATCTTTAGAATAGGAGAGATGCTACTTCTATATCCTTTAGGGGATCCTTTATCCTCTAAATACCTAAGACTCTATCTATGGTATGTCAATAGAAAAATGACAATACTACAATACTTGAATAAATAGGTATGCATTACCTGATAATCTTGTGTACAACAACATGGATTGTGATTTCTAACTAACTTTTGTTACATAATTTTACTATCTAATGGAAAAGAAAATTGTTGTGGTTCTATCTCTACCACATTCAAGGATGTAATTTTTCCCAATGCAAAGCCAAAGTCACTATACCACACACCAACTTACATATACATAATTTTAAACAAACTAGATATTACTGCACAAGGCGATTATTTTAAATTTTCTTCACTTTTTTTAAAATTCAGACTGGAAAGCTAAATATATTCATCTATACAGTATATATGTGTTAATTATTTATAGTTTTATCATCACTTAGTTTAACTATAATATTTTAATTAAAGTTTCTATCACCTATAAGCTTTTAGGCATCTTATTTTACCTTGGAATTTACCAATTACAAAAGAAAGCTAATTTTATACAAGTTAAAGATATTATTTTTAATTTCTATTAAGAACTACATAAGTATCCATTTTTTGGGAAGGGGAAACACAGGTGAGGAAAAAAAAAAGAAAGAAAGAAAAACCCTTACTCTAATTCTTCAATGTAGAGAAACAAACTGTGGATTTCTGTGGGGGTCACAATCTCCCAGTGTTCTGAGAAAGTACTCCTTGGATAATCGCATGCAAACCTGCTAAGCTCCTTTTATTAGCTCTGCATCTATGCTGTTTGGGGAGACACGTATCCTTTGCCTTGTGAAAAAAGATACTGGTCAACATATCAGTACCAGAGTCTAAATTTTCAGAAGCTTAATTAGAGGCTAAATATTAAGTTGAACTACTTCAAAAAATTTCCTTCTCATCTTTATACACACCTTTATTTAAGTACGTTTCTGATAAATTATTTTAATTTTAATATTGGTTGGATAGGGTACTATAGCACAAAGAGTGCTACTCTTAACCATTAGTTTTAGACCTGAAGAAGCATTGGAGACCATGCAATCAACATCTTAATTAAGAAATGAGAAAATATGGGCTCTGAAAGTTTAAGTAAAGTTTGATGACCACAGTGTTAGAATAAGTAAGTACAATACTTGCCTGTTCATATCAAACACTTTATTTTTCTAAAAGTAGTAAAATAAATGTATATTTTAAGGGATATTTTGAAAACAAAGCAATAACCTTTCCCAGTTCACTGGAAATAGTGCATTAGGGTACAGAGAAACGGAGAAGTGATTTACACATTTTTAAATTAGGAAATTATTAGGATGTAATGAAAATAATTATAAAAGTGAAGGTAAATTTCATGAAGTTATGAGAATAATGTACTCTGCTCATCTGAAAATGTCCAGTAATCCACACTATGAATAAGATACAGAATTGTTTCTCATTAAAAGTTCCTTATTAAAAAATAAGAAGATCAAGAGGTATTTGAGAAGGTGATTTTATATGAACTCAGGACTGCTATGGACTGAATGTTTATGTCTGCCCAAAATTCATATGTTGAAGCCCTGATTCTCAGTGTGGCTGTATTTGGTGTAAGGAAGTAATCAAATTTAAATGAACCCCTCGGGTTGGGGCCATGATCCAATAAGATTAGTATCTTCATAAGAAACACCAGAGTATGTTCTCTCTCTCTCTCTCTCTCTCTCTCTCTCTCTCTCTCTCTCTCTCTCTCTCTCTCTCTCTCTCTCTATCTCTCTCTCTCTCTCTCTCTCACACACACACACACACACACACAGCCCTCTCTGTGCACTGAGCAAATGCTATGTGAGGACACAGCCAGAAGGTGACAATCTAAAAGCCACCAAGAGAGCTATCATTAGAAACTTGAATTTGTCCAGAACTTGATCATAAACTTCTAGCCTCTAGAACTGTGACAAAATAAATTTATGTTGTTTAAGCCACAGTCTGGTATTTTGATATGGCAGCTCAAGCAGAATAACACAAAGATTTCTTGGGTTTTCCAAAAATTTAAAGTCAAATACATTGTTTCAATATAAAGTATTATGTAAGAAACATACATTTTAAGATGACTAAAATATGTATTTTTCTAAATTCGAAAAAAAAACAGAGATGCATGGAGTGGAGAAAAATTAGATTCCTCTGTAGTTTAAATAATAGAGCACATCAATTGAAAGTCCTTTGTAGTTTAAATAATAGAGCACATCAATTGAAAGTTATAAATTAAATTAAGACTTATTGGGTAAAACAAGCAAACAAACAAACAAGGATTTTTCAGAGTCCTAAAAGTTTAACTATTTAGTAACAGTCAAAATATGTAATAAGTTATAGAAAAAAAATGTTTTAAATAGGAAAGTCAAAAAAATATGAAGAAAAGACAGCTAACTTATTGATAAGTCCATTTTTTCCCCTATGCATAAATGTAGATGTTACCCAGTTACCGGCACTTAGATTTGGTTACACGATTGATCTGTAGTCAAAGAAATCGTGGATACAAAGATGAACCCCACTTCAAACTTGGCCCAGAGACATTCCCAAACACATTTCTCAATTTTTTCCAATTCTGTCTGAGTTAATATAATGTATCCCCAGAGTCATATTTGGAGACATGTTGAAAATTTTAGAAACTCAAGATAGCAGAAATGTGGGTTTTTGTATCACCACTTGGAGAAAAACCATCTAACCAGAAACACCTGCATTGGACGCTTGCATGAACAATAGATAAAATTTATTTTTATAACCTATTGAGATTACAGAGTCTAGCATGTAGCATTATTTTCATTACTTCAGAATATAATAAAATCGTGTTTATTTTCAAATAATCCATACCCAGGATAAAGTATTTTCTCCATGAACTATGCAGCATTAGATAAAAAAGATGACAAACAGCTATTGATGTTGTTTCATAGTTACTGAATTTTAATCAAAAAGGATTTCTGTATAATAGTATTGGCTTTGAACACTATAGGACTTTAATCTGTATTTTTATGAAAAGGAAACAAGAAAAAGTTTTGTATAAATATATTTTACTGATGATTTGATAACATTTCTGAGAATTTATTGACAACTCTTCTCCTACTGCAACTATTTCTTAGTTAAACCGAGTTTTAAATGCAATAACAGAAACTATGCAATTTGTAATCTTTCCATGTGTTTTATGTATACTGACTGTACTCAGTGAGACTCCATTAAAGTCCAGACCTGTCTACTTGTCTTTCATTCGTTCTCTACATTAATGTTTTCAGTTTGTTTGTTTCTTAAAATGTATAAACCATTCTTTTCCTTGTTATGAAGTGCCAGCTGGTACTGTCAGTTACTATTGTTTTCCAGCGTCTGCCCCAATATCCCATTGCTTCAGGCTGGCAGAATATCCTTGAAGCATTTTATTTGACCTGCTAATTTAATTTCCACAATTAATTTATCAAAGGTACTTAGAGTATTTGGTTGTGCAAAATATTCTGCTTTTTCATGGTATAAGAGTTAATATATAACTTACATGGATTTGACTCCTAAAAATATTTCAGTTACATATTAGTCCCATAGTTTCCAAAATTTGTGGTTACTTATGCCATCAATAAATTAATTTTCTATCATAAAACTAAATATATGTTTACTTATTTAATTCTATAATGTATATATACATGGATATAAACATAATGTATATTGCACAACATATCTAAAAAAATAAATGAATAGAATAAATAATAAATGAATTTTCAGAATACTTTTATTCTATAATTCAAGATTCCTGTCTTTGGTCATACTAACAAATATTTGTAGCTGGAATAATAATTATAGTGAGAAATAATTTTTATGCAATTAGTTTAAATACATAGTTTTAATAGATGCTACAGTTGAAAAGGATGTGTTGGCTCTATGAAAGAATTGCCCTGTTAGTGATAATGTCATAATAGACATTTACAATCTTATTTACCAATAATGAAAAAATTGTTATAATTTAGATGTTAAATTTCCATCCATTTACAATCAGTGTTATTTTTGAAAACAAATCAGAAGATATAACATATTCATATTTTTAACAAATGGTTCAAATACACACAAAAAATCAGTATATTTTTTTAAAACTTCTGTGAAACAAACAGTTTCTGTGAAACTTCTGTGTTCAATCATTTTCTTTATATATGGAAATATATGTTTCTCTACAAAATCATGTAATAATAGAGCAATGGCTAAGTATCTCTTTTTAACAGCTTTCTCTTTAGCCACAGTTTTCTTTGAACATTATTACTTTTACATTCATTATTAAAATGTCCACTTTACTTTGAAAATAAATATTGAGGGTGATTTTTTTAAAGTATATTAAGTGGGAACTCAACAAGGATATCTGAAAGAATAAATGGAATCTATGTAATGATTTTTCTATTATGTCCAAATATGTTTTATTCATTTATTTATCCATGGACTCATTAAACAAAATTTTGTCCACTGTCTACTTGAGTCAATGTATTCTGCTAGGTCTTTGCTATCAAAGTATACATGTAGTATATTCAGATAGTAATAATTCTTATTAAGAAACCATCTTGTGAAATATCCTTTTTAGTTGGCCCAGAATTATATTTGAATTAAGGAGGGCATCTTTTTTTCTTTCTAAAATGGAAAGCAAATATAAAATGTTGTTATTAAAGTGTCAGTTTGAAAATATTTCCAATTGTGTGTGTATATGGGGCATAAACATGTATAAAATTGTAAATACTGTAAGTTTCATTCAATATTTTCTTCTGGCGTTTACTATGATTGCAGATATCATTGCTTAAGAACATCTTAAGATAAATTATGGTGATTCTAAACATATTCTTACCTCATTATGTTTTCTTTATCATCTCTATATCCTTCCATATTTCATGAAACCTGCAGTAGAATGAATTCATTAGGTTACTTTTGGAATCTGTTGCTAATACCTACTGAAAAATTTGCGTTGGTGCAACACTTATTACCAATTTACTAATGTAGAGATATATCGAAATCTAAACATAAGTATTTTCATTCATTTATTATTTTTGTAGAAATGCCTGACATAATTTCCATTCCATGCCGAATGACTACTATTCTTTGTTTTTTGTCAATGTTACTCAGGCATTACATCTTTCTGCCTCTGACCTGCGCTACTCCACTGTGGAAAAAGGGTGTTACATGCCTATCTGCCATTTTGGTAGACAGAGAAGTATCTTCTGTTCAGAAGTCACTGAATTTAGACTATTCTCTGTCTTGTGTTAGCAAATATTACTCCATATCCTACTGGCTATAACAACCAGAGCTTCCTATACATTCTGAATTCACAGTGAGTAAATTTCAGATACATAAAGCCGTATACTAAATGCTACTGAGGAATCCAAGGGAAATTAAATATTCTCCAAATCTGAATTTAAATAACTTACTACTAAGTGAAATTAGAAAACTAATAATTACAAAACTACAAAACACAGTAAGTGCAGTATGCCATGAAAATTTGCCTATGTAATAAATAATGCATGTACTTCCTTCTATCCTTACTTAGAAAGGAAAGGATCTAAGGAATTATTTTTTCAGAAATCTGTTGGGGTTCTGTGTATTTAAAACAAGATGGTTGATGAATATGTGATATCAAACATTGATTACTTTTCATTTTATGTATCTATGGTGTTTTGTTTTAGTTTTAGATATATGAGAATGCTGTTGTAGATGTGGTATTAGATCATTTAAAATGTTAGCCAATCCACGGAAGTTTGTCTTTCCATTAAGTGCTTTCAATAAAACAATATAAAAGTTAATTTATGTGGTTGGCAAAAAAAAAAAAAAGAAAAGAAATGTGTTTTATGGGTGTCCATATTCAAATGTAGTTTGAAGAATGCCACGTGGGAAGTAGAGCCTGAATAACATTGAGCTTTCTCCCAAAGCTCAAGGGCCAGAAGAGGCAAAATATGTGCTTTAAAAGGATGAAATGTTGCTGTTGCTGTTGTTTCCCCCCTAGTTCCTAAGAATTGGGGGGAAAAAAAAGAAAAGACAGTGAAGAGTGTTAGAAGTAAAAGGGATAGCAGCATTTTCAATTGTTTGCTTCATAAAATAATTTAAAAAAAATTTAAACTGGTTTCATCTTCTAAAAAAATCCTTTAAACCATGCAAGCTTGTCTTGATAACAGGATGATTTCAAGACTCTGAGGAGAAAAAAAGAAAAAAAAAGCAAGAAAAATGGTAGAAAGTTTGTTTTACCACTATATCAAAATAAATAGATAAATGCCTACACAGAAGAAAAACATAAGGCAGAACAGACCCCATATGCATTTCCCTTTGAACTAATATTTAGATTTATTTATCTTCTTCAAAATATTTGTGTGCATATTGTATACTATCCATTTATATTTGCCCATGTTCAAATAATATTTCAGTTTCTCTTTTCCATAGTGAATTAAAAACATGTTTTTGAAAGGAACTGTTTCTCATGACTGAAGTCCCAAAAGTTGCTTTTGTTGTATCAAGAATGTGATTCTTCGTCTTTTCCCTTGCTCTTTCTAATCCTCAGATTCTTAACGCTAAGTTAAAATTCTTCCTTGGGATATTTCACATTATCATTATCAATCCCTGTTTGTGTCTTTAAAAAAAATTCATTTATTTACTTATACTTTTATACCAATCCACATTCCATTCCTTTCTTTCTCCATTAGGGACTACCTCAATATCCTCTTTTGTAAGAAGAGTTAACGGGGCATAGTAGCTAAATGACACAGTTGTTATGTGATTAGAATAAATATAGTGGATGGTACATGGAGTTTTCTCTAATATACTATGTACTTTTTCTGGGTTTCAGGACTACAATATTTACACAGTCTTTGCCTAATTCAATATATTAATTTAGATGTATTATCTATGTTTGATTCATTTTGTATAACTGTGATGATGCAAAAATTAATTAATAGGTATATACCTTTGAGACTCTGAGAATTTGAGGTTCAACGCAAAAATTTCCTAAGACTAAACTTTAAAAATTGAACTATCACTGGCAAAAATCAAAGAGGGAGAGAGAGAGAGAGAGAGAGAGAGAGAGAGAGAGAGAGAGAGAGAGAGATACATTCAAATAGAGGGTGAGATTCAAGGATAGAAATCAAGAGAGATATTAAGAAATCCTTGCTAGGCAGTGCTTGTCTATAATTTTTTTTTCAATATTGTTCTTTTTGTAGTGAATAGGCTTCTATATGATACAGTAACTATCTTCTATAATGCAGTATTTATTCTTTTTTTATATATAGATAATTTGCTTTTCCTTCACAACAATTTGCACATCAGTAAGGATTTAGTTGCGGAAACTACAATCATTTTAGCTATTTTATGCAAAAAGAGATTTAATAGAGGAACCGTAATTAGAAGCCTGGAGGAGTAGATTCTGTGCTGTGTCTTACATTTGACATCCAATCACACTACAGTCAGGAAGGCAGGGAAATAAAAGGTACCCTGAGAATTATTGACTTCAAGATAAGTCCAGGATTTAGGAGCTGTTAAAACTACCACAATAGCGTCTTAATCTTTATTTAGGTGATACTAGGACACCATAATACGCCTTCAGGAAAACAAAAACAAAAACATAAAACTGTGGTTGTTAGTAAGGGGGTGGGGGGGGGTCCAGGAAGCCTTTGTCCCCCAAATCTCTTAAAAGTATCTCTAATAATCAGAACTTAATTTATGTTCAGAACTCCACCATGAGAGGAGTTCAATAAATGTTTTAGTTTTGACTATCTAAGTGTTAGAAGAAGCAATAAAATAATGAGTGTGTGTATGTGTGTGTGTGTGTGTGTGTGTGTAACATTTGTGACTGAATGTTTAGAAAGTGCTACTCAGAAAAAATGTAAAAAAATATCACAATTGATGTGTGGTGATAGATATTAACTAGACATTGTGGTGATCATTTCACAATATATAGAAATATCAACCATTATGTTGTACACCTGGAACTAATACATGTTATTTATCAATTATATCACCATAAACTCTTTAAATACCATAGTTGGCTTTTATAGATAGGAATATACAAATTGATAAAATGACAACAAAATGTGGGTTTGATGGTTTTTCTTAGTTTAACTGAACTGTAGTGGCTCCTATGATTTGTGTTTTACAGACTTTTATGGTCACTAGTTTGGAGAACACTATCTGAGACCAAATTTGATGGCACTGTGAGATGTTACAAGATTGCATATAAAGGATCTGTGGTTGTGATTCTGTAAGAGGGAGTACTTTTTACAAATCTATAGACATTCAAGCAAAAGGTCAAAGGACAATCTCATGTTTTAAAGGAGTATATATTATAACAAAATCCTTCCACATGTGTATGCCACATTTGTAAACTCTATTCAGATAAATTATAGACGCCTCTACTAGAAAGAATACAGTGGCTATGGTATCTGCGAAGTTAAATAAGACGTTACAATACATTATCACAAAAGTATTATAGAGGTTACAGAAACTAATGCATCATGTAGGGCACATACCAAAGATTGTTCCTGTTCCTAGGTCTTTAATGCATCCCCTTGTTAATATTTCTTATCAGAACCCTTTCTGAGATAATGTAGATTTAAGGAAATATAATAGTAACACACTGATTTTTTTTCCAATTTTTCAAAAAAAAAACCAATTAGCAAAGAGTTTAAATTTAGAGATGGTGGCTCAATAATTAAAATGCAGTGGGGTCCCCGTATCTTCCAAGGAAGGACTTGCAGGCCAACTTCAAACAGTATGACTAGCAGTCTCCAGCTGGCTACTACCTAGCTCCTTTGGAGTCTCCCTCAGCAGCATAGATCTGCCTTGTCTCAAGTCACATCATACTTTCCTAGAGAGCTCATATGATGTGCTGGTATGACATGAAAGCATAAAAGCCAAGCCATTTTGTCATGACGTGGGACAGCACTGACACAATATTTGCTTCAAAGTTTCCTACTGGTATGAGCAAGATTTGATATGATTGCATTGCATATTATTTCTCTTTCTGCCCAATCCTCATTTCTCTCACTTTCTTTGAAAGGTATTGATCCCCCCAAAATATTTTGCATATCAAATTGCATCTCCATATTTGCATCCAGAGAACCCTACCTGAGAGACATTAATAGGGATCACAACTGCATTATATTGAAATTATCAAATCTACACCAGTAAATTCATATTGTTATTATTAAAGAAATAAAACCATAATTTAACAATTTTGGAATATGCTATTGAACCAACGTTTTAAGAATTATTAAATAACCAAAAATAACCAATCATATATCCTGTCTTCCCTATGAAAACTATGTATGTACTTAGTATTCAAATATTTAATGATAGATCCTTTTTCTATATAGAATAACATTAGCTAATGAATTAAGAAGGGGTAATAGAATTTGAATGCTACCATTTTGTAACCGCTAATGAATTAATGGATCCAGGCATTGCACATCAAACAATGTTAACATCATAACATATCAAAATGATACTGTTGAAAGATGTAAGAAATCAAAATCTCTGAAGTAGTTTTACTCCCAAGAAAGATTCTGAATTTGTTTAGTTATCAGTCTACAACTAACTTACAGGAAATACAGAGGGGAAAAGAATAAGAAAACTGCACCATTGGGATATAATTTCCAAATCCAAACTTTGGTAAACTCCATAGAAAAGATAAGTCTGTTTCATTAACAAATAAATTATAAACAGACAAAAAAAAAGATGAAGGAAAACATATAAATTAAAAAAGATAGATATAGTTCATTGTAATATACAGACCTTTTGGATCATGATTAAAAAAAACTCATTTATGCAACACTGATATTTAGACTGGATGTTTACTGAATGTTAATACTATTATTAAGAAATTGTGAATTTTTATAACTGACAATGGTATTATAATTTTGTTACAAAACAATGAGCTATTTTCAAATACATACTGAAATGTTTGCAAATAGAATGAAACAATATCTAGGATTTGCTCCAAGATGATATGGAGGAAAGAAGGAGATGGAGTATCATTGCAGAAGGTAAGTCCTGAATTGATCATTGTTAAAGCTGTGTGATAAATGCATGGACGTTAATTAAACTCTGCTGTCGTGGTTTTGTATATTTTTGAGTTTTTAATAATAGTTAAAAGTTTAGAAATGTGTCAAAAACAGCAAGAGGAATATAACAACCATAGCAACCAAATAGATCAAAAGATTAACAAAAGAAATTTCTTCTGGATATACCAATTGGATCTATATAGGAGAGTCCTCTATAAAAATCATAGCTGCAATATGTGTTATGTAGGTTAACATAGGAATCTTAAATTAGGCTGTATCATTATTTTTTTTGCTAGTAATGTTTTGTAGTGGCAAAGTAATGAGACCAGAAAGATGTGTGCCAGTATTGTTAAAAAAAAAAAGCATATCTATTTTAATAAGTTAGAGCCAACACTGTGGCCAACATAATTGATTGCCCAAAGCAGTATGTGATGCTACTGAGTCTGGATGCTACTTCATACATCTCCCCAACAAAGGTCTCTCATGGCTTCTGTGAATTCATTCAAGTCACTGTATAAAATGAAATACAATGTGCATCCTTGTTCAATGGACTTCTCATCTTAGATCAACAGGATAAAAAACATAGCAATATTATAATTTGGTTTTCAATTATCAACTTGAAACACTGTTATTGCAAAATAGAATTCCAGTAAGCAAATCTAGTATTTCAAGTAATTAATACTTTGGGATGTATTTAGAAGCGAACCTATGTTACACAAAATGCTAGCTAACTTTTATCAAGGATTACTTAACACTACAGTGTAAACTTAGTAGATACTCTGTCTCCAATGTAAGAGACAAAGTACAATTACAACAAATAGTATAATTCTTTGTTGAACAGTTGTTACAATTGAATCAAGATATTTCTGAAAGATAAACACAGTATTTTAAGTATAAATTCATGTATAAGATATTGGTTCTGATTTATTAATTAATGTAGAAGAGATAAAATAATGTAATTTATGCGATGACATATGGGAAACATGTTTAGCACAGGTATATCCAGATTAAAGTCAATCATAACATGGTGATGAATTCCAAATATTTGTTTACTTCTGTATAACATTTTGTTTATATAAAAAGGTGAAATACAAGTAAGAGTGAACATTTTCAGGTGATTCATTATTATTTCAGTTGACTAGTATGCATATCCTAGGAATAGTCACTTCTGATTAATATAGAAAACAAAGTTTTATTAAAAGGTACGTGTTAAACTTTACGGACATTACCCGGAGTAAAATTTTTACTGATATAGCCCCTCGCATGAGGGAAGTAAGAGAAAAATTAAACATGTGGGGTTACATCAAACTAAGAAGTTTTTTCACAGCAAAGGAAACCATCAATAAAACAAAAAGGGATCCTACTGAATGGGAAAAGATATTTGCCAATGATATATCTGATAAGAGGTTAATATCACAAATTTATAAAAAACTCACTCAACTCAACTCCAAAAAAACAAACAACCCAATTAAAAAATGGGCAGAGGACATGAAGAGACATTTTTTCTAAAAAGGACATACAGATGGCAAACAGACATATGAAGAAATGTTCAACCTCACTAACCATCAGAGAAATGCAAATAAAAACCACAATGAGATACCACCTCACCACAGTCAAAATGGCTATCATCAATAAATCAACAAACAACTAGTGCTGGCACGGATGTGGAGAAAAGGGAACGCTTGTGCACTGTTGGTGGGATTGCAGATTGGTGCAGCCACTATGGAAAACAGTATGGAGGTATCTCAAAAATCTGAAAATGGAACTACCTTATGATCCAGCAATTCCACTGCTGGGTATCTATCTGGAGAAATCCAAAAATCTTTATGCACTCCTATGTTTATTGCAGCGCTATACACAATAGCAAAGACATGGAAACAACCGAAATGCCCATCAGTAGATGACTGGACTAAGAATCTGTGGTACATTTATACAATGGAGTATTACGCAGCCATAAAGAAGAAAGAAATCTTACCATTTGCAACAACATCGATGGACCTAGAGAACATTATGTTAAGTGAAATAAGTCAGACAGAGAAAGATAAGTACCATATGATCTCACTTATATGTGGAATCTAAAGAAAAGAATAAGTGAATGGACTAATCAGAAACAGTTTTGGAGACATAGAGGAAAAACTGAGGGTTGCTAGATGGGCAGGGGGTGGAGATAAGTGGGAAGGTTAGGGGATTAGAAAACAGTCGATAACCACAAGATGGCCACGGGGTTTTGAAAATTAATTTGGGGAATGTAATTAATAATGTTGTAAAGATTTTGTAGGTTATCCGATGGACACTTGTCCCATTTGGGATACCACCTCAGGGATGATGTAGATGCCTGATCACTGCACTGTACACCTGAAGCTGAACAATAATGAATGCCAACTATGATTTTATATATATGTATATATGTATGTATATACTTACAAGAAGCGGAGTACAGCATTAGGAATAGAGACAGTGGAAATGTAATGGCTCTGTGTGATGTCAGAGGGGTAGTGGATGGGGGGAGGGGGGTTCACACAGTGTGAGGGATATAAATGATAAACGTTTAAGGATTACTTTGTCTTGTGCACCTGAAACTAATAAAAAAAAAAAAGAAAAAAAAAAAGGATATGTGTTACCTTGCTGTATTTTCTAATAGACTTTGTGGAGCCCTAAACATATCTTCGTCTTCACCAGAACTGAGTGCATTTGACATGTGGTTAAAAACTCAATCATTGTTTTTGAAATTAACAACTCAATGCATGCATAAAAACTATTCATATTGTTAACTTGATTTATTTTTGCTTTCTAACATAGAAAAGAAAGGTTATGCATTTTCCTTATATGTTTTACCAAATAACTTTTAAAATCATATAATAAGAGCTAAAGGCATTACATTTTATTATTAACATATGAAGAAAAAATATGTGATGTTTTCACTATAGTTATAATAAAATAAATAGTAGAATATTTTGAGCTTTAAATTTCCCAACCTAGATAGTGAAGGCTTTAATATATTATTTCACATAAATACAGTGAAAGAAGTAGCATTATTGAGCCCAATTGTTAGAAAAGTAGACTGTAATTTATAGAGATTAATTTGCCTAATGATATACACTTAGAATTTGAAGAAGTATGGATTTCAACCTATACTTAAAAAATGAAATCTGAAAGAACTGTACTTTCCATTACACACTTGGAAAAATATTGAAATCCAAGCTCAAATGTAGAATTACTGGCATTTTGTATTACTTGAAGTTAGAAAAGTCAGATAAATCTGTGATCAATAACTTTTAATAGGTTTATATTCTTTTACTTAGCAACATGATTAACAAGGACAGAAAGTAATACTATAATGTATAATCGATAATGGATGCAAATCATTAATAGGCATTCCACAAAACAGCAATTGGACAGGAGGATTAGGTAGAGATGAATGGGTTGAGTACACTAATTAGTAAACTCAAGTGTAGGAGTAACTGGCAGCAATAATGCGGCAAGACAGAGTCTGCAATCAATGTAGTATAAATAAATAATGATAACTATGAAATTGTAAAAAAATAAGTGTGTTGGGAGATAAGTGTGACTGCAATCTGATTCAAGTAAATTTTTTTACTATTACAAAATTTACCTCTGAAGGTGCAAATCAATTAATAAAATGAAGATTAAAATTTGACTCACATGAAACGTGCACCATTTTTGGCAAATGATTTGTTGTGGTGCACTTGTATTTGACTCTTCAGATATCTTCCTAATTAAAAAAATATATATATTTAAATAGCCAATAAAACATAGTAATGCTAAAATCTTACATTAAAGCCTACATTTAGGAAACCAGTTACTTTTGAAAATTTGTAGTGAAAACCTAGTTAGCAAATGTGTTTTTCAACATACATTTGTATTTAATATACTATATTTGTTTATGTGTACATGTGCATGACTATATACATAATTATGTTAGGTTGAAATTGTTTCTAAAGCATTTTTTTCACTTACATAAATGGGATTTCCATATTATTCTAATTCCAGTACATTTCAAATTAAATTAGTTATCATAGGAAAATAAAAGCCAAAAATAAAGGACTAGACTACAAAGATAATCAATAGATATTTTGTTAAAAAGGAATATTTTTACAGAGCAATTCAGGATAATTTGTGTGTCTAATGCTTGATAATAAATATTTGGAACTATAGTTTTGGTGGAGTTTTAATATTTTGGCCAGCTATCTTTCAGCAGCTAAAAAATCAACTGCATGAGCTAAAATAAAAACTGAGATAAAAAATAGAGTTCGCAGTTAAGTAATATTTAAGAGGATCACCAAAATAATATCACTTTATAAAGGATGTATATTCATTGATATAGACTGCTAAATTCCATAAGTTTAAACAAGTTATTTACAAAGGGAATCATATTAAATGTATGACTGTTTGCCTCTTAGAAGTTTGCTCAGCTATAAAATGAGCATTAGATTTCAATTTCCTCCCTTGTCATCCCATGAAAAATGAGTTTTATTATGGAAAGTGTTGTAAACCTTAGCCTATCATTTTAAAATGCATGTTTATTTGACATCCTCAAAATATAAAGTTTCCATACTTCAAAATACTTCTTTTAAAAATGATAATACATTCGTAAAACCAGACCCAGTCCTGAGTTTGACAAATATTTACCAAATCTACAATTTCTCAGCACTGTGGCTCTGATAGTAATATTGCATTAGTTTCAAAAAGTATTTCAAACTTTATGTCTATATGAACATTTAAACATAAAATATTTTAAAACTATTAGCCTGCACAATAAGGGCAATTTGATTACAATTTTATCTGGACTCTGACTCCTTTTGTAATGAAAAAAGTCATATTAATAATAAGGTTAGAAATATGTATACGTCCATAAACTAATTTTCGTATTAACACCTTTAGATATAGATGGCCATATAATCGCTTGAATTTTAGTATTTTGCAATAGAAATAGAAAATATTCAGAATATACTTTATTTTCAAAGGAAAAAATATGTGTTTTATGCTTTGTATAGTAAATAAATTTATATTAATAAAATAGTAACTTTAGTTACAGTTTTATTTTTTATTGTTTAATAAAACTATAAATTTAACCAAATAACTGAATAATATTTCTTTCATATTTCTTTAAATATAGATTTATATAATTTCTATTTTTATTATGTTTTTATAATAATGATATACACATATTAATGTTTTATTTTATAGTATATTTGTAGAGCACTATTCTATGTACAAAACATTTTAACATTCATTTTCTCATTGATTTTTAAAATAGCCTTGTGATTTGGATAGTACTGATACAATGATCTCAACTTTTCAATTGGTGGAAATAACTTGGCTAAGGTCATTCTGATACTAAGAGTCAGATCAAACATCTACCAGGTGACGGACCAAAGCTAAAATCTCATAGCCCTCTTCTCATTTCCAGTGGATAGTTATTTTCCTTAAAGCACTCTGCCATACTAACATAATAAATACATTTTGTGCACACCATCATACTAAAACAAACAAAATACAATCTCTATATTCTTCGAAAAGAGTCAACAAAATAGGTTTAGCTTTTCTAAGTGATGTGTAATAATTCTATGGTTTTTGTTTTTTGTTCTATCAAGAAGTAAACACCTAAAACTTGTATTGAAATATCCATAGTGTTAGTGGCTAATTTCCTCAGTATCTAATAAATTTGCTCTAGAGTACATATTGTATGAAATGGTAAATATTTAATAACAAGCTCTTGAGGATGGGGGCAGTGTGGTGGTTTCAACAAATCCCACTTGGTAGCATTTGCTGATTTCTGTGGTGCCAATACTTCCCCCACGTTCAGTTTCAAGCTACCACTGTGACTTCATTGAACACCCACAGGAAAGAGACATACACGATCAGCTCTTACAAGACTCTGCAAACCAGTTCCACCACACCACTGGTTACGTATATGGATATTTACTACAATAGAAATTAAAACAAAATGTTTAAAAATAATTGTAAATTAATTTAAAATAACAACAATCCATTATCTACTCTCCTAAAAAAAATAGTCTTTATGAAAAAAATAACTATTTTCCAAACAAAAATTATTGGAGCGTGAAATTGCTTTACATTTTCTCACAATGTTTTAACGCGTGACTTAACAGAAGTCAGATTCTTATATCTGACAAAGCATGCAATCTGCTGCTTACACAGTACACACCACACAGCAAGTGGGATATTGAGGCAAAAAAGACAAATGACATCTTAGTGTTATTGATGAAAATAGTTTGATCTTGCAGACCTACATAAAGAGTTTTGCGGATTTACTGGGATCATTGGATTACACTTTGAACAATGCTGCTCTAGAAGAATCTGTGGACCAACAACAAAAAAAACAAAAATGAAAAAAAAAAGCCTATGTAGAAATTATCTAAATAAAAGGAAAGCAGGACACCATAAGTATTATTTTTCTTCTCCGAGAAATAGAAAAGGAGCCATGAGACATAATATTAAAGGAGCAGATGAAAGATCTTAAAACTGACCCATAATCTGAGATTTTCTGAGCAAGGGCCAGGGCATATGAAAAGCCAAAACAAAGTGAGTTTTCAAACTGTAGGAATTTAAATTATATGCAGGAATTAAAATGTAGGAAAAATATCCCACTCATTTTTGCCTCCCAGGTTTGTAAGAAGCATACTGACATTACAGAAGAAAGTTGACACATTTTTAATACAGGTAACTTTAATTAAATGATGATGACAAAAACTATCTCTCAATATTTTTAAGTAATTCTAAAATTTTCAAGAAACAAAAACGCCACAGTCAAGGGAATTAGCTCATTTGTTAGGTGATGTGAATTAAGAAAACAAAGATAACACCTGTGAAACTATTATTTCATCGAAAGAAGTTGAACAAATCTACGTAAAGCATTTCAGCACAGAACTAATTATCTGGGTTGAAATACGTTTATGTAATATTTAAGTTCATTTTGACGCTGTGATTCTTGGATGTTATTGATGAAAATACTCATGTAAATGACTGAAATATTTATCTAGTCAGTCAGATCAATAATAACTGGAAGTGATTAGTATAAATACATGGCAAACAAAAAGTATGTTAACAAATTTTAATTATTTCTGATTGATTTTGGAGACATGTATTAAAGTTTCAGTGTGGGAAGTGGCTTTTTTCTTTATGACTGCCAAATTTTACTGACCCCAAATTTTACTGTGAAAACAGAATGTTGCAATTTGAGGATAGAGTATTTTAGAATTAAATAAAATTTTCTCATAATAATTACCAAAATAATAAACTTTATGAATTAATTATAATTATTATTAATAATATATTGTGTAAATAATCATAGAACTTTACAGTAAATGTGTTTTTATAAAAAGGAAACTAAATATACAATTTGCTGTAGGGAAAAATATCCTCAGAAGTCATCACTACAGTAAAATATACCATGATAGCATACCGTGTTTGATTTTGGGAAAATAAAATTATATTATAATCATATAAATTTTTTAAAGTATTAATCAGGATAATAAAAGCCATAATGAGTAGTTAAAAAAATCAGTACCAAATCAGAATGAGAATTAATACATGAGATTATTTTAGACATATTATAGCTATATTTCATGTCTTCCAGAAGCTAGAAGATTGAACCTGAATAGATTGTTGTATATTATAAATACAGAAAAAAAACAAAATTGAACTTTTAGAGATTAAAACTATAATACATGAGATTTAAAAAAGTAGATAAAGATGAGATTAACAGCACATTAGATACCGCAGGAATAAAGAATAGTGATGGAAAATATCCAAAATGAAACATAGACAGAAAAAAGATTGGGAGTAAAAAAAAAAACAAAGTATCAATGATCCAAAGAAAACTCCAAGTTTTACATATGTGGAGTCAGTGAAGCAAAAAGGAATGAGATGAGTAGGGAAAAAAATATTTGAAGAAATGTTTGCAGTTTTGAAAATCTGTCCAAAAATATAAACCCACAAATCCAAAAGTCTCATTAAATTTAAAACACAATAAATGAAGCAAACTACACCATGACACATCATTCTCAAAATGCTTAAAACCAGTTATAAAGGGAATTTTTTTTACAGCAGCCATAATGGGTAAAATACATTAGATACAGCAAAACAAAAATAAGAATGGTGGCAGATTTCTCTTTGAAAACAATTTAATTCAGGACATAATAAAACATTTTAAAGTATTAAAGTAAATAAAAAAAAAGATAACAAAAATGACAGGGAAAATCAAACAATTAGAACAAAATTATACAATAGAGAATACAAGCAATCTGATTAAAAATAGGCAGAAGACCTGAATAGACATTTTCCCAAAGAAGACATATAAATGGCCCACAGGTACATGAAAAAATGCCATATATTATTAATCATGAGGGAAATGCAAATCAAACCACAATGAGATATCACCTCACACCTGTTGGAATGGCTATTGATGAAACAAAAAGTTCTTAGAGAAAAACAATAAAACTGACAAGTTTCTAGCTAAAATAACAAAGAAAAAATGGAGAATACACAGATTACTAACTGTATGAATAAGAGATGTGGCTTCACTAAATAATCTATGGATATGAAGAATATTACAATTGTATATCAATAACTTCAACAACTTAGATGGAATAAACAAATCACTTGGAAGACAAAAACTACCAAAGCTAACTCAAGAAGTAATAAATAATCTAACTTGAAGTATATCTATTAAAGAAACTGAACTTTTACTTAAACTATTCCCACACAAGGGGCCAGACGGTTTCATTTATGGGTAAATACAATCAAATACATAAGGGCAAAACAATGTTAATTCTGCACAAACACTTTCAAAAATCTAAGAGATGAAAATACTTCCCCACTCATTCTGTGAGACCAGAATTGCCGTAATACCAAAATATGACAATGGCATCATAAGAAAATCAAACTACAGGCCAATATCTATCATGAACGTAGATAAGATTTTTTCAACAAAATTCTAGCAAATTGATTCAAGCAATATATAAAAAGGATAAGTTATAATCAAGTGGGGTTCATCCCTAAAATGGAAAAGTGGTTTAACATTTGAAATCCAAACAATGTAATTCACTTTATAAACAAACTGAAAACAAAAACCATATTATTAAATACTTCAAAAATAGTTAACGAAATCCAATAACTATTTCTATGAAATATCATAATAAATTAGGACTAGAATGAAGTTCCCTTATTTTCATAAATGTATATTTATGTAAAATGAATAACTAGCGAGATACTTAATGATGAAAGACTGAATGTTTCTATCTAATATAAAGTGCCAGGCAATAACATCCCTATTCACAGCTTGTATTCAACATTGTACTAGAGGTTCTAGCTAGTGCAATAAGTCAAGGAAAAGAAGTGGAAACATTTGGATTAGAAAGAAAGAATTAAACTGACCTCGTGGACACCATATATATACATATATATAAAATCCTCCACACGCTACAAAAAAGTTATTAAAATAAATTTGCATTTAGAAAAATTGCAGCCAACTAGTTCAATATAAAAATTCAATTGTATTTCTATATGCTATTAATCAATAATCAGAAAATTAAAATATTGACCAAACAATATCTATGAAATACTTAGGGATAAATCTGACCAAATATGTGTACTGTGTCCTGAAATATGCAATAGCTAACTTTAAAAAGACCAAAAAAAATGAAGATATCCTGTCATTGATTAGGAGACTCAATGTTGGTAAGAATTCATCTGTATAAAAAATTGATCTATGTATTCAACACAATCTCAATGAAAACTGAAGTAGGTTTTTTTGGTAGAAATTAACAAGCTGACATATTTATAAAGACATGCAAAGGACTTAGAATAGTGCCAAAAACAATTGTGAATAGATATATTATTGTATATGAACACATGTATGATCAATTTCTTCCATGGAATAGGCAAGAATAGTACCTCTAACCTGAAATCTTTTTTTTTTTTAACCTGCTCTTACTAGCAACTTGTATCATAAGAACTCAGATCGTCACGACTGAAGTACTTTATACTGAGAACAGGCCATAAAAAGTCATTCATCTTCTCTGAGTTCTTTTGGAACACTCTATTTTGAAATACTGCATCACCATGTAACATGTCTGATGACCTTGAAACTACCTTGCTGGAGAAGCCATATGTAGCTGCTACAGCAGACAGCTCCAGCTGAACTCTCAGCTGAAAGCCATTATAAATGGCAAGTGCGAGAGCCATTTTAGATGTCCAAACTTGTTAAATTTTTATCACAGCAAACATCACTCGAATTGCATGAGAAACTTTAAGTGAGAATTTCCAGTCAAACCCTCCCTAAAAAACTATTCCACAAAATGGTGAATGAAGTAAATGAAAGGGTTGCTTTAAAGTTCAAAGTTTTAGGGTATTTTTTATGTAGCAAAAAATAACTGGAATATATTGAAAAACTTGCTCTAGAATTATCCTAAGATTTAATCAAAAATTTCCATTTTACTTTTCTTCCTTTTAAAGTGAGAATTTTTATAACTATCTATCTTGTCTACCACCTTTCTTTTTAATTCCAAATAATTTATATATGTATATAAACACATGTGTATTATATTATCAATATATTATAATCATATTATTAATACATATTATAATGAATAGGAATGAATAGGACATATTTATAAAGACATGCAAAGGATGAATATATATATATATATATATATATATATATATATATATATATTCATCCATATGTCAGGTTGCTATAGGACAACATATCAAATTATGCTTGGAAACTCTTTTGCCTAGCTTAGGAGGTCTACAAAGTACCACTTTAAATCTGTCAAAGGCATTTTCAGGAGGATCTAGAACCATTCTCTTCATTTGATCTTTATCTTATGAGTCCTATTTTAAGAATATTTTGCTTTCAAAATTCTAAAGATATGAATGAGTTTTACACTTCCAGCAGGCAAACCCTGGCTGCTCTATATTTCCTCTAAAGTCAGCTTGCAAACTGTAGTTCAGCTATCTCTTCCCATACTTTATCATATGCATTAACAGAAGACAATTGGGAATTTCATATTGTGCCTAGCAATAGCCTTAGCCAGATCCATTGGTCTATTGGATATGGTTTTCCACCTTCCATGTTGCCAACAGGAATCATTTCTAATTGTTTCACCATTATAAAATATGAGACACTCCATTTTTAGCCTGCTAAAGCTGTTTCCTCATTAATTTTCCAGCATCAACTGACATACTCAGCACTATTTTTCAGCCTTTTTATGTTTCCTCACTGCTTTTCAGCTTCTGTCAACTACCCTTTCCAAATATTTTGGAATATTTTGTTATGCAGCACCCCAATTTCAATTTCTGTATCAGTCAACTTATACTACATAGCAAAACACCATAATACTAAGCAAGTTAAAATACAAACATTTATTATTTTCTCAAAGGCTGTAGACTTTGGCAGTTCTTCAGGTCTGATCCAACTCAACAAAGGACGGATGGTCTAGGGTATGTTAATCACATATTTGTGAGACTGGGAAACTGGCACATCTGAGAAGACTAAGACCTCTTTCATCCTCTTGATCCGACTTGTTTACATGGAAGAAAGGTTTTCATCATCAAGAGAAGATTCCAGCCCAAAAACACCTTTCAAGTACTGGTGTGTGTCTTATTTTCTATTTGCAATTGGCAAAATCTAATCAAAAACCAACTGCACAGTCAAGTTCCAGTCAAGATGCCAGAGTAGGTAAATATTGTGCTTACCTTTTCTGACAACCACATCAAACTTACAACTAAACTACAAAATAATCATCATTGAGAACCCTGACATCTTGCTGAACTGAAGCACTACAACTAAGCATATGCAGAAGAAGCCAACACGAGACTGATAGGAGGGGCAGAGATGTGGAAAGTTCTGGTCTCACACCCATGTGTGACCATTTCAAATTGGAAGGGATATCTTGGCTTCAGGGGACCCTCATGAAGGCACAAGGAGTCCCAGCACCACACCAGGTTCCCCACCCCAACATTCCAGTAACAGGGAGAGAAGCACCCAAATTTCTGGTTGTGAAAACCAGAGATTGTAACCAAATAAGATGGAGGATGGCTAGGGTCCCAGATGTTCCTCTTAAAGGGACTGTGCCGGACTTACTCACTGACAGAATCGCTGGCTCTGATGTCCAGCACAGGGGCAGCATCTGGAGAGGTAACAGGGATATACAGTGGGGGGAACTGAGTTGTCTGGCTTCAGGATGAGGGCTGGAGGAGCAGCTTTCTCCTGGACGGAGGAGCTGACAGAAGCCATTGTTTCTTTGTGGAGCTGATCCCTCTTCCAGCATGCAGACATAAGCAAAGGCTATATTTGAGTCTCCATCAAGCTGATGCTGTTCATTCACCATACAGTGGTGATTCTGAGACTACACCCCACTCAACTTTCAGGCATGCCCAAGCTGCTTTCAGTGGCTTTTTTGTACAAACTGCCTGCCTTGTCTCATGCTGCAGACTTTCCTAGGGTCTCTCAAAGGTTTGCAGAACCCAGACAAGCAGGATCTGGCTTGAGCACATCCCATACCTCTGGCTGAAGAGCCCTAGCCTGGAACTAGTGGCAGCCAGTCTTGTTTCATGATTTGGCATCTGGAACCACTTCCAAGCACAGTGTAGGCAGCAGCCATCTGTGGATTGCTTTGTGGCTCCTGCCAGGTTGTCTTGGGTGGGGCATGGGCTGCAGTTGAATTTGACCTACAGTGGGTCCCCTCACAGGAGGATCTGGAGCTGGTGCACCCAGTGACCAGCTTTGAAATGAGCTAGAGCATCACCTAACCTCTTCCAACGACTACACACCCATAGGGCAGATTGGGCAGGCACCAGAGTCCTGTTGAGGCAGATCCTGCTCTGTAGGATCAGCCCCTGTACCACAAGTCCTCCACTGTAGTCACAGCCAGTCTTCACAATCAATGAGCCCAAGGGTCAATCCATCCCATTAACATAGAAACAGCAACCAAGGCTCAAGTACAACAGAAAGACACACGCAACCCACATAAAGGACACAGCTCGAGTGCATGGCTCAGGTGACCAGGAAAACTGTGCCACTGAGTCCCACTGTACACCTACTACATAAGGCCACTCTACTAAGACTGGGAGACATAACAGTCCTACCTAATACATAGAAATAAACACAGGAAGGAAGCCAAAATATGGAGACAAAAAAACATGTCCCAAATAAAAGAACTGAACCCAGCTCCAGAAAAAGAACTAAACATTATGGAGACAAGCAATGTACATGATGCACAGGTTAAATACAGGTTATAAGGATGCTCAATGATCTCAAGGAGAACTTCAACAAAGAGATAGAAAACATGAAAGTGGAGATAGAAAACATAAAAAAGAATGAGTCAGAAATAAAGAATACAATAATGGAAATGAAGAATACATCAGAGGGAATCAACAGTAGATTAGATGAAGAAATTCAGAAGACAAGGTAACACAAAACACCCAATCAGCACAGCAAAAGGAAAAATAAAAAAAAATAAGGAGAGTTTAAGAGGCCTCTGGGACACCATCTAACATACCAACATTCACATTATAGCAGTACCAGAAGTTGAAGAGAGAAAGGAATTGAAATCCTGTTTGAAAAAATAATGACAGGACATTTCCCTAATCAGGCGAAGGAAATAAATATACAAGCCCTGGAAGCAAAGAAAGTCACAAACAAGATGATCCCAAAGAGGCCAACACCAAAACACTCCATAATTGAAATGCTGAAAGTTAAAGACAAAGAGAGAATTTTAAAAGCAGCAAGAGAAAAGCAGTTAGTTACATACAAGAGACCTCCATAAGACTGTCAGCTGATTTCTCAACACAAACTTTGCAGGACTGATGGGACTGGCAGAAAATATTCAAAGTGATGAAAAGTAAGAACTTACAACCATGGTAACTGTACCCTGCAAAACTATCATTTAGAATCGAAGCACAGATAATGAGTGTCCCAGAGAAGAAAAAACTAAAGGAGTTCATCACCACCAAACCAGTATCTTAAGGAATCTTAAGACTTCTTTAAAACAAAATAAATAAACAACCAAAAATATGAAAAATAAAATGGTAATAACTACACACATATCAACAATCTCTTTCAATGTAAATGCTCCAGCCAAAAGATAGGGGGGCTGAATGGATAAGAAAACAAGACCCTTCCTTCCATGTGCTGCCTATAGGAGACTCACTTCAGATCAAAAGACACACACAGACTAAAAGTAAAGGGATGGAAAAGTATTTCATGAAAATGAAAACAAACAAACAAACAAAAAAGCTGGGGCAGTAATACTTATATCAGACAAGATAGACTTTAAAACAAAGACTAAAACAAGAGACAAAGAAGGATCGAGTAATCCCACTTCTGGGTATTTATCCAAAGTAACCCAAATGCTACTGCAAGAGGATGTGCTCATCCATATGTTTATTGCATCATTATTTACAATAGCCAAGATATGAAGGCAAACTGGTTGTCCCTGAATAGATGAATGGATAAAGAAGAGATGGTACATATACAATGGAATATTACTCAGCTGTAAAAAAGAATGAAATTTTACCATCTGCAACAACATGGATGGACCTAGAGGGTATTGTGCTGAGTGTATTAGGTCACACAGCAAAAGACAAATGCCATAAAATTTCACAAATGGAATCTAATGAACAAAATAAACAAATGAAACACAAACAAACTCATAGATAGAGAACATTTTGATAGTTGCCAGATGAGAGGGGGTTTGGGGGTGGGTGAAAAAGGGAAGGCATGAAGAAGTACAAATTGGTTGTTACACAGCAGTCAAGGGGATGTAGGGTATAGCGTAAAGAATATAGTCAATAATATTGTAATAACTATGTATGGTGTCAGATGGGTACTAATTCTATCGGGGTGATACATCGGAGGAGGGTTGGAGGCAGGGTGTAAAAAGGTTAAGAGAGTAAGAAATACAAATTGGTAATTATAAAATAATCATGGGGATGTAAAGTAAAACATGGGGAATATAATCAAGAATATAGTAATAACTATGTATAATGCCAGGTGGGTAATAGGGCCAGTGTCAGGGGGATTTCGTAAATTATATGTGTTTAACCACTATACTATACAAGTGACATTAATATAAAATAATATTGAATGTCAACTGTAATTGTAAAATTAAAAGGGGGGAGACAAAAGGGAAAGAAAAGTTCAAAGTACAAAGGTGTAAAACAAATAAGTCTTGGGGATGCAATATATGTACAGCATAGGAAATACAGTCAATAATATCATGATAGTGTGGTATGGTGTGAGATAGTTGCTGGGCTTATCATGGTGATCGTTTCCTTAGCATAAGGAATATAATCAATAATATGTTAATAACTATATATATAGTGCCAGGTGGATACTGTTAAATAACTATGATGTACACCAGAAACTAATACAATATGTTAGCTATATTTTAATAAAAATATTTTTTTAAAAGACAATTGCATATTCAAGTAATCAGATTCCACCTTTAAATGGAAGATAAACTCGTGTTGCATAGGGACATAGCTATAGGGAGGCAGAAACAAATTGGTAGACATTATTGAAATAATCTAACACAATTGAAATAGCTGGATCATGCTTTTATACACATGAAAAATGACCTGTTTGCTGAGCAGCTCATATTCTTTTAGAGGGATTGCATGGGCTACGTACATCTTTGTAAAAGAATTCCTTTTACTATGACACTAGAAGCCATTTATGTATTGCACCCACCTAACTACAGATAAATAGGTAAGTGTAAATACAAGAAGAACCAATGATGGTCTCTTTTTCAACAATTTGTGAGATACCAAAAGAAAAAGTAAGACCCCAGTTAGATCAATGTTAGGTGGATGAATGAAAGTTCAGAAATTCCATCTACCACTTTTTGTCACTTATTTGTTCTTTACTGATTAACATTTTATATTTTTTTGAAATACTCCAGTATTCTTTCCATAAATATACCCCAGGGTATGTATGTATGTTTTCATGATTAGAATGATTTATAATAGCATTGTGATATTTAAAATCAACAAATTTTGTTTAAGGAAATGAGTTAGGATTCAGAGACAGGTATATCTGATTCCATAGCTTGTACACTGAATCATGATCCCTCGTCACACTGCAATTGCATAAAAGCTTGAATTCACTCTTCTCTTTGTTTCTCCTAGGCTTTCCTCTTGAGAAGGGGAGATGAAAGCAGAATTAGAGAAGATTGTTGTGACAGAGAAATTGATCATAAAGTGTGATAAAGAAATGGACCAGAGGTTATAAGCTTGCTCTTTCAAGTGTTTTACTACTAATCTTTTTTTGAAATAAAAATCTTTGCTTTCTAGCAAACAGCCTCTCCTTTGGCCTCTATACAGAGATTCTTCATCATTTTTATTAAAGTTTGTTCTATTAGTATTCGTGTCCTTTAAAGTTACACATTTTTTAAATTGCTTTATTCTCTGAAAGTCTAAGCAGAAAATAGTGTGCTGGGGAATCTTGCTAAGGGAATAGACAGTTAATTTCAATAATCAAAGTATCTGGAAAGTTTACTGGGTATACTTTTTTAAGAACATATGACCAGGAAGCTGGTTCTAAAAGTACAGAAAATCTTGATATTTTTTAGGAGATATCAAGGTAGCTAACCCTGGTTACGACAGTATTAACATTATAGATTTACTAGGCCATGAGTATTTGAAATAAAATAAAATATCTTTCCCAACCAATTGATAAAATATGCAAAAGTCCTTATGCAGTTTCTCATACAAAATATGTACTTAATTAATATTTTATTTCATTAGGAAGAAAGTAAAGTCATAAACACAGTAAGACAGCTCTATTAATGAAAAAGCATAAGTTCATGACACTACCCTGTTTTTATAACTTTTGTCATATAGATAAGTTTCCCCAGCATGAATACATTATTGAATGAAAATATCCCTGCTATCGGATGATATAAGCCACTTTTAGATCCATTTCTGCAGCCTTACCAACAAATTCCAGCATTCAGGTTTGCATATCTCATCAAGAATCATCTTTTAACAATCACATCTAGGATTTGCTTCACTTAGCAAAATCAACAGTATCATAAAGCAAATAATTCCAAAAGCCAATAAGCCTCTTCTCTTTCCAATAGTCACTATATCAATGGTTCTACTGTAATTATTTATTCAATATATACTCTGTATTAGAGGAGAGCATCAGCATTGTCTAGGGTGAAAATTCTTGTTCACATAGGGTGTTATACAAAATATACATGTTATTATGTTTTTCAAGACCATCACCGTCATCGTCATCATCATAAGTCTTATAGTATGTTTCAAAAGTACCAAAAAATCATTATCACTTTCCTTCCAATAAATTATCATCTCTATATTTTCTAAAAGTTAAAATGAAAGATTTTCTTTTCATAAACTGAATTCTTTACATTATGGAGAAATCTATTTCTATTATAAATAAATATGATACATACCATAAATAATGTATTTAAAAAACATAACTTATTGTATGAGAAAAGTATTGTTCTTAAACATAAAAAAATCCAGGAAAAATGATGGAGAAGTTATTTGTACTAAAAACATATAAATCAAGTATTCAGTACGTACAGATAATATTGAAGTATATTATTTAATATTTGTAAAACAAAAGTACAGAATAGAGAATATAGTCAAGAATATTGTAAAAACTATGTACAGTGTCACATGGGTAATAGACTTGTTGAGGTTATCACTTTGTGAGGTATATAAATGTCTAATCAATATGATGTTTTGTACACCTGAAACAAACAAAAAACAAACACAAAAACAGAAAGAAAAAAAGACTTCAATATTTTGGTAGAATTACATACATTTTTTAATGAATATTACTGGAATATAGAAGTAACTTTTATAACTATTTCTTGAGATTCCCTACAAGGCAAGAATGAGCCCACTCTTAAATAAATTCATTCCTTTAAATAAATTCATTCCATTTCTCAGAACAATTGGGACACTGTAATGTGACTTATTTAAAAATAATTGTAATAGTGCTCAGTGGGTTTAGAAATAATTAAAATGACTGCATTATTTCTATGTGATAATATAATGAGTTGTTAAAGGTGTCTAGAGGATTAGTGATTTATATTGGAAGACTTCGACTATTTTCCTGGAAAATACATGTGTATCACACAGTAAGATACACAGTCTAATAAAATGGGCAATGTTCTACCGAGAATAAATTTCAGTATTTGTTTATTTCCATAGTAGTTCTACTTTTAACTTGCTGTTTTCTCTAATATATCACATTAACACAATCCTGAGGCAATATAAATTGTTAAATGAATAAAAGTTAGAAGAAGGCTAAATATCCATACAAAAATAAGGAGAATGTGCATTGAAAAGCAGGATGGCATCCTCTTTCAGAGTATTCTCTTCTTCATTTGCCCCTAGAATTCTTTAGTGTCTTTTCCCACTAGTATCACTGCAGAGATAGGCAAATTGAAAGTGAACAAATGACTATCCTCCTCTTCCATAATTCTACAAAATGTCATATCTAATGTTAAAAAGATAAGATTTGGAACATATAAGAATTAGAAGATGTCAGCATTTCAAAATAACCTATCAGATATGTATTTCCCTTGTAAGCATGTAAAGTCTTTGCATTTACAGATTAAACTAACTTGGAGCAGAGGTCACAGAGGATAGCATTTTATTACTTTCATACTATCAAGTATAGTGAGGATTTTAAATGAATGTGTGCATTGCTTATATATTTTTTCCTGGCCTAATTTTTTCACTATTAAATGAAATAATAGTTCATTTAAACTACTGTCAACAATTACAGATAATGAACATGAACTTTGTCCCTTGGTTCTAACAGGTTTTCACTTGAAAATTCTCTCTAGAGCTTAAAACGCTTTGGACTTAGAGTTTTATGTTATATACACTCTTTTGACTTGGATTTTTTGTCTGTTTGTCATTCTATGTGAAAGATAAACACCTATTCTGAACTCAGTGCTCACAGAGAGTTTCTTTGTTCTCGAGATGAACAGATGTGGTCCAGTAAGTGCTTAAAGCTTATCAGCTTTATTGTCATCTAAGTAAAAGGTGAAAATATTAATGTCTTTGGTAAGATGTGCTTCATTTTACAATGACCTCTCCTCATATAAATGTATGTAGATAAATTGCTCTTTTGGGCCATCATTTTTCCAAAACAATGACCATTATATTTTTGTATTTTTTTGCTATTACATGAATAATCTACTAACACCACTTCTATCAAATACCTAAAAAAAAAGTCAAAAAATTAAATATAAAACAAAAGCTTTACAAAAAGGTAAACCAATTTAAAAACATATCATTGGAAATTTAGCCATAGACCATATTTTCTTGAACGTGAATATGACCAGTAGGCATTTATCTGGCTTAAGAATATTTGCATATACTATGACAGGAAATGGAAGAAAGGGAGGGAGGGAAGGATGACGGGAGGGAGGCAGAAAGAAAACCCCTCAAAAATGGGAAAAAATAAGCCCACTTTCAACCAAATTTTAGATGGTATATCTTATATGTTAAAATGGTAAATAACTTAAATATCTTTTAAATAATTTTGCATCTGTAGGCTTTTGAAACTTTTTTAGTCATATACTCCTAGAAAACTAGTAAAAGGTACAGGTTCTCTGCCCAAGAGAGAATCTTCTTACCCATATATACATACACAAAAATACATGTATGATTTTAGAGATTAGTTCACCCTTAGAAGTCCACACATAGATCCATAGATTTTCTTGTATTCTACATTATGACATCTTGTTGTAAAGGAATAAAGACAACAAAATATATGGAGAAAGTGAAGTAGATACGGAAGTAGATATAAATGAATGTTTAACACTGGTGTTTCAAAAGTCATGCCCACAGAAAATATAGGTTTGCTGGGGTTTTGAGACCAATAAAATCCTCCCTTTAATAAAGTTTATATTAAATATTATACCCTGGAAAGGAAAAAGAAATGAGGATAGAAATTGACAGCACACTATTTTAGGAAGAGTGTCACATTCCGTGGATACTTCACTGAGACAATAATGCGGTCAAACTAAAAAGTCTTAAAATCATAAGGGAATCATTGATTACAAGGAAAGGATGAAGTTGACAAAAAAACTCTCACTGAAAAACTAAAGAAAGTGGTAAACATTAGAGTCACAAAAGGCAGGACAGGAGATAAATGTTAATTATTCTCTGAATTGAGTTATTGTCAGTGCTTTTATCCTACATGTATTTTTAAATTTCAGTTTCTGTATCAATAAAACTATGTGATCAATGTACATGTTATGTTTGATATTTTCACATTAATAAACATGGCAAACATAACAAAATATACAGACAATATCTCAGTAAGATTTCCTCATTCATTACTAGGAAAATTTTGAATTTTATCAATCCTATACTAACTCATATTCAAAATAATAAAGAGCACTATTAATGTAGAAATAAAATTAAGTATGGGTAAAAATAAAATCACAGTATATCCAGAGAAATAAAAGAATAAATAGAAACACAAAATGTCACCAGCAGTAAAAAAAAAAAAAAAAAAAGTGTTAACGAAAGCCACATGTATATGAATTCAACTCCAGATGTCTCCAAAATGCATTTTAGGTTGATTCATCTCATAATTATAATGATATATAGAGATAAATATAAAAATAGTTTACGTTTCTCTCATTCAAAGAAGTTTACAAGCAAAACTTTTAGCTCTTAAGGTTTTCTTTATGGATTGCTTGGATGATCTACTGATCAGGCCTACTTCTAGCTACTCTGTTCAAATTTAAGCTGACTTTTAAAGAAAATAATAGCTGTTTAAATAACTTTTTTAATGCTTCTTTCTGTTTTATCCCCTCCCCATACATTGTAGTAACCTTTACTTCTTACAAACAAAACCAACTTGACACCGTATAGAGGCTACCAAATCTAAATGCTCACTGAACAGCACCCCAATTTTATTCAAGTTCTGGCCAATTAACAGAAAATCACCAGATTGTGTTTATTTCAATAGAATTAACCAAATGACCAAGTTATTTGAAGCAAATTTGCCAAAAGAAAGTTTCCTGAATGAGTGATTCTCCAAGTTAACATTCACGGAATTATTGAATTTTTTTTTCATAGTTTTATATTTACCATAGCTGCAGCTGCTCTTGCAAGGATTATTAGGCCATCTGGGTTGATCCTTAGATTTGTGTGTTTTACATGTTGGAATGTTCTAAGCTGTTATGTGAATAGTGGGCTGCTCTCTCTTTTTTATTTTCATAGTTTTTATTCCATCTCTATTGAGATATTAATATAATTGATATGTAACATTGTGTAAGTTTAAGGTATACATTGTGATGATTTGATACATGTACATATTACCACATATTTACCACAATAGGGTGAGTTAACACATTCTTCATATCATAAGATTACCATTTTGTTGTTATGGTGAGAACATTTAAAATCTCTCAGAGCAACTTTAAAGTATAAAACACAGTATTGTTCATTATAGTCACCATGCTGTACATTAGATCCATGGAACTTATTCCTTATATAAGTGGAAGTTTGCACCTTTTTAACAACATCTCCTCATCTTGACCATGCCTTAGCTTCTGGCAACCACCATTATATTCTGTGCTTCTATGAGTTTAGCTTTTTAGATTCCACATATGAGCTCATACAGTACAGTCATGTGTTGCTTAATGACAGGGATGTGTCCTGTGAAATGTGTTGTTAAGCAATTTCATAGTTGTGTGAACATCACAGAGTGTACCTACACAAGCCTCGATGGTACAGCCTACTCCACACCTATATAACATATGTAAGCTATATGTTATAACTTATTGCCCCTAGGCTACAAACCTGGACAGCATGTTACTGTATGGAATACTGCCGGCAGCTGTAACACAATAATACATATTTGTATATATAAACACATCTAAATATAGAAAAGGTACAGTAAAAATAATAAACGATACAATGTGGGGGGTGCACCTGTATTATAGGGGAAAAGGGAGGGCTCTGGAAGGAGGTTTCAAGGGAGGCACAGCAGATGTCAGGAGGAAGGAGGGAAGAAGGGAGAGAAGAAAGGAAGATAAGGAGAAAGAAAGGGAGAGCAGAGATGGAAAGGGATCCAGAGAGATAAAGCTTCGGAGGAGAAGACTAAACCGAAGAGGGAAGAAAGAGACAGAGTAATGGAGGGAGAGGGAGAGAGAGGGACAGAGGAGGAGCGGGGGAGAGGAAGGGAGAGGGAGGACTGGGAGGAAAGAGAGCTAAAAAGGGATGGAGGAACGGGAACTGAGTTTGTATGCAGGAGTGGCGTGTGTGTGTGCACGTCTGTGTAGGAGTGGGCTCCGAGAATTCCCTCCTCCCCAGCCTGCTCCTCTCACTACCCTGCCAACTGAGGATCCAGCTTCCATCTGGCTCAGGGCACATACTGAGCCTCCTCTTCTATTCAAACCACCCAGAGCTCGCAGTAAATCCAATATTGTAGTCAAGTCCAGCATTTTCATTCAATATTGCACAGAAACATTTTACTTAATACCCATTATAATCTTATGGGATCTCTATCATATTGGATCTCTGTCATTGACTGATATGTCATTATGCTGTGCATAACTGTATTTGTCTTTCTAAATCTAACTTATTTTACTTAGTGTAATGTCCTCAAGGTCCACCCATGTAATGGCAAATGGTAGGACTTTCTTCTTTTTTATGGCTGAATAATGTTCATATATATATGTATATTTTCTTTATCCACTCAACTGTCAATGGATACCACTTAGGTCTTCTCGTGTCTTGGCTACTGTCAATTAATGCTGTAACGGCCATGGGAGTATAGATATCTCTTTGAAATCCTGATTTATTTTTCTTTCTTTCTTTCTTTCTTTTTTTTTTTTTTTTTGATACATATCCAAAAGTGGGATTGCTGTATCATATGGTAGCACCATTTTTAAATTTTTGAGGAACTGGTATACTGTTTTCCATAGTGGCTGTACCAATTATATTCCTACCAACAGTGCATAAAGGTTCCCTTTTCTCCACATCCTCATAGACATGTGTCATTTATTTGGTTTTTGATACTATTTATTCTAACAGATGTGAGGTGATATCTCATTGTGGTTTTATTTTATTTTTTAATTTTTTTCTTTCTTTCAATTGCAGTTGACATTCAAAATTATTATGCTGTACACCTGCATACTTCATTGGGGTTTTAATTTGCATTGTCCTGATAATTAGTGATGTTGATCACTTTTTCATGTACCTTTTTCTCATTTGTATGTCCTTGGAAAAATGTCTATTTGGGTCCTTTGCCCATATTTTATCTATCTATCTATCTATCTATCTATCTATCTATCTATCTATCTATCTATCTATATCTATGCCATTGAGTTGTATGAGGTTTTTTTTTAATATATTTTGGAAATTAATCCCTTACCAGATATATGACTTACAAATATTTTATCCCATTCTATAGATTGTCTTTCAGTACGTTAATTGTTTCTTTTGCTGTACAGAAGCTTTTTAGCTTGATATAGTCTCATTTGTTGATTTCTACTTTTGCTACTTGTGCCTTTGGTGTGATATTAAAAAACAAAAACCTTGCCAAGACCAATGTGGAGAATCTTTTCCCCTATTTTCTTCTAAGAGTTTTAAGGTTCCAAGTCTTATATTTAAGTCCTAAATCAGTTTAAGTTATATTTGCGAGTTCTGTAATATTGTAATTTATAATAAACATATATTTTGGTCTCCATGCATGATTCACAGCTCCCTAAACCCTTGGAATTCCCTAAGCAATAAGATCCATGGAATGCACATCTTTTTTTTTTGATATTTGGTCTGTTGTCTTCAGTTACTGAAATCACTTTGGAACCAAAAAGGTGAAATAGGTGTCTTGTGATTCCTAACAAGCCCCTTTCAACCTCAAATGAGTTTATATTAATGAGGTCACTTTTGGAAGGCCCCTAAGGATGTGAGGGGAAAACCCTGACTAGAAGATTGAAACTTTCAGTCTCACTCCCTGATTTTCAAGGAATCGATAGTGGCTGGAATTTAAATCACCAATGGCCAAAGATTTCATCAATCATGCCTATGTAATGGAGTTCCTATTAAACCCCAAAGAGATGGGGTTTGGACAACTTCTAGGTTGGTGAACCAGAGTGTTTCCACATGCCACCATGCCAGACCCCAGTCTTCATGGAAACAGAAGCTCCTTCATTTGGGAAATCACCCTAAGTATCTCTTTATCTAGCTATTGATTCATAAACTATAATATCCTTTGTGATATACTGATAATTAGTGAGTAAACTGGTTTCCTTATTTCCGTCAGCCATTCTGGCAAACTAATCAAACCCAAAGCGGTGGTGCTGGGCATCTCCGATTTATAGTCAGTCAGTCAGAAGCAGAGGTAACAACCTGGACTTGTGATTGGCAGCTAAAGTGGGGAAAGTCTTGTGGGCCTGAGCACTTAACTTGTGGAATCTGATGCTATCTCTAGGTAGGTAGTGGCAGAATTGTGTGGAACTACAGGACACTCTCCTGGTGTCAGAGAATTGCTTGGTGTTTTGGAGGAAAAAAAACAACAACACACACACCATAAATGACTGAAATTGGGTGCAATATCATTAGTGGTGTAAAACAGGCTTCAATTTCTTTCTTTTCTTTTTTTTTTTCATGTAAGTATCCTATTTTCCCAATACTATTTATTGAAGGCAAGGCACTATGTTTTTCTCATTAAGTATTCTTGGCTCCCTTGTCAAATACATATGTGGATTTATTTCTGGACTGGCTGTCTATTCTGTCCCTTTGCTCTATGTGTCTGTTTTTATCCCAGTATCGCACTAGAATGATCTGGCTTTGTAGTATGGTTTGAAATAAGGAAGTGTGATGCCTCCTGTTATTTGCTGTTTCTCAAAATTGCTTTAGCTATTCAGGGTCTTTTGTGGTTCTGTACAAATACTAAGACTGTTTTTATTCTATTTCTGTGAAAAACACCATTGGAATTTTGATAGGATTGCATTGAATCTATAGGTGGCTTTGGGTAATATGAACATTTTAACAATATTAACTCTTCTGATTCATGAACACTGGATATCTTTCCATTTATTTGTGTCTTAGAGTTCCTTCATCAGTGTCTTTTAGTTTTTGATATATAGATCTTTCACTTTCTTGGTGAAATTTATTTCTAAGATTTTTATTGTTCTTATGTAACTATATTTTTCTTTAATTCTTTTTCAAATAGTTTATTGTTAATGTATAGAAATGCAACTGAATTTTGTATGCTGACTTTATATAATGCAACTTTACTCAATTTTGTTTACTAGTTCGAATAGTTTTTTTTTTTTTTTTTTTTTTTTTTTTTTTTGTGGAGTCTTCAGGCTCTTCTATATCCCAAAAAGAAAACAAACGCCATCAGAAAACAGAGACAATTTTACTTCTTCCTTTCCAATTTGGATGGATTTTATTTCTTTTTCTTCCATAATTGCTCTGGTTAGGACCTTCAGTACTATGTGAAATAGAAATGCTGATAGTGAACACCTTTATTTTTGTCCTAATCTTAGAGGAAAAACTTTCCACCTTTCACCATTGAGTATGAGGTTCATATATGTAATTTATTATTTTGATATATGTTCCTTTTATAACCACACTCTTGAGTATTTTCATCATCAAAGGATGCTGAATTTTGTCAAATGCTCTATCTACATTTATTGAGATATGATTTTTAACTCTTACTCTATTAATATGGTTCATCACATTTATTGATTTGCATATATTGAACCATCTTTGTGTCCCAGGAATAAATACCACTTGGTCATTTATGATTGTTCTAATGTACTTTTGGATTTAGTTTCTAGTATTTTGTTTAGAATTTTTCATCTATGTTCCTCAGAGATATTGGCCTGTAATTTTTTCATAGTGTCCTTATCTGGTTTTGGTATCTGAGTAATGCTGAACTCACAAAATGAGTTTGGAAGTGTTTCCTCCTCTTTAATTTTTTGCAAGAGTTTGAGAAGGACTGGCACTAATTTTTCTTTAACTATTTGTTATAATTCACTTATGAAGCCATTGGTCCTAGGCTTTTCTTTGTTGGGAGGTCTTATATTATTGCTTCAAACTCCTTAGTTGTTATTTTTTAATAACTGGCCTGTTGATATTTCCTATCTCTTTATGATTCAGTCTTGACAAGTTGTCAGTTTCTAGGAATATGTCCACTTTTTCTAGGTTGTTTGTTGGTGTATAATTGTTTATAGTAGTCTCTTATGATCGTTTCTATCTTTGTGTTATCAGTTGTAAAACATTGGATTTGAACTACTCTTTAGACCAGATATATACAGAACATTCCATCTAACAGTAACAGAATACACATTCTTCTCAAAAACACACAGAATATTCTCTAAGATGGAACATAGGTTAGATCATAAAAAGTCTTAGGAAATTTTAAAAGATTGAAATTATACTGATTTTTTTTTCAAATCACAATGATATTAAACTAAAAATAAATAACAGAATGAAAAGTGGAAAATTTACAAATATGGAAATTAAACAATACATTCCTGAACAACCAATGAATGAAAGAAGAAAACAAGGGACATCAAAAAATATACTGAAATGGACAAAATTGAAAACACCACTTATATAAACTTACGGAATGCAGCAAAAGCAGTTCTAACAGGGAAGTTTATAGCACTGTCTACACTAACAAAAAAGGAAGAGCTCAAATGAACCATCTAACTTTATATCTCAAGGGACTAGAAAATGATGAACTAAGGCCCAAAATTAGCAGAAGGAAGGAGATAAAGATTAGAGCAGTAATAAATGAAACAGACAATGGAAAAGATAATGAAAGTATGAGCTGTTTTTTAAAAAGATAAAATTGACAAATGTTTAGCTAGACTTACCAAAGATAAAAGAGAGTACTCAAATAAATAAAACCATAAATTAAAGAAAAGACATTATATCTGTCTCTACTCTCTTAGGCTCTGCTTTTATATTTGCCCATGTCCTGACCTCTGCTTTTTGCCTGCCCCAGCCTTTCTCCTTCTCCATCTTTCTGCTCCTGCCACCAATATTTAATGGATTGACCTAGAACTGGGTTAGAATAGAAAAAGGTTGTTAGGAAATGTGAGCAGCCTTGCAAGTAGGGAATATGTAAAATGACATAAGCCTTTCCCCAAGGCTCTTTCATTTTTTTTCCTTATAGAATCAGAGGCTGCATAAATTTGACATTAACTCCCCAACTGAAGGCGTCAATTTCCATTAGAAAGAAGTGCCCCCTTACATGGCGGGGAGAGAGGTCCAGTTAGGTACAATTTGGAAGCAGCGGGAATATTAAGCCTCTTGAATACTTAGGACAATTTTCTAGGGCATTGCATTAATAAAGGAATATAATAAAACATCCACAAATCCTGAGCACTACTGAGATCCCATTGCCTGCCAAGTAGCTTTCTAATCCACCTGGCTGTTTTCTTTCTGCATTAATCTCTTATTTAGCATCCTTAGGAGGGCATCCTTAACTATTCTTGTGCAGAAAAACAAACAAACAAAAAAACTTGTACATGTCAACAAAGGGGTCCTAGAAAATGTACTATTTAGTAGAAATTTAAATACAGCGAGAATTCTGAAGTACATGTTATTTCATGGGTCACCCACAAAACACAATTATAAAAATTACTATACATAACTCAAGTTTAGGATACAATAAATACGTACTGGTAGAATGTTCACCAAATACTTCCTCTATCAGAATCCAAATAAGTAACTGTCACAACCAAAATATGTTCATTGTTCTTTGACATATGATAGAATAGAGCCAACTTGAAAAATCCAATATGAGCACAATATCCAATTTGTAACAAAAGATAGGATCCAGCCCTCTTCTTGCTGACCCTGCCTCACTTATTTCATCCCAATGCCATCCTTAGTTGAAACAAAACATAGATGATAATAGTGCATTCTTCATTAAACTGTTATTTTCAAATGGCATAACCTATTTAAAGCCATCTGGGACCAAAAAAAAAAAAGTATCAAAACTTAGGTATTATTGTTGTTTTTGTTGTTCTTTTTATCACAGTCTCAATCTTGCCTATCCTTGCTTATTCTCAAGCTGGCATATTTGGAATTCTCAAAATTTCTTCTATGTGTATCATCTATAAAAGTAATAGATTAAACACTTCAACATGTGTTAAGCACCAAACCCTATAGTTGTTCCATAAAAGCATTTCAATAAATAATTGCCGAATGAGTAAATGAGAACGTAAAATATTTTTCTGGTAGGAATCCATAGACCATCAATCCTTTGAAAAAGCTCAGCTTCCTAAATATCTGTTTTCTCAATTGCTAGAAGGCAATTTTCTACAGATCTCTTGTGTTTCTAAATGTCTTCCATTCAGATGTATGTTAACAACTCTTATTCCAGGCTATATTTTAAATAATGTCTCCACATTTTTTTTTCTCTCTCTCTAAAGCATAGGACGTATTTGGTTGATGACCTAAGCTACATTCAAGATTTGCTTGCACCTACTTTACATGATTCAGTTGTTCTTAGCTACCCGACTTGTTAGGTCAGGGTTCCTCAGATGTGATGCACAGCCACTGCTTTTATACAGCAACAACTGAGTCACTCTGAATCACTCTGTGGGATTTGGAGAGTAAGTACAACCAAGGCAAACATGAACTACATGTCACCTGCTGTGATTTCTGAAGTCCTTTGTCTCTGTCCTGGGAATCTCATGTGTTCTGCCAGCATCCATAAAGCTAATTCAGCCTAAATCATTAGCTTGTCAGCAGGGTAACATCTGAGATCCTTCAAAGTTCTTGACATTGGTAAGCACTTTGTATAGTAAGTCATGAAGAATATAAATAAAAAAGATACTTACTCTGATGTATGGGAAAACTGCAACATGAATACCTATTTTCAAAGTCAGTGACATTGGGAGTTTCAGCTGAAGAGATCTATGTTCAGTTTTTCATGCAATTCATATATTTTACACATTGTAAATCAAGCATATATAAAGGTTCTTAGGACAATGTATTACTTTGGATAGTTAAAAATGAACAGTGGTAAACAAACTGACCCCAAAATATTAGTGGCTAACAAAGAAAAGTATGTATCTCTCATCCTATATGTTTATTCAGGAATGTAGATTAATTAATGTTCTGTGATTTCAACACATGTTCCCCGTGGTATTCATTCCAGGGAAAGAGATGAATAATTTGCTGATTCAGCCCAGAGTGAAAACCGTCGCTAAGATATTTTTGCCCAAAAATAATCACAGGGCTGCATTGTATAATATAAAAACGATAATGTTTTGTGTGTCCATGAAGAAGAATATAGAATTAAGCTTTAGTGTTCCTATAGTATTGTTACACATTTTGAATAGGAACATATGCTTCTTACCTTCAAAATTATAACAGTATTAATGAGAAAAACATGTAAAAAAGAAACACAGAAAAATATAATACAGAATAATATGTTCTGAAATAGCTGTACTCACTGAAAGTGTGTAACCTAACTCAGTATGTGCTTTTCTCTCAAAGTATATTCTTCAAAGTATATTCTTAAATGAGGAGGATCTAAGACGAAACACACACAATCCCCAAATATTAGCGAGGAGAAGCAGAGAGTGGAAGATTAACCTAAATTAAAAATACACTTCATTGTTCTAATAGCTCGTGCAATTGGTCAGGAATACCTGGCTTTGGTATCCACTATTTCCATCCTCTAAGAGAGAAAGAGACACATATACAATGTCTGACAATTAAGTTCGTGAATTCATCCTAGAAAAAGTTCTACATACCTCATTGCTGAATATCACTTTGATCACCTTCAAAGTACTCCCCTTGGGAAGCTATGCACTGATGCCAGCGGCTAGTCCACCTTTCAAAGCGACTTTGGAAATCAGAGTTGTCGTCGTATTAACCTTTATGTCCTTCCTGAATGTCATCAAAATGTCTTCCTTTCACTACTTCCTTTATCTTTGGGTAAAGAAAGAACACTAACGGGGGCTAGATCAGGTGAGTAGGGAGGGTATTCCGATACAGTTATTTGTTTACTGGCTAAAAACTCCCTCGCGAACAGTGTCATGTGAGCTGGTGCATTGTCGTGATGCAAGAACCAGTGAATTGCTGATAAAAATTTCAGGTCGTTTTTGTCTTTTTCATGCAGCCTTTTCGGCACTTCCAATTAGTAAACTTGGTTAACTGTTTGTCCAGTTGGTACAAATTCATAATGAATAATCTGTCTGATATCAAAAAAGTTTAGCGACATTGTTTTGACTCTTGATTTGTACTAACAGTTCTTTTTTGATCATGGAGAATTGGCTGACTTTCATTGTGTACTTTGATGCTTGTTTCAGAGTCGTATTTGTGCATCCATGTTTCATCACCAGTGATAACATGGCTCAAAACATCATCCTGCCTCTCCTTAAGGTCTTGGCAAATTGTGACTCCTCCTTGCTTTTGTTCATCGGTGAGCTCCTTCGGATCATTTTTGCACACCTTTCTCAAGCCAAGATTTTCAGTTAAGATTTTCCTAACTGTTTCTCTATTGATATTTATTTGGTCTGCTATGCTTCTCACAGTCAGCCAATGATTTTGACACACAATTTGATGACTTTTTGCAATGTTTTTTCAGTTCTGCTTGTTAGTGGCTGCCCTGACCTCTCTTCATCAGTGATGTGTTCTCTCCTCTCAGAAAAATGTTTAATCCAGTTGTACACTGCCATCTTCTTCATGGCATTATCCCCATAAGCTTGGGTTACCATGTTCCTGAGTTCACTTCTACTCTTGCCAAGTTTAACAAGAAATTTAATGTTTGTTCATTGCTGTAATTCAAGCTCAGACATTCTCGCAACAGAACACAAAAAACACTACAACAACAATGAACACCACTCAGCAAGACACTGCCATACGTCATCACGAACACACCTGTGAGACACTGATATACCAAGGTTATGAAACCTTACCAAGCTGTTTGTACAGTGCTGCCAATGTACATGCATGATGGCAAGTTCGCGAATGTAATTGTCAGACGTTGTATCAGACAGTACAAATCCCAGGTTAAAAATGTTTTTTATTTGTAAAATACATATACATAGAAACACATGGAAATCACTGAACAATGTGAGTATTCTTAAATTGGCTGACATAATTTTGATCCAGAATAGATCAGTATTCCTAAAACACACATTTCCGGAATCTGAAGAACAATTTCCTTTCATTACCCATGGCAAAATTTATTCACAACATGTTTAACTTTACAGCTAAACCCAGCATTTATAAAATCAGACTGTGTTTTTATTAGATAGTGACTGGGGTCATAACTATAGCTGTCTAGCATTGGGTAAAACGGGTTGTCTCTGACCATGGAACTTCCAATTTAGCCCTCGGCAGTTCATTTCTTCAGGTCTGAGAAATGAAAACACTGCCATTAAAGTCCTGCCATTTAGCTCAGGTCTCAGTGACACTAGGATTTCTCTGTCTTTTCCTTCTTTAAGTGTTTTTAGTACAGAAAAATCTGAGGAAGTACTGCAACAAGAAGTATGAAAGTAAGTTAAAATGCCTATCATTTAAAAAGTTAAAAATAGACAAAAATTGATCTGAGGCTAGATCTAATCTAAATATTAGTGTTAAATCATTACAACAATTTTTGTACATAACTTTTAAGTGTTAAAGTCATTTGAAATGAAAAAGCTATTTTTATAGAATAATTTAGGAAAAAAAAGTCAGCATCTTTGTCTCAGTTTAAAGGAGAAAAAAACATGTATAATTTTGTTAAAAAAAGAATTATGTTTGGAGGTAATTTTAAAATCATCTTTTTACCCTGCCTATCCTAGTTTCCATGGTGTCTACTGGGGCAAAACGACATTCAGACTTCTAAAGGGCTAAATAAAGAAATGTTCCAAATAAACAATGAGAATTGCTTAGTAAATGATGTTTGCTAATGACACTGAACAAACAGGTTAATTGATGTTGGGAATTTGAGACATTTTGTGTGTCATTTTCTGATAAAGGTGATAATATTCCTCATTTTTTTCCTTAACAATATTCACTAACCTACCATAAGGGAGGCAATTTTCCTAGTTTGAATCTCACCTTCTCTGCACTGAGCTCATTTTCATATCAGATAACTCTAAATGAAGACAGAGGTCCATGCCAGACAGTAATGAAACAGAGATCTACTGCTCCTACAGGAGGAAGAAAGACAGAGTAGGAATGTTTTTTGCTGTCGGGTATGTTCCTAGTGTTAAGCATAGGCTGCTTTTTTTGATACCAAAACACCCAAATCGATGGCAACAATCTCAAAAACTTACAAGTTAAGCTCTCACCCTCCCCCAAGCTGACTCTCTTCTATTCTTCCCTGTTTCTAATAACAGCCCACTTCATTCTACCCAACTGCTTAAACCCCAAAACAGAGTCACTATGGTAGTCACTACCTGTTTTGAATCCTGTCAATTCATCACTAGACCTTACTGATTTTACCTTCCAGTCCCTGCACGCTAATATACCTCTTAGATTATTGCCTTAATACATCTTAAACAGAGCTGAGCTGGACTTCTTACGACTCCAGAGGGCAATTTTAATGCATATTCGGCAATATCAGTTGGATTCCAAAACTCCTTTAGGCATTTCTTCTATATTGAAGACAATGTAGATAATCCATAGCCTGCTTTACAAGGTTCCACACCAGTTGCTTTTAATTTGCATTCCTAAGCTTGCCCCTTTCGTTATTCAACACCCTTTTCCTCTTCCAATGCCTGTCTAATTCTTATTAAACCAAATGAAATTTACTCAGTGAAATGTTCACTAGCCCTTCCCTTTTAATTATATCTTAAAATCTCATTTTGAATGTAGAATTAATATTTAATAATTATAATTCTATTTTCTGTTTCTTGATTAAATAATATTGTTCCCCACTAGATCTGGGGAAAAATATTATTTAATACGAGGTCAGACAATTAAGTTCACAAAATTCTGACGATGTTGCTAAACTTTTTTGGTATCAGAGGGATTATTCATTATGAATTTGTAACAACTAGACAGTTAACTAAGTTTGTTATTTGGAAGTGCTGAAAAGACTGTGTGAAAAGTTAGACAACCTGAACTTTTCACCAACAATTCATAGCTCTTGCATCATAACAATGAACCAGCTCACATGGACTGTCTGTGAGTAAGTGTTTAGCCAGTAAACAAATAACTGGATTGGAACACACTCCCTACTCACCTCACCTGGCCCCCAATGACTTCTTTCTTTACCTGAAGATAAAGGAAATATTGATAGGAAGATATTTTAATGCCTTTCAGTATATTAAGGGTAATACGACAACAGCTCTGACGATCATTCTAGAAAAAGAGTTCCAAAATTGCTTTGAAAGATGGACTAGGCACTGGCATCAGTACATAGCTTCCCAAAGGGAGTACTTCAATGGTGATCAAAGCGATATTCAGCAACGAGGTATGTAACACTTTTTCTAGGATGAGTTCATGAACTTAATTTTCTGACCTTGTATGTGGGCAAGGATGATAATTAACACCTTATATCTACAATATGTTGTAGAAATAAGAAAAAAAATATTTATTGAATAAATGAGCAATAAATTTCAAGTATTTTTGTTTTGTTTGGTTTTTTGTATTATGCAACTGCAATCATGATAAAGAGAGCTGTCAGTCCAATCTATGACTTTATACCTAAATTTCCCATTTAAGTTCAATATCTGTATTATCTTAAGGAACATGAGCACTTCACTCAATCAAAGAATCATCTATACTAGTTTTATCAGAAACTATTTTTTATATTTTTTGAATAGGTAATACATTTACATGGTTCCAAATATTTTATTTGGCACAATGGATAGTCTCCCATTCTTGCCAAGTGCCAGCCATCCAGTTCTCCTCTCAGGAGACAACTCATCTTATTGGTTTCTGGTAGTGGTATGACAGACATTCTATGCATTTACATGCAAATATTTTTAATAGTGCCTCTCTGTTTTTCTTCTATTCTCAAATGTTAATACCTGTATCTTTATGCTGTACCTTGGCAATACATATAAATGGTCTAGTGTAGATATGTGTATTTAATTTTAACTTTCTATTTTGGTAAATTTCAAACATAAGGGAGAAAGCCTAATAGACCTCCAAGTAATTATTTTCCAGTTCAACACTTGTTCAAATGGTACCATGTTTGCTTGTATGTAACCTCTCTCACTTGTTATTGTGTGATTTGCTGCAGTATTTTAAAGCAAATCCAGGCATCACAGCATCTTACTTATCTTTATGCCCATACATATGTATGTTGTATCTATAAAGACACTTTGGGTAGCTTTTGATTTTGATTTGTCAAACTTACTAAGAAGTTTCAAGAACAGTACAAAGTCTATTTCACTTTTTAAATAAGAAAAATCAAATGTAACTTCTAAAAGTAAATGAACACTTGCTGCTTTCCAGGCAAGGTACTAAATGTTTTTCATTAATTATATTACTTAGCAGTTAATATAAATAATTCAGGCATCTGAATGTGAATACTGGAGGTGTATTACTGACTCATCTTTTTTTTTTTTTTTTTACTTTTTTAAACTTTTATTTATTTAAGTGTGTTTTTCCAGGACCCATCAGCTCCAAGTCAAGCAGTCGTTTCAATCCAGCTGTGGAGGGTGCAGCTGACAGGGGCCCATGTGACTCATCTTTTTTTAATTAAAGTTAATTGGGATGATAATGGTTAGTAAAGTTACATAGGTTTCAAGTGTAGAATTCTGTAATATATCATCTATGTATCACATTGTGTGTTCACCACCCAGAGTCAGTTCTCCTTCCATCACCATATATTGATCCCATTTACCCTCATCTACCACCGTCCTCCCCCTTTACCCTCTGGTAACCACTCTTTCATTAGTTGTGCAACTGAGTTTCTTTACATCATAATTTCATTTGTGTAAAACTGGAATAAAAGCCTTAGCCATAGACTAGTCAAACCTGTATCATCCTTTCGTCTGTGGGCAGGTTTTGGTGGGTAACACAGGGGACATTTGTTGAGGTTAGCAAAAAGTTCCTATAAAGCAATGTGATGCCTGATGAAAAGTCACAGAATCTTTGTGTCTAAATTTATATTACACTACCTACCATCCTCATCCCATCGTCGTGTTCTGAAGTCCAAATCAGTTAATACATGGGCATATATTTTGTAATTTCAAAATGGTAAAAGTATTCGTTTTTAAGTTATTCCAGTTATGTCTATCCCTGTGGATGCTGATCACAAGCTCACATTCAAGACTAAAAAGCAAAACAAAAACAAATTTTTATAGAAGGGAGGAGTTATGTTCTTTTTCATGATTTTCTAAAGTTTGCACAATAGATGTGTATTACTCCTCCAATAAAAATAATATAATTTTTTAAAGTAATATTTCAAAAATAATAAAAGAAAGTGATAAAAATAAATGGAATGATATTCAAGAATAATGAGAAAAGCTAAACCTCTCACTTATTCTTAATTCTGTGAGAAGGATGTTATGAAATCACATAGTATTGACACTCAGTTTGAGGATTTTAAGCAGAAGAAAGCAGTTTCTAAACTGAGAACAGAAACCTATTTAGGAATAAATCAAGGGAATGGAAGGAAAAGAAAGATCCTTATTGCATCTAGTGGGGCTAACATGTGGAAAGGACTAAAGGGAAATGGGAGTGTAAATTAGCTGGACCATAAGTGAGGGCCTTGCAAATGCAAGATAGCTCCTTTTGTACATTGCTGACTCTGAGGTGTGAAAGAGTATTTCCTAAGCTACATTAAATATCTTGTTTGGGGATTTTAAAACATGTTTTCTTTTGTTTTATCAGGGCTTTAAGAAATAAGTATAAGTAACTCTCCTGGGAAAATGTTTAGAAAGATAAAACAAATAAAGATAAGGAGTTCCCATCTTTAGATAAGGGTTCAAGACAGGTGAAGGTAGTTGTAGGTGAGAAAAGGAAATAAATACGGAAAGTTAAATGTGCAAAAAGATTTGATGTAAGGTGAATAGAGTGTAGAAGATCAGGAAATTTTAAAGGTAAACTGAATTTGAGGCTTTTGCATATGGGCCACTACGTATGTATGTGTGTGTGTATCTATGTTAAGAAAGTAGAATATACTGTATCTAAATATACAAAATATAAAGAGTGCAGATTAAAATTTATCTAATAAAATGAAGAAAGTATTATTTCTTTCAATTAAAAATATATCTTGAAGTAGTTTTCAGTAGAAGTCCAAACATGCATTTCATTCCATGTGACTTCTTAAATTAGCTAAATTATTATTACTATTTTTACAAATATATTATTACAAATATGTAAGTGACTAATTTGGGGCAAAATGTGGATTCTCAGACATTAATTTAACCTTGGAATAGGAACAGTTAGATAAAACTGGAGAGTTTTCTGGTGCAGTGGCTGAGCTGGTACAGTGATTTAAGTTGATTGAACAAATTCATCTCTTACAGATGGCAGAACTGAAACTGCTTGAAGTCATTTGGGCTGATAGTATTGAGATAGAAACGATCCTTGAATTTCTATTGTGGAAATGTGCTATACACAGAAGTAGCTTTCAAAGCAGCTCAATGAAGAAAAAAAAAAGGTGCTCAGTCAAATTCAGGGAGTCCATTCTTTTCAAAGTCACTATACAAATTTAGGGTCATGATCTACAGAATCAGTCTATGTCCGAAGTGATTTGAGCTAGCTAGACCTGCTCAAGAGAAGTGTCCTGAATTGCTGACTTGAAAGACAGAGACGGAAGGTGGCAGTTCAAGGATCTCTATTTCCATTGGTGACTTTCATCCTCAGCAGAGCCTTCTTTCAGAGCAATTCTTAGTTGGAAGTGGCATAACATGGAACCTAATCACTTTTTCAAAAGAAGGTGAATTTCCTCAGGTAGTTCTAGTTCACCTCCAAGTGGAAACAGCACTCCTAAGCCAAATTATCAAACTGCTGTAAGTGTAACATTTAAAGCTTCAGTCTTTAAATTCATACCTGTGGTGTGTCTCAAGTATATCTGAAATTACCATTTGCTTATTTTCTCTTTTAAACCATACCAGAAGTAGCAGAATCATTGAGATAAGTCAGGTTTGGCATAGGGAGTCCCCACAGCCTAATAGGGTTATGTGTTGACATCCTACTATTTAATGTAAAAGGAGTTCTAATTCCATTTATATGTGTTATATTCAGTGAGGCACAACCAAACTTTGTATGTGAAAGTACTATGTAAATCATAAATTATCAAACAACACTAATCATTTACTATTATTACTCTGAGATATTTCATACAAAATTAGTACCAAAGTACCCCTTGGATTCTGGTCATTTTTAATGTATTATTTCCAGCCCATTTAGATCACACTCTGTAACCACAGTCCCAAGATATCACATATGCACAACTGCCTACTGAGCATCACACAGGCAGCTCAACTGAACATGTTCAATTCTGAACTCAATTGTTGATAAAATTCTTCACTAAATATGACTTCCCTCCTGTATTCCCTATGCATCCATTCAGTCACCTAAGGCAGAATAATTCCCTTGACTTTTCACTTTCACTACCATCGACATCCAAAACAATTGTTAATTCCTTTGGGTCCTACCTCTGACTTAGCTTTCTTATTCAGCTACTTGCTTCCTTCCATGATCTCATTATTTTATTAAATTTTAGTACAGTTCACCTTTCTTTCTCATCAGGATTATCACAATAGCTTTCTATTCTGTCTCTTCCTCAATACATCTCTTTCAAATCTTCTCCAAATTAGAGAGTGATTTGTATAAAATATCAAATTATAATTCTGCCCTAATGTAACACTTCAATAATTCTATTAGCATTTCCTTGGATTCTTGGATTCTACCAAAAGCAGAACCTGAAACAAGAATTTGCGTGCAAGTAGCTTATTCAGAACTTATCCCAAGAAACAAATATAGGACACTGAGCAATATAGGCAAGGAAAGAAAGTAAACTAATAAAGATCATGTCAACAAATCTGTTATCATTCCACAAAAGGGGAGCTTAATCCTCCTGGGAAACTCTAAGGGATAATGTAAGAAAAATCTTGAGGTTTCCCCAACCAAGCAGTGAAAAAATAAACCATTGTTTTAGTTATCTACTACTGTATAATAAACCACCGAAAATTTAAAAGTTTAAAGCACCTTTACTTTCACAATTCTTTGAGTTGACTAGGCTCAGCTGGGAGATTCTTCCACTGTGTGTCATTTCCGTTGCATTCTTTAGTTAAAGAGAACTACAAAGCCAGCTTAGATATGATGATAGGACCTCGTAAGTGTGAATATACTGACAGATAGGGTTCATTTGGTGGGTGGGGGCAGGGATGCCACTGCAACAGAGCAGCATGCGGGGATATTAATTCTCCACCCATCACTATTTGATGGTTGTCTTTGAGGACTTTTAACTCAGTCACTCTGATTTACATGGAGAAATGGGATGATCTTAATCTGAAACCAACAGAGAAAAATGAATGCCCCAGGAAAAGAGTCACAGGTTCTTACAGCATGTGCCCTTCAGTGTGTAGAGGAAAATACTAACTGGATATAGGAAGACTACTGAAAGCGTCTACAATAAAATTAAAAAAATAATAATAACATGCTATGTGAAATGATTTATAATAATATTTACCTTTCCAATTTTACCTCAGTGTGTTGATGAGTTAGACCACTATCTTTTACATTAATTGCTTCTATTTATTATTATTTCATTATTTTAGAACGCATTTTTGAGCTTTGCTGAATAAATGGCAAACTTGTAAGATATTTAAAGTGTACATCATGTTGATTTGATATGCAGATACATTGTGAAAAGACTCCCCCATCTAGTGAATTAATATATCCATCACCTCACATATTTACCTTTTTTTGTGTGTGTATGAGAACATTTAAGTTCTACTCTCAGCTATTTTCAATTATACTATACAATGTTATCATATTTTAATGTTCATTAAGTTATAAATGCACCACTAATTCAGCCTGGTTTATAATGGAAAGCAGTAGTATCCTACCTCACTCACCCTCACTCAAACTTCTATTCATTTTCAAATCATTTGACTATTAAAAAAATATTTTCATTACACTTTTAAAACATTTAATTATGTTGTTATTGCTTATTTTTAAGTTTTAGATATTACTCATTAACTTATTATAAAATTTAGGTACTTCCCCTCCTCCCTTCAGCTTGACTCTTCCTCCTTTATCTAATTTTTAGATTGCAAAACTATTCAATTATTATAGTTATGTAAATAACACTGATAGCCATGTTGTATATTATGGTCACATATCTATTTTTTTATAAAATCTTGCTTTGCTCAGAAATGAACAAGCATTTTATTTGTTCACTTGCATATTTTACATTGTCCCTGTACATTAATTCTTCCCCAGGAGCATGTGCCTCCTTGAACTACACTTAAACCTATCAGGTGATCTCTCAATTTTATCTTCTTCAAAGTGTCCCTTCTGAAGCTCTTTGTCCTCCTGCTGCAATTGTGACTATCTCCTGTACCAGACAGTTGTGCTAGATCTTATCCTCAGGCATTTCTTCACCCTCAATCATCCAGATGATGTCCTTATTTTCTGAGTTGGATCTATTATTTCATGGTTCACAGATCTTTTTTAGATGTCTCCATTGCTTTGTGCAACACTGTTTCCAGCCATGCAATGGAAACATTATAACGGTTTCTTACAACTTGCATGCCTAAAAATGTCTTTCTAATCTGTCCTATGATTAAGTTTCTCTGGGTACAATTTTTTTTGTAGAAACGTTGTTTATTTTGAATTTTGAAGAAATTTTCACTATTGTCCTCATGTTGTTGTTGAAAAAGGCTTTCTGAGTCATGACTTTGCTGTTGGTTATTATAATTGGGTCATTGCAGTATGTATGAGATTTTGTTTGTTTGTTTGTTTGTTTTTTGCCATAGGCAGTTTTCCCAAGGAGGAACCCATTAAATTCCTGAATAGGATTCATAAACCCAGTTGTAGTGTCAAGTTGGGGAAAGGATTAGTAGTCTCACCACTTACTAAATAGCCTTTCATTTAATCCATCTTTTCTTAGCATAGTACCTATACTTCTTTTGGCTTAGCTTAGTTTTTCTGAGTTCCAAATTTATCTTGTTCTTTTGTGTTGGAGGATGGGAAGTTGCCAACTTTTCAGGCTGGGGAGAGAATAAGGAAGTCCATTTTAACCAAGTCCATTTTCCATCTTAATTGCATTACTACTTTCAGAGATACCTATTACTTCCAATTCTTGACTCTTTCTGAGGTTGTATTGTTTAAGTTAACCTGTTGGCAAATTTCCCCCAAGCTATAGCTTAATTTTTAGGATTCCCTGGTTTGCTTTATGTGTTACCCATTGTCTAGTTTTATAGTTTCCCAACATTTTTTAAATCATATTCTCCCTTCATATCAGTTTGTCTTTAACTCTATCTTCGTAAGATATCTATCTATCTATCTATATATATATATATATATATATATACACATACACACACATATGTGTAATACATATATATTTGCATATATGTGTGTACACACACACACACACAGTCTGATAAAAAATAAGGTAAATGTTTAAATAAAAAAAAATTACAGTAAAAGACAGACTGCCATTAATCCCCTTCAAAATCCTCCCCCTTGCTTCAAACACACTTATCCCATCATTCTTGCCACTTATTGCCATAATACCAGAAGCGATGTGTGACGCAGAGCATTGTCATGATGGAGGATAAAGTAAAGACACTCACAAAAGAGGACTTCCAGAACTGCTTCAGAAAGTGGCAAGAACGATGGGATAAGTATGTTCAAAGGGAGGGGGAGTTTTTTGAGGGAGATTAATGGCAATGTGACTTTCACTGTAATCATTTCTTTTTATTTAAATATTCACACAGAAGGTGCCCAAAAAACATATACACATTTTAAGAAAGGAAAACTGTATTTAAATTGTAATACTCAATACCTACCAATAAAAAAAGATGAATATAAGACATGTTGGACTTCTGCAATTACAAGAGGTGCTCAAAATGGTTACCATCAGCATCCAGACACCTCTGATTACGTGAACTACTGCTTGAGCAACGATGACCAAGTGTCCACTTGTATAAATGTTTTTGGCACCCCCAATATAAATAAATTAATATATTTTTATTATAATTATATAATATAATTAAATTATAAATATAATAAATCTTCTATACTTAACTAAGGCTGTGCTATTCATTCTTAAATAGTGTGGTAATTTGTATAATGTCTTCAGAAACATTCCCCTTATCCCCATGACTAAGTTAGGTGTCCTCCTATATGATATCATGCCAGACTCTATGGACCACCTGATTAATTCTCTGTATCCGCAGTTGACTGCAAGCACATGGAGAGTAGAAACAGTGTCTTCCAATTATATCCTCAGGTCTTGGCACAGTGTCTAGCGTGATATGAGCACACCAAAAGTATTTGTTAAATACTGAATAATTATAATATGATGCAAACATTGACACTCAACATTCTTAATCATTGTGTTCTTCTGTCTATTTATGAGGACCAAACTATCCACATCTGCAACATCTTTTTTAAATTTTTTTAATTGAAGTATCATCACTTTTAAGATGCATCTTGATTACAGGAATGTTAATTTTTTGTTTTAATTTTTATTGGGGAATATGGGGGGACAGTGCGTTTCTCTAGGGCCCATCAGCTCCAAGTCATTGTCCTTCAATCTAGCTGAGGAGGGCGCAGCTCAGCTCCAAGTCCAGTCACTGTTTTCAGTCTTTAGTTGCAGGGGGCACAGCCCACCATCCCATGCGGGAATTGAACTGGCAACCTTGTTGTTAACAGCTCACATTCCAACCAACTGAGCCATCAGGCCACCTCTCTGGAAGCTCAGTGGCAGCTCGTTATCTTCAATCTAGTTGTGGAGGGAGGAGTTCACTGGCCCTTGAACTGGCAACCTTGTTGTTCAGAGCTCTAACCAACTGAGCCATCTGGCTGCCTCTGAAACATCTTGAAATGCCATAAAATCACTTTTGTTTTCTTTTCATGCTGTTCCTTAATAAATTGTCGCCATTTCCTGTTAACTATTCAAATGTCAACAAACACACATTAGTCAGTCCCTTCTTGTTCAGCAATTGTCTAGTAGAACTAACTATAAAAGAAATTGCCGTCTCAGAGTTAAATTTTAGTAAAGGGAACATAGCATGTACATAAATACTGACAATACTGTTTATTAAAGCTTCCAGATAAATATTGAAACATACTCTGTGCCCAGCATTATTCTAATTGCTGGGGCTACAGTGGCAAAACACACAAACAAAAAGACATGCAAAATGCCTGCCCTCATGCAACTTATGTTTAACAGAGGGAATCAGAAAATAAGCAGTAATAACTCAAATGATAAGGAGCTATATGTATAAGAGGTCAATGTACAGAACACACAGAAGGTGTGGTATCCTATTTTATGTAGCCTGTTTTATGAATGTCCCATTAAGGAGAGACGTTGAGCAGGAGATGAAAGAAAAAATTAATTGTGTAGTTTAAGAAGGAAGAACATCCCAGATATTGAGAGCATGTGCAAAGTTGAGCTGGGAAGACATCTGGCTTGTTTTAGGAATGCTGAGAAGACCTGTGGCTGGAGAGCAGGAACAACAAGGTGACTACAGGATGAGTTCAGAATTATAATGATGTCTGACTATATAGGTCCTAACAGACAATTTAAAAATTTGGCCTTTTCACTGACTTCAATGAGAAGATTTTGGATGATTATGAATAGAGTGACAATGAGACCAGATTTAAGCTTTGAACTGGGTAACTCTTTCCTCAATGGTATAAGCTTGGAAGATGGATGTGGCACAGCTGTGGAAAAGGAACAACACTGTGCTCAACCCAAAGGGAAAGAAGCCTCAAGCTACTCAGGAAAACAGCAAATGCTACCATGCCTAGGACACATAAAATTAGATGTAAAATATGAGCAAATTACTTAATATAGGCTCACCCTTTTTAAAATCTTGAAATCATGCCTCCATGGCACTTGTCTAAAATTCCTAGCATTCTTGAGTCCAGGGTCTTACACTCATGGAATCCATGAGACAAAGTTTTCTGATTCCTAAGATATAGGAAACATTTGAAATCTAAAGGATAATGGCACAAAATCTATCATAAGATTACCTATGTTGCACATATACAATATGTGAAAATTTCTATATACCGGTAGCATGTTAAAAATAAAAAGAAGGCAATTACCAAAAATGGTAGTTACTTAATATGTTAAAACTGTCATATTGCATGAAGCATAGAAAACATGCATGGACAATAGCTGAAATCTGTTATTAAATCTTCCGATTTTCTTCTCTTGGTTAAGGAGCCAAAATCTTCATACTTATCTCCTCCCTACATATTCTTACTAAAACTTTGGGGGAAAAAAATTTTTTTTTTTTTTTGCAGTACTTCTGTTTAATCCATGTGATTACATAAATTCTACAGTCTAGAACTTAATTCTAGGGAGATGTTTTAGCAGCATTTATAAATATGGGAGAATGATCCAATCAATGTTAAGTTCTGGGACTTGGAAGCTTTGCAGGAGAGTGACTGGGTGTGTGTGTGTGTGTGTTTGTGTGTGTGTGTATGTGTGTGTGTGTGTGTGTGCGTTAAACATTTTTATGCTAACTAACTTTTAATATTATATGCTTTATAGGCATCCACTTTTTTCTCATTATATTTTTAAGTGAATTTGAAAGGCGAGCATACCTAACAGTAGTAGAGACCAAACATTATTGTTTTGATTCTTCTGATATTTTTGACAGAATCTGTACTCTTGCAATTTCTTCTTTTCTTATATTCATCAGGCCACCTCATGCTACCCATAGGTACATACAAACCCAGTTGTTAATTCTCTTACACTTAATATGTGTAATTTGTATAATTAAGTGTGACTTCTAACATAACAATCATCTCATTTTCTTAGTGCAATTGTCTCTGCACCCACTGATCGTAACAATCCACAAGAATCACAGCGTTATGTCCTCAGTGCAGATCTACATCACCCTTCCCATGATAGGCCTATTATCCTTGTGGCATAAATAAATTGGTTCCAACACACACAAAAAATTGTCCCCCTAGAATACTAATAATTCCATGTAGAAATACCTGATGAAAAACAAAGAGTGAGCAATATGCATGTGTTTACATTGAGTACAGTACCTGATAAGACTGCTGTTTCCAAATGAATTTCCTGATTTTATGACTTACTCTCTGCAGCCAACTTTGTACCTAGACTAAATTGTTAATCTAGTTTTAGCCTGGTTCAAATAAAGTGCATGGTGTATTTTATTTTGATATGGGCTACTTAGCTGTGCCCAGAGAAAGCCATCAATAAGTAGTATTATAATTGTAACCAACAATCTTCCCCCCCTGCCCCCCACTTCGGTTCAAGCCGTTGTTTCTCAGTATAGTTGTGTAGGACACAGCTCACTGCAGCTCTTGCCGGCAGCCCTCGGCAGCTCATGCCAACATCCAGCTGCTCATGGCAGCCCAGCTCCAGGGAGATCTGTTGTTCGCAATATTAGCTGTAGAGGGCACAGCTTTCTGGCCCATGTGGGAATCGAACCAGCCACCTTGGCATTAGGAGCATGGTGCTCCAACAACCTGAGCCACCAGGCCAGCCCTGTAACCACCCATTTTATAGATATATGCATGTGGTCACAAACAAATGAGATAAAATATGAGAATTATAACTAAAACACATAGCACTATTTCTACATGTCAAGCTCTATTCTAACTGATTTATAGAAACAAGTTCAAGCATTCCTTACAGTTGACACTGCAGGCAGATAATATCATTATACCATTTTCATATGTAAGGAAATGGAGGAAAAGGAAGTCAAATAAACTGTCTCAGGCCATAAGGCTAGTAAGTTGTGTGATTGGGATAGTAACTTGGGGAGTTTACTAAGGTAGTGCAGTCTGTCTTTAGTCTATCTCCTACTGATGTCCCTGAACCTTCTATATGAAACCAGGAATGACTGGCCTTGAAAAACCTATGCCTCCACTCTCCTTGAATTTGACATTTTCAATATTTATCAACATCCTATAAAGTGTTAAAAATTATATATACATATATGTATATATATATATATACACAGATATGTATATATATGTGTGCATATATATATATCTTAATGTCGCTCTTTGGAAAAATATGAATAATATAATAGTATGTAATCCACTTCAATTTCAAGTATCTTAAGAAAATTAACTATAACGTGAAGTTGCTAGTTCTAGAGGATTAGGGTCACCTAATCTAGAGGATTAGGGCTTGTACTTCACCATTACAAAAGTTCCCCTAAAATGCCTTATGTTAGGATATATGACACAGAATATGGATCAGGGAAGTTTTAACAAACACTAGTAACAATTCACCCAATAATCCAATTGGACATTTTTAGGGTGACAGGAAGATGTCTATTGATACTTCATAGGAAGTAATGGGACATCACAAGGCTACACTAAAAAAAAAAAAAAAAATGTCTAAACACATATACCTAGAGACCTATATAAAATATGTATGCAGGCATATATTAGTCAGAGCTAAATAATTTAAAAGTGCAGGACAAATTGTTTCAGCTGGTTTAAGGAAAGGAGTTTTGCATCTTAAAATCATGTAAAGTCATCTATCAATCGATCGATAGATAGATATGGCGGAAGAGAGAGAGAGAGAGAGAGAGAGACTTTTATTTTAATTTTTATCTTCATTTTCCCACAAAAAAAGATCTCTGTGATAGTAGATTTTTTTACCTACTTTTTTGTCATTGCTGTGTTCCTCGTATAGCAAAAATACTATCATATAGCTGATACTCAAAATATGTACTGAATAAACGAATGAATTATCTCTATAAAATTCCACAGAGATGCTGAGAGAATTAGAAAAATTAGAAAAGTATGACTATCACAGGTTATGTTGTTTTCTTTCCCTTATGATCAGGAAGAAGACAGGTGCTATCACTGAAAGAAAAGGTGAAAGTGAGGCCTAGGGATAAAACCCATAAAAACAAGCCAAACAGCAACAACAAAGAGTAGTTCTCACAGTTATTTCTTTGGAATTGAATTTCATAAATATATTTTTTATATATTTACAACAAATGTCCCCTCTCACATAAAATAACAGTCTCACATAAAACCACAAGGATTTCGCTACTCTCCGCAAAGGATATGCCCATGCCTAGCTACTGTGTAGATCTCTGAGTAGAAAACTCCTGGAGGAAGTCTTCTATTCAGTTGGATTTAGATAGGGCATCTTGTATTCAAGATATTCAATGAATATTGACATGCTGCCTAATGTACTAACAATGCACACATAACTTCTGCAAAAATGACAAGTGGTGTCCATAAGTCTGGGTTGGTTACTTCATATAAGCAGCAAAGCTCATTCCCGGAAAAATCACAATCAAGTAAGATCTTAGCCAAGACTTAGCATTTGGTTCACATATAACCATCAACAATTAGCATCCCACAGAGACTTTCCTTTCTAAACATGAAACAGAGGTTGTTCTTTTTTGTGTTAAGAAAACATATTTCCTGTTCCATTCCTCAGTCTTGGTTCACATAGCCTAACCTGGGTTTCCTGCTTGACAGTAAATCTTTTTCTCATCACTGTACCTTTGAACCCACAATCTTTGTTTTCTTTTTACATGGCAAACTATTAAATGACAAAACTGCCCACCTCACAGCCAAATGCAAACACACTCAGAATAAATTTTTTTATATACAAAATAGAGAAGTAAGAAGCAATAAACAGTGGTAACTAGCAGTCAGAGGTATGAGTGTATACCCATTTTTTCAATCATGTTCCTGGAGGTGGAGAGAGCCCATATGGTGATGATTTTGTTTTACTAGCTATGGTGTTCTTTTACGCACTTTCCAAATGACAGTACACAGGGCAGCAGATTCTTATTTGGAATGTGGTACCATTTAGATGCCTACTTCTTATTAGACTAGTTAAAAGCCTAGGGGGTGCTTTAAATATTGAGAAATACTGGCTCCTTTTTGCCAGAATTGGGGTTTCTCAATACGGTTCCCTTAACACCCAAGGTGGCTGACTTCCATTTTCAATCTGAAGGACTCCATTGCCTCATAGTACTAGACTTCTTGTTAAGACCATCGTATCTAAGTCTGCACACTGAACTTCTGACCAACCATCTAGCCATTAGATCAATGGCTTTTGCCTGGTCTCTACTTTAGACCAACATAAAACAACACACTCCTTTGAGATGCAATGCTAATTACCTTTCTGACAGGACAGCTCTAAATGGATTTCGTTATTGGGAGAGGAATTGAAAAGGAAAGTTTAAGAATAATTTTGTAAGAACTAGGTTTACCTCCATCTCCCCGGCTTTCTCAAAGGCCACCATTTCTAGTCTGCCCAACTGTTAGCTGTCTAAAAGCATTGACCAGAGCCATAAAGAACCTGTATTAGAAGAATTATATAACTCTATTATTTTTGCTTTCCTATGGCTTCCTTATGTTGAAGTCTGCTGTATTCCTGTAGTACATCACAGCAACTCACAAAGAGTAGCAAACAAAATTCAATAACCACACACTTTTCTATCAAGACTTCTAAAAATATGAGGTGTGATAAAAAAATACGGTGAAGGTTTACTTTTAAAAAAATGATTACAGTAAAAGACACATTGCCATTAATCCCCCTCAAAAATATTCCCCCTAACTACGAACACACTTATTCCATCATTCTTGATGCTTCTGAAGCAGTTCTGGAAGTCCTCTTTTATGAGTGTCCTCATTTCATCCTTCATCGTGACAATGCTCCGTGTCACACATCGCTTCTGGTATGGCAATTTCTGTCAAATAAAAACATCATGGTTTGTCCTCATCCACCTTATTCACTGCATCTCACACCTTTGACTTTTACTGAAAGTCAAAATGACCATGAAAGGTAAATGTTTTGTATCGATTCAGCACTTCAAGGAAGCCATGATAATGCAACTGAAAACACTCACGAAAGAGGACTTCCAGAATTGCTTCAGAAAGTGGCAAGAATGATAGGATAAGAGTGTTCAAAGTGAGGGCGAGTATTTTGAGGGGGGTTAATGGCAATGTGTTTTTTATGTATTTTTTTTTTATTTCAACATTCACTGCAGTTTTTTATCACACCTCGTATATATTTAATATATAACAAAGTTGACATTTCAAAGACATAGGACAAATTATTTAACAATTACTGTTAGGACAATTGTCATCTACTTGAAAAAATATTGAGTTCCATTTTATGTATAACTAAATATAATTCTAACTACTTTAAAGAGCTAGAAGTATTATTAAAATAGTATAAAGGGAGGGAGCAAAGGTTAATAAGCCTCTTTAGTCACTGGTTTGAGCTCCTTTAAAAAAAAAAACTTGCATAGCAAGGAGTCTATCATTCTAACTGAGGATCTTGCCCTTCTCAGTGCCTCAAATCAACCAGTTTCACATTTTAGAGTCTGTCTCTTACAATATAGCTCAGGTTTTTACACCACTGGAGGGGAATAAAAGGGTGGAGAATTTATTAAGAATAACAGACTTCAGTAACAAAAGCATTGTTAAAGCTCCTTCTTTTTCTGTTTTTAATGCCTGCTTATCCATTTGTGCCAGCATCATTTTTTCTTACTATGTGTTCCTTTCTCTTAAAGCCAACAAACAAGAAAATGTACAGTTCTGGATTTTATCCATACATTGTGATCCTAGATCATAAAGGATTATTCTCCTGTTTTAGTCTATAAAATGCCTGGGAAGGATTCAGATTTGCCTATTTGGGTCTATTGTTTGTACCTTAATTTATCACTGAGACCAAGTATATGGGGGATTTTATATATATATATATATATATATATATATATATATATATATATATATATATATATATATAACTGTACCTAAATAAATAATGCTGTATAAAAATAAAACTATAAAATCTCAATAAACAATAACCTTTTATTTAGCTTGCAAGACTCAACTGGTCTGGTGAGGTCAACTCCGCTGCATATAGCTCTCATGCTCCCTCCAGCCTAGGATTCTATTTTCATAGTGATCATAGAGATACAAGATGGAAAGAGAAACATTAAAGTGTTCCTTGAGCCTAGGTTTCACTCTAGTACACTATCCTTCTGTCTTATTTTATTAATCAAAGCAATTCACATGGCCAAGCCCAAAGCTAAGGGACAGAGAAGTAAAAAAATACAGCACTTTTTCAAGATCTCTTTTGCAGAGGGATGACAGATCACACAGCAAATAGTACAGATGAGGGAGTAGCATAAAATCGGAGCCTCTAATATCATCCACTACAGGGAACAATAAATGCCTTGGCTGAGATTCACCAACACCCCTGTGGCCTTGGGAATAGAGTCTGTTATCAGAAGACAGAAGAAAGGGAAGCTTGTAAAGTTAATGCTAACAGGGACACATACCAAACCATATATGTAAACATAATAGAAAGATTTGGTTAGTTTTACAGATAGGTTTAACAACCTTCACATGAAATCTTTAAAGAGAAGCACTTTCATTGTCTACGTATAACAGAGGTTCTCAGCAGCCTCCGACTCAAGTCACCTCCTCTTTCTTCTAGACTTTAGAGTGTACCTACTCTGTGATATTAGAAATGAATAAACAGCAAACACACAACCTGCTGCAGTCAGAGAATAACGAAAAACATTATCCCGAAAGTGCCATTGGGTTTATATGTCTATCCAGCTAACTGAAACTACAAGTTACTTTCTCACTGACAGAGAAGTAGCACAATCCCGTCTACTACAGGACTTGCAGAGAATACAGATGAACAAAAGAAAGAATATGTGGAAAGCTGTCTTATCATAGAAATGGGAAAAAATGTCTCATTCCTCAATCATTATTAGTTTTGGCTCTTCTTTTATTTTTTTTAAACTGGACACAAGCTATCTAACAACATAATAGAATTAATTTTAATGAACTGTGCATTATTTCTATTTGTGACAAATAATAGACAGTCATTAAATATTTTCTCAATAAATGTATAAAGTAATATAGAGAGAATATTCTTAAAATATTAACAAAGGCCTAACATAAAGAAATTAACCCCTAAGTAGAACTGTTAGGGGACAGAATAGTGTGGTATGACCAAAGAAGTATCAGTACACCTTAGGAAAATACAGAGAAATATATACGACAGTTCCTTAGTGTAAAGGGCTCAGAGCTAACATCAGCTTCTGTTATATATAAAAATGCCTTGCAAAAATAATAATAATAATAATAATAATAATAATAATAAGTATATATATATATATATATATATATATATATATACATTCTTAAGTGATCTCATGAAGTGTTTACAGGTCTCATTAATTATAAATATACAATTAATTATTTTGTGTATCTAAAGTAAAGGATTCCTCCATTTATTCTTATTAATAGATTTTAGCCCCAAATACATGGTAACAGTATTGACTCTGCAGCCAGGCAAGCTGGTTTTATTTCATTGTTCTGCCACTTACTACCTGTATAGAATCAGGTAAGTTACTTAACGTTTCTGTGATTTAGTTTTTCATTTGAAAAATGTGTGTGAGAGTATCTACCCACGGATTTCTATGAGGTCAAAACAATTAAGGTGGAACTTAATAGGTACCTGATAAATCACGAGAATTAAATGAATAATAGTCAAAATTAATATAATAATTATTAGTAATAATATGAAGATTTTGATATTGAGAGTGGGGAAATTTCACCCACCCCTTGCAGAAATAAGGTCTTGCATAGCTTATTATCAGAGAGATATGCAATAAATAGAAAAAGGCTCAGTTATAATTTCCTACCACATGTTTATGAACCTATATATGCAGCAAATAGCCAAACTGACATACTCTGGACTCTTTCCAGCATCTCATATCATTTTAGCTGTGCAAACAACTCAGTGTTACATTAATTATTCAAAAAATTTTAAAAGATGGCAAAATGACCTCAATTCTTTGAAACACTTGCCCAGTTAAAAAGGAAGTACAGCAACATCTCACATAATGCTTGATGGTCCATCTGTCTTTCCTGAGTTTTATACCAGACGTAGAACAGTCTTACATACTGTGTATATAATTGTGACTTCTACATACAAAAAACTATCCATGCAAGGTTCTACATGATCTGGTCCCACCTACTTGTATCACATCTTCGAAACTCCGCTCCCCTCATTCAACAAACTTCATCCACATCAGGATAAGAATACTGATGTGGATTCCTTTCTAACTGTTGCATGCTAATAGTTTGAGCTGTTTTCTTGCATAGATATTTGCACTGCTCCCACTAACTAGAATATTTTGTCTGCTGATGCTTGAATGATTGTTTTTTCTTAAGCTTAATGTTCAAATTAAATAGACCTTCCTCAGGGGAGATTCCTCTATTACTTAGTATGCTGGTAGGTATTAGTAGTAGTACGTGTGGGATGTAAGGAACACTCACTTCAAATCAGATTGACTTAACAAAGAAATTTATTTTACATAAAAGCCAATCTTCAGATACACATAGGTTTCAGAATTGCTTGACTGAGTGGCTTAATGATACCAGTAGAAGTCTATGTTAAGTCTTTCTCTTTACTTCACCATGAACCAACTAGCTTCATCCTCATCTGTTTCCTTTGTGGTTATAGAATGGCTTCAAGTAAGATGTTTTCCTGTTTACATCACTACTTGTGAGACAACTAATCTTTCTTTCCTTTCACTCATCCATGAAATAAACTCTTTTCTTTTTACCTGACTGAATAAACTTAGGTCATGTGACTATTATGGGATTTATGCAATCACGAAAGGTACATGTGCTCTGATGGACTATGGTTAAGACTCATGCTGCACCTCTGAAAGGAATCATTCTCCCTTGTGACCAGTTTTTTCATGGCATCAGGGGGTTGGATACATGACTGTTATTATGTTGACATGGAGTAAGAGAACAGTGGATATTGAATGGAAGCCAAAAAAAAAATCTGATTTTTGTCAGACACTCCCAACTTATCACTTTCTATCAAATTCCTTTATTTTAGATTCTTCATACCACTTACTAATATTTTATTCACTTATTTTATTTATCATTTATACCCTCTACTAATCGTAAGCCTCATGACAAGGACGATATATGTATTTCACTACTATGTCCTAGATGTTAGAATAGTGTTGGTTCATAGCAAACAACAGTGTTGTTTTTTGTTTTTTAATCAATTAATCTACTATTCAATCAGCTAATGGGCAAAGGACCTTGTTCAGAAAAAAGAACAAGATAAATTAGAAGGTTGTTATCTTATATTCTGATTATATCTATATCTATCTGTCTGTATGTACATTTATACCCATTTAGGTAACTATAAATTAAAGGTCCACGATTCTTTCCTTCAAAACATTCCTTGTGTGGCTACGATTCAAACTTGGCCTATATCAGTAACTAATCATGACCTGCAAACATTAGCATTGACTCAAAAATGATTCAATTCTCACAGGAAGTAATTTACACATTAAGATAACTGACTACATTAGTAGATTAATGTGAAACTGTCCTTGATCACACAGATGAATGAAGCCAATTTCTACATTTGTATGGGTCTGCCAAGTATATTATTGTCTTCAACGCATTGAATGAACAATAACAACAACAAATTACGCACCTCCAAAAATGCACTATACTTTCTAGCCCAAGATATTAGATGTTTTAGATTTCACCAGGGAAAACTAATAAAACATAAATAGAAATAAATTGTGGTGTTATTTAATTAACTGGGATGCTCAATGTGCTCTAGAGACAATTTATTACAATAAATAGAGCATCTCATCCTTGCAGTACATTGTTATGAATATCAATCAAGTACATTTTTTCTTTGAAAAACATTCACCAATTCCTTATAAACTGTACCAAAGGGCCTCATTAGATTAATACTTTACTAGAATGCTTCATTATCTTGGCAGATTTTATGTTATGGGGCAGCTCTGTCACATCTGACATCATTGATCATGTGCTCCTATTTGAAACATTCCTGTAGCTTACATGAGACCTTTGCTCTTCTGTTTCTCCTCAAAACTTTCTCGCCTTTCCTCCGCAGTATACCTTATGACTTCTTTAAATAATCACCTCTTCAGCATTGAGGGTTCCCAGAATTTTCCCCTCAGTCTCTCCAAGCATGACATATTCAAAAAGTATATCATGATTTCTCCAAAAATGACTCCTTTTAATAACTGAGCTCTCATTTGGTGGCGTGGTAATTCAATCTGTTACTCAAACTGGAATACTTGGGTTCACCCATAACTCATCACTCTCCCTTTCTTGCCATATCCATTTACCAAAATCCTCCCTGCTTCTTCTCCACAATATATTTAAATTCTATGTTCTTCATCCCAATCCTACCACTGATCTGTGAACACTATTTATCTTTATTTTGAGTCACCTCTACAGTCTTATAACTAATATTACTATGTTTCCCCACACAGTCAATGGACTGAGACTCTCATTTAAATTAAACTTTTATATTTGTTTTGAAAAATGTCTGGAAAAAGATGGAATGAAATTATTGATTAACCAGGTCATACTGTGCTGGACTTTTGCCAGTAGTTACATATTCTAAGGCTGGACTCAAAGATATGAGAACACCAACTTTTGCATAGTAGATGATGTTCAAAAATGAGTGGTTTTGCCACATCTTTAGATAATATCAATAGGGCAGAATTCACAATATAGAAAAACAATATATTATGATTGCAAGGCTCAATTCTTCCTATGCAACTGACCCTTTCTTAGTCTTAAAGCAATATATACTTTATCATGTCACTCACCTAATCAATCAATCAATCAATCAATCAATCAATCAATTAATTACTGTTTTTGGCTTCTAATGTCATGTCTAAATTGGTTAATTGTTCAAAACACAGCAATTTTGTCTGACCCTATTTTTTAAACCATATCCTCTACTATTCCTCCATAAAACATCTGATTTAATCAATGTCTTTGTTTGGAATCACCAAAATAACTTACACACTTTTTACTTTGTACTTCTGCTCTTTTAATCACTTTTGCATGTCATGCTTCCACCTTCAATTCTATAGATCTTTGAAACCCTAATTCAAGTTCCACCATTTTCCACAAAGTCATCCCAGAACTTGAGTCATCTATGGATACTGAACTCAAGAATCATTACTTGAAATTTTAATTTAACTAATTGCACACTGCTACACATACAGTCTTTTAACTCTTTGTTATTATATTTTAATTTAAATATTCTTTTTCAAGATGGCACTATACTTTGTTTGAAGGCAGATACCGTATTTCTTAATTGTTTATAACATATTTATTGCCTTACATACTCTGTAATGACCTTGAATTTGATTTTGTAGTTAAAGATTTAAATTGGAATGACAGTACGGAAGTCCTTGCCTTCCCATGTTTCATTTATATTCAAATAACACAAAATACAAATTTTTAAATATTTGTAGATTGTTTAAAAAAACACACTTAAATAGAAATTAGGAGGAAATGTTGTGTAGTTTCTTCACTCATTGCTTATTAAGTAACTTTGTATAAAGATAAAGCATGCTAAAATTCAAATGATTTTGCAAAACCATGCTGACTATTCATTTTATTTTATCTTAGTAAGTTATTTTTGATTATTTATTAAATCATATTAAAGTTGTCTATCACCACTCTCGAAATAATGTAGTATCCTTTTTGAGACACGGAAGCAAAAAAATGCACCTTTTTGCTGCATAAAAACTACTTTAAAACTTTTATTCTAGAGACAAGATTAATAGATATGTGTATGACAAAATGCCCAGTAAGTGAAATAGACAAAATGGAGTATCACAAATCCATCTTCCAATATGTCTAAACATCAGCTGAAATAGCCTCCTCATAATTTAATGAAAAATAAAGTAAGATGCTCAACAGAATGCAAAACCTTAAATGTAATTTTAATTTTCAAAGGTAAAAATTTTGCAGAAATTTATTTTTTCATTTTCAATAGTCTTGCATGGTTGGGAAACTACTGAATTAAAATAATAGGCAAACAAGCAGTAGAATATTATTTTCCACTTTTATAGTTGTAATGAGCTATGTTGTAGGTTTGTTGAGCTTATTAAATATCTCCATATTTTGCTGGCCACTTCCATTTGGAGTACAATAAAATGGTTGTACTCAAGCTATATATCTTTTGAAATTAGCAAAATACAAGGCAGGCCTGATAGTCAAACTGTATTGTCAATAAATTCTGCAGAGACCATTGTCTAAGTAAAATTAGGAACCTGGCTGAACAGGTGCCACTCAATGAAACTTTTTATGACATTTTTTTAAATTAAATGAACACAAAAAGATCCAGACATAGCACTGTGATAGTGTAATTTATAATTCTTTTTCAATTATTAAAATATTTTTTCTGGATTATTTTCAAAACTGTCAGACATTTCCCTTTCAAAATTCTAAACATGATAAGTACCATTTTTCTCAGATTAGTGGATCACTAAACATTTTTAAACCCAAGTGTTTAAAATTAAAGACTATTCATAGAGTCTTTCAAAACCATGTTTTTGAAACAACTGTTTTAAGATAAATATTTGAACACATTCCAAAGAGAAATTGGGGCGTTCGATAGAAGATGTCATATATTGCTGGGAAATTTCTGTATAATAAAAGAACACTAAAACTGATGGTGACGAGGAAAAAACTTCCTTCTACATTCTGAGTTCTGTGGCTGGTGTAAGAATAACACTGAGATGACAGATTAACAAGAGAAAAGCATAAAAATGTAATTTAATAAATCTTACATATCTATGGGAAACACCGGAGGAAAATGAAGATTGAACAAAGTGGCTAAGCCAAAGTGCTTATATACCAGGTTGAACAAAGATTGGCAATTGTGGAAGAGTAACTCAAATGTATAGGGAGAAAAAAGGAAGATAAAAGTTATGTTAACAAGGTCTGTTTTTACAGATTTCTCTTGCCCTCAACAACTCATCTCTGATGATAAAAACATTTTTTTTTCTCCTATGTAGAGAGGGCATCTTTCCTATGGCAGTTTCATCTCCTGAATTCAAGAAGAAAAGGGAAGTCAGAGTGCCTTTATTACACTTGCTATTTTTCAAGTGTCTTTAGCTCAAAATAACCAATATGCCAAAATGGCCTATTGAAGGTGGCATGTACTGAACCCCTTCACCGAGTAGAGATGAAAACCAGACATAATCTTTCTTTATAAATAAATTCTAAAATTGAGATTTGGTCATCCTGGACTATGCCAATATAAAATGAAAATAGAGTTTTTAAAGTTCTTCTATATTTGGGAAGAAATAATCTTGGCAGTTTGCATGTTAGTGTTTGTTTGTGTTTTTTTTTTTGTCAGAGTTGTATAAAATTGCTAAATAGTTGTGTAAAAGATTTCACTACAGTGAGCTGCTTATTTATTCCATTTCTTCTGTTTTAAAGAACCTAACCCATAATCAGGTTTTAGACATACCAATAAGGAAGACGGTTCCCTGGAAAATCCATATGTTATCTACATATTTTCTACCAAAAGCATAGCTGAAAGTCAATTTTATCTTTCACAAAAACAAAAAATGGAGCTGGCTTTAAATATAATGAACACATACTATTGATCTAGGAAATGACCAAGGAAATATCATGGCTACTACACAAAGAAGCAAGCAAGGAATTAATCAACACACATTTACACCATTGGAAGAGTGATACTTGAATAGAGTATCTGTTCTCATGATCCTGGACTTTTATTCATCTGCTATATTAATCATGGTGTATGTATATACATTTTTGTAGACAACTGTGCAATTTAAACCTGGGAATATTTTTTTTTTAATTTATTAAGTAGCTAAGTTTTATTTATTAAGTAATCAGGTCCAAGCAATGAGTATTAATGTTCTAACAATTTAATAGCCATTTTAAAAAAATTCATGTAAATTGAAAAAGAAGACTAATTAATTCTTAAATAATAGCATTCACTTACTACTGTGATATACATGTGTGCCTGTTGAGTACTATGCCATTCTCAAGTCTTATATTCAGATTTCACACTACCACATCCATTTCTTTTTCCTCCTATGAATTGCCTGGACATATAATTCAAGAACCCAGGACTTCAAAGGTCAGGCAAATTAGCATATGGGTATATAAATAAATAGAGTATGTAGCATACATTATGAGCACAATAAAAGTGAGCTGCTGAAGTACTATGATTATTAATATGTATTATGAGTAAGATAGTGAACTCCTCATAAACCTCATGATTTCCCATCCCCCATACAGATTAACAGCAAAACCTTTTCAAATGAAATACTTTGGTTTTATCTTTGGCAACTACAGTGTCTTAAGTCACATTTTTTGTGAAACAAACACTGAGATGGCTATTGTTCTGTAGTGTATGTACAAGGATCAGCATTAATGAAGAAAGTAAAATCTGGAAGAGGGATAGGTTGAGTTGTGAAGTGGCAACAAATGCTTCAGCTAATGTCACTGGAATGTTGAGGCTTAAATGGCCTTCAGAGATTATCTGCCTTTGAGGCAAGAAGACTGAGCCTTTAGATTCTGACAATAACCATCTAATGGTAATGGAATCACTCAAGGGAGAAATGGTGTGCCATTTCCCTGTGGCTGAGAGCAATTCCCAGAAAGAGACTCAGTTCTGAGTCATCAGATGCCAAAGACCTCAGGCAAGGTGGAATGAATGTCTCAGTCAATATAAGGGATTTGCGGATACAGTACGGCAGCCATTGAAAGGAAGATAATCAGGAAGTTTGTATCATGCTCTGCAGCCCTATATGGGAGCAGGACTATTCACGTCTGTGAATAATGCCACCTACTCAAGGAACCTGCAGCAAGGGAGAGAGAAAGAGAGGGAGAGGGAGGGAGGGAGGGAGAGAGGGAGATGGAGGAGAGGGAGAAGAAGGAGGGAGAGGGAGAAGGGAGGGAGAGGGGGAGGGGAGAGAGAGAGAGAGAGAGAGAGAGAGAGAGAGAGAGAGAGAGAGAGAGAGAGAGAGAGAGAATATGAAGAGAGCTGCTGTTGTTGGCTTGAGAAGTAACCTTTGACTCACCATGAGACCTCCTGGTGAGACATTCTGGGTCATTCTGCAACACCTCAGATACTATAGGATTACGATTCTCTCCATCTTTTACCAGGGATTTTGAAGTCCACAGATCCACTACATTCAAACCCAGCGCCCATTCTTAGATCCTTAGAGCCTGGTTTCAGACTCTTTACTGTTTACCTGGACCTCTGCCTTATACTTCATATTATATTCCATTGAAGATTTGTCCCATTTCACTTACAGCCATGTATCCCTGAGGGAACTCCATTATGTCTGTTGCTGAGAATTGCCCTTTCATGGAATGTATCTAGCCCCAGGTTTCTGGGCATATGTTGCATCCCATTTCTTACTCAACTTAACCTAATGTCAAAGTATGAAACTTATCAAAATTTTATAATGATGATATTTTATCTGCCCTTACTTTTTATTTAAGAATGTAAATTGCAGTTACTGGCCATTATTTTCTTTATAAAATCCACAAACTACCTTAGAATATATTCGCAAATAAAGAATCTATCCTAGAACATATTCAAGAATCAAGTTCAAAATCTTGTTTGCTTGTTTGTTTTTTAATCTTAATACTTCCCCATTTTAATAATCAGAGTAATGTTTTCTATACCTAGACTTAGAGTATTCCACGTAGTGCTTTTCCATTCCCTATGATTCCAAAGAAATCCAAGATTAGAATATTGTTAATAAGTTTGGAAGTGACTACTATTTGCTCACAAAAATGTATTATATTCTCCATTTCTGAGACTGCGTTTCAGACAATGGAAAGTGAATAAAAATTAAATATGATATAGTCAGAGTTAACCTATGAAAACTTCCTATGGCTGCTTCTCTATGTCCTTTCCCCTTCTGAAAGACTAGAATGATGACTGTCACACCCTCTTCCCAATGAGTTACTTTAGAAACATGGCTTTAAAGATTGGAGAATCTGTGAGCCCAGGGCCCTGAATTACAAGGTGAAGGAGAACCATTCTTACAATCTCTTCAATCTTCCAGTGTGGGTTCATGAACAAAAAGTTAACTTGGAAACATGATCACACATAGAGTACTTGGGTATTTACTATATTTTCAGTTAGGAATGTAAAAATCAATAAATTGCCAAGTTTTTGCTAATTCATTCTTCTTATTATCCTAGTCTTTCAGTATTTAGTTTAAAACGTCATAATTTTTGTTTCGATAACCACAGCAGCTTCCAAGCTATCTTTCCAAACACTGACTCTCTCCCATATAATCCACTCACGAATGGCGGTTCATTATGGGACAGTAATTTTTTGAGCTTCAATATCCTTATGATTTGTTAAATAATATTTTATGTTTGAGTGACATTCAATAAATCAAATGCTAGATAGTTACATTTATAAAAACGATAGATCATCAGGTATGGATAGAAATAGATGTGAATGGCAGATTCACTTGCAGTGAATCTTTCCCATTAGATCTATAAGAGACTGCTTCTACATATTCAACATCTGTTCTACGGTTATTTTTCATGATCTAGTTCTATAAACCCCTGATTACAAGGCTAGTTCCTATGTAAGATTTACTGTTGTTCATGTCGTTGTTGTTGATGTTGGGAGGGGTTGGGACAGGAACTTCTCCTTTTAGATATGATATTATAGTAGGCTACAAATTTCTGGCCCATTGTACATTTTACAGTTCAAAAGTTGTTTAGTTATAATAGAGGGCAATTACCTCACACATCAAATAATCTATTCAAGTAGTGATAAAATAGATGAGAATATAATGAATAATAACATACAGATTAAAGTGTAACAGATTATTCATCTCTGAATTATGGAAACAAACAGGGTAATTTCCTATGTTACTCTAAGTAATCTCCCCTTTAGACAGATAGGAAAGAAGATTTCCTCATGGGAGGTTCTTTTCTTTGCATTTCAAATTGAACAACCGTTGTCAGGTCAAAATATTCCTGAAATTGCCAGTTGATTTTCAAATTACCCTTGGTGAAATTATGCCAATTAGAGAGATATACATATGAATTAAAACATGAAGAAAGCTGTGTTTAGCTTGCAGGTCCGATGAGACTGGTAAAACCTTAAAAGAATTTCAATGCTTTGTAAGAACTGTGTTATAAAATCAAGTGTCTCTCTATAACCTGCCTAAAGACCACTGCCAATTATAATGCAGTAAAACAGCCAGTGTTAGACAGAAGTGACCAAATAAAGCAGTTCTCTGCCACACACATAAATGAACAGGTGGCCAGAAGGCCGTAATTCGGCAGCTCCTAATCTAGACAAACAGAAAACGGACAAGCAAAGATAAGACATAGGAAACTCCTTGTAATGTTTTGAAAAGTTGACCATGGAAAAGTTTATGCTATAAAGATATAAATATGATAAGCCTTTCTGATCTTATCAGCCCTTAGAACCATCTTGTAGGACAGAGTTTTTTAGATCTATGCCTTCTCTCTCTCATGAACTTTGTCTTACAGATTTAAAACCAAAAGTGACAAAGGACAAAGTAAAACTATAGTGTTGATACTGAAAGTTACATGTTCACCAAAGATAAAAACGTTCAATTCATGAACAAATCATTCAATTGTTTGTAAAAGAGGAATCCTCATTTTCAGGAGATAAAATAAACTCAGTATTTAGGATGTAGACATGAGGTCAGTAATTTTGTTCTCTAGAAGAGTAGATAGCAAATCTTTTCAGCTATGGGGACCATATTTCTCAGTCCCAACTATCCTACTCTACTGTTGTGGCAGGAAATAAGCCATAGACATAATGAACAATTATAGCCAGCAGGCCATAGCATGACAATTCTTGATCTAGACAAACAAATCCGAACTCAGCCCAAATGTGGGGCATGATTTGTTATAGTGGTCAGCAAGATACTTGGACAAGATACGTAATTACAAAGCCTTAGGGGAAGGCACTGTTTCTGTGCAGAGGATCTTAAACCATGCCAGCAAGAAGATACTGGGAGGCCCTTGGGAAGATCTTCAGAATTGACAATTATAGTCTACACCGTAGATTACCAGAAAAATCTATTGACTGGGTCAAGCAAAATTTATTAAATTTGCTGCAACAACAGAGAACACCATCTTGAAACAGTTTTAGTGTTTGAAACAGAAGAAGTTTGTGAAGGGTATTTATAGGATATTAAGTCTCAGTTCAAATGGTTTAAAATGGGTCTTTTGAGGTAGGGAACTTTTTAGAGTTGAACTGACTTTTTTATACAATAGTATAGAATTGGTAGAGAAAGTGGGGGGAGGGTTTTGAAGTAAGTTTTGATGGAACCTTTGACATAAGTGAAGTGTTTCTTTGGGTATAAAAAATGTTGTCTGACAGCTGTTTGTTCAGATGAGCAAAATGTTTTCTCAGATACTTTTGTTGTAATCACTTCCTGAAGTGAACAGTTAAGTTATTCATTTGTTTGCAGTCTACACTTCCTGGAGAAATTTCCTTGCAGCAAATATTTACGTTACATTGCCACAGGTGCTTCTATTTCTAAGGTAGGAGGAGGCAGGGACACTTTTCAGAATTGAAATGTGCCAAACAAATGATATTATAGTTGTTCACCCTACAGGATTTTTTATTTCCTGCTTACTTCTGTTTCTCCCAACTAGTCAGTGTGATGTGTGCAACCAGAATTGTGACTACTTTAATATTCAGGTCCCTAACAATTATAGCTATTAATTTTAATATACTTTTATTTGGTAGAAAAAAGATAAGTAAAAGGTAAATATGATGGATACTTTAATATGCCATCCAAATATCCAAATATCTGCTCTGGAATGGAAATGTTATTCCCTCACCTACAGACAGTGTTGCCAGTTGACAAGTCCTGGCTAAAGAAATCTACTTTTCTCAACGTCACGCTGGGAAGACCCTTCCAATGACCTATCACAGGAATATAAATCCTCTCCACCCAAGTCAGGACAATTCTCACATGCTACCCTAATGCTATAAATCTCAGGGGGGTTAATTGAAGCCTGTATTGGGACTGCATTGGCTCAGCTTCTCCCTATGTCCAACTTTGTTCCTTTCCTTCTCTTCCAAGAATGTTGATTCCAAGATCACTGCCTCATCAATGTCCTTCACAGGTAGCTACCACGTGTATCCTGCTTCCTGGGAACTCAACTTGAATATGTTGGTGACAGGAATGATCAAAAAGCAGATTTTGGAATTGAAACACTGGCTGCCTTGACAACAATTAGAATTCCTGTCATTGGAGGTAGATGAAGCCCAGATCGTACCTGATAAAAGGTAGCTGTGTAATTTTTAAAACTTTTACTGATAGTAAATCAATATAGTATATTTTGAAGGGAACACATGCCCTGACACAAAGTGTGTTTAGGTAAAAAGTATAATAGAGGAGAAATAGGAGCTATAAAGACAATGGAACTGGGTGGCTATTGCTATGCTTGTATGGTATTGTCAATACAATCTGGAAAAAAAGAACAGAAAGCTGAGACTACTTATCAATTGAAAATTAAGTGTAATTTTTGTACTCTTGGATGCAACATAACTGAAAGGAGTATCACTCTCACTTTATAATGAAAAAGAAAGATTACAATTAACTTCAAATCCAAGCCTTTTTTCCCCAAACTCACTGCATAGCTGAGATTATTGTGGCCGACCAGCAGCCACGAATCAACGAAGAACCTGAAAGGGGGAGTGGGAATTAAATAAAGACACTCACAATTATGATGATGCGGCCGGTCTTCAGTGATGCTGAAGCACTGAGTTTATTTACTACCACCGTTTATATACCCTAAGAATACGTGCAGTTTTAACAGTCAGCAGATAAAGGAATGCATTACATCACAGAAAGTTATCTTTTACACAGAAAAGCAGAAACTATTAAACAAGCCTCAATGCTATTATCTCATCAAGAGCAAATTTATAACTTTTACATACAAGATACAAAATCCTTGAAACTTTTCCAAAGTCATTATCTCATGACAAAGCCCACCAATTATCCTGCTAGTCTTCAGTCCTCAGTGTCCGAGAACCGGTCACTCCCACCTACTTTCTCAGCAGCTCGCAAGCACCCTCCAGGAACAGGCAGAGATAATGCCTTAGAAGCTGAAACAAGTTAATCATAAACTGAGCCAGTCTGCAAGGCTTTTAGAATAACAAGAAATCATGGCTCCCCACAGATTATGTAACAACAAACTGCCCAAATGTAAAAATAGATGATTTCTACTGGGAAAGAGGAGATGTGAGCACTTGCTGATATCGGGTGCAAGCACGTGGACATCAGTAAGAAGAGTTCAGATAGAATAGTTGAAATTTTGGTAAAGGCTGAATGTGACTTTTACACATGTATACTTAGTATAAATCTTTGACCTAGGGCTACAGAAATAGAGCAATTCCACACCCTCTTGAAGGCTATTTCTCCATAAACTCCACTGGACACTCACAGAAAGGATCCGAAAGAGTGCTGAGAATTGTTCATTGAGTTGAGGTTCCTCCTGAGGTGGGAGAATCATGGCTGTGCAGGAAGTGTAACAAATTTTACCCAGATCTTTCTTCCCTGCCTCCATTGTGAAACAAAGCCTTGGTGTGTGGGTTTAAGCACACAAAGCATTACTGCCCTTAGAACACTGGTGAAAACTCACTGCATTTGGGGGAAGAACCATGAAAAAGAAAACTGTTCTTGGGGAAGGGCAACAATACATGTCTGCCCACAATTACAATCACTGGAGAGAGAGAAAAAATAAAGGCATGCTTTTGAGACCCAGGAACACAGTCCACACCTAAGAGTGAGGTGTAATGATAACAACAGAGAATTAAGTCCTCCAACTATTCTCCTCACTCTCAAGCTAACGAACTTTGAATAACATTAGCAATAGCAGATTACTCCTGAAAGGACAGGAGAGGAATAAGAGAATGATAACAACTTTCCATGAGACATAGCACAAAGGGAAAACCTAAATTTCACTTTTCAACAGGACTGTTCTGAAAAATCAATTTGATCCCTAAACACAAGATATAGCTATAGAAACTTAAAATCAGTGGTTTATCGAAGGTAGCCATAGCAAGCAAGGAAACGAGAAAAAAAAATCAAAGTCAACGCTACTCATTATGTTAACTTAATTCCCTGCTTCAGTACCCATTCCCAGGCATAAAACTACCTCAGTCTCTATTGGTGTATATAAGATATCTGGCTTTTAACAACAAAGAAACACAAAAGGCAAGGAAAAAAAGTCATTCAAAAGATTCAAAAAAATCAACAGAACCACACAAAGGTATGATACTGACATTAAACAAACTACCTGACAGATTTTAAAATAATTAAAATCAACATATGAATGCTGCTAATTTTAAAAAGGAGATAAAAACTAAAAATATCAAATAAAAATTTTATAAAAAGTTTAAAGCCTATGGGGGGAAAAATGTTTTGACATGCACTTCAGTCATTCAACATATCCAAGAAAAGAATCAATGCACTTCAAAATGAGTCATTAAAAAGTGTCCATACTGAAACGCAGTGAGAAAAAAGGAGGTACAGACAGAATATATAAAAATATCCAAGAGCTATAAGTCAACATCAAATATTGTAACATATGTAAAACTGCATCCCAGAAAGCAAGTAATAAATATTTCAAGACATAATGGATGAGAACTTTCCAAAATTAATGACAAAGAACAAAACACACATCCAAGAACCTCTGAGAAAACTAAGCAGGATACATTCCTCCACAGTAAAAAATAAAATAAAAAAATAAATAAAAAATAATTAAAAAATCACCTAAATATATCATATTTAAATTTTACAAGCAATAAAGAAAAGAAAAATTGAAGGAAGCCAGAGAAAAGAGACATTATACATAGAGGGAAAAAAAAATACAAAAGATTTCTAGTCTGTAAATATGTAAGTTAGAGGACAATGGGATGGTATCAATAAATAAGTGAAAGGGGGAAAACTGTCAAGCCATAACCTAAAATTCTATCCCCAAATAGGTTGAAAACTAACAATTGTCACCCCAATAAATTAAAAATAAATAAAAAAAAAAAGTGACTATGTAATCCATGATATGTAATAAACTCCCAATAAATATTAACTTCCTAAAAAAAAGAAAATAGGGATGAAAGAAGATATATCCTGTAAGAAGAAAACATAAAAGAGCTGAAAATGACTAAATTAATTCTATCAAAATGGGATTTAAAATAAAATATGCTACTAGAGACAAAAAAGTACATTTCATAATGATGAAAGTATTATTATGAAGATATAAAAATTGCAAATATATGCATACATAAATATAGGAAGCAAATACTGAAATAATTGAAGGAGAAATAGGCAAATCAACAGGAATAGTTGGAGACTTCAATACCCCACTTTTAATAATGGATAAATTCACTAGACCAAAAATCTGCAAAGATATACAAGGCATGAACATTAAGTGAAATGGAAGGGTAAAACAATCCCAGCCTGAGAAGGACATGGTAACAAATGTCTTAGAAATTTCAGGGATGATAGGTTTGTTATGACAGGAAATAAACCACCAGAAAGTAAAGGGAATTAGGAATGGACAACAGAAGATGGAGATGATTGTCTTGTTGTGGTCCTGATGTTAGCTGCAGAAGCGAGTGTTCATACTGATTCCATTAAGCTTCATCTTTTAAGTATCTCAGCAAGAAAGAGCCGTAGAGATCCATGAGGAACTACTCCCAAAACCTATTCAAATAAATGGACTGTAGTCGCCATTATGATGCACTGCCTGCCCAGATTTCACTTCAGGAATGAACTGCACTCCTTCACTGACACAATTGTAAATGCTGTCAAAACACATTTTCAGCTTTAAGCCCTATGTGCAGACTGCTATGCCGAAAAAACCTGCCTTAACCCTTATTATTATCCCATCCAGTGGGAGCCTCACTCAAGGACTGATCAACATGGAATAAAAGGCCTGATTATCACTCCCCAACTTAGGACACTTCTAATAGGCCACTGTAGCTCCCCAACGGTACCCTTTTTTGTTAGGAGTGCAAGTCATCTTCTACCTTAGCCCAGCTATTTGTTTTGCTCCCTTCCACAGGCATTAATCTCAAGAGAACTCCCCAATAAACATCCTGCAATTAATCTCTGCCTCAGAATATGTTTCCTAGCACCTGGAACCAACCTGCCACAGTAAGGTGGGTGATTTCTTTCTTTTTTTTCCCCTCTCATTTTCAATGTAGAGCATTACACCATCTTCTCTCATCAATGGGCACAATTATTTTCCTTTTCATCTTTTGATTCTTGGAATGATAATATACATGTTTCTGGCAGTGTCATTTTTCAAGTCTCAGCTGATCTCAGGTTTACCTTATAGAGAATGTTTACAATTTTATGTACATAAGCTTTTAGTATTGCCAGTGCCTTGAACAACTACTCAGATTTCTTAGGTATTTAATTATTTTCTTCCTCACTGATACTGCCTTATATCGTTTGATCAGAATTTCCTTAACACAGGTCTGCATTCATTTTAAGTTATGGTCACACCTAAAGGCTGTTGGAATTATATGTTATATTTTTGTGACCTTCTTGAAATCTACCTTCCTAATATCTTTTGTACAAGTATGATGATTTTTCACATTACTGGCCTATTATGAACATTAAAATGAAGATTTCTCTTCCTTTTAGGTTCCTTCACATCATAAATTCATTTTTCATTACTGTTGACTTGAAAAGCAAAAAAGCAATATCTATTGTCACTCACGTCTACTTTCAAAGAAATGAAACTACTTCTATTTTTCTATTTGCCCTTGGATTATACCTATTGAAGATTTAAAAATTCATAAAATGACATATTTACAATATTAAATATGCCATGTTATAAGTTATTTGATAATGTATTATTTTTATTTTTATTGTAGTCACTTTGCCACAATTCACAATGTTTGTTGAAGATTATTTTATATACTGTTTCATTTCTATATTTTAAATTTATGTATGATTGCTATTTTTTATGAATTGCAAAAACCATTAAAGGATTAACTAGTGAAGAAAACACATATATGGAGAAAATGACCAACATTTTATTCATTTTTTATTTATTCAGCCATTATACATCAATATTTATTAAGCACCTACTGTGTGCCAGGTGCTATTATAAGCATTGAGAATACAGAAGTGATAAAGATAAAAAATAAATAAAAACAGAGACAATCTCTGCTTTCATGGAATTCACAATTTAATGAAGTGATGCAGACAACAAACATAGTAAATAAGTGAATTATTTAGGGCTTGGGTTGGCAAACTTTTTACTATAAAGAGCCACATATAATAATAAACGCTTTAGCCTTTGTTGGCCAAGTGGTCTCTCTCGTACTACACAAACCTGTCACTGTAGGAGCAAGGCAACTAGAAACAATGCATTAATAAATAGGCATGGTTGTGTGCCATTGAAATCTTATTTACAAAAAAGTGCAATCGAGACAAATTAAGCAGCATAAGGATGAAAGGGAATGTGTTTGTAATTTAAAATACGGTATTCAAATAATGGTCACTTTGAACGTGATATCTGAGCAGATTTAAAAGAGGCAAAGGACTAAGTCATTTGGATTCAAAAGAAGAATGACCTGGAAAGCAAAGAACATGTGCAAAGAAATCTGTTAATTATTAAATTGTAATGTGACATACCAGGACTGATATTTTGTCAGTTCGTGCCATATAGTTGTCCTTTTGTGTGTGTTTTTAAAGCTAATGTCTGTTCTGTTCCTGTACCATACAAATTATTAAATATGCAGATATCACCAAAATTACTACCACATGAAAAGCATGAAAATGTAGGACATGTTTGGAAATCTGTACATTTTAAGTAACAAATTATTATTTCATACATATATCCTAGTTACATATTGCCCAATTTACATATATGAAATTACAGCTTCTTTTTTAATATTTACAAAATGTGGCAGTTTGAGAAGAAAATATAGTCCTGTTGATAACAGAATTTTCTCAGAAAGTCAGCTGATTGTAAGAATGCTTTTATTTAAAAATGAAACAAAAAGCTAGAGAAATTTCCTTCTCTAACCAGCATCATTCATTAATTTATAATCATGAAATATATTTAACATTATGAGAAACAAACTAAACATCTTTTATCATTTTTATCAGTTGTTGTTTAGCAGGAAATAGTTTGAAATAATATGATACAAGTAAGTATATTTTTATTTCCACTCTGTGCATAAAGGAGGGATTTTAAGTCATTATTTGAGATTTAGTTTTCATGTTCAAATAATTAGTTTTAACTTTAAAATCTTATGTAAAATTATCCATCTCTCTCTCATCATTCTTGTTATCAGATGTATGCCATACACTATATTAATGAAGAAGAGACAGATGGAACTGTTTGGAAAAGAATAGATAGTAATTTTTATAAACTTGATATCTGAAATAGGATCCAAAACTAGGTGGGACTTTCCATTTTTATATTAATTATAATTTTTTTAAATTACAAAATAAGACTATTTAAAATTATACAGTGCTTGAAAATGTAATTCCAGAAATTAGAATATACTTATGCTGGCATGTTGATAGGGGGAAAAATGATTCAGTATAAAAGTAAATGCTAATCTGAACATTATACATATTTTATCTGGCTTTAAAAAAAGAAAATACATTCCATAATTTTGACTTATATTCTGAGAATAAACTGTTTTAAGAAAAGGAGAAAAATAATAGCTGCTGGTATCATCACATTGCCCATATCTGATAACTGAAGTTTTCAAATTTATTAATGATGCTACTTTATGAGACTATTTTTATACAAACTGTATTTCATTTAAATGTACAATATATAAAAATATGGAATAATGTATTATTTTAAATATTAGCAGAATATTTTCACAATTTTATATTAGCTTGAGGTATCCCCTCATTTTTGTGTCATGAGTCATTCGAGAGAGATCAAGAATATCTATAGCATTTTATACAGTTTCTGCTTAAAAAACATACTGTTACCTTAAAGTTGATTAATATTTTCAATCTTTCTGTCATTCCCGCTCCTGCCACAAAGCTGCCGAGTATACATACGCAAAAGTGTGCAATTCTATCATTGCCACAAATGCCAAGAGAAAATAAATAGAGTATTTACAAATTGGAGCTTCCATTAGATATTTTCAATTCAGATATTTATATCTGAAGAAAGTCAGGGATATGATTTTGACTAAGCAGCTATCAGGTGGCAAAAGTGAAGAATATTTGATTTTTAGAGCTTAAAATATCCTTTTAAAAATTCAACATAGAATGACTGCTTTATCAAAATTATGTTTTACATAAAATATACAAATTATTTGTATTGTTGATTAAGAATATGAACTGTTTAATCAGACTACTTGAATTACCATCTGGATTCCAACCCCTAATAGCCATAGGACGCTTTATAAGTAATAATATCTCTCTTATAAATTTGTAGGGGGATTAAATTACTTAATTTTAGTAAACAGTTTGGCACAAGGTATACACTATATAAATGTTTTTTGTTTTGTTTTGTTTTGTTTTTGTACAGAGAGAGCCAAAAAAAAAATGTATACAGATTTTCAGAAAGAAAACTGTAATAAAATTGTAATACTTACTATATGTATACCAGTAACAAAAGATGAATACAAGGCACGTTTGACTTCTGCCAATTATAAGAGGTGCTCAAAGAGGTCACCATCAGCATCCAGACACTTCTGATTATGGCGTATTACTGCTTGAGTCACATTGATGAAGGTATCACTTGTATACATTTTTTGGCACCTTGGAATATGTATGTAGTTTTTTTTTTTTTAATAGCTATCACACCAAACATACTTCAATAGTACCAGTATAAAGGAGTTGTGGGTCATGAGGAATGGTTACAAATATCTGTTATTGTTCCACAGTCACTCTAAACATAAATTTAAAATTGAATATAAATAAGAGACAATGGAATATTCATAATTTTCCTATCACTATATGTCTAACTAACTGATATATACGATATATCAACTGATATATATGTATGATATAACTAACCTGACACTGAAAGATGTAATGATCTGATTCTTCGAGCCTCAAGAAATATGTTCACGAATATATGAATATGTAGAAAACTTAACTATTCAACATTTCAAAAAAAATATCACTATCTCAGTGTTTCATGTAAAATGATTATACATACATTATTCTGTACAATGTTAATAGCATGTGGTAAAAACTGAAGATATTGTTAACCATACTTCAGTGATGAATAAGAACTCTAAGAGGTTTGTTGCAAGTTAGTTGTGAATCTAGACTAAAATTCCCTGTTGTCTTCATTATAGATCCCTAACCGTTTCATCATTATGTACCTCTTAAATTTATGTTAATTATCATCTTCCAACCTATTTCATGGAAATCAAGAGAAGACGGAGGGCTGAATGGACAGAATTTCATTATTAGAGAAATATAAAAGTTACCTGACTTCAAATTTTTTTTTGGAGGGGAGGCAAACCCCAAATCAACATTTTAAATCAATAGAGAAAAATAGAGATTCGAATGTGGAATAGGTGAAATGAAGGAATAAATAAAATGGGTTATCAAGGCAGAATTGTCTCAGATTCTACCTGATCCAGTGGTTTTCAACAGGGAGGCAAGAGAGGAAAAGGTGAGAGAAGGAGGGGCAGAAGGATGTGTCCTGAAGAGTCAGGACACATTTTTTGACTCTCGCAGTGAATAGGGGTAGAATATTGTTTTAATGGGTGGAATCCAGAAATGTTAAAATGTCTGCAATGTATAGGGCAACTCCTAATTACAAATTATTGTCCCACCCAAAGCCCCAATAAGACCTCAAAACTATAAGGTTTTTTCCTAACAAACTTCAAGGAGTGTGAATATTTTGTAGATTATGAATTTTATAGAAAATATTTTATCATACATGGTTATTCATTGTGTTCTTCAAAAATTTTAAAGTTCTTTATTATTGACTAATACTTTTCATAAGCAAGTAGGATACAGCTTAGAATTTAATTCCCTCTTATTTTTTGGCAACTTAAATAACCGGCAATCTTTCTTTCCTAATAACCCCAGTAGTTGAAATAAATAAATAAATAACATACATACATACATACATACATACATACATACATACATACATTTACAAACCAGAAAGGGTATCATTGGAAAATTACAGGATTCTATGAAACCATAATAAGAACCATTTTTATGTGAGTCACCTCTGTCAGAGTGATGTATTAATGTGTTAGACTCTGAGTAACAGAAACAAGAAAATAATGCTTAAAATAAGATAAACTCATATTTCTCTAAACAATGAAATGTACAGTTGGGCTTTTCAGGCCAACTCAATAATATTATCAACTTCTTGTTTGCTTCTGCACATGTGCTCTGTCATCCGTAGGCTTCCATCTTCAAAGTAACCTCCTACTTACAAGCTAGCCACTAGGATTTTCACCAACCCATTTGCTTTTCAGGAAGCAAGAAAGATGAAAGACAAAGTGACATATGTCAGTTGACTTAAACCTCTTCTTTTGAGGTCCCAATTTTCATGAACAAAAATTGCTGTTAAAGCTCATTGGCTAGGACTTAGTTACAGGCTAGCCCTATTTGTATAGGGGACTAATAAAATGCAGTTTTCTTTGTCAGGCACATTTCACTCACAACAAAATCTGCTTTCTGTTGGTGAGAAAGAAGATGAGAATCGGTAAAGGATAGGCAAATGACAGTTTTTGTCAAGGATTAAGGATAATAATTAGATAATTCAGAATAGATGCTATGGAGAAAAAGAGCTTGTGGAAAGAGGTAAAGGGAGCTTGGGCCATTTGACATGGAGCTCTGATGTTTGAATGCCAGGAGTCATGCAGGCAGGCAATGGCGGTGACTGGATAGACCTGCCAGTCTGTTGATATGATCCAAGCCAACAGAACATTTTGGCAGAGGGAATATTGGCTCTAGAAAAGATCATGTCTGCAGTACTAATTGTGAGTAGTTCCATTTGGAACAATAAAGATCTGGTCATAGTATCTGATTCCCTGAACAGCTAGTACCTTTGCAGTCAGAATTGTATTTCCAACTTGCTTTTTTCTTTCTTTTAATTTTCCTCCATTGGAAATTAGTTAAAATATAAAAACTGAATTTTTCATTCAAAAGTCATGTTAACAAATTTTCTATTAACTTTTTGAGTATTATGAAAAGAACATAAATGAAACACAGCCACTCAAAAGTTCTTTACACACACCCATATGTAACAATCTTGCACAATTTCAGACATCTAAGTAACAGAGCCAGCATTCAAACTTATGTCTGTCTCAGGCATGGGACTCTCATGCACTTAACCAATACATTATATTGCAATCTCTCTAGGATTTTGCTGAACTGCTACATTAATGCATATGAAGTAACTGGATGATGAAAGGGGATCAAACTGCACTAGTCACTCCTCAAAGAGCATGGAAAACTATGTTTAAACCTGGGCAAAGATGTCTATGAATGTCATTAGCAAACTTCTGGACAACTGAGATGGAAAAAGGACTTCAACTCTGGACATTTAAAGAAAGGAGGTTACTTGGAAAATTGAATACAGGAGCGCTACTTGTGGATCAGAATTACCTGGGCTCCCCCTGAAAGACAGAACTAGGTCTAGTTGATGAAATCTACAGATAATTGACATGACCCATACAATAATCAAAGACACTCTAGGACATCAAAGATACTCCATGCCTCGGGTTTCATAAACAGTCTAAATAATTATCTGCATCAAATATATTTATGTATTTATTTATGTTTACAGTGATGATTTCACATAAAAGATTTGGATATTGGTCTAACCCCTCACATTTTCACTAGTTCTGATATTACATCAATTCATTGAACAATCTAGTTGATTGGCATTTTCAGGGCTCTAGGGAGAACAGAAAGTTTGTTAAAAAGAATGTTGCTTTCAAAGTATGGATATCAATCCGCTGTCATCAGATGCATGTGGGCGCTTGAAAAAAATGCTGATTTAGGAACCTTGTCCCAAACCTACTAACTAGTAATCTCTAGAGTGGATACCAGCAATCCTAATGTTTCATGAACTCACAAGATGATTTTGAGTACACTAAAGATTGAAAACTGTTAGTATTGAGGACTAACATTCTTCTTTGTTCATTGCCTTTATATGATGGCAAACATAGCGCCCAAGTCTCTCTCTCACTATTTCATACCATCAGACGACATCACTAACATGGACCCCTTGACTACGGAACACATATTAACAAATCCTCTCAACACTATACTCAGCAAGACTTACCTATTGGTATAACACTTACTTGTCAACTCAATGCTAATTTTCAATAAATACTGATAGAATTTGATTTAATAAAATTGCTACCATGTACTTATTACATTACCTTGGTCATGGATGCAAGTCTGGAGCTCCTTAACAGTCTCCAAACTGAAGAACATTAAGAGAGTTCTAACTTGTGTTTTCTTTCTTGGTAATAAAGGAACATTTACCCTTAACCTAAATATTGAGCCTTAGCTAATTGAAATAGCCATAGTCAGCTATTAACTAAATTATCTTGACTTTTAATTGAAAACAAGCCTCTGAATCTGTGAAAGGTAAAGAGTGTAGGACAATGGAGGTCTAGGTACAGAAAATTAGGTATAAGATAATGACTTTAAGAAGCCAGACTCACGTGCAATCTGTATTTGTGAGCAGCAGATATTAAGAGTATTGTAAACAGAAACAAGTCTCTACAGAGAAGTGGAGAAACCTAAAACCAATGCAAATATGTGACAAACCACCAGTTCCCATCAATCTGTGACATAATTATAATCCATGATACTTTGAAACACTTTAATTAATATATTATAACTACCACCATTACTTCAAGTTGTAAAGTAACAAGTACTCACTCTGTGAAATATTTTAAATAAAAATGTATGTATGATGTGTGTGTGTGTGTGTGTCTGTATAAAGAGGGTGACAAAAATGTACACATTTTAAGAAAGGAAAACTGTATTAAAATTGTAATACTCAATACATACTGATAAAAAAAGATGAATACGAGACACGTTTGATGTCATCAATTACAAGAGGTACTCAAAGTGGTTACCATCAGCGTCTAGACACTTCTGATTAGGCAAAATTATTGCTTGAACAATGCTGCCAAAGTGCCCACTTGTATATATTTTTTGCTGTATATATATATATATACACACACTTGTATATATATATATATATATATACACACACACATATATATATGTATATATATATACACAAACATATATATATATATGTGTGTGTGTATATATATATATATACATACATACATATATATATATATATACTGCAGCGACTCAGAGGTAATCATTCCCTCTTTCTTACCTCTTATCCATGTCAGAAATTTTACCACAAACACACAATTACTTAGGGGAATTTCAGTGTTGTCATAATGAAACAGTAGTTTATTTCAGCAATTAGAAGAACATTAAAGTCTCAAAAACCACTACATCGTAAAGATTCTACTGGACAAACACTATTAACCCTGTAATACTAGCACACTTTTCAAATAGCCTTCTTAGAATAAATAAGTTTACAGTAAAGTTTATCTTATTCTCCTGTCTTCTGCTGAGTCTTGCTCACTCTTGACCCTAAACTTTCCATCACCCCATTATTGCTAACCACAAAATAGCCCTAAAAGAGCAAATAATCTCTCTCTCTCTCTCTCTCTCTCTCTCTCTCTCTCTCTCTCTCTCTCTCTCTCTCTCTCTCTCTTTCAAGACCAGGTTTTCCACATTGTCTAGGTCCCAGTTTACATGTCACCTGCTCCTACAGCCATTCCTGACCATCCTTTCTCCAATATGTCTGCCACTCCCATTAATCTCCATCTTACCCACTTTTTTGTTTCTTTTATAACATTTATTTTAGTTACTAAATACCGCATTATGTTATATGATTATTGTAATGTGTCTCCCTAAAGAAAATATAAGTTTCCTCAAGGCAGAAAGTATTTCTGTCATGTTCTCTTATGCTACTTTATAGTCTCTCATAGTGCCTAGCACATAGTATCCCTACTAGTTTTTGAATAGATGATTGAACAAATGATTACTGGTAATACTTTTATCTATGCCATCCAGATTTGTGTTCATATTTTAAGTAGTTTTGTGGTCATAGATGTCATAATGTATATTCACCTGAAATTTTTATATTTCACAGTGAGGGAAAGAAAGAAAGGATAGGAAAGAAGAAATGGGACAGTATCCCAAACTCCTGATCCAGATCTGAGTGAGAAAATGGAAGGGTATTTAAGCTCATAAAGCCCTTCTTAGCTTCTTTCACTCAGTCACCTAATGTACAAATATGGAACCTATGCTGTTGGGTCAGCTGGGTTTGGGCATCACAGGGCACACTGCTTAAAATAACATCCACACATTACTGAAAAGAATGGAAGGGATGAGACGTGCTTCCCGCTGATAGTTTACTTTTTCTCCTATTTTATGAACTCATGCTAGTTTAAAGGATATAAGAACTGTACAAACACAATCAAAAGAGAGCATCGCTTTAGTAGAAAAAATTTTTGTTTAGGAAAAATAATTCAATTGATCTATGGGAAGAAATGAACTAAGTGATATGATGCCAACACAGAATGGCAGCTTGAGCTCATTTATTTTGTTCTTTTCAATTATGACCCCACAGAAATATGTGGTATATCATACAGACTGGGAACATCTCTTATTTTTAAATCAAGACTTTAAATCCAGCTGCTTCTTTACAACTGGTATTTTATAAGATTATTTTTGCTTCCTATTTCTAAATGTTAGAAAACTGACAGGTTCTATTAACCATGCTGACTCACATTCTGGGGTTTCTTCTGTTTGGAGACCACATGGTTTTTGTTTTCTTGGACACTTGAGTCTCTGGCAGCATTGGATGTCCAGAAGCTCCCTTGGCATACAAAGTTGAAATATCCATATCCCAGAACAAAGTAGTCAATTTGAAGTCTCGTGTCATAGGAAAGAGAGCGGGCCACCTCCCTAGATCTAGATCTCCACCATCTGAGGGAAGCAGAGGGGGCAAGTAGGAGCAAACCTTTGAGGCATCAAGTCATTTTTGGAGAACATGGTAAAGCAAACCCACAGGCTGCCCCGTGGCCTTGTTATGAGAAACAAAATGCCTTCTACAAAGCACAGACTTCCTCTTTGTGATCTAAAGTGTATGCCTTTAAAATAATTTATCTAGACCAGTGAAAGGCTCTTTACATACTATTCAACGTTAGATTTTCTGCTTGATTATTCATAGCAAATCAGGCTTTAAAATAGACAAAACTATACCGAAATGTGCACATTTCAACAGACAGAAATTGCAGAAAGCTTATACCACTTACTGACACAGCACTAGATCCAAGGACTCCATTGTATAAATATTTCCTAATTCCTTTGTGTCTTAACAATAACAGAGAATGGTAAGAATGAAGACATGTTTACAGTTTCTAATATTGATAGAATTATATTGTCTTAGTTACAAATCATTTTACACAGATTATTCCATTTTCTACACCTTTTGTCTTTTAATCATTGCTTATAAAATTTATATTTAAAACATCTTTCAAAGACAAATACTTAAAGGAGCAAGTCTGGTGAATTATCTTTCCTTTGCTCACTAGTGGTAAACAGATGGAGTATCATGGATTTTGAATGGGGTAGCCAAGCATTTCCATGGGTTATCTTCTCTTACATGCTCAGGGACAAGGGAAGTTGAAAACTCTCTTTTTTTATACTTTTGGCAGAATGGCACAATTCTCTTTAGGGTGAGCACTTTCCCAATATCTTTTGCACAACAACAATGATGATCCCACCAATGAATCCAATAGCTAGTAAGACCGCAGCTATGATCTCAACCAAAATCACTGTTGCCAAGCCATCTTTCTCAAATGATGTTTGTGTCTCTCCACTTCCTTTCTCCATGGAATGACTAGTTGCCACATTTTGGGATGTGGTGCTCTGGCTTTCTTCTCGGGCATAGACTGTGCTTTTTGGAGTTGGCAGATCCTCTGTGCTTGTTGGCCCCAGAGCTGTCAAGCCAGAGGACTGATGGGGCTCCTCACTGACACCTGGAGTCATAATGTCATCTTCTAGCAAGACTGTGCTGGCTCCTTCTGCCAGGACCAGGACCAATATGCTTCCCAAAATGAAGAGCGGACCGGCACTTCCACATTTTCTTAGTTTGTTCTCTTTATGGACCAGCAGCTAGTTTCTGTGCTAGAGAAGATCAAAAAGTTCTGCAGCCACAGGTTGTAGCATGTGAGTGTGAGAGGTGGAAGCTGGCATGCAGGGAGCAAAAACCTCAGTGCAGGAGGGGTCCCCCAGTCCCTTCACATGCAGTGGCTGGAAGAGCAAACTTTGCAGCTGGGAACTTTCAGAGCAGAACCAGCATTTCTCTCTTCCAAAGAGGAGCAGGAAGTGGTCAGCTGTAGAGTGGTTGTAGGCTGGGATCACCAGGAGTTTGGCTACAGCAAAAAAAAAAATGAGTACAGGCCAGGTTTAAAGTAACATGACTACAGTTGGGGGACAAGAAGGGGAGGGCAGCCAACATGTGTAGAGGGCCCTAAGCCCTGGCAAAATTGGCTTTTACTCTGTTCCCCAGCAGGAGAGAAGGGGGATGCATGAAGTAAGTGGTTTATTTATTTACTTTTAAATGTATTAATAATAATAATAATTAGTATTTATTTAATTTATTTTTAGAATAAGATACAGCCTAGGTTTTTCTTGTTATGAGAAGTAAACTTTTCCTTGTGTCGTCAGGACTTTTATAACCAAGTATGGGATTGTCCTTGTTAATATTGAATTTGATGGCTTAAAATAACAATAATAATAAAAAAAAAGTGACCATCCTCATCTGGGTGCATCAGAGGCTGCTAGAGTTGGCAACTGCACCCTTTACCAGGGTACTGGAGCAGGTGAGCTCTGGGGGCTGCTAGAAAGAGCTGGACAGACTGTGGCTTTGGCAGTTTGAGAAAAAGGGCTTAGCTTGATTTCCACCACTCCTGACTTTGGATGCAACATTGCGATGCTGAGGCCCATGGATGTACGTGTGTAGATGTCCACATGCCCTTTCTGGCTTGAAGACAGAAGAGGCCCCATGAAAGGACCGGAGAGTGGTCTCATGTTCTTGGTCTGTGCTGACTGCGCGTTGGCCTCAGTATGGGTCCTGCTGGCATGGCAGCCGCAGGCCCCACCAAGATTGGTGTGAATGTTGTTCCCGGACTGGGCTTCCAGCTGTCGGAAACCCGCCCGCTTCCTGGGCGGCCTGGTCAGCCTGCAGCACTTGGGATTATTGCTGGAGCCTGTGGTGATCCTCCAGGTTCTGGCGAGACCTCGGCGACCTGAGAGCAAGGGAAGCGTGGGCTCCCGGGAAAGCTCCAGGAGAAAGGTGCCCTCCAGCGTCCCAGGGTGGTGGGGAAGGAATCACTATGGGCTGAGGCCCATCACAAGGCTGAGAAAGAAGCCACGTATTCTCCTGGCCACATATCCTAAAGGCAGATGGACCAGAACTTAGACCCAGGGCTGGGAGATGTGCCAGGTGACCTCTGTTGTGGTTGGTGTCAAGAAGTTGGGTGCCCAGGCAGCACCCAAGCCATGGAAGAACCAAACACACCTGCTCCGGGTGTGCACGGGTAGAAAACGGCCCTATAGGCCCTCCGCCCGTCTTCTGGAGTGCAGAGACCAGCTCTGCACCACTGAGGACTGCAGCTCCCTGGCCCCATGACCCACCTTGAGAATAGCCAGGACCTGGGGCTGAGCCCGCCCAGTAGGACATGGCAGCATGGAGAAGAAATTGCTGGAGATGTTGTTAGCCACCAGCAGCCTCTGGTGGCTCATAGCCCACTGTGGGCAGCGGGCAGCTGTTGCATAGGCCCAGCTGAGGGCAGCGGGCAGCTGTCGCTGAGCCCACTGGACCAGATGCCTACCAACACGGTGACCACACTCTTGCTGCCAGCTGAGGTGGGTAAATCCCTATTTGTCCTCTTCAAGTAGGTGTGGCCATCACCGCACACCACCACCCACCACCACAAGCTATGCCCAGCAGATCCTCCCGCTGCATGGCCCGTGGGCGCTGCACTCAGCTTCCTGCCATGACATGTCCCTGTGCCTGGTATTGCCCTAAGAGTTTGACACCACAAGGCAGTGCCCATGACACAGGTACCCGTGTCCCCCAGCAGTTTCGACTACAGCAGTTCTCGGTTCCAGGAACCAGCGGGTACTCCATGGCCTGAGGAAATGCTGCCCACATATGTCTGTGGGTGAGTCCCTGCCAATCTTGTCCAACACAGACACCCTGAGCACTGCCCCCCGCACAATGGACTTGGACGAAGACATGAGGGCTTTGGGTTCCCTCACTGTGACAAACTGCCCGAACCCCTCAACTTCTTGCCAATGCCCATCCCGCCTAACATATGCATAGTGGACCCCAAAATGCTGCTCCCAGAGTTGGCCCAGCTGACAGAGTCTGGACTGCCTCCGGAAATCCCTGTCCCACCACAACCCTGGCACTGCCACTTTCAAAGCCACACTGATGACAGCTGCCAAAACCAAGAGGCTGGTTGATGGGGGCCCAACCCATCCGCCACTCAGCTCCCAGAGTGAGGCTAGTGACAGGGGCAGTCGGGCACCCCTCTCCAGAGGTACTAATGTGGGAGAGTACCCTCACTATAAAACTTTTAAGCCTCCCTCACTATAAAACTGTGTTTCCCCAAAAAATAAGACCTAGGGAGACAATCAGCTCTAATGCGTGTTTTGGAGCAACAATTAATATAAGACCCGGTCTTATTATACTATAATAGAAGACCGGGTCTTATAAAATAATACTGGGTCTTATATTAATTTTTGCTCCAAAAGATGCATTAGAGCTGATCATCCAGCAAGGTCTTATTTTCAGGGAAACGGATGTTTTAAGCCTCCCCCACTATAGAAATTTTAAGTCTCCTTTTCCCTAGTTTCTTAGCTCCTTAGCCCCTGGTTTTAATCACTCTTCAAATCAGTTTCTAAATCCTAAATTAAAGATTGCTCCTAGCCTAAATCACAGAATGTTTCTCACCCATGCCTAACCACTACTTAAGCTTGTGAACTATAATCATCATAGTACAATATTCCCCAAGCCACTCCAGACCAGACTCTTAGATAAACAAAGGCCATCCCGGAGACCAAATGCATTTTAACACTCCTCCAGGCCAGTCCATACCTAGCCCCTGGGTTAAATCAAGATAATTGGGCTTCAAGTCCTACTCCTGGAACCAGCGCTTTAAATTTATTAACTAACATCTGTCTCTCCTCATCTAGGGACTGTCAGGTTGCGAGGCTTCCAGTGCACCCCGACCAAGGCAGATATGAAACTCCTTCTTCTTTATTTAAGAACAGATAGAGCGAGAGTTTCATGAATCCCCATTAGGTAGGGACAATTCTACCCCCCTTCTCAGCTTGAAGCAGATAAAAAAGAAAGAGACCTCTCACCCTTTAACTCCCCACAGAGTCTTATGGAGATCACGTCCCTCAGGGAAAGCAAGGCAGGCAGTTAGAAACAGGTAATTGGGCCTCTGCATTCCTGCATGTCGAACACAATCTACAGGGAGCACCACCTGGAGACCTCCCAAATTTTTCCTCATCTGCCCTAGCCATTAACCGCTGTGAGGACGTAACTAAATTGGACTGTTCACTGGCACCTGCACGACAGGTCACCATGACCTCCATCTCACCCTAGCCTCATTATACCAGCATTATAATATACATATGTCCGGTAGTTCATTAATATTATAACAGACTGAACTCTGGGATGGGACATGCGCAGTCTAGGAGGGTGAGATAATGGCCCTATATCAATCACAGGTATTAATCAAGCAGTCCTGCGCCGGGAGGGGAACAGCCCATCCCAGAGAAAAGAAGTAAAAGTGCCAGACCCTGCTAACAAAGGGCCTTGAGCCGCTTTTCTTAGTGCTTGGGACCTGCTCCTAGTTCTTTGGAGTTTACTATCTCTTCTAATAAACTTTTTCACCACTTTATTTCTGTGTTTCCTTCAATTCTTTTCTCCAGACACCAAGGACCTGGACACCAAGCCAAGGAGGACCCACTCTTTTGTAACAGTACTCAGTTCCCAGATGGCCACCGGAGACCCATCCAGGTCGCCAGCAGCCAGCAGAGTGGGCCTAGCAGCCCTACCCGCCTCCCTCTCCTTAGTTTCACTGGAACTGGCCTACCTGCACCATGGGAGCAGCGTTGGCATAGGGAATGAGGAGCTTTCCTCCAGTGCGTGTGCTATGCAACATCATCAGCAGCCCAGACTAGCCCCAGGCCTGAGCTCCATTATGGAGGCATGCACTTCTAGCCCACAAGTTGCAGTGGAACTGTGATTTCCAGGTGACCCTGATTCTTACCTTTGGTTCAGTGGCAACGCACGAACGGTAGGGGGAGATGCACATTCCGCACCAGGTGCTGGGCAGCAACACTACTGGGTCCATGAAAGACAAAGCTTTCTCCACCTGCAAGGTGGAGTTGTAGTCCCAACCCCGACTCGGATCCTTCCTCCCAGAATCCGCCATTCTCTTGAGAGTCACCTGCGTCACAAATAAAATAGGTACTCAGCTAAAACAAACAAACAAAAAAGAACAGAATAATGCCCCTGCCCCAAAATGTCCATGGATCTTGTGAATATGTTACCTCCTACATGGCAAGAGGGAGTGTAGGGAGAGAGTCCCAGAGAGCAGTTTCCAGGCTCTCAGCCTCACGTGGAAAGGTGCTGGCTCAGGCAGTAGATGAGCGTCAGCTGTGACTAGTTGGCCATCAGCTGTTACGGGTTAGCAATTAGCCACTGATATAACTACCCTGGCTAAGCTAGCATGGTGGATTGCAGTTAGAACGGGGATTGCAGTTAGCAAGTGAGGTTGGTTGGCAGAGAAGCAGACGGCAGGTTGCAGATTGTGTGGCTTCCTGCTTCCTCCAACCCAGCCGCCAGCGAGAATATAGTGGTATGACTCTACTATCTATGCCTCCATTGTTGTTCCTTTTTGGCCTCGCCATATCCTGCGTTCTTATGCAGGGAGCAGGACCAGAGATCCTGCATGACAGTATAATTAATATTAAGGACCTTGATATGGGGAGATTATCCTGGATTGTTCAAATGTGTCCAATCTAATAATAATGGAGAACATTCTCTGGTTATAATTAGCCAGAGAGAAGTGTGACACCACAGAAAAAAAAGTCAAGAGTTTCTGTGTTTGAAGTATTCTCCCCTAGAGCCTCCAGAAAGGAATATAGCCCTGGCAATACTTTGATTTTCGCTCAGTGAGAACCATGTTATGCTTCTGACATATGGAACTGGAAGATATAAATTTTACTTGTTTTAAACTGCTAAATTTGTGGTAATTTATTACAGCAGCAATATGTATAATTTGTCCATGGTCATTAGGGTCTGGAGCACAACTGAATTTGAAATTGAATGCAGTGACTGTATTTGATGAACATTGAACTGTGCTTTATGTTGGAAAGTAACAATGTATGTTAACATTGCACATAAAGGGGCATTTGTTCTTCTTTTTTTTTTTCCCATGCAGCACCTGAGTAAGCCAGATAAATCAAGGAAATGTTGGAAATGGGCCCCGCTTTCACATATAAAATAGTAAACGAAGACAATATACCTCTTCTCACAATCAGCATTTTGGAATGAATTGGAACCCAGGAAGCTCTAGGTAAGCAATGCAATCATGCGTGTTTTTGAATGTCTAGTCCCTGTGGCAGGGTAGCAAATTTCTAGAAGGTAAAGTCATCCTAAACAGATTCTTAGGTTTGTGGTGTTTCTTTCACTTATGCCCCATGTCATTTCTATAGCTGGTTAGCTATATAACATATTCTGTGAGTTGTTTGATAGCTGTCTAGTAATTTTTTCAGCAGAAATTACAGAAGTCGTACCCCCCACCATAACAGAACCTCCAAATTCTTAGTCTTGCCCTTAAATTCAAAGTGTGGGCCTTAACTGGCCTTATCAATTACTACATGCAAGATGCACTATGGTGTTTGGTCAGGATATGGGTATGTGGTCCAATCTGGGCCATCGAGAAGTGGGACAGCCTTTCTGAAGGCATCTGTTTTGTTTTGGGTATGGATGTCTTTGCTACCTAGTTCCATAGCACTCTGGAATGGTAGAAAAAATTACAATTATACATTTAGAAAAAAACCCAAAATATCCATCATTCAAGACAAGAAATAGATTGTCTATAACTATTTTGGAATCAGAAAATCCTCGATTCTGCACTGATCAGTATTCTTGGTATTTTAACAAATTGAACAAAAAAAATCGTGTGTGTGTGTGAGTGTGTAAGTATTTTTTTTCTTCTAAATAGTGACAGATGTAATAGGAAAAGTAAGCTGGAAATGGGAATGGGGTAAAGGGGTGTTTGCCTTTATATGGTATGGGAGAGGGTGGGTTACATCTTGGCGGGCCGAGAATCTTACTGTGTAACTGCAAAAGAAAAGAATAAATGCAAGCAAAAGAGAGAGATAGAGGTAGAATGAGAGAGAGAGGGGGAGGGAGAGACAGAGAGAGAGAGAGAGAGAGAGAGAGAGAGAGAGAGAGAGAGAGAGAGAGAGATGACTATTTTTAAAAACATCAGAAACCAATGGAAACAACAAGGATTTGATTCATTAAAATTCCAGAAAGAGAAAAGCCCTTTGAAAGGAACTAATGATTCCCAGCCATTGTATTCCCTCTGGGAATTTGCCAGATATTGGCACACACTGTGTTTCCATTGGCCGTAGTAGACAGATTTTATAGTAGAGAAAGAAACAGCAGGAATTTTGACCATCTTATGGTGCTGGCATCACAGACTGGAAACTAGATGTTCTTGTTATGAATTTCTCTAAAACAAATCACTACAAAATTTAGGCTTAAACTTAAAACAACGATTTTATTTTCTCATGGTTTCTGTGAGACAGAAATTCTGGAAAGTATCAGTTTAGGTGATTTGGGCCCAGAGATGTCTCTCAAGTGATCTTAGTGAGATGTGATAAGCTGGGACAGTGAAGGGGTGGAGTAGCTGAGAGCTAAATGGATCTCTCTCCCTCCCTCCTTCTCTCTCTTTCTCTCCCTCCCTCCCTCCCTCCTTCCCTCCCTCCCTCCCTCCCTCCAGAGCTTCTCTGTGTAACCTCCATGAAATAATTTGGGCTTTCTCACAACTCGGTGGCCTCAGGGCAATTGAAAGCTGAAGACTGTAAGAATGAAAGAATTTCAGCAAGAAAGGCAGAGCTGAATCACTCATTATGAGCTAGCCTTGCAAATCAAGTTATGTTGCTTCCATCATATTGTATTGGTTGAAAGAAAATCCTGCCCTGTTTCAAGGGGAGGGGGCATGGATCCTACCCCTTAATAGAAAGAATATTGAAGTCATACTGTATGAAGAACATGCAGCATGGGAGATACTGTTGTGGTCATCATTGGGAATTACAATGTGCCTTAGTACAGTCTGCCCCTGACTGAGGCACGGGGTGAGTTTTCATTTTGAGACATTTTCTGAGTTCTGAGTCAATGGAAATGTGTCAGATACTAGGCTAGAAAGGTGGTGTGAATTCCCCTATAGTCGCAGAGTGCTTTGGGGATAAGGTCTAGCTATTATAGAAGGAAGGGGCCGGCAACAAAGCCAAGATTGGTCTCCCCTAATTCATTCAGCAGATTATTAATCCTCTTGGAGTGAGTTTATAAATTCAGCTTAGAACTTCTGGAGCGTAGAACTATCAGGGCTGAGGAAAAAATTTCTCTCACTCAGGTAAAAACCTGGAAGGAGCCTGGCTTAATCCATTTGGTCTGATAACAAAATACCACAGACTGGATGGCTTATAAACAACAGAACATTATTTCTCGCAGTTCTGGAGGCTGGAGGTCCAGGATCAGGGTGCCAGCCTGGTCAGATTCTGGTGAACACCCTCATCCAAGTTGCAGACTGCCAACTTCTCACTGTGTCCTCACGTAGTGGAAGGGGCAGCTAACTCTCTGTGGTCTATTAAAAGGGCACTAACCTCTTTCATGGTGGGTCTGGCCTCATGATATAATCAGCTCCCAAAGGCCTCATCTCCTCATACCTTCACCTTGGACATTAAGTTTTTAACATATGGATATTTTCACTGAATCTTGAGCTATTGACAGGAGGTTATGTTTGGTCTCTCCCTTGGAAAGCTCCAGACTAGTAGATTAAACATTCAAACCATGACAGAACCTATCTGTGCAACTGGGGTGCATCAGGTCTTTAATACTTGCTCTCTGCTATTTTGGAACTCACATATTTTCTAAAAACATGTGTTCATGTGTGAACTGCTGCTTTGTTTTCACACCATTTATCACGACAAAGTCAGCAGCAGCCTTTTTGACACAAGGAGTAAGGGAGAGGGCATTATACTTGTATGAATCATGGTTGGGGATGACTATTTGTAATTTAGGAGTTTATTTGGGTAAGTCCCATATACAGTGCATATTTCTACTATGGTCCAATGGAGATGAAGGAGTGTGAGTTACTGGATGGAAATTCACACTGATGTTACCTACATACACAATCTGGATCTGGTGATTGCAGTTTGCTGGATAGCATTTCTGTTAAAAAAAACAACATTTTCTCCATGGGTAATGGAATAGGCTAGAAACTCATGAAATGCTGCTTGGTAAACAAAAATGAGAGGCCTAATATTTTTGTACTACTAAAGATTTGTTTTTTTTCAATATTAAAAGAGTTACTACATTAATATTAGTGAAATAATATCCTTGTGAATCCTTGTTTCTAAAACTCTGAGAGCCCCACACATTCTTATTCAGATCATTACATTTATATTGGATTGTAAAATAACCATCCTGGAGACAAGTAGTAAAACAATTTTTAAAGTACAGATGCTTATATTACATGCCAAGTGATTATTTTCAGGTAACAAAAATCAAATTCTATCTGCTATGCAGTATGATGGTATTTTATGATAACAGAAGATACTAGCAAACAAGTCTTAGTAAAGTTTTAAAAATTAGACAGATTTCTACCTCTGAACATTACCTTTATAAATGATCCATCAATGACTACTACCAACATTCTCTCTTCCCACGTATTTCATTTTTCTCTTGGCATTTTCTTTTGATTCCAGTTGCTTATGATGCTTATAAGAACTCGACATGCTGCAAATCTTAAAAGCTGACATTTTTAGAATCACCAACTAAAATAGTGCACATCCTCAAGTTGTATCATTTTGCCTACACTACTCCATGGCCAGAAGAGTAATTCTCCATCCATTTTTTTTATAGCCTAGAAACTGTAGATTGGAAAAAGAAATCCCCAATTTTAGAAAACACAGAGTGATTCTTGAAAAGGGAGAAGAGTTCTGATTGGAGGAGAAGTTCTGTATGTTCTCAGAAACTAGAAGCTTGCACCAGACGAAATATGACAATATTAGGTAATTATTTGTAGTTAGAAAATATGAAAGAAGAGGCATACTAGCCATATATTAAAATGAAATAAGATAAAGTAAACAAAGCAATGACTGAGAAATCCATCCAGGTCTACTTGAGTTACTAGGGAATTAGTTCACAGAAAAGTACAAGTGTGGCTTCCTCTTAAGAGAAGGAGTAAGAATGAGAAACCATCAGGTAGCCTCAAGAAGCAAGACCAAACAACTAGGTTGGAACCAGCAACATTAGCTTCATCGAAGGACCTGGGATTGATGCAGGTATGACTCAGTCTATCAATTTTTCTTCAAAATTGATAAGCCTGTATACAAGAGTTAAAACAGTATGTTTTTCCATCCTTAGGAGCAATGGGCTTCTAACATGCTTTGCATTACATTAACCAAATTCCTATCGAGAACTGCAACAGGCTCAGAGCGTAGGCGTGTGCATCTCCTTTAGAAGAGCATTGGATGTGCCTTCTAAAACATTTCTACAGCAAAGGACCCCAAAGTATTTTATATGACTGTAATTATCGGAAGTTGAAAGTATATGGCAAAATGTGTAGAAACTTACACCTGTTTCTGGAAAACCTGAATACAATCTATGATCCAAAATGTTGAACTACAGAAAAAAAAGAAAAAATAAGAAGCATATGTGCTGAAATGTTCAAAAACTTCAAGACAAATGGTTTTTTTTTGGAAATGGTTACTAGGTTAATTTATTTTATATAGCCACAGTATTATATATACTTCAACTTTTTAGGAAGGGATTCTTATAATATGCATGTTCCATTTGATTTTTAAAATATTCAAGTTCATTTATTATGACAATTATTATTATGAACAAATCATTTTGAAAAAAATTGTTTTCCCTAGCACTTCCTTTAGCATCGAATGCAACAGAAAGGTAAAAAGTTATTTTATAATGATAATTTACCTAATTCAAATAAACACTATATATGTCATCTCTCTAGAAGAGTTTCTTTATCTATGAAATTTTCAAAAAGATATCTATAGTTTACATAATCTGAAACAAAATAGACAATAAAAACTATAAGAAAATTTCGTGCAAAAGTTCAAATTTTGAAACATTTAATGTGGAAAAAAAGTGACATTTTATTCTTTTGGGTAAATACAGACAACTACAAACCGAGTGAAATATAATCATTTGAGGCAAAGAAGAGTGCAGTCTAAAATGTAAACAAGTTACCCTCTGGCCACAAAGCTTCACTTGGTTTTCATTTGGAAAGGAAGAATGGCTTTTCAACCTCTACAATTAGGAGATTCCAGTTGAAATGCTACATGGCCACCTATCCTGGAGCTCTATTTTTCTCCTTCAGTTAACACACTATGAGTAAATGGATGACAGATTTTCGAACCCAAACTTGTAGTGTGTTATTTGTGCCTTTTCTTGTCTATGAATTGTAACACTCTCTGTTTCATATTTTTTCTTTATATGTTCTGCTGACTGATTTATAATTTATGGAAGCTACACATATCTCCACTAATGTTCAATGCCATGCAACACTGTCTGTTTTCTATAAGGAATAATGCCATAGGATGTTTTCGGTATTCATATAATATTTTTAAAACACAGAGTTAGAGATGGATATTCTTTAATCCACATTCAGTAATAGTTCATTCTGTTAAAAAAATGGCTGTTTCTGCAGGTTTTAAATTTAAAGTTGGAATATGACCTTTTTATTTTTCTGTGTAACAGAAAATGAAAACCTATTAGCTTTAACAGAAAACAAAAATCCAGACACATCCTTAATATGATCAAGGATTTCTGCAGTACAGGTTAAAAATGAAGAGAAAGTCATGAATATAATTTTGCTATGACTTCAGAGAAGGTAATTATTTATCTGCATCCATATCGATTTATTTTCTTGTCTATTGGAGTCAATATAGACTACTTATCATTAATATTAAGGTTCTAATAATAATAAGATATGTGCTATACTAGGCTCTGGACAAAGGTCATGAGTTGTATTTCATAGTCCAAATATCCCTTCTTATTTCTTTCTAAATTTGATAAATAAAATAGTAACATGAAAACATTTACCAGCTTTCTGTTAAATGCTTTTAAGCATCAGATCATCTAAGTTTTAGAAAGATGATCTCAATATAGGAGGAGGGAACTGGAGCATGGGTTATCATATATCAAAATCCTGCTACATTTGCTATCATTAACTAATTAATGTTGTCAATACCATGTTGATGAGGTCAGGATGCTCTTCTCCCATTTTAACACTCTTGCTTGAGTGGCAGCTTCCATCAATATTCCGTAACACCTCTGAGAACAGGCTAAAAGAGTTAACACCTTGTTAAAGGCTACAATTACTTAAACATAATTGAGTTTTCTAAGACTTGAGTATTTGAGAAATAGTTCATATCCTGATATTTACATTTCAGAAGTTCCCTTTTATGCTGTGGTGTGTCTAAATTGTGATAAAGAAGAGGGACTTGCCCATAGTGTAGAATTGTCCTGGGAAATGGCTGCCGAACATGGACTCTATATCTGAGCTTTGAATGTAGATGATACCATTTTATTAGGGTGTAGTTAATATTGAGTGAGAAGAAAACATATGCATGTACCACTTCTATTCCTGGGCCCATGGACATCTCCCACACTACCTTTTATTGTCTCCCATTCAGTACCTCCCTCAATCTATTCAAACTGACTTTTAGTTAGACACAGAATGCTTCCATTTGCGTGCCAATATATCCGTGTATAATCAAGTTTTTATAGTACAGTAAGAGGTGTGGTGTCCTCATTTAACTTGCTCAGGTCTTGTTCGGTGCTTCTTGAAGATCAACACAAAGCCAAAGGTATAGACATTTTTTTATCAAGCTTTTGTGATAAAAGCTATACTCATATACTAAGAAAAAAAACTTCACTTCCTCATTTTCATTGCCCTTATACTTGTGATTCTGGATATGTGTGTATGTGTATATGTGTGTGCACATACACATAAGCAGACAGTTTTGCTATATATTATATAAAATGTTGACCTTAAGCAAATGGACAGCCAGATATTTCTTCAACAAAATGAGTTTATTTGGGAGCAACAAATTCTTGACATGCAGTCTGATGGCAAGCCATACAAAAGTTCAGAGAAACAAAGTAGGGGAACAACTTTTATGGACTTGGGAAGGGCTATTGTAAATGAAGAGTTCATTGGAGGAAATTGAAAGTTTGAAGGATAGTGACTTTCATTGGTTGAGTTAAGGCAGTGTCCCATTGGTTGAGCTATAACTGGACAAGGAGGATTTTTTTTTTCTTTCCTCCCATCTGCTGAAGCAGTAAAGTTGTATCAGTTCCTGTTGTAGATGCAAAGTATGTCTCTTTCCACTGAGGTTGGTAGTGTGTGTTGAGTGATACGTGAGTAAGAATTCTCTTTTCTCACTTCCAGACTCCAATTTAAATGAGGTTTCTCATTATTAATTTTTACAGTATGCATATATGCATATCAGTGTGAACATAATAACTTCGTTTGTGAATTATAACAGAAATAATTTCACTATCCCAACCACACACCAATTCCTTATTTCAATCGCTCCTCCAAGATAAAATGAAAGTTATTTACCAGGTTTCATATAGATTGCTAAGTCTTGATTTCTGAAGATTAGCAAAAACAACCTAGAAACAAGAACTCATTCTCATAGTGTCTCTCTCTCTCTCTCTCTCTCTCTCTCTCTCTCACACACACACACACACACACACACACACACAGAGTGAAGTTTCAACATGCAAACACCAACACTGACCATGTCAAACAAAGCTATTTACATGAAGATTGTTGGGAAAAGCAGTGATGTGCATTCCGTCTTTAAATCTCCAGTTGACCGCATAAGAATTGGCCTAGGGCCTAGAACACTTCTTTACCAAAAAAAAAGAGAGCCTTCACAGCCTGTATTGGGCTTACCGTTTCCTGTGGATGTATCTTTACCTTTTCAGGCTCAATGCGTTCTCCTTTGTCCTGCTGTGTGTAATATGACATCTACCCAACCCCACTATTATAACCATTCCCAGAGTGGAAGGAATGCTGTCCTTTACCTACAACAGGAGAGGGGCACATGCGCACTTTAACCTAGTGTGGACTGGGGGAAAAGACCTACAGGCCATGGGAGACCAATGTGCAACTTAAACTTGATATTTCTCTGCCTCTTCTCTACATGAGTAAAGCATTATTCCATCCAGTGCCGGCATGAGTCATATCTTTCTTGGTGACTCTTAACCCATGCAGTGGACTTGACTGCTGCTACTGGTAGAGTGGGACTCTTCCCCTGGAAGTAATGATAGGTATAACTTGCTTGATGGATATTCTCAATTATTTGACAGACTCTGTACTCTTACATATTCCATTTGCAGTATCCATCTTTTTCAGCTCTATCATGTTAGCATTTCAGTAAAACAGTTAATAATGTCATCATAATTCCTAGGAGAAAACACAAACAAAAATCTCAAAACAAAGTGAAGAACAGCAATGCCATCAATAAAATAAACAAGCACCCCCTCCCACACACACACACAAAAAATACTTTGCTGAAATACGATAAAAAAATGACACCAGACCACAAAATAAACAAACAACACAGACAAACAAACAAACTGTTTAACTTCCTTGATACTACCATGTTTCCCCTAAAATAAGATCTAGCTGGACCATCAGCTCTAATGCTGTCTTTTGCAGCAAACATTAATATAAGACCCGGTCTTATTTTACTATAAAATCAGGTATAATATAATATAATATATAATATAATATAACGTAATATAAGATTGGGTCTTATATTAATGTTTGCTGCAAAAGACGCATTAGAGCTGATTGTCCAGCTACATCTTATTTTCAGGGAAACATGGTAAATAACAACACAAAAGAACAAGTGAGACAGTGATACTTTGGATCTTTAGCTTGCACTTATGTTACTAAAGTCCATTCAAGTGGTTTTCAACAGAATAAGGGAAGTTTGTTTGTTTGTTTATTTGTTAGCAGTAATCAAGTTCTCACATATTTTATACATCAGAAAATATGCTAGCCATATTGAAAACAAACAAGAAAAGTTGGTTAGACTTTACCATTGCCATGAATTTTCAAAATTTGTAGACATGCTTACTTTGGGGTAGGAGTTTATATCACTGTAAAATCAGACTCACCAAGATACATAATTCACCTTCCTCTGAACAGTTTCTGCCATAACGAAGGATCTCCTGTATAAGGCCCAGGAAGTTTGTTGGGGAGTGTTTCTCCTCCAAGATTTGAAGTGACCTTATTTCTCCTTTGCTTTCCTCTTTTGTAATATCTTGAAAATGACCTTTTCTCTGTTTAATTTGGATGTGTGTTATGGACTGAATATTTATGGTCCCCCAAAATTCACATGCGGAAACCCTACCCCTTTATGTGACATCATTAGGAGGTGGGGTCTTTGGGAGGTAATTAGGATTAGAAGAGTTCATGGCGCTGGAGCCATTATGAGTGGGATTAGTGCCCTAATAAGAGTCCTATAAAGATTGATTTCTCTCTCTGTTCTCCACCATGTGAGGATACAATGAGAAGTGTGCAACCTGGGGGCTTTCATAAGAAACAAATGCTAATCTTGGACCCTAATCTTGGACTTCCATTCTACAGAACTGCGAGAAATACATTTCTATTGTTTATAAGCCACCTAGTCTATGGTACTTTGTTATAGTAGCCTGAACAGATTAAGACAATGTGTAAATCCGTGTTTTACGTAGTTGTGCTCACCCTTGGTGAACTGGTAAATATCTGCCCTGGATTTTCTGGTACTTGTATCTCTCCACAAGGGAGTATCACTCCATAAGGGAGTATCCTCAGGTTATTTTGGATCAAATTTTATAGCCCCTTCATCGTGCAAACTGAGGCACTGCTTTGTTCCCACAGACTATTGCCCTTATCACAAAGCCCATTTGCTTCTCTTAGGTCAACTTTTCTCTCTCTAATAGATCAGAGCTTTTACTGGAGTTTATTTCTAAAGTCAAATCCATGCACTGACATTTCTCAGTCATATGTGTTCAATGTGATTAGGTTCCCATTGAAGACCTGTTCCTTTGACTGTGTGGGACAACCCTGTTATTTTTTGGTGAATTGTTATTGTATGAATTTCTCAGGAAAAATAAGCCTGTAGGAGTAGGATTCTACAGTCGTCCTCTTCAGCTTACTCTCTACCAAATTAAGACTCTCCAACTGCAATTAGATTATATGTGGTTAAATTTATTAAAATGAGGGAAATTGTAGAAGGAAAAGGTTGATGGTGCCGAGTCTATTCTAGATGTGTATTTACTGTTGCTGCTGCAAGTTCCCAGAAAGCTAGTGGCTTTAAACAATGAAAATGTATTATAGTACAGTTATGGAGGCCACAGTTCTAAAATGTAAGTTTCTGCAAGGCTGCATTCCTTCCATAGATTAGAGGACAATCTATTCTTTGCTGTTTCTAGCTTCCAGAGATCACCTGCATGCTTTGGCTTGTGGTTAACTTTCAGTAATGGCATCACTCTGACTTCTGCTTCATCACATCTCCATCTCTGACTTAGTCCCATCTGGTTCCCTCTTATAAAGAGCCTTGTGATTTGCATCTGGTCCACCTTAACCCGGTCTCTCCCGGATCTTGATGCCTTAACCCAAATCTTGATGCCCTATCAAGATCCTTATCTTAACCGCATTTGCAGAGTCCCTTTAGCTGAGGAAACTAATATTCACAAAGTCTGTTCATTAGGATGTAGACACCTTTGAGGATGGGGGTGCTATAGTCTGAATGTTTGTGTCTTTGAAAAATTCCTATGTTGAAATCCAAGTGCCCAAGATGACGATATTAGGAGGTCGGCCTTTGGTATGTGCTGAGGTCGTGATAGTGGAGCCTTCATGAGTGGGGTTAGTGCCTTCATAAGAGAGGCCCCAGAGAGCGTGCTTGACTTTCCATCATGTGAAGACACGGTGAGAAATGTGTGGTATACATCCTGGAAGAAGGCCTTCACCAGAACCCAGGCTGGTATACTAGTCTTGGATTTCCAGCCTTCATAACTGTGAGAAATAAATTTCAGTTGTTTTTAAGATAACCAGTCTGTGGTATTTTGTTATAGCAACCTGAAGAGATAAAGACAGAGGCCATTATTCTGTCTATATACTGGGGATATTGACTTTGTGATATCTATTAGACATCTGGGTAGACATGTTGAAAGGCAGTTCACTGATGAGATCGAGAGTGGAGTCATTGATATGGAAAGTATAAGTACGTAAGTGATATTTAAACTTACAGGGGTAGGATCTGATTGCCTGAGAGATGCAGACAGTAAGCTGGTTAAGAATTTTTTTAATTAATCAGATACTCTTGTAGTTTAAATCCTAGCTCTGTTACTTATTATCTATGTAACTTGGCTGTGATTCGATTCATTTTCTCTGTCTATAAAAGGGAAATAACAATATCACCTACTTTATAGTGTTCCAGTTTCAATTAATATATAGGTACTAAGTAAGAGTTTTTGTTATAGGGAAAAACTGTAGCTAAATTGGGGATTTATAAAATTTAGTCAGAAGAGGGTAAGGGTATATAAAATTGGCTAAGAAGAATGAAAGAAGAGGGAAATTATAAAAGAGGGATCTCCTGGCAGAGTAGAGAGGAAAGTGTTTCAAGAGTGGAGGAGGAAAAAAAAAAGTCTCATGTTTTGAGATTTCATTTTGCTTTGCTACATGCACAATCCCTTTAAAGGAAAGAATTCAATAGAAAGTTAGGGGCAAAAACTAATTGAAGCAGGCTCTAGGGAACATAGGAGGAGAGAAAATGGAGACAAAATATAGAACACTCTCATAAGGAGTTTTGCTTTAAGAAGAGCAAAGAAATGGAGAAGTAGCTACAGAATATATGCATTTTTTTTAATATGGGAGGTACAAGAGAATGTTTGTATGCTACTAGGGATAGTCTAGTAAAAAGGGAATAAATTGATGATACAGGAGGGAAACTGGATGAATTCAAGGGCGAAACCATTGGAGGTAAATGGATCCGGTGTTTAAGTGGAAGGGTAGTTACTGGAGGGAACAGAAAGCATGAGTGTCCAGATTCACGTGTTTTTGTGAAAACAAAAGTGGGAACATGTGAAAGTTCCTGGCTTACAGCTTTTATTTCACAATTATATGAAAAGAGAGGGAAAAGTATGAAATAGTATTTTCAGAGAACTGAAAAGTAAATCGTCTGTAGCTTTATAATCCAATAATGAAACACAGCTGAGAACTCACTTGAGATGGTCATAAATGTAAAGTTAAGCTATTTAGCAGCATTGACTGTTTTTATCAGACAAATTCAGCTTCAAAGTTTAGGCATAAAGTTGGCAAAAAAAAAAAAAAATGGGGTTTTGCCATGCTTGTGATATTCAAATATAATAAAAATTTAAAAACAAAATGGATAGAAAGGACAAGGGATTAAGGATGGTTGCAAGAGAGCCATTATAATAATGTGCACTAGAGCATGAGATAAGTAAGGAGGGCAGGGATATGAGGTGAGTGATAGGTGGTGAAAAGTGGTAAAGTCAAGGGTTTATATTTCTGATTTGTTTTGAAAAATTGTTGAATAATCAGTGTTGCCTCTAATCTCTAAGAATATTAGTGGAGTTTTCACTTGACTTACTATTTCACTGTCCCTTGATTCTGCAGGCTGTCTGGTCACTATGATTTTAGTTACAATATCAGGGAGTCATCGCAGAGTGTAATTTTGTACACAGCTTACATATTTCAGTTTTAATAGATCACATAGTCTTTTAATTGCTCCCAAATTATCCTCAAACACTAAACAAACAACAACAAAAACTGTTTAGCAGACATATTAGTTTGGTTTGTTTGTTGTATATTTTCCCCCCTCTAAATCCATTCTACTGTGGTAAATTCTGATATTTTATTGTTTGTCAAATATCCCTATATATTCTCTCTCTTCTCCTTGCTACCATATTATCTGTTCCATACCCTTGAGGATACACCCCATTCTTTGTTTTTCCATTGTTTTTCCAAGTCCTAATACTACACATACAGTTTGTACTATATGTATGCATAAATATATTCTATTATTGTCTCTAATCTTATAGAACAGGACACCTTTCCTTCTATTCAAGGGAAATCTTATTTCCTGGTTCTCTAAGAAATTATTCCATCAGTCACCTCATGTACTCTCTCACAGTACCTATCTCTCATGATCTTTACTCTTCCATCCATAAACATGGTCAAGTCTTTCTCACTCCCCTGTGTCAAAATCTCTTTATTCTTTCTTTCCCAGTTTTATGAAAAGTTATTTTTTTATACTATGACTTTACTCACCCTCCTCTGCCACTCCCTGCTTCTTATTTAGAAATCAACCCAGTGCATGTCTTCTACTTTCATCATCTACTAACACTACTTGTTAAGTCCCATGAAGTTTCTTCCAATTACAAACATAATCATAATCGGTAATTTTTAGTCTCTTGTATCACTGGAATCCTTTGATCGATCTGACAATGTTCATGTCTACTTTAAACTAATTTCCTTTTAGTCTTTTATCTTCATTCACCAGGTTCTTGTTTTACCTTTCTGACCATCTATTCTCATCATCTTTTTTGGAGATCAAGTCTTTCATTGGAGCTTTGTGTTCCTCCATGTTTGATCCTGGCCCACTGCTTTTCTCGATCCACGTTCATCATGCCAGTCCTTTGTATTGAACTTATTTTAACTCCCAAAGACTTTCAAATGTATCTGCAGTCTTGATCTCCTCCTTGATCTTGAGACATACATACACAAATGTCTTTTGCACAGACTGGTTTTATGAGCTCACAATCCATAATTTTATTTGCTTATTACTTATGTATCTCTGTCAGTGGTGTAAATATCCAATAAAGTTAAGCGGCAAAGTTAAGGATGTCAATGATATTTTGTATCCTTTCTCCAAGTATTCAACACTTAATATTTCCTGACCAAACTATTTCCTGAATATTTATTTTAATATTCCCTTTTTCTTCACTCTATTCCTGTTTCCATTGCTTTTGTTCAGATCTTATCAAATGTTTTTCAAATCGTGTCAATTATTATTTCACTACACTATAAAAAATTTCATATAAAACCTTCATATAAAAGGTTCCATAAAGAGAGTAAAGCCAAGTTCTTTAACAGAGAAGTCAATGCTCCTACACTCTGGTCCTTAGTTCTCTCTCTCTGTGCACATTTCTTATTTTTGCCCCAATGATACCTAATTATATGCAGTTCATTCACACACTGTTTTTCAGCTACTATATAGTTTAGTCATATTACCCAGCTCCTGGAAGGGTCTCCCTAACTTCTTTTAGTTGGCCAACTTTCATTCTTCATTACTCATTTCAAGTAACACCTGAAAGATTTTAAAGAAAGGAAAGGTTTTAAAGAAAACCTTTCCTTAAAACCCAGATAATGGTAAATGTTCTACCAATCTCACATAGACATTTCTGTGTATGTGTGTCCCTCCTCTCCTGGTAGCGATCATACCTTTCTGGCAAAGCCACATCATTCCTGTTTGCATTATCAGTGCATAGCGTGGTACCTGACGAAATATGAACTAAAAATCATGCTAAGTCAGCTGAGTGTGACTATTTTTCTAAGACCTCTCTGTCAGCAGAGCCTTATCCTATCAGCAGGCAATTACCTTATTTCTGGTTTTGGTAATAGTTAATATGTCCTGAATATTTACTATGTGCCAGACACTCAGTTCTAAGTTTTTTTTACTTGAATTATCCCTGAAAAGTATTTATTGTTATTATCTTTGTTATCCTTATTCTCTCAGCTGAGAGAACTAGGGAACAGAGAAGTTGAGATACTTAACCATGATCACAAAGTTAGTAAGTGGTGGAGATTGGTTTCAAAACCGGAAAGTTAATGGTGCAATATGATATTTCAAACTTCTGTCCTATTCTTGTACGCTGGGTTTTTCACCTTCAATTTTTTGGAAAGAGGTTAAAATAATACATATTACCTTTTATTTACATTCTCAGAGGTCAAATTCAGACGAGTGATAAGTCGAGATTTAGTAATACATATATGCATGGCGATGTTATATTGAAAAAAATGGCACTATATCTCCAAATGCAGGCAGAATGATAGTGATCTTTAACCACCTGAATTCAAAAAACATAATACAAAGGTAAAGCTGAAGTAGAATAACATTGCATGTCAACTATAATTACACACACACACTCACACACACACACACACATACACACATAAATAGAGAGGGTGCCAAAAAAATGTATACACATTTTAAGAAAGGAAAAAATTGTATTAACTGTAATACTCTATACCGGTAACAAAAGATGAATAGAAGTCACGGTTGGCTTCTGCAATTATAAGAGGTGCTCAGAGTGGTTGCCATCAGCATCCAGACGCTTCTGATTATGGTGAACTACTGCTTGAGCAATGTTGACCGAAGTGTCCCCTTGTAAACATTTTTTTGGCACCCCCGACATTATATACATACATACACACACACACACACACACACACACACACACACATACATATACATGCATATATATATGTGTGTATTCATATTTACAGGATGTGGACTATAGCATAAGAAAGATAGTCAATGATATAATAGCTATATAAGATATCAGAGGGGAAGTAGCTTGGGGGAGGGGAGTTATCACTTTGTGAGGGGTGTGCATGTCTATTGCATTGTTTTGTACACCTGAAAAAATATAAATAAATTTAAAAAATGCATAATAATAAGTAATGAGCATCCAACAACAAGCACTGTGGGTGCAGATGGTTAGTAGGGTAAGGTATCCCAGCAGAGTCAGCAGTAATGCTTTTACATTTCATTGTTGATAAGTACAATGAGTTATTTACTGTAGCATAACTTGTTATAAGATCTGCATGAGGAAAACCCAAGGCAGTAGGATCAAGAATGAAAGGTTTAATGGCCCAAAAAGAAAGAAAAAAGAAAAAGAAAGAAAGAAAGAAAGAAAGAAAGAAGAAAGAAAAAGGAGAATGGGATAGCAGGTCCAAGTGATTTAAAAGACTCGGGCATAGAAGGGCAGGCTGGCATTATCCATTGGCACACATGGAGATGCCCATTGCAATACCCCAGATCCAATATAATCTTTTCATTATGAAAGTTACTATGGTTTTAAATCAATTTTATATGGGGATTCCTTTTGAGCTTCTGGGATATTTGGGCCATTCAAACTCAATTTCCTTTAAGGGAAAAAAAAAATCACTTTCCCTTCTTTAAACAGACATCTTCTGCTACCTGATATTCATAATACTTCAAATTGCTGGAGGCCAAAAAGCAAGATATAAAATTCAAAGAATCACATTCAGTTCAGAGTTTGGGGAAAAAAAAAGGGTCAGACTCTAATATATATCGGGTAAACCTTATGTTCATTCCAAGAGCATTTCATTGCAATCAGGGAGTCTAATGCTATCCATGAATCCCGTTCCTAAGTAGAAGCCTACAATATTACCTGCTGATAGAATCACAGAGCTATAAAAATAGGGAGACTGAGCATACTTTGGAGAGAGTTGAAATGCCATTGTCACCTTGCGCGTCAGCCTTCAAGCTAAATATCCCTGGTGTAGCATACTTGACGAAGTGGTATTGGCATTATAACGCGAAGTGCCATAGCCCATTCCATTCGGCTTCTGAGGCTGTTTCTTCCATCTCCCCTACACAGTCTGATTAAAATCAAAGTACAAAAGAAGCCCTTCCCAGTGATTTTTGAAACTTGGAGTTGAAGAGGGATATCCTTTATTTTATTCATGCTGACTGAGAAACCTGAAACCCATAAGGCCTGAATGCTCTTTTTTTTTTTTCATTTAAAAACGTGGAGAAATTCTCACATTGTTCCTTAATTCAAAATTTACTTTACTAAAAATTCTAGGCAGAGTGAGACAATGCTGTTTTTGTTGTTTGTTGTATTTTTTTTTTTTTTGACTTCTTGACAATGCTTTAGCTTTTTAATTGGTGATCATGGAAAATAAGTAGCCAGCAATGACCACTGTCTCCTAGTCCATCACTCTTCTAAGGCAAGGAATGAGACAGAAAGTGATTATGTATGTCTGCTTAATTTCATTGCTGTGTTGCTTAGCACATATCCTGTGCCTGTGTTTTAAACACTGTATATCATGTAATAGAAGTATTAACAAAACTTTTCCTAAGTGGTCTATAGACTACGATTTTATCCGTTCACTAGTTAAATGCTTATTGAATACTTGCTATATAATATGTGTAATACCTGGAGACTTTATCATGAGTGACCCTACTGTTCAACCAAATGTAATTGCTCCCAATACACTTTTGGATCAAATAATAGCACCGATAACGATGGTAATGGTGAAGAGCATAAAGAGGCACTGGATCATCCAGAGAGTGCTTTGGCAAGTATTTATATGTATTTCTATCTATCTGAAGTATGTGTTATCATATTACTAACATGAAAATATTCTGAACCTTACAGAGGTTAAGTATTTTGCCAAAGTCACAAAGCTGGTTATCCATAGGGTCAAAATCCAAACTCAAGCAGTTTGATTCCAAAGCTAAGCCTTTAACTCATGGGAAACTCCTTACCACATCTGGTTAAGAGCACCTGCTTCATTGGGTCCCATTACATTTACCTCATTTTTCTTCTACCCCTTGCTCTAATGACATGAATATATATAACATGCACTCACTGTTTTTGTATGGCAAAATCTGTTATTATCTGTGCTTAGAGTCACTTGCTTCCTTCTTTTTGCCTTTCCCTCTCTTGAATCTTCTCTCTTCCAGGAGGCTTTAAATGTTCCAGGCTCGGATTAGTCTCAAAATCCCAGACACTTCGTTTATGGTTATATAGCAAAAGATCTGAAGAGAGGAAAATAAATATTATTTTAAATTTACCAGTCTTACTCAGGGGCAAGAAGCCAGTCAGAGGAAGGAAGTGCTAAGCAGACATGCTTCTAGCAAGGGCTGTGTTAGTAGTGACCTGATTCTATTCCTCAGAACTCACTCAGCTTTACTGTGTTGGGAAACAAAAGCAGAGGATCAGTTTGGTTCCCGTCAATCCCTCAGGGCTAAAAAGGGAAAAATAAGAAAAACAAAAGGATCTACAAAAACAACCCTGGGCTGCAACAAGATGCTGTCTAGCCTGAATTATTTAACTGGTGGAGAAGGGTTTTGGTCAAGAGAATTTTTTATAGGGCCCCCTGTACAAAAGGAAGGAAAGCAGCTTCTGTTTCCCTGTCAAAAGTATGTGTTTAGGAGGGGATGGTGGATGTTACAGAAGCAGATAAATTGGCCAGGAGGCAGTGTGCCCCTGGGACAGCAGTGCAGGTGCCAGTAAAGAAAGAAATAGTGAATCAGTAGCCTCAGTGAAAACAACAGCCCTGGAGAAGCATTAGCTTGGTGGCAGCAGTGTCTCTGAAAAGAGACATTTGTCCTTGGTAGTGGCAGCATCAGAGGTAGGACGCCTTCAGATACTTTGAAGCTGCTGACTCTAGCTAAACACGCTCATATCTAAGAGACAGTGGGGATATGAAGGATTCTGAATTCACCTCCTCCACCCCCATCCTTTCAGAGGTAAAATTTGAACTACACTAGATCTAACTGACAGTAAGCTATGGTAGAAAAGATGTACTGCCATTTTCTATGTCAACTCTACCTTTAGCCTGACAGAAAACAGAATAAAACCTGTTATAGCTGCTGATTAAATTTATATACATTTTGAAAGTTTTTATGCATCCAGTTATATGTATACACACACACATATATTGTTATATATATATATATATATATTTAAATATATATATGTAATTGTAAAATTTATTGGATTCTCTGTGTTTTTTTGAGCTTAAAGTCTAGCTAGAGAAGAATCAGAAAATAAACAAACAAATATATAATTACAAGTTGTGATAATATGAATGAAAGAAATGGATAGGATAATGGGGAGTAATGATAATGGGGATGAGGTAAGGAAGTCCTTGAATAAAGAGGTAAGAGGCGTGATCTTCAGGCTGAGAGCGGACGAAGGAGAAAGACCTACAAACTCCACAAGGGGGCAGAATTCTGGTTGCAGCAGGTGAAGCCCTCTTGGCAGGATTATGTTAAAGGCCTGAGGCAGGGACAGGGTCAGTGTGTCTGAGGACAGTGACGAATCTGGGAGGACTGAAACATTCTAGACTGGGAGGAGAGCCAAATGAAGTACAGACGGAAATGGAGGCAGGGTCTTGATCATGCAGAGCCCTGTAGTCCAAGATAAAGATGTTAGATCAGCTGGGGTAGTGGTTAAGAACACACCCTGCAACCAGATTTGTGAGTAGAATCTAGCTCCTAGCACTTAGTAGCTGTGTGACTTTGGGGGAGTTACTTGTTTCCAGTTCAGATTTTGCACCTGTTAATATGGGACTAGCAATAGCACTACTCAATAGGGTTGTTTTGAGGACTATTTGGGTTTATAAATGTAAAGTATTTAGACAAATGTCTTGTGTGTGTGTGTGTGTGTGAGAGAGACTCAAAGGTTGTAATCAGGAGAGTAATATGTTCAGTTATATTTTATAAGATGCAACCTTGCCTGTTGGGTGGAGAATGGATAGGGAAATGAAGAATTAAAATGGAGAGGATAAAAAAAGCAATTGTAGGCGCTTAAGAAAGTGCTTTGGCATTAGATATCATTCACCACTTCTGCAGTATACTCTAGTTTGTACACTCCTTTTTCCTGTTACCCTAATCTCTTTGAATGCCTTTAACTTGCTTGAATATTTAGTATGAAGTTCATTGTCATACTAATAATGTAGTGGCAGAAATTATTTTGAATGGCTATGTCATCTCTAGAAAAATAGTTGTAAATTCTATCATTTATATTACTAAAATGAACATATTGGGAACAAATTTATTTCTAATTCATTCATTTATTCAGCAGACATGTATTGAAAACTAATTGTATATCAGATATTCTTCTAGGTGTTTAGAATATAGAACAAACAAAGGCATGCATTAAGAAATTTATATCGTTTTTTGTAAGGCACAGTAGTGACCTGGCAGAGTCGAAAATTCTGTACCTGAGAGATTGTTGCTCAAAAACGTAAATAAATATTAAGTCTATAGTTAGTGTATTAACATTTCACTCAGCTTGACTAAACTTGAGGTGGGTTTATTCCTGATTTCTCTTTTTATAGATCTTTTTTTTTTTTTTGAGAAAACTCATAATTTAAAATTTTTTCTCTGTGTCTTTTAGATGTAAACCCCCATAAACACTTTCTGCCAATTTTAGGACCCAGAAATTTCTTTCTCAAGGACCTACGAGTCATTCCTTTGAAACGTAGTCATCAAGAAAGATAGTGCCCCTATCTTCCAGTCTGTGTGGGAGGGTAGGAGCCTAATTGCTGTTGGACACCAATCAGCAAACACAGATGGCAACATCCCAGAAAACACACTTGCAGACTCAGGAAGAGCTCAATGTGTGCCACCCATTTCATTGATCAGCTTCTCTCCTGATGTCCTCCAGGACTTTCCCTCAGGCTCTTGGCATTTAAAACACCCCTGCCTTTTGTTTTAGCAGAGTTGAGTTTAGGCACTTTTCTGGTCTCTCTTCTGTATTGCTACACTCTTAATAAAGTCTTCCTTACCAGTTGAAATATGTTGGATACAATTTTTGCTTTGGCACAGCTACATAAAGCTCTAGCACAATTTATAGATCATTGAGGACGTGTAATTTTGTTGAGGACTTTAACATAATTACCTACAAAGTGAGGAAAGTGAGTATATGTCTGTGTGTTCAAAGCAGTATCAGTGGGAGCAATAATTCATCGGTATCTGAAATTTCTGGAGGAAAAGTAGTAGTTCAGGAGTCTTCATTGTCTAAAATAAGCTGAAAATTGTTCCAAGAATCATTAAAAACTACACAATGTCTGACAAAAAAATTATAACCAAGAAAAATTGATCTAAAAAGAAAAAAGAAAAAGAAGAACCTTGACAGTTGATAGCATATATGCAGTTTGTGTGGAAATAATTTTTAAAAAATAATCACTCTAGATGTCAATGTGCACGAAAGCATACTGGAAGTGTGCTGTGTAAATTGTGCTAGTCTGGGAATAAAGTATCTTTAAGTAATGAGAGTAATTTTAAATCAATGCATTTGTCCAACAAGTAGCCTATGGGGAAATTTAATTGTGAAATTCATGGATATTATCTTAACTTAAAATGAATTCTATCAACTTGTTTGAGCCAAATTACCATATATATTAGACTCCGGTCACACGGTAGACAAAAATTACATTAATCTGTGCTTTGGGAGAGACTATCAAGATCTAACTTTTAAATCTCAAAAAAGAAAAAAGAAAGCATACATTAATAACTCACAGCCTGAGTTATAATGATAAAATGAATTTAAGTGTTTTGCATAAAAGAATCCAAGCCTTCGAATAGTATCCACCATCTTGCACACCTAGGGAGCTGAATTCCATTGACATTAACTAAAGCAAAAATACAGAGTCAAGAGCTAAGGTTTCCCCCTTTTGAGTTAAGAGAGATGACTTGGCAGCTGACATGAGTGATTTACTATCTAACATATTTCAGTAGTACCAGTGATTTATCTCATATATCACTGAAGAGTCAAAAAATAAATACACATTACATCTGCATGGCACTGATAACCACAATTCAATTTCTTCATCTATGACAGGAGTACAAAGACTTGGTGAAAACTAAAGTTAGACATTTATTTAGTCTAATGTGCCTAGGAATATGGCATGTTCATTTAACTGGCTTTTTTCTGAGGGCTTCTTTGAATTCAATTACAATGGAAAAACTGTTCAAATGTTTATACCTTGCATAATTTGTGCTCTGGTGTTTAAATAGGATTTAAATATACATCAAAATCAGATTGGCTCTTTATTAAAGGGAAAATAAGTGTCTGTGATATCCTAAATAAACCATCAAACGAAACTAAATACATTTTAACATATCTTCTCTTAATAAGGTAAACCTAAATATAAATATATGTATAGATGGGGAAACTAGGAGAACTTATTAGTACTCGTCTGTTTCCTTTAATTAAATCTCTCAAGGTTGGTGTCTCGCTAGATTTTGGCAATGAGTTGCATAGTTAGTTTAAATTAAAATGTACTAAGAAGAAGCCCAATCGTAAATAACCCCCCTATGCATTGTCTACAGTACTTTTTAAAACATTCAAAAATTATCCTTGAATTATTAAGTTATAACCATATAATTGGCTCTGAGATGCATTGTTTTAAAAAAAATAAATTTCCTAGATTTAATGAGTTACACACAAGCTAAGCATTGATAGATAATCTAAGGCTTAATGTGTTAGTTTTACTATAGAAGAAGGACAGACAGATTCAGAGAATGGAGAATTGCTGTGGATGCCTTTGTAGTGGAAAAAGTATTAAGGGCTAACCTCAAGGTAGGTGACACTAGGATGAAAAGGTGGCAATGGTTTCAGAAGATAGAAATGAATCACAAATGGGGATGAAGGAGAGCTTCACAGATAAACATGACTCACTAAAAAAAATCTTAATAATTTTTCCAAGATTATTATCTAGTTAAGTAATTTTTAACTTTCCTGTTTATGTTTGCGTATTCTTCTTGGGAGAGAATATGTAGTTTATCAAACAGTTTAAAAACAACTGGCTATGTAATTTATGCCTTCCTGTCATAATGGGAAAATGTAAATTCTGCAATCACTAACAGGAGGAATAGAAATTGCCTCTGTTTTTTGATAGAAGAAAGTGTTATAAGAAAAGTGTTCTCTGCAGGAACTTATACATTACTATGATTGGTATTTCCACGGCTGGGAAATCCCAGAAGGATGCTGGGTAGATTCTGGATAGATTTCACATGGGAATAAAATTATATACTATAAATAGTTTTCATTTAAAATGTATAAGTTGTTCGGTTAACTCGGGTTTTTCTTCATTATGCTGTATTAATCAGTAAAAATACAATCAGAGAAATGAACGCTCTTTTTTGTGGGTCTTTTTAAAATTTTTCTTCTTTTAAAGGTGTACAACATGATGATTTGTATAATTATACACTGTAAAATGACTACCACAATCAAGTTAATTACCACATCTAACACCTCACGTAGTTATCATTAGTTATGTATCATGAAAACACTTAAGATCTACTCTCAGTAAATTTCAAGTATACAATCCAGTATTATTAAGTATAACCACCACACTGTACATTAGATCCCATGAATTTATTCATCCTAGAAATGAAACTTTGTACTCTGACCAACATCTCTATTAATCCTGGCCTCAACCCCCAGCCACTGGAAGCCACCATTCTACTCTGTTACTATGAGTTCAACTTTTTAAAATTTCACGTATAGGTGAGATCATGCGGTACTTGTCTTTGTCTGGTTTATTTCAATTAATGTAATGTTCTCCAGATTCATCCATATTATTGCAAATGGCAGGATTTCCTTCTTTCGTATGGCTAAATATTTATATATATATAGATATCGATAGATATAGATATCTATATCTATCGATATCTATATATATATAGTTAACTCTTGAACAACGTAGGGATTAAGGACACTGAACCCCACACAGTAGAAAATCCATATATAACTACTGACTCCCCCAAAACTTAATTGCTAATAGCCTACTGTTGACTTGAACCCTTACAGATAACATAAACAGTCGATTAAGACACATTTTGTATGGTATATGTATTACACACTGTATTCTTACAATAAAGTAAGATAGAGAAAAAAACTAATGTTATTAAGAAATCATAAGGAAAAGAAAATACATTTACAGAATTTATTGACAAAAATTCTGTGTGTAAGTGGACCCACACAGTTAAAACCCATGTTGTTCAAGTGTATACACACACACATACATATCTATACATGTATATATGTCATATGTATGTATATACACATATATATGTGTATATATGTGTGTATACATATATATGTGTATATATGTGTGTATACATATATACGTGTATATATATGTGTGTATACGTATATATGTGTATATAAATATATATGTGTGTGTATGTGTATATATATATATATATATATATATATGACATTTTCTTAATCCATTCATTCATTGATGGCACTTAGGTTGTTTCCATTTCTTGACTATTATGAATGATGCTGCAGTGAACATGGAGTGCAGATATCTCTTCAATACATTGATTTCATTTCCTCTGCATATATACCCCGAAGTGGAATTGCTGGATCATATGGTAGTTTTATTTTCAGTTGTTTTTGAGGAACCTCCATAATGTTTTTGTTTTGTTTTGCTTTGTTTTGCTTTATAGTGGCTGTACCAATTTACATTCCCCACAAACAGTATTCAAGGGTTCCCTTTTCTACATATCCTCAACAGCATTTGTTATCTCTTGTCTTCTTGATAACAGCCATCCTACCAGTTGTGAAGTGATGTCTCATTATGGTTTTGATTTGCATTTCTATGATTATTAATAATGTTCAGTACTTTTTCTTATAACTGGTGGCCATTTGTATGTCTTCTTTGGAAAATGTTTATTAATTTCCTTGCCCATTATTTAATTGGATTATTTGTTTTTTGGTTCATTCATTTGTTTTGCTATTCAGTTATGCGAGTTCCTTATATATTTTGATTATTAATATCTTATTAGATATAGGTTTGCAAATATTCTCTCCCATTCCATAGGTTGCTTTTCTATTTTGTTGTTACTTCTACTGCTGTTCAGAAGCTGTTACTTTGATGTGGTCCCACATTTTTATTTTTGTTTTTGTTGCCTATGCTTTTTGTGTCATATCCAAAAATAATGATTTCTAAGACTCTGGAAACTCTGTTCTGTTTCATTGTTCTATGCATTTCTTTTTCTGCCAGCATCATACTGTATTGATTACCATAGCTTTGTAATATACCATGTTTCCCCGAAAATAAAACTGGGTCTTATATTAATCCTTGCTCCAAAAGACGCATTAGGGTTTATGTTCAGGGGATGTCATCCTGAAAAATCATGCAAGGGCTTATTTTCCAGTTAGGTCTTATTTTCAGGGAAACATGGTAGTTTGAAATCAGTAAGTGTGACATCTCCAGCTTTGTTCTTCTTTCCCAAGATTGCTTAGGCAATTTGGGTCTTTTAAGGATCCATGTAAATTTTGGATTTTTTTTTTTGTGTGTGTGTGTGTGTGTGTGTGTGCACAAAAAATATCAGAAAAATATCACTGGGATTTTGATAGGGATTGCATTAAATTTTGTAGATTTCTTTGGGTAGTAGAGGTGTGTTAACAATATTAATTCTTTCAAACCATGAATACAGGGTCACTTTCTATACACTGTTTATTTACATCTTTTATTAAATTTATTTAATCAGCGTCTTATAATTTTCAGCGTTACAGATCTTTAACCTCCTTGGTTAAATTTATTGCCAAGTATTTTATTTTTTTATGGTATTGTAAATGGGATTGTTTTTTCTCAATTTTTTTTTTTACATAGTTAGTATATAAGAACTGATTTTTATATATTGAATTTTATATCCTGCAACTTTACTGAAATATTTTATTAGTTCTAACAGTATTTTGGTAGAGTTTTTAGAATTTCGCAATTATGAGATCATGTTGTCTGCAAACCGAAACAATTTAACTACTTGTTGTCTTACTTTGGATTCATTTTGTTGACTTTTCTTGCCTAATACCTCTTCTGAGGACTTCCAGTATTATGTTGAATAGCAGTGGTGAGAGTGAGCATTTTTGTCTTGCTCCTGATTTTAATGGGAAAAATTTCAGCTTTTCACCATTGAGTATAATATTATCTGTGGACTGGTCATATGTAGCTTTTATTATTTTCTGGTATATTCCTTCTATACCTACTTTGTTGAGATTTTTTTTTTCCCCCCACAAAGGCTGTTGAATTTTTCAAAGGCTTTTTCTGCATCTAGTGAGATGATCGTATGGTTTGTAGCCTTCATTCCGTTACTGTGGTATATCATGTTAATTTAATTGAATATGTTGAACCATCTTTGTGTCATAGGGATAAATCCCACTTGATTATGGTGTGTGTTTCTTGCAGTGTTCCATTTGCTAATATTTTGCTGAGAGATTTTGCATCTATGTCCATTAGAGATATTGGTCTGGAGTGGTTTTGTGGTGTTTTTGTCTGTATTTGGTATTAGGGTAATGCTCACCTCATAAAACGAGTTTAGAAGTACCCCTCCTCTTCAACATTTGGGAAGAGTTTGAGAAGGATTATATAAGTTTTTAAAAAATATTTGATAAAATTCACCTGTGACATTATCAATGAACATTTAATTTTTGTGAGTATAATGATGTTTGTGATTTAGTACTTTAGAGTACAGACATAACTCAGAGATACTTGGGGTTTGGTACAGACCACTGCAATAAAGCAAGTATCATAATAAAATGAGTTGTAATGGTTTTGTTGGTGGAGGAGGAGGGATTTGCCTTCAATTTGTAAAACAAAAAGGAACATCTGTGCGTCTGTGAAGCACAATAAAGCTAAGCACAATAAAAGTAAAACTAGGTATGCTTTTATAATGTGACCCAATAAACCTTAATATTATTCCATGATTTTTAAAAAATAACTTATTTTTCTTTTATGGAAGAACACAATGTTCAATTTACTTTTTTTCACATTTTTAATAAAAATTGATTTACTTTGATTATAGAATATTCAATTTATTTTGTATATGTAATCATAGTACACTGTACAGAGTGTCGTATGGCGAACTTTAAATTATTATATCAATAAAGCTCATTTTATTAACTACTTTTTTCTGATTCTCTGTTACCCAAATGAGAAAACATAGGATCTATTCAGTTAAATAATCCTCTCAACTTTTGAGAATCTGCTTTTTCTTCATCTATTAGATGATAATATGGTTTTTATCCTTCAGACTGTTAACAGGGTATATCATTTTTATTTAATTGTGTATGTTGAACCATCCTTGTATCAGATGGATAAGTCCCACTTGATCCTGGTGTGACTTAAGATCAAATATTTAATATAATTGCCTTTAATGCTATGTCTTCAAAATATATACCTAGAAAGGTTCTTCCACTCATACTGAAGTACATTTCACAAAGCTCAAAAATCATACAAATATATTGGGAAATACACTATTTAAGAAAAATACAACTTACTTATATCATCTGGGAATGTGGCATAATTAGCCTGTAAAGTATGTGCTTTTTTTAAAAAAATAAAAAGTATATTTGCCAATGATTTTACAAGATGCTAAGGGGCTTAAGGTACATAGATCAGTAAAAAGTAAGATTATTATTATAGTAATATAAGGAAAATTTGGCATCTCTGGACAACTGGAAAAAGGTGGTAAAAGGACAGAGGAGGAGAGATGAGCATTTTCATCACATCCAGCCTATACAGGAAGGGGTCACTAAGAAATATTACAAGGTGACAAATCATCAATAAAATGTAGTTTAATAATGCCTAATATTTTTCTTTTGGTTGCTGCTTATTCAGTACTATGCTTTTAGTTTTCATTATTTTCCTCAAATCTCAGTAAAATATTGATTCACAGCCTTGTTTTAATGGTATGTTGAAAAGTTAGGAATTGGAGTAACATCCCCTGGTGGTAAATGTGGTCTGAAAATCTAACACCAATCAAGAAAAGAGATAGATAATTTGGTAGGATGAAAAAAAAGAAGGAAAAAAACTGGGGCTGGGAGTCACAGGGAAAATTCATAAGGAAACAGCAACTCCCAACAACCCCAGAAAATATTACAGAATATGCTTGTTTTTCCACTACTTGAAGACTCAAATAGTTATAATAGGTAATTAAAAAAGAAGGTTAAAGCAATAAGTTAAAGAAATTTGGTATCCAAAGGAAGCTGACAGTATTGATTACACACACACATACACACACACACAGGGTGCCAAAGAAATATATACACATTTTAAGAAAGGACAAAACTATTAAAATTATAATATTCAATATATGCCAATAACAAAAGATGAATACAAGTTATGTTTGATTTCTGCAATTACAAGAGGTGCTCAAAGTGTAATTTTAATACAGTTTTTTTCCTTTCTTAAAATGTGTATACATTTTTTAGCATATACCATCTGTAGATATAGATATATGGATATGTATTCTATTGCAGTAGGAATAATGAGTGACTGTTCAATATCTCGTTCCAATAATAATAAAATTTTATGTTAATTGAAGTTTAATCTTTATCTTATGGCTACTAGCTGTAGCTCTTCCTATGTATAGGTAGAGAACTATAGAAAAACAAATATCCTTACAAAAAGAAACAATTTTCTTTTTAAAAAGTACCTATGTAGCTTTATAAAATTATCTTAATTGGAAAGTAGCAAAATAACGAAATGGAAATTATTTTATATATTTATCCAAGTGAAATTTCACAGGGACCTCAAATATCAATTATTTATTTAAAAAAAACTTTATCAAATGATTTTACTTGAAATGTCCGTTCATTTGTCAGTTTAACACTCATTCTTATGTGAATATTTGTATTATATTCTGTGAGGAAATTCTCTAAACCTCCTTTTACTATTTCTGTAAGTAAGCAATTGATGCATACTAAAAAAAAAAAAAGAAGAACTTTGATTTTTGTCATTTGGCTTTGACATAAAAAGTACTTCAAAAGCTTAGTCTAAATTTGCATATCACATGAAAAGATGAATTTTAAATCTCCAAAAATATTTATTTGTTATTTTTATTCATATGTACAGAGATTGTAAAAATAATAGATTATTAAAATTCATACAGTGAGAGTTAAAAATTAGTTCTTGGTATTCCAAAGGCGCAATACTTGTTATGCACAAAAAATAATGTGATATTTTAATGAATGATACTCATTTTCAATGTCAGAGTCACCGCAAACATAGAATATTATCTGTTCTCACAACTGTGAATACCTCTATACACTTTTTCTAAACATAATAAAAACATATTCTTAAAAATTTGTAGAACATGAATATAATCAGCTATCAGCTCCTTTATAAAAAGTGATTCTGAGATTTTGGTGTGGCATTCTGCAATGGAATACAGTTGTAATATAAAATTAGTGTGGCAATTTATAATTATTAAGTCTTGATCAATTTTTAGAGTATGTTTACTAATCCTTCAACTCTGGCTCAGTTCCAATTTACATAACATATATATATATATATATATATATATATATATATATACACACATATATTTATACATATTATTTTATAATTTATTTGCAATGAACTGATCTTCAAAATCTGTTTTATTTTCTTATTAGTATTCTCTAGAACTCTCTTAGAAAATAAAACATGCACTTTACTTGGTAGCCTGGAAGCTATACTGATAATAGGTTTGTTATGTATATTGCCCTGATATTCGCTTTCTATGGAAGTATACTTAGGTTATCATAATCTTAATGCAAAAGATAACAATTATAATTACCATCACAGCCCCCAATTCCCCATATAAAAACGGTGTTCCTTTTGTGACAACATGGATGGATCTTGAGAGAATCATGCTAAGTGAAATAAGTCAGACAGAAAAAGCAGAGAACGATATGATTTCACTGATATGTGGTATATAAACCAAAAATAACAAAAGAACAAGACAAACAAATGAGAAACAAGAACTCATAGACACAGACAATAGTTTAGTGGTTACCAGAGGGTAAGGGGGGATGGGGGTGGGAGATGAGGGTAAGGGGGATCAAATATGTGGTGATGGAAGGAGAACTGACTCCGGGTGGTGAACACACAATGGGATTTATAGATGATGTAATACAGAATTGTACACCTGAAATCTATGTAATTTTACTAACAATTGTCACCCCAATAAATTAAAAAAAAAAAAGAAAGAAAACATGATGGATAAATACTCCATTCAGAATGATAAAATATAAAGTGCTGAGAACTAAAAAAACAAAAACAAAAACAAAAACGGTGTTCTCTAAAAATTACCCATTAATTTCATAGACAATTCCTAGCTGAATTATATTTACCTTTAAACTTCAGTACACAAGAATGTGTGTTATTGGTGTTATTAATAACCCCTAAAAACAACTTGAATAGATGTCAATCTGACAAATACAGGTCATAATAGCTAGTAATTACTAATAAATATATGTTAAAATATGGGAAAAGATATCTGACTGAGTATTAAATGTAACTTTAAACCTTTCCTAGGTAATATCGCTATTGCCAACAAGAGAATAAGACATAACCAGTATTATAAAACTAGGTATGATTATCTAATCAGTACTTTAGTGTTGAACTATAGCAAATTATTGAGGGTCTATGTGTTTGATTATTCATTTGCAATCTTATTACTAATATTTACTTTATAAAATTGTTGTTATGAGGATAAATTGGTATATCTTGTGAACATGCTAACACCAAGCATGACAAAAATTATATATTCCAAATCATTTATTTGTCCTCTCTATTGGCCATTTTAATATTAAAAAATAAATACATAATTTTTTTCAAACTCTTTCTGATATTAATGAAAATGATTTGAATAATCACATGAATTTTATTGAAAACTTCCTCCTAATTTTTTTCATATTTTCCTCTCAAAGTATTTTCAGTTTTTCATATATAGATAGGTAATTTATTTTATTTCTACATGTTAAAGTCAGTAATACTGAAACTAGGTCTTGAAAATACAGTATTTGACTCATAAAAAAGAAGGTGGCTTTCCAAGTAATGAAAAATTATGAATTAGAAAATGGAAACAGGACTCAATAAACAGGGTATCTATAGGAGAAAGAAAGACATCAGATGCACTGAAATAAATATAGTTAATTTGAGTGTTGTAGGCAGAGTCTGACAAGTGCTATGGCACAAAAAATTAAGACTTATGATACTTAGTATTAAGGGTTATGGATGTGAATGGTTGTGATGGTTAATTTTATGTGTCAACTTGGTTGGGCCATGGAGTACCCAGATATTTAGTCAAGCATTATCCTGAGTGTTGTGGGATGGGATTAAAACTTAAATTAATAAACTGAATAAAACAGATTGCCCTCCTTAATGTGGATGAGACTAATCTAATTAGTTGATGATCTGAATGGAACAAAAAAGCTCCCCTCCCCTGAGTAGGAGAGGATCCCTCCTGCCTAACTGTCTTTGAACTGGGACATTGACTTTTTGTTACATTTGGACTCAAACTGAAGCATCACCTCTCCCTAGCTTCTTATGCTGCCAGTTTCAGACTAGAAATGCACCATCAGCTCTCCTGATTCTCAGACCTTTACACTCAGATTGGAAATATGTACATCTTCAGCAACTCTGGTTTCCAGCTTGCCAACTCACCCTGCAGATCTTGGAACTAGTCAGCTTCCATAGTCAAATGAACCAATTTTATATAATAAATTATACATTGATAAATGGATAAAGGAGATAGAGACAGAGAGATAGATATAGGTGATATAGATAAAGGTCTCTTTCTGGTTCTGTTTCTCTGGAGAACCCTGACTAATAATATGGTGTTTTAGGTAGTTCGCTTAAAGTCATTTTATCAAGTTATATCCCATAGAATTTATATCCCATAATTTATATCCCATAATTTATATCCCATAGAAGTCATTCTCTTTAGTGTACCACTATGTGAGTTTTGACAAACACATACAGTTATATAACCACAGTCTCAATATGGGGCATTTACAGGACTACAGATGTTTTCCACACCCATTTGTAGTTAACCCTCTGTTTGCTGTGCCTACAGTTTTTCCTTTTCCAGAATGTCATGTGCATAGGTTTGTTTTACTCAAGAATATACAGTGTTTGAAGACAAGTACACAGTAGAACTGAAACAAGACTCAAGGACAGATTACAAGGTAGCTCTACATTACGGACTCTGGAAATGAATTCTTATTTTATCTTGGAAGTGATATAATAGGGTAGGAAAAGCACAGATTTTGAAGTCTAAAGTTCCTGAGAATGAATCAAAAGTCTTATGATCTTTTTGGTCTGCTTAATCTTTCTGACAATCATTTGAGAAATGAGGGCAAAATATCCACCTCCTTAGGCTCTCTTTATAAATATGATAGCATCTGTATATTGTTTCATGAAGCAAAAGGTAGTAAGCAGGTGACTGAGCGATATCATAACTAGTACTAGGTTTCACAAGACAGTGGGAATGTTAGATGTGGAGAGTTATGTGATCAGAGCTATTCTGTTAATGTGAAATTGATTTGACATTAAGCCATAGGAAAAGTATTCAGTTCAAAAAAAATGTAATATTTAGCATTGATCAAATAATGAACTACTTGGTCATGCCTGGAATCGTGGCAAGAAAGGAGCTAAAAGATTCATAATGAAGTCTTGTGTGGAAATAACAAAATGAAGAATTGATTTTTTAATAAGGATGAAGAAGTTCCCTTGAGCCATGTGAAATTTAAAATTACGAGTCTACCTTTTCATTAGCATGGGATAGGTCAGTGGGAGAGAGACTGGGAAGAACTGAAGGCTAAGCCATACAGTACCCTTAAATATGAATCCACGTCACTTTACAGCCAGGGAAACAAGGGCTGGATCACTAAAAGAAGAACAAAAGAGTAGGAGAGCATAGGGTCATGTAAGCCAAGAGAACACAGATTTTCTAAGAAGTGGCCAGTCAACAGATTTAAATAGGAGGAAGGAGGGCAGGATGAGCAAGGTCAGAAAGGAATATCACATTTATAGTATTTTATTATGTTGGATGTTTTCAGATATGTTTTAAAATTTTCTCTTTACAACAAATCTGAGATGTAAAAATCTGAGATTTACAAAATTTTAATAGGTTTACCGAATCATTCAACTAGTAAAATGTAGAACTGAAATTTAATCCTAGATATTAAAGAAAGAGAGAATTTGAGGCCTTTTGATGTGGTCATAACTTGTCATCGTCAATAAAGTTATTTCAGGAGGATTGTGGAAGCATAAGGGAGATTGAAAGAGATTAAAAACTGAGTAGATACTGAGAAAACGGGGCACTAGTCTTTCAAGTATTAAGAAAGAAGAGACAAAATTAACTAACTCAAGGGATTAACTGTGTCAAAGGAGAGATTTCCAGGGACAGAAGTAATTATAGTTGCTGGTAGGAAGGTTGCAGAGAATACAGCTTAAAGAACAATCAAACATTGTAACTCTCTGCAATGCACTTCACTAGCTGAGAATTGGACTATACATTTTTTAAGTGTTTTTGAGGTCTGTAAATGAGTGGAGCTCTGTTATTTTAGTTATTAACATTGTTTATTGTATTTATTTTTGTTTCTTCTAAGAACTTGAATCATTTCCTAAAATAATAGGTATCCTTTATTTTGGAGAAAATTGCTTGAATGTTTAAACAGTGGTTACATCCTAGAATGGTAAAGTTTGAGAAACCTAACAAATAAGTGGGATACCTAATGTTGTAAAAAGCTAATTTTGTTGTGGGTGGAGTCACATTCCTGAGAATTTCCCCTGTGTATCTGTTTGGTAAATGTTTGTCCATATTGTGTGTGTATGGATGTCCATCCAGACTCATGCCTTTGCTTTACTTCAAGCAATAACTGCAGAAATACAGGAGTGCAAGGGCTGGGGGGGGGGGGGGGGAGAAAGAAAAGAAAAAAAGAAAAAAGCTTTTCTCCCACATTCTAAGTTATTCTAGCTAGGCAAATAATTCAAATGACATATAGCAGATTAACAGGAGAAAATCAAATTTTAATATATGCACACAGGGAATTTATATAAGCATGACAATTCCAAAGACAGGTGAAATTGGGTATATATGATATTTTAGACAAAGGAGAAAGATGGGTGGGGTGCAGTGAATGGATTTCAACAGAAGTAGGCAACTTACAGGTCGTCGAGAAGGAATGGAACATACATGGCGGGTTAATTCTTGCTTCGGTGGGGTGTAGCAGGTGCTCTAACTTCCACGCTCCTGCTTGTGGCCTTCTTGTCTCCCATACCTAATTCAAATGGGTAAGGTGAATAAGCTTTCCTGGAGCAGCTTTTACCATCTGAAACTCTTGGGCAGGAAAGGGAGGGTCAAATGTTCTTTCTAAGTTTTCTGTTTCATAATAACCAGTTCAAAATCAATATCCCAAAAGGCAGCTTCAGGGTGGCAACACTTTGGTCTCCCGTCAGGAGCAAAGAGTAGATGAAGACAGGAAAAACAGAGACATATCTTCATCTCACACTATCAAGAAACCGTAAGAACTTCTTACTCAGTTACGTGCAAGCCCTAGATAGGAAATTTCAATAATACCAGTTAACATATATTGAATGCTAACCATGTGCTAAGTGCCTTTGCTTCACTTTTGTGTTTGTGTCACATGTATAAAGTCATTTAATCCTCTTGATAGTCCTCAAATCTAGATATTAATATGATATCGATTTTACAGAGGTGAAAATCTGTAATTAGCCTAAGGTCACAAAAGTGGTAATTGGAAGAGCCAGGTTTGACTCCAGTTCTTAACTACTCTTCTCTATTGCTTCTGTAAAATGTGGACACTGGGAAAAGAGCTCATGCTCTGTTGATTATTGCCCTGGGGCAGCCATGAAATAAGAAACTACCCTACGGATGAGATATTTTCCAGATGCGAGTGGCTTTTCTGAAAGATCAGGAAGGAGGATAATATTGGGGTGAAAATTAGGTTTTGGGTCTGCCTTCCAAATGACAGATCGGTGGACTACATTACTCTGGCAGAGGTCTAATTTTCCCAGATATTAACAAAATTTAATACTGTGACTTTGCCTAGTTTTTATGTCTTACATGGAATATCTAGGACAGCAATCACAGGGGAAACTAAAGTACTAAATGGCCTTTTTTTTTTTTTTTTTTTTTGCTTTTGAGTTCGAAAGGCTCAATTCATGTATAAGACAGAATATTTGGAAAGAGTCATGGTTCAGTAAAAATCTTTTCCCTTTCCCCTTGTCTTCAGGCTTAGAGAGTTAGGGAAGAAAATAGCTTCATTTTTAAATTTAGGAAATTAAAAATAGAAAGGGTCTGCGGTCTTATTTTCCTTAAGAATTTTGAGAAATGTCCTCCTTACCACATAGGCATGGAGTCATAAAGAAGAGACAGCTCCATTGGCCGCCAGGGACGGAGCAGCTCTGAAGTTACCCCCAGATTTGTGCTTCTTTGAACTATTACAGAAGGATGTGATTTTCTACCATTTCCTCAGCTATGTATGAAAATTCAGATAGTTTGAGGACGTGTGTAGTCCAGTCGTCTCAATATCTGTCTACAGTATATACCACAAATTCTCACTCCTTCCTTCTTAAAATGCTTCCTTCATCTACCTTCTGAGACTTCACTTTTGTTTTTCCTCCCACCAGTTATAGTCTCTTTGCACTTTCATTGTCTGATTTATTTTCATCCCTAACATTTCATAATGTTGTGGAGACCCATAAATGAAGATGTCATCTAATCGCATAGTTTCATGGACAGTCTACATGCTAATAACTCCTAAATTTATATATCTAGCTTGGATCCCTTCTCTGACTTCCAGACATTGATATTTAACTATTTCCACAGCTTATTCACTTGGAGGTTTAATAGTCCTTTCAAACTTAATGCTCCAGGAACTAATGTTTGAACCCCTTCCCTATCCTACCCACAACCTGCTTTTCCATATCTTTCCTGACCAATAAATAAAACTCAATTTTTCTATTATTTCAGGTCATAAAACTTACCTACCGTCATCATTCTTAAGCTTATGTATTCAGCAAAAACCTGTTGAGAACATACTATGTGCCTTACAATGTGTTCTGCAATTGTACAACAGTGGAAATCCTCTTGATTACAATCCAGAAGAAAAAGAAAAATGGAGCAGGGTGAGGCAGTTGGAAAGAGGAAAGTGTGTTATATATGTATTAAATGGGAAGGTTAAGATAGGCCTTGCTGAGAAGAGTTACTTGGCAGTGAGTCAGCTCACCTGAGGGAATTAAGATAGGTGGAAGAAGACTAATAGTTGCTAGATGGGAGGGGGTTTGGGGGATGGGGAAGAAGGTGAATGGATTGGAAAGTACAAATTGGTAGTCACAAAATACTCATGGGGATGGGAAGTATAGTATGGGGAATATAACTGATAAGGTTGTAAAGGTTATGTAGGGTGTCAGATAGGTACTGGATTTATAGGGGGCATCTTTCATAAATTGTATAGATGCCTGACCACTGAACTGATGTAGAATAATATTGTATGTCAACTATAATAGTGTGTGTTAACTATAATTATACATATATAGATAGATAGATAGATAGATATAGATATAGATATAGATATAGATATAGATATAGATATATAGATATATAGATATATAGATATATATTCACAGCATAGGGAATATAGTCAATGAATTGTAACAGCTATATACCGTGTCAGAGGGGTAGTAGACTTGAGCACGGTGTAAATATCTAATCATTATGATGTTTTGTACATCTGGAACTAATATAAACAATTAAATTTAAAAAAAATAGGTAGGGGAAGAGTGTTGTAAGGAAAGGGACAAAGAGAGAGGAACCTAAGGAGGTAATATGCTTCGCATCTTTGAGAAATAGCAAGGAAACCAACGTGACTGAGACAGCATCATCAAGGAAAGAAAATCGAAGAGTAACAGAAAGAGATTCTAAAAGGCCATTTAGGGCCATTGTAGCAACTATGGCCTTTTACACTAAGTGAAATGGGAAACAATGTGGGGTTTGATGAAATGTTTGACATATCTGAAGTTTTAAAAGTCTCACTATGGCTACTCTGCTGAGTATAAACATGGGAGAGGGTGGTGGGCAACTGTAGAAAGTAGAAGGTCTATTAGAGGGCTTTGCATTGACCCTTGTAATCAACAGTGATGGTTCTGACTAGATTGATAGCAGCAGAAGTGATTGGATTTGGGATATATTTCTTCCATGCCTCACAATAAATCCATCAGCCCATCTGCCAATTCTGTATTAAAATCATATCCAGAGTCTTTTTTCTTAATCACCATCTTAACCTAAGCCACTTTTATCTTGTGTCTAAATTAATACAATAGCCTTCTATCTGGCTTCACTCCTTCCCATTCTCACCCCACCCTCACTCCAGTCATTTGACAGTAATTAGAGTGACTTTTTAAGAAACAATTCGAATCATATCTTTCTTCTCTTCCAAATTGCCAGGAGTTTTCTATCATATTTAGACTAAAAGCAAAAGTCCATAAAATGACCAACAGAGACATATTGGTCTGACTCATCATTTATCTCATTAGCCTTTTCTCCTACCTCTACCTCTCTCTGAATTGTTATTTCTACTCTATCTTCTCTAGGCCACTCTAGAGTATTTGTGGTTACTGTTTCATCTGCCTAGATATCTCTTCCACAGATGTCTGCATAGTTGAATCGCTCCCATATTTTACTTTATTATCAAATGTCACCTTATCAGTGAAGACGCCCCTAATCATTTAAAAGGAAAAAGGAAAGAAGAAAAGGAGGGAGGGAGGGAGGGACGGAGAGAAGAAGGAAGGAAGGAAGGGAGGAAGGAAGAAAAAAAAGAAGGAAGGAAGGAAAGAAGGAAAGGAGAGGAGAGAGAAAGGAAAAGAAAGAAGGACAAAGGGAAGGAAAGAAAGAAAATAGATGAGTCAAGGCATACCTCATTATCAAAGGAGTTTGAACTAATATTCTACTAGTCTTATGAAAAGCAAGATATAAGAGGTGATGTTTTTCTAAATATGAATAGATATATAATCATAATATTATGTTTTATTTGCAGATCTCTGTGTCTAGGAAGGCTTCCATAGAACCATGAGTAAGGTATTTTCTTGAGTCAGCACCCAACATTCCTTCTGTTTAGATTACAAAATTTTAATGTCTTCTTAATTTATTAGTAATATGGAAATATAATAATACATGAATTACAAAAAAATAAATAATGCACAATATATAAAAACAAACATACACATATATCTATAATTTCATTTATTGCTACAAATAGAAATCAACTTTTGTTTACAGTTTATTCGTTTAAAATAGTATTATTTTCTTTCATTAGAAGATTAATGAAATAAATATTTCATATAATACAGGATCAAGTATAATAGAAATGATTTATGCTTAATTCAGTAATTTTAAAAGATAAAGGTAAAAGTAAGGCGAGATTTTAAATATAGCTGCAGGTCTAGGATATACTAATAGAATTTAATTTCACAAAATTCTAAAGTGTCCAGCAATTTCTCTTCTCTTTATGAATCCGCAGATGGAGGTGAGATTTCATTTATTCTACCTTTCAAATGATATAAATTCCTTGAGGCTTTCTCTGTTATAGTTCCATAATTATTCTTTAGAAAAAGACAGTGTCTGCATTACTTCTTTTATACAGATCATCGTAGAATCAATAAGTAACATTCTAAACTCATTCTTCGCATCAGCAGGTTCTTTCTGTTCTCTTATCCTGACAGCCTTTGCTGTACAATACGATCCGAGGTTGTCACTCAACCTTCTGCATCAGGTTCCCCTAGTAACGCAAGGCCTTTTTCTTTCTCCCACTGTCTGTATCTGAATTAAAAAAAAAAAAAAAAAAAAAAAAAAAAAAAAAAAAATCAATTTGTAATAATCCCTGAACACACGAGAAAGCATTCAGTCAGAGACATATGAAGTCAGTAATGGAAATGGTGAGTTACAAGTAAAATTGGAAATAATTAAATTATAGAGAAGTATTTTGTTTATGGACTTATACAAAGCTCCAGATGGTGGCTTTCTGTATTCATCTCCAGATTAGCTAAATAAAGGCAAAACCTTATGTCAGTCTGCACATGGCTTTAATGAGTTTACTTTTATACTGCAACAGGTTAGGGCTTGTACTGCTTTGTTTCAGAAGTCACATGTAAAAGAAGACTTATTCGATAAGGGTTCTGAAAAACAAGGTGACACTCAGTAGGCATGTGCAGATATTAACAGTAATCAGAAGCCTCCCAGAGTTGCAAGCTTCCTTGGCTAATGGTTGAAAATTAGGGGTAGGTTGTACTGATTTCACCTAGAAATTACTTTTCTATTACAAAAAAACAACTGCCTAACTGAATACAACCACAAAGATCTCTATTAGTCATCATAAGTGTTTCTTTAACAAGTTTGTTTTTTTTTCACCTGTTCTCTACAAAACCTTTTTACAAAATTGTTGCATATGCTTAAGGATATTCATTCTACTTGATTCAAGAAGAAAAAAAATTGCTTTGTATTCTTTGAATCTGCAAACAAAGAATGCAATTTCCATCTCCCCAGAGGAATAGGATCTGGGAGACAGCCAGAGTCTTTATTTAATCACAAAGTACTTATGATTGCTTGAGATTTTAAAGTTTTTCCCCATTGTCCACCTGCATACGTAGTGCTGTGAGATGTCATTTGCAAAAGGATTGTATAGTTTTTACTTTGTTTATAAAAAACGTTAACCACATATCTGGAAATACTTAAACCAGTTTTTTCCATGTGTCTGTTATTCTCATGTTAATGCTAGCTAGTTTCACCCCACTCAATAATACTCTGAAGACAGCATTTCTTTTTGATGTTGTTTTAAATTTAAGTTTTCCTATAATTTATCTGATATGATTTATTTTTTAAAAGAAAATGTAAGTGTTTCAAATGTCAACCACCGCTACCAATACCCTATGAATTTTATTTGATTATTTAGGTGATTTATGGCTCAATCGGATTCATTTGTACTATCTAACTCTTAAGATTTTAATTAACTTAAAAACCTGTAGATCAATTATTGACGTATTGCAGACATCATGTGTTTTGAATCACTTGTAATTACTTTAATGTATGGTGTAAAATGACAGACTATTTCTTTTTTAAAAAAAATAATTTTCAAAGAATATGATGAAATACTGTCCTGGGGACTAACATGAGTAATGTCTTTCTCTCATTTTGCCTAAAAATTACTAAATATTGAATTGCAAAAAAATATACGATAATCAATGTTTGTATATGAATATAGAAAAAATAATATACTGTTATGCTACATTGCTATTACCACCTCTAAAGAATGTCTTTATTTAAAACTTAACCTTATATATGTCAGTTTATATCATTATAATATATGTTATATTATATTATATATTATATTATATATTATATTATATAATATAATATATTATAATGATGTCAGTTTATATCATTAACAGGATTTAGAAAATATAGTGTTACTAGTGGAATAAGAATGTTTATATTCTCAACAAAACTTGCAGATGTTAATAATTCAAAATTTTAAGTAATTATTAAGACTTTTTTTAGTCTTTAGCTTTCTGGAATGTTAAGTTACAATTACAATTTTAATTGGCTTATAAATGGCTTACAAATCCCCTTTCTCTGACTAAATCCTCAAACCTGAACACCAAGCCTGTCACTTGGAGATACACAGCAAATGTTGAGTTAGCATGCTAAAATATAAAATAACTGCATTGAGTAAGTCAGTCCCACTTTCCACTTTAATAGTTGCTTAAAAAACAAGTGGCAAATTGCTTAGGGTAAAAGAAAAAATAGGAGTAAAACAAAGGAAGTGAAACACTTCTGGTGGAGAGTTGCCAATGAGCGCTGAGCACATTAAGCTAGCCTTAGCAATTCTAAGCATATATTTTCATCTTATAAGATCCAGGTTCTTTGACTTCTGCCAGGTTCTTGCCCTGAATGTTAGCATTCAATGTGCTCATTGTTCCCCTTGAATACCCCAGGTTGACAGGAGGCTAATCACCTAATAATCTTAATAAAAACTATGTATGATCATCGACTATTACAGAAATTTCAGTGATGTCTACGCATCCTTGGAAGAGATAGTCTAGTCAGGTGTGAAGAATGATAAAGTATATACTTTACAAAAACTTTGCATTCCCAGAGGAAATTGCATCCTAAAAAATAATAATGCTAACTCTTGTGGAGGTCTTTTTTGAAAATAATGCCACAGAAACAATCTTCATTTTTGAATAAATTAGAAGAAACATAAATTATTAAATTATGTCTCAGACCATAAATTGGATTTTGCTTAAAGAGAACTTAGAGTGTGTCAGTGTCTTGGAAGGTTCAACAGACTCCTGATGTTCTTAGAAAACTAGTTTTAGAGCGTACCATGGTAGATTTGACTTTACAGATTATACTCGTTTTAATCGAATTCATCATCTAATGTAGGTGATCAAAACAGCAATTACTAAATTTGTGGTGCTAACATTCCTGAAGAAATGGAAGGTGTCTGTCCTTTGGCTTTGCATTCTATCTATTTTGGAAATTACTCAGAAATCAAATATAATTGAAGATCAATGTAAAATTTATGTGAATTTATTATTTTACAACAAGAAATAAAATGGCATCAGAATCAGGAGAGATAAGTGTGTCCATCAAGCACATGTTCTTTTTTTGGGAAAGGAACATATAAATCTGAATTATAATTATAACTGTACTTGTTAAATTTAGAATCTAAATAAGGAAAATATTAGTTTAGCATGACAGTTGAGTATGGGCTGTGAAGTCAGACACAACTGAAAGAAAACTTTTTTACTTTGTTATTCATTAGCTTTGCAAAATGGAGCAAATCAATTTTACTCATTCATGAAATTGAGATAAAAGTACACATTTCATCAGGTTGAGTTGAGTATTAAATGAAATATTATGTGCTTAGTACAGTATCTGTGAATGAAGCACTCAATAGATAGTAGGGATTATGAGTTATTATGTGGTTTTCATGCTTTATTATATAAAACATACTCAAGGCTTCCATGTGCACAAAGATACTCTGTTTAATATTGGGATTGTACCTGTGGAGATTTCAAATCAGAATTTTCCTTTTCTTTGAATCTGATTGCCTCCATGGCTTCTTTTCAGGGTCCTGCCCAAGGACCTTCACTTTCAATTTTCTCAGTCATTCTCTAGACATGCTACCATTGCTGTTATGAGATTACAGTAAGATCTGACAGCCTTGGAAGACATCTTTAAAGTGAGTTTGTATATTCATGCCAATCTATTACATGATAAATTTGCACTTAATGCTCAGAAGGCAATTCATTTCTCTCTCCTCAAACCTTGGGGAGAACCTCATTAAATTTCTCAAATATTAATAACACACTTTATTCATAGTTATGTCAGTGTTTCACAATTTTAGATAAACATGTTTATCAGAACTCAAGGAACTTTCCTCTATTTATTTTAAAGTAATATTTCCCACACCTAGCATTGTAAGTTAAATATGAATGTAGATAGTGGATCATTTTTATATTTTTAAATATAAATCGAAACTCAAAAATTTTTTGGATAAAATAAATACACATGGAACCAATACATTTTGCTTATTCAAATTCATGGATAGAATATATTCTTAATAAATTTTAATATTAAATGTCTTTAGTCTATTTAATTGTTAATATGCAGTTATTAAAATGGTTTACTAAATGTTTCATTCAAATTTTAGGATATAAATTTGGAAGTCATCACCTAACATAGTTAAAGTTGTAAAAAAATTTCCTGAAGCAAGCTAAATAATTTCTTATTCTCTCTCTATGTATGTATCATTTATGCACATTTTTCTATGTGTATGTATATCGCTATATAATATGTAAACCTTTAAGGCAGTCTGGCAGGCTCGAGATGCATGGAAAAGTTAATGTTCTAGCTCTGAGTCCATGGTAGAATTCCTTCTTCCTTGGGGGATCACAGGTTTGGGTGTTTGGCCCAACACTGGTTACCATGGTCCAGCCAAGTTAGCTCATAAAATTAACACACACACACACACACACACACACACACACACACACACACATGCATATGTACATATACAGTGCCTTATATATATGAAAAGCTAATCTGTTCCCTTGGTTATTACAGAAAATAATAAAGCCAATCATGTTCAAGTCCGCATAAATGATACGCCTGTAAACTCAAATTAATGACACTATCTTTTGTTTTTTATAAATTATACCTTAACTAGCTACAGTAAACACAAATACAATGAGGAAAAATATATTTTTCCTTTTGGAGAAAAAGTCTAAAAGATGAGAAATTCTTCCTCCAGAAGGCAGAGTAGACAACTGAGAGCCAGTGAGGACATGGTGGAGAGAAAACGGTTCCTAATCTTCTCATGAACCTGTGGAGATGAGGACTTCTTAAACACAGGTCAGTCATTATCCTGTAGGGCACAATGTGTTGAGATTAGCTTGTTAAATCTGAATTTGGCCAAAGCTTAATGTTTAAATGTTCAGCGTTGCCTTTGTGGATGTATATTGGAGCCAGAAATCTATGTTTAAGTATTAAAGGAATGCAACTAAATACATTATAAAATATTACTAAACTATGATAAAATTACAAAGCTTTCTGTTAAAAAAACAGTTTCCTCCAGGTGAGTATCTATCCTTTGATTCATTTATTTACTTGTTCAGTACATAGTTGTGAGCATCTCTTACGTTCCCTGCACTCTTCTGGGTTCTGAGAACACAGCAATAAACTGGACAAGAAAGGCACCTGATCTTGTTAAGCTTTTATTTCTGAAGAGGAACAGAAAAATCGACATACAAATAAGAAAAATAATAAGCATCATGCAGAGAATTCAAATTAAGTGAGGCGTCATTGACTGGGTGGGTATTTTGAGATTTGGCAATCTGAGATATTAGTAACAAATAGGTGTATCGGCCATCCAAACAGCAGAGAGAGCACCCCAGGAAAATGGTACAAGCAGTTCATATATCCTGAAGCAGGAGAGAGTTTAGCATAATCAAAGAAGAATGCTGTGTAACTGTATCGCAGTGTGCAGAAGAGAAAACAGTATGTATTTGAAGTGAAGGCAGGAATCAAATCCTGTGTTACCAGGGCTAGGTATACACATTGTGTTATAATGGGAAAGGAAATCTTTGTAGATTTATTTATTTATTGTTTAAACAAAAGAGGTACATCATTGGTCAGTCTTTTAGAAATCATTGTGGCAGTTGAGAGGAAAATAAATTACAGAGAGCTAGGCAAGAATGAAGGAAGATGGTAGGAGAACTGGAAAAATGGACAGATCTTTTCGGTTTCCTCTATATTTCTTGCCAGTATTAATGTGACTTTGTTTCTTCTTAAGGTTTGAATTTTTATCCATGTGAAGTTTATTTTGATGTTAGAAGTAAAATAGACATCCATCTTATTTTTTTGCACATAGTTTGTTGCCTCAATGTAATTTGTTGTTTTATGGAAGAATGATTTTATGCATTTGTAAATCCATAATCAAAGAAATTATTTGGTAATCTTTGAGGAAAATATCATTTAAAAAGTACAAGCAGAGATTTCTCTCCTAGATATATACCTCAGGGTAACTCGTGCAAAGATCCTTATGGCGGGAGGTATATATGGCAACAGGGAGTTGGAAGCAACTTTTGTATCCTTCTCTAGAATAATGGATAAATAAAATGTAGTGAATCACACTATGAAACGCCATACAGCAATAAGAATCAATAAACCAGATATGTGACATGGATTGGTCCCTAAGTAAGGGTGGATGAGAAAACTATGGCAGCATCGGGATTTACAAAACCCTTAATGGAATTGAAACACACAAAAACCACATCATATTTTACAATGATACATCTATACTTAGAAACATATACCAAACACATTGCAAACGGTCTCCTATGAGAAGAAGACAATGGGGTGGGGCTTAGGAAAGAGGGACAAAAAAAAACATGAAATAAGCTCTGTGCTGAGCAATGATGGTGATGTTAACAGTAAGGAGAAATTAGGATGTATTCCAATTTCAGATATGAAAATGTGGAAATCATGCCCTAGATTTGATGAAATATGGTAAATATTAGAGCTCAACATCATGCTCCAGAGCTTTAATTAAGAATGTGAAAGAAATACGATGAGAAGAGTATTTCAATCAATATTGGCATAAAAAAATTAAATATATGTTTTAAAAGTTAAAAATGTGATGGGATATTTAGCATACATATATAGCCATGGTCTTTTATTTATGTATAGATAAGTATGCATTTGCACCTTTGTCAGAAAATGACTATTACCATGTTTCCCTGAAAATAAGACCGGATCTTATATTAATTTTTGCTCCAAAAGACACATTAGGGCTTATGTTCAGGGGATGTCAACCTGGAAAATCATGCTAGGGCTTATTTTCCAGTTAGGTCTTATTATCAGGGAAACACGTTATCTCTGTACACTATATCGTATACTAGAGTCCTTCCCCCAGATAATGACTTAAGCACCATCTTACCCCTCTGACACACAGATAGTATATTATTGCGTTGGTATAAGAAGTTCATGTGATGGACAAGTCTTTAAGTAGCTCTTTGTAAAATATGCCATGTGTTACTTATTATCTTGTGCATTAATGGTGGTAGTGCATTATCTTTGAAATGTCACATAATTGGTTTTATTTGTACATTCTTAAATTGTGTTCTTTTGACTTATAAACTGTGGCTAGAGATAAGATTTATAACGCATCGGGCATACTGACAGGTTTGGACTAAGACAGATGAAACGCCATGATGATTTCATGTCTTCATTGATACATGCTTGTTATTAGTTCCATTGCCTAATTTTATTACTTCGCAAGCCAGGCTCTTCCACCATTTAGATTAGTTGTTTTCTTTAAATTCTAAATGCCTAAGACTTAATCATCTGGTAGGAACTCAAAATGAGAAAATATATTATTCTTGCTTGCTTCTATTTTTAAACTTGACGGAAAAGAATGCTTATGTCAAACAGAAATAAAATTCATAGCTGTAGTGTTTTCTCTGTGGACTTGCAAACATTTATGTATTTTGTTTACAATGAGTCTCATAAGGATAGCAAATCAAATTGACAGATGATCGATGTCAGATTTATTGAGAAACTTCTTGTGCAAGCAGAATACCGGATCAGAACCCAATCGGTCTCTCATGATCACATGTACATTGCAATTCATGCTTGCAGTAAAAACATACTGTAAAAGTCACCTTGGTGTGCAAATGCACTTAAAATGAATTTGACAACAGCTTGTTAAAGATAGCTTTTTAAAATTTCTAATGTACATGATGAAACAACTATTCAGAATGACAAATATAGTTGGAACATTGATTTTTTTCTTGTGCAATTTTAATTATCAGCAATTGCTACTCATAATAATTTTAAAACTAAGGGGTTGAAGTTACATTTTTATCCAAACTGAATTCACGGGTATGTATCTATATACCTATATATAGATGCATATCTATAGATCTATAGATCTATAGATCTCTCTCTCTCTCTCTCTCTCTCTATATATATATATATATACACACATATATATACACATATATATCTATATATATATATATATATACACACACACACACACACACACACACACATGTATATGTATGTTCTGGCTGCTGTTTGAATTTTTGAGCTATCCAATTTTTTTCATGCCTTTGTGGTCATAATATAGCCATACCTAATCTACCAAATTCAGTTTGGTCTATTCTAAAAGTAAAAATGTAGACTATTCATTAGATCTTAATTTTATAAGGGAAAGAATAAATAGGAATTTAATAAATAGGAATTCTATATTCTAAGCATTCTGAGAGATTCTTCATTATTTTTTGTCTTTTTTCTTTCCTTTGAGACCCATTTTAAATTCTCAATCATTTTTTATTATAAGCAAATGCATGTCAAAATAAATTGCAAATTTTATTTACAAAGACTTTAAAATGATTCTTGAATTATTTCTTATTATGAAAATTACCTTTTTTATTTTTTGATGTGCAAGATTCATGTATCACTTTACATTTACCAGTGAGATAGCTTATATCACACTATTATGTATTTTCTAAATTGAAAATTTAGGAAAAATTCTATGTTCATTCTCCACATAACTTCCATTAATTTTTATTCTTTTAGTTATCCAATTTATCAAAAACAGGAAGTGATTTGTAATAATGGCAACATCTAAGAACATCAAGACTTCTCTGAAAATACAGTATACAAAAATCTATAAGTATACAACTAGATTACTTTCAAAATAAATTATAAAATTAGGTCAAATTTACCAACTTTAACTGAGAATTTTCTAATAGTTATATGGAATTTATGTAATATTTAGAAGACAGTTAATTATACTTTAGCATCTATTCACATTCTAAACCAAGTATGGGAATAATAAAGGCATTCAGATAAATATTATATATATATATATACACACACACACACACATATGTATGTGTGTATACATATACATATAATTATATATTATATTTAATATATATGTGTGTGTATATGTTATATATATGTATATATAATATATATACGCACACACACACATAGAGAGAGTGCCAAATATATATATACACACACACACACATATTTATATGTATATATATACACATTCATTTATAAGTGTATATGTATATACATATATATGTATAAATATATATACACGCATATATATATAGTGTGTGTATATATATATATATATGTATATCTATATATATATATACACGCACATACATACATGTATAGAGAGGGTGCCAAAACATTGCATATGCATTTTAAGAAAGGAAAAACTGTATTAAAAATCTAATACTCAATGTATACCACCAATTACAAAACATGAATGCAAGTCACATTCATGTGAAGATTTTGACATCTGCCTAATTTTTTGACTTCTGCAGTTACAAGAGGTGCTAAAAATGGTTACCATCAGCTTCCAGACACTTCTGGTTACGTCAAACTACTGCTTGAGCAATGTTGACCAAAGTGTCCACTTGTATACATTTTTTTGGCACCCCTGATGTGTGTGTGTGTTCATTTTATTTATTTGTTTTTCACTTTACCAGTAGCATGGCATATTTCAATATATCTCTGAGAATTTGCATGTGTTTAATGGGATCAGAGATGTTGGCCAGGGAACCAGGGTCAGAAGTTTTGAATAATAAAATAGAATTGTTAACTTTCATCTCAATTTTCACTAATACAGGCAGAAGGAACATTTGTTTCATAGAATTGCTGCGTAGGAAAAATACCTAAAAGGTCATCTTTTAAAAATTTCCCTGCCTAAATAAAATAGATCATTCCTTTCCAATATAATTGTCATGCATTGTAAAACGCACCCCTTATGAGACTAGTCCCAGGGGAAATCTAGGATTTTTGTGCAAGTTTACAATAAACATTTTAGACCAAATTTAAGAATAAAATGCCAAAGTTTTACTTAACTTGACAGTTCTAAAAATTATGTATAAACACAGAGCTGTGTTTGCTTGAGTATTTATAGAACATGGTTTAGCCAAAGTCCCATGTTATAATTACATAATTATGTTTATATATCTCCACGCTTGACTACAGAGTAAAGGTAATTTCCATAAGATAAATAGAAAATCGATTCCATGATAGAGACTTATCATCTGTGTAGATATGTTCTGACAAAATGGACATTGTAGAAATAAACAGTCACATTTAAATACAACATTGCAAAGGTAAAGTGGCAAAGCATAAAGAATGAGCGTTAATTACTGTTTCATTTCTGGGTAAGTACAATTTGAATATGGCTTTTCTCCAACCTCTGCTCCCTTTCTCCCTCACTCACTTCCATTGTCCTCCTTATTTCCCACAGAAAAGTATATCATGGCATGATATCATATGAAAAATCTTAAGATATTACACTGGCTCTGAGATATATGTTAAAGTAGAATCCAAAAAAATTAAGTAGAATTTCTTAGAATTCCTGAATTGAGGCTGATTATATGGAATGATGAAAAAAAGATGTCGTTTTAAATGACAGAATTGTGTTTTAACTCCATTCCATGCTAGGTATGTACCTTCTGATATTTTTCAGGACACAAAATTTATGTTACTCTAAGATTGTTCGTTATAATCTCATGAAACAAAATGATAAATACTGTGAGTTTATCATTTCATCTAATTTGGCAATCTATACTTAATGTTGCTATGAGGGTGATGTTTTAGAAGATACACATGTAATTCCCTTGGTGGAAAAGGGTAAAGGGTGTCAACTATATAGTGACAGAAGGAGAACTGACTCTGGGTGGTGAACACATAATGAAATATATAAGTGATGTACTATAGAAATGTACACTTGAAACCTATGTAGTTTTGTCGACCATTGTCACCCCAATACATTTTAATAAATAAGAAAAAGAAAAGAAAATTCCTCAGTGGTGGCCAGTCATCTAAGGAACAAAACAAACTTATTTCTAAGAATATGATCTACCTCTTTGCCCTTGCATATTCAATTCTAGTATCACTGAAGAATATATAGCTATCTTATAAAATCTAGATTTTCTACAAATTATTGCCTCTGCTTTCTCTGAATTTCTTATAAGTTTTCAGATCCCATCACTAATTCTCCCTCATTCTGAAGTCTTCTCAGACTTTATCAGTGAGGTTCCTTGTCATTATAGCAAATTTTTAGTCATTATAGCAATTTTTATATTTTATTCTAATTTTTCTCATGTAACTCTGTCTCGTCCTGAGATTATGAACTGTTTGAGAGTAGGGGATGAACATCTTCTCCTTTGTGTTCCCAGTCTGACATAGGAGAACAAAATATTGGTAAATAATAAATGTCTAAGGGTTTTGCAAAGTGTTGTGTTTTTTTTTAGTTTTGTAAGAACCCAGTGATTTACCTAGTTAGTAGTTAATACTTTTCTGTACAAGTTAATCAATTTGCAGAAGGTGAAATAACCAGTCAGTATTAGATCTGGTATTCCGAGTCAGACATGCTGACCCCAGAGTGTGATCTCTTAATGATATTCCGAGTTATGGTTACCTGGGATATACTGCTTCTGTACTGCTGATTACCAAAGGGCAATCTCTGCCTAGAAAATAAGACCAGGAAACTATACTTTCATTTATTAAGTGCAAATATTTATCTCTCTCTTTCTTTTATTAAACTACTTTACTGTGGTATGATTAACACACATAAAGCTGTACATATCTAATGTACACAAGTTGATGAGTCTGGAGATAAGTATATACAGGTGAAACTATCACCACAACGAATGTCGTAAACATATCAATCACCTTCAATGTTTCCATCTGCTCTCTTTATATGAAATAATAATAATAATAATTGTGATAACAACACTTAACATAAGATCTACCTTCTTAGCAAATTTTTAACATACAATACAGTATTAACTATGGGAACTGCAGTGTATAGTAGATTCATAGAACTACTTATTCATCTCACATGACTGAAACTCTGTGCCCTTTGATTAATACCTTCTTATTTACTCCTCCTCCTAGCCCCTGGCAGCTACCATTCTAGACCCTACTGTTTTGTTTTCTATGAAAATATTTCTTTTTTTTAAAATACACACCCGAAGAGATCTCCTTTAACAATAGCCAAAAAGATTGCATTGATGTCATAACTTTAAAAGACAAAATACATTATGAATAATCAAACGGCAATGTAGTTAAACTCCATAAAGATTTATTAAATTTAAAAATATCCAAATATATGCAAAGTGTTTATGTTTTATTGTACATGCATTTTAAACAATTATTTTTAGCTGTGGAACGAAAGCTTCAATCTCTGTATTGATCTTAGATACTGTCTTCCTTCACCCTCCCTCTGGAGCCCCAGATTCCATGTGGATTGAGTGAGAGTAGCACCCAAATAAAGACATTTTTGAAAGTAATAAACACTAAAGCAATTAAAACAAAGACAAATCTGTAGGATAACTATTGTAAATCAGCATTGCACAGGGCAGGCTGGGACAGGTGATCACTTTATGCATTGGCCATTCCCTTAGTGTTTTGTGAGCTGTTATTATACAGGAAGCAAAAATTCCCCTACGTCTCATTGGATTTACTTAGTGTCCCGTTAAGTGCAAAAGGGCTTCCTAAACTCAGATGCATAAAAGCAAACCTGTACGGTCCCTTGTATTTTATTTTATTTTATTTTATTTTTCTAATTGTATTTCTTATCTTCGTACTCAATATTTCACAATTGTCCAAATTCTAATGCTTTTCTAACAGTAATTATGACCCTTGTGATTTCTGCAGGTTTTATGTAAGCTTTTTTTCTTTCTGGAACCTCATTTTAAAAGTCAGAATGATACTAGAAAAATATCCTCGAAAGTCCCACATCCTTTTTTCTCTAGCAATCTGTAAACTACTAATGCTACACTTCTGTTTTAACTATGGGTCAAGACTTCAGTGAAAAGAAAACAAAAGAAGAAACAAAACAAGAATAGTGTTTATTTTTGAGGGCTGTGCCTCAACCAGAGCCCTCAATTACAACATATCTTCCTATTTTCATAAGATTGCCAGGTTACATAAAAACTCAAAATTATACAAACAACATACAGAGGGTGCCAAAAAATACATATTTTAAGAAAGGAAAACTGTATTAAAATTGTAATACTCAATATATACTGGTAACAAAACATAAATACAAGTCACATTTGACTTCTGCAATTACAGGAGGTGCTCAGACTTGTTACCATCAGTGTCCAGACAATTCTGATTATGGCAAACATTGACTGGTAGACTTTTGTGGTGAGCGTGTAAACTGTTCCAACACCACAGCAGAAGAAGCAGGACTTGTTGCTGTCCGAGGCGTCCTGGATCTTCCCTTGTGCACCTCAACACAACACCGTGCATCTCAGACTTATCACAAATGCATGCAGTTGTTAAGCGTGTTGGAGGTTCTGTTGCATACTCACACCTCCATTGTTATTGTACTTCCACAATGTTCTCGAATTTCAAATACTCCTTCAAAATGGCTTTGCGCTCCTCTAACGAAAATCATGCTTCCATCATTTTCTTTGTCCTCCCTGTTGCATGGTGATGCTAACATTTGTTTGATTAATGCTATCTTTTGAGTGAACGTCATACTGCACATTGCTACCATAATTCAATTCAACTTCAAAAAGTAATACATAGATAGATAACATGTTTTAAAATATGTATACGTTGTTTTCGCACCCCTAGTATATAAAATATATAAAGAAAAAAAGGGAAAGAAGAATTTAAGAAAGGCGGGGTAGGAAGAAAGGGGAGAAAGGAGAAAAGGAAGAAATAAGGCATAAGGAGGAAAGCAGAAGAGAGGGAAGAAAAGGAAATGGGAAAAAAAAATGAGGGAGACAGAAGGAAGGAAAGAAGGATGGAAGGCCAGGAGGGAGGGAAAAAGGGAGGAAGGAAAGGAGGAAATACAGTCTGTTTGAATTCTTATTATTATTGGAAATTGAGATCAAACTTTATGTTATTCTCTTCCATCGTGTCACTTATAGGGGATCATTTGATATGCCATATGAAATTCTGCTAATATTTACCATTTCACTTGATGTCTACTGCATTTATTTAAAAATGTTTAAGTATTTGATTATCTTAAGAGCCAAAACTCATGAGAGGAGGGACAAAAAGCTTACACTGTAACAGTGTGACTTATATCTAAAATTCTAAATTGTAAAACATAAAAGATTCCCTATAGTTGAAAATTAACCTGGATTATATTTCTTTTAAAAACATCATCATACAATGCATTGAAAACAGTTCTTCCACTTATTTTTTTTAACTTTGTAGCAGTTTGCAAGCACATTTTAAAGCATGACTTTGTGTATCACCAGAACTGATACTTCTACATCATTATAAATACTATAGGTTTTGTAACTGTTGAATAATCATATTTTGCAATTCCTTTATAGTTCTGTATGGAAAAAAAATATGCATTATTCATTGTAAATTCAAACTTTTATCTACAAATTGATCATTACATTTACATCTCATTATAATACGACAAAAATATATCCACTTTCACTTGATACTAGGACACAGGTTTCATAGAAACTTCTTTTTAACCAACTAAGTACCTCTACTTTATATTTAATATTTTCTATGATTTTTCATGTTAGATTTTTTAATATAAATTTTCTAAAGAAAGTCACTAATAGCTCATATATGAAGTTGGAAACAGGATAGAATAATAAAATGCTGTTTTATATATATATATATATATATATATATATATATATATATATATATGCAAACCAAACTGAAATAAACTTTTCCTACTTTTAAATTCAACTTAATTTTCTTAAATAATCTGTTTTATACGTCTTGTAATATTATTATTTTTAAACATTATTTATTGATACACCACCATAGAAGATGATGATGTTACATTTTTTTTATGCTCAGTATTATTTTATATTAATTTCAGGTGTACAGCGTAGTGGTTAGACATTTATGTAATTTAAGAAGTGATGACCCTGACTAATCTAGTACCCACCTGGCATTATACATAGTTATTACCATGTCATTGACTATATTCCTTAAGCTTTACTTTACATCCCCATGAGTATTTTGTAACTACCAATTTGTATTTCTTAATCACGCCCCCTTTTTCACCCTGTCTCCCATCTATCACACCAACATACTTAGTACCTTTTTGACACCATACATAGTTACTACACTATTATCGACTACATTCCTTACACTATATTCTACATCTTTATAATGACTATAACAACCAATTTGTACTTCTTAAAACCTTAACTTTTTTCACCCACACCCCAACCACCCTCCCACCTAGCAACCACTGAAATGTTTTCTGTATCTGTGAATTTATTTCTGTTTTGTTTATTTATTTTGTTCTTTAGATTTCACATATAAGCAAAATCACATTGCGTCTATCTTTCTGTCTGACACTCCACTCAGCACAATACCCCACAGGTCCATCCATGCCCCCACAGATGGCAAGAACACATTCCCTCCCATAGCCTAGCAATATTTCATTTTATATGTCTACCACCTCCTCTTTATCCATTCTTCCATCAACAGACACCCAGGGTGTCTAAACATCTTGGCCATTGTAAACAATGCTGCAATGAACATATGGATGCAAATGTCCCCTCGAAGCAACATTTTGTTTTTCCTCAAATAAATACCTAGAAGTAGGATTACTGAATTCTCCTTTGGCTCTTGTTATAGCCTTTGTTTTAAAATCTATTTTGTCTGGTATAAGTATTCCTACCCCAGCTTTTTTTGTTTTTCTTATTTCGATTTTCATGAAATATATTTTCCCATCACTTTACTTTTCATCTGTGTGTGTCTTTCAATCTGAAGTGATTATCTTGTAGGCAACATATGTAAGGATTTTGTTTTCTTATCCATTTATCCCTCCCGTGTCTTTTGTTTTGAGTGAAGCATTTAATCAATTTACATAGAAAGTAATTATTGATATATATGTAGTTATTGCCATTTTATTCATAATTTTTTTTTCCATCTTAAAGAAGACCCTCTAACATTCCTTGTAATACTGGTATGACGATGAATTCCTTTAGCTTTTGCTTGTCTAGGAAGCTCTTTATCTGTCCTTCAATTCTAAATGATAGCCTTGCAGGGTAGAGTAATCTTTTTTTTCAGGTCCTTGCTTTTTATCACTTTGAATATGTTGTGCCAATCCATTGTTTCCTGCAAAATTTCTAATGAGAAATCAGCTGACAATCTTATGGGAACTCTCTTGTAAGTCACCAGTTGTCTTCTCTTGATGCTTTTAGGATTCTCTTTTGTCTATAATTATTGCCATTTTAATTATAATGTGTCTTGGTGTGGACCTGTTTGTGTTCATCTTGTTTGGGACTCTCTATCTGGACTTGCACGTCTATTTCATTAACAAGGTTAAGAAAATTTTCAGTCATTATTTCTTCAAAAAGGTTCTCAGTTCTTTGCTTTTTCCCTTTTCCTTCTGGTACCTCTATGATGTGAATGCTGTTACACTTGATGTTGTCCCAGAGGTCTCAACCTGTCCTCATTTTTTGTATTCTTTTTTTTTTTTCTTTGTGCTGTTCTAATTGGTTGCTTTCTTCTACCTTATCTTCCAAATCACTGATTTGATCCTCTGCTTCATCTAGTCTGCTGGTGCATTCTTCATTTCAGTTATTGTATTCTTTACTTCAGACTAGTTCTTTTTGTATGGTTTCTATCTCCTTTTTTATGCTCACTATCTCTTTGTTGAAGTTCCCACTAAGTTCCTTGGGTATCCTTATAACCATTGTTGTGAACTCTGTCTCTCGTAGGTTGCTTGCCTCCGTTTTGTTTAGTTTCTTTTTTCCCCCCTGAAGTTTTTTCCTGTTCTTTCATTTGGAACATATTTCTTTGTGTTTTTGTTTGTTTGTTTGTTTGTTTTCATTTTGGCCTACTCTCTGTGTTTGTTTCTACATATTAAGGCGCTCTGCTATGACTCCCAGTCTTGGCCAAGTGATCTTATCTAGTAGGTGCCCTGTGGGTCCCTGGCACAGTCTTCTTAGTCACCTGCTCTGCATGCTCCATGAGTGTTTTTTGTGTGGCTTGTGTTTACCCTTCTATTATACTTAAGCCTTGATTGCTATTGGAACTGAAACTCAATCTGGTTGACTGTGGGGTTTGGCCACATCCAAAGTTTATAGGCTGCTATGCATCAGGCTTATCCTAGGAGTGGGATTCACCCCAGTGGGGACTTGTGTCTGTTGAGGCTGCCTTTTGTTTGTGCTGCTTGTGGGGCTAATTAGGTGGTGCTCTGCTGTGGCGTGAAGCCAACTACCAAATATGTTGGTTTTGGGGCCTCTTGGGAGGGGCTCTGGTGCAGTCCCAGGTCAGTCACTGCCTGTGATCAGCTGGAGATGACCTACTAGGAGGTACAAAGTGATTCACATGTTTTTGCTGACTATGCTAAAACCTGAGGTACATGGGAAAGACTACACTGTGAACCAAGGATGTCTGCTACCAGTAACAGGCCTACAGTAGCTTCACAAAGTACCAGGGCACCCCAAGTCCTGTTCCTACTTGCCAACTTCCTTAAAGTTCAGCCACTGATAAGTCCTGCTGTGGTATGTAACTTGGGTGAGGCAGGGTCTCAGGAAGTCACTAGAGTGGGAAGTGTTGCGGTCACCAGGTTAACATAGATTCTGTCTGGTGCCAGTGCTGAGCCTGGAGATTCTCAGCAAAAGTCTCCGAGCACACTGAGGCCAGTTGCTGCCTGCCCGGATCTTATTGATTCCAATAGTTTTCCAAGAAAGAGTGCAATGCAGATGGGATTGGCTGCTTGCTGAAAAAGTTCCTCTGGCATTAGAGAAGTTTGGTGGGGTGGGGTCTCAGTGAATCAGCAGGGCAGTGCAATGGAAGTCACCAGACCAATCATATTCATATTTGGCCGTAAACGTAGTTTGGGGGGGCGGGGTCTCAGGACTCAGCACAGGAACGATGGAGTCTGTCTGCTGGCTGCATGAGAGAAAGATCCCACACTGTAAAATGACAACTGTCCTCCAGCCCTTGCTGCAAAACCACACAGCTCAGCTGACCCCCTATATGCCTCCGAAGCCCCTGAGTCACCATCCCTCCTCCAGAGCCCAGGGTTAGTGCCTGTGAGTGAGTGGGTCTGTGCACAGCCCGTTTAAGAGGACCCTGGGTTTCCCACAGCGTTTCATCCCACCTAGGTGGTTAGAATCCTCACTGGTTTTTTCAGCTACATGTTGCTTGGGCTCTTCTTCCAGGCACCAATACTCTAGGTTAGGGTGGCTGGTATGGAGCTGGGTCCTTCGCTCTATTGGGGGGACCCTCTGCAGCTGAGGTATCCCTCCTGATTCTGAACCATCAAATGGAGGTTTTGAGCCAGCCAGTTTCGTGTTTCCACCCCTCCTATCAGTCTAGACATGGCTGCTTCTTTATATCCTTAGTTACAAAATTTCTGTTCAGCTAGACTTCAGGTTGTTCTCCAGGTTGATTGTTCTATAATTTAGTTGTAATTTTAATGTGTTCAAAGAAGGAAGCAGGCAGTGTTTAATACACCATCTTTGATCTCTCCTTATATAATTTTTTTCCCAGAAATAGGTTTGTTTAGTTCTGGGAAAACAATTTTGTGATTTATTATAAAAATGTTGAAAAGTTGTGGGATCTTTGACCTTGATATTTACCTAAATTATTCACATTTTTCATCGTTATTCACTTCAGCATGCCATACTTAAAGGTGGAAATTTTCAACTGGACTGTTATGTTTATACATTCTCAAATATCATCTTAAGTTTATCTTTTGCCTTGCGTACATAACCTTGTGTTTTTTTAGTAAGTTATATTTTTCAAATGATGCTGTATTCTCTTCAAGTAGTCTCAGTGCTACTCATAAATTATTCAGTTGCAAATTTTATGCTCTAAAGATGTGTAAATTTAAATCTGAATATCCCTCCATTTCAAAAGCACAAGAAAGACGATTATATATTTGTCAGTCATTTGTCAGTCATCTGTGGTACTAGCTAAGGTATAAATGTATGACTAAATAATTATTCCTTTTATTTCTATAGAATAAGTATACTTTTAATATTTAACATTAAAAATAATATATCTCGATTCTATTATAATGTATTTAAATAGTGTATAACATTAAGAAAAGCTTTCTATCAGTTTTTCAATGTTGTCACCAAGTCCCATCAATTCTAGCTTCAAAGTATTTTAAATGAGTCCCTCATAATGTTTGCCAGTGTCAACATCCTACTTCAGATATTCACCTTATTTTTACCTCATATGTTGTAATAACATCTGAACCCTGTTTACATAGATAGATAGATAGATACATAGATAGATAGATAGATAGATAGATAGATAGATAGATAGATAGATAGATAGATAGATAGAGACATAGATGATATAGATATAGATGGCACACTGCTACTGCTTTTCTACCAAAAAATATTGGCGGTGGGGGGCTGTTATACTTTTCTGCTTTAATAGCACCATGTTACCTAAGGTATACGTCAAAATTTCTTACAATGGCATTTAAAGTGTTTATAGTATGGATTTATCCTTAATTTTTGTTTCTTTAACAAACTCATGAGTTCTGCTACCCTCCCCATTTGTGTGTTTGTACAAGCATAACCTTACATGCAAACACCTATATAATCATACAGTTAAACTGAATGCATAGCATAAATTTCCTTACTGTATGACCAAGGAGCCATTAGATAACCACAGATAAGATGAACATTCAATAAATGGTGTTGCAATAAACAGTTACTGATCTTGAAGGAGGATTCAGTGTAAATATTTTCTGTCACAGGTTGTATTCAAAGGGCAGAGGTGATTATTAGTGTCTTTTAAGGGCTTTTGGTATCATCACCTGTGGAAGATAGGGGAAAGAAGCAGAACTGGGTAGATTGAGAAGATGGGGTCTGACATAATCTAAATAATGACCGCTAAAGATAGCCATTCAGATTGTTTCAAGTAAGAAGAGGGCACCAGGCATTTTTCTACATCTACCTCCACCTATCATTAGATACAGGTCACTCCAAGGCCATACTCTTCATCTGGAATAATCCCTGAAATTGAATAACAGTTAAAGACTGTTGAAGTATTTATAGCAGCAGGGAAAATAAGTTCTTTAATCCTAAAACAAGTTCAAGGAAGCACATCACAGGGTCCACTATACTTACAGCAGTGACCAAAAATTAAAATATTAAGCTTGAAATATTAATGAGAATGTTCTGTAAACATCGCTGTACCTTATAGAATGGGAATGACTCATTCAATATATAAAAGATATGGAAGCGATAACAAAGGAAAGTATAAATATTTGAACGTATTAATTGCTTCCTCTCACATATATGTGGACACATATATTCTTCTGATATAATGCAAAAAGGTTAAAAACCGCAAGAAGAAAATCTTGAAGCAAATACGTAAAATGATTAATACTCTTATAGCTGGATGATTGAAGTAGAGAGGGGGGTTGAACTCTAGGGTGTAAAAAGGAAACTACCTTTACTTTTCTACAGATGTTGCCTTCAGTCATACTTTATTAAATTCCTTTTGCTCAGCTCTAAGTAATCCTGTGGCTTTCCAATCATTTTCAATTTCGAGTAAAAAACTAAGGTAACTCTGACGTATTTATTTATTAAGATGTTCTAAACAAAACTTCAATTCTGACATCATATCCACAGCTTATCTCTCTGCCAGCGCAGGTTTGACTGTTGACTATTCGCATATGGACCTGTAGAGGAGGGGAGAAAAGGGATTAGAGGAAGGAGACTTGGGAGTTATTTAATGGATAACATTGAAATATGGCCATTGATGTGGCCCCCTAAAGTGGAGATGTTCTATCATCTGTGATGCTTGCTGATCTTTGGAAGTGCTAGAGAGAATTTGACCCTCTACAGTTGCCTGCTATAAGGCTAGTGGCCTGTCCAAAAGCCCCAGTTCCTTGTCTTAATATCCCTACTTATGAGTGGGACTTCATGAATGAAAACTAGCTAAGCTATCATCTCTAGTGTCCCAGTGGTCTTTGGAAATCTTAACACACTTATCCTGCCAAATGATGTACAGACACTCATTTGTTTGTTTGTTTGTTTTTTGTTTCTTGAATTTTTGTAAGTGTTTATTTGAGCCAAACTGGGAAGCAAGATGTCAAATGCTCCCTAAAGAGACTCATTTAACTGCTAACCCTTCTATACGCACTGTGCCATGGAAAGCTTCTCCAGACAGATTTTTGCCTTTAGACTTCTCCAGCAGAGTACAGTCTCTGGGTTTATATACATTCCCAAACTCACTCGAACCTCTCTCAGGAACTTTCCCTCCATACTCCATACCTGAGAAATATAGAGTCTATAAATTTCTTCAATTTAGCAAGTATTCAGATGACAAAGAAGGTACCCAGCCTGAAGGAACCTTCAGTCTCTAAGTGTTTCTTTGAGCATTTTTCCACACTTGGCTTGAAGAGAGGGAAGGTCTCTCTCATCTCCCAGAGGAAGTGCCCCAGCTTTCTCTCAGCCTATAAACTCCCTTCAGATAATCAGTCCAAAATGCCAGTATTCTGTTATGCAGTTTGGGGAGATGAGAGTCACTGGCGAGGGTTTGCTGTTTTTTAATGAATCCTGCATGAATGGGTTTTCTTCAATAGACTATGCTGTTAACATCTCCACCAAATAGCTCGTACAAAATATGATTTGCAAATATCACGACTTTAATAAATCCAAAGCAATGGTTATTAATAGATGAGTCACTAAAGAATAAATGCAATTCAAAAGCTAAGCAACTCTTCTCTCTCTTTTTAATGATGGATGATAGGACTTTGGGGGGACATGCAATAATTCCCCTCCCAGCTTTCTAAATTCTTCTGCCTTGGTTAATAATCCAATTAACAGAGAGATTAACAGAAGAAAATAACCAAATTTCACACTTATGTATATTTCATAAGAATATGTGACCCAAGGACAGTTTGGGCAACTGAGGCTTGTATGTAATTCCAGAACTAAGGAGAAGAGGGGTGGGAGTTATGATTTGGGACTTCAAAAGACCGGAAGGTAATTCACATAGAGATGGAAAAGCAAATGTTTGGTACATAAATGTTTGCTGGGCCATCTTTAACAATGGGACACAGAAAGAACTTTGAACAAATGGGCCTTCCTAGGTTCCTTTCTGTCTATTACACATAAGTTTATATTAAACTACAGTTATCTGTGATGATACCTCCCTTACTGGAGCTGGTCTTCTATATAAATTCCTTTTAGGCAGTTGAGGGGAAGTAAGTTCAAAGTTTTTTTCCCGAGTCTTTCTTAAAAATAACCAGTTTAGAATCAATATCCCAAAAGGCATATTTTGGAGTGTCAAAACGTTGGTCCTCCTTAATACTCCTTGCCAAAAAATGTGGACTCGATTGTCATTATTGCAAAGAAAAGAAATTGAAAACTATACAGTTGACTTTCACTACTTGAATTTAAATTACCTGGTTTCAAATATACCTGGTTGAGAGAGAGAATGGATAAATTTAAATACTGTTGGGAATATCACTTGTCATTCTACTGAATATATGGCCCAGACCCAGTGGGTCATGGAAGGAAATATGAATCTGCTGTTTCTTCAATCCTTGTCAGTTCCAACTCATGTCTCTCAGAGTATGCGCTTTGCTCAGCACTGAATGTTCTGCTAGTTTTTAAAACACAGTACTTATTTTAATAAACTGTAGACCCTAACACAAGCTATTACTTCATCTGATATCTTACTGAGGGAGTAGTAATTTATTTCAACATGGAGGAAAAAATGTAGTGTAGAATGAAGATCTTAAAAATGACAGTTTTTTCAGCAACTGACACGGGTGATTTTTAATGTTTGGTTATTTTTCATTAGATGTGCTGAAACTAAACTTTGATTAAGTACCATGCTGCTGTACAATCTTTTTGGAAAACAGTTTGACTATGTATCAAGAGTTATAAAAATACACTATATATATATATATATATATATATATATATATATATATATATATATTCCAAGTACACACACACACACACACACACACACACACACACACACATATTTGGAATAAATGTAGTATGGGGAGAGAGGGCTTGGAAGTTTACATTCCTTAGAGTTATTTCAAGACTCAGATGGTTTTTATTTACAGTCTCTATTTAGAATATTGTCTCTTATAAACCAGCTAATTCCTCAGTGAAGTAACCTTTCTGAAATTCAAATCTGATTATGGTAGTTGTCTGCTTAAAATGTTTATATGGTACCCCATCACCTACAAATAGAGGTACATATTTCTTATGGTGGCCGAATATATCTTCCTAATATGACTCCGTTCACTTTCCCTGGTAACTCTAGCCATTCCCACATAAGTACTTACTGTTCTTCCAAATACTCTATACTAAAAAGTCATCTCACTCTTTTTTTCTTTATTCTTCCCTACAGATATGCCCTTTCCCTCTCTGACTGACAAATTTGACATCATTCTTTGAAAATCTGGGTCTGTCTGTGTCATTGTCTCTGACTTCTTTGAATATGGTACATAATTAGCAAGTTAATTGTTTAGTTAGCTCCTGGAGAATAAGAACTTATTGTACTTTAATCCTTTAACTCTTGCTCAGAGTGTATGGAAGATACATGGCAATCAAAAAATGTTTGTTGAATATGTGATAAAATAAACAATTAAATTAATACGTGACTGGATAATAAATGAAAAACATTGACTTTTCATTAAAAAATACAAAATGAGTACACTTTAATATTTCAAATGTTTATACACCAAATACATTTTCTATTGATTATGTACACTGTGAACATTATCTTAGGTATGAAATCATTTATCAGGTATGTGTTGTATTGAAAAGAGCCCTGGAAGATAGAAATAGGATCTCCCTCAGTCAGTGTTCTGTCTCTTGACTAGGTGATAAAGATAATGTTTCCCTGTCACTCTGGGCAAAGGTTGGACAGATTTACTTGCCATCCCCTTAAGAGACTAGGGTTCTATAAGCTTATGTTTCCTCAGCAATGACATAAACCCATTATCATTACAGCATCCTCCTGGGCCTATCCTCATTGCTTCCAAGGGACATTGGGATGTCAAAGAAAATTGCACTGCATAGTATTAAACAGGCAAGGAAGATGTTATTCAAGACTTTTGACGGGGCCAAAATTATTGCAGTGGAGGAGAGAGGTTGAACTCAACTTCATTGAAACACAAGGCGGACGAGTTTTTAAGTGCTAGTGTGCGCTGGTGGGAAAGAACTGGAAGAGGTTAGTGGGGGAGGTTGGTCAAAGGGGTTAAGCCACCTTGTTTGCTAATTGGTGCTTATCAAAGTCAGGCCCTTACCCTCTCACAGAGATTGGGAGAGAGGAGCACTTTCTTGATTATTACATGTCAAAGGGATGGCCCCAGGTCTTTGAGAAACACATTCTAGGGTTGTAAAACTGGTGGGATGCTGGGAGAAGATTTATACCTGAAAGAGGCAGAAAAATAATTTATAATTCCAAGTTTTCTTAAGTAAATTCCCTAAGAAAAGGGAGGTCAGTGACCTCTAGTCAGGAAGAAATCGGTCTAAAGTTTAGTCAAGCTGAGGGGATTGTTAAGGCCATCTCGAATAGAACAAGGAGAATTGATGTTCATACTGCCTTTTGTGCCCTGCATGATAAAGTGGAAAGTCTTTGTCTATGACCCAGGAGTCTCCTGCATTCTGCCAGCTTATTGTTCATTTGTAAGGAGTCAATTTGGAGAAAGGCTTGAAGTCTGCCATTGAAATTTTGCTACTCCTGTGCTATAGCATGAAGATCATGACATAAATAAAACAGTTGGTTCTCTTATTAAATTTCCTTCCTCATTCGTGCTTTTCATGCAAATCTTAATGTTGATGTAACTTAAGTATTTTTTTGTTGTTGTTCAAAGACTTACTCTTTCTTATGTGGAGAAAATAAACTAATGTTTTTTGGCATTGAAATAATATATTGTTAGAGTAAATTAGTGAAACTATCTTAATTGCCAGTAAAATTTCACCTTGTACAATAAAAACTATGCTGTAAAAAACAAAATGTGGGTCAGCATTTATAATCTGAGAAGCATTTGCTATTAGGTCATATATAATAAAAGAGTGAAATTTAGTTCAGGATATGAATTTGAGTCCATCATAAAGCTAGCCTAAAACAGAAATAATAATAATTTAAAAACATAAAAACAACTCTGTATTTTTTAGCATATGGCTTCTAAACCATGTTTATTTTTTTATTAGTTCAGCCATAGGAACAATTCATATTTCTTGAATCTTAGAAAACACCAGGATGAACCAGATTATTATACTGCTTTTAGGAAACGTTCAAGCTTTTAGACTGTTTTTTATGCTATAGGTGAATAAAAAGATGATGACGCTTTTACTAAAATTCAAAGCCAACTTTTTTTTTTTTGTTTTTGCTTTTCAAATTGATGTTTGTTTTTTTTCTGAGTTTGTAAAGAAACAGAGTATAATCATCAGGATTTTATTTAATGTTGGTCTTGGAACTTTCAAGTCGACTTCATAATGTGACCTGTAAGTCGATGTACAAATGGTTCTAGAGCTGAAGGTAGTGTCAATTATCAAGTATGATTAGCAAAATTAAAAGAGTTCAGTGAAGATATGCCACCCACCTTTTCAAATCAAAATCTAGGTCTAAAATATGGCTTTAACATTAATACATGGATTTTTTGATTAATAATATTTGCTTTTAGGTGTGAAAATTGAGGCTCTCAAACAATAAATATAAATGGAAACTTTCCTACATTTGCTTTTAGGTGTGAAAATTGAGGCTCTAAAACAATAAATATAAATGGAAACTTTCCTACAAAGCAATAACTTTCAAGTTTTTGTATTCATGAGTTTTACCTAGGGACTATTTGAAATACAGATTCCTAAGAAACATCCACTAAGACTCTGGTTCAGTACTAGATCTGGAGATAGTCTCAGTTTTTTATTCTGATAGAAGGGTAGTACAGAACACACATTGAGACAAATTGGTAGAAGAAGCAAATCACTACTGTAATATTTGGAATTAACTATCAGATTCCAACATGCTCACAAATAATGCATGTACATTTCAGGATCCAGCTTCCTTCACTGCACTCTAGTTCTTGTCAAATTGGAACAGGACATGCATGAGAGTCTACTAAAGATATTTTTAAAATCAAGAATACTTTTGTATTTCATATCTTCCCTTCTCTCTTCCAAATTAGTCCAGAGAATATCCTACAGACTGAAAATGGATTTAGACTAGGAAAAGCATCTATACTTTGAAAAAGCTACCCACAGGTTGCTTGTGATGACCTCTGACCTTTATCCTCTACTACATAAAAATCCAGTGAAGCCACTAGGCCAGTTTGGGAAAATTTATAATCATATGACTTCAAAATAATTGTAACATCATAAAAAATGACTTGCTCAAGTCATCCAGTGGAATACATAAGAATATCCCTGTTCTCTATTCTTTACATATACTGCAAACTTGAAAATAATTGTAACATCATCAAAAAGTAACTTAGAGTGAGCACAAAATTGTTGTTATGAAATGTATTTTGTGTGGTCTTTTCCTGTATTAGCTAACCCTGAATAGTTATGATGAAGTTAATCTTGCATCACTCTTTCTACCCATCTCTTACCAATAGTGCAATTTTAAATGTGATTGTGGCTGATAAAGTCATGTAGACAGTGAGAGGTTCAGTTTTAAACACAGGTAAGAGCTGTTCCTCTGTTGATATTCTGGGTTAAAACAAAGTTATATTGCTTATTTAGTATTATTTGTATTTCTTGAGGTTGGCCTCTTTGCTGTGAACTTCCCTTTCAGAACAGCTTTTGCTCTGTCCCATAGAATTTGGACAATTTTGTTTCTATATTCAACTCAAGCTTTTTTTTTTTTTTTTTAATCTTTGATTTTTTTCATTGACCATTGATTGTTTAGTAGTATGTTGCTTAGTCTCCAACTGTTTGTGTTTTTTTCATTTTCTTCTTGTAATTGATTGCTGGTTTGATACTGTTATGGTCAGAAAAGATGCTTAATATGATGTCATCTTCATTGAATTTATTGAGATTTGCTTTTGGCCTACAATGTGATGTATCCTAAAGAATGTCCTATGTGTACTTGAAAATAATGTGTATTCTGCTGTTTTGGGATAAAATGTTCTGTATATATTTATCAAATCTCTTTGATATAATACATAATTTAAGGCCATTTTTTCTTTATTTATTTTCTACCCTGATGATCTACCCATTGATGTTTTTGCGGTATTAAAGACCCCTACTATCATTGTATTAATGTCAATTTCTCCCCTTGTATCTTCAATATTTACTTTTTATATTTAGGTACTCTTAGGTTGGGTGCATAAATATTTACAAATGTGCCCTATTCTTAGATTGACCCCTTCATCATTGTGTAATGCCTTTCCTTGTCTCATTAAAACTTTTAAAGTCTATTTGTCTGATATGATTATTGCCGCTGCATCTTTCTTTTCCTTTCCATTTGCATGGAATATCTTTTTCCATCCATTTACTTTTCATCTGAGTGTGTCTTTCAAGCTAAAGTGAGTCTTTTGTAGGCAGCATATAGATGGTTTGTTTTGTTGTTGTTGTTGTTGTTTTTCTTTTTTTAATCCATTCAGTCACCCTAAATTTTTTGACTGCAACATTTAGTCTATTTACATTTAAAGTAAATATTGATAGTATGTGCTTAGGCCATTTTGTTAATTGTTGTTTGGTTGATTTTGTGGTTCTTTTCTGGTCTTTTCTTCTCTTGTTCTCTTCCTTTGTTCTTTGATGTTTTGCTTTAGTGTTATATTTGGTATCTTTGTGTGTGTGTGTGTGTGTGTGTGTGTCTTTGTAGATTTTTGTTTTTTGGTTACAGTGAGGTAGATATATGTGTATTTGTATACTCGAAAGCCTATAATGCAAATGAAAAGTCAATGTTTTTCATTTTTTATTCAATCACTTATTAATTTACTTGTTTATTTAATCACGTATTCAACAAACATTTTTCGATTGCCATATATCTGCCATACACTCTGAGCAAGAGTTAAAAGATTAAAGTATAGTAAGTTCATATTCTCCAGGAGCTAACTAAACAACTTGCTAATTATGTACCACATTCAAAGAAGTCAGACAGAGTGACATAGACAGACCCAGATTTTCAAAGAATGAGGTTAAATTTGTCAGAGTGGGAAAGATCATATCTGTATGGAAGAATAAAGCAGAAGAAAATGAGATGACTTTAGTATGGAGTATTTGGAAGAAAAGTAAGTACTTACGTGGGAATGGCTAGAGTTACCAGGTAAAGTAAATGGAGTCATATTAGGAAGATACATTTGGCCACAATAAGTAATATGTGGCTCTATTTGTAGGTGATGGGGTACCAGATAATGCAAATGTTAGTATGCTTTTTGTTGTCTCAGAAGTCCCTTAAACTATCCTGATTTAACTGTTCTTTTTGCTGTTCTGACTGGATGATTTCTGTCATTCTGTCTTCCGGATCACTGATACATTCTTCTGTATATCTAATTTGATGTTTCTTATTTCTTATTTCAGTTACTGTATTCTTCAGATCTGTTTGGTTCTTTTCTTATATTCTCTAACATTTTGATGACGTTCTCACTGTGTTCCTCCAATTTTCTCCCAAATTTGGAACATTTTTATGGCCATTACTTTAAACTTTTTATCAAGTAGATTACTTATCTTTGTTTCATTAGAGTTCCCCCCGCCCCCCGCCCAGGATTTCTTTGTTGCTTTGTTTGGAACATATACCTTCATATCCTCGTTTTGTTTGACTTTCTATGTTTGTTTCTATGAATTAGGCATGAGAGCTCCCTCTCCCAGTCATTAAGGAGTGGCCTTGTATAGGCCACCAAAGTAATTTGGCCTTCTGTGTAGATTGCATGTGTCGGTTGTCTGGAGCTGGAGCAGGTGTGGCCTTGGGTGTCCTGGTGTGCAATACACTAGGGCTGATTTGGCAGGATGGCTGAATCTGGAATGAGCATGAGCAGGCGTGGGCAAAGGCTGCCTTTAGGGGATGGATGTAGCTGCTGGGGGTCAAGGGACTGGGGCACACTGGGGCAGCCTTGACCGGCCAACTGAAGCACCTGTACCATGCCCCCACCCTTTCTATCAATCTGGAGAGGGCACATAAAAAATGCTGCTCACTGGTGCCTCCAGTCCCATGGAGAATTCCAGCAGTTCCTTTCCCATTTGACAGATGCTCTAGGGTTAGTAAATGGAATTCCTTCCCATATAGTCTATGTGCCCTTTAATCTGCTGTTTTCTTGCTGTGCCCCATGGCAGGCATATTTATGTATGGGCACCTATATGATATTCTTCCTCCCTACTGTAATTCTCCATGTCATGTGTGGGGTTTCATAATCACTGTGTCTTCATCTCTCCTACCCTTCTGTATGCAGTCCCTATGTTTTTAGTTGTATGGAAGCTGTTCAAAGAGCCCTCAGTTCTTCTTCAAAAGGAATTGTTCTATATTTAGGTATATATTTGATGTGTTCATGGGAGGAGGTGAGTTCAGGGTCTTGCTATGCCACCATCTTGGATTTGCACTCTCAATTCCTTTTTATTTCAATATATTGTATTTTATAATATAATATTTGGTTATTAGGAGAGCATTATCAAATAGGACAACTTATCCTCATCTGATAAATCAAAACATTGAACATAATGACTTACAGGTTGCTGATATTAGAATGAGAATTTAGGTCTCCTAATGCTTAGTGTTAGGATTTTGTTTTATTTTAATTTTTGATTTACATTAGATCTTATTATAATTCAAATATATACATAATGAGATATTTCAATTGAATAGTGATTGGTTGCTTAACGTAAAAGTTTTATTAAGCAGTTCACATAATATCAACATTTTAATTATCACTGATTCTAATTTTGTCACAGAAGGAAGTGGTGTTTTTTGTGTGTTTGTCTTTTATTGCATTAAAAAACAAAACACATAACATGAAATTTACCCTATTAACAAAATTTTAAGGGTGCAATACAGTATTGTTAAATATATGTACATGTTTATAGAGTAGCTTTCTAGAGGTTTTTCATTTTGCATGACTGTAACTTCAAACCAATTGCACAACAATTCTCCCCCAACACCTGGCAACTACTGTTCTAACTTCTTCTTTTCTGTGTTTGACTACTTTGGCTATGACATATAAGTGAAACCATGCAGTATTTATATTTTCGCGGTTGGCTTAGCATTATTTGTTTAACATGTTGACCTCAAGTTTCATCGATATTTTAACACATTGCTGGATTTCTTTTTAAGACCAAATAATATTCCATTGCATTTGTATATATTTCATTATAAATTCATCCATTGGTGAACATTTAGGTTGTTTCCATCTCCTGACTATTGTGGGTAATGCTGCAATGAATATAGGTGTGCAGATATCTGAGATCCTGTTTTAAATTCTATTGGATAAATAAAAGATGTGACATTGCTGGATCTTATTTCCATTTAAAATTTGTAGGTGAAACTTTGTACTGTTTTCCATAGTAGTTGATCCATTTAACATTCCCATCAACAGTATACAGTGTGCCAATTTCAACAAATCCTCACCTTCACTCACTAGTATTATTATTTTACCGTGGCTATGCTAAAAGGTATAAGGAGATATAGCATTGCAGTTTTGATTTGCATTTCCCTGATGATTAGTAGTGTTCACCAGTTTTTTTCACTTACCTATTGGCCAATTTGTATGTCTTTGGACAAATAATATCTATTTAAGCCCTGTACCCATTTTTAAATTGGGTTATTTTATTTATTGCTTTGTTTTTTGAGTTGTTTAAATTACTTTTATATTTTGGGTATTAACCCACTATCAGATACATGGTTTGCAAATATTTTCTCCCATTGTGTAAGTTGTCTTTTGCTCTCTTCATTGTTTTCTTTATTGGGCAGAAGCTTTTTTAATTTGATGAATTGACCCTTTATTATTGTATAATATCATTCTTTTTGTCTTGTGAGAGTTTTTGACTAACCTCTCTTTTGTCTCATGAATCCTGTTCTTTCTTCTTTAGCACTTGCATGAAATGTAAACTGAATGTTTTGTAGGCATATTATCATTGGATCTGTTTTGTTTTATTGTCTATTCAGTTACTCTGTTTTTTTGTTTGTTTGTTTGTTTTGGTTTGTTTGTTTGTTTTTCAATTGGGGAATTTAGTTCATTTATATTTAAAGTAATTACTGACAGGGAAGGACTTACTATTATTATCTTGTTAATTGTTTCTGTCTTAGAATATTTTTGTCTCTTTTTCTCCTTATTTTCGTTTCATTGACTTTTTTTTTTACAATGACATCTTTGTGTGTATGTGTTTGTATTTCATTTTATTTTGTGTATCTTCTCTGAGGTATGATCTTTGTCATTACTGTAGAGATTTTATTAAATATCTTATAGTTATAACAATCTATTTTAAGGTAATAACTGATGTTCAATCATATACAAATAACTAATTTCTTTATTTCACACACACTTTTCCTTATTGATGTCAAAAATTACATTTTTATATTGTGTATCCATTAACATATTATATAATTATAGCTATTGTTATACATTTGAATTTTAAATTCTATACCAGTGATTTGCATATCGTCAATACAGTACTCTATCAATATATTTCCCTGTATCAGAAAAATTTATATTTTCATATATTTTCCTGTTGCCATCTAGCAAGTTTTATTTCAGTTTGAAGGTCTCCCTTTAGAATTTCTTGTGAAGCAGGTCTAGTGGCGATAAATTTTCTCAGTATTGTTTTGTGTGTTTTTTCAAATTTATTTATTCTTAAGTCAACAAATGTGTTTATTTCTCTTTCATTTTTGAAGGACAGGTTTTCTGGTTATAGTATTCTTGTTTGGAAGATTTTACGTTTCCCTTCAGCATTTTTACTATATTAACCCACTCCCTTCTGGATTTCAAGGCTTCTCCTGAGAATTTTGTTAAGTTAATGGGAGTTTAAGTGATATGTTTCTTTCTCTTGATGTTTTCAAAATTGTCTCTTTATCTTTGACTTTTGACAATTTGATTGTAATGTGTCTCAATGTGTTTGGCTTTTATTTTTGCTTTTGCTTTTGTTTTGCTTGTTTGCTTGATTTTATCCTAATTGGGTCTATTGAGCTTCTTGACTTTGGATGTCCCTTTCCTTCCCTAGTTCGGGAAGTTTTCAGCCATTATTTCTTCAGATAAGGCTTTTATCCCATTTTCTCTCACTTCTCCTTCTGTAACTCCCATAATGAATATTTCAGTCCTGTTTATTTATTGTATCCTTTAAGTACCCTATGTGTTCTTCACTTTTCTTCATTCGTTTTGTCTTTTTGCTCCCGTGATTGGATAATTTAAAAGGACCTGACTTTGAGTTCATGGAATCAATGTTCTGCTTGGTCAAGTCTGCTGTTAAACTTCTCTTGTGATTTTTTTTGTTTGTTTCCAATTCAGTTATTATTTTCTTTAGCATTAAAATGTGTTTGTTTTCAATATTCCTATCTTTTTGTTGATATTCTCATTTTGTTCATTTATCATTTTCTTGAGATCATTGGGTATCTTTCTAATGATTATTCTGGATTTTTTTGTCAAGCAATTCATGCCTCCACTGATTTAGGGACAGTTTCTGGAGATTTATTTATTTTTTTCCTTTGGTTGACCCACGAATCCTTATTTTCTCTTGTGTGTTGTTATTTTATGTTAGGATCCACATATTTGGAAAAAACAATCCTATCTCCCAGTCTTTATGGACTGACTTCATAGAGAGCAAGATCATCACCAATAAGCTCAGCTGGGGACTCCGGGGGCCTCTAAAACTTTTTCTGTTGATGAGTCTTTGACGAGTCCCACACGACAAGAGTTGTGGGGAGCGAGGAGGGCGGCACAGGGTTAAGAAAAGACAGTAGTTATGAATAGAGTTTAAGCAGACCAAGGGACCCCCAATCTCAAGGACTGGAAGCCCCAAATCGGGCCTCACATCACCTTTTATTAGTTTGGTGGGGAAGTAAAGGAGATAAAGCTTGTCAATCTCAAGATCTGTGAATCCTATACATCATAATAGGAAACCAATTTAAGTCAATCACCCTTTCCTGCAGACAGCTGGACCATAAGTCTCAACTTCCCCAAGAGACAAAACCTATATGCATATGAATAGATGGAGAGCACCTCATTGAATCACTTCCCTTGTAGATTTTGGGAAGGAATGCAGCCACAGAGACTGAGGCTTTCCTCAGCCTGAGGAAGGTGGGGGGCTGTGCCCATCTCTGTGAACCCCGTGGGTTCTCTTGTCGGTCCCCTCGCGACTGCGTCTGGCTTGAGTTGTTCCTTCCGTATGGAATCTTACTCATCATTGACTATCCAGTCATCTTACTGGGACTAAACAGGGAGGCATAAGGTGCAAACACAAAGGTTTAGCAAAGTCCCTGAAAGGATCCATCCATCTTACAGACTCTCCTTTCTTTGGGGGCAGGTAGAAGGAAACAAAACGGTTAAGCTGTTGCATGGCAACAAGTCTTATCTGGATTTATGTGCTTAGATTCCCCGTAGAGAAGTGTTCCCAGTTTACTTTTTTCTGGAGCTTGTAATACCATGTTCCTTATAGTGTCTGTCTGCAGTACTGCTGTTTCTCTGGAGCAGTACTTTCTTGTTCTCAGAGCCCCAGGCATCTACAGTATGCTCGGTTCAATCAGTACCCCAAGATAGGCAATACAGAAACTAGTCCCAGAGTTAGCATGCAGAAAAGCTGGAACATTGGACATGTGTTCTACTCTTCTTGCACACTCCACCTCTTCACCCCTCCAGGAGAGGCTACCAAACTGTATTGGTTACTTTTTGCTGTACCACAAGTCCTGTGGGGCTCTTTTTTGTGTGTTCAGCCATCTCCAGGTATCTAAAGCATGCCAGGTCCCACAAGTGCTCTAAGTTGGACAAGACTCTGCACTGATCCAGGATGAGGGGCAATGGCAAATAAGTGTCATGTTAGTTCAAACCATTGCCTTTGTTCTCAGAGCTCCCCAATCTGGTGCATTGTCCTGTAGTACTTAGATTCCAAGAAGACAAAAATCATTGCCTCAGATAATCCCTTAAGAAATTTGAGTGTTCTGTGTATGTTCCAGTCTTCTCTTTCCCTCCCAAGGGAGAATCTGGTTGTGGGAGTTTCTTTCTAATTGCATCCTGCTGAACCTGGTGGAGAGGCTCTGGCAAGTGAGTACCACCAGTTTTCCTACCAGCTTTGACATGGCTGATTCTGTGCTCACTTAGAGTGCAAGAGTCTTTTAAATGAATTCTGTATTTCTCACATGGGAACTGATCTTTGTATTATTGAATTGGTATCTTGGTGGAGGTGGAAATGTACGGGGCTTTGTGCTCTACCATTTTGCTGATATCACCTCCTAATAAAGAATGATATTTTGCTGGATTTATTATTTTTATTTATTTTTTTATCCTAAAAAAAGGTCTCAAAATTGTTTTTCAATAAGTTATGTGGAATAAAATATTTTGTATTACATTTTCTGTTCAATGTGTGGACTATTTATGCCTCTTTTTTGAAACATTAGTCTGGAAAAACAAAAAACAAAAACTATGTTTAGGCAATCAAACTTTAGAACCTTAAAAGCTGAGCTTGGTAGAAAAAGAAAATACCATAATTAACAATATAATTCGTTTTAAAAGTCTAACTCTTTGTTCTCATATACAAATAATAACTATAATAGAAGCATTTACAAATTTGATTATTCTGTTTTATGATTGAAACAGAAAGTTGTTTGAATTTAATGATCACATCGCCATCTGGAATTTATAATTTGGTAATCTCCACAGATGCTATAGGATGCGGGAGGCAGGAACAGAAAAAAGAGAAGGAAATGCATAGAATTCAAATATAACATAGCATGGAATCTTAAATCTTAACTATACCAATTACTACAAAAGGATTATCCCATGATGTAATTATTAGATAAGTTGATTTTCTACCAACATTTGAAAAGATATGTTTCCTAAGATTTTATACTCTCTTTGTGCTTCAAAAACTGAATTGTTAAATGTGTTTTAATGAGATGAATTTTAGGTGCTTCTCAAATGTAATGTGCTTTCTTCTCCATGGGACAGCTATAACTGTGACTAAGCAAACATGGATAGTATTTCACTTGCTCCTTTTTTGTATGCTAATCAATATTGTTTCTAAATATGTAATGATGAAGAGTAAATATTCTAGTGTTGAGATTAGAGTAAGGATTGGAAATTGTGGTCATTATGGATGAGGAGATATTAGTTCCTGAGATAAGTAGCAAACTTCTTTTCATGAAATCTAGGTCTGACCATATACTTCCTGTTAGTCTTTGGTCACCATTCATTGCTGATTATCAAAGTTCTTTGTGCCTTGGAGGTACTAACCTATCAATAAGAGTTTGCAAGATTAAAACATCTTGAAACTCTTACCAGAGCACTCCTAGTGACTCCGTGAAGCTTACAGTATCTGTGTCAGTCATGGTCCTGGCACAAAAATGAAGCACAAACAAAAGGGTTTAAATATGACATTTTGATGAAGGGTAAGGAAATGTGAGTAGGGTAAGGAAATCTATTCACCGTGGTGAAGCACCCATGACTATGAGAAGCCCTTAAGACCCCAGTGAGGCAAGGAGAACCAAAACCAGCATCTATGCAAAAAGAGGTATACTGTATTTCCATTCCATGTTGTAGTTCCCTAATTTATTATTAATTAGAGAATATTTACACATTCCAGGAATGATTTAGAAAATAGCAAGTGGTTGAATAATGAATAACATAGGGATTCATAGAGACTAGAAGATAGAGATGGGCCTTAAACAGGAAGAAGCTAGCTCCTCTATTGAAATATGACAAAAGGAGAGACAGAAGGGAACAAGGTTAATCTTGTTGAATTGCTTCTCCTTTCTCAGGTGAAAAAGTAGCAAATGCGCCAGATGTTTGAAAACAATGAGGAGGAGGAAAGAGAGGGCTATCATGGTGACAATAATACATGTTTTAGAAGGGCTAACTGTATGCTAGATGCCATTAATGCTATCACAAGTTTATGTTATAGATTTTATTATTATCATCATTTTACAAAAGAGAAAACTGAGAAAACTGCAGCTGTATACTTCTCTACTGAGAAGTAGAGAGTTTAACCCTGTTTCTCAGGTTATGTGGCAAAGACGTAGACAACTCACATGTATCCAACAGGACAGGTTGTCAACAACCCTGTTTTACTGCCTAATTTTCAAATAACTATAGCACTGAGGGAAAGAATAACTTGACTGGAAAATGAAGCAAGGTTGTTTTGCCATAAAAGGATTCATTTTTTTTTGGTGATTTTCATAAATTTAATGTGATACTGATGTGCCTAGCTCTGAAATGTCTATCCTACAAATCATAGCTGCCTGTGTGTAGGCAAAGAGAAGTCACCAGGATGTTTCAAAAAGAATTCAGAGTTACCAGTGAGGGATGGCTATTGACATCATGAAGGACAAAGCAATCTCTGGCAATTGGTATTATTTTTCTCTTATCCTAGGCCATAGTTAATATTTTGAAGAGCCAAGAGGGCCAGAAACCCTATTACAGAAGGGAAAATGTCTTTTGTAATCTTTACTGTAGAGAGAGCTTGAAGCCTTTAAATCGAAAAAAAAAAGTTTTTATATTGATAAGCACTGTGCTTTTGTGAGAGGGACTTAGTTTACGGCGTGGTTATATCAATCACTTTGTTTATATATGGGAATTTACCAATGACTTTACACTTTCATCATCTACAGATAAAGTATGGAACAGGAACCTTGAGAGAAATTATTTACTAGTGTGGGTCAAAAATTCAAACTTCACTTTTGAAATGACAGCTCTCCCTATCACCATGAGTGATGATATGCCAAGTAATTAATAATGAAAGTATTTTAGATATACATCACATTTTTATATTTTTATATAGTTATCATAAACTTAAACTTTCTTCTTTTAAACTATGTATATACTACATTAACAGGCTGTGCACTGCAACTGTATGCAACAAATTGAAGATCTTTGCGTCTAGATATAGTTATTTAGTGATGGCAATAATCTCACCCCTTGGGAGAAACTAATTATTTCTTTGAAAGCTTAAAATAACATGATCTACTGAATTGCACTGTGGTTTATTGGCCTCCTGCTAAACAAGGTAACTTAATAAACGGTTTTATCAAGAAGCTAGTCAAAATGAAGTAATGTCTGTTTGCCAATTTTTAAGGTCTAATAAGAAATGTTGAGAGGTAATCTTTATAGGCATAGGAAAAGAAAGAGACAGGTATGTGACAGGAATTTTCCTAGAAACTTAAATTATACCGAATCATGGAATTATTATAGTGACTATGTAAAGCATATAAAGCCTTTATAAAGCTGCAGCAGAAAAATTATTTGAAGTGTATATATCTTCTAATCTCTACAAAGCAATGATGTAAAGCAGGAATGATAAAACTTTTCTGAAAGGGGCACATAATGCATATTTTTGGCATTGTAGGCCATAATGTCCGTTGTCACTATCCTGCCATGGGGGCAGTAAAGCAGCCATAAACGGTACATAAACAAATGGGTGTGGCTGCGATTCAATAAAAATGTTATTTACATAACAGTTGTCAAGCTGGATTTGATCCATGAGCTTCCCATTGCCAAGTCCTGGTATAAAATAATGAAGTATTAAGTTATTACCTATTCAGTGTGATAATGCAGTACTTATGACAGACATTTCAAAAAGCAAATGGAGGCTTTCACTTTAAATAGATTAATTTTAGGGCAGAATTTAATACATATATGTGAATAAGCATGCTGATTACAACATAGTGAATTCCACTGATTCTTGATTCTAACAAGAGTAAAATTCATATTTTAAATACATTACCTAATTAGAAGACAAGGAGAGCCTAAACTAAAGCATGTCAAAGGGGATCCAGAGGGCCGGAGGTGAAGGAAGACTTAGACTGTATAGACTATATACAATTTAGTGATGAATAGGTCGTATGTATGAGTTACACTACTTCAGTAGTGTAGTTGTAGATACTTCTGTCCATACTTACCATTTTTAAATTGCCATTGTTGTGCAATACATTTTCAACTTGGGAAGGGATCCCCCTTGCTTATTGCCATTGAATTTTTTTTCATCATTTCTTTTTTTTTTTTCAGATTTACTAAAGAGTTCCTGTAAGCAAGTTTTTCCTTTAGGTCATATATTTTTACTTGGTCATTTAACCAATATGCATTGTGCTACTATCATTTAGGAAACAATGCTGCAGTGCTAGAAATGCAAGAATGAAGAGGTCAACACAATCCTGATGTCAAGGGGCTTGCAATCAACAGGTACACAATTGAATAAGTAAGATTTTCAGAGAGCAATGTGTATTAAGACAACACAAGAGCGCTGTGATTGACAGTGATTGGAGTAGTTGGTGATGGTTAAGGGGTTTAAACTACATTTGATTTGATAGTTGGGAAAGGCCTCTGAGAGCAGGCATCACTAAGTTAAGATCTGAATTATAAGACTATCTCACTATGTTAAAATCCAGGTTCAGAACGTTCCAGGCAGAGGAAATGAAACATATAAAGGTCCTTTTCTAGGAATAAACACAAATGTGTTCCACGAATAGAAAGAAAATTATAGGTGAAGCCTAATGAACTAGGAATAGAGTGAGTGGTTTGCACTTACGTGAGAGTGTTAGGCAAGGAATAAATCATATAGGTTTTGAAGTAGGATGAAGAATTTAGATTTATTTTAAGTTAAATGGAAGTATTTGAGGATTTTAACTGAACAGTCACATAATCTGTTGCATGCTTTACAAAAAGCACTCTGACTGCTGTGGAAAGAGTGAAATATAGAAAGGCAAGAACAGGATTAGGCGATAAGGCAGTAGCCCAAACAAAAGATTAGTTATATGAGTTAGCCTTTTTATAAAAATACCTTACCAGCAATCTTAACTTTTTTTTAATTAATTCTATGTATTTCTAAGAGCATTTCTCCTAAATCTTTCTTAGTTTAAGAAAATAATTTTTTAAAAAATATATCATGAGAACCTCCTTTATTCTAGGATTCCAGAAGGAAATGGCTATGGAATGTTAAGATTGCTTTATTTTCATGTATGGTTTCCACATTAGTATCAACGCACCAACTCTACCTTTTACAATATTTTTAACACATCACAGAGAAGTCAAATTCTAAATATTCCAAATATTCAGTTTAATCAACATCTATAGAAAGCAATGCAGAACATTTTTAAAATATTACTATTAACAATGAGAACTTATGGAGTATTTCCTATGTCAGGAATTTTGTTAGAAAATTGAATTACACCAAATCATTTAATTATTACAGTAACTATGTAAAGTATATATTACTTTGCAAAGCATGTGTAATTAACACCAATTTAAAACTGAGAAAACCAAGACTGAAGATATTATGAGCCTTGCTGGCAACACAGCAAATGTGAACTCGGGATGGGAACTAGCACAGGTCCTTCTGATTCCAAAACTCCTACTCTTAAATAACACTTCCTCTACACTAAAAACGATAAAATAACATGTTGGCTAATGTGTTTATAGGCATTGTGAGAATAATGTTTGAGAGTCAATTATAGTGTTTCCAATAATTATTTCTTTTATTTCTGAATAGGCACATAATTTATGTTTCCATTTTGCTTTGGTGTAATAAAATATTCATTAAATGAAAATAAATTAAAGGCTTAGTTTTAAAGAAACATGAATTTGCACCACTTTCCGATGTAATAAAGGTTTTGGATTAAGATAAAATGCATCAAAAAGTGCCCCCAGAGAAGCAAAATTCTATAGACTGTCAAATTAGAAAGGCTGGAAAAATTTTTGCCATGTTTTAAATTTGAAAGCATCAGGTACGAGAGAGAATACAAACACTAATAACTGGAGGTGTATAGGATTCATGAAGAAATAGCCCATGTTATATTATGAGTGTTATTTGTATCTTGGGGATAAAAAGTCTTTAGAGTTTATTCATACTTTATTCAAAAATATGTTCACCATGGTCATATAATTTTAGAACCGGGATTAAAGTTATTCAAGAGTAGAGATCCCAGAGGTTTCGTTTTGTTTTGTTTTGTTTCCATTCACTGATTTTTTTTATACAAATGACAGAAAGGCGATAAGAATGCGACATAGTATCTAGCAATTACTCACTGGAGATTGTACACAAAATGACAATTGAGTTCGTGAACTTGCCCCCTTGCACTTACATGGCAGCACTGTACAAACAGCTCAGTAAGGTTTCATAACCTTGATATATCAGAGTCTCACAGCTGTGTTCCTGTCGACGTGTGGCGGTGCCTTGCTGAGTGACATTCATTATTGTTGTTGTGTGTTTTTGTGTGCCATCACAAGAATGTCTGTGCTTGAATTAGAGCAACGAACAAACATTAAATTTCTTGTTAAACTTGGCAAGAGTGGAAGTGAAATCAGAGACATGGTAGTCAAAGTTTATGGGGATAATGCCATGAAGAAAACGGCAGAGTACAAATGGATTAAATGTTTTTCTGCGGGGAGAGAATGGGTCCCTGATGAAGAGAGGTCAGGGTGGCCAGTAATGAGCATAACTGAAATAAACATTGCAAAACTTCATTGAATTGTACGTCAAAATCGTCGGTTGATTGTAAGAAGCATAGCAGACCAATTCAACATTGATAGAGAAATGGTTGGGAAAATCTTAACTGAAAATCGTGCCATGGGAGTCTGTGCAAAAATGGTCCTGAAGGAGCTTTTGCATCATGACAGTGTATGAGCTCACACGGCACTGTCTGTGAGGGAGTTTTTAGCCAGTAAATAACTGTATTCCACCCTCCCTACTCACCTGACCTGGATCCGGATGATGTATTTCTTTACCCAAAGATAAAGGAAATATTGAAAGAAATACATTTTGATGACATTCAGTACATCAAGGGTAATATGATGGCAGCTCTGACGGCAGCTCCATTCCAGAAAAAGAGTTCCAAAATTGCTTTGAAGGGTGGACTTGGCACTATAATCAGTTCATAGCTTCCCAAGGGGAGTATTTTGAAGGTGACAGTAGCGATATTCAGCAGTGAGGTATGTAGCACTTTTTCTAGGTGAGTTCTCAAACTTCATTGTCAGACAATTTCTAAAAACAAGCACATTTTAAAACTATTTACTAGGAGACAATATAAATAGTAACAACCCTATTATATAAAATGCAACCAATGATAGCTAAATAGCATATATTGAATATTTATTATGCCAGACACCATGCTAAGCACTCAACATTTTTACTTCCTTTAGTCCTCAAAACATTTTGCTATTTTTAATGATATAACATTATTGTATTGCTGAGGAGAGGAGAGTATATTGGCCATTTCTAGAGCAGTTATAACTATTACAAAACAAATCCTGAATTGAAATTCAGGCTGTTATCCTCATGGTCTTCAGAGCAAGATTCAAAATGTAACTGAGGAAGGGAAATACACTTTGTGTTACTATCTGAGGGATTTGAGGACATCCACCAGCACAAACAAAAACTTTTCCTCACCTTCCAGTTCTCATACGTTATCTTCTTGTTATAAATTTTACATATTTGCGTTTAAAACATTACGACTTATGACCCTAGCTGTAATTGAAATATAACCATAGATAAAGTTATTTTATATTATTAACCCCTCTATGAATATTTCAGAAAAAAGTTGATGACTGGTGTCACAACCCTAAAGAAGTTATCAGGGTAGAATTGACTATAAAAAAGTTAGCCTAGAGTATTAGAAGCTAATTTCTATTGAGCAATACTACAGAAGGGAGAACAGCCATGGTACATATTATTACAGTCCTTGAACTACCTACTGGGAACATGAAGGAGAAAACAGCAAACATTAATCTTCTTTACTCCAGTAGTTTGCCTACTAAATAGGGTGACCAGATATCGTAGTTTGTCTAAGTTATGTACTTGTTGTCACACAATAATTATTAATAGGGTTCCTGTTTAATCCCTCTGAAGCATATAATTTATGTAATAAATTATCCCCCTACCTGTTTTCTCATGAGTAGAATGAGGGGTAAATAAGTTTCATAAATTCAAATAACTTGTAAGTAGAGAAACTTCATATTGTACCAAAAGGATCTGCCTCTGCCCATTATCCTTTCTAACAAGTTTGTGGTACCTACTAGTTGTTTATTAATGTCATTGTCTTCTTCTTCCTATCAAAATATTTTTTTTTCTTCCAACTCCTCTTAGACCCATGTAAGAGAAACTCTTCTCTTGCATTTCTCGTCATATGTTTGTTTCACTCAACTAGCATACTAAAATATTCACAGCCTGAAAAATGCAGTGTTTTAAATTGTCTGGCTTTTTAGACGCAGGATTAATTTTCTTCTTTCTTCCCACTAGCTTTATTTTCATAGCACTCTCTAAACCCTTATAATCCAGTTAAATCTCAGTCTGCTCTTACTTCTTGTATACAAAATATGACTTTCAGCCATAGTATTTGGGACTAAAACTTTGGTGAAGATGATCGTTCTCTGGTTCTTTTATTATTATTAGTCTGTTGAAATACATAAAGATTTATGAGTTGATCTGCTTATCATGTATCTATATATGTGCAGCTTGCATTTCAACCAGGATACAAACCGTGGCAGATACATTTAAGAACTATCTTTTTGTCCACTTTTACCAATCAATCAGAATGGTTTCCCTGATGGGCCCAGTAAGTATAAGTCTGAATGGCATATGCTCCATGAAATTTGCTATTGACTCCTCCTTTCTTTTCCATCTTCTGCTTCTAACTCTTGAGTATTCTTCGTTTTGCGAATTATCCTACCTATTTACTAAATAAAGCCTGATGGCATTCTACTCTTACGTAGTTCTCCTGAGAAACTATGCAAATTTACAGCTTTAACAATCACTTCTAAGATGATTCCTGTGTTTGTTTGTTTGTTTTTATTGGGGAACAGTGTGTTTCTCTAGGGCCCATCAGCTCCAAGTCATTGTCCTTCAATCTTAGCTGTGGAGGATGCAGCTCAGCTCCGAGTCCAGTCACTGTTTTCAGTCTATAGTTGCAGGGGCGCAGCCCACCATCCCATGCGGGAATTGAATCGTCAGCCTTGTTGTTGAGAGCTCACGCTCTAACCAACTGAGCCATCCAGCCGCCCCGATGATTCCTTTGTTTTATATTTCTAAAATTAGTTTCTCTCCTGAGCACCATATCCAAATTTCTAGCTTTTTGTTTTTTTAAAGATACCTGAACATAGGCATACTCTTAAAAAGACTAGCATGAATCTTTTAGAGGCTCTAAACACTGGAAATAATATACGTTCCCAATATGTAATTTATAAATATAGTAAACTGTTCAGTACATGTAAAATAATAAAGGAAATTGTGATCATCCATGTATAATGACTACTTTTCTACTTCAATAAAGTATCAAAATACTTGCATATTATCAAATTTTTTTTTATTGTAGTTTGGTGGCCCTCTCTCACTAAACCCTAGTCATACACTTAGACTCCCTATCATTACATTCCATAGTAAATTCATTTTCTTCCTTGCGCACCCCATCTTTGGTATTGTATCATCATGATCATAGTTATCTAGAAGTAAAATCTTGGTTCTGTTTATCTTTATTTCTCACATTTTATAAAAGCCACCTTGACTAACTTCCTATTTTTATTCCATCTTCCCTTTTATTTCCTTTCTGTAATACTGTTGAATATTCAAAGTAATACTAGTTGGTATTAAAGATAAACCCCAAAATCATTGCTTAAAATAATAAACAATTATTATTCACTAACTGAAATCCCAAAGTAGATTCTGCTAATTGGTGACAGACAGAAGAACATGTAGTCATTAACTCAGATTCACAGCCATGCTGCTGTCTTTGATATAAGGTTTCTGTTATCACCATGGATATGGATATAGAGCTGAAAGATGGCACAAGAGACAGATGTGAGGTACACCTCTTAAGAAGAAATTTCATTTACAAACCATACTACAGAATGTTAAAATAAAATAAGTATTTAGTTTTAACTTTATAAATATCTAACAATGAAAAATAAATTTCCTGAATTATTTTGTTTATGTTATTTAACGTCTGATCCTCTTATCTTTGGGTGAAATGTTTCGTTTCAAAGCAGATGTGTTTTTGAGTGAGAAAAAGTATCAAAATCATCCTATGATCCCCTACTGGGGATCATATTTTTGCTGATTCTAGATTAAACTTTTCCTTGGAGACATTCTATTTCATTAAGGTACAGTAGACTTCTGTCTTCATAACATCTGAGTGGAAGATGAACCTTTCCCCAAAATTCACTGGTGAATTTGGTGGAATGTTCAGAATTTGTGTCTTATATCTTTTTTTTTTTAATTTTTCTGTTGGTATACCTGCATAATAAATTGCACGTACTTACTAATATGTCCCAGCAATTTCCTTGTCTGTTTCTTTTTCTGAATCTTTAAGGAAGTTTCATAAAATGGTCCAACTTTGTGACCATGATAAAAGTGAAATAGGTTTGGTAAATTGTAGCCAAGTTTCTACATTGCTGACTTATTTATGGTCCTCATTAACTTTTGCCTTAACTCTAGCCTTTTAAGTAATCTTCTTGTCTATCCCAACTTTCAGTTTTTCCATTCACCACTACTACTGAGAGATCCTGTATACATAACTAGGAATGAAAGCTTTTTAGAAGTTAATCCAATACACATTTTCCAGGTTGAGCTCTCACTTTTGTTCGCTTTGTATTCTATTCTTCAGAATAGATTATGTATCATTTCTTGTGCATGTACAAACTTTACCATCTTCCAGTCTTTGCTTATATAATGCTACCATTGCCCAGAAAGAGTGGTGCAAATGGCATTTCTCTTATGTAACCATCCCAGTTTCCAAATATAATTTTTCTTACCCTACTCTGTTCACCTATAGCAATTTATTTGTACTTAAATTATAGAAATAGTACATACTGCATTTCCTTTCTCTCCCACTAAAGTGTAAGTTTCACGATGGCAAGGAAAATACCTTATTCAAAACTGTGTTATTATTGGAGCGTAAGAGTGACTGCTAACTTTGTGTTTATTATAGTGAGCTAAATAGGAAAATAACTTGTCAATTATAAAGTGCTTCAAAAATATTTTAACATTGTAGCAATGTTAGTGTGAGCTTACATTAATTTTACATAGCCTCTCTAACACTCAGTTTCCTCATGGTGAGTATATTAATAGCCATAAGAGGTATAGTACAAAGCAAAACAAAAACAAATACACAAACCAAGAACTTTTTAAAGTGCTTTTGATAGAGCCAGGATAAAAGTTCTCAAAAAATGTTCAGTGGTATAACCATTTATTATTTTACTGTGTATATATGGTTCTTATATATACCTAAATGAGTGTAGCTCTCAAGAATTAAGATAGTTTCCCTAGGTCTGGAACAGGATCTAATAATGTCTCTGGTAAGACAGAGTATCATTCCATTATAAGTACTTTCTGAATACGTTTTGGGAGGTATTTAGAAGCTTTGGCAAAACATCAAATAAAAGACTATCCAATTGCAAACTGTAAATATTTAGAATGAGTATTTAACATTTATGCTGTGTAGGTTATATTTAGTGTCAGATTTTCAAGGTAGGATTCATATTATTAAATATCTGTCCCACCCCCATCATTATCATTATAATCATCACACTAGTACTTGATAGTTGAGTATTAAAACAATTAGACAGGAGTGGTGTGTTACAAAACAATAAAGAGGGACACTGTGAGTCCTGATGTTCATTCCAGTTGATGCTGAATTCCAAAACACACATAGCTTCACATGCAAGTAGAATTAATTATCAAGAAACCAAGGCAGATGAAATATCAGAAAATCAATATCAATTTTCCATAAACATGGTTTATTTCTATTAATTTGTGTCATATTCAAACATAGAAGATATTTAAAGTACCGTGTTTCCCTAAAACTAAGACCTAGCGGGACAATAAGCTCTAATGCGTCTTTGGGAGCAAAAACCAATATAAGACCCAGTCTTATTTTACTATAATAGAAGACCGAGCCTTACATAATATAATATAAGACCAAGTCTTATATTAAATTTTGCTCCAAAATACACACTACTGCTGATTGTTTGGCTAGGTCTTATTTTCGGGGAAACATGGTATATAATTGTGTGTGTGTGTGTGTGTGCGCGCACACCCCTGAACATTAAAAAGAATACCTTATTACTTGTTTCACATTTGGAATGAAAGACATTAAGAAATATATATGCTGCTCTTGGGTGTTCAACTGTTTGCAATCTCTGGTGAGGTATAGAGAGTTAAGTAAATTAAAAATTAAAGTGGAGAAAAAAAAAACATTGAGGGCTTTTCCACTTCTTAGTTATGAATATGTGCTCCCACTGTGAACTATTCCCTCTTCACATTTCATTTGTTTTAGGCTTTGGAGAAAAGGGAGGAAAGCAGAAATATTTAAAAGAAAGAATAATAGATGCAATAGTAAACAAAGGAAGGGAAGATAGTTTCAGATTATGGAAAATAAATTAAAACAGATCAGAAGTTATCAAAAGAACAGCAGCATTATTTCCTAATTCTCACTGTTCCCACACAGGGCCAGATTCATGGTCTGTGACCTGTGCACCTACACAGAGCCTGTGCTTAGAAAGTGCCCCCACCTTTTGTTTCATGGTCTTCTGATACCATCTTAAAATTATGAAAACATCTTGAACAAGTGACTCTACATTTTAATATTGTACTAGGCCCTGCAAATTATGTAGCCAGTCCTGTCCCCAATTCTAGAAGACACCTGTTTGTGGCTGACCAATTCACAAAAAATTCTCAAAATTCAGCAACAGCCTCCATACTCAGGGGTAGACTCACAAAAGCCCTTGCGTATTATGTAATTCAAACTTTTTAGCTATAATAGTTTTGATTAATCATAGTCTTGCACATATTTAATTAATTAGGCATCTAAAAAAGCAAAGAAAATATGCTATTCACTATATAATAATGGAGCACAACACAGAGAATAACAAACATATCAGTAAAATTGTAAGACAAATCCTTGAGAACATTTCATTAGAAATAGAATGATAGCTGAGAAGAGAGTGGACTATTTCCCATTATACATGAATTCAAGGAAGTGATCATTTCTAGTTCTCATCGTGATCTTATCTCTAGCGGCTCAGATGTTCCTACAATATTTCCGGGAACAGTATATGTGCACCAGTAGTAAATTCTTCAACAACCTGATACATTTTTTGAATTTTAATGGAAATCCAAGTTCAAAACCTTGATCACTGAGCTCACCACAAGCAGGGACTTAAAGTGAGATACATGGTCTTAAATTTCAACACTTCACTTTCTGGTATTTTATTATATTTTTTCTCATAGAGTGCTCAATATTGGAATGTTATGTGGTTTGACTTCAGAAAAGTTCTGTATACCAGATAGCACTTCTGCAAAATAAAAGCAGACTGTTGAAAGCAACATTTGCTTTATGTTTTAAATCCTAAAAAATACAGAAGAAAATTTACTGAATATAGCATATGTTGTGTAACAGAGCAAACGAGATAAATAAGTTATCTACACAATTTTCTTCCTTCTATGGAAGATAAATCTAAAGGAATATTTTCAAGTTGTTCAGCAGATTCATGACTATGTGACTATAAATTAGAGAAGTCAAGGCAGATTTAAATTAGCAACAAAAGCAGTAGGATTTAGATGGACCAAGAGGGAAACAAAGCTGCAGCCAGATGTACTGGAAAAAAGAAACATCTCTGGGGAGTGGGAATATTTTGTCCCTGATTTATCAATCTTGGACAAACATATTTCAATTTGGACATATTTATATGTGTGGAAGTTTCCTTGATTTACTCATTTTATAATTTCTTTTGAAAACAACCATATGCTTTACCATACACTTAGCGAGTTGGTCCCTGGCACAACTCTGTGTCTGTCTGTGGTGTGGTCCTAAATCATTCCGTTTGGTGATCTGCTTTTGTTAGGAACAACTTCAATTTATTTTATTTTTTTTCCTTTTATTGAGCATTTCTTGACTCAATTCAGTGAACAGTAGTTCTGAGAACAGAGCTGGTTGGCCTTTCTAATGGACTCTCACCTTATATAGAGATGTCACTATAACCTTTTGACACCCAGTAATATGTAGCTGAGAATTTTTAACACTTTTGATAGAATCTCTGATATCTATCAGTTGTGAGGTAAAATGAATTCAAACCTACAGCGGCAGGTCAAAAGCTGGGAAGTCATTACCTCAAAGACTAGAAAACAAGTTTTCCACAAGAGTAAATAAGATAATAGTCTATTTCTTAATCGTTAGCAAAAACTCTGGATTTGCAAAGAATAATATCCAAGCCAAGATCTGTGTTGTCCTCTCTTAAAGGATGTCACATATAAAATCTTAATTATTCCAAATTATAAAATGAGCCAACCATCGAAGCTCAGGTTTACGTGTAACTGTTACAGAAAACAAAGGAAAAGAACACATCCACACACACACCATCACTTTATAGACTATTTCTAGCTGAAAGAGTTTTCATGCTGCCTTTTTTATAGAAACTTTCACATTTTAAGAAAATTGTTTGGAGAACTATTAAGTGTAAGGAAGATAAAGTCATCTGTGTGTCCCGTGAATTTATGACAGACTAACTTGTAAATATTTTAATGGAATGCTAGAAATAACAATAAATGTAAAAAAAATCATCCTGTGACTTTTAAAACCAATAAAACTCTTTTTTCTTGAATGTGAGGGACTCTCAGATGTCCACAGTATAAAATAAAGATGAGAGAGAACTCTTGTATTACAGTGGCGATATTGACCTCAGAGGCGAGAGAGGAAGAGACAAACATGTTTTTGCTGCTGGAAGTTATTTTCCTAATCCTTACAGAAGACAAGAAAGCATGTATGGCGGGGGTTCTCTGACTTTACAGAAGCATTAAAGATACTAGTAGTTGGTTATTCCCTAGGAAGCATTTTAGAGTAAGGGCTGTGAGGTAGTTTATAAACTCACCACTCCACTCTTCAGCTACCTCAAATATCTGACTCTATTTGCCTGTCTCCGATATTCAGCATAAACAGATCCTGGAATGGGAAGAACAACTCTGAATGCCGTTCAACAGTGGGGTACTTTACATCTAGAAGACTCTCATACAAGTAGATCAGATGTAAAAGTCAGACTGCCCTAGAGTCAGTTTAAAGATGAGGGATGCAGCAGTGCTGTGGGTTCTGAGTTGAAGTGGGTACCGACATAGAAATGTAGAAATTACATAGAAATGACCCAAATGTAATTTCCTTCACAGCACTGGTACTAAGGGAACTCTGAAAGCAGAGTGTGTGTCAAAATTAGTGCTCAGAAAAATGATTCAGTGGCAATTTTATCTTCATTATTTCATACTCCTCGATTCTCTGTAAGAATGTATTTAATGACATTGCCTGACTTATATATAAGTTGCACCCCCAACCTGAATGTGTTTGATCTATTCTTTGTTCTCCCCCTCCTCTGCCCTGGGGAACAGCAGTACTAACCCTGTATTTCCCAGGCAACCCTATCATCTGCTTCTGGGTGTTTTTGAACAACAGTAGGCACAGACAAGAAAGAATGAAAGAAATATCAAATATAGGACGTCTCCTCTCCCCATGCCCTTGTCTTTGCATCAAACAGTGTCCAGCATCTGCGTATCTTCTGTAGTTTCCACTCTTTCAATATATATCCACGTGATTGTAGACATCTGGTCCCTGGCTTGGGTTAAACTTCCTCTTCATTTTATCCTTCTTAATTGAGATCAGTAGAGGCTTCCTATTATTTGATTTGCATCTTTTCTATCATCTATGTAACCATATTAACATACTTTTTTCTTGAAAATACTTGAAGTCGCTTCTACTTTTCCAGTAGTCCTGAACTATTCAAAATGTAGTGATTGATCATAAAGCTGTCTCAAGATTCATTTAGCTAGGCTCATGTTAATGTATGTAACTGATATCTCATCCATGTCCTTCCTGCATTAAAGATGTAGATGACATTGGCTCAGTTTTACTACACCGTTAGTGGAAAGTCCAATACTCTTCCCTAGGATGTCTTTAAATTTCTGAGGTTCTCTTTGTGCAGTGACCTCTAGCTCAGAGCTCCATCTCCTACTGAATTATTTGAGCTTCTTAATTATCTCTCAGTTGAACAGGTGTTGTCTGTATTTGTACTAACTACTCAGAAGTGGAATTGTCCCCTTCTGTGAATCACACCTTTAAAAAATTCAAAATATTCAAAGAATGATATGAACAAACACCCAACGCCCCTCTCATTATGCTTCTCCAGGAAATTGTTTCTTTCTCTTTTTTCTTCTTTTTCTCACTTCTTATCCCCTGTAGGTTCAGCACATTTTTCCTCCAAATTGCCTCAGTACATGTCTAATTATTTTCCCTCTATTTTCCAAGCAATGCAACTTCCATTTCACATGAATCAAAATTTATCATCATTTTTCATTCTTTTTCTCAAACCATTCCAGTTTCTTTCTGTTCAAGACACACATTTTTAGTAATTGTTTTAATTATGTGTATTCTTTGCTTTTGCTTCTTTGAATTCTGTGTACATCAAGAAAATAAGTTTTCTATTTTGCCTAATCCCATCCAAATGAGGTGGGGGCTAAGGATTTAGTATAAAACATGGTATATTTTTCTCTCCAGGGGTTTTCAATCTAATGCACTAGTTATTGCTGCATAATAAATTATCCCAAACCACCAATTTATTATTTTATAGCTTCTGTCCCTCAGGAATCCAGGTCCAGTTTAGCTAGATCTCCTATCTGAGGGTATTTTTCAAGATTGCTGTTACCTCAAGGCACAATTGGACAAGGACCTGCTTCAGTTTCATCAATGTTGTGGTTTGCAGGATTCTGTTAATCATGGGATTAACTCAGTTTCTCACTGGTACTTGGCCAGAGATCGCCCTCATTCAATTCCTTCACATGTGGGTTTCTAAAAAGAGCAGTTCACGAAATGATAGCTTTTTTTTAGAGTGAGCAAATGAAAAGAGCCAGCAAGAGAGTGCTAGCAAGACAGAAGTCATCGGCCTTAACATCTTAATCTCTGAAATGACAATGCCATCATTTCTGCTGTACTCTATGCAATGAAAGCAAGTCATTAGGTCCAGCCCGCACTCTACGGAGAGAGTAAGGAGTGAATACTGAGAAGTTGGGCTCATCAAAAGCCATTTTAGAAGCAGGCTGCCACAAGGCATTTAGAAATAAACAGGAAATTGTAACATAATGTAGTACTATGTCACAATTCAATACAGGAAGCCAAGATATCACAGAAGCATACCCACCATTTATGGAGAAAAACTATGAAAGGAGTGGCTAAAGGAAGGTGTTCAATTCACAGTTGATACATTTTTCATTTGCATTATCTGACACATCAGCAATTTTTTAATTAATATTTTTGGGGGGATCAAGAATATGTAAATAATATGATGAACCATTTTTGTTTTCTTCTTATATATCTTACTAAAATAAAAATGATATTTAACTGTTTCAAAGCTGCTCTTTATATAACATTGACAATAGACCTTGGAAAAGTAAAAATGTGGTTAGAGAGATTAGTTACATGTCTGTAACTGAATTTCCAACTGGATATTAGTAGAACTTGAACTTTGGTAGTTTTTACAGGGAAGGAAACAGTTGGATGGATTCACAAAAAACTAGAAAGCAAAGACTTGATGAGATAAGGAAAGAAATGAAAATTTCCAACTTTCTTGCTTACATTTTCGAGTAGTTGCACTATTCATTTATATCTGAAACAAAGAAAGAATAAGTTTGAGACTGGAGAGGCGGAATGATAAACCATATTTTTGAAAGTTTAAGTTTGAAATATCTAGAAGACATACACACGGAGATAGAATAACATTAAATATAGTTGTGAGTCTCAGAAGATGTGATATGGGGAGATAATGGAAGTTAGCATCATATACATATATACAGAAACACTATAAACAGTGTCTCTAAAGAAAATTAAGTTTCTTTATTTTGTACAAATAATCCAGTCTTTCTTACAAGCCTGCATTTTCTTCTGGCAGTAGCATTAAAAAAGCAAACATATTTTAGACTGTTCTGTTCCCCCCACACACACCCTGGTGTAATAATTTAAACAGTTCCTTTAGGTAAAAGCATTCACACCCTTTTCTCAGGAAAATAATCAGCTTCTTCATTTTCTATCCTATTAGGAGTGGCCCTCTCCAATACAATTTGCAATAGCTAGTTTTAAAATGTTGCTGAATTCTAATAGATTTTTGTCATTATATATTTTACTTATGCTAACAAATTTTATTATATAAAAAAAATATTTATATTTGTTGAGATCTCTGTTATAGTGCTGTCCAGCATTCTCATTTTCGAAACATATCTGAACTGAGTCCCATTTCCTTGAGAATCAACTCACTGAAGCAAACTGATGTGATAAAAATTTCCTGGCTACGGTGTTAATGAATGATAATGAAGTCAGTGACACCCCCATTTAAGTATTATATTTGTGTTTTTAAAGGACCATTCTAGAGACATAAGATCTTAAAACAATAAATAAAACAATAACTAAGAAGGATAGACAAGCAAATGTGAGAAGACATGTAGAACTCTCAGCGTGTAAAGGTTATACCTAGATGCAGCCTAGACTGTTATGAACTTTGTTTTCACAGAAGAAAACATTTTCCCCAAATTTCTATAGGTTTGAACTTCAACGAAAATTATCTCAAAATGCAAGAATAGAGGAACAAGAATTTTTCATTCATATTAACTTGTCAATGTCCATAATCAAAAAGAGGATCCTACTTACCTTCAACATGACAGTAAAGCCACACAAAGTGCTTTGCAATAATCCTGGTAATATTTCCAACTCACTTAGGATCCAGCAATACATTTCAGGTCTAGGATTAAAGTGAAATAAAATAAATATATGGTTACTCTGCTATAAACTAGCCTGGCATGCAAAATAGTGTTGATCGCTTTTAAGCCTAGATTTTAATATAGTTGTGAGGCTGAGCAACAGCTATAAGGTATATATGAATATACCTTATATCTTCTAGCATCAGAAACAATGTTTGTGTGCTGAGTGGGAAAAGCTGTATTTGGGCCTTATTCAGCTTCTGGATGTATAACAAAGGGCTATGTTTTTGTGCATTCTATATCTGTATAATATACCTGTATCTATAGATAGATGATAGATAGATAGATTTAGATATCTACATATATACATATACATACACACACGCACGTACATACTCAGTGAGTTTTTTTCTATGCATTTTGCCTTCCTTCGTTCAGAAAAGTTATGCAGGCAGTTAGAATACCCAGATAACACTGAAAATATTCAGATAAAGCATTACCTTCCTTTCATTCAGAGAAGTCATGTAGACCATAAAAGTATGCAGTTAAAATGCTAAAAAAACAAGCATGCTGTTCCTGCCAAGGGAATGCATTTACATATATTTAATGCTAGTTGTAGATAGTTCTTGAGTTAGTATTGAATATTTAACTGATATTTTATGCATTTGCTCCTCATTTTCAAAGTAGTTTTTTAAAAAGGAATTTTTGTTCATGTTTCATCCCTTTTGACTGTCTCCATATTTCTATGTAAATTAATACATGTTTTCTTCCACCCATTGTCAGCTACAGGTGACTTTTGGTTTGTTCTTTTTGTCTTATTATCACTCGAGTGATGGATATGATATGGGACTCAAATGCAGCATTACATCAAAGCTATTAACAATTAAAAAGTAAGAATAACTATTCTTTTTCATGAATTCTTGAAACCTCACAGATAGAAACTAAATTGTTCCAATTAGGAGAAAACACAGAACTCATCAATAGTCTAATCAAAAAGAATGGGGTACTACTTTAAGAAATCAAAAATAAAGTTTGAATCGTATGCATCAACATTTCATTGATCAAACCAATACTTGTCAAATACTAGGAAATGATGATCTTACATCTCCTGGCATCGGCTTTATCTTATGAAATTATTTCTTTTTAAAATATTTTTCATTTAGTTGGATATTTGATGATAATTATATGTTTGGTGAAGGATAAACAGGTTTATTATATTCCTAGTAATCAGATTCTTTTAGCTTTCATTATTATAAACGTGTGTGTGTGTGTAAGGTTGGACTCATTTTCAGGAAAAAATGAATGCTATAATCTTTAGTAAAAGCTTTTTCTAGAATAACAGGAATTCTTAGAAAATGTTTAGTGTTGTTAGTGATGTACATTTTTATATTTAAGTTACTCTTGAAGGTATTTTCCCCTAATGTAAGATCAAATTATTTGAACCATCCCTTCTACTAAAAATTTCTGAAGTTATGGACAAAATATATGTTGAAAAATTTTCTTAAAAACACTTGAGAATCTCAAGAGGAAAGAAGCAATTACTTGGGTAAAATTGAAAGAGAAACTGGAACCAAGATAGGTACTCATGGACTGCAAAAATGTGAAAATTTATTTGACCCATCTGTGAAATAAGGAAGACAGAATAAAGCCCATATTCTACAGGAGGGAAGAATCTAACACGATAATATCCCACAGTAAGCTGCACTAAAATATACAATTTTGGGGCAAAAGTAAACAAAAAAGGAACTGGCCTTCATACAGAATTATGCTCTGGTTTAAAACCCTGGTTGCAAATAAAGCATTCAACAGTGCCTAACATGGCTGAGGACCAGCAATGATCCTAGTGACGGATTGAAGCAAACATATGCGTAAATCTTTGAAGAAAGGTCCTCTGTCATTGCAGGCCTAAATATATTCCTAGAAATCTTTTTTTTTTTTTCAATAAAGTTCATTGGGATGACAATTGTTGGCGTATTTACATAGATTTCAGGTGTACCATTCTGTAATACATCATTTATACATCAAAATCAGGAACCAACAGAAACTCAAGCAACAAAAGAAACAGATCCACAAATAACTCCTCTTGGAATTATCAGATACAGAAGACAAAACAGCTCTATCTTTTCCGGGTCTTCTATTTTTCAGCAATTATTTATTGGGCACTTACTAGATGCTCAGAGCTCTTGTCGGCCCCATAAATTTAGTGATAAATTTATTTACGATAAAATAAACAACCCTATGTTCCTTAAGGAGTTAAGATTCTAGTGGGATAAGAGAAACAAGGAGAACTTCTTTATCGTTTAGGAAATATCTCAAGGTCTCAGATGAACAGCACTGGGCAGAGTTGGGATTCTAGCACTGTTGTTTCTGATTCTAAAGTATTTGCTCTTTTCATCATGTTGCTCTGCATCTAGAAGATTGTATAGGACCAATCCTAGTCCAGAAAGGCCATTAGAACCCAAGAGATCAGGGCAGCAGCAATTAAGAGTGTTAAGTTAAAGAATTCAAAGTAAAAATTTGAGTATATTTACAAAACAGGGAAATATAAAAGGTGACTTTGCTGACATGGAAATAAAAAGCATGTCAAAAACATACAGAACTCAAAAATTTAATAGATAAAATTTTAAAAATCAATGAATGGATGGACCTCATAGCAAATTGCGTACAGCAGAAAGCAGAGTTAATGAAATTAACAAGAGTTCAGAAAAATGGTACTCAGTACAGTTAAGGTTTAATCAGGGAAGTAGTACCACTATGAGTAAAATAATAGAATATTTGTTTTAAAAGTAAAACTTTGCACAACTACAGAAGACACTGGACAAATAAGGGTGAGATAAAGGATTAGATGAAAACACTAACTTCTCCTCTGAAGCACTGGCATGAGTGGACACATTGGAACCTGCCAAAGAATCTCACAGACCAGCTATGGTTAACTGCCAGAAGAAGACCACAAAGAAATGAGCACTCTGGAGAAGTCTGTGCCAGGGTGCTTTCTGTTTCTGCATCTGGTGTGGGACTGAGATCACTGCCGGGCAATGGGGCCAGTAAGTCAACAGAAGAAAACTTTATAGGATTGGGGGAAGAGTGGTCAGTGTTGAATCTGATTTTCTGAGAGTTGCTGCTTCTGTTCCTCACAGTTCATAGATACAATGATCAACAGAGCTGATGTCTATTGCCTCCTTTCTACAGTCCAAATCTTGTACAAATTTCTCTTTCTGTCAACTATAAACTGAAAATGTATTGGAATGCACATATGAAAAAAACATATTCCTAGCTAAGCCAAGTTTAAACAGAAAACACCATAATCATGGCAGGCAAAAAGATGGAAAATACAGAAAGAAGATTTTAAAAGTATATAGAGGAAGACAGAGGGAGAAAATATAATATTTAAATTGAAGCTGCTGAGGGAGAGAAGAGAAAGAATGAGGCAGAGATAACATTTGAAAATATTACGGCTCATACTTTGCATAAATGTTCATTGACAAAAATCCGCATAAGGTTCTAATTAATTTTAAGAAAGAGAAATTAAAATAAATTGACAACTAGGAACATCATAGTGAAACTGTACCTAATCAAATACACAATGAAAAATCTTAGATATATATATTTTTTACATAGCACAAGAAAAAATATTAAATTGAAAGGTGACTTGTCAGTAGCATCAGTAAAAGTCAGAAAAGAGTGAAATGATATTCTGAATATTCTGAAAAAAAAATAAGTAGAGTAACAACAAAACTCTCAGTATTGAATTTTCCATGCCTTGAAAAATATCCGTTGAGACTGATGATAAAGTAAAAATACTTTCCAAACAGAGGAGTAGTTTATCTTGATTTTAATGGCAATTGGAAACATAGTCATATACATAGTTCATAAACACCCAGTTATTAAAAAAAGTTTCCAAGAAAAAAATAAGCATGCAAGAATTCTTCTTGTAATTCATTTAGGGATATTCTCATGAAAACTATCAAAATAAAAGTACAAATACAACTTTCCCCATAATTTTAGGCGATTCCTGCCATGTTGAAGCCCTTTCATGGACCTATTGGGTTACTACTGTGACTTCATTAATATTTTTTTCGGGTAGGACATCTGGGTTCATATATATTAAAATATAATTAATGGGGGGAAAATTCTATAAATAGTTATGTACCATTTTGTTATGTGATCTTACATTTATTTTTATTTGTAGAATGTTTATAAATCAATTACTGTTAGAATTGTTTCCTTTATTTTTCCTACAGAAGGCTTTTAAAGAGCTTCTTGCAGTTCTGCCTGTTTTTAAAGTCCATCACAGATCCGTTTGTTATTTCTCTCATTTATTACACAGGAAAAAAAAAATTAAACTACAGCTAAGGGCAGGGCACTTACTAGTTTGGAAGGAGGAGATCTGATTTCTTCACAGGATGTGTTAATATGGAGAGGAGATGAATGATGAGAAGAAACTGAGCAAGACAAAACAGTTTCCATTAAATTTCCTTGTTTTTAGCCTTTTGCCTCACTCTTAGCTATACTTGGGTACTCAAGGCTAAAATCTCTGTTTCATGTCTGTCTAGAAAACAAAACACTCATATCAAAAAGTGAATGAATCTGTACACTTGAGGTAAAGATAAATGTCCTGAGGAACTAAACGGATTCTGTGTTTTCAGAATCCTGCCTCATCCTCTGCTTTCCATGGCAACGTTTCCTTCCTGGTTTAGAGCCTTTCATGGTCCATTAGTATTGCATTCTAAAGAATCCCTGGTCTCATCATTTTTGGCTCTGTTAAATGGTGACCACTTTCTAAACTCACTTTAGATCTTGTAAAAAGTTCTGAAATGTCTTAATTGTTGCTGTCTCAATTCTATAGTTAATGATATTACTTTGCCATAATTTTATTAGGACCTTGAGAAAAGAGATAAATGCATTTAATTAATCCATGCTCTTTATATGGAGGTAAGTGAATGTTTTTTGAATGAATAAACATGCACAGGTTTTTCTGTCTTCTAGAAATGGCCCGTTAATACTTTCCTGAATAACTTTTCTTTGTTTTCCAAACTAGGAAATTCTACCTGCAACTTCCCTTGGTATAGTTTTTCTTTTCCTCCTTTTTCTATACCTCCTTTGATGACTAACTAACTTTGAATGTGGTATTTTCTCCTATCACCTTATTATATTAACTATCAGTTTTTGTTTTTTTTAATTTATTGGGGTGACAATTATTAGTAAAATTACATAGATTTCAGGTGTACAATTATGTATTACATCATCTATAAATTCCATTGTGTGTTCATCACCCAGAGTCATTAACTATTAGTTTTTTTAGCTTTTTGTTCTCTGTGTTCTATCATGAGATTATTCACTTTCCTTTTGAATTTGACAACTAAGAGAATGTTGCTCTAAAATAGTGTTATACCTACTTTCCTCACTATCCTACCGACCTCCATTTCAATTTTGTTACCATGTCTGTTGCCTGAAATATATTCTTTGTTGCCTGAATTATATTCACAGCTGGGAGGACAGTAGAGCATCATAATTAAGAGGGAGTTCTGTTAAATTACAGTTCCTAAGTTAAAATCTTGGCAAAATCACTCACTAACTGTGTGATCAATTGCAAGTAATTTAAATATAACAAGCTTCAGTTTATTTTTTTACTAATAGGAACAATAACTATTTAACTCACCAACATCTGAGTATTAAGTTAGAAAATAAATATTAAATTATTTACCAGGAACTTCACAGATTGGGAGGGTTCTCTATGAATAGATAAACAAAAATCTCTGCCTTCATGGAGTTTAAATCCAAGTCATTCATATATATCTGTATATATATATAATATGTATACATATATATGTATATATAATATAAATTTTAATAATAGTGAATTATATAGAATAAATAAGTACTAAGAAGAAAAATAAAACATTTAAAAGTGATGTGTCTTATATAAGTTATACGTAATTTAAATAAAAATATGCGATAGAAAAGAGAAAGCATGGAAGGGGAATAGATAATGCAGGCAGTTCTAATGATGAATGGGGCAGTAAATAGTTTACAACTTTACACAGAATAATTAAGGAAGATTTCACTGAGAAGATTACATTTGAGCAGAAATTGGAAGAGAGAGATATCCATGTGACTATTTCAGTGAACAATGAGAATAAGAAACCAGAACAAAGACTCTGAAGCAGGTGAATGCATGGCATATTCAGGAAAAGCAGCAAGCAAACCAGTGTCGGCAGAAGACAGTGCATGAAGGAGAGCAGAATGTATGATGAGGTCAGAAAGATAACAGGGCAGGGCTGGGGAAAGGAAATGAGGCTAATTGCAAAGTGCTTTGTAGGTCACTGTCAAAGTTGTCTGTTGCTTAAGAGGGGTAGCAAATCATTGGAACACTTTGGGCAAAGAAGTGACATCTTCTTTTCATTTTTACTGGATCATTCTGGCTGTGCTATGGCGAACAGACTTAGTAAGTCATGGGTAGAAGCAAAGAGAAGAGTTAGGAGGGCACTGCAGTAATCCTGGCAAGAGATGATGGTGGCTCGGACAAGGATGGTAGTGGAGGAGGTGTGGAAGAGAGCTGAAATTCTGGATATATTCTGACTGAGTGTCAACTATATTTCCTAAAATATTGAATATAGATGAATCCAACTTTGTTAACGTAAGCAAAAAAGTTTGAAATACTATTGCATATACACATAGAATTGTGAGTAGTGAATTGGGATACGACTGGGTTTATGAATGATTTCAGAGTAATAATCATATAAATAGGTCTATTTTCATGAGACTAGATAAGATTACCCATGGAGTGGAGATAGATAGAGATAAAAAGATGCTTAATCCTAGACTGATTCATTATTAATATAACAGCTAACACATTCCTATGTCTCCAGTAAATGTTAGTGTATCCATTAGAAATGTTTGTTTTTTTTCTTGCAAAAAAAAACAACAAGAATAACAGCAACAACAAACTCAGTAACAATGCTTAAAGGCATAGGAGATTCTTTATAAATCCAGGAAGTCCAAGACTGCTGCTGAAATTGCTGCATAATATAATTTAGTCATCCAAGCTCTTTCTTCCTCCTACCAAATCATCATTTGTCCTTATGCTTGTCACTTCGTGTATATAAAGTAACTACTGAAACTCCGGGTGTAATACAGTTAGGGAGAGGGAAATCCAGCAAAGGAAAGGAAAAAAGAGTCATGGCAGTCAAGTCTATCCCTTTTAAAACAATTTCCTGGAATCCCCATCAAGAGATTACTGCAACTTCTTAAAGAATTAGCTACAAGAGTCTGGGAGTGTATTTTAGCTTCCTGTGCCCTCCAACAGTGGTCAGTAAATGTTTAATGCGAATGGCCAGACAATAAATATGGCAGGATATGTAGGCCGAGTGGTCTCTGTCCTACCTACTCAACTCTGCCATTGTAGTGGGAAAGTATTCATAGAAAATGTCTAAATGAATGGGTGTGACAGTATTTTAATAAGATTTATTTACAAAAATAGGCAGCACTCCAAATTTGACCTATATGTTATAGTTTGCTAATCCCCACTCTATAGGAGTTTAAAAAACAGTAAAAGGCCTGTGTGTGGCTTTTTCCTTTTTTGGGGGGAGGAAAGGGGGTATAGGTAATTATTTTATAGCATATTTTCCAGGTAGCTATTGTAAAGTAAGACTGATGATCTCAGTGATCTCTACTGATAAAAGTACAAGATAATAGACAGAAAAATTAAGTTTATAATCAGCGCCACTACTTAAAACAAATGTGACACTGGGCAAGTCACTTAACCTTCTAATGCCAAGTTTTCTCATCAATGAAACGAAGATAATGAAACCTGTCTTGCCTACCTCTATAGATGGGTGGGAAAATTAAGTGAAATTATGTGAAATGAAATGAAAATTCTTTTGGAAACTGGCATTTATAAATTATGGTCCTTATAAGCTGGGCACAGAATTCATTCTGTCAAGTATATTGAACTTTTTTAAAGTATATTTTTCAAAAAAGTTACAAGATGAAATGTAACACACAGAAGGAATGCAAAATGTTGCCTTTATATCTTAACCCTGCTAAGTGAGGAAAGTGAACACAGATGTGAATTGTTGGAAGATCTAAGTAAGAAAAAATACATATAAAAATCAGAAAAATAAACCTCATCATGGTTATTCAGAGAAAACATAACTTTAACAATGTGATGGTTAAGTTATGGTTAGGGAGAAAATATATGGTATCTTTAAACTAGCAGGTCTTTTTGTCCTCTCATTTACTATGTGAAAAATTATTTAATGACATTCTATACATAGGCAATCTTTTCTGTGTAACATTGATGTTTTCATTCCATGAATTACATAGCCATATGGAGCATGGATTTAGGAATCCTCAGTTAAGATCCTAAACTTATCCATATTTCTTAGTATGCTCTAAAACTCTGGGCAAATCATTTAACTTATCTTGGACTTGATTTTTCCACCTATGGAATGTGGAAGTTAAACTAGATTTCATACGATATATTCTAGTTCTTTAATTCCATGTTTCTGCTTCAGAAGCAAATATAACTTACCTGGTGGCATATTTTATATTCTTATAGTCATTGAACAGGATAACAAGTAATTAATGAATCACTTAGTACCTAGCGAACACTTTGCTCAAAATGCCTACCACTTTCTCTCAAAAATGGCACCAGCAACAATGCTGACTTTTCAATGGAAACTGAGAATTGCATTTTATATGCCGACTTGCAGCATAAAATAAAATTTGAAATATGATAGAATATGAACAATAATATACATACCTGTACCAAGGAAGCCCTTCATACCACTGAAAAAAAATAGGTAATGGTTTTGAATTTTAGTCTATGATTTGCACTCCCTGAATGTATTAATTTGTTTAGTGGAAATCAAAAACATCAATCTTCCTATTGGTGAGTGAGCAGAGAAAAACTGGTATCTATAAAGCATACAGATAATTATACAAGTACAAAGTACACATACATTTTGCATTCAACATTCCATCAGGCATTTTCATAACCTCCTTATCACTGACTTGCAGCACCTCATGCTCCCTTTTTACTGTTGCTGTCCATAGAACTTTCATTGTTTTTTTTTTGTTGTTTTTTAAATCATGGTAGAAATTAAGCGTTCAGGCTCTGAAAGGAGCTTGAATCCCATCTCTACCAAAATGGTTGTATGACTTAGGACATGTTGCTTACCACAGGCTTTTTTTTTTTTTTTTTAAGTCCCTATCTTGTAAGAATTAAGCAATATCTGCCACATCAGAAGTAGTCGTTGATATTAGTCACTTAATTAATCATGACTTTCCTTTCCATCCATTATTCTATTTTATGCCTGGGAACTCCAAGATCCACAATGATAAACTTCCCAAACCATGGCTTCACAGTTCCTTGAACACTTTACTTGTGAATTAAATGGAAATCATTGTCAACAAAACTTCACATTTACAACAGAAGAAAATAGATTAAACTAATGATGCAGATTCTTAATTTGCATCTAAACAATTGAGTTTAATTTTCAGAAAATTACCTCTAACTCTAAATTTGACTTATGCAGTAATCATAAAATTATAAAATACGTATGTTACAATTATGTTACATTTTTTTAAAATATGTGATATTGTATTAACATATTCACATCAAGTTGTTGTTTTTTTCCTTTTGTTAACTGACAAAAGACACATAATTATTAATATGTTTCTATTGTTCATATTGGAAAGATCTGAAAAAAAATAAATGAAAGGTTTAGAAATGTGTAATTATCTGAACCTTTTGTTCTGCCTGTCTTGGTTTTCTGTTGTCGCCGAGGCAAATTACTACAAAGTTAGTGGCATAAAACAACATAGATTTATTATCTCACAATGTCAGTTGGACAGAAATTAAGTGGGTTCAGCTTGTTTCCTTAATCTGAGTCTCTCCAGATGAAAGTTAGGTATTTGTGTGTATGTGTGCGGGGCAGGGGACAGGGTCAAAGAGAGAATCTGTTTCTGTGCTCATTCAGATTGTTAACTGACATTGTGTATATTGTGTTGTAAAGTTTATGTCTCTGGTTTCCTTGCTGCCTGTAGATCTTGGATCTTTCTCCACCTCTAAAAGCTGCCAACATTCCTTGTCTCCTGGCCCATTTCCTTCATCTTCAAAACCACTAACAGTAAGTTGAAACCTTCTCAGGTTTTGAGTCTTTTCTCTTCCTACATCTTCCATGACATCGTTATGACTTTAGTTGGGAAAGATGTTCCTCTTTGAAGAGTTAATGTGATTGCACTGGGACCATGCAATCAGGATGTAATCCAGGATCATCTCCCCATCTCAATGTCCATACCTTGAATCACATCTGCAATATTCCTTTTGCATGTCAGGTAACATTCACTGGAGTAATATCACAAGGTGAAGATCAAGGAGACCAGTCTGCTAACTGCCATAAAAACAGCCACTCTAAAATACAGAGTTTGGGTTTAAACATTATATTACTATTACTGATAACATCCCTCAGAGAAACTTTCATTGCTTTTGTATGAGTCTGAGATATCTATATATCCAGGTGTCTCTCTTTTGAGCCTAAAGTCACAACTTCATTAAGAAAAAAAAAATGATTTTTCTCAAATTCTTAAACTGTATTATGAGGTTTTGAATTTAATATTAAAATTTTACTTCAATTGCTATCTGTATTAGAATGTCTATCTACCTATCTATAATATCACTCAGTTATCTGTGATTAATATCTTAAAAATAGTAAGCATTAATTCTTGAAAGCAGAATACCCTTCCACTTTATTATTATTCCCTTGGGAATAATTGCCTGAGGAAATCAGTATTAGTCCCTTGCTTCTTAGTCCATATAAGCCTATAATCAAGAAAGGTGAATTATTCCAGTTTATACAAGGAGTGGATAAGTGTATCTACTCTCCTCTGTCCCAGTCCATGCAAAAAGAAAACAGAATGCATTGTTTGTGGCTCATTGAATGTCTGCTGTGTGCTAGACATATTCTAAGACATTTATATACATGCTTTTAATTCAAAAAATAATTATACATTTGGTCAACGATGAATCAAATGTGCAGACTCGATGTCAAAAACTGATTAAGTGGCAAAATGAGAATCAAATTAGATAAGTTTTTGCTACCAAAGCCCGTTTTTCCTCCAAATATTCTTTGAAAGGGTATTAACTGAATACCTATTATATGCCAGACTCTCTTCTGGGCACAGCGACCCTATACAAAGAATCCGCAAGTTATGCCCATGAGTTATGCTGCAAAGACAAATGGATTTACTTTAAGTGACTATTGGACAATTGCTCAAATTATTTTGAGCTTATGGAGGCATCTGAAATAAATGCATTAAATTTTAAGTTGACTGGTTTCAGGGGATAACCGTTAATTTACATGTAGGAGATTTAAGCATTAAGGTAATGATTTTTTAAGTAATAATCAGACTACAAAGAGTTTCTCATATTGGTTCTTCCTTGGACAATGGCTCAGCTGTCCCTTGCTTTCAGCTAAGTTCCTGTAAAAAGAGGACATTGTGAAAAACACAGCCAGGTTTTAGGATGTTATTTAGTGTTGGAGGAGAAGATCCACTGCACCCTCTCCTGTGCCCAGAAATCAGGCTGTTCCTTTTCTCCCAGTCTACAGTCAAAAGTGAAGCCCGTGGCTTGCCAGGCCATCATCTCACAGTTAAGTTATTAGAACAGAAGTATTATTCCTAGCTAATAAGGGATACATTCAACATGTAGCCTCATTACCTGTTAATACAAGATATTGGTAAATCTGAAACAGTCTTCCAATGAAGATCTATTGAGAAGCGTATTTTTCTCCAATATTGTAATTTAAACCAGGCATCCTAAATGTTATTTTGACTATTCCAAGAAAAGATAATTTTAACATCAACATCTGATAAAACTGTTGTATAGGACCTAAATGAGAAAAACATTCATCAAAAAAATGATAATGCATGGAAGGTATTTAAGTGAATTTGAAAGGAATGTAGCTACTACTATTACTATTTTAATAATGTAACAATAATAATAGAAAATATTCCTAAGTGCAATTGAATATAATAGCAAAAGTAATTTTGAAATCTGTAAATCAGAAAAGTAATAAAAAGCTAGTATTCTTAAAGATATTTTAAGTTGGTGCCCTAATTTACAGGTAACTTAATACAGGGCAACTATATTTAGTCTGGCTCATAGGAATGAAAAGGAAAAAAAAGTCAAAATAAACTACGAATTTCCTATCCCCAAAGGTTCTCTTTCTGTTTCCAACCTATCTGAAGAAAAAAATAGACTAACCAATTGGGGAAAGGAGAGAGTCCCAGAGAGAGTCAACTGAGAAAGATAAATGATTCTGGCTCATCCTTGTCTCAATTTAGACATCCTTTTATTGCTGATATAAACGGTAAAAGTTGTTCAGTTAAATTTATAGACCTCTTTCTCTCTTGTGCCTAGAGGCTTGGGAACTGCTTGCTTTTTTATATTCCTCCTATGACTTGAAACAATAGTTTCCCCAAGCGGAGATAAGTGACAGCGTAACACCACAGCTTTATAAATATCTGGTGACTAACTCAGTGAGCCTCTCTTCATTTAATGCTGTAATTGTCTGCATTTGGTGATCCATAATATTAGAATCAGTAAAGGAGATAGATACATCAAGGAAATATTTCAAAATGAAAATCCTAAATAATGGCCTATGATCTTATATAGGATACACATTACTAATTTTATATAATTTTAAATCAGATATTAAATATTATTTTCAATAGATGTGTACTAGGGGTATTTCTTAAAATAATAACAAATGATTTTATTTTAATCTATTCAGTCTGCATTCTGAATGTTAGTAGACTAATTTTTTAAGTACCTTCTAAAGAAATCAATGGTTTCATTCATAAGTCCTTAAGTTATATTATCAGCTTTCTCAATTAGTATTAAATATGGATCAGAGGTGAAACAGTCTCCATTTTAACATTTCTGTGTCACACATAGGTTTCTAATACTCTTTGTTTTCAATGAATATCTGCAGAAGCAAGCATATTAAAGTTCAAAATCACCGAAACTGAAGGTCAAAGCATATGTGCAAACCTTTTTTCATTAAAAAACCTGTCTCAATATTAGTAATCTCTTATAGCTGTATATGATTAGTTTTTGTTTTAATGTTTATGTATAAGATGTGATCCAAAAATACGGTGAATGTTTAAATTAAAAAAAATATATATTACAATGAAAGACACATTACCATCAATCCCCCTCAAAATACTCCCCCTCGCTTCGAAGACACTTATCCCATCGTTCTTGCCACTTTCTGAAGCAGTTCTGGAAGTCCTCTTTCATGAATGTCTTTGCTTAATCCTCCACTATGACAATACTCAGTGTCACACATCACTTCTGATATGGCAATTTCTGTCAAATAAGAACATTATGGTGTGTTCTTGTCCACCATATTCACTGGATCTGGCACCGTGCAATTTCTGGCTCTTCCCCAAAGTCAAAGTGACCATGAAAGGTAAATGTTTTGAATTGATTCAGTATATTGAGGCAGCCATGATAGCACAACTAAAGACACTCATGAAAGAGGACTTCCAGAACTGCTTCAGAACATGGGAAGCATGATGGGATAAGTGTGTTTAAAGTGATGGGGTGTATTTTGAGGGGGATTAATGGCAATATGCCTTTCACTGTTATATTTTTTTTAAATTTAAACATTTACTCTTTTATGATCACACCTCGTACATGTTTAATATTTAATTATAACTAGACCAATAAAATAATATTTTTAGATGTTACTATGTATTACTGAGTCATAGTTGTCAGTCATCATTTGAATTTAAAATATGAAATAACAAAAATATGTTTATTTCCTCTTAGTTTTATTTAAAAACGAAGGTCTATTTGTTGAGCTATAGTGGCAATTATTGTCATATTAAAACCTCTAGCTCTCGTAAAATTAGTCTTAAAATTGGCCTAACTTGTAGCTTCATTATTTCAAGCAAGCAAGGTTGATTAACATATCAATTGCCTTAAATACTGGTCTAATTATTTGCAAGAGTAATAACTTCTTTTGAGAATTAACAAATAGCTGTGAGGAAGTAAAACAAAATCAAAGATCAAAGCATAGGAATGAATTAGTGAATAAACTCAGAGTAGAAGCATTTTAAATGACCATTACCACTAGAAAAAAAAGCTATTAAATTCAAAAAGCGAGGAAAACATGCAGAGTAAAATCTGACTTTTTAAAATAGATACTAACCTTCCATTATATTATGATACAACTACCTAGAATTGGCTATTTATAATGAAAAGATTGTAAAAATGAATCTTTAATATCTGATGCTACTTTATTAACATTGCCAAAAAGACAAAAAACAAACAAACAAACAAAAAAAACCTCAAAGCAATTTTATGTCAAGGAATTTATGTGAAATGAGTTGCCATGGAACCCACAGTGAACTGCTTGTGGAATCCTTGCATTTGTAAATTGTACCAAGATTTCCATTTTCCACACTTTCAACCTCTCAGGAGCCACTCGAATTTTGGAATGGATTGGTGACAAAGGAGTCTTTGCTGCTGGTTATGAAAGCCTGAAAAAAAAAAAAATGAGATTCTTTATCAGGTTTTTATTACCTCTCAGATTCTCTATAAAAGAAAACAAGGGCTATTCCCAGAGAGAGGTATGTCATGTAAGATTTTGAGACAGGTCTGTCTTTTTATCTGAAGCATGTACATGCCAGACACCAGGTTGCTGGTGACCAGTGGCCTTCCAAGTTGTTACCTGCAGGTGTGGCAGGTCGCAGAGGACAGTGTGGTCATTAAATCTGTCAGCACTATTTCTGGGCAAGAGAAAGAGGGGACTCTCTGGCCTATAGTGGCCATCTTCTCATCAGTGCTACCTGGAGTCCCACACAGGGGGAGGCTCAATGGTGTGAAGGTTGTGGATTTGGAATCCCAGAAGACCATGTATACCTCATGTGTCAGTGACAGTGAAGAGCTAAGTAGCCTGTAAGTCCTGGATGTAGACATCTTTGCCTCCTGCTGCAACTTGGTCTGGCTGAGGCTCGTTGACACCTGCCAGAAGCGGGCACCATCAGAGACTGTCATGTCAGCCCCAGCCCTGAGACTGGTAGAGGAAGGTGTTATGCAGAAGTTGGGGGCAGGGGCCAGAGCCCTGGCCTAGCGTTGCCAGCCTTTGCTCAGATGGACGGCTCTGTCTTCTTGACCCCTGGGATCTCTGCCATCCTGTGAGCTCAGTCCAGTGTCCAGTATCCACACCTAACACTGAGCCAGAGCTGCTGAGAGTGACTTGGGCTCCAGGCCTAGACAGCTGCCTGTCCATTTCAGGTTTTGACAGAATAGTCCAGGCCTATGATGTCACCTCTTGAGATGGAATGGAAGACCAAGTAGAACCTCTCTTTACTCACAGAGGTCACATCTTCCTAGATGGCAGTTGGTTAGACACTACTTCACCGATCACCACCCACACCTGTCATAACCACAAACCAAGGACTTTGCTACTGGCAGCAACAGGGATTCCTGTCTGACACCAATATTTTTCTGCCAGGTCTCTAGGAAGAGAAGGAGCTGCTGTACATCGCGAGTTCTGATTTAGGTCTCAAGGACCACAGGTCCTTATTACCAGCTCTGTGGCCTTGGGCAGGTTAACCAGCCTCTCTTAGCCCCAGTTTCTTTATTTGTAAAATGATAATAGTAATAACTGCTTCTTAGGTTTGTTGGGAAGATTAGAAGTAACATATGACAAAACACCTGGTAAAATGCATGGCACAGTAAAGAGGTGGTGGCTACTGTTCCATCAGAGCAGTTACGTGCGACAGGGTCCTGCTGCTTCCAGCAAGGTTCCATTCCCATGGGCTTTTGTCATGTAGGCATCTCACAGGCCTCAGAGAAACACTGTCCTTACATAATGGGCTGTGGGTTCTCAAAAGTAACGTCGACCATACACTATCATCCCCTGTGTATTGACTTCACAGCCCAACCCCAGGTAAGCTTTGGCTCCCAGCAGTTTGCACAGTCGGGAGACGGATATAACATAGTGACCAAGACACCTGTGTTGGATTCAGACATATCAGGGCCCAACTCATGCCTCTGTGAAGTGGTCCTAACCCTAGTACTACCTTGCGGAGCGGCTGTGATAGTGAAATGAGACCCTGCAATAAAGTGCTCAGCACAGGATCTGACATACAATGAATATTCAATAAATGTACCTGCTATTTTTTTTAAAAGAATTTATGTGAAATTAATTTCTATTCATGCTATTATGGGATACTTTAACCACAGTGGAGAATTATTTGTAGAGATGCCCTAGGGGAAAAAATAGATTTGAAAAGTTAAAGGAATACATCTGATCTACAAAAACCATAATTTAAACTAATTTTTAAAATCATTATTATCCAAAATACAGTAATTTGGCAAAGCACATTTTGTATTTACACATAGACTATATATATACACACACACACTCACATATACATATATATGTGTATATATGTATATACACATATGTATATACATGTATATATATATATATTTAGATATTTTTCATAAACTCAGATTTGAATATTAAGACTAGAATAAATTACTTTCCTCATTAAGACTATTAATTTAAAGTGGCCAATATTCATTTAGCATCCACTACTTGCTAGTCCTGTTCAAGAAATGAAAAGTACAAAGTAACTTAAACTTTGTCTCAAAAAGGGATTGATCAATAATGTAGAGAGAAAATTAAAATGAAAGAAGAGTATTTTCCATGTTATTTTATTTATTTTTAAGATTTTTATTAAAGTATAGCTAAGATACAGTGTTCTATCGGTTTCAGGGGATATCATGGTTATTCGACATTGATATACCTAAAGAGCTGATTGCCATGACAAGTCCAGCAACCATCTGACACTGCACCATGCTATTACAACATTATTGACTATATTCCCCATGCTGTATATTACATCCCAAAACTTATTTATTTTATACCTGGAAATTTGACCCTCTTATTCCCCTTCATTTTTTACCCCCTTTTTTTTTTGATTTTTCAATTACAGTTGACATTCAATATTATTTCATATTAATTCCAGGGGCACAACATAGTAATTAGATTTTTATATAATTTAAGAAGCGATTCCCATGACTAGTCTAGTACCAACCTAGCCTTATACATAATTATTTCCATATTATTGACTATATTCCCTACGCTTCACTTTATATCCCATATCTATTTTATAACTACCAATTGTACTTTTTCATCACTATACCTTTTCAACTTGAACCACAACACTTCTACCATCTATCACCCTAATAAATCTAGTACCCATCTGATGCCATGCATAGTTATTGCAATATTATTGACTGTATTCCTTATGCTATGCCCGACATCCCCATGACTACTTCGTAACAACCAATTTTTACTTTTTAACCCCTTCCCCTTTTTCACCCATCCCCATCCCCCTTCCCATCTGGCAGCCATCAAAATGTTCTCTGTATCCATGAGTTCGTTTCTGTTTTGTTTGTTTATTTTGTTCCACATATAAGCAAAATCACATTTGCCTCTGTCTTTCTCTGTCTGAAATACTCCACTCAACACAATACCCTCCAGGTCCATCCTTGTCACCTCAGATGGACCCATTTCCTTCCATAGCTAAACAATATTCCATTATATATATATGCACCACCATTTTTATCCATTCATCCATCACTGTACACTCAGGCTGCCTCCACATCTTCTCCATTGTAAACAATGCTGCCATGACCATATGGATGCACACATTCCCTTGAAGTAGCGTTTTGGATTTCTTCAGATAATTACCCTGAAAATGGGATTACAGGGTCCTTCTTTGTCTCTGCTTATAGCATTTGCTTTAAGTCTATTTTGTCTGGTGTAAGTATTGTTACTCCAGGTTTTTGTTTGTTTGTTTTTATTTTCACAAAATATTTTTTCCCATCCCTTTAGTCTGTTGTTTGTCTTTTGATCTGAAGTGCATCTCTTGTAGGTAGCATATGTAAGGGTCTTGTTTTCTTATCCATTCAGCCACCATATCTTTTGATTTGAGCGTTTAATACATTTACATTCAGAGTAATTGTTGTTAGATATGTAGTTATTGCCATGGTATTATTCATATTTTGATATTTTTTTCCTAGGAATACCGGTTTGGTGGTGATGAACTCCTTTAGCTTTTTTTCTTGTCTGGGGAGCTTTTTAATCTGTCCTTCAATTCAAAATGATAGGTTTGCTGGGTTCAGTAATCTTGGTTGTAGGTCCTTGCTTTTCATCACTTTGAATATCTCATGCCAGTCCCTTCTGGCCTGCAAATTTTTCTGGAGAAATCAGCTAAATGTCTTATGGGAGCTCCGTTGTAGGTAACTAACTGCTTTTCTCTTGCTACTTTTATGATACTCTTTTTGTCTTTAACCTTTGGTATTTTAATTATTATGTGTCTTGGTGTGGGCCTCTTTGGGTTCGTCTTATTTGGGACTCTCTGCACTTCCTACACTTGCATATCTATTTCCTTTGCTAGGTTAGGGAAGTTTTCTGTTATTGCTTTTTTAAATTGGTTTTCAATTCATTGTTCTCTCTCTTCTCCTTCTTATACCCCTATGGTGGGGATGTCTGTACACTTGACATTGTCCCAGAGGCTCCTTACACTATCCTCATTTTTTTGTATTCTTTTTTTTTTTTCTTTTTGCTGTTCTGACTTGGTGTTTTTTGCTACTTATCTTTCAAATTTCTGATTGGATCCTCTGCTTCATCTAATCCACTGTTGATTCCCTCTAACATATTCTTCTTTTCAGTTCTCATCCAGATCACTGAACTTCCTTATAACCTGTGTTTGAACTCAGCATCTGGTAGATTGTTTGTCTGTATTTTATTCAGTTCTTTTTCTGGAGCTTTGTTCTATTCTTTTATTTAGGACATGTTTCTTTATCTCTTCGTTTTGGCTTTCTCCTTGTGTTTGTTTCTATGTGTTAGGTAGAGCTTTTGCATCTCTCAGTCTTAGTAGAGTGGCCTTATGTAGTAGGTGACCTGCGGGGCCCAGTGACACAGTCTCCCTGGTCACATGAACTAGTGCTCTACGACTGTCCCTTGTGTGGTTTGTGTATGCTCTTCTGTTGGGCTTTGGTTGCTTTACCAGGGCTCTAGTGCCTTCTCAGTTTTATCTTGGGGTGTGTCATTTTTGGAGGGGATGTTTTGGCTTCTTCTGAGTGGTACACAAAGTGTGTCAGCCCTGAGGCCTCCTGGGAGGGAACTTACTCCTGGTCAAATTCATCTGTAGCCTTTTCCCTGCCTGAGGACACCTAGCATGAGCCACCAAACAATGCACAGTTGGCTGTCATCTGCTCTCAGCTTGTAGGTGCCTCATGAGGCCAAGCCATAAACCGAGGCCAGCTTCTGCTAGTGTCAGGTTTGGGGCTGCTCAGCAAGAAGTACAGTACATGCCAAAGTCATGCTATAGGGGTTTGTGAACCATTTAGAGATTATAAGAAAGTCTGTATGTAGCATGAGGCAAGACAGACTGTTTGTATGAAAAAGCCACTGGAAGCGGTGCAGATGTACCCAAAAGTTGGGTGAGGTGGGGTCACAGAGAAACGTCAGGGCTGATGAACAGTGTTAGCTAGGTTGATAGAGACTCAGATATGGTTGTCATTTGAGTCTGCATGCCAGAAGGGGGGCGGGCTCAATAAAGAAACAATGGCTTCTTCTAGCACTTCTGTTTGGAAAAAAGCTGCCCCTCCAGTCCTTGCCTTGAAGCCAAACAACTCAGTTCCTCCCTGTATGTCCATGGCACCTTTTGAGCTACTGCCCCACCACTAGAGCTCAGAGTAGCTGAGTCTGTCACACAGTAAGTTTGTGAGCAGGCCCTTTAAGAGGAATTCTTGGGACTCCAATAAACCTCTGTCTCACCCAGCCATAATCTCCACTGGTTTTCACAGTGAGAAATTATAGGGACTTCTTTCCCTGGCACTAAAACCCTGGGCTGGGGAGTCTGATGTGGATCTGGTACCCCTCGTTCCTCTGGGGTGGGGACCTCTGCAGCTGAGATACATCTCCCAATTTTTAACAGTTACACATGGGTGTGGAACCAGCCTGTTCTTTGTCTCTGCCCATCCTACCAGTCTCGGGGTGGTCTTTTCTGTATGTCCTTAGTTGTAGGACATCTGTTCAGCTAGACTTCAGGCAATTCTCAGTGATGGTTGTTCTGTAGTTTAGTTATAATTTTGATGTGGTCATGAGAGGAGGCAAGCACAGCACTTACCTACTCCACCATCTTGACTGTGTCCAACATTTCTAATAAAATAACTAGTTGAATTCAATAAAACAAACTACTTACAATCTAGTTACAAAGCAATACTTTTCAAATTTTTGAAATAACTAGTAAAATGATTGGATTTCACTTTTGCTATATTCTAGAGAGTTTTTTTTTTTTATGATACTGTACAGAACAAAGGTGATCTAATGGCTTTGAATAAATAATAAACAATGAGAAACAATGTGCCTAATCCTTCTCTTTCTCAAGAATGCATGTATGTACATGCTTGTGCATATTTGTATAATATCTTTCTGAATAATCTTTAAATATGACTATGGAATACCTCAATATTTATGGATTGTATTTAAAAGGCCAATATAGTGTTGCTGATAAGTATTTCATTAACAATATAACCACTAGAGGGTTTAAGTGTTAGTGACAGATCAAAACCAAATATTGTCACTTATTTGCTATACTTGATACAATCATTCTATCTAGTCATATGGATTTTTTCAATTTTTTTATTTTGCCAAGTATAGTAAACTTAATTTGGATCAAATTTAAGTACATTCAGTTAATTTTTATTCATTTTGCCACAAATATGCATTTGCATTGAGGCAATGATCATCTACTATGAAACACATGGTTTACTGTCGCTACTTGTGAGTATTAACATTCATTCGACGTACAACTCCTGTAAGATTGTCTAGTAAAAGATATTCTGGATCATTTCACAGTGATTGTTATTGCCAAGTAGCAATCTTTACTAGAAATACTTTTAGGTACTGTAATTTTCACCAAATATACACCAATTTAATGAATGGAGGCTTTGACTCCAGATGGTAAGGTTCATTAAATTAGATTGGAATTTTTAATTATCCCTGTGTATTTTGGTAAAATAAAGTATAGCTAGAACAATTTTTATAATATTGTTGAATTATTTAGCATTTCACCATCTGTTTTTAAGATCATATTTCTAAAAACAAATCATAATGCACATTTGGGTAGAATTTTAGATGATGGCAGAAATATATGTAACCTCTGTGAGCTTAAAAACAATGGAAATTGAAAAAAGACAATTTTAAAAACATGTCTTAATGTATATTCTATGGCTCTGGTGCTTTGGTAATGATTGGATTGTTCACTAATCATGGACACCAAGTTATCTTCAATAACTAAATTGCTATTTTTTAGTTTTCTAAGTCAGAAAAGTTCACAAATATTACTGACTTCACTAATTTAGGCTCTTTTATTTCACAATGTAAAGAAATGTTTTATTTAATAATCATAATCTTCCTGAAAACAAATGTCAAAAAATAGAGTTGAAGATAAAAATAGGGAATTGAATAAAAATGAAAATACTTTTTATGTTATGTGAGGGCTAAGGTAGTGCTTTGTTCAATCCCTTTATCATCTCTAAAAAGTAAAATCCGTATGCAATTAGTAAATTGAATATCCAGGATCCTTGCGTTCTATTATACATGTATGACTTATAGTCAAAGCAAGTTTTATTTAATAATTTTTAGTGCCCATAAAATACTACCCTAAATTTTGTAAAGCTTACCTACCTTTGAACGGATTTTTTAAAAATTCTGTTTGATTAGCAATTAGATTATTCATTTGAACTCCTGCTAATCTACCCATAGAGATTTTTCTTGGTTTTAATTCTTCTCACTTTCCTACTTAAAAATGATTTCACCCAAGCATACCAGGCTTAAAGTAATGCTTCAAATGCAATTTTTCAACATCATGGACATATGTTCCTTTTTTTATATTTATACTCACTGGTGATAATTATTGACTAGATTGGTTGAAAAATATTCATGAGGAGGATTCAACGAGGTTTCCCTACTCCATCGACTGATAAATCATTACCATATTAAATAACAAAATTAATCCAAGAAATATGCTAATAATTTGAACCTCTACTGTATGCCAGGCACTGATAATTTATTGCATTTATTCCTCACACACCCTCAAGTAATATTACCTCATATATACTAATATATTAATAATAAAAGTAAGAAAATGAAAGTGATGAGAGGAAAGTAAATAGCTAAGGACTTAAAATAATGAAAAACAATACTGTTTTAAAACTGAACTGCCTTTGTATGTATTTCATTTAAAGGGACTTTTAGTATGTTTAGAAATAAATTACTTCAAGTTTTAAGATTGTTATTTTCTTTACATATTGATCTTGTCACACTATAAAACTCGGAAAGACTCCTAATCTAAACAGTTCGGTGTTTTTGGTAAAATTCGGTGCACTTTTCTTCTAACAAGAAAATGTTAACTGAGTAAATAATTTAGAAGAAAAAGAAATTAACATGATTTTTTCCCTTAATAAACTAACATAAATAATTTTAATCTATATGAGATAATTTACACTTCTTGTTCTAGTAAATAACACACAAGACTAAAAATTAATCACTTCCTATAATATACATGAAAAGAAAGCATTAATAATTAACACTATAAAGATGATTGATTATGTAATACCATCATCTACAATTCATTTTAATTAAATGAATATTAACATTTCATATTTTGGAGTATATAGTCCTTTAGTTAAGTCACCAATTTAATCATTTAAATTACACTATTATTTTTGGGGGTGCAGTCAGAGATTCATATATATGAAATACTTTTATTCTTCTCTACAGTTATTAAAATAAAATTTTGATTGTAGCTTGAAAGGATAAATTTAGTCACTGTATAATAAATTCAGTATTTCTCTTTGTTTTTGTTTGAGTAGTAATCAGCTAAATGGACCACACAACAATTTGAATCAGTATCAAGGAAGTTCAGTTCATCAGATTTCATGAGGTCTAGACAACCTTTTGATTAAAACAGTAGTGATCTAATGTTGTATTTCAAATATTATCTTATAGGTAATATATAACCATATATAACTATATTTCATATACAAAGTCTGAGAATTAAGTTCGTGAAATTTTTGCAATGATGTTGCTAAACTTTTTTGATATCAGAGGGATTATTCATTATGAATTTGTACAAATTGGATAAACAGTTAACCAAATTTACTGTTTGGAAATGCTGAAAAGGCTGAGTGAAAAAGTTAGACGACTTGAACTTTTTGCCAACAAGTCATGGTTCTTGCATCACAACAATGCACCAGCTCACACGACACTGTCTGTGAGGGAGTTTTTAGCCAGTAAACAAATAACTGTATTGGAAGACCCTGCCTACTCACCTGATCTCGTCCCCAATGACTTCTTTCTTTACCCAAAGATAAAGGAAACATTAAAAGGAAGACATTTGATGACATTCAGGACATCAAGGGTAATACAATGACAGCTCTGATGATCATTCCAGAAAAAGAGTTCCAAAATAGCTTTGAAGGGTGCTTTGAAGGTGCTGGCATAGGTGCATAGCTTCCCAAGGGGAGCACTTTGAAGGTGACTGTTGATATTCAGCAATGAGGTATGTGGCACTTTTTCTAGGATGAGTTCACGAATTTAATTGTCCAACCTCATATATAATGTATAATATATATACACTTATATGCATGAAATACATACATATACACATGGTATAAGCAACATCCAAAGAAGCATGCCAATCCAGATACAGTTATATTAAGTTATTTTGCCATCCTATTAACTGTTTTTCATACTGGAAATATACAGTTAAATAATTCAGTATTTTATAGTGTTAAAAGTGTAGCTTTTTGAGTTTATTAGTGAAAATATTAAGATAATTAGCTTCATCAGGATCTTTATCCAGTCTTTCATATATGATTATAAGATTTTCCATATCATGAATGAATCATGATAAATGTGACAAATTTGAAGGGAATGTCTATGCTTTTATTTAGCCTATAGTCTTCTTTTCATGTACCCCCTGAGCAGTACCTATCACTTGTGATTCTTGGCTGCACATTAGAACCACTTGGGGAGTTTTTTCATTGTCCCGATGAGTAGGCGTTACTTTAAGCAAATGAGAATCATTGGATTTGATATCCCTACCTTAATATTTTTCAAAGATCTATTGGTAAATTCTGTGTGCAGCCCATGTGAGAAAACACATGACTTGTCAAATAATCCAGTTTAGATTTTATATTAGAAAGAGATTCACCAAAACTGGTTGAAAGTATGTTGCATAAAGTATTAAATTGCAATTATACAGAAGATGGAGTTATGTATGTTGAATCCTCTAAATTCTTGATTTTAAATGCAGGAGAAATGTATATGTAAACGAAGAGTAGCCATGAAGAAAGGAAGCTATTTTTTAAAAAATTTTAATTATTTTTATTAGAATCAAACAGCTAATTGATTCAAAAGAGAAGAGAGAAAACTTTGCAGTAAAAAACTATGCATTATTTCTTGGGTATTAATATATTAAATTAGCAAGTAAGAAACTAGCAGTGCCCTTTGGGTCAATAGGCCACTTAAGCATTTAGTTAAATTTATATGAGTACATTGCTTGAAAGATAATTATAATGATATAAAGTGATTCAGTTCAATGATTCCAGTGTGACTTAAAGATAATGAATCTTTTGTATCATTCATCTTGGGAATATTAACATTATTGAGTTCTGTGACTACTAATGAGTTTTTGCTAGGAAAAAGAATAAATTACAGAAACATATTTTGCTTATTATAAGCATGACATTTTAAAGAGTAATTAGTATGCTTGTGAGTAAATAGAAAGATTGGAATTGACTTTGATTATAAAGAAGCTGAATCTCGCAACCATCATAATAATTTTGTGACAATTAATCCCTAAATAAAACTAGAAAAGTTATAGAAATGTTAAATAAAATACAGTTAAGAAGATTTTTAGATATTGTCAGTAAGAGAGAAGATATGGAAAATGTGGATGGAAGGATCTCCTTTACATATAAATCGCTCTCTTATATTTAATAGCTTGTAGGTTAGAAAATTTACAATGGAATATGGACCTCTTAGTAGAAAGTAATAGAAGGTATGGAATTTGAAGCTCTGGAAATATTTAAAAATATCATAGTAGGAAAATATAAACATGAATGAAAATGAATCTAAATGATTGATCAAAGTGTATTTATACCCTTCTCTTTGTCCTCACCACTTTCAATTTTACTGTCGTGGGTCAGCACTAATGAAAGTAAATAATCCCTGTGCACCCATGAGTCTGGAAAAATTCATTCATTCTGCAATGTAAATAGACAGAGTCTTATGTATAAAGAATGTTTTTTGTTTTTTTTCTGCCTCTGAGTTTTTTTGGAAATGGGATTGTTGCCTGTTTAACTCATTCTGAGCCTTGGGGTTTCGCGCAATCTCTGGCACATAGTATACACTTAGTAATTAAAAGTGAAGTGAATTCAAGAAGCTAGATATTAAAAGCTGAATTTTTATTTTAGTTAGAAATGACTGATAACTGAGTACAAATCTTATAAGAGATTATTTATCCACTTATTCATGACCCAGATAAAATGTACTGAATTCAAACCATCAGAATAATGTCATTTATAAAATGATTGGGGGGGGCGGCGGAGTAGCATGTCATAGCCTGTACAAAACAAGATTTAAACATTTTGAAAGCTTAAATTACGGCTGTAGGATTTTTAGTCTATTGAAAGTAGAGTTCTCTATCGATTGCTGTGGGGCAACTATAAGACATAAAATATATCAAAATAAAGAGGAAGATGTAACAGACACCTCTGGTACCCATTCCACATTCCCTGAGTCCTTTGTGGATTTTTCATAGTATAGTGGATACATTTGTGTGAGGTTAGACCTTGGTTTTTCTTCCTTTCCTGCCTCACCCACCCTGCTTTCTGTGATTACTCAGAATGAGCTGTGACTTAGTCTTATCACAGCTTCTGCGTTGTGAAGTGGGGAGGGACACAATTCAAGTCAGTAGGCAACCTGGCAGTCTTTCCATTCAAAACAGATGGCTCCTTAGAAAGACATACCTGATTTGGAACCCTGATTCCACTGTAGATGTGATTTTGAGAAAAGTCGTTTATGCATTTCATTCAGCAGGCAATTATGGAGCACTTACTATGTTCTGTACTCTGGGTCACTGCTTTGAATAAGAGTATGGGTGCAATCTATATCCCAAACTAAGGTGTTTTCTAAGAAAGTACACAGGGCTTGAGATTAGAACGTATGTGATGTGTAGGACGAAAAGCTGCATTAGTGTGACTAGAGTTTAAAATGGAGAATGGTGAGAAGTGAGATCTAATCATGGATCTGTATGCGTTAATCTTTTGGCCACTTTGTCTCTCATTACTGCATTTTAGGCCCTTGAATTGGGTGTGCTTCCTCCTCTCCCTTTCAGAATAACCTTTGCTATATCTCAACTCTTCCCTCTCAACACAACAAAAACAGAACAGTTACCCAAGAGATATCAAACTTGTGTTATTTCCCATAGCCTAGACAAATTTTTCTCTGTAAAATATCTATCTTTAAGAATTCAAAATACACGTTTTCAACTTAATATCTTCATTCTTTGAACTCAATTCTTTATAAAACATAAAGAATGTGTTTTAAAATAACTATTTTTGTCTATAGTTCTACCATCGGACATTCATTAATATTTTGAGAGAAACGTAATTTGATCATAATGATTTACATTATGGAATTCCCATGAGAATTTGCTAAGGTAATGTTAGTGCTAGCTTTCTGAAATCCATAAACGCCAAACAATTATAGAAATTGGCGTTATTGCTAATTTGACGATGAATGTATATATTTAATAAAATATACAAGAGTTAAGAGGTGTTAACAGTTTCATATTTTCTAAAACATAAACCTATTTTTTGTAGGTAACTGTGTGAACTTATATCTCAAACATCAAAATGCAATGCATTAAAATGATAAATTTATATACATGATTTGAAGCATATGTTTCACTTGCTTAACAAATTTTTTAAATTTTATATAACTTAGTTATCAACATTAACCATATTTAGTTTATGCATTTGATTCAGAGAAGTGAGATGTAGTTAGAATATCCTTGGAGAAACTGATTTTTAAAGAAGTGTTTGACATACTACTGGTGAGACCTCAGTACTACTGGCGAGACCGCAAAGAAATATAAACTTGAATTGCCTTGTTAGATATTTGATAAAGAGTGAACTTAAAATATGATATTATAACACTCTGCCAGGTAGCAATTCAAATCTTGCCAAGAGTGTGAGGTAATGGAATAGATGAAATGAAAGGTGATATATAGTATAAATGAAATTATATTATACTAAATGAGAACCTCCTGTTAGAATGATATGAAATTGGGATTATATTTTTTCACCTGAAAAAAGGAAAATCTACTAGGATATTAAGAAGAATGAGGGGGTTATTCTTATTTAAAGGATTCATATATTTTAAAATTAAATTTTATACAGGTTTTTAAAATATTGATAGTAGATTTTTAAGTTACCTTGGATATATCTATCATCCTAAATATAACAGAACACACTTTCCCTGCAAAAGCAAGAATTTTTAAGAATAGCCTGATATATTCTTATTCTTTAGGAAGATAATGATAGAATATAAAATATGAATATGAAAGTATAATTTAAAATGCTTTTTATTTGCTACTTTCTCCTGATTGGGGAAAGCTAGTTTGCTTTTCTATGTAATTTTCCTTTGAGAGATCACCTACCTATAAGATGAAATATAATTTTCCAACAACTACATTTTTTAATTGATTCATAAACATGGCATTTATTTCTATTCATATAAAATCTGTGAGGTGAAAAAAAAAAGTCTGCATAAAGTCTTTGTGTGCTTCATAAATATCATTAACTTTCATTTCTATACCTGATAATATAAGCATTAAAAGGATGTATTTTGCTCTCTCACATTCCAAATAGATTATCCCAGAAAATAATGCCTACTTTAGGATATGCAAAATAAAATAAAGCTAAGTTTTGATTCAATAGACCTCTTAAAATATCAAATTCTTTAATTTTCAACAGGTTATGAAAAGGAACAAAATAGTATGGGGTGTTTCTATTATTGTAATAATTGCTGCTTAAGTAGACAAAACAAATAGAAGAGGTAAAGGGAGTCAAGTATATGACGATGGAAGGAGAACTGACTCTGAGTGGTGAAAACACAATATGATATATAGATGGTGTATTATAAAAGTGTACACTTGAAACCTATATAATTTTACTAACCGGTGTCACCCCAATAAATTTAATAAAAAATAAATTTAAAAACGGAGAAAAGTGAGGAATGTTACAGTAAGAGTTTTGGTTATATTTCTATTTATTACAATGAAAACTGGAGAATATTTGCTAAGAGCACAAAAGGTGAAAAAGTTGAGAAAAAGTAAGTTTAGAAACAAGTTACTATGGTTTCTGTAAGCTGTAACAATGTTGTAAAAAAAAAAAAAGAATAGAAAAGGAATGGAAAACAACTGTTTCGCCTTAACAATTCTGTGCAAATACTGCCAACATTCATGAGAAACTGAAAATCTGATACAGGGTGAGATCTCCTAAATGAGATTCTAGAGACAAGTCTGAACAGCAGTCATGCCTAATAACTAATTAACTAAATTGCAAGAGGTTGAGAAAGAATTTAAAATTCCCTCAAAAAATTAATTTCAAAAGCTCTACCAGGAATTAATCCATAGTGTCCTAAACAAATAAAAAATTTAAAATGATTTCTTTTTGTTGAGATCTTTTATCTCAGTTATTCAATCATTACAACTAAATCTCTTATACTGCATTCCCATTCTTAGAGTATTGTAAATTCCCGTAATCTCTGCTGTAACATTATAGTCTACTATCATTTCTTCGATCATATAAAATGATAAGTAGATTCAAATTTGCTAAAAAAATACTTCAGAGGCTATTGATTCAAGTCAGACATTAGAAAACAGTAAGCAGGTAAATTTACCTATTTCAAGTATTCATTTCTGTGGTTAGAATTTTAGCTTTAATATAGCTTTAATTCACAATGTTTAAATATAGAATGACAGTGGTCTTAAGCTGGTTAATATTGTGGGTCAGTGTTTTTAAATGCTGTGTCTTAAGCTGGTTAATATCATGGATCAATATTTTAAAATGCTGTTTACTCAAAGAAACTTCAAATGTATTAAATTGTTCAGAAGTCATATGACCAGGCAGGATATTAATTGTAGATTTTTTTTTTTTTAATATTCTGAGTGGTATACCGTCCTGAATGTGAAGCATAATTCATTCTACTGCCCAGTGTCCAAAATTGATCTAACTGCTGCAGAACCACAGTTCATTCAAAGGAGATTTACTTTCTTCTTTAAACTAATAGGTGATGATATCATATCATTGCTGTGTATTATCTCTTTCATAAAACAATAACAACAAATTCATCTCAGAATTTGACTTCCCATATAAACTTGTACATTTCCTTTAGGAAATTAGAATTCTTTAACAATTTCTAGTGTACCTTGGAATATATAATACAACAAATATAAACAAGCAAATAATTTTAATTCACTATGTTCATTTTCACACTTGTGACTATAGAAAATTAATGTATCTTCTAGGTCAGTTAAAAAAACTTTTTAAAATGTTTTTGAATTCAGGTTCTAAACACCTGAAAGACAAGAATTACATATTTCTCATTGTCTGTTTTTACTAGAACCTACAATTTTGTCATCTAAATAAATATATATTTTAAAAAATTAGTTTTAATAGTTTTCTTCTTGAATTATGTGTAGTCAGTGTATATTAAGAATATTATTTATCATATTTGATGTAAAATAGTTCCTCAGTGTTTAATCTGTAATATTATTTTTATTTTTCTGAATACTGAAATATATAAAAATAAATGTAAAAAAGTAAACATTGCCAACCCTAAAGCATTTCAGATTTACTCTAAATTCGCAAACATTTTCTGTATATATACAAATTTGATTTTTCTCCTTCAAAAATAAATACATATATATTCATGGCAATGAATATAAATATACATTACTGCTTTTAATAAGATTATAGTCTTCAATTTTATGTATGTACCAAATTTATTTAACCAAACTGCTTTCGCTGAATAGTTAGGATTTAAACTTTCAATTAGATAATATTAATTGCCTGGATGCATATCTTTGTATCCCATTGTTTTATTAAAGTACATTTCTAAAATCTGAGTTTTAGAATCAAAGTTTTAGAAATCAGAGTTTTGCTGAATCAAAGGTGATGTCATTAAATTTATTTGACACACATGAAGAGGGAGCATTTCTAAAAAGTTGTGTCAATGTGCACTGACATTATATATAATTCCCTCTAGTCCTCCCTTCACAAACATTGTGTATTATAATTTATTTTTTATTGGGATTGCCGAATAAATTAACATGACATTAAAAAAATATTAAATGTATTGGGGTGACATTGGTTAGTAAAACTATATAGGTTTCAAGAATATATGTCTAAAATACATCATTTGAGTATTGCACTGTGTGTCCACCACCCAGAGTCAGTTCTTCTTCCATTACCATATGTTTGATCCCCTTTACTCTTTTTCACCATCCTCCCTACCCCCTGATTCTCTGATAACCACTAAAATGCTGCTCGTGTCTATGATTTTTGTTTGTTTATCTTGTTCCTTTATTGCCTTCAGTTTTATATCCTACATATTAGTGAAGTCAGACAGTTCTCAACTTTTTCTGTCTGACTTATTTCGCTTCATACGATAATCTTAAGATCCATCCATGTTTCCTCAATTGGCAGTATTTTATCTATTCTTATGGCCGAGTAATATTCTGTTGTATATCTTCTTTATCGAATCATCTATTAAAGGACACTTTGGTTGTTTCCATTTCTTGGCCACCATGAATAAGGCTGCACTTCCAACAAGGGGCTAATATCCAAAACATATAAAGGACTCATACATCTCAACAACAAAAATCAAACAATCCAGTTAAAAAATGGCCAGAGGACCTGAACAAACACTCTTCCAAGAAGACAAATGAATGGCCAACAGATATATGAAAAAATGCTCAACGTCACTAGCTATTAGGAAAACACAAATCAAAACCAGAGTGAAATATCTCCTCATGAACGTTAGAATGGCTATCATCAACAAGACAAAAAATAATAAGTGTTGGAGAGGTTGTGGAGAAAAAGGAACCCTCATACACTGCTGGTGGGAATGTAAATTGGTAAAGCCACTATGGAAAACAGTATAAAGATTCCTAAAAAAATTAAGAATATAATTTCCCATATGACTCACCAATCCCTCTTCTGGGTATCTACCCAAAACATCTGAAAACATTTATCTGTAAAGATATATATACCTCTAAGTTCGTTGCAACTTCACATTTTTAAATTTGTATCATTCTAACTGATAATGAAGTTGTACATTTTGTTTTCATGTATCCATTGTCCATTGTGTGTTTTCTTAAATTTCTTACTGGTTCCCCTTTCCGATTTTTATATTAGGAATCAATTGTATTATAATATTTATTAGAGACTGTTATTTAGAATTATTCAACATTTTAATGAGAAAATTTCAAATTCAGGAAAGTTAAAGGTATTTTACAATGAACAGTATCAACCTACTATCTATGAGTACATTCTACCATTATTGTTTTTCTAAACATGCTGTAGAACAAATTAATCCATATAATCTTCACTCTACCCATATGTTAATCCATGTTAATTTTGTATACAATTTAAAATGCATTGCAGAGATCAGTATACTTTCCTTTACATATTTGTTAATTTCATTAACGAGAGTTCAAACTGATTTTTTTTCCCTCATATAAAGTGTATGTACAATGAAATGTACAAACTTAAGGGTACATTCTGAGTTTTGAGAAATACATACAAATCCATAACCAAAACCTCAGAAAATTAATAGTAATGTCCTCAATACTTGGCGTTTCATATCTTCTTTTTCCTCTTTTATTTTTTAAATTTTAATTATATTGCCATGTGGATTTTTAAAATGTAATTAACTGTGTGAATTTTTCCCTTTTATATTTTCTGCCTTTTGTGTTTGCCATAGAATGACCTGCACACCAAGACTGTAAAATCGTTTATTTGTTTTTTGGCAACTGTAATCTATTGTGATCATACATAGAATGAGATTTTACCTGTTTCATTGCTAAGCTGAGGGAAATAATAATTATCACCTGTAACTCCCTCCCAACTACTAAAAAGAGATCAGAGTAGACACATTTTTCATGGCTCTTAACTAAAAGCAGACCCAGTTCCAATCAACCTAAGTAAGAGAAAACTAAATATCTGTTGTTGATGAGGAGAATTTGAGGACTTAGTGCATCAGAAGTCCAATTTTTTTCCCTTTCTGTTGCTTAAAGAGAACACCATGAAAAAAGTTCACATATCATTAACTGAACTTATAATTACTACAATTACCATGAACTTTATATCCATTAAATCCTTTAGATTTATGCTTGTCTTCAGTGACACTTTTTGTCAAGGACAAATATAAAAACTAAAGAAATATAAAGTTTATTGTAACATGCTGCATGACAGCTATTTTACCTGTGATTTGTAATATCATAAACATGGATAATTCTATTTTAAAAAGTAAAAATGTGCTTCAAAACCAAAATGCAATTTGCTAACATAATTGTACTCAACAGGTTCTGTTCACAAACCTCTTTCAAAACACTGGGAAACAAAGAAGAATACAGTTTAAAATATATATGTCCTATTTGAAAAATAGTAAATAATGATCATAAAGAATGCTCTGGGGTTTATCAGAAACAAATAATAAAAGTTCAGGTTAATTTAAAATTACCAGAACGTTATTTATTTAGAATAGATACTCTTCAGTGTGTTATGTATTAAAATGTCCCAAGTTTAACGCACAAAGCCATTATTTTCATTTTAAAATTGCTTACATCCTCACATGAAATGAAGTTGAAAGAAATGGTAATAGATGATATTATAAAAATATTTTTCTGTTGGAAAACATGTACATGATTAATGAAGGAAAATTATATTTTTCATTCATTAATGTTAAGAACTTATAATCATACAGATCTATTACCCCTATTGCAAAATGACTGTCACTCATTTCCAAATCCAAAGTGCAAGGTCAATTACTCTGTGAATCCTTTTGTTATACTCCACAGTTAGAATTGACCTTACCTTGCTTCGTGGTCCACTGTCCCATTGGTGATTACACTGGGATATTTGTAATCTTAATTTGTATGCGTGTGTTTATACATTTGTCCTTTTCTAATGGTCTGTAACCTCTGAAGCAGGAAATGGTAGAGCATTCTGTTATTTGAATTTCTGATTCTTGAATATTACTTAACAATTTTTAAATAGATAGATGTCTTAAACATATAAACAAAAAAGAAGTTCTTTCCTGTATTTTTATAACACCTATCCACATTCTTTGACCTCCACTATCACTCTAGACCCAACGCTAATTATCGCTTGCCTAACTTATTTAATGCTTACAAGTGCTCTCCTTCTTCTGCTTTAGATTCTCCTCATTATTTGTAGAGTGGGGCAAAGGTTACTCGGACAGAATATCTGGACAAGTGGAAAATGCAACTTTCCTAGGCAAACTGAAAAGTGTGTCACACCATAGAGTTTTTACTTTAAAGATGCTTTCCTATCTCTTCCCTATGCCTATTATTTTTTCTTTTTGATTTTCTCATCGACTGTAAATTTCACAACAAAAGAGAGCTCCCCTTTCTTTTTTAATTCAAATTGTTCGGGTGACATCAGTTAATAAAATTATACAGGTTTCAAGTGTACCATGCTATAATACGTCATCTACATATTGCATTGTGTGTTCTCCACCCAAAGTCACATCTCCTTCCATCCCGATATATTTGACCCCCTTTATCCAGGAACCATATGATTTCACTCACAAGTGGAATATAAAACTGAAAGCAACAAATGAACAAGACAAACAAAAACTCATAGCCACAGACAACACCTTAATGGTCATCAGAGGGTAAGGAAGGAGGGGGCAATGGTAGAACAGATCTTGCCTTTCTTATTCAATGTTTTTAACCCCATGAACGTATACCACAGGATTACAAACTATAAAATGTTTTTATTTATTAATTTGTTCTTGCTTCCTAGGACGGTGTCTGGCAAATTCTAAAAACAATAAATATTTGTTGAAAGAACGAATGAATATTTTTGCATAGCATATGGCATATGGTGGATATGCAAAAATATTTGTTGAATCATGAATTATTTAATGATTATTTTTATTTATAATAACTTAATTGATCAAGTTTAATAAAGAGTTAAAATAAATTTCATGAGCAAAATGTATGTGTTTCTATTATAACTTAGTAAAGCATATGTTATAATTCAGTTGGAACACATACTTTCCAAATTATATTAGTACTTTTATATTTTATACCAGTTGAAATCCTTTTTCAATGTCTTGTCGAATCAGTTACTTTGTATTTAATTTTAAGTTTTAGAAAGGATTGAAAAATCCGCACTGACAAAATTTTAAAATTTGTTTAACTTTTTCCCATGAAAGATAAACATATCCTTCAAAAATATACATTCAATTTGATACCCAAAATTATGCACCCACACCCCTAAAGACTCAGACAAATGAAAAAGTAGACACTTAGATATTTTCTCATGTGTGTTGCATAGGCTGTAGCAACACAGCTATTGTTATTTTCTTCATATTGACATACAGCTTAGTATGAAAGCAGACTAGAACAGATAAATACGTATTTTTCTTTAACTGATTTTTAAAATCGTTATGTTTTGACATTCCCATATTAGAAGCTTTGAAAACTGCCACTGTTTCCCACACTGTTCTCAGCATTGACATGTTAGTACTCTTAATTGGTCAAGAAAAAAAAAGGTTCACACTTGACATTTAGCCACATGTCCACTTTTTGAAACTAGCTATAGTTTTATAGTGTTTCAAGGAAGATTAACAAGTTCTATTTTCATTTCATGGAGAAGTTCATTTCAAGCTATTATTCGATCTTAGATCTCAAGAATTTGATAGGCTCACTTGGAAAATAAAAGTTTAATAATGTCTCTTGAATGGAATTAGCATCTATCAAAGGCATTTACTGGGCCCATTTCTTATTTTGAGATATGAGCAAAAGTCATAGCAAGAGGCAGAATAAATTGTTCCCGTATTGGTATAGGTGTCTCTATGAAAAAGAAGTATAATTTACTGTAGCCTTGTGATTCAGACAGTTATACTGATAACAGTCTTCTGCATTGTTTCGTATTTTTCATCAAATATAGCTATTGTGTTATGTTGTGTTATATTATATTATATATTATATTATATTATATTATATTATATTATATTATATTATATTATATTATATTATATTAGAGTGTTAGGTTTGGTGTTGTTGCTATTGTTATCATTTTTGCCAAACCAAAATGTGTGGTTCAGGTATGCTACCATGGAATTAAACCTAAAGACAAATTGACCTTAAAGGCGTTGGATCTTAATGTATTTAAACTATGCTTTAAAGATAAGCACTAATATATTTATTTTCATGAAACTTTATAAATGCCATTGTATATGCTTCCCAATTTTAAATCCGGTGTAAATGTATGACTTCTGAATTACTTAACTTCATTATTAATGATAAGCAACTCAACATTTAGCAATTCATTAAAACAGTTTAGCTGAATCTTTTTGGCTTTATTTTTGCTCTTATGATCTGCCCACTACGTGAAATCAGGGCCCATGCCTCAGTTTGATTTTCGGTATATTGGTAGTTCCATGACTTCAGCTCTCTGATGGTTTTCATTTTGATTTTGTAGAGTATTCAGCTTCATTTAATATTGTTTAAGTGAGAGTGATGGTCTTTTCATTTTTTACAGCCTAATCATTAGCTGGAAGTCCTTTCATGTGATCTTTGACATTAAAATAATTATGTAAAATATATTGAAGATCAAAGGTAATACTGTTCAAACATGAATAAGATATAAATAGTTTTTGACCATTTTTCTCCTTAAAATTTGCTATTGCAATTTGGATTTTAAAGAGAGTCACTGAGATTTTTTTTTTGGTTCTCTGGGAGTCCCTATATTTGGTTTGAATATAAAGCAGGTTAAAAGATATTTTACTTGTTTTATTGGCATTTGGAACTATTGTAGTTTCTTCTTAATGTGGAAGATTATTGAAATGACAGATATAGTAATAATATATGTAGATAATCTATAACAGATTCAGGCAAACTCACCCATTATTAAACAAACATTTAATATTAAAATTGTTTTTGGTGAAATAAACCATTTGAAATAAGACTATGATTGCAACTAATATGTGTATACATGTAACTGATTTTTTTAAATCATTTTAGAATTTTATTCAAATTTTAAATTCTAGTTGGAAGAACCATTTCAGGATTTAAAGCAGGGAGTGACATGGCCCTGTTTGTACTTTGGAAATGTCCCTTTGGCATCAATGAGTGCTGGTTGAGAGAGGCAATGGCAGTAGTGTGACCAGTTTAAAGATTGCTGAAGTACCTGAAGTACCCAAAGGAAGACATTTTACCTAGAGTTAACAGTGGATGAGGTGGGAAAAACGTAAATGGATTTGAAAGATGGTAACAAAGGAAAGACTGAAAAGGACTAAAGAACCAAGTTAATGAATTAGAATGAAGAAGACATCAGACATGCAAGTTTGTGGCTTGAGACATCCAAGATATGAATAAGATGATTTCTGTTTTAGATATGCTGACTTTGCCAAAAGGCAATTAGATGAAAGAGTGTGCCATTCCAGAGAATAGTAGTTTGAGTGGTGAGAAACCACTACAAGGGAAACAAGGTAAAACAAGAAATCACTATCCTTTTTGAACAATTTATCATTATATTTCCAATTTATATCGTTGGTTTATCTATCTATCATCTATCTATCTCTATCATCATCTATCCATTTATTTAGTAACTTATTAGTAAACTCTTCCTGTTAGGTACTATGGTTACTGCTAGGATGCAGTGGGAGTGGGTAAAGGTGAGTCTTACCCTCTTACAGCTTACTATGAAGCCTTTGAATTAAAACACATAAAATCATCTCTAATTTGTCATTCTGTAGAACGTTGCTCTTGGCAAAGGTAATTGTTTAGCCTTCACAGAAATGCTCAATGCTCAAATGAAGGTGGGAAATGCTTCTTCTTGGCTAACTCTTGGAGATTCATGGTATATGTTAGGAATTTAAAGTACTATGGGGCCCTACTATTAACAAGTCTGTCTAACCAGAATTTATGAGCATGAACCATTTTTTAAACTATTGTACCCTGTATATATATGCCAGTTTGGGATACAGTGATCTCTATTATAATGTTCATATGTGTTATTTCATTTTGAATTTTAGGTCCATTGTCATTTTGTATCAAATTTAAATTGCTTCATTTCTATAGCTTTTCTTTTTGCTGAAAGCAGAAGCTCATCATTCTAATGGTGTTCTTGAAAGATTATCATTTTCCTAATTAATGACAGTGTTCTATTAGAACTACTGAAACCAAAATCTCATCATACCACTAAATACTTAGAATAAGATCTTAATATTATTTCATCTGTATCAACTTTAAAATGTGGAATAATATTAATGAATATTTACAGATTATGAATAAAAAGGAAGAAAATGATGCACGCTTCTGTATTCTCTATTGAAAACCAGCTAACATACTTGGCATTTTCAGGATAATTATCAAGCATCATTTTTATAAAACAATTATTCCCACTATTCTACCTGGAATATGCTTTTGGAGAATTACACTTTTATGAGAGAAACAGCACTGCACATCAAAACCTGTAATTTGTAGTGTCTGTATTTGTTTTTTATTTGGGAGTTCATAACAGTCACCACTTTTTTCTGTCTGCATGCATGAGATATTTACATAAAAATCAAGTCTTTCACAATATTCAGTAAAATAGGCCTTCTAGTTGTATAAGTCATGATTTGAAGTTTACTCTAGGGTTCCAAAAATGAATTTTACTTATAGTACAAAACAAATTATAAATGACTAGTTATCTCTTGCTGCATAACAAATTAGCCCAAAACTAAGTGCCTTAACAGAAAAACTTTTATTAGCTCACATTTTGTGAATACAGTTCAGCTGATTCCTCTGGCTTGGTGTCTCTCATGAGTTTGGAGTGAACCTGTTAATCACAGTCATTTAACAGTTTACCTGGGAGCTCATCCACTCCCAAGCTCAATAAAAGGACTGATGGTAGGCGGCCATAAATCCTCCTCCAAACTCACTCATTTGACTGTAGGCAAGCACTTGTCTTATTGGTTATTTGTGAGAGTTATCCGTTGCTCCTCACAGAACTGCTCTCAATATGGCTACTTGCTTCCACAGAGAAAGGTTCCAGAAAGAGTTAGCAAGACTGCACTGCCAAGACTGAAACTACTGTCTTTTTCATAACCTGTTCTCAGAAGTAAAATCCCATTACTTCTGCTATATTTTATTCATTGAAGCAAGTGTCTAAATCCAGCTCAAGGGGAAGGAATTACAAAACAGTGAGCATATCAGGAGGCAGCTATCAGTGGAGGCATCTTCGAAGCTGCCTACCACACATATGTTCCTTCTATATTTGGTGAAAAGACAGTTATGTTTCAATTCTACGTTGCTAACAAGTTTATCTCTTAATTTTCCCTGAGATGTGAACTCTTGTGTTACTACCTGAAATTTGTTTTAGAACTCTAATTTAAAATGTTAAACAAGAAACAAATTCAAGAGAAAAGAAAAGGAAGATAAATGTGCCTCAAAGTTCCATAAGGTGGCATAATTAAATTGGAAAAGATATACATATTCGATTCAACATGACCATTATTTGATACATAGTATATTAAATCTTGCACAAGATATAACATGAGTAAGAAACATCCCTTGATCCTAAATATGGGTTTGATTTCAGACTAATCTACTTAACTGGGTAGGTGACTCGAGCGAGTTGCTTAGGATAATAAACTTTCCCATCTGACAGACTGTTGTGAGAATATTATGTTGTGAAGATAAAATGAAGTGAATTATATACAACTGTTTAACTGTAAAGTTTTTAACACAATGTTTAGCACACTGGTAATTACATGGTAAATAACAATAGTAATGATCATGATGATAGTTAATGGCTAACAATGTAACTTTTTCAATATGTTGGAAGCTGGTCTAAATGCTATGTAACTATTATGCCTTTATTTTATTATTAGTTAAACAGCAGTGTTCTGGGGTTGTCTCGTGGATCTGCTACTTAACAACTGAGCGATTTGGGCCAAGTTTTTGACCTTTACTATGCCCCAAATTCCCCATTTGTAAAAGGAAGATACCCATCATGCTTTAAAGAGTCAGTATTTTTAAAGTGCACATGACATTACCTGGTACATTCTAAGTGTTCTTAATATTTAATGTAAAATATTACCATTTTTATCATAATATATAAGTAAAATAAAATAACTATAGCATAAAACAGAAAAAGAGAAGGATAAAATATAATGAAGTTTCAAATTATCACATTCTCATATCTGTGGGGAGAATCAAGAAATGGTATCTTGAGAAAGGCATGGAATTTCCTATCAGGGTGTATGTAGATAAATGGTATTTTCATATACAGAGATAAAAAAGTGTATTTCAGTCAGAGGGTGACAAAATTACAATCTTCAAGATGGGAAATCCTGGCACGCTCATAATAGAAGAAGACAGCTCTGAAACAACACTCTGATGTTGTGCTTGGTGAGAGGGAACAGAACCGGATTAGCCAGATAGAATTTTAGTGGATATTAGCCTTCCTTGTCTTCCATCCATTGCCACTTTCTTTTAAAACAACATTTTAATTTCCACCTTAGGGAAAGTTTACTTTCAGACCATGTCGATAAGGTGCTACTGACTCAAGCATCTCTCCCTGAGTTGGACTCAGTCTGCCAGACAGAATATTACATCTCATAGAACAAGGGTTTCTCAAAGTGTTGTTTCAGGACCAACGGCATCAGCATCACCTGGGAGTTTATTAGAACTACAAATTCTCAGGCCCCTCTACCTACCTACTGAACAAGAAACTTGAGGTGGGGCCAGGCAATTTATGTTTTATGCAGCCCTCTAGGTGATTCTAATGTGTGTTAACATTTGAAATGACTGACTTAAAATATATACTTTTTGGGGAAAGTCAAGTGAGATGTGATTACTCATCTCTTAAGAGTACTTTGCATCAGAGTATTAATATTAAAAGCACATGAGGAACTTTTGAAGTAACAATACTCTGGCCACATCCAATTACAGACATATTTCACCGTACTGTGTTTCACAGATGCTGTGATTTTTTTTTTTTTTTTACAAATTGAAGGCAAGACCCTCTAGCAGCAAAAAGACTATGATTCGCTTTATTGCAATAATCATTGTATTGTGGTGGTCTGGAACCAAACCCTCAACATCTCTGAGATATGCCTGTGTAACTTAAACATTCTGAAATGGGGCATCAGCCTTCATCTATGTATTAATTCCCAAGTTATTCTAATATGTAGTAGCATTGAAAACCAGTGACCTAAAGTGTTTGTTTTTAACTCTTAACTTGCATTAGATTCACTTTGAGTAACAAAAAAGGAGAAAATAAAGAGAAGCCAGAGAATTAACAAAAAACTTATAAAGAAACAACAGGTCTCAGTTGGGTCTTTTGACATGTTCTCTGAAGATGTTGGAGGTCATTGAGAGGGCCTAACCACTGGTTGACTATCAAGCTGGACCCAGGCAATCAATCAGAGGCTCCTCAACCCTACACTGTCCTTGAAATGTATACTGTGCCCCATGTTTCTGCACTAGGGACCATTTCAAAACTGTGTTTTTGAAACTATCTGGATGAGATACACGACTGAAACTTGTTAAAGCCTCTCTCTATATAAATGTTTAAGATTCTGGTCAGTGGGTACAGAGATCTACTCGTCTTGTAGCTGCCCAAGACAAGCTTTCTTTGTAAGTTCCTTGCTTATGAAACCTGCCACCTACAATTCTGGGGTGGTCTGCCTCTTTCTTTGGTTTCTCCTGGACCTCTATATTGGGGCAGGAGGGCAGTTTCATTTCACTCACGGAACCCCCAAGGTTGCAACCAACAGAAGAATGTGCATTTTTTTTTCCATTCATGTGTAACAAATAGTTTAAACTACTTAAATATATGAAAATAGTCAATAGGAGTTTGTTTGTTCGTTCATTTGTTTGTTTGTTTTAATAGTTTGTGAAAGGGTAGGTGGCATGTATCTCTAGAAATTTTAAATAAGGATTTCCTAGAAAGCTACAAGTTTTATGGCTATGCATTAAAGATTAAAAATAGAAACAAAGGAGTTACTGGGCTGTGTTAAAATAACATGCTCTTTCCTAGCATACTTAGAGGTTAATTTAAGTCCATTAATTTGTGATTCATTTACATATTATCCTCAATGTTTACTACTATCTCTGGAGTTACTGGAAACAGGGAGTGGGATTTGGACTCAATTTTCATGCTGTTGCATGTAATGTGCTTTGTGGTAGGAGAGGGTACTAAAGGCAGTGTTACTTTCACTAACTTTGCCTATGAACATATCATAGTTGGTAACACTGGGAAAGAAGTTTTAATAAAATAAAATTATTCTTAGTTTTACTTATCTTTCCTCCATGGATAAATTCCAAAGATATATGATACATGTACTTTAATTTTAAGTTACATTTTGTTCAGTGAAGTAGCAGTGCAGCATGGCAAGATGTCAGATATTTGAGTTAGGCTCCTTATTGAGTACTCGATACCTAATTACAACTATTGTTTCCTAATGTCTAAATGAAGATAGTAGCATTTAATTAATTGGGTAGTTTTGAAGATTAGATCAGATAATGAAGGTCAGTCATCTGTCCCATGCTTGACAATGTGAAGATTAGTTGTGTTTTTTTTAATTATTATTTTCTTCACCTGAAGATACCTGTGTTTCAGGTAAATGATATGCATTAAAAGAAGAAAATTAAAAACTTGACACTAAAATGTCTAGTTTCCTAAAAATTACCCCTGTTATAATATTAAGTTATATTCTTAAATTTTAGAAAACGTACATGTTTCATATGCTTTCAATGTATAATTTGTAAGTAACGGTAAATATATAAAAATTGAGGCACATACTATGTTATGGTATGAGAGGGGTCAACTTAAGTAAAACCAATATTAATAAATTCTGTTGCCTTTGACCCAAGCCCTTAAGAGTTAGAATATTTGTTAAAGCCTCTCCATCCCATTTTTATTGAGGTACCATTGACAAATATTGTATATATTTAAGGTACAACTTGATATTTTTATATAAGATATACATATACATTGTAAAATAGTGACATGATCAAGCTGCCATAGTTACTATTTGTGTGTGTGTGTGTGTGTGACACACAAAATTTACTTTTAGTGAATCTCAAGTATTCAATACAGTAGTATTAACTATAATCAGATTGCTCTACATCAGATCTCCAGAACTTACTCATTTTGCATAACTGGTATTTTATGCCTTTGACCTACATCTTCACATTACCTCCCTTTCCCAGTCCCTGGCAACAAACTTTCTGTTCTCTGCTTCTATGAGTCTATTTGATTTTCCATATACAAGTGAGATCATACAGTATTTTTCTTTTTGTGTTTGCCTTATTTCACTTAGCATTATGTCCACCATCTTCATCCATGTTATTGCATGTGGCAGGATTTCTTCCTATAGTGAATGATATCTCATTTTATATATACCACGTTTTGTTAGTCAATTCATATCTCATTGGACATATAGGTTGTGAGTAATGCTGCAATGAACTTGGGAATATTGATAATCTTTCTGAGACAATGATTTCATTTCCTTTAGATAATTTTCCAGAAATGGGATTGCTGGATCGTAAGGTATTCTTTTTTTTTTTTAATTTTTTTGAGGAACCTCCATGTTTTCCATAGTGGCTGCACCAATTTCCATTCCCACCAACAGTGTACAGGTTTCCCTTTTTTCCACATCCTTGTCAACACTTGTTATCTTGGGTCTTTTTGATAATAGTCATTCTAACCGATGTGAGGTGATATTTCATTGTAGTGTTGATCACTTTAAAAGTATACAAATGAAAGCAACAAAAGAACAAGACAAACACACAAAGAGACAAAAATCCATAGACACAAACAACTGTTTAGTGGTTAGTAGAGGGGAAAGTGGAGAGTGGGGGTGATAGAAGAAGGTAAAGGGAGTCAAATATATGGTGATGGAAGGGGATCTAACTCTGGATGGTGAGCACACAATGTGGTATATAGATGATGTATTATAGAATTGTACACTTGAAACCTATATAATTTTACTAACCATTGTCACTCTGATAAGGGTAATAAAAAAAAAATTGCACACAGACTAGTTTTGATTTTTATTTCCCTGATGTTTAGTGAGATTTAGCACCATTTCTTATACCCATTGTTTCCTTGAAGAAAAGTCTATTCTGTTCCTTTATCTATTTCTTAATAAGGTAATTTGTTTTCTGATATTGAGTTGTTGAGATCCTTATACATTTAGGATATTAACCCTTTGTCAGATCTAATGGTTTGCAAATATTTTCTCATATTCCATAGGCTGCCTTCTACTCCATTGTTTTTTATGCTGTTCAGAAGCTTTTAGTTTGATGCAATTCCTTTTTCTATTTTTTTTCTTTTGTTGTCTTTCTTTTGGAATCATATCCAAAAAAAACACTGGCCATACCAATGGCAAGAAGCTTTTTCCTTATTTTCATTTATTTTTTATTCTGGTAGTATAACATTTTCAGGTTTTAAGTCTCAGTCTAATTCATTTCAAAATTTTAAGTTGATTTTTTTGTATACAGTATGAGATAGGGTCCAGTTTCCTTCTCCTGCATATGGTTATTTAATTTTCCCAGTACCATTTGTTGAAGAAATTATTCTTTCCTCATTCTGTGTTCTTGGCACCTTTGTCAATGATAACTTGATGATAGATGCATGGTTTTACTTCTGACTCTCCATTTTCTTCCATTGATCTATGTGTTCTGTTTTCATGCCAGTAACATACTGCTTTCAATATTGTGATTTTATAATATATTTTGAAATCAGGAAGTGGGATCCCTCTAGCATTGTTCTTCTTTCTCAAGATTTCTTTGGCTATTCAGATTTTTTTTGTGGTTCAATATGAATTTCAAGATATTTTATTGGATTTTTTTTCCTCATCCAAGCCTTTATTATATGCACAATCCTGTGCAAAATATGAAAGGAATAAAAAAATTAAATTTAAAATAGTGCCAAGGCTCAAGAAACTTACAATCTAATGATCGCTGATTCTTCCAATTCATGACTTGAGATATCCTTCTGTTACCTGTTTTCCTTACATTTCCTTCATCAATGTTTTATCATTTTCAGTGTACAAGTCTTTCACCACTTTTAGTTTATTCCTGGGTATTTTATTACTTTGGTTTTTATTGTAAATAAGATTGCTTTCTTAATTCCCTTTATGAATAGTTTGTGTTTGTTTATAGAAACATCACTATTTGCTGTATGTTGATTTTGTCTCCTGCAACTTTACTGAGTGTGTTTATTAGTTCTAGGAGTTATTCTTTTGTTGAATCTTTAGGTTTTTCTGCACTAGATCATGTCATCTGTAAACAGAGATAATTTTATTTATTTTAAGTTATGAAACCATTCTATTTTTAGAAAACATTTTCAATTAATCCTAAAAATGAATGCTAAAGAATGAAAATGTGTGTTGAAAAACAATAAGCAAAATTAGCTAACAATAGGATGATTATACGAATTGGCATAGTGGTTTTGGGTATTATTATACAGAATATGTAATTTTGAAAATTTTGATTTTGAAGTATTATGATAATTTATCACAGGCTTGTATGTTTCTCTTATGTGCTCATAATAGCACTGAGCTTCCTGGTGACTGGAGACATGTTAGTGATCATGAAACATGGCATTTGTTTTTTATGTAACTTATGAGTTAATGATGGATATAGGAATTTTATAAAAATATACAAATAGTTATATTTTCAATACTGTTAAGTATTAGGAATGAAAAATATGAGAAAGTATATAACTACTGGACCTAACCTAGATGGGATATAGGAATTTTTTTCCTCCATAAACGGATATTTCATCTTAGATCTGAAGAATGAGTAGTAAGTAGCCAGGTAAAAAATAAGGGGGGAAAATTGTTTCAGAGAGAAGGAACTCTGAGTGTATATAATAAAAGAGGTTAAATTAGAAAATTCAGTATACATTTTTGCATTATTCAGAGTTTTGGAAATGTTAGCCAGAGCTTTAGAATAAAGAGGCAAGATAATAAAACAAGATTGCATGTGTGTGTGTGTGTGTGTGAGAGAGAGAGAGAGCGAGAGAGAGAGAGAAGAGGAGAGGAGAGGAGAGGAGAGGAGAGGAGAGGAGAGGAGAGGAGAGAGAAGAGAAGAGAAGAGAAGAGAAGAGAAGAGAAGAGAAGAGAAGAGAAGAGAAGAGAAGAGAAGAGAAAGAGAAGAGAAGAGAAGAGAGGAGAGAGGAGAGGGGAGGGGAGGAGAGAAAAGAGGGAAACTGTGATTTGCATTCTTTCAACTATAAGAGTGAGAGTAGCCAATGATACACAATGAATCTAATGTGTAGGTAAAGACCTTGGTCAAAGCTGTATTGTACTCACTCCAATTCTAGGAAACTTCTCAATATAATTCACCACCTTATGGAAAGACATTATAATGAGAAACACACATACATGAAATAAACTGTAGTTGGGAGGAGGACCATGTAGATCCAATTAATTTCACCTTGTGGAAAAATCTAGAGAAGAACGGGTGGGAAGGACGTGCCATGGCAAAGAATGATCTCTGGAAAGGGAGGATTATGTGTTATGCATAAAAGTATGAACATGATACTTGATTTCATACTTATTTTGTCCAAATCAATAAAGGTGATGTTATACAGTTGCCAATACATGTTATTTCTATGTTACTGCTTGAAATGAAAGATGGTAAATAAGGATTCTCATTTCCAGAAAAATCAGATGCTCATTCTTTGTTGCACTGTGTATAAATTCAGTGCAGTCTAGGGCTTCATAGGATCAGGCAACCTGAGGAAATAGTTGATTAAGGGAAGGATTTTTTGTTGTTGAGTTGTATGCATTCCTTGTATATTTTGGATGTTAGCACCTTATTGGAGGCACTATTTGCAAAAATCTTCTTTCATTCAATCGGTTGCCTCTTTATTTTCTCGATGGTTTCTTTTATTGTGCAGAAGCTTTTAAGTTTCATATAGTCCCATTTGTTTATTTTAGCTTTTACTTCCATTGCCTTTGGAGTCAAATTCATAAAATGCTCTTTGAACTCAAGGTCCATAAGTTTAGTACCTATGTTTTCTTCTATGCAGTTTATTTTTTCAGGTCTTATGCTTAAGTCTTTGATCCGTTTTGAATTAATTATGGTGCATGGGGATAGATAGCAGTCCAGTTTCACTCTTTTGCACATGGCTTTCCAGTTCTGCCAGCACCATTTATTGAAGAAGCTGTCTTTTCTTCATTGCATGCTTTTTGCTTCTTTGTCAAAAATTATCTCTCCATATGTATGTGGGTTTATTTCTGCGTTCTCAATTCTATTCCATTGGTCTATGTGTCTGTTTTTTTTCTGCCAATACCATGCTGTTTTGATTATTGTTGCCCTGTAGTACAAGCTAACGTCAGGTAATTTGATACCTCCAGCACTGTTCTTTTTTCTTAGGACTGCTTTGGCTATTCGGGGTCTTCTGTGGTTCCATACAAATCTGATTTTTTGTTAGATTTCTTTAAAAAATGCCATTGGGATTTTGATGAGGATTGCATTAAATCTATATATTGCTTTGGGCAATATGACCATTTTAACTATGTTGATTCTTCTAATCCATGAGCACAGAATGCCTTTCCATTTCTTTGTGTCTTCTTCAATTTCTTTTAAAAATGTCTTATAGTTTTCAGCATATAGGTCTTTCACATCCTTGGTTAAGTTTACCCCTAGGTATTTTATTCTTTCTTTGCAATTGCAAAGGGAATTGTTTGTTTGTTTGTTTTAATTTCTTTTTCTGAGGTTTCATTGTTAGTATATAGGAATGCAGTGGACTTTTTTTTGTACGTTGATTTTGTAGCCGGCAACTTTACTGTACTCCTTGATTGTTTCTAATAGCTTTTTGTGGAGTCTTTAGGGTTTTCTATATATAGCATCATGTCATCTGTAAAGAGTGACAATTTAACTTCTTCATTCCCAATTTGGATGCCTTTTATTTCTTTGCCTTGCTTGATTGCTCTGGTGAGAACTTCCAACACTGTGTTGAAAAGCAGAGGTGATAGGGGACAGCCCCAGAAAACAAACAACCCAATTAAAAAAATGGGCAGAGGACCTGAAGAGACATTTCTCCAAAGAGGACATCCAAATGGCAAATAGACATATGAAAAAATGCTCAACATCACTAATCATCAGAGAAATGCAAATAAAAACCACAATGAGCTATCACTTCACCCAGATTAGAATGGCTATCATCAACAAGACAAATAGTAACAAGTGTTGGAGAGGCTGTGGAGAAAAAGGAACCCTCATACACTTTTGGTGGGAATGCAGATTGGTGCAGCCACTATGGAAGGCAGTGTGGAGGTTTCTCAAAAAATTAAGAATAGAATTACTGTATAACCCAGCAATCCCTCTCCTGGGTATCTACCAAAAAAATCTGAAAACATTTATCTATAAAGACACGTGTGCTCCAATGTTCATTGCAGCTTTATTTATGGTGGCCAAGACATGGAAATAACCAAAATGTCCTTCGATAGGTGAATGAATAAAGAAGTCAGACAGAAAAAGTAGAGAACCATATGATTTCACTGATATGTGGTATATAAACTGAAAACAACAAAAGAAGAAGACAAACAACTGAAAGAACAAAAACTCATAGACAGAGACAATAGTTTAGGGGTTACCAGAAGATAAGGGGAAGTGGGGAGGGAGACTCTAGAAGAGGGTAAACAGAGTCTAATACACGGTGATGGAAAGAGAACTGACTCTGGGTGGTGAACACGCAATGGGATTTATAGATGATGTAATACAGAATTGTACACCTGAAATCTATGTAACTTTATTAACAATTGTTACCCCAATAACTTTAATTTAAAGAGAAAAAATAAAAAGAGATGGTGATAGATTTAAGATACTTTTAGAAGTTACACCTGACAAGACAGAGGGGAGAAAAAGAATACTCTGTGATTATTTTGTTAATTAAGATATTCTAAGTGTATTTGGGTAAAAACACAATGGAGGATTCTTTGTTGACATGTTTATGTCTGTTGTAGGCAGACATGGCATTGTACTTCAGATTTGACAGAGGTTCTACCTTCTGCAACACATTAGTTTCTTGGTTGCTGTGACAATGGAAGAGCTACAAGGTTTCATCTGCGTTCCCTTACTTTTTTGGATTTGACTCTTGTCCCATTTACCTATAGCCTTTCGGTCAGAACCATTTTCATGAACCTATTCAACAGCAAGTAGAAATGTAAGAAGAAGGATAGAGCTTTTAGTAAGCATCACAGTCTCTACTCAGGTGATGTAATCCTTTATATGTTATAAGCTTTTAAAATTCCCAGTGCAAGTTTTGTTCACTTTGCCATATTTGTTTTTGTTCTCAGCATATGCTTTTTAAATTTTCGGATAAGATATACTTAAAATGACTAACTCTAAAAGTGACATAAATTAATGAACCATAAGCCAAAGTTAAAAAATGGGCCATTATCATCCAAAGAAGTTTTAACAAGTATTTTTGATACATTAGAAAATTGTGATTTTAAAGAAATGGTAAAATGTATCTTAACAGAAAGTGTTACTCTTCTATATGAAATATTAGAAATATTAATATTGTATACTTTTAAAACATATTTTTAAAAATTATAAAAAGTATACAGCCTAATTTAGTTTTATAGGCATTCTAGAATAGTAGTCGATTCCTAAAAATAATAATCTGTGCCTTTAACACAATAATAAATCTACATATAGTTTATATATTGGGCTTTGGGTAAAATCTTGATTATCTTTTCAGACCCAAGCAAATTCTTAATTCATGAGTCTGTATTAAGACATATGAACAATAGAATAAAAATAATCAGATTCCTAGACCAATTAAACACAGTAAACTGACAGTAACTCTTAATATTTCAAATTTAATATTGTGAATAATTATAGTGAAGACACTGAAGGTGCCATATGCCATATATTTTCTCAATACAATTACAGATGTTAATTTAAAATATTGCAAATGGTGATAAAATCATTACTAATGATAATTAAACACATGGTCAAGTGCACCAGAGTGAAACCATAGATGGTGGATTTCATTACTTTATTTGCTTACAGAGTTTAAAGAGTTTTTCCATATATTAGACATATATCAAAGTCAGACACACACACAAAAAAAATGTTAGCTCCAGTAGCTCAAACAATAGATGACAGTTGAAGTGGAGGAGAAAGTCAGAGGCAGCAATAACAAGATTTACTCTTGGGACTGGAACTCATATTCAGATTCTACATGATACATAATTGCTGCCTGAGTAACCAAGACAGAACAGGAAATTATCACACAAGAAAGTCATTCAGTGCCTGCAGATGTGGGATAATTCATTAATGCTATTCAGAATATGTCATGGTATATGCTTCTGCATATTGGGTGAATGCATTTTTATTATGCATTCAGAAGCTAGAACTTTGTTTTCTATGTGTACAGCTCAAATAGCATTTTTAAAAAGTACATCAATGACTGAGACAAACACACAGGTAGTTGGCTGGAGAACACAGAAAGAGAACTGTATAGACCATGTGAATAGAGAAATATTTCACTAGTAATGAGCAAACCCCAATGGTGAAAATTGTCATGGCAAATTGGAGGGAAACAAAGCCCTATAAACAATATAATTCAAAAACATTATTTGTTTAATCTGACCTTTGTTACATTTAAGAAAATTTTATAGTTTTAAAATTATTGTCTCATAACACAGAAAATTAGTATCTCATGGTAGACATAGCTGGAATTCTCTGATTGATGAAAAATAATCAGTAGAACTGAACTAAAACAGTCTAAGAAGAAGACAGAGAAAAGGAGAGGGAGAGAAAGATAGGGACAGAGGCAGACACAGACAGACACAGATATACACATACATATACAACGACAAAAATAAATCCAGTTAGATATCCGTGGCTAAAGGTTTCACCCACCAGCTCTTATATAAACAGAAAATTTAGAGACTGTTGGTAAAGTAAGCTAGTAGTATCCCTTACATATCATTAATTTAAATAGGTTATATCTATCAAGCTATTCCACATGCTATGTACTTTTGCTGATTTAAGAAATCATATAAAAAACAGATACTGAGCAGTTAATATGTACTTTTAATAAGAACAGCTAAAGCACATCCCCAGACTCTAAAGGAATAATAACTTTGTGGCAGAGGTATATCCTTCATATCTTACTATAATATACACACACAATATGCATACATATTATATACATGCAGCATATATGTGACATATGCATAATGTGCATACATATAACACACAAATACATATACACAAACTTTGTGAGTACATAAATTTCTGTGTAAGAGTACAAGAAGAATTCAAGACAAGACTCAATTATTTCTGCCCAAAGATGGAGAGAGAGAGAGAGAGAGAGAGAGAGAGAGAGAAAGAGAGAGAGAGAGCGCGAATGTATGTGTACTGGTGTTTCCACTTAAGTATGTGTGAGGTCAATTGGCAAGGAGGAGAGAGTATTTAAAGTATAAACTAAATTAGAAGTGCGATTTCATCTGGAGGTAAAGACAGAAGGCATAATGCAGCCTGAGGAAACAGTCTGCAGGAGGGCCCTAAGGAAAGGCGATGAGAGAGTCTGATGAGATGAGTTCAGAGAGGTAGGCTGTGGTCAGAACACCTGTGGGAGAGGGCCTGGTGCGTTGAAGGGTTGCTTGGAAATAGAGTGCACCATGCCGAGGATGCCATGCCTATAAGCCTCAGTCAGAGGAAAATGGTTTCCATGCAACCATGGTCAGTGTGAGTAAATCCTGCTGAGAAGTCAAAGGGTATGAGGAACAAGAAGAGGCCATTCCTTTTGTCAGTTACAAGGCTCCAGGAAATTTCAGTGATGTGGTAGACGAGAAGGTAAACTCTATCAGGAGGTCAGGAAATAGAAGTAGAAACTTTTATTAAAGTGTCACGGTCATCTAAGAAGCTCACCTGATTGGAAAAAGAAAATTGAGAATTTTTTAAAATTACAAAGTCATTTACTAACCATCCAGATCATATGTTTTTTAATAAAGCCTAATGTATATACCCTATTAATATGTCAATGATATCAAAGTTATGTAAGATTCATCTTTACTACATTAACATGCTATCTGTAGATTGTGGGTTTTAAGGGTTATAGAATCCTGCAAGAGACACATAATTACAATGAATTTTGTTTCATTTATTTTTATTCAAATGTGTCAGTGTGCTTTTCATAAAGGCTTCTTCAAAGAGCTCTTCATTTTGCTGGAATTGCAGGAACTATCTTTCTTTGAGAAATGGAATCTCATTATTTTCCCGTTAGTAGGTAGGTTTTTGATTTTTTGTTTTTGGTACAGTCCTGAGCCTCTGGAGTTTATTATATTTAAAATGTCAAGGCACAGTGTGGACAGGAGGAATGTTTCAAAATAGCTTGAAAGAAATCAATGAAGGAAACAGACAAGTATGATTGATGCCAATTTGCTAGGACCTTGGAGGCATAAAATGGCTTCTACCATCTCCACAATTCTAAGAGGCTCAGCAGATACCCTCCCAGCCATGTGATGGTTCCCAATCTGGAGTTATCTCTAAGGATGAAGTGACATTTCTTTCCTTGTATCAGCCTCTTCGATTTTCCAGTATGTGGAACAAGAAGAATAACGAATTGTGGGAGAAAATGTAAGTAAAATGTTAAACGGAATGTGGTAGAGGTTTATGACATAGACAAAAAGAAAACAGACACTAAACAAAAATGTGACAATGCAATTTATACAGTTTAGAGAAAAGGAGGTAAGACTATTCAGTAGATAGTGTGTGATGCATGGTAGGAAATTTCATTATGTAATTTTGTTCTGGAAATGAAATTCCCTTCTGGATCAGATTTTTCAGAATTTAATTATGGTCACAAAATTATTCCTCTCAGCATATTTTTAATAGTGAAATTTAGCACCATTTTCTCTTTCTTATTGAGGCCGGGGTGGGGGGTCGGGTAAACAACCAGCTGGACACCACTCCCTGAAGGATGTATACTTCAAGCCTAAAATAATTAAGCCATCACTCGCTGTCTTTAACTTCGGTAATGAAAGCTGAGTAATTTCAAATCCATGGAACTTTATCCACGTCTCTAGCTTTATAAAACTGCAAATATCATGGGTTAGTTATATCTGACACAAACTTACAGTGCACACTAAAAATATAATTGCATGTGCAATTTAAAATATTGTGCTCAGGTTTACCTTTGAATGAAGGTTTAGAGTTGGCCTTATTTTGTCTCCTTTTTAATTCTTAGTTCCAGATAGTATCCCAATAGAAAGAAGTATTTAGGCCCTTTAAAACCATCCCATTAAAATTTGTGTTAGAACCTTTTTGGGACTCTCCAATAAATAATAAAGTTAGTCCAATGATTATTTCTAAGACATGATATAGTCGTATGACAAATGGAAGCATGAATTGTTCTGCAATGTAATGAAGTGGCAACGCTTAGTCTTATCAGACATTCTCAAAACCATCCTCTCAATAGTAGTCTAAAATGTGGAACATGTAATTCATAAATGTCAAGTTATCATCATGAAGTGTATATCGCTGCTCAAATGTACTGCAGTTCTGTTAAATCATAATTACCTGTGATGAAGATCTTGGTAAGTTAAAGAAATGCAGTTACATTCTACATTGAAGCATACGAGGTGGGACAATTAAGTTTGCGAACTCAGAGAAAGTGCTGCATACCTCATTGCTGAATATGATCACTATGATCACTTTCAAAGTACTCCCCTTGGGAAGCTATGCACCAACACCAGCTCCTAGTCCAGCCTCCAAAGCAACTTTGGAACTCTTTTTCTGGAATGGCTATCAAAGCTGTGGTTGTATTACCCTTCATGTTCTGAATGTCATCAAAATACCTTCCTTTCAATATTTCCTTTCTCTTTGGGTAAAGAAAGAAGTCATTGGGGACCAGATCGGTGAGGAGGGAGGATGTTCCAATACAGTTATTTGTTTACTGGCTAAAACCTCCCTCACAGACAGTGCTGTGTAAACTGATGCATTGTGGTTATGCAAGAGCCATGAATTGTCGAAAAGTTCAGGTGGTCTAACTTTTTCATGCAGCCTTTTCAGCACTTCCAAATAGTAAACTTGGTTAACTGTTTGTCTAGTTGGTACAAATTCATAATGAATAATCCCTCTGATATCAAAAAAGGTTAGCAATATCATTGCAACAAGTTCACAAACTTAATTGTCAGAACTCATACTACATTAATTCCAAATTGGTTGTGTTATTTCAGATAGAACATCCTTATTTTCAGGGATGGGATTATGTAATTATTTATAAAATTTAGTAACTTAAACTTTAATTTTTAATTCTAGTTTTAAATGACTGTACCAAGAAATCAATATAACAGCAAGGTGTACCATTGTATTAGTTTTAAATTCTCTACATTTTTTGTTGTTGTTGTTGATCTATGAATCTTTTTGTTTAGTCAAAATCTTCAGAAATTCAGAATTTATAGTCATAAGAGGAGCTGTTTTGATTACAGGAGGTTGGAGCACTGGCATCCAACCAAATAACCCCTCCCCTAAATCCTTCTAATGTACACATTTCTAAAGTCACCAAGAAACTCTGGATATCCCCAAAATAGAGTCTGAAAATTATCAAATAATGGATTGGCAGCCTAACACTAAATTGTTAATTAAATACTGATTCTCCTTCCAGAAAAATATTTTAGTTGGAGGCAAATCCACATTGAGTAATTATTAAATCTTTTAGCAATTTTCTCTAATAAGTGAAGTAGAAATAAAAATATGCTTTTATTTTAGCTCTTGAAACAATAAGTATAGTAATACTATCATATAGTTTAGTTTTATTAAAATTTACCTTTAATGAGGTATTATTTCTAGGTAGTATACATTCATTATTGAGGTATATAATCATACGAATGTAGTCTCATATATGAGATAACCATAACATTCTGAAAAGATGTTTGAAATTGCCTTCTAATTATAAGAAAGCATATTGTAATATTTCTGCTTCAAATAGTCCATTAAAACCTGTCACTGAAATAATAATACTAAATTTCCTTGTATTATTTAATTTTTTAACATGTTTATATCACTTCAAATTCTTTACATAGAGCAATTTCATTTATTTTGTAAACATTTTACATACATTATTTATAATTTTTAACATCATCAATTTGTTTTTACACAACGTATATTCATGAATTGAGGATTACTGAATCAAGTCCTAAATTCTTCGGTCACCCATGAAATAAGCCAATTTGTTTGTAGTCTTTGTTAATTCATTTAAATAAATTAAAAAAAAACAAAACCATACTTTTCCAGAGATGAATAAATTAGTAGTAATCATTCAAAGGAGCTATAACCCTGGTAAATACTGAAGCTGATCAAATGTAATTAATAGTTTATGTGAGTCCTTCTACGTTTATGTTTTACTGTGAGCCGTTTCATGTATTTACATTTTGGCACTCTTGAATTTTGAAATTAATGCTTTATTCTAAACATTTGCTAAGAAATTAGAAGCAATCTTTCCCTTTTTCTGATGGTCTGAAGACTATTTAAAATTTAGGTTTCAGTAAAAGAAATAGCAACAGATCACATTTTCATTTTGTTAAATATCCTGTAAGGCTTTTGAACAGAAACATGAAATATGAGTACAATTTGAATAAAGTTTTATTTTTATTGAAGATTATAAATCCACATATTTAGTGGACAGAGAAAGATAAGAAAGTGAAATTAAATATTATATGTGGTTTATGTGAGTGCTTATACATTTATTTTTTTACTGTGAGCCATTTCATGTACTTACATTTTGGCACTCTAGAATTGTGAAATAATGCTTTATTCTAAACAAGCCTACAAAGGGATAAAGATAGGTTTATATATCCTTAACAAAAAATGTTTCCATATATAAATATGCATATACATATACATATACATCTTCCTATAGTGCTGAATTATAAGCGTTTATATGTAAGTGGTATTTGTGTGTATGTATGTGTTTAAAAGATTTACATATTCATGCTTTAGAAATAATTTAAAGTGGATATAAAAACTCATATTTTCATATAGTGATATTATAATTCTATTGTAATATGAGATATATTATGAAAATACAAGAATGGATAAATAAATACCATAAAATTTGAAAAATATTGTACTTTGGAAAGTGGAATATTAGCCTTAACATGGTACTTTCCAAGAAGAATAACTTAAAGCTATTTTATAGACAGATTCTGGCAGAAAAGTTTTGATGTTAAAGTTATGATTCTTCATTACTTTGTTTGGAAAAAAAATCTAATTGCTAAGGAGACATGCCAACCCTTTGCTGTGCCTTATGCTATACAGTTAACTTCAAGAAATCCAGCCTCAAAGCATAGACATAGATACCATAAATACCGTCTAATCCACAGCCTCTTAACTTCAAAACTACAGATAATTTGGATGGGCTAATTCTTTGTTGTGTGGGTTTGTCCTCTGTAGTTCATGACGTTTATTTGGCAGCATGCCTGGCTCTGCCTATTAAACGTGAGTGTCACAGGTTCCACTCCTAGCCCCATTGTGATACCAAGAAAGTCTTCAGACATTGCCAAATGTCCCCTTTACTGGGCAAAATTGTCACAGTAAAGAACTAAAACAACCTCCCTATTTTTGAGGTTGTAGAACTGTAATACAATGATTAAGTGAGCTATTTAAATTTACATAATTAATTGGAGTCAGAGTAGTGAGCCAAGATGGCTGGGGTTCCTTGTCCCCTATCCTTTTTTCTATTTAGCACAGTGGGTGAAAATATATCTCCTACTCACGTTTAGTGTGTATTCAAGATCAAGAAGGTTTCTGTTCCCATTTTTACTTTCTGCAGTCTGAAATTATATATTTTTTTTAGTAACGTGCTCATATTAACAATCTGTCAAAATCTCCTTTTGTCTAAAATCATAAAACCAAATATAATATTGCCTATTTATGTGGTTAACTGTGAATAGAAATCTACTTGCACTCTAAAAGTAAATACCCCAGTTATTTAAAGACAAGAATAGTAAGGCTTAATTGCATTAATTGCTTTATTGGACACAGTAAACACTTAACATCATTACAGCAGTGGGTTTATGTTGTGAATATATTAGTTGTGTATTTGTCCCATTTTTTAAGTAGTTATTTATTTTAAAATGTGAAGAGATTAATACAAATGGAACTCTAAAGTTATTCAAGTGAAATAAGAATTAAAAAGGCTTTATAGCTGAACAATGGATCCGACTTGCCTTTTCTTTGGATTTTTGCATCATTCAGGTGACTGACCCAGCAGCCGAACACTGACCAATTAGTAGGAAATAATTCACATTGAAAGAGAAACATAGTGGTTGCTTTGCTGAAATTGTAATATAAATATATAATTAATATAAATTACATCCTGAACTTTTTGTATTTAATACTTCTTTATGGAATTGCTCTATGGCTAATCAGTTCAAGTAAAAGAAAACAGTTTTAAAATAAATGGACTTGAGCCTCTGATTTACATATTTTAAGCTTTTTTTTTTTTTTTTAACTTGACAGAGGGGAGAAAGGAAAAGGATTGTAAGGCAGAAGAACAAAACAATTACCTTTTAGTTAGACCTTGAATTTAAATTTATTTTTTTGTCACTTAAAAGATATGTCAACTCAGAATTCCTTAATCTTTTAAACTGGAGCATGGGGATAAATAATATAGTCCTTTTGCCATTCTTATTTTAAATGAGGTAGTCTATTGTTGTCATGTTAGCTATTATGATTACATTATTATTTAAGTTTCCAAGTTAAATAGTAAGAGAAAACATTTGAAAGATACAACTGCATCTTTCAAAAACCAAAAAATGTCTATAAAATAAAGATGAGTATTACAATTTTTAGTTGTCTTTCTTTTTCATTTATTACAGATATAATCTGCTTTGTTTGCACAGGAGTCTTCCAAACTGCCTAGTTGTAATATGCCAAGTATGTGAAGTTACTCTGTTGGAATTGCCTAAATGGATTTTTTTTTCCTTTGTGTATTGATCGTGATGGGAGAATGTGTTTGCATTTATTGAGGGTGGCGAAAGATGATTTTTATTATTATTTTCAATGATAGGAAAGTAATATTTAGCTCTCTCAGTTAAAAGTAGAGACCAGTTTTACATATTTCCATGGTGCAAGTTGTTATGCAAAAATGAATGCAGTTAACATGAGATTTGGCCTTTATTTTTGAAAGATGAGCTGCTTAAGCCTCTGCAAACATAACTGAAGGGGAATTTATAAATTCATTGAACAAGCTTAAAACTGAGCTTCCATTCCTTATGTTACCTGGTAGACATAATTAATGACTATGGTGATGTCTTAATATGTTAGTCCACAAGTCCATGAGAAACAGAAAGTATGTGCTACAAATAAAATAACAGTATATCTACTTTTTCATCAAAATGTTACTAAAAGATAAGTATACTCAGAAAGCTTTTAGGTTTTGAAATCCTTTTGAAAAATCATGAATCAGTATATAGATATTGCATTAAAGACCTTCCTATACAAAAAAAAAAAAAAAATAGAGTTATGATGGATTTGTTTTGCTATTAAAATATATTTTTTTCTTTCACAAAATTTTATCTTATTATTTTTAATAAACGATTTTAATGTTTACTAATTTCACTAATAAGATCATAGTGTATGGAAGTCTTTGTCTAGGTAAATATAATTGCTATTTACTTAAATAAATACATAGTAATTTTAGTTAATAGAAGGATCCCTAAAGAACTAAGCTCATAGGATTTATACAAAATATTTAACAAACACATTAAGATTATATGACTTTGTTGTGAAACATCTATGTTTCCCTCATTGACTGGCACATTTAGCATTGCAATTTGGTAATTAGTATCTTTCATTAGCAGAAATGTTACTCTGAAATTTTGGACATCTACTGAGAATAATTCTGGCCAATATAGTTGAGAGATCTGTTGATTACTACTTTTGGATTGTGCAGAAACAGAACTAACATGATCTTGATTTTTGTTTGACTAGATAATTCCCAAGTGGCCTGTGGAAAACGAATCACTGTACAATAAACCAGAGGTTCTACTTTTATGCTTTTCCTTCTATATCCCTTTTTCAACCATGTATTCTTAAAACTCTTCTCGAACCCAGTCCTAGTCCACAGAGCTACGTTTTTTATATTTAATGAAGGATGGGGTGGGAGAATGTAGTGGAAAATTGAAATATCATTGATTAGATCCATAGTGCTGTTGCAATGAAGTTCTACATTAATGTACAATCTTTTGATTAAGCTATGAATAACACATATTAATTCTAACTATATTGGTAGATAATCTATTATGAAAATTCACTTTTGAAAAACTTTAAACAAAGTACCAAAATTACTCATTGCATTTGAATAGATTAAAATATATCAAATTATATTTAACCACAAAATTCATTACTAGGTGACATTTTAATGCTTACCGGTTGAAATATTGGGGTATTAATGTATTATTTGCAGTTCAGGCTTACCTCAGAATAAAAATGCTTTCTTTGTTCTCTATCAGGGAGAGACATGACATTTAAAATCTTAGATTGAAGTATTTAACACTATATATATATATATATATATATATATATATATATATATAGTGTTAAATACTTCAATATATATATGGTTTAGCTCATTAGCTACATTAATTTGAACTAGTAACTCTATATAATAGAATAGAATCTAAGTTAAATTTGTATCCCATTATGTATTATACCCTTTTGAATGGATTGTGTCCCATTTAGCTTTATTTTTATACAGAACTATGATGTTCAAACAGGAGAACAGAGTAAGATATTATTTGATCACTAATAATTCCTTCAAAAAATGCTATGTGAAGACTGTTTAGAAACGCTGTTTTAATTTTTTTCTACCACTACATTGTTTCATTAAAAAAACAAAAAAACCTATGGAATTAGATTTTCAATTAAAAGAGGATATCTTATATTCATTAGCCTAAATCTTATGAGTCTCTTAAAGACTTCTGTATCTTCTTTTTTTTTTTTTTTTTTTACAAATTCCATTGTCTTCGGAGTAGTAGAGTTTTTAGATCCAATGAGTTTTGTTTGGAATCTAAATCCTTAATAAGTGCTCCTTTGCCATATTTTTAAAAATTCACTGATTATATACTTAATATCTATAGTTGTTTTCTTTTGGATGTACTTAATTTTATTTCATACCAATCTTTTTCTCAAATAGAATGTTTGAAATCTTACTACATACATTATCCATTTCCTGAAGTAATATTGGAATTTATTTGTTGACTTGAGAATAATCTTATGCTTGGTTGTTCTTTACTGAGGATACAGATTTTCTTCTGTAACTAATTTTTCAATACCTAACAAAGTTAGGTGTGTACGCCTTATGTCTATAGAACAAAGTTATTGAATTATATGGTAGCATATTATTTAGTAAAATGACAGTGACAGCTATACTTAATATTTACATGTTTGTGTATATGCAACAACAATTTTAATTTTATGTAGCTTTACTAAATTTTATACTCACATAGGAAAAAAAATACAAATTACAAAAGAGACTGAGAAAATTTCCCTTTTTTTTTCTCCTGACTATACAGATCTTCTTCCTGGAGACAAAAACTACTGTAGTTTCTGGCATATCCTTCCAGAGAAGTATTTTATATATTTTATACACACACACACACACACACACACACACACACATACATATATATGTATATATGTATTATAATTTATATGTTATAAATTATATATATATATATATATATATTTTTTTTTTTTTCCCTATGTGAAAATAGACATACTGTTTTCCACTCCCTATTTTTCCTTCTAAAATTGTATTTTGGAAACCAACATACTGTTTCCCACTACATATTTGTCCTTATGAAATTATAGTTTGGAAACCTTTTTATTTCAATGTATAGAGGTATATAGCTGTCTTATTTCAAGTTAACTAGGATGATTATAAGTTTTGCCTCTCTTCTTTTTTATTTTATTTATTTATTTATTTATTTATTTATTTATTTATTTATTTATTTATTTATTTAGGTACTTGCTATATTAGCCTGCTTGGGCTGTCAAAGCAAATACCATAGCCTGGGTATCTTAAACAATGGAAAGTTATTTTTCACATTGAAAGTTAAGAAATCCAAGATCAAGGTGCCAGTCAATTCAATTCCTGGTGAGAGTTTTCTTCCTGGCTTGCAGAGGGCCGCCTGTTTGCTGTGTCCTCACATGGCAGAGAGAGAGAGAGCTCTGGTGTTTCTTATTATAAGGGCATCAGCCCTATTGGATTGGGGCCTCGCCCTTATAATCTCATATAACCTTAATCACCTTTTCAGAGGCTCTATTTTGAAATACTGTCATAGTAATGGTGAGAGCTTTAGCACATGAATTTTGGAGGGGAAAAAGTAAAAAACATTGGGTACATAATACTTCCTATGTTTAAGGAGATGAAGGAAGATAAAATAAGAAAAGACATATATATAATCAAAAGAATAACAGCCATAAAGTTCTGATTAGTAAAAATTGAGTTTATCATGATTAGATGACTGGCATATTTGAAGAAAATGTAATCCAGTTAGAGCAAGAGAAACTAGATGATGATAGAAGTTTATTGTACTGGACTTATTATCACATGGCTTTGGGAAATTACTTCAACTAGAAATGTATAAATAAATAGGGTTTTAATCAGGTAGCTAAATGCTGTAGGACCAAAGGAAAATGGGATATGTTGTAACTTTTATCCATATTTAGTAGTGACAAGCATGGGTAATATGCAAGAACATCCTATAGAGAATTAATTAAATATTTATACTCTTAAATTTATATTGAGGTTATGTTGTTAGAATACCCAAATTAAATGTGTAGGAGTTGAGTCCAATTTCTTGATCCTGAAAGCCTATATTAAAACAATCATAAGGGCTAAATTACACATGTTCCAGGAGCATACATACCAAATCTTCAAAGGCTTACCCAAACTTCCCTCCTCAGCTCACTGAAGAAAATGGCTCATTGTTTTGTTTGCATCTACAGAATAGCAGGTCTGAGCTACAAGGAGAAAAATGCAAATTTTAATTCTTTATAAACCATACATGGATACTAATTTTGAAATACCTATTTATGTTTTTTGCCAATTTTTCTATAAACATGTATAGAACTTAAAACTCAATAGAGGCTATTTTTTTAAAAATAAAATATGTGTATTTATTTCCGTTTATTTCCCACACATAACTAAATAAATGCAAATAAATATGATTTATCCACTCCCTCTATTGTTCACATATGAGTAAAAAATATCTTCTACCAATTTGAAACTTATCATTTTATTTTCCTTAGCTGTGTCATTATTTTTTATATTGCAAGTTAAGAACAATGTGTTTTATTCTGTTTGGTAATTGTGTGTGTGTGTTTCTTTCTTTCTTTTTTTTTTTTTTAAGAAATATATATGTATATATATTTGTCCAGAACCAAGACATATACTTTAAAAGATTTTTAATGTATTAAATTTCACATTTATATTTAATTTATTAGGAATTGATTTTTTTCCAAATGTGAAAGACTCCTATATCATTTTTTTTTTATCTCTGTGTGGATATACAGTTGTCCCAGCATTATCTATTAGTAGTCTGAAATTTTTCTACTGATCTACACTTTCATATTTGTTAAATAATAGAACTGTGTGTTCTGTTCCATTGGTTCTTTAAAAAGAAATCCCTGGAGTGATGTTACATTATTCTTATAAAGGTTTTATATATAGACACAGATATAGATATATAGATATAGATAAATATATAGCTACAGATATTGATACTTGCTGGGGCCAATTTCCCTTGTTTATCTTAGGTAATGTTTTTTTTTTTAAAAAAAGGTTGTTGTTTTCTTTTTCCTTCCCTAATCATGAACGTCTGCCTTACATATGTATTCCATTACATGCTTTTCAAATTTTACAAAATCTCTATTAAAAATGCCATCAGAATTTTTATTTTTTATAATCTATATATCAATTTAAGGATAAGTGACATCTTTAATATATTGAATATTTCCATCTATGAATGAAAGTATTCATATATTTTCATTGATTTAGATCTTCTTTACTGTTCCTCATAGCTTTTTATCTTTCTATAAATGTCTTGTGCATAGTCTGTATTTATATTTATATATTCTTCTCAAGATATTTGAAAAACATCTCATTATCCCATTATTCTTGATATTTAGAAATACAGATGGTCTTTGCATATTGAAGCATATTATAATTAATTATAATACTATATATGTATGTTCTTGGTATTTTATATAGAGAATCATATTCTCTGCTTACTTTCTTAATAGTTCTCAAACATTTCTTTTCTCTAATTCTCTCTATAGCTGGATTATTCATAAAACAAAATTTCAATTCAAGTGATGGTAGCAGTTTCTTTTGTATTATATCTTATTTAATATTCCCATTAAAAAAAACGTTTCAACATTAAAGTGATATTACTGTAGGATTCTTACAAATAACTTTTACCTATTTAAGGGATTTTGCATCGATTCTCAGGTTATATTTACATTTGTATGTAAATTTATTTAATAGCTGCTAACTCTAAAAATAAATGTTTATAGTAATACTCATTACTTTACATTAAAAATACATTCTTTCCTAACTAAGTTGGCATTATTGAGATAAACCTATTTCATGGTTATATGTTTTACTATATTCTGATTATATTTTACTTCAAATTTTGCACCAGTATAAGTAATTTAGTTTTTAATTTCCTTTTCTAATGCATCTTTATGTGATTTTTAGAATCAAGATTGTACAAGCTTTATGAAATTAGTTGGGACATGCTCCTTCTTTGTCAATGATTAGAAAGCTTATGTAAGATTGGAATTTATGAGCATGGTGTTATTCACGTAAAATATGAAACATGTTTAATTTATTTTGATTGCTATAAGATTTTTTTTTTAATTTCTTATTGAGCAAATTGTTGATAGTTTTTATTTTACTTAAAATATGATTTTTATACAGTGGTACCTCAGTTTTCTAACGTAATCCATTCTGGAAGACTGTTCAAGTTCTGAAACATTCGAAAATAGCTGACAGCTAGACCTCAGGATCTTGCACTCAGCGGAAGGAGCGTGACATATTCGACTTCCCAAAGCATGTTTAAAAACGGGAGCATTTACTTCTAGGTTTACAGCATTCATAAACAGAAATATTCTTCAACGGAGACGTTTGAAAACCTAGGTACTACTGTATATGATATGTGATTTTCTTCTTATCTTCTCTGAATATATAATTCAGTCCATTTTAATTTTCAATATACTTTTATACTTCTTTTTTTTATCAAGCTTGACAAATAATTTTAATTCTAGTCATCTTTCAAGGAACCAACTTTCTTTTTTTTAAGTTACATAATTTTTCCTTTAATTATATTAGAAAATTTAGAAGTATTTCTAATGCCATTTGCATTAGTCTAATCTCACTGTCTTTTTCATTTAGGACATATTCCTTTGTTTCCTCATTTTGGCTGCCTCTCTGCATTTGTTTCTATGTATTAGGTAGATCTGCTATGTCTCCCCGTCTTGGCCAGGTGGCATTATGGAGAAGGTGTGCTGTGGAGCCCAGTGGCATGTTCTTCCTGGTTAGCTGCTCCAGATGTGTCCCTTGTGTGTGTTGCGTGTGCCCTCTGTTATAGTTGAGCCTTGATTGCTATTGGCACATCAGTGGGTGGCATTGGCTCTCAGACTGATTGGCTGTGTTGTTTGGACACATCCACAGCCTACGGGCTGCTTTGTAGGGGTGGGGGGGGGGCTTACCCCCATGAGTGGGATTCACTCCAGTGGGCTTTGGTGCCTGTTGAGACCATCTTTTATGTGTGACACTTATGGGGCTAACTGGGTGGTGTTTTCTTGTGATCTGAAGCCAACCTCCTTGTTGGTTCTGGGGACTCTTGGGAGGGTTTCTGGTGCAGGCCCAGGTCATCCACTGCCAGTGACTGTTCTGAGACTACCTCTTAAGAGCTACAAAGTGATCTGCAGTTATTTGTACCTGTGCAAAATCTGGAGGTGCCTGGGGGAGGCATGCTATGAATTGAGGACATTTGCCATGGGTATTGGGCCTGTGCAAAAAGCCAGAGCACCCTGAGGCCTACTGCCACATGCCAGCTCCCTTAAGGTTTAGCTGCTGATATAGACGTGCAGTATGCAATTTGAGTGAGGCAGGGTCTCAGGAATTTACTGGAATGGGAAAACTCTAGTCACCAGGTTAATGTACATTCTGGTTTGGTGCCAGTGCTGAGCCTGGAGCTACTCAGCAAAAGTCTTAAAGAACACCAAAGCCAGTCACTATCTGCTGGGTGCCTGCCAGATTACGATAGTTTTACAAGAAAGGGTGCAATTCCGGCAGGGCTGGCTATTTCCAGAGAAAATGCCTATGGTGTTGGTGGGTGGGGTCCCAGTGAGTCAGCAAGTTGGATCAGTGCAGCTTACCAGGCCAATCTGTTTCAGTTTTGTCCATGGTGGGGATGGACTTGATACAAGGAAGATGGTGTTGGCCTGCCAGCTGCAGGAAGGTGGATTCCCCATAGGAAAATACCAACTGTCCTCCTTTCCTCCCCATAAAAGCCACAAATTTCAGTCTGTACCCATTTGCCTTCAACAGCCCCCAAATAACTGTCCCACTGCTGAAGCCCAAGGTGAGTGTCTGCAAATGAGTGAGTCTGTGCATAGGCCCTTTAATAGGAATTCTAGGTTCTCTGCAGCCTTCTATCCAACCTGGATGGTCAGAATCCCCAGTATTTTACAGACAGTTGTTGTGGGGGCTCCTATTCTCAGCACCAGTAGTTCAGGCTGGGGAGCCTGGTATGGGGGGGCTGGGGTCCCTTGCTCCTCCGAGGGGAACCTCCATGGCCGGGATATTTCTCCTGATTCTCAACCGCCACAGGGAGGTTTGAGGCTGGTTCAGCATCTCCGCATCTCCTACCAGTCTGTGGCCATGGATGCTTCTTTATGTTTTTAGTCTTAGGACTTCTGTTCAGTTAGACTTCACATGGTCTCCAGGTTGATTTTTCAATAATTTAGTTATAATTTTAATGTGTTTACAGAAGAACACAGGCACAGTGTTTATCTACTCCACTATCTTGGATCTCTCCCAAAGAACCAACTTTGAACATCATTGATTTTTTTTTATTTTAGTAATGTATTGTATGTTTCTCTGTACTTTTTTTTTGTATTAGTATTAATTATTTTAAACTTTTAGAACAGATATTAGCTCACTAAATGTCACATTTTTCCCTATTTTAAACATAAAATCATGTGTTTCTACTGAGTTGCAATCCAGAAGTTTACCACACAATAAGTTTTGTCATATTTAGGCATATGTATTTTCTAATTCCCACTATAATTACTTTGGCATATATGTTTTGACATATAATGTTTTAATATTTCTCCAAAAGTGTGTGTATGTGTATACATACACATATATACACATATATATACACACACATATGTATAGTCCATAAATAGTTCATAATAGTTCATTATATATGTATATGTGTATATATATATATATATAAATGAACGATTATGTCTTTAGAAATTAGTGATCTGTTAATATCAATTATTTGAAATGACTTCTTATGGCTTAGTTTCATGGACAATTTCTGTAAGTGCACCATCTTTGATTGATAGGATTGTATATTAACTAAGAACTGCATTCAGCGTTCTAAATCTGGCTATAAAATGAATTTGGCAATTTTGCTGATCCAATCTTCTTTCTTCTGTGATATTTTTCTGTCTGTTCCATCTATCAATCACTTCAATACTCATTTTAAACTTCTCTATTAGCATTTTGGTTTTTCAATTTTTGGGATAGTCACTCAGTTTTGCTTTATATGTTTGAAGCTACATTTTAATGCATGGAGATGGTGAATTATGAATACCTTCAATATAAGCAAATAGAACTCTTCAGTAGGCAATTGGCTGTAGTGATCAGGAAGTTAGAAATCAGATGTGTTTTGTAGTTTTATATTTGAGAGTCATAAACATATATAGATAATAATTAAAGTCATGGAAATAACTAAGATCACCCAAAGTAAATGTATCAAATGAGAACAGAAGAGGAAATAGGACTTAACTCAAGAATAACTGAATATTCAAGGAGAGCTGGACAAGGTGAAACCTACAAACCTGAGTGAGAAGTATCAGGCGTATTAACAGGAGGAAAATCAGGAGAATGGGTCTTGGAAGGTAAGAGAACATTCATTAAGGAGGGAGTGAACAGTCGAGAAAATATTGCCAAAAGATGAGTTAAAGATTAAAAAATAAACATAGAGTTTAGAGCAGAAAGATAAAAATAGAATTGGCATGAATGGTGGTGACAGAATATACTAAGTCACAGCAGTGTGAAGAGAAGCAGATGGTGAAGAATCAGACAAGCCTTTCAAGGAGTTTAACAATGAAGCTGAGAATACAGGTGTAGTGGTACCCAATGGATCTGCTATAGTATGAGAGGAATATGAGCATGTTTAAATGTCGAGGTGGGAGGAGAAAGGGAGACTATAAAAATTATTGGGAGATTGAAGTTACTAAAACCAAATGAGAATTTAGGATTCAGAGTATACTTCTTCAATTTTAATAAAGATGCATGAGGAGGCAGTTCAATATGGGTTTTTGGTGGCAGGAAGTTGATGGTATTATCATCTGACAGTTTCCATTTTATCTGTGAGGTAAAAGGCTATATCATCTGCTGGAAATTTGGGGAGAATATGAAACAGTTTTTAAGACTGTGGAAAGGTCTGAACTAAATGGAAGTTCATGGCACCAAGCATGGGATATTTGAAATTCTAAGCTCCAAATCCAAGTGGGAATGGTCTTTTATGCCAAAGGAAATTTAAGATGCTATCCCACTTCCACATCCAGGATAAAAACTGAGTGAATATGGTAAGAAATGATGCACAGAAAATTAATTCATCATATAACAAATTTATTGACTGACACAATCTGTAGTTCAATTTGTTCAAAATTTATTTCAAGGAAATATATTTTTTTCCAAAAAAAAATAAATCTTCCAGGTGTAGTAATTAAGCCAAGTCTTTTACATCATTCTACAAACAATCAAGAAAATAGTAGTTAAACCTAGTTTATAATCACAGATTACAATCATCCTTTCAGATAAGAATTGAATGATTTAACATGACTCTATATGTGGATGCAATGAAATCTTCAGGAGGTGATCAGTCATTATGAAGAAAGAAACATCAATTGAATGTGACATAATCTTTCTGCAATAGCTAATTAGCCTTCTGAAGTCCAAATTTCTAGAATCAAATTATTAATTTGAGAGTGTGGCAATCTCTGGGTTTGTGAAAAACGAGGTCCCACAAAATTCTTTGTGTTGAAAATATTTTCTCTTTGTTTTAAAGTTGTTAATATTGCCATAATTAGAGATCATGGATCATGAAAACATAAAGTATCATTAGTATCTAAAATTTAATACAAATAAGCCAGAATGCTAATCATGAATAAATAAGATAAGCGAAATATTTATATTTATGTTTTATACAATTTTATTTTAATAAATATTGATCATTTAAAAAATTTAAATAATTGTTATTCACAACCTCTTTCTTCCAAACTGTCATTCTCTATAAAGCTCTATATTACTTATTCACATATTTTCTTGTGGATAAGGATTCACACTTTTTTGTGAAGAGATATTACTGTGTAATCACTGGTTATCCATAGAATATGCATAATCAAGTTGACTGTTATCCTTTTAATACAAAAATTATAATTACAAAATTTGTGTGTGTGTGTGTGTGTGTGTGTGTATTTTTTTCTGGACCACCTAGACAAACTATAGTCAATCCACAATATTTGTGGATTCCTTATTTCAAAATTATCCTCTTTGTTAAAAATTTTTGTAACCCCCAAATCAATATTGGCAGTGCTTTCATAGTCATTAGCCGAAATATGCAGAGCAATAAAATATTTGAGACCCCTTACATGCACATCCCCAGCTGTAGCTGAACAAGGTGACATGACTATGTCTTGTTGCAACTATCACACACAGGTGAAAAGAGGAAGTGGCAGCTTAATGTGATGTAAGAAGCCCTGGGTCTGGGGCCAGCTGGATAGGGTTTGACTCTCAGCGTTGGCCCCTGTTAGTGGGCAGCCGCAGATAAATCACTTAATACTTCTGAAACTTGTTTTTTTGCCCTTTTTATAAAATAAATGAGAATCTAACAGGATGAATTGTTTTTCCCAAGAGTAATTTTCAGTATTTACTAATTTAGTGTTTGTGACAATTTTATAGAACACAACTACTGCAAAGAATGAAAATTAACTGTATGTGTATACTTGAATCTTTATAAATACATTATCCCCAAATATATATATATATATATATATATATATATATATATATATATATATATATATATATTTTAATATAAACAAAGAAACAACTAAAAAGTGCATCTAAAAACATATTGAGTTACCTGCTATAAGGCATTCAGATTAAAAGGAAATAACGTATATTTATTTCTGAGATTTAAGTTTCAAGTGACAATCTAAAAAATAATAGGAAAGGAAAGGAAACAAAACAAACAGAACTTTTCTCTATCTTACTTGAGACCATATTTTTTCAGCTTCCATTTCTAGATATGTTAAAGGAAAGAGTCCATATCTGTTTATCTTCAAAGTTAATGGCTGTTACTTGTTGACAGTTTTAACAGATTCACTTAGAAGCATCTGACTAGATTGCTAGGTAACAGTATCAGCAGGAGTTCTCACCCCCAGCTCAAGCAATCTATAAACCCAGCATGAGAGATCATGATGAAATCAGTTGTGAAACTCATACAATGGGTGAAATAGGTAGGAAGTCTGCATTTTTCATGAATTTTGAGGGGAGAAGTGGCACAGCAGTTAATCACAAGATGATAACTTCAAAATGACTTGCTGATGAGTTCCCAAAAAAGACCCTAGTACATCACTGAGGAGGATGTAAAAACTATTTGCTAAGCAAATTTTAGCATGTTTTCTGCATAATTCATATATAGGTATTATTGCCAATTTATTGCCACTCTTAAGATAAGTTCTAGATTCTACTCATTCATTGCATACTTCATTTAGTTGGTAGGGAAATTGTTCAATAATCTCAACTATATAAGCAGAGTTGGAGAATAAAATCCATCCTCTTAAATGCCTTTTACTTTTTTTTCCTAGAGAAAAACAACTAACTTCCTTTTTTTTTTTTTTTTTTTTTTTTGAGATTCTAAAACATACCTATGCATTGAGGTCGGAATAAAATTGGACACTTAGAATATTTGAATCTATGTTCTATTCCTGACTCCTCTTGCCTACCCAAACCCTTTTCCTCCCACACCCTTTTAGGAATGTTTTGTATTCATTCATCTCTAATTTTTCAATTCAATATTCTTGAGATGAGTCACAAGTAAGCTTTGTCAAACTTAAGAAATATGGTCAACAATTAGAAAAGACACTCTGAGATGCACATTTTTACTCAAGCTTTTTCCCTGAGAAAACAAAAATAAATGAACAATGTATAAAACAAAAGCAACTTGGAAGATAAGACTGCATAGAAATTAGCCTACCTAAATTTGCCATTGAAAATCATGTCAACTTTTTTTGTCTTGTATTCTATTTTTTTTAAAGTATAATTTTCAAAAACTTAAAACATTAACTTGTCAAAGAGTTTATTCAACTCATTAATTAACGAGGGAATCAGGTAGTTCCAAGATCATTTGAGGAACCAGAAATTACAGAAACTGTTCAAAAAGATTATTAAAATAAGATGGCTAGTTTAGATAAGAAACTGCTCAAAGCCCTGCAGAACATTAAATCCCTTTGGGGATCTACTGAACAGATTTTCTTTTAATTGATTCCAACTCTAGACATTAATATACAGTGTCACTGAGTTGAGGCCTCAATGAAAATATCAAAATCAAACAAAAACACATCTCCTAGAAACTTAAAAAAATAATCCTTTTGGTACTGTTAAACAATAATTCAGTAGCAGATTGGAACATATGCAGCTATCCTTTGGCATTATTTAAAACACTGTATAATTTTTTATTACAGGTTATTGCCTATTGTTTTCATACTAACTATAAAGTTTAGATGGAATATTGGCCAGTCCATATACATATATTCTGGAAACATTTATTTTAATTGAAAATATTTTTATTTCTATTTTATCCTATTTATTTAGTATTCTATTTATTAAATTCTCCAATCAAAAGACATAGAGTGGTTGAATGGATAAACAAACAAACAAGATGGAAACTCTGGACTTATTATGTGTAGTTCTCTCACTTTGCAGATGATAAAATTTAGTCTCTAGCAGCTTAAGTAGTGTTTTAAGATAATAGAGCTAGTGTATGATGACAACTAACATCTAGAGTTCATTTTTAAAACATTCTGTTCTTTCTACTTTGAAAAACTTGAATTTGATTCAAAATTTTAATTGTTATATATTAACTAGATTTCCATATCCCCCATGTACATTGTTACCATGGGCATTAATTTGAAAATGGGATATTCTTTAGAGGAAATAAGTTCATAATTAACTTTTTTCAGGTAGTCTTAATTTTGTTACATATTTCAAAAAAGATGCTGTGCTTTATGAAGTATTACTTAAATTAGTGATTTTTTTCTATAAGAAACACATTTTGAGTCACACATGAAAATTTAGATGAATATTTTAATCATTAAATTTAATGAAAAATTGAAATATAACTTATAATTTTCAAACACGTATTTCTCTATAAAACTATGGTTTAATTATGTATTTAGTGAATGAATAAATACTTATTGATATTCTATTGACTTTCTGAACTATAAAGTATTTTCCAAATGAGATTACTACAGTATTATTTTGATTCAGTTGTGTTTAGAGGTAAAATTAGTGATGAATCATTAATATCTTTTTCACTGAATTTTAGGCAATATTTTGTTATGAAAGGAATATAGACTAAAGAGAAAGGCTGGAGACATAAATTCAAATGCCTCTCACCAGCTGAAGCTTGTTATAGAAATGTTTGGACAAGTTATTTAAATTCCCCACACCACAATTTCTTTATTAGTAAAACGAAGCGGGTAAATGAAAGGAAATATCCTTTCAGAACTAACATTGTATAAATTCCATAAGTGTTGCTGAAATAGTAGTACTACATACCTGCTTAGAATTTCTTCAGGCAAAAATGCAGTATCATTTTATTAAACTTGATGAAGCATCAATGATCAGCATCAGCTTCAAACCACCCACAGATATTAAATTGCCTTGACAATCTTAGCCAATTATTACCACATTTTTATAAATTAAGTATTTAAACTGTACTTCATGCAGAGGACTGTTAAAATCACAAATTTTATTTTTTAGATTACCAAAGGAAACTTTTATACTGTGTTTCCCAGAAAATAAGACCTAGCCAGACAATCAGCTCTAATACATCTTTTGGAGCAAAAATTAATATAAGACCCTGTCTTATTTTACTATAATGTAAGACCATGTCTTTAATATAATACAATATAACATAATATAATATAATATGATAATATAATATAATATAATATAATATAATATAATATAATATAATATCGGGTCTTATATTAATTTTTGCTCCAAAAGACCCATTAGAGCTGGTTGTCTGGCTAAGTCTTATTTTCAGGGAAACATAGTAACTGACTAAGTTACTAAGAGTAACTTAACATAATATTCATTCTATCTCATTTCAATAAGGTGTGTTACACCTAAGTTATATTACTGAGGGCTCTCTGTCTCCTGAAATTTAAAATAAAATAGGTTCAAAGTGCAACCCATATATATTCAGAAACTGAGCACCCCAACCAAATATCTCCAGACAGTGTTGCTTTGGGGATGTGAGGGTGTATAGTGTACTAAGTTCAAGATTCCTACATCTACTTAATTTTTCATGGTACTAATATTTCGGTTCTTTCAGTTATTTTATTTCTTCCTTCTTCCTTTATATTCACCAAGAATTTTAGACAACAGTATGAAATATATTACAATATGTTACAGACAACAATCAAAATATAGACAACAGTATGAAATATATTACAATATGTTACAGGTAACAATCAAAATATATTAACCCTTCCTGGTTGAAATCTTTGGCTATAACCCCAAATGGGTCATTTTGACTCTACTATAGAAATTATTATTGAGCTGCTTTATTCTGATTTGACATTTTCTTTTCTCTTGTTAGTTCACTTCCACATCTGTTAATTTCTGATGTTCACTGAGAAGATTTTGCAAAGATGAAATATTAATGAAATTATATTTAACAAAGATAGCTTCTTCCAGAGGAAATACAGTGGTCACATAGTAAACCAGTAATTCTTTTGTCTCCACTAAACATGCATGCTATACATGTTTATAATCATTCTTTGTATCTTTTCTTAAGGGATTTAATGTGGCATAGGAAAATATAGAAAGAAAAAATTACAATGAGAAAATTAGGTGAGAAAACTAGAATATGAAATACTTATGTAAAAATATTCTATTTTGCATGGTTATTTTAATAAATAATTTAGAAAATTACTTTCTGATGAAAAAAGTGTTACGTAAAATTATCTTTACTAATACTATTAAAGTAAGTAACATTTACAGTATGAATCAGTACTTTAAAGATTACAAAAACATGTATTTTAGCAGATTTAAAATAAAATTAGGTTAGAGGTCCTTGATTGTTTTTGTATTTCTAAACTCCAGAAGCATTTTGAGAAATTCTCTCCATGCAGTTTCAAGACACCACCTAAGTTTTCTTATTAGTTTAAATATCTGAAAGGTACATAAATTCCAAATATTGTAAATATCGACACTTTAAAATAAACCTATTAATTATTAAAAATAAAAATATATATTTAACCATTTAATGCATACAATCATCCATTTAGAAAAACAAAACAAAACACCTGAAAATGATACAGCTGGGAGGTAACATCTGGATTAACACATACAAGAGAATGAGGGTCTGAACTCCGTGACAAATGAAATAGGAAAAGGGGGATAAACTACAGATACTTAAGTAATAAACTGATAGAGGAAGCTGTGAGATAGAATAAAATGGTGAAAAAAGAAATCTCTTCAGTTGATTGGGAGCATTAAATGTTTATTGGTGTATGAATGGCAGTAGTTTTCCTATGCAAATTTTGGATTATAGACTGTGCAGTATTAATCGTACAATTTACATGAAAATGTCCAATAGACAGTTGTAAATTATCTCTTCCTGTGGATGCCAGCTAAGCTGACTGTTGTCCCCAAATTGCCTAGGGGAAAAATCATGCTAATGAAGACAAAAGTTGATCACTAAACTTAACAGGAAATAACATTTATACTGTAGGACTTTCTCAAACATATTTTATTAATATAATGTGTAAGACTGAGAGTCAGTCCAACAGCAAAGGCAACTTCTAATATGCATGAATTAAATAAGGTAGCAACCATCAAACTAAGAGATAGCAGTAATGAAAAAAAGCCTCAAAGACCACTACAATGTTCAAGCAGGAACTTCAGAGTTGAATACTATGGTTGGTTAGTGCTTTTCAGTTGTGACTGAAAATTAGAATCACTTGAAAGCTTTGAAAAGTACAATAACAAGAATACATACCCCAAATCAGAAAGAACTGGATATGGGGCCCAAAAGTATATATATTTATTTCACCCCATTGTCATTAATATCATATGTTTTCAGATTCTTGAAACTCAGGAATGAGAAAAAGATAAAGAATAGTAACTTCCAGTGCAAGTTGAGCAGTATCCTCTACATAATGGATAAAATATTTTACAGTGCAAGTTGAACAGTATTCTCTGCATAATGGATAAAATATTTTACTTAAGTACACACGCACACATGCACACACTTTTAAAGTGGAAATTATAAAGTTATGAACACAAAGAAGAATCTAACATCTTTTTTGTTTTCTGCAACATATACACATTATGAATTTTGTGCTATTATAAAATATAGTAATATTAATATTTTAGGAAGAATTATGCTGAATGCAGATTACAGTTTGTCACCATTTTTTGTAACGATATAATGTAGGATGTCATCATTATAAATAATTTGATAAAACAAAATTAAAATACATTATTTGATGTCATTTATAAACAATTTTTAAATTCAGTGGATTCCAAAGATAACATAATCTAATCAGTAAGCTCAAAAGCTATAAGCTAATATGTACATCAAAATTAGACATAAAGTATTTTAGGTATCATAAATTCAAAAATTGGAGACCATATAAGAAAAAAGTATAAAACTACCTTAATTGTCAAAGTATGTGGAGATTTATTTCATGATGTAATTAAACATGGTATTTATATAGTAATTAATCAGAAAATTGTTGAAATGTATACTTGTATAAAATATGCTAAAAACATAGAACTGATTTGTTTGGTCAATAGTCAAATGACTATTCTTCTTGTTTGGGGATGTGACATTAAGGGACAAAGATGAAAAACTATATCTATGCACAAACAGCCTTATAGCCTAGTCTTCCAGTGAAGATGTGGCCAACATTTCCATATCTACAGAAAAAGAAATGATCCAATAATTTAATCAAAATATATTGAGGGTGACTGGAAGGGGAAAAGATTGTTTTTATGCCTAGGTTTTTATTTATTACTCCTTCCCAGTGTTCTATTTCATGTATTCTAGATTGTGTTTAATATTAGGTTTTGATGTTTCTTAAATGATTTTAAAAAATTATGACATTCCTGAACTTGGAAGATCCTTAAAAATATTTTATTTCATCAAATTCTCTCTTACTATAATGAGGAAACTAGGATGTAGTGAAGTTGTGACTTTTCTAAAGTTTTAAAACAAAATACAGAGTTAGACTAACCTACATTTGACATCTATACAATTATCTTTAATGTGTTCTCCAAACACAGGCCAGCCAGCCTGATGCGTTTTCAAGATTTATGACCAGACAGTGTTGTCTTGTGGTCCAATAGAGTGTTGATTTCTTTCAATCCCGTTCTTGGTGCTAAATCAGGATTTATGCTTATTCTTATTATAATTTATTTTGGACATCAGCATTTACATAATGACAACGGTTTTATCTGTGTGTTTTTAGTGATTCAATTCTGTTTAGACTGATTCCAAAATAGGTTTTGATACATGTTTTTTTTGCTTTCATTATCCAAACTACCTATCAATTTGTATAGTAAGTATATGTAATATTAGACACGATTTTCAAACATGGTATACATGAAATAAGTCATACAGAAAACATAATAGAAAAAGAATGGATAAAATCAAAGTAGCAGTAGCCTTCAGTGATTCGTGTCAAACTAAGTCAAGAAATATCTGTTAAAACTAGAGAGATATTAAAAGGATATTTTGAATATTGAAATGTATAATGCCCAAGGGGCTGATATTACTATTTTTTTACAGAAAATAACTGTTTTAATATTGCAATGTAAAGATTTTTCTCAAAAAATTTGTTTTCCTTAGAAAAATGCATCTTGGACAAGTTACTCAATCTTCCTCAAGAGTCTGTCTGTAAAATAGGAAAATAATGGGCCTTGTTTGATTAAAATGAGACATTTCATGTAATATCACTAAAGGAGAACAGACATATGTTAAACATTCAAAATTCTCTCTCACACACACCTGGATGTACACACACACACACACACACACACACACACACACAAATCGGTAACATCCTTCCTCACATCAAACAGGGGAGGTGTAAAGGCATATTTTAAGAGTTCAAGTATTTTAGGTTTGCACCAATGAAGTGAAATGGCATTTTTTTACACAGTAGTTTTCAGGTGAAAAGAAAAGGAAAATATTTGAAGATTTTTAGAAAAATGTGCAGAAGGGCCATTGAGCAAAATCTATAACAGCATTGTCTAATAGAAATATAATATTTATTTTATATTAATTGCAAATGCAAGCCATATATGTAATTTTAAACTTTCTAGTAACTACATTAAGAAAAGTAAAAGAAATAAGTAAATTAACTTTAAATACCATGGGTGCCCAAAAAACGTATACAAGTGGACATTTTTGGCCAACATTGCTCAATGCTTTGGTCAAGAAGGAGTATTTCACCATAATCAGAAGTGTCTGGATGCTGATGGTAACTACTTTGAATGCCTCTTGTAATTGCAGAAGTCAAACGTGACTCATAATCATCTTTTGTTTTTAGTATATAATGAATATTAGAATTTTAATAATTTTCCTTCCTTAAAATGCATATACATTTTTTTGGTACCCTCTGTATATATTTGATTTAAACCAATATGTCAAAATGTTTTAATTCCATTACTAATGATATATTTCACATTATTCTTAATTTTTTGTCTTCAAAATTCTGTATAACCTTCACACTTACAGCACATTTCAATTTGAACTATGCTCAATTAGCGACATGTGACTGTTCATTATGTATTGGACAAATCAGACCTAGAAAGTGACCTTGATTCATAAAAACTAATTACAAAATTACAAAACAGTTATTTAAAAAATGTTTTCAAGACAACAATACAATGTTAATGTTTTAAGATTGGATGAAAAATATTTGAATCAGCTTCTGTGGATAATCAAAGTTCACATTTTAATTACTTTAAATGACAATGCAGGTCCTTTTTAATAACAGTATCAGTGTAGTTCTAACTAAAGTGACAATTAAATATTTAGACATTTGGTTTTGAATGAATTATTTATGATAATTAGATATATATTGTTAATATATAAATTAATATATTATGAAAGAATTTTTAAATAAAGGTCCAAATAAACATTTGAGCAATAGTTCTGACAGCGCAAGAGAAATAAAACCATAGGTGGTAAATTTATTTCTAAAACACTTTCAGGAATGTTATTTGGCAATTTATAAATCTATTAAAGTGGAATTGCTAGTGATGGTGTGTGAAATAAATTCAGTTTATTCCATAAAGTACAATGAATTAGTTTATTTCATGGTCATTTGAGGTGTACCATAAAGATAATGAAAACATAAATTTTACTATTCAGTCAGAAGTCACTTTTATTACTTTTGATTGATAGAGACTATAGCCATCAAATTCTATCGTCTGATTATTGTTTTGGGCTAGTACTCTGAAATTTGCTTTGTACCAGTTTTTGTGATATAATTACACTAAATGCATTTTGAATTTAATCTTTACATTTTTGCGAAGTTACAAAACAAAATCAATATTTGTAGAATGAAGCACAAATTGAAAACAACATATTAATGCATAAGTGTGACAATTAGAGAGTTTTAATGTGAAATATCTGCTGATATCCAGACTGTTACTAAGTTTGACTGGAGTGCTCTCTGAGTTGACTTTAATATATTATGTTCCTTTCTGGCTAGACATTGTTTGACATATTTAGTCTTTATGCCCTTTTATAAATCAGAAATCAGTCAATTATTATTTACTTGATAATCTTTTGGGTAGGACATTGCTATTTTACCCAGGAGCTTCAATCAGCAACAGTCCAGGTACTGAGTTAAGTCTCAAAGAGAAAATGTTGATTAAGACAGAGAGGACAAATGAAACACAGTAATTACTGAGGGAGACAGATGGATATGACATCATGAGCAAAGCTATGGAAACTGTAATCGAGTGAGCATACAGGAAAGGCATTTACCCAAACAAGATGAGTTAGAGAAGGATCCCTAAAGGAAATGGGGACATCTTTTTGATTGATTATAAGTAGGCCAAGATATAAAGATGGGAGTTGAGAGGATGGAAGTTTGGGAAAGAGATTATTGAACTACATGTTCAAAGATGCATTGGGAAAGATGTAGTAAAACAATTCCTATTTAGGTGACAAAGATATTATTGAATACCCTTTGGATAATGAATCACTAGAAAACTCTTGTGGAGAAGAAAAGTGTAACTTTCCATCAACATATATTTTCAAAGGTTTTATGTGTTATGATTAATGTATATGGTTATTTAGTAACAATTGACTATGCATAAACTAAATATAAAAAAATAGTTAAAGGTTTTGAGATCATCAGTTTCTTTTTTTATTAAATTTTTGGGGTGACATTGGTTGGTAAAATTACATAGGTTTCAAGTGTACATTTTTATAATACATCATTTATGTATTGTGTTGTGTGTTCACCACTCAGAGTCAGGTCTCCTACCATCACCATATATTTGATCCCCTTTTTCCTCTGCTATCACCTCCCTCCCTCCTTACCCTCTCGTAACCACTATACTGTTGTACTTACTTTGCGTAGCATAATAATCTCAAGATTCCATCTATGTTGCTGCAAATGGCAATATTTCATCGTTTTTTTTTATGGCAGAGTAGTATTCCATTGTGTATGTACCATGTTTTCCTGAAAATAAGACCTAGCTGGACAATCAGCTCTAATGTATTTTTTGGAGCAAAAATTAATATAAATATACCTGATATTATATTGCATTGTATTATATTATATTATGTTCTGTTCTGTTCTATTCTATTCTATTCTATTCTATTCTATTCTATTCTATTCTATTCTATTATACTGGGTCTTATAGTAAAGTAAGACCGGGTCTTATATTAATTTTTGCTCCAAAAGACGCATTAGAGCCGATAGTCCGGCTAGTTCTTATTTTGGGGGAAACACGGTATACCACATCTTCTTTATCCAATCATATGTCGAAGGACACTTTGATTACTTCCATGTCTTGGCCACCGTAAATAAAGCTGCAATGAACATAAGAGTATGTATGTCTTTATGGATAAATGTTTTCAGATTTTTGGGGTATATACCCAGTAGAGGGATTGCTGGGTTACATGGTAATTCTACTCTTAATTTTTTGAGGAACCTCCATACTGTTTTCTTCAGCGGCTGTATCAATTTACCTTCCCACCAACAGTGTATGTGGGTTCCTTTTTTCCCACAGCCTCTCCATTTCTAAACTGTTTCTGATTATTGAATCCCTTTCATGCTACTATATACTATTTCAGATTAATTTTAGTAAAATAATATATCTCAGTCATAATTTGGGGAAGACATGACTATAGAAGTGATTTTATATTTTTCTAGTGATTTCTGTCAGAATGATTTCAGTAGAGCTGTGAACACAGAAGCTTAAACACAATGAATTTATCTGCCATCATTTGCATTATACAGATTCAGATGGGATTCTAATTCCAATACTACTACGTTCCCCTAACAAAAGTACTAGATTCAGTTGATTTTTTGTTTAAAAAAAGCAAGACAAAAAATATTGGAAATATTTATTAATGCAACTTTCTCAATATGTGGCTTCTTTTTCTTAAATAAACACCATATTATCGAGTGGACTATGCCTCTGATCAGCAATCTGTGGCTCAGAAATCCTGGCTATCCTGTATCTCATGAGTATAAATGTTGAGCAATTTTGGTCACTGTTTTAATTGTCAACCTTAGGTAAGATACACAGGTAATTATATTAATATAATCATATTGAGTATAAATAATATCATCAATTTGAGAGTAAATTCAATTATAAAAATATTTTGAACCCCTAGTGAGGAAGATGCTAAGTTCCAATTTATCTGAAAATTAACCATCTCTTTGATTCTATCCATCTGTTCTGGGTGCTAAACAAATTAACTTGCCAAATAGAATGCATCTTCAAGTGATTAATGAATTGAAAAGTTCAGAATATTTCTTCAGCATCAGCTGTGCACATGGTATCATTCTGGATGTATGAGAAAGTCTGCAGGCTTTCAAATGCTATCTACTGAATTGATAGTTCACAAAGAGTTTGAAAAGAAAATTACAATTCAAAGTAGAATTATTTAAGATAATCTGAATCATCAAGCCAATCCTTTCATGTTAAGTATCACTATTAGATGATTAAAAAAAAATAAGCTGTTAAAATGGTTTTAATGCTTTTAAGGGAACAATGTTAAATTCTCAAATGTATACAAATTGGAGATCTACTCCTAATAGTTTTAGATCCCTTTTGCTGAGGGCCATGGAAAAAGTTCCCCCCCAAATATCAAAAAAACAATCTTTTTAAAGACAACAGAAAGTAGCAAGTAGGGATAAGTTTGAGATGTCATGGAAGGATAAAGAGACAGAGGTAAGACTTGAATCTGAATCCATTTTTTCCCGAGGTTGTTTCTTATCATGAAGAGGTAATAGATCTACTCTTCTGACAGTGTTAGGTGGCAAACAGGTCTGGCTAGATAATTAGTAGGTCTCAGTGCAAAATGAAAATACCGGGCACCTGCTGGAGGTGAGGAAATCAATAGTCCTTACCCAGTTACCCTTTGCCCCAACTGATAGTGAAAGGGCATCCCTCCAGAGATTTCAAACCTGGGGCTGTGAGGGCTCCATACCTGGATGGGGGTGGGCAAGAAGCCCCTACCTAGTTCCTTGCCAAATGCACGATGGTGCTGCCAGCCTGGGGCCCTCTGGATGGTAGAAAATGGACCCCCCCCCAACCAAGACAACCTTGTCACTTCCCTGTTTGGAGGGCAGGTCTAGAAAGGAAGAGGATGGACAGTCAGGGTTGGCAAGAAATAGCTGTCAGAGAATCCTTCCTTGGGAGAGAGGTGAATGGAAACATGTGCTATGACACCAAGCCCCCAGCTTATTGTCTGTTGTCCTAACACACTTTACAAAACAATAATTCAAAGATTAAGTTTTCAAGAATTTCAAGGTTGTGATTACAGAGAATTAAACCTTAAAGGCAAGCCCCTCTGTGCCTAGAACCCTTTGTGACAGACTGCACTGGCCACATGCTCACGAAGACAGTCCTGTGAATAAGGCAGGTAAAGTGTCTATAGAAAATCATCAACTTTACTTTTGTAGAGTGAAAGCAGCCCGAGACTAGAGTAAATGATAATAGTCCAGAAATACCTGCTACTGAACATCATGAGCACTTCCTTCCTCAATCATGGAACTGGATTTGTCTTTGAGCAGGAATTAGGTAGGTAGATTGGCTGTGCATTGTGTCCAGAAGAGGATTCTGAGCCACAGCTGCACAGTGTTGGTTTAATACTTAGGAAATCCTATACTGTGGAGCAGCTGCAGAAAATTGAAGTGAGATTCATGAGGAACAGCATAGATTTGAATCACCAGTTCAAAATTGGTAGAGGTAGAATCTTGGAGAAGAGATGGAGCTAAGATCCTGGAATCAGACAAATACTGTATTTTTGTGTTTGTTTAGAATGGATTGGGGGACAAAGAACAGATTGCATAGTTGTGCGGACTTCTAAACTTCCACTGAGTGGTTCCCTGTCAGTTTAATAACTTGATATAAGTTACATTATCTTTTCAAGAGGTACTATACTAAGTTTATAGAATTCCATAATTATTATGAAATGAATTAGTTAAAAGCTTTCACTAGTTTTGTTTTTCCATATTCCCATAATATTAATAATTGAAGAAGATACTGACATAACTGATTAAGTGAAACAAGTTTTACAGAGTTTAGCTTCAGTTTAGCTAAATAGAACCTAAGATAGAGAACCACAGTGATGAAAGTATATTCCATCTCTATATACTATAAGTATCTTTCATCAGTAAATTCTGAATTAAGTGTGATCATGTTAGTTTAGTTTTTTGTAGAAAATATTTTAAAATATTTTACGTTATGGTTTAATTATAGATAACAACAGTATTTTTATAATTTAAAATAATAATACTCTACCAATAAGAATGTGAAATCCTTTAAGATGGAATCAATACTTAGATAATATGTATGGTATTATTAAGTACTCTAAACTAATCATTAAATACATTTATTTTACTTTTGTACTTTACAAATATAGATCTACTGTTTTGAATATAAAAGACCAGAGTTAATAATTAGTAACTTCAGTACTCTCTAAATGCTTTCATGCTTTATCAGATGGCATAATATGGTTTGATTGCAGTTCTACTGAGATTTCCATACAACTCAAATTATGTATCCTTGAAACTTTTGCACTGAAATACATACATATTTTTTAATAAAATATGTGTAATGAAATATTTTATTAAAATTTGTATTATAAAATAAATTGTATTTTGAAATTATTTTTAAATAATTATAAGAAAATTGGATAAGAATATAAATATTGTAATCAAAATAATTCAGGACAACTACAATTTTTTTAAAAAACTTTTTATTTTTGGTAAAGTCTTTGGAAAATAATTAGTTGTTAGCCATTCAGTACTTATGCACTCTGTCTAAACTGTTTGGCACGAAGGAAGCAAAATATGCCTCTTTGGCGTAAGGATTATTCTGAGCTGTTATTTCTTAAAAGCAGCAGACACTGGAGAAGCTCTGAAACCCGAGTGGAAGTTATTCTTTTGTAACAAAGAGAAAGTCTTTATTTGTGTTTCCCCCTCTTTGTACCAGGAAGAGAATGGTGACTGTACATCTGGAAATTCTTATCAGTGGGAAGGCAACAACTTAAATCTGCATGAAAACTTTATCCTTGTTTACTGTGCCCTCCCAGGTAACTTCCCATAACTGGCCTCCCTTCCCTACCATCTTCTCTACCTGGAGATGGTATTTAAAGTGGTGTGTTGGCCCATTTGGGGGAATTGCTCAGTTTTCCTGGGTTTCTCGCATGTATACATGCTTCTGTTTGTTTTTGTCTTATTAATCTATCTCTTATCTCAAGGATAATCTATCTCTTATCTCAATTCTCTCTCTCTTATTACAAGGAGATCTCAGATAAGAGCCTAGAAGAGTAGGAGGGATACTATTTTTCCTCCCCTTTAGTTATTTACCTAATAGTAACTTTCCCTGATTTCATATTTTGCGTCCCTTATTAGATTGTAATTTCTTTAATTAGAAGAACAGTCACTTGGATCACTATCTCCTCTGCTCCTGTCAGTCACTGCCATGAAGCCCTGCCTTTTTCACTGTCCTTTACAATATGAGTCTGTGGGTTCTATTTAGGTCCCAGTAAAGTGAGGAAGAGGAGATCGCACTTTCCTTCTGTCCCTCTCCTGCAATTCACTGCCACAGAAACACATAGAATTATTTGGCTGACTCAAACTTCACTGAGTTATTTCATTAACACTGAAAGTTCACTATATAAGAAAGAAATACAACTAACAGTTACACATTTGTGTGCAGAGGTCCTCTGTTTACTTCACTATTGGGAAGTTCTCACCACTCTTGTTTTCAAATGTATTTTTCAAGCCTCTGCCTTTTTATTCTACTTTTCTGCTATTTCTGTCATTTCTCTCCAAAGTCCCAAGTCCATAATAACACCTTGTAGAATTCTTACCTGTACTTTTAAGTTTGGTTTCCACATTTCCATCCTGAAGACATTCTTTTACTCCCTATGGAGCTATTTTCTAAACAATGATAGTTTCACTGAAGTAAAGAAAACAGAAATAGGATAACATTGAGCTATTGGAAAGGAGGATTCCATTATATAGAGGATGCCAAAAAAATGTATAAACATTTTAAGAAAGGAAAAAAAAAACTATTAAAATTGTAATACTCCATATGTAGCGATAACAAAAGATGAATACAAGTCATGTGTATACATTTTTTCGACACCCCCGGTATTCTCATAATATTATAGCCTACCCAGTACACAAAAGATTGCCCAAAGGGAATGCCAGAAGCAAAATTTATTAAAAAAGAAAATTCAATGTTACTTGTAATAAATATTGTCAAATTAAAAAAAAAAATCCAGTTTAGGTAAGAAGGTATTTTATTCAAAAAGACTATTACAAAAAAGGACGGAAGGCTACTGGCAATAGGAGGAGTGAGACTCTTGCATTAGGGAGAATTCTCTGAGATCTATACATTTCTCAAAGCCAAATAGAAAATGAGGAAAGAGGAAACAAAGCTAGAAAGACTGCCTGTGGGTGAATGGGTGAGTGGGTGGCATACAGGACAGTTGATGGTTACAAGAGGATGTATTTGAACCTAACTCTAATGTTTAGTCATATGTATATAAACATCTGAGTAATGTTTATTCATATATTTATATATGCAAGCTTAGTATGCTTTTTAACCAAAAATGTTCAACATGCAGTGTATGAAATAATCCCTCTCTTTTTACTCTATTTAAAGTATTAATTTAGATTATTTATTTAGATTTCTTTGACATTTATTTAAAGTTTGGTTTAAAAATTATTTAAACTGACTTTTAATAGTCTTAAAAAACATTTTGATTTTGAGATGAGTGTCATGAGATTTTATCTATTCAAATTAAACTATATAAAATGATTTTTAATGTAAAAAATAGTTACTATCTAATATTAGTTTGCAATATATACTAGTATACCCAGTTCCTATTCACCACCAGTCATATATTCCAGCTAAACAACCCTTTATTTTAACACTTAGAGGCAACTTTTTTCTCCCTACCATCTTTTACTTTGTTTAAACTAATGCATGTAGGAGAACTGAGAAGTCCTTTATCTAATTTATGTTTTCCATTAAAGTATGATGTTTTTCTTATAATTTCTTAGGTAAAATTAATTCAGTGCCCAAGCAACCTCCTTAGTATATTTTTAATAAAACAATTGTTTTTTTTCTATACAACTTTCAAAAAATACTAATAGATAATTTGCTGATGGTTATCAGTTGTTTAAAATTATTCTATAAAGATTTTTGAGAACATGTACTTTTATTAGAATAATGTAATGTATAAAAATTATGGTTGTTATGATAATCATGTTAGCTACTTTTCGCCTCAATGAGAAATCAAGCAGAAATTTGTCAAACTAATTGGATAACTTGCATGAAATCTCACATTTAAAAGTATTGATGTTTTCCATATTTTTCTGTACATGAAATTTTTACTCAGTATATATGAGGTCTTTTAGTTTAAAAATAATTTGAGCCAAAGTTACCCACGAGTTGCAACTATTTTATTGGAAAATATGCATTATAAAGTGACAAGTATTGTGCAAAAAAAAAAAGTTTGATGAATTTGAAAGAAATAATTTCTGTTTAAGAACTCCACATGTCGTCATGAATAAATCTCTCGCATAAGCTATTGCCAGTAAATATAATGTGCGACATCAAATTATATCCAATTTACAAAGCAACAGCCACACATGTAGCCATGAAAGAGTTAAATGAATAAAGAAAGAGAGACAGAAAAAGAGAGAGAGAGAGAGGGAGGGAGGAAAGGAGAGAGGGAGGGAGGGAGGGTGAGAGAGAGAAAGAGAGAAAGAGAAAGAGAGAGAGGAAGGAAGGAAGGAAGGAAGGAAGGGAAAAGAAAGAAACATCATAGCCTCTGCCAGATGTCAGTCATTCTCTCTCTCTCTCTCTCTCTCTCTCTCTGAATGGAAAAGTTTGTTTCACTGCTCACACTGCCATTTTTCACTCCCTACCTGAAGCTAAGGCCATGTCTACCACAGCCTCACACACCTCACTCCAGCTGTGGCAGAGGGAAGTAGGCCATTTACTGTTTGATGCAGCAGACTTTTACTGAGCTAAAGTCGCTCTTCTCAGTGTCATTGGTTATTTTAATTTAGAAAGTAGCAAGTTGTGAGTCACAACATTAAACCAAAAGACAGGAATATATATAGTTATGACTCTTTACCTAAATCTGAACTTTTAAACAGAATCCAGGAAGGTCAGTGCTGAATCTGCTCTTGCATGAGAAGGAGAAGATTAATGAATAACACAGAATACAGAATAAATTGATTGGAAGAAAACAAAATCTTGAAAAGATCTGGACTGAGAGTTCTCTTTGCTAGAAGCAGATAAATTTTATTAATTCCCATTGAGACAAAAAACACCTAATATTAGAATAAAAATAAAAATATATTTGAGTACAAATGCATTTTAGTGCAAAAATTTGTACGCTTTTGCAAAAGTAATGTTGAAACAGTATTTACCACCATCACTTACAATGTTGTCTGTGTCAAGGTTTGTCAAGTAGTAGATATTTAAGTCATGACAATAGAGTTGGGGATACAAAGTGTGTAAGATTTTGCACCTTCCCCTAAGTACTTTAAAATCTTATAAATCAGCTTTTAGTCTTCTTAAAAGATCATAATGAAAAATGGAATATAGAATGTTATCAAGGTTATTGTAAAAGCCAATTATTATTTTTTTATATAGCTCACATGTGATTGATATACTCAACATTTCAAAACATGATTTTATACACACACGTGCGTGCACACATACACACACTCACACACTCACATTCTGTTACTATCTCTAATCACAGTTTGTGAGAATTCTCAATTTATGTTAGTATTTGGAAAAGAATATCAGGTATTCCAAAATTAGAGAAGGTCCAACAATTATAAGAACTTGACTCAAGCACAACTTCAATCATAATTTTAAAATGCTTTCTAATCTGTTAAGTCTCTTTCAAATGCTATTTATTATTGACAGACAGATGCCTTTTCTAGTTGGTTTTATGAAATATTTCTTGCAATTCATTTAAAACCAATTGGAAATAAAGAAGTGTCTGGATATAATCAGATAGTTGGAAGTAATTTTAGCATTCATAACTATTTAATCAAAACAGCTAAAGGTAGTCAAATATGTCTATATTCAAAATAAATAAAGTTAAATACATGTAAAGTATGAAGTACAAATTACTAGCACATCGATGCATGTATATCAAGAATATTTATAGAAAATGAAAATATTGTTAATTAGATTTGTATGAACTCTGTCTAAGCTTTCCAACCGTGTTTGTCTCTCAGATTTTATGCTCCACCAGCCCCTTAGCTTATCAGAAAATGAAGCCCCTATATTTCTAGATTCCAGGGAAATTGCATTCCTTTCTCCACAACAGTGAGTACTTGGCCAATATGAAATCTTGTGATTTTTTTTCAGTGTTCTGTAGGCATTCATCAAAGGGATCTTTTGGGGACACACTTTCATTTTGAGAAAGGAGATAATTTATATATCTAGTTGAAGCAATGTTATTGGGCTGTAACCAGCTCTTACTACAGTTCTCAGTAAATACACTACTGCCCTCATGGGGCAAGGACAGGATCATTTATAAAACAGCTTAAATCCATCCTCAGGGAAAATGTTCAATGTTATATGTCTGGTAATTCAATCTGAGAAAGGCGGATAAGGTTTTTTGATAGAAAAGGCAATATTTAAATTTCAAATTAAATGAGCAGTTAAGTTGAAGGATTAAAATGTAATATGGAGTATAACAGAATAATGGGTGACTTAGTTGTGATTTTAAAATGCAAAAGATTCAGAATCATTCATTTTACACCAAAATTCGGCTTGATTATCTTCTAAAAAATACAAATTGTGTAATAGTTATTCATTAACAGCTGTCAGTAACTTTCAATAATCTTTGACAATCAAACTTATTTATTCAGAAAAGTATTTTACTCACCTGTGGTTACACACTTTTAGTGGCAATTTTTAAGTTAATTTGCAATCTCTGACTATACACACATATATACCAGGGGTGCCAAAAAAATGTAGAAACATGACTTGTGTTCATCTTTTGTTATCGGTGTATATTGAGTATTACAATTTTAATACAGTTTTTTTTTTCCTTTCTTAAAATGCGTATACATTGTTTGGCACCCTCTCTCTGTGTGTGTGTGTGTGTGTGTGTGTGTGTGTGTGTGTGTGTATTAGATGAATAAGACATTATTTTGTACTATTCAATGTGCGTGTTGTCAAGTATACCACCCAAGTTTAAGGAAAATATTACTGGAAAATTTGCAGAAAAGGAATATGAGGCCAACATACAAAATAAGTAGCAGGGAGATTGAGGCTGTGGATAAATTTATCTGAGCCATATAAGGAATTATATTTACTAAAATGAAAGAATAAATATACTAAATAAAAGTAACTTTAATGCAAGTTTACTTATCTTAATTTTGTAGTACTAGAGATTTAAGTTATTTTTTGTGAATTTTTAAAAGAATATTTCTCTCTGCTATATAAAAGTATGTGCTCAGTTATTAAATGTGCTTTGTTACTTGGTAACATGCATACTTAGAATAATTTTGTGTATGTTTAGCATCAGTTTAAATAATCAATTTTCTAATAAATATTATCTCAGTCAGATCAATGGACACTACAATACTGAATTCTAGAAGCACAAATTGGCATGAATATGTGACATGTTTTAGCTGACTTTCATTTAACAAATACGGCATAGCTGTGGAAGTATGAAAACATCAGTTCTGAGGTTGAAACTTCCCTCTCCTCATAACCCCCTTTAGCTCATTTTCTTTATTACCCACAAAGAATTTACACCACTGAAATTAATTGTTGGGGCAGCTTAGACAGTTTGGTTCATTCCTTTAAAGCACAATTGACTTATTATTGAAACAATGGTTTAAGGAGAAAAAAAGTTGGGAGCCAGGAAACTCATTCTACACCCAGTTCTGCTCTTATGTTCCTTCTGGGTCTATGATGTGAGTGAGAATGTTGGAAAAACAAAATCCTCTTTATTACTAATGTAAATGTTTATTATGTGTAAAAACAGAAATATATCAATCTGAACTTCTTTATGCAAACAAAAACACCTACTGAAGCAATAATATTAAAATGAGTCTCCACACATGGCTTCATTCTTTAGCTGCTGCAAAGCTTTAGGAGATTTCTTCCTTTGCAATTTGTTGTTGTTGTTGTTGTTGTTGTTGTTGTTGTTGTTAACTTTTAATTATTTAAGTGTGTTTTTCCAGGACCCATCAGCTCCAAGTCAAATAGTTGTTTCAATCTAGCTGTGGAGGGTCCAGCTCACACAGGCCCATGCAGGGATCGAACCGGGAACCCTGGTGTTGGGAGCATTGTGTTCTCACCAACTTTTCTAACCAGCCACCCCTCCCTTTGGTTTCCAGTGGCATAAGCTTACCTGTCATTTTGGATCGAATGCATGACAGATATTTGGAGAACTATACTCCAGAGAGAATTGAATTAGTAGATATTGAATCAATAGAGTATTGTTAATACTTTCAAGAATTAAATTTTAATTCAAATCAATTTTAATTTGAAAGCATAGTTTTCATTTTTTTATAGCAATCTACCATAATATTTATTTTTGTTGACAATGGAGCTACATCAGACAGCGATTATATTTTCAAACATTAGTTTTATGTTACTCTTAATAAGTACCCTCTTTCCCTGAAAATAAGACCTAGCTGGACAATCAGCTCTAATCCGTCTTTTGGAGCAAAAATTAACATAAGACCCAGTACTATATAATATATAATATATTGTATTGTATTATATTGTATTGTAATAAGAGCGGGTCTTATGTTAATTTTTGCTCCAAAAGATGCCTTAGAGCTGATCGTCCAGCTAGGTCTTATTTTTGGGGAAACACGATAGAGACCCTTATATTTGACAATATGTATATACTTGGTACATATAAGCACCATTATAATGATATATGCCTGCCTGTATAAGTTAACATGGTATCTTGAAGTATTATTGTAATGTACTGATTGGCAAATTTGATTTATTATAACTACTTCATGTTTTACTATTTTGTTTGGTTTCAATCATCATTCTCTATAATTCAGTCAGTTATATTTGTTTTGCACATTATGATTTTCAAAGTCATTTTTCATGCATCATCTCATATGATGTTTGCAAAAACGCTGTAGTGTATGAATAAGATGTGTTATCCTTGCATTGATGAGGGACCATCTCACAATGATTAAAACACCTGATCAAGGCTACGCAGTTAGAAATTGGCTGACCAGGATTCCAGTACACAAGGTTGTCCTGTCAAAATACTCAAAATGAAACAACCGACAATTTTATAGTGTTTCACTCTGTATATTTTCATATTAATTCTCATTTTGATTTTGAAAGTCATGACTGCAATGGGAAGTGTATGTTAGTTTGTGTATGTGAGGACAAAAATATAAATTAAATACACACAAATAAAAGGGACAGTTGAAAGACTAGAAAATAGGTTGAAAGACATGGTTGATATTTCTGGACTGAGCAGAAGAAATCAAGACCTTTGCTTTGGCCCATCACTTCAATTCTCTCAGCCTCAGTTTCCTCATCTGTAACATGAGATCTTTCGACTATGTGAATTCTAATGCATTTTCCAATTCATGGTGTCTTTCTCTCTGATTCTACCTTTCAGGGATGGATAAATGCCCACACACAGAAAAACAAAATTTATTTTCATCATCCCTGACTTTAATTGTAGTATATCATTTCATGAAAACTCATATTAATGAAGATTATCCCAAAATTCAATAGCATAGATGATGTAATGCCAAAATGTTCCTTCTGTCATGTTGGTGTTTACATTGAATAATTTAGATTTGATTACTGTAATACCTAAATTATTCATTCTTTGATACGTATTGTTTGACACCTTAGTGTGCTTTTTTTTTCCCTCTAGCAGCCATATGTGTGAATAGATTAAAAGTTTCAGAATGGCTATCCAACTAATGATATTGATGCATTAATTTCTCCCATGCTGATAGCATTCTTGATCATAAATCACTAAATTTATTCAGGAATTTTCAGAAAGTGTTATCTGAATAACCACTCTTCTATAAGTTGTACGTTTGTTTAGAAAATTTTACAGAATAATAAGGCTATGTTCTTACCTTATGTAGTCACATAATTCCAAATCAAATAAAGAGCAGAGTGGGGAAATTACTTATTCTCCTGCAGCATTTCCAAAAATATTTTCTGAGAAACATTATTCCCATATCACTTTGGAAAATGAATTTCCTCAGTGATTGTCAAGCAGGGTGTCACGTGGGGTCTCCGGGGTCTCTGCTCCCTCTCCCCACATAAGAACGCAGGACATGGTGAGACCAAAAAGGAACACCCATGGAGCCATAGGTAGGGGAGTCATACCACCACACTCTCGCTGGCGGCTGGCTTGGAGAAACAGGAAACAGGAGCCACACAATTCTCAACCCTCACTGCGCCACTTGCAGGCTCAGCCACCATCTTCTTGCTAGCCCCCATTTTTCTGCTAGCCTAGCCAGGGCAGTTATATTAGTGCCCAATGGCTCACTGGTTACAGCTGACGGCCAACTAGCCACAGCTGATGGCCATTTGATCACAGTTGACGGCCATTTACTGCCTGAGCCAGCACCTTTCTATGTGAGGCCGAGAGCCTGGAAACTGCTTTTTGGGGCTCTGTCACCTCACTCCACCCCTACAGGGTCTCGCCTCACAATCTACACGACAAGCATCTTCCACGAGGGTTCCTGTGCGAGGAGCCTGGAGATGAATGCTATTTCCTGGACACAGCCAAGCTCTCTGGTCACAGCCAGGGTTTCTCAGGCACCACCAGTACTTCTGGGCACAGCCAGACTTCCTGGGCTTCTTAGGGTACCACTAGTCTCCCTGGGTACAGCCAGGGCCTCTCAGGGCACTGCCACTCTCTGTGGACACAGCCAGACCTCCTGGACACAGCCAGGGCCTCTCAGGGCACTGCCACTCTCTCTGGACACAGCCAGACCTCCTGGACACAGTCAGGGCCTCTCAGGGCACTGCCACTCTCTCTGGGCACAGCCAGACCTCCTGGACACAGCCAGGGCTCTCAGGGCACTGCCAAGATTTTGTTAATAAGGAAAAGCCATTAGGAACAGCTTGGGTGAGCCCACAAGTTGAGTGGGGCTTTGTCTCAGGGAATCACCAAGGCAGGGTAAACAGAATTTTCCAAGTTGATGGAGACTCAGATATGGCTTCTGAGACTGTGCCTGCACACTGGGTGGGGTGGGCTCAACAAAGGAACAATGGCTTCTGCCAGCACCTCTGTCTAGGAGAAAGCTGCCTCTCCAGCACTCGCCCTGAGGCCAGATAGCTCAGTTCATCCCTGCTTGTCCGTGGCACCTTTTGAGCTACTGCCCCAGTTCAGGATCTCAGAGAGAGTAAGACAATCAGCAAGTAATTCCATGTATGGGCACATTATTAGGATCACCTGGGACTCCACCAGCTGTCTCTCTCATCATCCATAACTTCTGCTGGTTTTCACAGCCAGAAATTATGGGAACTTCTCTTCCCTGCTCTGGAACCCTGGACTGGGGAGCCTGGTGTGAGCCTGGGACCCCTTGATCCCCAAGGGGGATCTCCACAGCTGAGATATACCTTCTGATTCTTAACCCTCACACATTGAGTAAGGCCAGCTTGTTCTGCGTCTCTGCCCCTTCTACGAGTTTTGAAGTATCTTCTTCTGTATGTCCTTAGCTATAGGACATCTGTTCAGCTAGTCTTTAGGCAATTCTCAGTGATTGATTTTCTGTAGTTTAGTTGTAGTTTTGATGTGGTCGTGAGAGGAGACAGTACAGCATTTATCTTCTCTGCCATCTTGATGGGAAAATCCATGAAGGAACAACTTAAATACAATAGAGATTAATTTAACTTAAGATGATTTTAATAGATTTTTTATTTATTTTCATTATTTTTCATTTAGTTCACTTATTCTTTAAACTACCTTACACATTTTGCCAGAACTGTAAAAGAAGTTATATTTTCTGTCCTTGAGGTTGGATCATATCCTTACAACATTCAATGGGTAGCAATATTATAGCATGGCTGGAGTGCGTTGAGAAAGGGCAGAGTGATATGACATCACAGACCTAGCAGGATGTTAAATCATGTAGGACTTTATTAAGGCATGGGATTTGGAATGCTGGAAGAGGTCATGGAAGGGTGTGGAACAAAGTAATGATATAATCTCTTTAAACTTTGAAAAAATTGCCATGGATGTTGTGTCATGAATAGACCACAGCTATATGTTCTATATTTTAATGTTAGAATATATTATGGTGAGTCCACTGCTTAAGAACATACTTTTGGGGGGATGTTACCCCAAATGTTACATTGGGTAGGCAGCTGAAGCTGGAATTACTCGTGTTTTATTTTTCTTGATTTTTTTTCCCTTAATATAGCAATTCATTTTGAGAATTAAATCAGCTAATATGTGAAGGGCTTTGAAAGTGGTATAAAGGGAATGCTAAATATAAACATGTACTGAACACTTGTAAATAATCTCTTCATATATGGAAGTATGGAGGTATTATACCTAGACAGTTTGCTAAACTAGAAATTCACAATTACCAATGTTTAGTGGACACTTGTAATTGTCCAACAATCATTATTTTCTCTGTCATTCTTGTTCTCTTTTACTCTTCAACCATTCATCTCGCTTTCTTAATTCTCTCAAAATGCTTAGCTTTTCAAACATCTGATGGCCTTACCACATATTTCTTGGTGGAATGAAAAAAAAAAAAAAGATAATAGTTTACAACACTTACTAACCACTTATTACACTAGGAGTTTTTCAAACTACATTTCATTAGTCTTAACAACCTTTTAAATTACATTCAATTTTTATTGCTACCTAACAAACAAGGAACATGACACACAAAGAGGTGTAAGTAGCTTTGCCAGGGTTACATAGCTAGTAAGAGATTCAGCAGGAAATTCAGACGCAGACAATCTGACCCAAAAATGCACTATGTTAATCATTCCCTTCTCAATACAAATTTGAAAATCTAGCAGCATGAGCACTTCCTGCACTGTTTGTGCTCTCAACAAAGTCTAATCCCTCTTCACATTTTCTGGATCTTGACTCCTCCATTATTCATCTCATGTTTCTTCAGCTCTAACTCTCCAACGGCTCGTTCCTATCAATATCCGGGCATGCCCTAGTATATTATATATCTGCACATCTTTTCTGTTCAGCTTTATTTCCCCCCTTTCTTTCAGGAGCAGTCTTCTTAAAATATCCGTTAGCCTATAATGTCTACTTCTACAATTTCTATTTTATCTTTTTAAAATGATTTTTCAATTTCCCAAATAATAGTGAATATGTTCATGTTCTAAGATATTACAGATAAAGCTAGAGGCCTTTTATACTACCATCAACCCAGTGAGTTTTCAGAGAGATCCATCGTCACAATTTGGTGTTACTCTCCCAGAATCTCCTCTAACACACACACATACACAAACACACACACACAGTTTAACAATTAAGTTTGCGAACTTGTTGCAATGATGTTGCTAACCTTTTATGATATCAGAGGGATTATTCATTATGAACTTGTACCAACTGAACAAACAGTTGACCATATTTACTATTTGGAAATACTGAAAAGGCTTCGTGAAAAAGTTAGATGACCTGAACTTTTCACCAACAATTCATGACTCTTGAATTACAACAATGCACCAGCGTATATGGCACTGTTTGTGAGGGAGGTTTTAGCCAGCAAACAAATAACTGTATTGGAATACCCTCCCTACTCATCTGATCTGGCCCCCAAAGACATATTTCTTTACCCAAAGAAAAAGGAAATATCGAAAGGAACACATTTATTTTGATGACGTTCAGGACATCAACGGTAATATGACAATAGCTCTGATGGCCATGCCAGAAAAAAGAGTTCCAAAATTCCTTTAAAGAGTGGACTAGGCACTGGTGTCAGTTCATAGCTTCCCAAGGAGAGTACTTTGAAGGTGACCGTTAACATTTAGCAGTGAGATATGTAGCACTTTTTCTAGGATGAGTTGGCGAAACTTAAGTGTCCGACCTCATATGTAGCCTGTTCCCTTACCTGGTTCATTGAGCCAAGTACAATAAGAACTATTAGCAATGGCACAGATTCTACCAAAACTAACTAACAAAAAATATGGACTAATGTTATTGTCCATCACCACTCATGCCAATGAGTTGAGACTGATCTTTATTTCATCTAGGATAGAGGTGATATCATTAATAACTTCTGCAGAGTAAGCAGTTTTCCTGCATAATGAACAGTGGCCTAATTGTGGATCTCATGGCTAAGTTGGTATTTCCTGGATTACACATTTGTATCTCTATTAGTTTTTCCCAAGTGGTAAGTATTTGGTTAATTGCCCTATGATTTTTTTTTTTAATTCCATTTTAGAATTGCCTAGAGTCTGATCTGTATAAAAAGTACAACAGGTTGGGTGGCTTAAATAACAGAAATTTATTTTCTCGTGATTGTGGAGGCTAAAAGAGCCAAGATGAAGGTGTTGACAGGGTTGCTTTTTATCTGAGGGCCTCTCTCCTTGTCTTGTAGGTGACCTTTTTCTCTCTGTGTGTTTGCATGGTCTTTCCTCTGTATGTATCCGTGTCATAATCTCCTCTTCTTATAAGAACTCAAGTCATATTGGTTTAGGAACCATAGTAATGGCCTCATTCAATCTTAATTACCTCTTTAAAGGCTCTGTCACAAAATACAGCACATTTTGATATACCGAGGGGCACGAGTAGGATTTCAACATATAAATTTGGGGGGTTCACAGTTCTACTTCTACCACCCAAATGAGAAAATAAAAGCCATTTATTCAGAACCTCCTATACCAAGGGAGCCAGGAACCATCACTTATGTTTGACAGTGACTCAAAGCAGGTGGAAGAGTAGGGAAGCTTTCTGTGGAAAAGAGGAGGGCTTCGGGTTGGCTTTGATTAAAGGCTGTTAGCCTGGGAAAGCAGTAGTGTTAATTGAAACTCTCTAATTTAATATTTTTATAAATTGTTCATTATGATTACAAAGAGATATTTCCTGTTTAGTGCTATAAATTAATTACACACAAAAGAGCTCCACAATTTTTAAAGTAGATAATATTAGCTTGCACATGTGTTTAAAAACTGATAGCATTTCTCCTTTTTTATTGTTTTCAGTATAATCAAACTATAAAATTGGCACTTGTAAATATTAAATTGAGGGAGTAAATACAATTAATAAATTTTGGACATATTTTTTAAAGATCCAAAAACAATTTCCACCAAAAGGGAATATATATGGAAACCTTAGAAAGTAGTGGTAGGCAATACTTGAATGTTCTTTAGTTTATCTAAAAATAAACTTTTGATACTGTTTTTACTGTTGGTAATGTTTACCCTAAAGATTTTTAGTATATATCTATTGAGGGACTATGGATAGAGGATGTGTCAGAATCATTTCTAATCTTCCCTGTTAGCTAGACTTGTGTTCCAGGGCAGCAGAATTTAGGAAATTATTCTGATTGTCCTTCCCACTGTGAAATTTGGGATGTTTACTAGAATTCTCACTTTTCCACATTTAACCATAAAGCATTTTTGATACATAGCTTGATAAAACAAATGACAAATGTCATGTTACATTGCTTCTTGAACTAATGAAAGTAGGACTTTAGCTGTAATACTTCATGATTCGATCCAATCTTGAAGCAAGTCCAAATCAGAACAAGAAGAATTAGATATAAGTAATTAACCAGACTATGGGAGAAAAAAGCAAGTACTCTAACATCATGTCCCATAATAGGATTATCAAACAATTTAGGATCAAAGAAAATATTACAGCTTTAGATTGTTCAGATTTAACAGGAATATGACGGCCTTAAATTATGCACCAGGATAAATATTGGCTCTGTTATATTTTGTGTTATAATACTGACTATAATCTCAGGATTTTTATTTTAAAGTATTGTTTATTTTGTTCATTTTCCTTAAGCGCATCATTATATATAATTTATTTTAGGTAGATGACTTAATTAATTTTTATTTTTCCATAAAATAAAATTTAAAAACACCACCTTTTTAAAGTCTTACAAAAGTCTATTTTAGTTTCTTATATACTTTGCATAAAATAGTAATAGAAATAATAATAATTTATATAAAGTGTTTAATAAGTGCCTTGTGTAATTCTAAGTATTTTACATGTATTAAATCATTTAATGCATCACATAGCAAGTTACACAAAGTTAGCAATTTCTAGACTAGTTCTGAGAAATTGCATCACCAAAGCAGATCTCATTTATTAGGTTAATTAACTGTATAAAAAAATCAAGATGTTCCAAATCTTATTGATGAAGCAAAAGATTAATTTATCATTTGGTTCTGATAGGGGCTCTCAATTAGATAGTTCTTAACTGTTTTAGCTCTCCTTACTGCTCAGTCAGCAGCAGGAGGTGTCTGTTGATTCTTGCCCTTGGATCCAGCACCCATCCCACAAATACATACTAACCTTATTTGCAAACACTGAATAGCAAGCATAAAATCAATAGTAAACATATCCTGCCCTGGCTTTAGTATTTATGGCAGTTTTTAGTATTTATATTGATTTCTCTATCCATTTGAAACTCTGATATAATGCTTCTATCTGCATACTAGAACTTAAATGTTTTGTCCCACGTAATCTGAATTTTGATATTCACACCTTCAGTGAGCTATGCCTTTCTGATTCTGTCAGATTATAGTGAACTCCTATATGTCACATTCTGTCTTTCTTTTTACATAGTGTTCCAGGTAATTACAGAAGCCTGAATCCTGAACTTAATACCTTCCTTTGTTTTTCACTCATTCATTCAGTTATTGAAAAAAATTTATGAAGCATGCTCTATGGAACTCACACTACATTAAATGTGGCAGATGCAATAATGATAACATAATCATTGTCCCATATCTCTTGGAGCCATTTTCTATAATAAACTCCTGCTCATTTTTTTTCCTTATCTGCAGAACTTTGATCTCTGTCAAATTATTTATCCTGAACTCTGCTGGCATTCCTTGTTCTTTTTCTGATCCAGGACCAATAAAGTATCAGGGACCAAAGAGTTTAAAAAATTTGATTAATTAAATTAAAGTAAGGTTAACCTCACTTTTAATTGTGCTATAAGAAACACGATTGTGCATATAAATTTTTGCTGTAGATGGAATCTAAAAAAAGAATCAAAATTCTATCATTCATTAGAGTTCTAATAAAGGAGAGACTTAACATCTTAACTAGAATATTGGAAGTTTTGGAGACAATCTGGTTTCTTTATTTCTCTAGCAAAATATATTTACTTTAATTTTTGAAGATAAAAATATGAGGCAGACATATTATTTTCTGTGCCTATTATGTATACAAGAAATGAAAAAAGATGCAGACCAAATGGCCTTAACACATTTTTATTCCCCTGCCTAAGCACTTTATCTAAATGATCTCCTTTAGTATTCAGTGGAAATGCTTGCTGTCTTTCCAAGTTTTCCTTTTCATATACGAAGAAACAGAGGTGTAAAGCAGTTATATAACATGACTGAGATTAATTAAGTGATTCTGTCAAGGTGGAAAATATATTATTTGTTACCAGTAAAAAAAAAAAATGTGGCATGGGAAACAAAGAGCATGAATCCAATTTTTATTGTAGTGACACAAACATTCTCTCTCTCTAAGCTTCTTTAAAAATAATTATTTTTCACTTATCATTTAAACCAAAAGTCTGCTAACTGTTCTGTGGAGTTTAAGTAGTAAATATTTTAGTCTCTGTAAGCTATGTAGAAAGGGAATTTATTAGTCAGCCTTCCTGTGTATTGTATACCATTAGTCAAAGTTTGTTCCATATGATTTTAGTTTTCCTGAATATCCCAATTGAATCACCTAGTATCTTAGGCAGTAATTAGCGAAGCTAGATCCCACCTCATGTTGTCTTGTACTTTATCTGAACTCAGAGGGTTCAGATATTAGCCTTTGTTAGTAAAACTATGCAGATCTTAGCAGGGTGGGTCACAGAATTATGCAAAATTAAGAGGAGGTAAGCACCCAAAAGCCAGAACATCACTCCAGTTGAGGTACTTTTAAATGTTGCATAAAATGTGTCTGATATAGTTTACTCCTTGTATCGTTTATACAGAATTGCTCATAATGCCCTCCCATTTTGCTTAGCTCCTGTACTACATTTTTTAAAAGTAATAGTAAGCCCCCAACAAGGTATCTACAAGTTTAATCAACTATAATCCTCTTCAAAATAGTGGCTAATTGTAATGTCTCAAAGAACTTAAAACAAAAAGTCTGGTGAAACAATCTATAATTCTTGCTCCTGAAGCACTGATTGATTTTTATTATCTTCCTTCTGTATCACCCGTTCTGTACTTCCCAAAGACTTACAGAAGTATTTAAACTCATTTGAGAAGCTTGCCTAGAAAAGAAATCTAGAATTTCATCTCTCAAAAGCTTGAACCATTAGTAATAATTTTCTTGTTGGATTGTTACTGAGGAAATCCCCATAGAGAGTTTTCCAGGGGCATGGAAAAACTGATGCTGAGTAAATCCTCCACGTCCTAGATATAAATCTCCCCAATTGTTTGGGCAATATCAAACATACTACCTCAGCTTCAAAGTGGTCAGATTGTAGTTACAGCTTCTCTTTCAGTGAAATGATTTTTAAGTTCCCCTGGCCAAATGTTACCCTTCAGAACCAGAAACATATCCCAAGGTTGTGAGGACAGCAGATCATCAGTGGATTGTTTGATGAGAGATATGTAAGTTATATTTTCATACTTATTTCCCAGACTCATGTGAAGCCACAATCTCATATTTTGACCAGTATTTCTACATATGTATGTTTGTAACTGTGCTCACACCTCAGCCAAGTTTTTAGTAATCTGTTTAACAGTTCTCTGAGACTGATTCTAGGTTATCACACATGGTACAACCAGTGAATCCCATGATCACAAGCGCATTACACCAACTTTTTTTTTTTTTTCCGTAAAATGAGTCCCTTAGTCTTAGGCAATGTTGTATGAATCATGAATCATTATGTTTATAGATAAGGTATTTGTGAAACTTCAGTTGGAGCTTCTTAGGGAGGTACTATGTATATGAAGAAAATCAAATCCAGATCTAGGCTAATTATCAATTCTGTTATGGATTAATGACTTTCGTCTAAGGTAGAGCCAATGTTTTGATTACACTAAGTATCTGACAGGTATCCCTGAGAAACCATGTGATATCAGGCCTCAGAATCTTATTATGTTACTGACAAGTCAGGCACAGACCAGTGGAAATAACTGTATCAGTCCTGGTGAGAAAGAGTCTGTATCTTTAGGCCCATTCATAGCCTCCATTCCTGCCACCATGACATTCATGACCTTTCTGTGCTAACACTGGGATGATCTGGAGAGAAGCTGGATAGGTTCTAATAGTTGTGTCATCTCTTCTCTTGGAAGTTGTGATCAGTGTAGTGCTTAGGGTTCTGTCCCTTGAGAGAATTTCTGTTCACCATTATCCTGTAGGATTGTCCTGTCTGGAGCTGTCATGAAGAAATCCATTTCTGGAAAGAGCTATCATAAGCCAACCCATATATGATTCATACCCAAATATTTTCCTCTGCTGTAAATTAGTCATATGGGAACTCCCATTGTGGATACAGTGTGAGTTAAGAGGCTTCAATGAAGCAAGGGAGGTGATATGGGATTCTATAATTTATAATGCTTTCTAGATCTCCTTGAATCTGGCCAGAGTATACTAGTAGTATCCCAAAATAGATTGCTGCTGAAGACTGCCCAACTTCCAGACTTTATATACCTATAGACACCCACCTCATTGAAAGTCACTGAGTTTGGTGAGTTTTCACTATGGTCCAATAGCAAACATGGCTTTCTTTGTTTTTTCTTTTTTGTTTTATTTTTTTTTTAATTTTTATTTATTTATTGGGTGTGTGTGCGCGTGTGTGTGCATGTGTGAGTGTGTGTGTGTGTGTGTGTATGTGTGTGTCTGTGTTGAGAAACAGAAAATGGCATGGACATTATTCAGAAACCTAGGAGCATATCTACTTTGGTTTACCAAAGACTCCTATTTCAGCAATTTCATGTAGCTTCATAAAATACTGATATGGGAATCATCTGTCCTAAGTGTCAAGGAAACTTGAATAGCCACTTAGATCTTTTGCATTGCCCTTTCTTCATTGGGATTATACTCAATCCAAAAATGGTCAGCCTTTTGAGTCAACTGAAAAATCGATTAGATAAGTGTTTCAAACATTTGCTTTCTACAAATCCAAAGAGACCCTTCAAATGCTATGTGTTATGAATAGTGGTGAGAGATGTGAAGACTAATGGCATCTTTTACCAGAAAGAGGATATTCCCAGATACCTCAGACGGACTTCCCAAAACTTTCACTACTAGTTGACTCCTGAATCTTTATGTTTTTTTCCACTCATTCTCTGTCATGTGTTTAGTTATCAGAACACTTAGGGCACTTGCTATTTATTTATCAGCAGTCTAATGAACAGGATATAAATGAACCAGGGTGCTGCTTTGTGGAATGCCAAAATAATCAAGTTTTCTCCAGACTACTTAGTGAGCTAAAGTAGGAGAATTTAACAGCGCTGATGCAAGACTGTTAAGATACATTGTTGTCCATGTCAAGTACATGTGAACTGGTTTGATTCCCCAGGCTTATAGATATGAATAAGAAAAGATTCACTAGTAAGTTGTTTCATATAAAATACCAGAATCTCTGTTGTTCTTATCCAGTAAAGATGTCATTGTAAGTCTGAATCCTTTAAGAAGCAAACACGAAGATAGGATTAAACATGCAAAGATTTTTATTAGAAATATACGCTTGAGAATAATTGGAGGAGAGGTCGGAAAGCTGCCAGTGCTGTCAATTGTGATGTAAGTTGACCCTTCCAGGTTTTGATGGATGGTTAGGGACTTAGAAGAAACATGATTGGAAAATTGGTGACAGTGAAATATAGGGAAGAGCTATGCCAATAGACCTCCTTGAAGAAGCAAAAAAATGTGAAGACATTTGTGTCCCATGTGGAAGTTCACCAAAGGGTTACCTCAGCAGAGGAGGGATATAATTATCAAGTGGATAAGATAACACATTCTATGGATACCAGTCAACCACTTTGTTCAACCACTCTAGTCACTGACCCATAGGTTACAAAAAAATAAATAAATAAATAAGTGACGATGGTGACATAGGCTCAGCAACACAGGCTTCCACTCACAAAGGCTGATCTTATTATAGCCATGGCTGAATGTCCAATCTGGCAGCAACAGAGATCAACACTGAATCCCCTATATAGCACCACTCTCTGAGGTGATCAATCAGCTCTCTGACGGCAGATTGATTACACTGGACCTCTTCCATCTTGGAAATGGCAATGTTTTGTTCTAACTGGAATACAATTACTTTACATGTGGATTTACCCTACCTATAGGTAATCTATTTATATTTAAATCTATCTGTAGATATTTATAGGTATATCTATAGAGATAGAGATAGCACTAGCAATAAATATAGATATATCTCCTACTGGTTGTGTTTCTTGGGAGAATGCCGACTAACACAGGGTTTGATAAAGAATAATGATTAGGTGAAAGCATCTTAGACCACTCTGCAATCAAAGAAAAATAACAGCAAAGCCATCTGGAAGTCCTCAAGCCAAAGTTGGCCACCAGAAGAATGCTGTTTCTCTGAGGAATGAACTCGCCTTAGTATCTCTACCATGTTCAGTTATTGGATGAGAGCACCCCAGGGGAATCATGGCCTTAGTGCAAATGCAGTGAAATATTTCCGAGCTCAGAGGCTGGGGTCTTTGTTTAATTAAACTTCCTATACTTGGAGATCTGTGAGGTGCATTTTCACAGCTGCCACAATATTGCATGTGACACAGCAGCTATCCATTGAGTTACCACCTACTTTTCTTAAGTCAGTCCATCATTATTCCCTATGGTTTAGCTGGTTTGTACAAGGACCAAGCAGGTGAATTGTTTGTGCATTTGATACGCATAACCAACAGAGTATTTTTCAACTCTTCTGATTCTCCATCTTAATGTGTGGTATGGAGGACAAATAAAAGGGTTTATCCCTGTATCTTCTTTCCATAATGCCTGTAATTAACAATTCATGGATTCATGTAAATGTTCTGCCAGGTACTTAGCATATCTCTCCCAACTATATATTTGGTAACGGTAGAAATAACTATAGATGTGGGTCTATAGATCAATTGTACCCACCTATTTTCTGATATTCTGAAACTTTATAGCACCCCTTCTTCATATGTGAAAGCAAAATTCCATGGCAGTCTCCCCAATCTTCAAAACAGTCATAGCCTAAGAAAATGCCCACTACTGACCTGCTCAAAGTTACAAATGTCTCTCCCAATGGAGCATTCTTTATTGCCTCCGTAAAGAGAATAGCTTCTGGCCTTCTGTGGGATCCTACTCAGGTGGTCAGTTCTTAGATCAGTTCTAAGGTTGCATATTAGCTCCATTCCAATATTCCCTCTTTCACAAAACTCCAAAACTATGCCTGGAATTTTGATATCTCTACTTAATTTCCTTTGGATCATTGTTGAGTCTAGATTTTAAGTAGTCATCCCCTTAGGACCACTCACAGATGGCTTTGCTAAATTAAAGAAGATGCTCCTACATTAATGATAATTCTCAAAGATCTGTCCTTAGATTCCATTTCTCCACATTCTTCTAACCTCAAGATTTACTATTAGAGTTTTTCTGGTTGCTGCAAATACATGTTAGTGTGAACCTGAAATTTGCTGGTTTATAGGATTTGTTTTTTCTTTCTTTTTTGAAGTTGTGCTTGCTTTAACCTATTAGGTAGGGCAAAGCTGTTTCTTGACATGGGTTGTCAGTCTAGAGAAAGTCAGGGGTGAGGCCGGAGCAGGTATTGAGGAGAAGAAACATCATCCTGCAAAGATGAGATTAATGCATGATTTATAAGCAAAGGAAGACTTTTCTTTTTTGATCAGGCGTGAACGTCAGTTAGTTTGAGGGGTAAGACATAATATTATAGAAACACAGATCCTGCCTACCTATAAGGTATCTGCAGTCTTATAGTTACATTACGTAATTATGGCATGCTTTTGTTTCTAAGCATTTTTTTCATTTATTGATTTGTTTATTTTTATAGCAACCTTGTGATGTTAAATAGAGGTTGTTACTGTCATATGGAAAAGGAAACACAAAGGAAATTAAGTTCTTGATGTCAGAGCTTATCTCTGTCCATTAGACAAGGAGATAACAATTCTGTCATCTTCATAGATACCTAAATGTTTTCTCGTGGAGTTTGGAGAATCAAATGCTCACATCATCAGACAACTGGGTGTATTATTGACAGAGATCATAAGTCAGTAATATTTGCATTGCACTAGAAATAAGTCCTTAGAAATCACCAAGTTGAACTTAACATTCAGTAAAGTAATCCATTTTATAACATCCTTCAGGAACAATCGTTCAGCTTTTTTTTTTGCAAACTTCCCATAATGGAGAGCTTATTATCTGTTAATATACACTGCCTCTGATTTAGCTATATAATTGCCAGCCATCTGCCATCTAGCCATATATAAACCCTTTTAAAAAATCTAATGTGACAGGGCTATTCTTGGGATCTAATGTATTATATAACATCAACAAATATTATTTTTTCTTTCTGTTTATATATATAAATATATTATATATTATATTATATAATTATTATATATTATATATAATATATATGTGTGTGTGTGTGTGTATATATATATATATATATATATATATATATATATATATATGAGGATTCCATTTACATTTGGTTGTAAACATAATTCCCAGGACATAATCAGCAATCAAACTAAATACTGAAGTGGTTTGGAATATTAAAATGTGATATATTAGATTTAAGTTTCATTTTCATGTTTTGTTATTTTCTGAAACATTACACTTAAATGTTACACTAAATATTTCATAACTAGAAGATCTAAGGAAAGGTTAAAAAACAGAATTACTGATATAATGTGAAAAGTTAATTTATTATCCAAAAATTCAGAATTCATTAGATTTTACAGCACATTTCTACAAAAGGTATTAAGATGTGGGAGAATGATTACAAGAAAGATGAAATTAAATTAAATACATATGCAACAGTCTTACAGTGAAGACTGAATTATTTATATGAAATATGCAAATTGGATAATAAAAATTAGCACACATTTTTTAGAAGGAAAGAGGGATAGAAATTCTTAAAATATATATATGCTAGCATGTGTTTTGCTACATATATATGAATGTGTATTTCAAAACTTAAGAACACTCCCCACAAAGTGCTTTCACTAATTTATCAATTTGTGCAGTTATGAAGATGATGTTCTGCTATAGAGCAATATAATTTCTCAGAGGTTAGAATAGGTAGATTTTTATTTTTGTTTTACCAGATAATCACTCTAAAAACTTCAGATAAATAATTCAAGTATAATAAAATCTAAAGTTGAGATGGTAGAATTACACATCTTATTTTATGGGTACTTCCCCAGTTACAATTTTGCAAGTGCTAAGAAAAATATAAAATAGTATTAAGATTATACAGAATTGTTATAATGTTATAACACTGTATTTTGTAAAGAAATAACACAAAGGGAATTTGAAAGTAAAATTTCCCCAAATTCTATAAAATAAACTAATTTAATGACCCCAAAATGAGTTATATACCACCATTGACTCACTGTTTTGTTGGTTATCAAATTTAAAAAAATAAATAAATAAACATATATATATATATATATATATATATATATATATATATATGATGCTAAATACATATATATACTATATATTTATATAAGTATATGCATATTTATATATATATGGATATAGATATAGACATGTATGTATGTATGTATGTATTTAGCATCCGTTATATGTAAAGGGCACTATTAGACACTGGGAATATGGGAATAGTTTGGTGAATAGGTGAGATTTTAATCTCTGCCCTTATATAGCTTGACGACTTTTGGGATAGACTGGCATTAAATAAAAAAAAAATTTGTCTACAGTCCTCTAATTGTCATTGTGATAAATACTATGTCTTAGTTAGTTTGAACTACTGTGACAAAATACCACAGATTGAGTGGTCTAAACTTTATATATATGTTATTTATTTCTCATGGTACTTGAAGCTGCGAAGTACAAAATCAAGGTGCAAGCAGATTCAGTGTCTGGTGAGAGGCCTCTCCCTGGTGTACAGGGGGCTGTTCTCTTGCTGTGTCCTCACATGACGGGGGGGCAGAAGGGGAGCAGGAAGGGAGGAAAGGAGGGTACTAGACAGCATGCTCTGTCTCTTTCTCGTCTTTTAAAGGTAATCCCATCATGAGGGCTCCATCTCCATGACTTCATGTAAACCTTATTACCTCTCAAAGACCTCATTTCGAAATACTGTCACACTGGTGATTAGGACTTCATCATATGAGTATTGAGAAGACACAGACATTTGGTCTATGGCATAATATGAAAGAATATTGGAGGGAGTGGTTATTGTAAGTTTCGCCAATCAGATGAGTCACTTTATTCCATACTAAGAAGACTTAATTCCATAGTTAACCTTATACAAATTGTTGGCTTTCCTTAATTTTGACATTTTATGTGACCTTTCAGATGCATTTGACTATGTAAATTAGTCTAAGAAATATGATAGAGGGAATTTTTAAAGAAATCTGGTTATTGGACTTCTCCACTTATGTACTATTTAACACACACACAAAATCACTGACTGTATGTTTGAAAGGTCTGAGGTATCAAAAATATTTTCATAGTTTATTTCATTTAATTCTCACAATAATTATTTGATATAAGAGCAGTTATTACCTTCATTTTACAGATGAGGAAACACATTTAGTATAGGGTGGGTAGAAAGTGAGGAAACCAAAATTAGATGTAGGCTTTTTGACTCCAGAGTTCCTGTGCTCAAGCATTGTCGATTTTGTGCAATACACATCATACAAGTTTGAAAAGGTGGCTGTTTTATATTGTATATTTTATATGTATTAAATGAAAGCCTTATCCTTTGTCTTATATTATGCTGGAATAAACTTTGATAAGAAACTCAAATCTAATTAAGCATGACCAAATCATATTTTTTCTGTAATTGCAGCAAATATATTCCTTTATGCTTCAGTTTGGGGTGACACAAAAAGTTATAATTGTTTGGTATCACTTTTGCAAACAGAGTATTAGTACATGTGAATCCTAGTCATCATTAGTCAGAGTTTTATATTTGTCCCCAAATTTATGATCCTGAGTATGCTGTTTGTTATCTTTGATCTTTAATCACCTCTCCAATTATAAAGAAGTAGCATCAAAACATGCAGATAATAAGAGGGGATTGCAATATATTTGTTATGTCTGGGAACATTTGGATGTGCAATGAAGCACTACAATCAGAATGCCCTTTGTCTAATGAAATTATCATCCTGTAAAATTGATGAACCTTGTTGATGCTAAGAGAGCAGAAGCATTTGCAAACAAAGAAATTGGACTTGCTTAGAAATACTATAAGTAGATTTGATATTACAGTCACTCTGTGATGAATTCATCTTTCTTCTTGTCTATTCCATATATATATACACACATTTAGATGTTTATTGTATCCTAAAGAAAATGGTCCTGTCCAAACCATGACTTTCTATCTTAGCAATGTCCATGTATAGTGATTACAAAAATACCTTATATTTAAATACTACATCCATGAGTTTTGTAAAACTTACATTGGATTTCTCCCCTTTTGTCCATTGTAAATTATTCATGTCTCTTAATTGATAAAAGACAGAAAAGAAGGAGGGGGAGGATGAGAAGGAGGAGGATAGTGATGTATATCATGTACAGTTCAAATCCATGAAGTGTATCGTCAGAAAAATGGCAGAGCTGGAAAACCAATACCCTCCTTCATCATATAAACATGACTCAGCAATAATTCATGGACATTTTGTGTGTGTGTGTGTGTGTGTGTGTGTGTGTGTGTCTGTATAAATTCCAGAAACAGTGTTCCTGTCCCTGGTCCACTGTCATAAGATCAGGAAGAGTCTCCCTAGCTCTCAGCTTCATCTAAGGAAGGACAGGGTTTGGTTCACACATTCAGTGCCCATATTCTATTCAGGCCCCCAACTGATTGAATGGTGACCACCCATATCTGCTTTACGTCTTGTACTAATTCAAAAGCTAATCTCTTCCAGAAATACCCTCACAGGCACACCCAAAAATAACCAGATGTCTGCTTATCCCTTGGCCTAATCAACTTGATACTTAAAATTAACCATCATAAATAGTACTTTTTATTATTTTAAAGAAAGCATGACAGCAGGTTACAGTATTAGAGCTGAAAGGTACATGAAAGATTGTTACATCTAAACTCTTTTGAAAGAGAATGAGTTATCTGGCTAGTAAGTACTTACTCTGACTAGTAAGTGGCAGGGTCTGGACCAGAATTAGTTCTACTATTTCCTCATAAACTCTTGTTTCTTTTACACTATATTACCTCCAAGAAAATTATTATTAAAGGAAATAGGGTGAAAGAGGTGGTAGTAACAACGTGCATCCTTGTACGTTTTGTGTTCCCATGTATAAATATTAATAAGTATGCTAATTTCAAAGGTTGAAGATTAAAATAATAAAACGTACAAAACTTTTAGCATAGAGCCTGATGAAGACTAAGCCTTCAATAAAATGTTAACTCTTATTCTGACATCTTTAAGAAATCGTTTCACTTTATATTGAAATTTCAATTTTCCTATATCTTTACATTTTCTTCTGAAACATAAATTACCATCCATGCTTTCAATATATTTTATTAGTCCTAAACCTAAATAGGACTTCTGAGAGTCTCTTGCATGCCCAAATTCCTCTTTTAATTGTTAAGGTTACATTTTTAGGAACCTTAAATTCATCATACTTAAATGTGCTTTAATGTCTGTAGGGATTATCAGTGACCTTTGTCTACCTACAGGACTAATTGCTTAGAAGTGGATACATTCACATGAGAAATATGTAATTTCACATATAGAGTAGGCATGTTAAATACATTTTATCATATTTGTAAACAGGATACGGATTTCATCTGTCACATCTTATAAAATTTAGTATGTGCCACAATTGTGTTAAGGATCTTAATACATATCATCTTATTTAATGGTTTCAGCATCTTTATGCCTTAAATCTGGCTTTCTTTAATTCCTTCTTTTCTCCCTCCGTCCCTCCCTGCCCCCCTCCCTCCCTCCCTCCTTTCCTCTTTTCCTTCTTTTTTCTCCCTTTCTATAACCATTCTATAAATATTTTTCAGCCTTAATATGTGCTAAGGAGCGTGATATATTTGTACCCCAGCAGAGTTTTAGAATATTAAAATAAAGACTCCTACAATTAAAATTACCCAGCAATATACTTATTTCCTCATATTTGTAAAAGTATCTAAAAGGCGTGGTGGATAACTATAGGTAGTAATGTCTAAGAGTGACAGGGGAATTTAGGGGAAAGTGTCATAGAAATGGTGACCTGAAGGTAACTGATGTACTAGAGTGGTTTTGAATCCTCAGCTCATCACATACAAGCTATATGATTTCAGATGAATTATTTGATGTTTCTGATACCGGTTTTGCTCATCTTTAGATTGGAAAAAATAATGCCTACCTAGGAACACTGAAATAACCATTGAAAACAAGTTCCCTGCTCTAGTTTAGGGCATATGGTTTCCACAATATATAGTGATTGTAAGGACAAATAGATGCTGTAAGTATGCATGAAGAAGTTAATCATTTTAATTAATAATTTTCTTTGGATTAAGGTAAAATTACTTAATAGTAGTTAGAGGAAAATTTCTGTCTAGCATATAAAAACATAATTTACCATTTGTAGGAAAATAAGCAGGTGTGTTATTTTCCTACAGCGCTTTTAAGTAATGTCATGCATAAGGTATTCTTATTGCAAAAAATAAGTAAATAAAAATAAAAGCAGCATAGTTTAGTTACTTTTTATCAATTTCATTGCATGACTACCAGAATTAAATTGTAATCTTTGTAGGTAACAAGATAAATACATATCCTTCAGGAACTAGTACATAAGTGTTCCTTGCTCGCAAATAAAAGCATTAACATTAAAATACCTCAAGTACACTCAAAAAATGTTCTGAAGTTGAGCCTCAAAGAAAATAAGAGGCAAATGGAGAATATCATGCTCATCATCCAGTACTGTTTGCACCATGTTTATCGATGGAAGAAATTAATCATTAAATAAAATAATCACTTTGAATAATATTATTTTACAATTAAATGACATGAATTCCTGAATAACACCAACATACACACACACACACGTGCACACACACACCCCTAACTACATCTAAATAAATGTCAAATGACACACTTCAAGTCTTATCATTGAAAGATTTAAAACATCAGAGGTAAATGTTTATGAGAAAAAAAAAAAAACACGGGAGAAGATCATATACAAAGGATTGGAAATAACATATTGTCGGACTTTTCATACCCAAAAATGAAGGAAATGAAATAATGCCTTTCCTGCAAGAAAATGATCTTCAACAAAGCAATTTATACTCAGACAAAAAAAAAAAAAAATCAAAAGTGTGAAATCTAATGATATTTTATGATAGTTGAGTTTTTAAAAATGGTTCTCCCATTCACCCTTGCTGAAAGACCTACTGGAAAATGCTCTCCACCAAAATGAGAGATCAGATTGAGAAATAATATGTGTTCCAGGAAACAAGGATCTAACAGATAATGAGGCAAAAGGAATAGGCAGCATGATAGGAAGTCCCAGAAGGACAACTGGGCTTCCATCTGGAAAGAAGTCAGTCCAGATTGCCAAGATCCAAGATGGAAGTCTACAGGGGGGAGACAAACAAGCTAACGAGAAAGGGATTACTTGTTATATTTCACCATATTTACAGGAGTCTAATATTAAGTTCAAGAGCTTTGAGAAAAGAACAAAAGATAAATTGGGCATCATCAAATTAAGATTTGCTTTGTAAAAGATAATCTTAAGAGAATAAGAGTTTAAGTCACAGACTGGCAGAAAATATTTGTACTTCATATATCTAGCAAAGAATTTGTGTGTAAAAATGTAAAGCACTCTCAAAATTCAATAATAAGAAAACCAACAGCCCTATTAAGAATAGGCAAAACATTTGAGCAAATACTTCACCAAAGAACGTATACAGATGGCAAATAAGCATTGAAAAGATGCTCAAGATCATTAGTGATTAAATCACGATGAGATATTGTGTTAGAACAACTGGGATGAAAGAGACTTCTTATATCAAGTTTTGTAGATAATTTGGAATAACTGGTACCTCAAAAACCACTGATGGACATGTAAAATGGTAAAACAACTTTGGAGAACATTTGGCAGTTGTTTAAAAAGATAAACATGTACCAACCATCTGATTCATCATTTCACTCCTAGGCATCCAGATATGATCAATAAAAAACATGTCCACAAAAGACTTGTAATGGAATGTTTATAGAAGCTTTATTTGTAATAGACGATACCTGGAAACACAAATGTTCATCAACAGATGAATGGATAAGCAAATTATGGTATGTCCATGCAATGGAATACTACTCAGTAGAACTACTCATAGTGAAAGTATACAAAATCCTTCTGTTGCATAGTAGATGGCCACCAATATATGTGAAAAATCAAGTAAAAAACAAACAAACAAACAAAAAAGAATCAGTGAAATTTAGTGTAAAATTTGGGTTACAGTTCCAACATATAAAGAATTTGGAAGTTGTTGTTCCCATCCTTATGCAAGATAAAGCTGAAGGAAATGAAATTCAATGACTTTTCTCTGTCCCACCAGAAAACTGAGGTTGCAGGGCAAACGGCCACCTTAAAATCTGGAGAGATCGGTGGATAGAGAGAATCACATCAGATATATGTTTACTTAGAGCAGAAACTACTGGAGGCATAAACCGGTAGGAACACTTAAATGGGAATTTCAATCAATTGTTCAAGGCAATGGGGACTAGAAATTCCTGGGAACCAGTCGTAGGAGGACCCCCACACATCCCTGGGCTTTACCTTCAGGATATCCACCAAGTTCTTATTATAAACATCTGAGAATGATCCAAGTAGGACCCAGGCAAGGGGATGGGAAGAGTAATTCTTTTGAAATAAACCTTCACCTTCTTTATGACAAAAACTTAACTCTCCAGGCGGAAAATTTTAGTAGAGTTTTGTCATAGGACAGTGGGGAAGGACATCCCTCACACTCCAGCTCCCTCTAGCCTTTCTTTTTCAGCTAAGAGGAGGAAATTGTATAAGAAGGATCACTGTAAAGGTCACAGTCTAAACACACTAAACCTTTAAAAAACTGAGATTTAACTTGAAGATTGTAAAAGGCTTGTCTACCCTTATACTTTACCACTAAACCAACAGGATTCCAACATAATAGTAGTAGATTGCAACTGAAAGAGAAACATTCTCTGTAGAAAAGTACTTAGGAAAGTCAAAGTCAAGAAGGAAGTTAAATACAAAGACACTAAAGGAATTTGAAGCCTTTGGCACCTATAGGTACGGCAAACACTAAGTAAAGCCCAAGTCCCAGTCAAACTAACATAGATTCTCACACTAAAGGCCCATTTACTTCAGTACTTATTACCTGATACAATATGCATGGGTTTCAACAACAAAAAAAATTTCAAGGCATGCCAAAAAGCAAGAAAGAACACAATCTGAAAAGACAAAAAGAACATCAGAACTAAACTCGGATTTGACAGAGATGTTGTAATTGCCTCACAGAGAATTTAAAATAGCTATGAATAATATATTGAGAACTCTAATGGAAAAGGGAGGAAGAGTATAAGAACAGATGAGTAATGTAAGCAGAGAGATGGAAACTCAAAGAAGCAAAAAGAAATGCTAAAAATCAAAAACACTGTGACAAAGAATGTCTTTGATAGTACATTAGTAGACTGGACACAGCTGAAAACCTGAGGAAAGATCAGTGAGCTTAAAAATGTATTCAATAGAAACTTCCAGAATTAAAATACAAAGAGGGAAAAATGGAAAAGAAAAATCAACAGAATATCAAAGAATTGTAAGACAATTTCAGAAGCTATAACATGTGTGCTTTGGAATAGCAGAAGAGAGACCAGAACTGAAGAAATGTTTGAGGAAATAATGGCTGAGAACTTTCCAAATCTTGAATGAAGCAAGAGGGAAAATTGACACACCTTACCTAGAGAGGAACAAGGATAACAATTACAGTTTCTCATCAGAAACTAGAGAGAGAGAGAAAAAACATGAATTTCCAATATCATAAGTGAAATGCAAGTCAACATTATTCTTATGAACATTAAAAGGGTAATAAAAGGATATTAAAAACAACTTTATGTCCCAATATTTGATACGTTAGACAAAATGAACCAATTCCTTGAAATACATAAACTCTCAAAATCCATGAAAGAACATAGACAATTTGAATAAAATTATATCTGTTAAATTTATTCGGCAATTAACACCATCACACAAAAGAAATCATGAGGCCCAGATGATGTCACTGGTGAATTCTACCAGCTTTTCGAGAATCAAATAATGCTAATCTACATAATCTCTTTCAGACAATAGAAACAAAGGGAACACTTTCTAGCTCTTTCTCTGACTCAGTATTAACCTAATGCCAAAACTAGACAAAGACATTAAAATAAAGAAAAAACTATATATAAATATCTCTCATGACCATATACACAAAATTCTCAACAAAATATTAACAACTGAATGAAACGAGAAATAGAATAATAATTGGCATTCCACATATAAGGTTGATTCTGTGTTTTAAAATTAATCGATATAATTAATCATATCAACAGACTAAAGAAAAAAGATTATATGATTATATCAATTGACAAAATCCAACAGCTAATCATGAAGAAAAAAAAACAAAAAACAAACAAACAAACAAAAAAAAAACAAAACCTTTCCGAAAGCTAGGAATACCAAGGGAAATCCTCAGTTCGATAAAGAACATCTACATAAATCTATAGTTAATATCATAGTTAATGTGAGAAGTGAGATACTTTTCTCCTAACATCAGGAACATGGCAAGAATGTTATCTTGTCACTCCTATTCAGTATGTACTGGAATTCCTAGTTAGTATAATTTGACAAGAAAAGCAAATAAAAAAATATACAAGTTGGTAAGGAAGAACTACAGCTGTTTTTATCCCCACATAAAAGAAATCTCCTGGAACTAATGAATGAATATAGAATAGTCTTCGATACAAGTTAACATACAAAAATCAATCACTCCTCCATGTAACAGCAATGAAAAATTAATATTTAAATGAAAAAATCCAATTTATAATAGCACAGAAAAATAAATAATTAGATATAAATCTAGGAAAATATTTATAGTCCTAGATGCAGAAAATTATAAACTCAGATAAAAACAATTTAAATGATATCAATGTGAGATATTCCATGTTTGTTGTTTGGGACTCTTAATATAGTTGAGATGTGAATTCTTCCTTACTTGATCCATAGATTCAGCACAATCCCGACCAAAATCCCAACAAACTATTTTGTTGACACTGACATCTGATTTTAAAGTATGGAAAGACTAAAGACCAGAATAGCCGCAATACTGAAGAAGAAAATATTTGAGGACTTACTTTATCTGATTCTAAGACTTACCATAATGCAAAAGTAACCATGACCGTGTGTTACTGGGGAAAGAATGTACACATAGGTCAGTGAAACAAAATAGAGGGTCTAGTAAAAGACCCACACAAATGTAGTCAACTACTCTTTGAAAAGGAGCAAAGGTAATTCAGTGGGAAAAGGACAGTGTTCCAAGAATTGCTTTTGGAATAATTGAATATCCGGAAGTTAAAAAAAAAAAAGAAAAACACACAACACACACATACAAAATTAGCTCAAAATGAATTATACACCTAAATATAAAACAACTAACTATAACATTTTTAGAAGAAACATGAAAGAAAAAATCTAGGTGATCTTGAGCTTTGCAGTGGATTTTTTTAATATCAACAAAAGCATGGTTCATAAAAGAAAAAAAATTGAGAATTGAATTATTTAACATTAAAACTTTCTGCTCTGCAAATGACATTGTTAAGAAAACGAAAACACAAACTGAGAGAAAATACTGCCAAAATGCATATCTGATAAAGGATTTGCATCCGTATATACAAAGAACTCTTAAAAGTCAACAATAATAAAACAAAGTATCCCGATTAAAAAAATGTACATTAAAATCCGAACCAACCAACGCATTCCCAAAGAAGATATGCAGATAACAAATATACATATGAAACAGTACTCAACATCATTTGGCATTATGGATTTCAAAAATAAAACAACAATGAGATACCACTAAACCCCTATTTGAATAGTTAAAATCCAAAGAACTTAAAATACTAACTACTGGCAAAGATGCGGAGTAATGCAAACTCTCACTCATTGCTGGTAGAATTAAAAAATGTTACTGCCACTTTGCAAAATAGTTTGGCAGTTTTTTAAATAAAACTATACATCCTACCACATTCCAAACAATAAAATATGGAAATGGAAGGGGGGTAGGAATCAGTAACTTATATAAAGTGAAGAAACCTGCCAAACAGTACTTCAAGCTACATGGTCAAAATTAACATAAATTGTGGTTAGTCATATTGATACTATGCACCTTCAATATGATGTGATGAAAATGGAACCTCTGGGGTCTTCCTCCCTAAAATGTATTACCCCAGTCTAATCATGAGAAAAACATCAGACCAATCCCAGTTGAGAGACGGTCTACAAAATACTTGACTGGTTTTAAAAAAATGTCATCAAAAACAAAGCAAGTCTTACAAACTGTCACAACCAAGAAGAGCCTAAGGAACTATGACTATCATATATGATGCAGTAGCCTTGATGGGATCCTGGAAAACAGAAAGGACATAAGGTAAAAACAGGAAATCTGAATAAAGTATGGACTTATTAACTAAAGTTAGTTAAATAGCTAATGTTAGCTCATTAATTGTTAAACTTGTATTATACTAATGTGAGATATTAAAAATAGAGGAAACTGGATGATGTGATGTGTACAAGAACACATTGTACTCTACCTCTAATTCTATAAAACGCATTTAAAATGATAAAAAAGCACACCTAGATTTAAAGATTAAATACAAGTATATGTATATTTTATATTGTACTATGTGTGTTATATATACTGTATATAGTATTTTACATTGTGTTATATGTATTTTATGTATATTTGGCAACATAAAAGTAATTTCTTGAGAAAACGAGATTAAACAGTAAATTTATATTCTATCGGGAGTTGGACAGATACATAATGGTTTTGACATTGATAGTTGCTTTCACATCTTAAATCCCTCATGAAACATTTTAATTATTTAAATTATTGCATTTTTAAAACTTTAGTAATAATAAAATAGAATTTTACTAAGGTTAATAAATTTTGAAAGGTTCAAGAATGTAATTTATTCTACATTTTCGTCACTTAAATAGATGGCACTTTGTTTTGGATATGTTAGGGTCACTTATCTGTCTTCTGTCAATGTCATTTTATCGTTGTTGTTTTTCTCTTGTCTGTATGTTTTAATCCTTTCTTTTTCACTTTCACTATCTTTTCAATTTACTTTCTTTTCTCCAGCAACTTTGTTTTGCCTCCTCCTTTACCTTTTTCTTGACTAGAGATTACCCTCCTTTTAATTTCCTTAAAACATTTAAGAAGTATGAGTCATATTGAGTTTGTTTCTATGACAGTACATTTTGTTTTCTTTTTATGTAAATTCATGGCAAATAGAATCCCTCATTCATCTGAAGAGTGAACATTTCAAATTATATAGTTTGTTTTGCCTTTCAAAATTATAATTTATAAGTTTTATTTTAACATATCAGATGGGAATATTAATACAGGATTTTCTTAATTTTACATTTTCCAGTCTGGAACTGAAATGACTAAGGAAAGGGCCACCTTGGACCTTGCCCAGACCAGTGACCTTTTCCACCACAGCCATTATTTTCTTACTCATCTAGACATTCAGATCTTTAAAGAATGTGGGCCTCAGGCAGATTTCACAAGACTTAAAAATCACTATTAAAGACCTTAGCAAGGAATACTTATATCTCTAGCATATACAAAAAAAGATGTAGCAAAATCTGTCACTTCGGTGGCATTTAACATTGCCAAGGAATATATTTTAGAAAGCAAGGATTGGTACCTGAACTTGGCAAAATAGTTTTAACACTCAAAAGAGCTTTGGCTGTAAGTCAAATATAGCCTCTGGCTTTTCATGTATTTTAGCTTTGTAAATTTTAATGACAGGCCAGTATTTTAACAAAAATAAACATTTTTAAAATTTTTATGGAAACTGAAATGTATAGACAATGGAAGGAAAGTTTCACCTAAATTGAGAAAAAAAAAAAAAAGAGGGACAGTCTATAAAATAATATTCTTAATGAAGTGTGGAGAGAAGGGAAGCCTAAAATAAGGCATAATTTATCCAAACTTTTTATTTTATAAAACCATTTCTGTTTCCTAACAGCAAATAATCATCTTGGTAAAATATGTTGTTAAATCATTTGCTTTTTAATATTAATATTTTCAACCGCTAGATAATTGCAATCTTCTTGAGGTACTATTTCAAATGAAAAATTAGAGTGTTACTAATTAATTTCTTATTCCATAGTGTGTATTCTGATATGTCAGCAATGATCTCTATACAATGTCGTATGTAAAATGCAATGTTTTGATACAATTTAATCACAAGACAGAAAAGTTAATGTAAAATCCATAATAGTAGTTAAAGTGATAGTCCATATTTGGTGACTCCTTTATAATCTATATTTAGTTAGTTTCCAGGAATCATTAATTCTCAATTTTAATTATAATACATTGATTTTTCTTTCCATTCCCATTACCAGCTTTGACCCAGATATTATACACTAACTTGATTACAGCAAGTATAATTTAAATGGTTTCCTTAAATGCAGCTTTTCTCATTGTGTTATAAAAAGATCTCAGTAAAGAGATAGGGCATATTATCATGAAAGAGTTAAATAATGAAACCTGATGTAATCATTTACATTCTCATTTTAGTCATCTGCAAAATTGGAATAGATATGATGATACGTATGCATTCTGATTAGTCAAATTGTTTTGAAGGGTACACACACATACACACACACACACACACACACACACAGAGGTATTATGATACTATTGCAAATCATTTCTAGCCTAGATATTTACAGAAAACATATTTTAATTTACACCAGACAAATTCTATTTCTTATGATATATTAAGTACTTTTAAAATAATAGCTATTTAAAAATGCTGAGGCTTATTCATTGAGCATGTGGAATAAAACGGAAAATAGTTTTAAAACAATGGCTGACTAAATTTAATCCCTAGCCATTTCAGCATGTTAAAAGAGTATCATAAAGTGATACATTTATAAGTAAATGAGAATGAGCAAAACAAAAAGGCCTGACCTTATTCCAACCCTAAACCTAATCCCATCACATGCTTCATTTCTACACTCATCCTTGTGGTTCATCCTGTCTCCTACCATCACTGACCCCTACACATTCCCTATATTCACTCCATTCTTAACTGTTCCTTCATTTTAGAATTATGGAAAGGTAAGGGATAGAAGTAAAATGATTTTCAGGGACTAGAATGAAGAAGAATATTTACATATCATTACTTCTTTGTTTACTCTTTTGTGTTTCATAATTTTTTTTTTCCCCACGAGTTTTCTACATTTGATTTTTCTATCCCTTGACTCCTATTAACCCACCATTTCACTCTAAATCTTTCTGTTGCTATTTCATCAATTAAACTGCATTGTAATCATCAAATTTAGTAAAGTCACTTCATAATTTATGTAAGTAGTAACTCTTTAAAAATTTTGAAGACCTTTTCCTCCTTTGTTTTCTTTAACAGAATGTGAAGTTATTTTGAGATATTTTCTTTCGCCTATCTCATGAACATTATTGTCTTTAAGAATTTTATCTTTGTCATATTTTACCTGTTAGCCCCTTTGCCTAATCTCATGTCTTCTTGGTAACAATGTTTTAAAATATTCTTCCTAAATTGGTTGTCTCCATTCCATTGCTGTTATCTCAACTTTAATGTTACAATTTACTATTTGTGCCCTTTTCTGGACTCCCCGCTAGGATTTTTATCCTTCATGCTACTGGTGGCCATATTGGCAATTCGTAAACACACATTTTCATTCCCCTCCTACAATTTTAATCTAATATGTGGTATCCAAAATGTGTTCTGCAGTCTTTAGAGCTCAGGCACAAAACATTAGTATTTTATATCTGTTAATTTTATCTCTTATATTTCTGATTCATTTTTTGTGTATATTTTATCAAGTGTAATATTTAATTTATAAAAGTAAATACCTATTTATTTTGGAAGTCATACTTCATAATGGGGTAAAAATTGTAAAAGACCACTGGTATACGGAATCAACTACAAATTAATTTAAAGCTTCCACAGTTCATGATGTGATGCGTTGGGCAAATGCAAGCGAGTTACACACATTATCTCTAATCTTCACTAAGCTGTCTTTCATTGGACGCCTATTATAATCCAAACACTATAATAGGCACATTGCTTTCAAATCATTCTTTGTTAACATAAGATTTATTTATGTGAATCTATTTCCTTATGTTTTAAGTCATTCAAGAAGATTATCAATTTGAAAGGGAGAATATCATCTATGTTTTATTACATAGATTTATGTGGAATCTGAATTGGGCTTTACTTGTTAGAGTAACCTAACTACAAAGCTAATACACAAGTGATACAGCTCACATCATTTGAAATTACTTGGCAATTTTTCCTCTGAAATGTCATCACAGTGGCATTGCTGTCAAGTGATAATGTGGTTGTGATTATGTAGAATGCCATGAATGGCTCCGTCACAATCCCTGGATATCTAGGCACTTGGCTCAAGGATTTCTAAGACGTCAGCATCACATGGGATGAAAATTATTTCTTATTTCAATTCTTTAAACATACTATGAACATATATGTGTGTGTATATGTGTGTGTGTGTTTGTGTGTGTGTGTGTTTAGAAGTGAGCAGAATGCCATTTTGCTTGCTACTTTGTATAGGATTTGAACCATGTCTTTATAAATGAAGAACTGAGTCGCACATTATCATACTTACCTTCTGAATCCAAATTACAGCTCTGTATTCAAAAGTATCCATATGTGATATTTATATTAATCTTCTAATAAAAATCAAAGCATTTTGTATTCAGCATATACAGATGCAAATTGAACTCATAGAAGTTTGCTGGGTTTTTTATGCTGCTATTTTTATTTAAATGTTTTTGAGATGAAAATGCAATACATCAAGTCACTTTCTCTTAGAAAATATAAATGCACGATAATTAGGGACCCAGAGAATTCTGAGAAGCATGGGATTGTCCACACAGTAATGTGAGCTCACATCTGCAGCTAGTCTAAAAATGTCACACAGACCTAATTCTGCTTCAATGCAAATGTAACTTGGTTTTTAGCATTTCTGTGTGGAAATACATTGGTGACTATGTTTGTTTCAGCCCATTTACTATTTCTTTTTCAACTGGGCCACTGGGAAAATAATGTGCCTGTGCAGGTTGATACTATTGTAAATTTGTGATTTACAGCCACAAAGGTATTTCAGTATTGTCTAGTCATCCTTCTATTTAGTCTTAATTAACTTTCTCACACATTTTCCTCACAATTTATTTCAAATCTTGTCCAATCTCTTCCCTTCAAACACACCATCTCCACCAATCACCTCATATTTCATAGAGAAATTAGAAGGTCCCACAAGATTAATGCCTCAATTTCCTGCCACCAAAGTCACAACCTTACTAGTCTACAATAATCTTTCTTCTTTCCTCCTACTCTGCACTATATTCATTGCCACTTTTCTTTTTCTATACAGCTTTATTATCTCCCTATGTGTCCTTTTCTCATGCTTTAAATGAAATCAAGTCTTTCACATTTTACAACAATCTTCTAGCATCTTTACATACATATTGAAATATAAAAATACATGATTAATATGATCTGATTTAGATTGATCATATATGCTCATATCTGTATATGTCACTGATGTCTGGATACTTCAACAAGAAAATTACAGACAGGCGTCAAATTCAATGTATGTAAAAGGGATCTGACATCCCTTCTCCCTGACGATTTTGTTTCTGCACCTGCTCCTCCCAGGTTTCTTTCTCTCTCTTTAGGTCAATGACCTTCAAGATTGTGTAGTTCTACCATTTAAATATTTCTGGACTCCACCAGTGTTACTCTATTTCCACTGCTACTGTATTACTCAGGCCATCACCATTGTTTCACTAGATTAGTGCTACTGCCTTCTCCATAGTCAAGTATGTCTCAGCTCTCCCAATTGTACCCACTAGTACATTCCTTACATTGGAATGAAAGTCATGTCATTAAAATAAAATTTTCTCTTGTTAATCTCCTGCATAAAATATTCAAGAGGTTCTCCATTTCCCTATGAGCTCCTTCACTTACAATGCCTGCCCCTTCTGGATATACTCTCTATTTAAATCAAAGTTTATATTTTATCATGATTTCTTTTCCCTCTACAACTAAAAGCTCAACCTCTCCTACTTCTTCAAAGGTATCCAGTATCAAACACATTTCAAAATCTTTAGCTAGATGTTTTCTCTAGGAATTCCCCTCCTTGGCAATTTTCCCAGATGGTTCAATTACATTGTCCAAGCTTATCCTTGTTTCCTATTAAATGTCCATGCTATATGTTCTTATAGTTCTCTAAATTATATTTTTGATAGCAAATTGGTGATGTCGCTTGCCTAACAATCTATCTCCTTCACTACATTTTTAGTTCTAATTTCACTTGGTCATTGATGAATTCTTAGTACTAGCATATCATCATGCACATAGATTAGGATCGCATAGATTTGTTTAAAATATTCTTTACACCTTAGCAAGATTATTAATTTAAAATCCAGAAGTTATGATTGATTTATTCCAAATGACCAAGATCATACAGAACTTTTAGTTCTAAGAAAGTTATAATTTAACCTTTTCTGTGTGCATATTAAGATAATATATTACTTACATGAATTCATATTTTATAGATTTATAATATCCACAACTGAATTTGCAAAGAGGTAATTTATAACTCAAATTCAATGTCTACATGATCTAAAATAGACATTAAGATGTTAGCCTTACCACACTTATTTGATATTAATTACCAAATTAATTACATAACATAATGGCATAAAATCATTTAAATAATATTTAATTGATAGTTAAGGCATCTTAGAAAGGCTGGGATTTTTAACCTGACAAACCTGGATTTTAGTTGTTGAGTGAAATTGGACAATAATAAAGGCTACCATTTATTGAATGACATATATATTTAAATAGTCTAATTCAATCTTTAGTACTACCTTGTTAATTTTCAATACCACTATGTTAATTTCTTTAAATAGATATATTTAATGTAGTTTTACCTATATAAGAGTGGAGGAAATTAAAGCTCATATGATCTAAGAACATAGAATGAATAAATAACATAACAGATCCGTAATAGATTTTCTATTATACCATTTATCTTTGTTGTCAGAATTTGAGTTTTGTTGTAAAGTTTATAGTTTGTTTGTTAATCAAGTAGTATAGTTATTTGCATAGAGAAAACTCTCAATGAGTGGTAGTTACTTTTTTTTAATTGAGTCAGTATATTGAATCTCAAAATCCCAGTTTGGGTTCCTGCCTTCCTTATGGGAGTAACGATGCCTTCCAACAGCTAAGAATTTTTTTTTGTATGATTAAGTAATTTAGGAAATCTTCACTAACAATGTATGTTTTTGTTTTTCTTTTTAAAGTAACATTGAAACCAGTTAGCCTCTACTTTCTTGATCAAAATCCAGTCATTAAATCCACTTCCACTTTGGGAGTAGTAAAAAAAAAAAAAAAAGAAAAAGAAAAAAGAAAAGCTAGTTCCCAGGAATCCCTGAATGAAATTTCTAGAAAATTTGAAAGCCCATTTATTTTGAGCAATTCTTTATGACATTTTCATGATAGACTATAAAGTACAATTCCCCATAATGACTAAAAAATTAATTATGCTTCTGAACCTGGTGGTTCTTCACAGCATGTTTATAAATGGAAAAGCTACATGTAAATGGCAATTTGTGGAAAAATGGCATACACAATCCTCATCATCATATGTGGTGAACTGCCCATTAACAAAAAACATCTGCATGGACCTATATGGAGATTGCTGGTTTGGGGATGTAAATACTAAAATGAACACTTCAGGCAATCAAGTTGTTCCCTAGATTTGCCCTTTGCAAATTCAATTAGGAGACATCCTTATAATTTCTTCTGAACCATCTCTTCAATCTCCGGAAATATATTTGATGAATGTTTCTGAAGCATCATTCATTGACTGTCAGCAGAATACCACAGCTAAAGATCAATTACTTTTTGGTTGCAAATGGAAAGGAATGCACACTGTTAATTCTCAGTGGCTGAGTGTTGGGACCCATTGTTTTATCACAGTAAAGGCAAGCGGCCTTGCACTTTGCCAACTGGGACTTCGACTAAATGTGATGGTGAAAGTGAAAGAACAGTCTTGCCAGGAACATCTGAGTTCAGAACTTTGCTCTGGGCAATGTAAACGTCTTACTGAAGCTTGGAGCAAGACATACAATTGTCATTGTGAGCCTCCATTTTCTGGAAAATACTGCCAGGAACTTGATGCATGTTCTTATAAACCATGTAAAAATAATGGCAGTTGTGTTAATAAAAGAGAAAAATGGAAAAAGCAATAATATGAATGTATCTGTCACCGACCATTTACAGGTAAAATTGCTTTTTAAAATAACTTTGCCAACTGGAACTTCGACTAAATGTGACGGTGAAAGAACAGTCTTGCCAGAAACAGTCTTACCAGGAATAAAAAACTGAATTCATACACTGCCATTTATCAAAAAACAAAATATATTTTTAACCTTTTTGTAGGTTTCTTGGACTGAGATGAAATTGGATTCTTGATATCTTATAATCCTATTAGGCATTTTCTAAAACAAGTCGTTTGCTTATTTTAAGAGGAATCGTGAAATGCTTATTTTCACATCTTTCCCAAAATTCACTTTTTTTTAACTTTTTTTTCTTTTTTTTTTTAGTTTCAGGTGTACAAAATAACGCAATAGTTAGACATTTCACCCCTCACAAAGTGATAAACCCCTTCCCCCAATATGTTGCCCCTCTGACATCTTATATATCTGTTACAATTGCATTAACTCCATTCCCTATGCTGTACTCCGTATCCTGTGGAGTATCCTATATATCCTTATATCCTATATATAAAATTATAGTTGACACAATATTACTCAAGTTCAGCTTCGGGTGTACAGTGCAGTGGTCAAGCATCTGTACTGTCCATGAAGTGTTCTTCTTAATAAGACATGTTCCCATCTGATGCCCTACAAAACCTTTACATTACCCAAAATTCACTTTCAATGTCTCATTGAAAAATGAGATTATCAGAATAATATGTTTAAGTCATTACATGAAATTCCCAAGCTTGTGATATTTTGGCTAAACAGTTGTGGATCTGGGTTGAGGAAGGGAAGGAACCACGTGGTTAGAGGAGAAGACATTGAAGTTACTTGGGAGAGTTGGGGAGGAAAAGAAATTGTGACCCAAAGCATTATCCTTAGTGGATGTTGGTGTGGCACCTATAAAGTGATAGATAGGTAATAGTGACAAGGAAGGAAAAAGCATGAAATAATTAATAACTGTCACAAGTCAAAGGATAGGTGATGATGAGAAATGGTTGTACAAGGAAGACATTTGGTGAGTAGATGAAACCAGAAAAGGGCAATCTAAAAACAATGTAAATTATATTACTGAGGCTGAAGTAAGAATTTGAGGGAAAATAAGCTATATTTGAAAGTTTACTAGAAAATTTGGGTCATCAGAAGAAAGTGAAAAGAAACATTGAGAAATGCAGGGAATATTTAAAGTTTAGAAATTTATGAAAGAGTTTTTTGTGTTTTTTTTGTTTGTTTGTTTGTTTTGTTTTTTAATGAAAGTTTTGGAGATCTGGTGTGGAGAATTACAAGGATAATAGGTAAGACAAGGATTATCTAACAAAGTGAAATACTTGGGGCTGTTGGCAACGATAATACCGGAAAACAAATAGCGGATTAGTAGAATATTTAGGTCATGAGAAAGGAAGGAGAGTTAGCAGTAGATAAGATGAGCAGATGGGACTCAAAGATATAACTAATTTTGAAGGGAGGCTATAGGTTTTTTTTTTCCATGAAGCCTGGGAAGACTCCATTGGAACCAAGTTTGAAGAGGCTGTGCAATAAAATGTAATGAAAGACCTCAATAAACTATTGTAGGTTCCAAAATCCACCTAAGCCAATCTTTCAAAGAGTAATTTTAGACTCTATAGTAGGCAAGTACCAAGGCCATTTCAGAAGTTAATCTGAGCAATATCCACTGAATATAATCTCTCTATAACTGGGATCAAAGTTTCATTTGACTCTACTGGCATGGTGATAATAGATATGTTACCCTACTAATTCTGGAGTATATCAGTTAAAATTAAGACAGGTTTTTTTAAAAAGTGAAAGCACTCAAACTGCTGATTTGGGGTAATAAAAAATCAATTTAATTGGAAGCTTCTAAAGCATACATTTTAAGAGGTCCAAAGAATTTTAAAGAATATTTGGCCAGAAAGTTTCTGCCATTATGAGAATATGGACATATATGTCAATAATATTGACTTATATGTCAGTCATATATCATGGAATATTATTTCAATGAATTTATATAACTGCAGTGTTTTTTTTTCTTAGCTGATGTTTGTTTGTTTGCTTGTTTATTTTTTAGAAATACAACCATAGATCATTTGAATCACTAAATTTTAAACACCATAAAAGTAGTGAATATTACTGATTTATTGTTTAAAACATTGAGAATAAAACGTTATGCCACTTTAATTATAATACACTTTGATTTTAAATTTCAGAAGATAGATACAGAATATATAGAATTATCCAAAAAAACTGAGAATGTTCACTGTGTTAGTTTGCTAGTGTTATCCTAATAAAGTACCACATTTTAAGTTGCTTCGACAACAGAATTTCATTTTCTGATTTCTAGCGGCTAATTATTTAAGATCAAGGTATTCTCAGGACTGGTTTCTTCTGACGTTTCTCCCCTTGGTCAATAGAGAGCCATCTCCCCGTGTCTTCATATTGTCTTCCTTCTGTATGTGTCTGTGTGTCCAAATTTTATTTTATTATAAGACCTGAGTTATATTTGATTAGGACCCACCCTAATGACTTCATTTAACCTCTATTACCTTTCTAAAGACCCTATATTCAAATATAATCACACTATGAATCTCTGGGAGTTAGGATTCCAAAATACTAATTTGGGGACAGGGAGGGTCACAATTTATCCCAATACACTCACTAAGGCTAAAATAAGACATGACCTACTAAATGGTCTATTAATTTAGTTTTTATGATGAAAATATTTATACAATTACAAATAATTCTGTTTACTTATATTTTCATTGTATTAAAGGTTGTTTGGAGGTAAATGAAGGAAGAGTGTTCTGCATTAGTGAGGCAGGAATGTCAGTCTCTAAGGAATTTGAAAGGCATTATTGACAATGGCAAAATCTGCTTAGAAATTAAATTAACAATTCAATTAGAATGGGGGGAGTCCTTTTCCCAAATTATGTGCAACTCTTTTGTAGTAACATTTGTCCATTTGCCATGCCCTGAAATTGTTGAGGCATATTCTTGAAGTATATCATGAAAGATATTATGAGATGATTAACTGCATAAAAAATATATTATGCAAACTTATGGTATGTGATATAGTAGGACCACAATAGTTTATGTAAATGGGATTTAGAAAACTTGATATAGCAGCAAGAGGAGGAAAGTGTAGAATTAAGAAGTCTATGCATAGTTTTTAAAAATCCAAGCAGCCTTTCCTCTTTTTCCCCCCAGAATTTTAAATGTTATTTGATATTTTATTTTATTGTGGAAAGAATACTTAACCTACCTGCCCCTCTTAAACAAAATTTTAAGTGTACAATGTATTGTTGTTGACTATAAGTGCAATCTTGTACAGAAGATCTCTAGAGCTTATTCATCTTGCTTAACTAAAACCTTATGCCATGGTTCCTCTTCTGATGGTATAATGATTTTGCATTTTGAATCATTACCTTGACTAGGTGATAGAGCTAAGACACAATATACATTTGAATGTGTCAGTTTATAAATTACCACTGTAATGCTACCAGTGAACATTGAAGAACTGGTACTTAAGTGTGTTAATATTATCAACTATCAAGACATGATTAATAAATTCAAATTATCATAGAAATTAACTAAAGCTCAAATATCAATAATCAGAAGAATATTTGACTATTAAATTATTAGTCAGTTAGAAGACTGAAAAACTGATGTAAAATTTGTTAAAATTAATCGTTTCCATTTAAATACATCATCATGGAGCACTATTTCTTAATTAGAATTACATTTTGTCTATATATCTATATCAATCGATCGATTGATCAATAGATATACCTGTATATCTATCTATCTATATCTATCTATATCTACATCTATATCTATCTATCTGTCTATCTATCTATCTATCTATCTATCTATCTATCTATCTATCTATCTATATATTGTTGTTAATGTTATTGGGGAATATTGGGGAACAGTGTGTTTCTCCAGGGCCCATCAGCTCCAAGTCATTGTCCTTCAATCTAGTTGTGGAGGGCACAGCTGAGCTCCAAGTCCAGTTGCTGTTTTCAATTTTAGTTACAGGGGGTGCAGCTCACCACCCCATGTGGAAATTGAAATAGCAACCTTGTTGTTGAGAGCTCGCGCTCTAGTATACTGAGCCATCTGGCCGCGCCTTGTCAATATTTTTTATTGCTCATTATTGAAGAATTTGGGAAAATCAGTGACCATAATTAACTATTTATATACAATGTAAATCATTGAAACATTTTTTTTTCACTTTTGCAGGCATAAATTGTTCAAAAATAATTGGCCATTATCAACCACATATGTGTTTCCATGGGAATGGCAGCAATATTACTTCAAATAGTTTTATTTGTGAATATGATGAAACATTTTCAGGTAAAAATGCATGTTTATGTATATATATATATATATATATATATATACATATATATGCACATAATTTTATTTTTTCTTATTAATTTCAAATTAAATTTAAAAAATTTCATTCTTTGCTGAAAAATACAATTTTAGAGGTTCTATACTCTGACTTATTTTTAGGGATAAGCTGAATAAATCTATTTGGCTAACAATTAATTGCCAAATATTCCATAATATATGAAGAATTTGAATATACCAGTTGACAAGTTTTTTATTATGATAAATACATTTTGTTCTTAAGTTCTAATACACTTTTGAAATAGTGAACATTTGGCAGACAATTTACAGAATTATATCTAACTCATTTCCTTAAATAACATGTCATTACAGACAAAGCTCCTTTTACGAAGAATAAAAATGTTTTATTCTCACATGAATTTAAAAATGTAAAATGAAATAATAATTTAAACCAGTAATAGTAAATGTTTGATTAAACGTTTTAATGATGAAAATCTGTTTAAAACATTCCCACCTTATCTTTGCACTCTTCTACAGTTTTCCAATTTCTGGGAAATAAGCTCGCTTTCAGTATGGCCACCCCTCTTCAAAATGTCTTCAAGCAGTGGTGTCTCCAGCCATAATCAGACACCTAAAAAGTTCATTTCAGGGAATAGTGAAATAAAAGATGATTGTCTCCCAAGCTACAGAGAATGATATTAGGTTGGTGCAAAAGTAATTGCGTTTTTTGCAATTTTTAACCTTTTAAACCGCAATTACTTTTACTCCAATCAAATAATATCTTAAGAGTATTTCTCCTACAGGTACTTCTACCAGAGTTGAGGGAGATTTGAATTTTTTGGTAGAGTACAATCATTCACTGCCCCAGAGGAGAAGGGGTTGGTAACAATGCAGCTATTAACAACTCCAACAACTGTCTTCAAATAAACCTTTTCAGGTCTTTTGTTTTTTCTTCTAGTCTTTTATTTCCTGGAAATATGAACAGATAATAAGCTGAAAGATGTTTTACAGTTTCTTACCATATCCTGCATATGTATGGAAATCATATAATTTTTCTTCCAAATCATGAATTTTGAGCAAAAGAAGTAACTAAAGCAGTTACAATTACATATATTTGAAACATTTATTTATTGATAGCAAATCGGTTTCATTAAATGGGCAGATGTATAAAGTAGCTCTACCCAAAAATTATTTTTAAATAAAATTCTTTACAAAGAAAATATTTCTAACTTGATCTCTATAAATCAAAAGACAACTTTAAAACATACTTTATATTATCTGAACATTACAAAATTATATAAGCAGAAACTACAGTTAGCTATATTTTTCTCTAATATTCTGTTATTAGTATTTTTCGGAAGAATGAATATATTTTCCATATGGTCTTACTAATTGAATTTGAGATAAAATTATCTATACCCTCTTCAAAGTTGCATTTATGAATAATAAGTTTTAAATTATCAATGTCTTTAATTGAGTCTTTTCCAAACTATGCCATTCTTAATTGAAGACATTTTTACTTGAACACATTTTGAGATTCCTATTAATCTCAAAGGAAAATCTGCTAAATGGAAAGTATTCTAAATTCTGTTCTTTGTATAAAATACATAGATCAAATATTTTTGTCAGACTCATATTTTTTATTATATTCAGAATTACTTTCTTTGACATTTTCAATGATAATCCTCATGAAATGCATGTTCTCCACGTAAGATTCCTTGAATGGTTGGCCAAACTTAAGTGCTGCAAAATTGAAGGCCTTCTCAATTTCTATTATGTTCTCACACATAAATTTCTCATATTGCTTCCCACACATGCAGCTATTCCAAAGCACAGTTGTCTTGTTTATAATTTTGTATACTTTTCAACTAATGAATTTAAGTGTTCTCATTGTGTTGTGCAGGAATAAATGTTAATGTCTTTTTAAAATTAAGTACACCTCACTGAAACTTTCAAAACTGATATTTTTATACTTACTTTATTGTTTGATTAAATGCTTATAACTGATTTTGAACAAACTGTAGCCAAAATTTAGAGGATTCTTTCACTAAAATGTAAAAACCTCCCTGAAACACTTGTTTATTTTCGAAGTTATTCAAAAGTTTAACATTTCTAAATGTTCATGGACAGCAGCAAGAGAAAGCATATTCTGTCATGTTCCACTTTTTTTTTTTTTTTTCACTAACAGTCTTGTCACAGAAAACTTTAGTTTGTTTTTAGGTGAATTTTTAAACTTATTGTGAATTTTGCAACTATCCACTTTTGTGAATATCACAAGTAGTTTAGTTTAAAATATGAATTATGTATGCACCACAATAAAATCCAAGTACATTTTTCTATCGTTTTCTCAACTTAATCCAAACAATGCATATATCGTTATATACCTAACAAAATTTATATGTATAATTTTACCATAAGAAAAAAAACTTTAACTTTCAACATTTTTACTAAATTTTAATAGCATGCCTAATTTTGTCAGCATCGTTGCCTTCAACAGAATAAACTTGTAAAGCTTTCTTTGAATTCAATGAATTGGATGGAAAAAACAAACCATCAGTTAAAATAACTATCTATTTGAAGCCTCTGATTTTACTAGTCTCAGTCTGGCATCTTTTAACTGTGTGTAAATGTATTCTGCTAATGGAGCCAATACGTTTATAAGGATGCTTTCACTTTTGTATTTGTAAAGAAACTTGCAATAGAAAATGAGGGAAATAATTTTAGGACAGTCATTTCATCTAAATAAAAAGCCATGCTTCACAGAGTGATATGGAAAGACTCCTGCATCTGCACCTAACTCATCACTGTCAGACAATCTTCTAAATAATTAACATTTAAAATAGATGCTGATGATTCTTCAAACAGTGTGTATCTTCTGGTCTTCACATAGTGATGTCACTAATACATTGTGGTGAATCATTAATAGTAACATAGCTTAAAGGCAAACTACATATTCATCATCAATAGGGAAGCATAAATGTGAAATATTTTTATTCAACTGAAAATTGTTTCTTTTTTATTTTATTTCATTTTAAATATTTATTACGAAGTAAGAAATATCAGCCCAAGGTAAAAATATGTAAATAGTTGTGTGTTTATAGAGAGGCTCACATACTTCTTTTCTGTAGATGGTCAGATAGTAAATGTTTTAGACTTTTGAGCTATCTGGCTTCAATTACAATAATTCAAATCTGCTATGGTAGTGTGACAGCAGCCCCAGACAGTACGTAAATGAATGACTGTATCTATCTTCCAATAAAACTTTATTTACAAAAATGAGTGCAAGATCATATTTGACTCACAGTTTTAGTTTATCAATCCTTGATTTATACCATGCAATAAATGACCAAACTTCTATAACAAGAACATATAGACAACTGTCTATAAACTCTATGACAGGACTGCTTGGCCTCGATTTATCTGTAATATGAAACATTGACATAAATTATCATTTCCTGTGGTTCCCAGTGACCCAGCTTGCTTAGAGACAGGCAGCTTTGTGCTGCAAGGAAGAATTATCAAATCCTTTTCTTCCTGCTAACTTAGCAAAGAAGGAGTCAGCTAGTTGTGGCTGCTTGGATCTTCAAAATCCCACCAGCTGTCCTCAAATGAGAGATTTAAATATGAAAAAGGTTGACAAAAAAGATGTATATTTCCACTGGTTAACTTGCTAGCTTATCCTCACGTTAAAATAACATACTGTTTATGTGGCTCCCACACTCCTAGAAAAGATCATGGCACAATTGAAATTACAAAGTGGAAATCAGTTAAACTTATCCTTTTTTATTTTAAATGCAGCTGTGAATAATAATACTTGGTTAGAAAATACAGGACAAATGGTAATTTGATAACTGGGGAGAACTGATAGCAACATTTTGTTTTAAATTCCATGAGCATAAAGTGGTGCTATCATGGGCAAACTAGAATGATGTCATTCTTAAAAGATCTAATAACTATAATACTTTGGATTTTTTTTTTTTTTGGTACCTATTACACAATTCTGTGACATAAAGCCTTAGTCAAAAATGTACAGGAAACATCACATTTTAAAAAACTTATAAATATGTATGTAAGTATATACGTATGTGTGTATGTATCTATCAGTCAATCTACTCATATGCATTTACCTATCCATTTATCTATTTGGTTATCTTACACATATTTTCCTATTGCTTTTTTCAAAAACCTTCAGTAACAAATACATGTATAATCTTTTTTCCCACTATGATGATCTGTGCATATTAATATGCTATATGAAACAGGATTCATAAATAAGTTGAAATTAGAATGTTTCAAAAAGTCCAGAAACTTTACATTTTCAATGACTTATCAAACAGTGGTTATTACATAAATTAATCTTTATGTTAAATTTCCTTTGCTCTTGATTTTCACATCAAACTGAGAATTTTGGAAGTCATGTCTTTTGGGTAGTTATAGCTATCATGCTAGAAACAGTTTAATAGAACTTATGCAAATTTAAATCAAGACTGCAAAAAAATAGAAATAAATAAGGAAGAGTACACCAATGCTATTTGAAAACTAGTGAGACTTAAAAAACAAACAAATATATTCCTGATTTATAAGACACCTCAAATATTATGATGGAGTATGAAAAAGAATAGTTAGCCATGAGGCCAAAACGAAGTCTCAGACATTATAAAAATAAAATTAAGAATTGAAGGGCTAGTCTAAAACTGTATGAAAATGTATTCTTCATTGTAATTCAAAATTTGAAAATGTTTTATAAAATGTATATATCCATTATAAAATAATTTGCTCTAATTTTATAACTTCATAAAGATCATTGCCAAAATAAATAAATAAATAAATATACATATATATATAGTATATATGTATATATAATATATATGCATATATAATATGTATATATATAATATACATATATAATAAATATATCTATATCTATATCTATCTATTTATATATATATATATATATATATATATATATATATATATAAATATACATAGTTTTTAGCAATTCAAAGAGCCATTAACATTCTCATTCTAGGTATGGTCAGTTCCCGACTTATTTTCAAAACTTTTCAAATATGAGTTTGATATAGGAACAAGTGATTGTCAGAAAATAAACTCTTCGATTTAATCTAAGACTAACTTAAGCTTCAAAAAGTAATTTTAGTTTCAATAGTCAACAAGGTTTGTTTACAAGGAATGCTGGGATCTCTGTATCCAAAATGACTGATTCAAAGAGACCACAGCATGGTTTGGAGAAATGCTTGTTTTTTAGAATGGGATAACCTCAGGAGTCATTCAGACAGGTAACAAGAAGTCCAATCTGACTAGTCAATAATACGGTAAGGCATTCTATTAGCAGTTTAAATCAAAAAGTGGGCAGGATATTTTTCAATGTAAGTCTATTTCTCCTTTTTGAAAACCTCTTACCAGTGGGTAGAATTGATAGAGAATAGTAATTTGTCCATGGAAAGAAATGCTAGAAGCATCTAAATCATATATAACTTTTTATTAATTTTTAATAGTTGAACTTTAATCCTATTTTGAAACTCAGTTCTGATAGAGGTTTAGAAAACTAATCTCAGTCAATTCAATTCTATCTCGGACCCCCTGCCATTTAGAGAATTGAACTAGTTCTTGTTCTCATAAGTGTAATTTGTTAAATATTGTGAATAGTTAATCATATTCCATGAGCCACTCAGCACACTACATGTACAATCAACTCTAAGGCTTAGCATTTATAAAATTTGTAGTTAAAATTATGGCAAAAAGTTGCACAAGTTAATCTAATACATTTAATGATATACGTAATTTTTTTTAGGTATCAACTAGAAAGGAATTTATGTACTTTACTCTGGACTGCTATTATTTTTACATTGTCAAACCTCACTTTGAGGTATCTTTCTTCTTGATTCTCTGGTCACTGGTCACTGTGATCATTATCAGCACTGGAGGTGACCTGAAGTTCTAAGCACAATCTGACCCACAGTGATATAACACTAAAAGGTAAAGGTCCTGTATCCAATTACTAACATGAGTGGTTCCCTTTGCTTCTCTACTCCATCCTGATAAAGAACTGAAGCTTCTTTTGTGCCTTCTGATTAGTCTGTCTTCCATTGTGATAAATCCTCCTTTGATTGATTGGTAAAATATGCATCCAAGTGTTCCCCACCACACTGAAGATTGTCTCAAGGCAATGCATGAGTCTATTAAGTATATAGTATATATTATCCATTTAATAAATTATTAATAATTATGAGATCACAGGATAATCAGGAACATTTTTATTTTTTGAGTTAGTGAATGAGAGCATAAATTGAATACAAATGAAAGGGCTTGAATGCTCAATAAAGCATATAATTTAACTAAAGTTATAAAACATATATGTTGTACCAATTTGAATGTTCTTTATTATTATTCAATGAATAGTTATTAACTACTATTTATTATGTGCCTTTCTTTTATTAAAAAAATAAGTCCATGAAATAGTTAATCTCATTTTGTTTTACCTTTGGAGGAAATGGTGGCAATAGAATTATAGCTTGGATTATTTTACTCGAATGATAACTATTTAGCAATGAGATAGTGTCACTGTATATGTGTATATCCCCATAGTATTTTATAGACTTTGAGAACCAGTACAGCATACTCACTGGGCCATTTTTAAGTTGTCTGTCTATTCACTTGTAGAAAAAAACTTATAAGTTCTTGATGAAAGCAATTAGTGACGCATGTATATTGCAAATACTTCTTTCAGTCTGTGGCTTGTCTTTTTATCTTTTAATATATGCATTTTGATGAGCAGATATTTTATATGTTGATAAAATCCAATTTATAATTTTCTTTTTATGTTTAGTGGGTGTTGTGTGTCTTTAGGAAACATTTGCATATTCCAAAGTCATAAAGATATTCTCTTACATATTCTCCCAGAAAGTTTATAGTTTCAGCCCCTCTGTTTTGGTTGATGATTCATTCAAAGTTAATTTTTGTGATTCGTATAAGGTAGGGATCAAAATTCATTTTTCTTTTTCATATATAGAGATCCAATTGTTTAGCATCATTGTGGGAGTCTCTACTCATGAATTTGCTTGGCTCTTTGTCAACAATCAATTAAACATACGTGTGCATGTGTATTTCTATACTCTATTCTCTTTCATTCATCTATTCTCTATCCATCCATCTGTCTTTCCTTTAACCAATAACACCCTCTCTTTCTTAGCATAGATTTATATTAAACCTTGAGGTCATGTAGTATGAGTCCTTCAACTCTTCTTTATCAAGATTTTTTTTTGTTTTTTTACTATTCTGTTTCCTTTGCATTTCCATATAATCTTAGAATCAACTTTCCAATTTATATAAAAATTACTCCTAAGTGTTTTACTTTGGACTGTTTTAAATCTGTCATTCAATTCTGGAAAGATAACCACTTGCGATATTCAGTTTTCTAATCTGTGAATGTGATATATGCCTCCAATTATTTAGAACTTTTCTAATCTCTCTTAGCAGTATACTAATATAGCAGTATACTAGTATACTAGTAGTTTTCAGGGAGGGGAATTGCACATATTTTATTATATTTATTTTTACGTATATTAATCTTTTTGACGATTGTTTTTACATTATTTTCTAATCATTGCTGGTTACATATAGAAATATAAATGCTATTTCTATTACCTTGTACCTTAAGTCCATGCTAAATGCATTTATTCTAATTTCCCCCCAGATTCCTTGGAATTGTCTATCTAAAAATTTTATTGTGTGTAAATAGAGTTTATTTCTTTTAATTAAAGTTTATTGGGGTGACAATTGTTAGTAAAGTTACATAGGTTTCAGGTGTACAATTCTGTAATACATCATCTATATATAACATTGTGTGTTCCCCACCGAGTCAGTTTTCTTTCCATTACCATATATTTGATCCCTTAAAGTTTATTTTTATATATTACTTTCTAATATTATACCTATGTTTGTAATTTATTGTCTTATTGCACTGGCTAGGCCCTCCATACAATGTTAATAATAAAGGGGCATCCTTCTGTTTTTCTTGATGTTAAAAGGAAAATATTCAGTATTTCATCATTAAGGATGATATTAACTGTAAGTTTTACAGAGATTCTTCTGTCAAATGAAGAGAATCTCTTTCTATTCACAGTCCATTGAGAATTCCTGTCAGGATTGGATGATGAATTTTGTCAAGTATTTTATTGCACCTACCGAGATGATCTCATGATGCCTTTTTATTCAGTTAATTAATGAATTACAGATTTTCATATCTAAACCAACTTTGCAATCATGGGACAAATCTCAATTAGATGTAATAAATTATTACTTTTATGTGCTCTGGATTTAGTTGGTAATATTTTGTTAAGAAACTTTTCAGTTATATTCATGTTGGATGTTGATCTATAGTTTTCTAGAAATATATATATATATATATGTATATATACACACACACATATATATATATATTATTATATATATTATTATTATTTTTTTAAGTTGAGGTGTAATGGTTAAGCTGGCATCTACTTTGTGAAAGACATTGTATGGTTTCATGTTATTTTCCTACCTAAATGTTTTATGTCACTCAATAGTGAAAGTGTTTGGCCTGTAATATATTTACAGGAAGGTGTCTGATAAAATTATTTTAGCAGAAATAGAGACATTTATATTTTCCAAATCTTGCCTGATTTCAGAAGTTGTACTACTCAAGGAAGTTGTTCATTGCATAATAGTTGTTGAATTTTTGGAATAATATTCATAATATTATCATGTTGTTCTTTTGCTATCAGTAGGGTCATAAGTAATGTTTATTCTTTTATTAATTAAATGGATAATGTGTGTTTTCTCTCTCTTTTTCTTTTATTAATCTCATTAGGATTTTCTCCATATCGTTGATATTTTCCATGTACCAAACTTTGGCTTAGCAAATTTATCCTATTTCTGTTTCACTCATTGCTTTTCATTATTATTATTATCTCTTTCTACTTACTTTGGGTTTAATTTGCTCATGTGTTCTGGTTTTAATATAAAGGTAATTAAATGACGATAACACTGTCTTCTGGCCTTTGTTGTTTCTCATAAAAACTCAGTTAAATTTGTGTATTGTCCCTTTGATGTGTTTTTTCCTCTAGCTGATTTAATGACATTATATTTTAAATATTGATTATCCTCTTCCTAACAGTGAATTTTCTTTGTATTTCTCCTACCTAGAGATTGCCAAGCTTCTAGGATGTGTAAGGTGATGTTTTCACCTTGTTTGGAAAGATTTAGACCATTGTTTTCAATTACTTTTTGCCCAGTTCTGTCCTTTTTCTCTACAATTACACATATGTGTGTAATATACACATCATTATTTTCCTACTTGTCATTCTGGAACTGTTCATTTTAGTTCAGTCATTTTTCTCCCTCTCTGTTTTTTTTTTCCCATTAATTCTTCTTGATTATGTATTCATTTAATTTTTGATTTACTGAATGCTTTCTGCTTCTGCCTGGTTTGTTCACTCTTCAAGGACTTTGTGTAGTTTTGATTTGTTTGTGTTTTATATATTATTTTTTCTGTGAGAGAGGTGATCTGAACAAAAGCTATTTTACCAGTACCAAAATCAGAAATGTCAATATTTCTCTCGCACAATTGCTCTGTCTTGCTTTTTGTTTGTTTGTCTTTGTTTTGTTGTTTTTAAATCTCCAGCACTTTTCTCTGTATACATTGAAAGAGATAAATTTGCAAGGACCTTAAACAGGGAACTTTGGGTAGATACATGTCACTTTAAGCATCAAGTATGTATAATTAGGCATAAAGATCAATTTCTAGCAAGATGATCATGACTTCACTTTATATGGTAATTATTTTAAAATGAAACACAACTATAAATGAGGCAGTTTCAGCAAGTGGAGCACTATCAAAAAGCTGAACTTTTGAGGAAAAATAATTGAGTAGTTATGATAAATTGATAAATATATTATGTCCCACCCAAATAATTTTACCCAATATGATCAAGTTAATTTTCTAAATATACCTTTGTAAACACTACTTTCTTTCGCAAAATATTTTAAATACTTTCCCTTTGCTTATGTTACATAGTAGAAAGATGGACTTGAGAGTTATGTTAAGTTTGGTTATTAGATTCTGCAACAGTTATAGAAAAATTTCAGTCAACTAATCTTCAATTACTTCATCTACAATATGAAGGAAATGTTGCACACCTTCCCTGCTTGCTATGTAGAATAAGAAACATAGCATGGGTTTGGCTAATATAGCATTGCCATTATGTTAAGCTGGCTTGTGTTCCAAAACCATCTCTACAACTCCCTGGTTCTCTGACCTTTTAATGTTATTTAAGCTCTCTAAATTTAATTACCTTATCTGTAAAGTTTTGATAATTATCAATACTCATTCATAGACTTTTTTTTTAATGAGGACTAAATGAAACAGTCTGTGTTAAGTACCTAGTAAAATAACAGACACGCAGCAAGCGTTTAATTATTTTAGCTGTTGTTACTTTTGCTATTACTTAACATAAGAACCCTTCATTTAATGTTTATTTCTTTTATTCAATTAATATAGTCAAGTCCAGTCTCCTTGCTTCTATGTACTTTAATAAACTTATTTTTTAATATGTCTCTAAACCAACCATCTACTCTAACCAAATAATTTTGGAGATTGCTGTGTTATGAACAAGTCATACACATTCACATTTTCTCTGCTGTTGCTCATAATGTTCCCTTACTTCTCCGAAACTCACTTCCTTCACTCTTCCTACTGATTTACAGAGTCCTTGACAGCAAGGCCCACAATCTAGTCCAATTTATCACCTTATAGAAAATGTAGATATTGAATAAATATTTCATAATCAAGAAAATAAGCGATAGTGATGTACGGTGTTCCTTAGTGAATGCTGAGGTTTGTAGTCTCGTGGAGTCTAAGAATGGATACATGGACCAAGAAGAGGCAAAGAGTGGCACAGGAAGATAGTTTATTATAGCAAACAAAGAGTAACAGCTCCTGAGCGGGAGGGTACCTGAAGCTGAGATGCCCACTAGCTAAGGCAAAGCTTGTGTTTATATACCTTTATTTCTACCTGGGAGGGGGATGTTGGGATATGGGTGCCTATGGATACAATGTTTCCCAGACTTGATCTACTGCTCAGCTTGGGGGAGGCCTTTGAGACAAACCCATTTGCCCCAGAGTATGATTGATATTTTTGAACTGCTATGGTTGCCTGGTGGTCTGTTTTTATTCTGTTTTTGCTCAGTCTACCAACGAGTCTCTAACTGCCTGATGTCACACTAACTAACCTGCCTAAGTCGAGGGTTGTTATTAATCTTAAGGGGATTTCAAAGTATTATGATGTTTTTTCCTGACAGATGTACCCTAGAATAGGTATGAAGCAATCTGTTTTTCCAATCTGGAGTCGTAGGATTGTATTTGAGTATTGTACATCTGTGTTGCCACATATAGAAAGAACAGCATCATATTTTAGTTTTGTGTTGTATTAGGACACTGGTAGGGATATTGAAAGGGATACACCATCTCTTAATAATGAAAGATATGGTCTCGGAAGAAATGGCCATGTGAATAATATGAAAACCTGCTTATCTTTAACTCAGAGGGTGTTGAATTTTCATACCAGCTATGAAAATGGCATGATTACATTGTTTTTAAAGTGGAAAAAAAATGTGTAATAGCTACTTTTAGCCTTGTGATATTGAATGCACTGACACCTCTCCTTGTAGAATTTTGAATTGGTTATCATTAGTGACAGATGCTCTATACATTACAATAATACTGCCTATACAATTGTGATAATTGTCCACTCCTGATTCATCAGTTTCAATGACTTTAAAATCACTTGATGGCTGCCTGAAAATGACTGATGTGTTTCCTATACTAAGTAATCTCTGCTGGTATAGTGTAAGTCTTTTAATGAGTCCTTGAAATCTGTCGAAGTCTGCATGTTTCAGTCTTTGTTCAAGTAAACAGGTGTGACAATTTATAGAATTCCGTGCAGAAACTCTGTAATTACCCCATCTTGGGACACTGAAATGTGTTTTATGGGGAAAAGCCATAAACTTGTTTTTTTAGATACAGGAACATTTTTGAACATATGGTTTCAACTTTTATTTAGTGAAAATTTTTGAAAATGAGAGTCTAAAACGTTGAAATGGCCAAAATTTTTAACTTTATTCTATGGGTAATTTGGTTACTCTATTCTGTCTTTGATAGTCAATGATATTACAGATTTAGATGCTGGCTACAAAATCCCAATGCAGGAATTACTAAAAGTATCATTATAAACATCACTTTCAGTAGATATGATCATACTTGATTTCTTTAATACGCTGATTTGATTACAGTGATCAAAAATTCCAATTTTTCAACCTACTTAATTATGGATAGGCTTACCTTAATAACTCTATCAACTCCATGTTTTATAGGTTCAGGAGCAGTTTTATAAGTAGTCTGAGGCAGATATGCATATCCTGATTCAAAACAAATATTTGCAAATGGTTAACACATTTTCGTACCAAATTGTGCCAAAAATCAGTGGACTTCTTCATCAAGCTAAAGAGTACCTTTAAAAATAATGAGAATAAATTAAACTAAGATGTACATTTAATGATATATCAAGTAAGTTTGGATAGAAAGCAGACTTGACCCTGGAACAACAAATGGTTTGGGGGTGCCAACCCCCACACAGTCGAAACTGCATATGCATATAACTTCTGAGTCCCCCAAAACTTAAGTAATCTCCTGTTGACTGAAAGTCTGATAACACAAACAGTTGATTAGCACATATGTTATATGAATTACCTGCTGTATTGCAATAAAATAAACTACGGAAAAGAAAATGTTATAAGAAAACCATAAGGAAAAGAACATACATTTACAGTACTACATGAATTTATTGGAAAAAAACATGGATAAGTGGACCCACACAGTTCAAACTTGTGTTATTCAAGGGTCAACTGTAATTTATTTTTCTGTCACTTATGCATGAGATTTCATTTTAATGGTGTCTGTTTGTCTACCTATCTCTGGAAAATCAACAATGATGGCTTTTTTTGATATACTGGGTATACTTGAACTTAGACCTTTAAAGAGTTCCTTCACAGAGTTTATTCTGTTTTTGAAAGAATGCAAATAGCATCCATCATGGCAGCCGAGTTTACCGTTTTTCTGTTTACGGACTGAGATTTCACTTGAGGTGCAGGTTTGCAAGGAACTGAAGCTCCTCTAATCGCATTAAACTTGCTTCTTGGGAAGCAACTACTCCTATAAGATAGCAATCCTGATATTTTTCACCTGAAAAAAATGTTCCTTAACTCAGCACTGTTAATAGACATTATATATGTATATTGAATAATTTAATTTGCTCTGTTGAGAACTGCAGAACAAACATCACTTTTAGTTTACTGAATTCATATAATCAAGTCAATGATATTATATATAGTTACTTATTACCAGAGTCTGGAATATAATACTTGAATAAATTAAATTGTTTCATTAATATGTGATATCTAGAAGGTGTGGGGGTACTGACCTTTGTAAAATGAGTCTAAACTTTTGGTAAGCTTTAGCAACATATGTCATGTTACTCTTTATTTTAACACACCAATAAATTTTGGATCAAATCTGATTGAGATGTTAACTTCAAACGTTGCCTTATTCTTTTCAGTAGTTGGTCAAAGGAAATTCACTATCTGGCTAAATGTCACCCATTAAATATAAAATGATTCAAATGAACTTCTTTTACCCTTTACAAAATGTTGACAGTATAGCATTGTGTTGAAATTTAGCCATATAATCTGGAGTTTTCAATAGTTTACTTCAGAACTTTGAAATATATTAACGAGTAAACTCATTGCTCCACTGGATGTGTGTGTGTGTGTATATATATATATATATATATATATATATATATATGACAATGACAGAAAGATTGAATATGACTAGTAATAATTAAATGAAAGGTGTTAGTACCTTTTTAATCTATCCTGTAATAGTTTGTTTTTGTTTCCAAAATTGAAGTTTGTGCAATGTTTCTCTATCCAGATGGCATCCAATGCTTACAACATCCTATTAGAAAAGAAACACAATAATCATTAAGTATTATATATATATACAATAATCATTAAGTGTATATATACATATATATACACTTAATGATAATATGTATATTATATATATATGTCATATATATGTATTATATATATATATGCTATATATATATAATACACACACACACACACACACACACACACACACACACACACACACACATATATATGTCATATGGTTAGATACACAGTGCCTGACTAGGAGTTGCTTACTTCTTGTAAGACAGGCATTGTAACTTCGCAGCAACATTTCTTTTGAATGTTGATAAACCACTTTATTTAAAGACGAAGAAACCAAAAAAACTCTGACTTTTATCAATTGCTTGAACTTCTTGGTTTTCTACTCCATAATTACAAGCATGGTTTTGTTTTTTTCTCTATGCCTTTGACCTATGTTCTTCCCATCTTCAGACAAAATGCAAGACTTTTTGTTTTTGTATTCTCAGGACCCCTCATCTCCCTTTTTGCTTCTTTAATTTTTCCTCCTCTACTGTCCAATTCAAACTCTTTCAGCACTTTTAATTCTATGGCCTTACACTTATAACTACCTCACAGAGCTTTTACTAGTCCTGTTGCTGTGTAACAAACTAACCCTAAACTTAGTAGCTTAAACAATGACAAAATTATTTGTGTTCATTAATCAGCAATTTGATTTTGTCTTTGACCTGATAATTGTCATTGAGGGTGGCACATAAGCCAGTTGCCAGTCTCCTCAGAATTATGAGGAGATTGCTTAAACAATCTTCAGTTAGAACTTCACAGTTCTAGCTCTTAGTTGAGATATGAGCTGGTGTTATTGGATAGAACTTTTACATGTACCTTCTCTGAGTAATATTGGTTGTCTCAACATGGCATCAGGATCCACAACAAGCCTCCAGAGAGAAGAGTGAACTGTATCACCTTTCATGACCTAGCTTCAGAAGTGACATAAAATAATTATTTCTACTTTCTATTTGTTGACAATGTTATAAAAGTCGGCTCAGATGAAAGGGAAGGGAAAATGTCCTGGAAGACCATGATCGGTTGGAAATACTGCTACCGCCATTTTTGATAATTTAGCATAGAACGCTTCCTTTTTAAATATCTTTATTACTGGGAAACCTATTTGATTCACAGATTTCCTCTTCAGCCATGATAGCAAATGTGTATCTAAACATATTTTATATAAAATATATGTGTGTATATATAAAATATATACTATACTTAATGATTATTGTATTTCTTTTCTAATAGGGTGTTATAAGCATTGGATGCTATCTGTATAAAGAAATATTGCACAAACTTCAAAACATTGAACAAATATAGTTAGGAGTTCCTCAGTTTTGGTCACAAAAACTACTCATTCTACTATGTGACATGCATCACATAAAGACCATCATTATTCCCTGTTAGCCAGTAATTGCATTTACCAAGCTATTGCTCTATCCCTATGTTTCAAAATCTCCTCCTAAGCACTTCATGCCATTCATATCAGATTTGCTACTGCTTTTAGAATTGTCATTTACTGTCTTCTTGGTTCCTCATCATTAATTGACTGAACCAGCACCTAGTATATAATCTTTCCATTGAAGATCCTATCATCACTATTTTAAAATATTACTTCAAATTCTTCACTTCCTTAACTGCAAGGAATATCACAATCACTGCACTATAGCAGCCCCACACCCACAAAGATGCCAAGAACCCCATCATCATTCTGAAATACTGTTATCCTTTTACTTCTCTCCCTTTCTGAATCATTCCACATTTAATTTTTCGAGCCTAATTAAAAAGATATTTCCCTCCCTGAGGAGGCAATTTGTTTTGATAGAAAAACCCCCCTTTTTTTTTCAAAGACATAGATATGATCCCATTCCTGCTGTTTATTAATCTTAACCAAGACACTTCTTTAAATTTTATGAAGCTAAGTTTTTCTTTTCCATGTACAGTACAGGAGAAAAAAAACGAAAAACATTTAAAGTGTGAGTTAGATCTTGTATATAAAATGCAAATACTGTTTCGAGCACTTAGAAGGCACTAGAATATTTTTAGTTTCCTCCTGCAAAATGTATTTTTTTCATAACTAATCAAAAAACAGATTTAAATATCACTTCCAATATGCCCAAGATGCACATAAGTATGTTTGCAGTATTCAAATCATGTGTTTTCCCTGTTCTTTTTCAAGGTTACTTGCCACTGGTAGAGAAAATCCCAATAGTTTGTATGGCTATACAAATACATCTATAGACTTCAAACTCAACGATACCTTCAAAACTCATCTGCCTTCCTTTTTAGGTACTTAAACAGGAACCTCTCTGACTGTCTACTGCTACTTTTCCAAAACCTCAAAATTTTTTGTTGTTATTGTTCAACCTCTTTCGTAAAGCTTCACTCATTCCATCTCCATACAGATTTTTTTTATCTTCTACAGAGAAAGTATCTATTATGATATCCATCAACTTTTTTCTACTATTTGTTGTAAACACATAATTCCTCACCTCCTTTCCTTTAGTTTTATTTACTTTTATGTATCTATTTATGATAATAACATTCTGACCTGAATTCCTCCCATTACCCATAGTCTAATATAATATGTGCATTTAGGCCAATCACATTTATTATTTGATATGTTCTTTGTAATTTGTAAGGGAACTGTACTTAATTAAGTTATCTTGCTTAATGGGGGTAGACTACCAAAGAGGAAGAACTGTTTTATTTGATAAGACCTTCCTATTGCTTATGAAAACACAGCCTAGGGCCCATAGGAGTTTGGATGCAGGGTAAATTTGTTTTAATATTTTAGCATACAAGAGAAGAAATACTAGTTAAAAGTAGATTACTAAGAAAGTATAAAGCTTAGGAGAGAGACAATATTATAAGACAATGTTTATAAGAGTCAGTCTTGGCATTAAGTAGAAAAAAAAATTTAATTGAAAAAAATGACTAAATCAATCAGGTAATGAAATTGGGTAATTGCTTTCAAGGTAAATAAAACAATTTCTTAGTATTTAACATTTTCTCTTTTGGACTGCATCCCTTCTGTCAGTTTTACCTGTAAATGAAATCACATTTTTATACAAATAAGATAATTTATATTTCCATTTATGTGCTACAAGATTGAGTGTCATAATCTAGTTAATTTCAAACAATTTGTGAATGAGCCATCATCAATGAAGTGTTCTTCAAAATATTCAAGACATTATTCAAAAGCTTATTAAAATTTGTAAGTGCTTGTACTGAATTTTTTACGTCAAAATATGTTCCACAAACATTCCCATAAGAATATATGTTTCTGAAATTTTAATTATAGCACTTGTTCATCTTAGAAATAGACAATATAATTTGTGAAATATTTATAAAATATCTCCTCATTTATGACCATCACACACTATCTTCAAGAGAAAATGTGGATGTTACAAACATATCTAAATTCTTCCAGGGTGGTTATGTTTATTAGACATTCAAACTTAGAAAAAAGTAAAATTGTATTTCATATCCATATTAGTACACTACTTCTATTTAAGGATTATCCAATTCTGGGATTTTGTTTTAGAGGAATAATTAAGCAAAGACATATTCCAGTATGTCTCTGATTACCTTCAAAGTATATGAAAATTAGCAATATAATGTTAGGTGTATACAAAGAAATATACTATTTATTTAGTAATTGAATAATGAGAAGACAAAATATATGGGGAATTAATATAATCATCTATATTTAAACTACATATAGAAAGATTAACAGCATAAAACATAGCCTAATCTGACCAAATCTCATATTATTTAGTTTATATATTTAGTTTCTTATTATGTTCCATGTAAAGGTAAAATGATAAAGACAATTATATGAAATATAGAGTTTAAAGTATTCTGTTGCTTAAGTGTCATGGCATTACCACTCTTTTGTGGTTAAAAAATTCTAAAATATTTTGTTACTTATCAAATAGTAATTTACTTAATCACATGATTTCCATTAAGAGCAAAACACAAAAACAATGATTGAAAGTAGAAGGCAAAAATCAGAAAACTTCAATTTTATTTTGTAGCCAGGAATGTATTTCTTCCTAATTGCTCTGGCTTCAGTGAGAATGGTACCATATCCTGATTTTTTTTCAATTTTGGAGTAAATGTTCTTTCTGAATCATAGTAGACTTCAACATAAATTACAATGATATGAAAGCCTGAGTTAGTGAAGAGCTGGTTGTGATATGCTAAACAAGTTGTCCAGGACCTGAAAACCACTAATTTTCTCCTTCTCTCAATCCTATTTACAACCCTATTTCTAGCATTAATCTATATCCATCCTCATTTATTTTTAGCTCCTGCAAACTTTCCATGCCATCATTTTCATCTCTCCACTTTTACTTTCAGAACAGCACACTAAATCCACATCCATCTTCTATATCAGTTTAGCATCTAGGTAACAATTTTCCTTCTTAACAGCACACTTAATAACTTTTACATTCAAGTGGATTACACTTCAAAAACTAGAGTTTTATGATTCATTCTATTTGATTATGTTACTATATAACATCATACTTCATATTAATTCAGTTGCTTACGAATTTCAAATTATTTTTGTGTCTCTAGACTAGCATAACGCTAACTATATATTAATATCTAATATTTAAATGAATATTGTTTTAATGAAAAAAATTTGGAAAACATGAAAATTGAACAAGCTTCATAAATTTTAAAACTAATCTAATATATTGAACTCATGTAAATTAAATACTAATACTAATACTAGTACTAATAATAATGTCAGCTATTATTTATTACTTAATATAGGCTGGGCATTATGGTAACCATATTTTATACATTATTTACATATAATCTTCAAAACAATACTATATAATAACTGTTATTATATTTCCCTTTACATGTATTTATTAGAGAAAAGGAAGCTCTGAAAACTTTCATGAGATTAAAAATTTCTCAGAACCATAGCTAGTTAGTGGTAGAGGAAAGTTTTTTGTTTGTTTGTTTTGTTTTTAATTATTTATTTTATTCTCAGCTACACTTGACATTCGATATTATTTTATATCAGTTACAGGTGTACAGCATAGTGCTTACGCATTTATATAATTTATGCAGTAATCCCCCCAATTAGTCTACTACCCCACCTGGCTCTACATATAGTTGTTGCAATAGTATTGGTTATATTCTCTATGCTGTACTTTACATCCCTGTGACTATTTTTTAACTACTAATTTGCATTTCTTAATCTCTTCACCTTTTTCACCCAGCTCCCCATTCCCTTTCCCCTATGGAACCATCAGTCTGTTCTTCGTATCTATGAGTCTGTTTTGTTTGTTCATTTATCTTGTTCTTTAGATTCCACATATAAGTGAGATCATATGGTATTTGTCTTTCTCAGACTCACTTATGAGTATTTCACTTAGCACAATGCCCTCTAGGTCCATCCATGTTGACGCAAATGGTAAGAGTTCATTCTTTTTTTATGAATGAGTAATATTCCATTATATACATACAGAGGGTGCCAGAAAATGTATACACATTTTAAGAAAGGAAAAAAAAACTATTAAAATTGTAATACGCAATATATATTGATAACAAAAGATGAATACAAGTCACGTTTCACTTCTGCAATTACAAGAGGTGCTCAAAGTGGTTACCATCAGTGTAATTTTAATAACAGTTTTTTTCTTTCTTAAAGTGTATATACATTTTTGACACCCTTTGCATGTATATATATACATCTATATCATCTATAGATATAGATAATATAGATATAATAGATGATATAGATATAGATATACATCATCCCCTCTTTATCCAGTTGTCTATCGATGGGCACTTGAGTTAGTTCCATATCTTGACTATTGTGAATACTGCTGCAATAAACATAGGAGTGCTAATTAGTGTTTTGGATTTCTTCAGGTAAATACTCAGAAATGCTGGGCCATAGGTAGTTTTATTTTTATTTTTTAAAGTTTATTGGGTTGACAATGGTTTGTAAAGTTACATAAGTTTCAAGTCTACAATTTTGTAATACATCATCTACATATCACACTGTGTGTTCACTACCCAGAGACTCTGGGTATTTTCAATTTTTTGAGGAATTGCAAACCATTTTACATAGTGGCTACAACAATTTGCAATCCCACCAACAGTGTACAAGGGTTCCCTTCTTTCAGCCAACACTTGTTGTTTGTTGATTTATTGATGATGGCCCTCCTGGTGGGTGTGATGTGATATCTCATTGTGGTTTTAATTTGAATTTCTCTGATGATTACTGATGTTGAGCATTTTTTGTATGTCTGTTGGCCATCTGTGTATTTTCTTTGGAGAATGGTCAATTCAAGTCCTTTGCCCATTTTTTAATTGGATTGTTTGTTTTTATTGGTGTTGAGTTATATGAATTCTTTTTAAATTTGGATATGAGCCCCTTATCAGATGCATCATTGGCAAATATCTTCTCCTACTTAGTAGGCTGTCTTTTCATTTTGTTTATTGTATCCTTTGCCATGCAAACACTTTTTAGTTTGATGTAGTCCCATTTGTTTTTTGGTTTTTTTTTCTTGTGTTTCCCTTGTCTGAGGTGTATCAGAAAACTATCACAAGAGCAGTGTCAGAGACTTACTGCCTATGTTTTTTCCTAAAAGTTTTATGGTTTGGGGACTTACATTTAAGTCCTTAATCCATTTTGAGTTTATTCTCGTATATGGTGTAAGAAGTTGGTCAAGTTTCAATTATATATATATATATATATATATATATATATATATATATATATATATATATATATCTCCATATCTGTCCAGTTTTCCCAACATCATTAATTGAATAGACTGTCTTTACTCCCACTGTATGTTCTTGTCTCCTTTGTCATAGATAGAATGACCATATAAGAGAGGGTCTACTTTGGAGCTCTATTCTGTTCCCTTGACGTATACGAGGTCGGAAAATCACGTTCGCAAACTCATCCTAGAAAAAGTGCTACATACCTCATTGCTGAATATCACTACTGTCACCTTCAAAATATTTCCCTTGAAAAGCTATGCACTGATGACAGTGCCTAGTTCACCCTTCAAAGCAATTTTGGAACGCTTTTCCTGGAATGGCCATCAGAGCTGTAATTGTATTACCCTTGATGTCCCGAAGGTGATCAAAATGTCTTCCTTTCAATATTTCCATTATCTTTGGGTACAGAAAGAAGTCACTGGGGGCTAGATCAGTTGAGTAGGGAGGGTATTCCAATACAGTTATTTGTTTCCTGGCTAAAAACTCCTTCACAGACAGTGCCGTGTGAGCTGGCACATTGTCATGATGCTAGAGCCATGAATTGTTGGCGAAAAGTTCAGGTCGTCTAACTTTTTCACTCAGCCTTTTCAGCACTTCCAAATAGTAAACTTGGTTAACTATTTGTCCACTGGTACAAATTCATAATGAATAATCCCTCTGATATCAAAAAGGTTAGCAGCATCGTTGCAACAAGTTCATTAATTTAATTGTCAGACCTCGTATGTCTTTTTATGCCAGTGCTATGGTGTTTTGATTACTATAACTTTGTAGTATAGTTTGATATAATGTAGTGTGATATCTCTAATTTTGTTCTATTTTCTCAAGATTTCTGTTACTACCTGGGGTCTTTTGTGCTTCCATATAAATTTTAAGATTATTTGTTCTAGTTCTGTGAAAAATGCCATTGGTATTTTGATAGGGACCCCATTGAATCTGTAGATTGCTTTGTGTAGTATGGACATTTTAACAGATGTTAATTGTTCCTATTCATGAACCCAATATATGCTTCCATTTATTCATATCATCTTCACTTCCTTTCTTCAATGTCTTAACAGATTTTTTTTTGAGTATAGGTCTTTTATCTCCTTGGTTAAATTTATTCCTGGGCATTTTATTTTATTTATTTTATTGTATTATTTTATTTTAATGCAATTGTAAATGGGATTATTTTCTTAATTTCTCTTTCTGGCAGTTCGTTTTTGGTATTTAAAAAATGCAACCAATTTCTGAATATTAATTATATATCGTGCTACTTTACTGAATTCATCTATCAGTTCTAATAGTCTTTTGGTGGAAACTTTTGGGAGATATATATATGTGTGTGTATATATATATATATATCATCTGCAAATAACAACAGTTTTACTTCTTCTTTTCTAGTTTAGACCCCTTTTATTTCCTTTTCTGATTGCTCTGGCTAGGACTTCCAATACTATGTTGAATAAAAATGGTGAAAGTGAGTATCCTTGTCTTGTTGCTCATCTTTAGAAGAATGCTTTTAGCTTTTCCACGTTCAGTATGATGTTAGCTGTGGATTTGTCATATCTGACCTTTATTATGTTGAGGTATGTTCCCTAAATTCTCACTTTGCTGAGATTTATCACAAATGGATGCAGGATTTTGTTAAACACTTTTTCTGCATCTATTGATATGATCATATGATTATTGTCTTTCATTTTGTTTAAGTGATGTATCATGTTAAACGATTTGTGGATATTGAATCAACCTGTATCCCAGGAATAAATCCTAGTTGATCATGGTGTGTAATCTTTTTAATGTAGTTCTGAATTTTGTATATAATGTATTTCTGAATTCTGGTTTGCTAATATTTAGTTCAGGATTTTGGCATCTATGTTCATCAGGGGTATTGAATTTTAATTTTCTTTTTTATTCTTTCTCTTTTTTTGTTTTTATTTTATTTAGTAATATCTTTGTCTGGTTTTGAAATCAGGGTAATGATGTACTCGTAGAATGAGCTTGGGAGTCTTCTCTCATCTTGCATTTTTTGGAATAGTTTTAGAAGAATCGGTGTTAATTTGTTGAAAGTTTGGTAAAATTTACCTGTGAAGCCATCTGGTCCGGGACTTATTTTTTTGTAGTGAATATTTTGCTTACTGATTCAATTTTGTTAGTAGTAATTGGTCAGTTCAGATTTTCTGTTTCTTCTTAAGTCAGTCTTGGAAGATTTTATGTTTCTAGAAATTTATCCATTTCCAGATTGTCCAAATCTGGAATATAATTGTTGGTAATATTTTCTCATAATATTTTGTATTTCTGTGTTGTCAGTTACCCCTTCTCCTTTTTCATTTCTAATTCTATTTATTTGGGTCTTTGGGTCCTCTCTCTCTCTCTTTTTTTTTCCTTTCCTTGATGAGTCTGGTTCAAGGTTTACCGATTTTTTTGTTTGTTTGTTTTTATCTTCAGAGAACTGTCTCTTGGTATCATTGATCTTCTGTATTGATTTTTAGACTCTATTTTGTTTATTTCCCTCTGATGTTTATTATTTCTTTCCTTCTACTCATTTTGGCCTTATTTGCCACTCTTTTTCTAGTTTCTTTAAGTGTAAGTTTAGAGATTTTTTCTTGTTTTTTTTGAGGTAAACATGTATTGCTGTAAATTTCCCTCTTAGGACTGTGTTCACTGTTTCCCATAGATTTTTTGTTATGTTTTCATTTTCATTTGTATCAAGGTATATTTTTTTATTTTGTAATTATTATTATTATTTTAATCTCATTGTAGGCTCAATCAATATATAGTAGCATTTTATTGAGGCTCAATGTGTTTGTGTGCTTTTCAAGTTTCTTTTGTATTTGATTTCTAGTTTCATACCATTGTGGTCAGAGAAGATGATTGATATAATTTCAGTTTTCTTAAATTTATCGAGACTAGTTTTGTGGCCTTACGTGTGGTCTGTCTTGGAAAATGTTTCATGTGTTCTCGAAAATATGTATATTTGGATGCTTTGTGGTGAAATGTTCTAAAACTATCAATTAATTTCATCTGATCTAGTGTGTCATTTAAGTCCACTGTTTCTTTGTCAATTTTCTGTCTGGTAGATCGGTCCATTGTGTCAATAGGGTGTTCCAGTCCCGTATTGTGATTATATTACTCTCAGTCTCTCCCTTTATGTTGGTCATTATTTGCCTTATATATTTCAGTGCCCTATGCTAGGTGCATAAATGTTTACAAGGGTTATATCCTATTGTTAGATTTATCCCTTTATTATTATGCAATGTCCTTCCTTGTCTCTTTTTATAGACTGTTTCAAGGTCTATTTTGTCTGATATAGGTATAGGTACCCCAACTTTCTTTATGCTTCCATTCATATGAAATATCTTTTTCCACCCCTTAATTTTCAGTCTGTGTGTGCTTTTGAACTGAAGTGGGTCTCTTGCAGACATCATGGGTCTTGTTTTCTTATCGATTTAATTACTTTATGTCTTTTAATTGGAGGATTCAAACCATTTCCATTTAAAGTGATTATTGGTAGATGCATAGTTATTGCCATTTTATTATATATCTTTATGTTTGTGTTTTTTGTTTTTGTTTTATCCTTCTTCTTTAAGAACCCCTTCAATATTTCTTGCAATACTTATTTGTTGGTGATGAACTCCTTTAGCTTTTTCTTGTCTGGGAAGCTCTTTATCCATAAATTTTAAATGATAGCTTCGCTGGGTAGAGTACTCTTAGTTGCAGTTCCTTGCTTTTCTTCACTTTGAATACTTCATGCCAGTGCCTTCTTGTCTACAAAGTTTCTATTGAGAAATCAGCTGACAATCTTATGGGAGGTCCCTGTTAGGTAGTTGCCTTTTTCTTGCTCCTTTTAGGATTTTCTCTTTGTCTTTAACCTTTGCCATTTTTAATTATAACATGCCCTGCTATGGGCCTGTTTGGATTTATCTTGTATGGGACTCTTTGTGCTTCCTGGCTTGTATGTCTATTTCCTTTGCCAGATTAGGAGAGTTTTCAGTCACTATTTCTTCAAATAGGTTCACAATCCCTTGCTAGCTCTCTTTTTTTTCTATTACCCCTATGATATGAATGTTATTATACTAGATGTTGCTCCAAATGTCCCTTAAACCATTCATATATATATAATCTGTTTCCTGTTTGCTGTTCTGATTCAGATTTTTTTTTTAATCTTTCAAATTATCAATTAAGTCCTCTGCTTCATCTAGTCTGTGGTTACTTCTATTGTACCTTTACTTTCAGTTATTGTATTCTTCATTTCTGACTGGTTCTTTTTTATGATTTCTATATCATTTTTTTTAATGCTTACTAGCTCTTTGTTGAAGTTTCCACTGAGTCCATCTATTCTACTCCTAGTTCATTGAGCATCCTTATAACCATTGTTTTGAACTCTGTAACTAATACTGTGTTTCCTCAAAACTAAGACCTACCCTGAAAATAAGCATCAGTTAAGATCTTCAGCCAGACGGATGCATTTAGTATGTTATAACGATGTTCCAGAAGAAGATGACATGACTGTTTTTGAATAAATGTAGATTGTTGTACATGAAAAAAGTAAGACATCCCCTGAAAATATGCACTAATGCATCTTTTGGAGCAAAAATTAATATAAGACCTGGTCTTATTTTCGGGGAAATATGGTATAAGACCCAGTATTATTTTCCAGGAAGCATGGTAGGTTACTTGCCTCAATTTTGTGTAGTTATTTTTCTGAAGTTTTCTCCTATTCTTTCATTTGGAACATATTTCTTTGTCTCTTTTTCTTTTTTTTTTTCCATATATTATGTCTCCAGGTCTTGGCTGTGTGGCATAATGTAGTAGATGCTCTGTGGGGCCCAGTGTCACAGTCTCCATGGACACTTTTGCTGGATGCTCCAGAAGTGTTCCTTTGTGGGTTGTGTGTGCATTCCTGTTATAGTTGAGCCTTGATCACTACTGCACATCAGTAGGTGAGATTGACCCTTATGTTGACTGGGATTTGGCCATGTCCACAGCTTATGAGCTGCTGTCTAGGGTGTTTACCCCACAGAGTGGGTTTTGCCTATTAGGCTCTGGGGCCTGTTGAGACCGCCCTTCGGGTGTGCTGCTTGGGGTGTAATTGGGTACTGTTCTGCTATGGTCTGAAGTCAACTTCCAGTTATGTTGGTTCTGGGGCCTCTTGAGAGAGGCTCCAGTGCAGGCCCAGGTCAGACACTGCCTGTCACTGGCCAGGAACTACATGGTAGTAGCTACAAAGCAATCCGCAGTTGGTCACTGCCTATGCTAGATAAGGAGGCCCATTGGAGAGGCCACATAGTGAACTGAGGATAGCTTCTACCAGTATCAGGGCTGGGATAGCTCCTCCAAGAGCCTAGGATACACTGATGCCGAATCCTGCCTCCCAGCTCCTTTGAGGCTCAGCTGCTGATAAAGCCTCATAAGGTATGCAATTTGGGTGGGGCAGGGTCTCAGGGCCTTACCAGGATGGGATGAGTGCTGTTCACTAAATTAGATTTTGGTTTAGTGCCAATGCTGAGCCTGGAGCTACTCAGCAAAAGTCTCAGAGCACACTGAGACCAGCTGCCACCTTCCTGGAACCTGCTGATCCCCAAGAGTTGTCCAAGATAGAGTGCAATGCGTGCAGGGCTTGCTGGTCAAGAAACAGCCTTTGACTTTGTGTGAGTTGGTTGGGTTGGGTTCCCACCATGGACTCACCAGGATGCAGCAGGCGGAGTTCACCAGGCCAGTTCAGATACAGATTTAGCTGTGTTGGGGGTGGTTCAACACAGGAAAGATGGTGCCCACCTTCTGGCTGCATGGGAGGATTATTCTACACAGGAAAAAATGGTGACTGTCTCTCCATTCTGCTCCTTGAAGCCACACATCTCAGTTTATCCCTGTATGTCTCTGGTGCCTCCCGAGTCACTGTCCCTCCACTGGAGCCCAGGGCGAGTGCCTGCAAGCAAGTTAATCTGTGGGTTGGCCTTTTAATAGGATGTTTGGGTTCCCTGCAGCCTTCTGTCCTCTCATATGGTCAGAATCCCCACTGGTTTACACAGCTAGATGTTGTCGGGGCTGCTCTTCCCAGCACTGGTACTCTGGGCTGGTGTTCCTGACAAGGGGCTGGCATCCATGGCTCCTCTGGGGGGAGGCGGACCTCTGCAGGTGAGATAGCCCTCCCAATTCTCAGCTACCACAGTAAGTGTGGGGACTGCCCATTCCATATCTTTGCATTTCCTACCGGTCTTGACATGGATTCTTTTTTATACCCTTAGTTATAAAACTTCAGTTCAGCTAGACTTCAGATGGTTCTCCATATTGACTGTTCTATGATTTAGGTGTACCTTTAATATGGTCACTAGAGGAGGAAAGCAGATTGTTTATCTACTCTGTTATTTTGAATCTGGAAGGTTGAATCTGGACTCACGGAAGGTTTTTAAAGATTAATGATATTAGCAGATTTTTCTACTTTTTAATTCTCAGTTGAAAATAGCATTTAAGTCACTTGCACAGGCCTTCTATTGTTTGTTAGTAGTTTTTTGTTTGTTTGTTTGTATGTTTGTTTGTTTTTTAAAAGCAGGTATTTTTAAAAGAAGATGGTGTCATCACAGTCATCTCCTGAGAAAGTATTATTTCATATCCAATCTATATTATATACAATTTTAAAAATCCATAAGTAAAATTGTAAATGCCAAATGGAAGAAACTTGTTCATTTTTCTTTGATATGATTTTAAGTCACAGTACAATCTGGAAATTTCTAAACTTAGGCTACAGCTAAGGATTTCAAATCTTTGGAAGATTACTTACATCATTTCCTCAACAGATGCTTGGCAGAAGAGGTGGCTATGTATAGCTGTGGAAGAAAGTTCTTTGAGGATAGTGAGAGGTTTAAATTCTTCAGGCTTATTTCAACTAATTTCTTTTTCTCAGTAGTATTCATTCTCAGTAGTATTCAGTATTGTTAATGGAAAATTCTCCCACCCCTTGTGAAATGCAAAGCAATATTTTTAAGAAATAAAAAAAAATTAAAAAATAATGAATTTCAGAGGCAAATAGCATTGCATTTTCCAAGGAAGTTTATGTGACTGATAAATCTTTTAAAATATATATATTTTTCATACTTTATTTTTAATCCTATTTCTTAAATTTTCTGAATGTTTAGTAACAAGATAAACAGGGACATGATAATCTTGAAAAGAAATCAAAGAAATACACACACACACACACACACGTTTTATATATATATATACATATATATATATGTATATATATACATACACACACATATATATGTATATATATACACACACACATATATATGTATATATGTGTGTGTATATATATATATATATATATATCCAAAAAATGCCCAAAAAAGTATGCACATTTTCAGAAAGGAAAAAAGCTGTATTAAAATGGTAATATTTAATACTGATTAATACAAGTCGTGTGTATACTTTTTTTTGGCACCTCCATTATATATATATATATTTTTACATTTATCATTTTGAAAACATTTTAACATTTTATAAAGAATTGAAATATGTGACTGAGAGATTCCTTTGAAATAAAAATGTTTTCCTAGACTTTCTATGTCAAAACTACCTACAATATTAGCACCATTTTTGTACAATTTACTTGAAGGATCAAAATATTGGTGGTATGATACTGCTTGTAATATAACACTTAATGGGGTTCATAGATTTATAGAATTTGAAGTATAATATTAAGTTTGCCAGATTTAGCAAAAAAAATTACAAAAGTCCAGTTAAATTTAAATTATAAACAATGGATTTTCATGTGCTGAATGGGATTTAAAAAAAATATTAAGTTTATTGGAGTAACATTTATATATGACATTATATAAATTACAACTTTGTAGCACAACATCTGTATCCTCTATTGTGTGCTTACCACTCAAAGTCTAGTCTAATCTAGTCGCCCTCTGTCAGCACATATTTGACTCCCTTCACTCTCTTTGTCCTCCTCCCCACCCCCTTCCCCTCTGGGAACCACAATTATGCTGTCTGTATCTGTTAGTTTGTTTGTTTGAATAGGATGTACTTATTTTGGGGAAAAAAATCTGAAATCCAGAACTTATCATTTGTTATGTATATTATCTGACACCCCAGAAGGGAATCTGAATAGTGATTTTGTTTATCCTTTATTTTAGAAAATAAATTGGATCAAAGATGTAAAGAGAAGTATCCAAGATCACTCTAGTAGTTTTGTTTCTCCAAATAAAGCACAGAAATATTTAATATATTAAAATGCTAAAATATCCCTGATTCCATGTCACATATGGCTCTAACGTTTTAACAGCTGTGGGGGATATTAATGATATCCTTCAGGGACCTGGATGAGTCACTTTTGTGGGGAAGAATAGAATTTTGGTTTTGGTGTGTTTTTCTTGAAACCTGACAGTCACAGAGAACTGAAATTGCTCCTTCACAATTCTCCTTCTCCATAGTCCCAATAATGATAAATCTACATTGCAATCATATGGACACAGTGATGTATATTTTCCTATTGTTTCTTTCTGAGTAGGTAACATTTGACCTAGTTCCTCCAAAGTATTCAACTGTTTAAGAGGAGACTAAAATACACAGGGCTCAAAAAGAGAAAGAAACTTATATTGAGCTTCTGATATGCAAAATAGAGTTATGCATCAAAAAAATAAATACCCTTAAAAAACATGCCGTAAATTAAATGTCTTGCTATAAATTAATCCTGAAGGACTCAGCTATAGATTTCTGCCTTAGTGTACAGAATATTCCTTTACTAAATTTGTCAGCTATCCCAAATGGGTAGTAGTAATAAGAGGGAAGGACCTAGGATGAAAAATAGAAATCATCCTTATTCTTGCCCAAGAAATTATGAGAAGGAGGCTTTGGAAAGAGAGACAAAAGAAAAAATAAGAAATGTGTGTCAATTTTTGGTTCTGCAAGGGAAGGTAGTGGTTCATTTATTCAAATTTCTTAATGTTCTTTATTATAAGGGTCTTGTAGGTGTAGGTACATGTATGCATATGTATGTGTATTTAAGCAAGTCATGTGTTCCAGATAGTTTTTGTTATTCTAATGAATATCTTATTTATGATTGTATGTATAATTGTTTAGTATTTGTGTTAGGAAATTACATTGAGTGTTATGCATTTATTTTGTATCTTGCTGCTTCATGAAACTCATTCATTTAGTATTTTATCTGTTCTTTCTATACATTTTCTTGGTAGACAGTAATTACCTACTCTACAAATAGTTATAATACTAACATTTCCCTTTGAGTCTTATATCTGGTTATATAAATAAGATAAAAATGTCTCTGTGTATATTTATCCCCTAGTTTTCTTATTTCTTTACTTCTGGCTGAGATCCCTTTGGTCAAAAGCTCTTTGGTGCCAAACTAATGTTTTCACATATCCAATAATTTACAAATAGCCTAAACATGCAGATTTTTAATCATTTAGAGTCTTCCTATTCTGCATAACCTGTGAAACTATCTATATCCAGCATCTGTTGGTCATTGATATGGTGGAGCTTTGTGGTGAAAAAATTCTGAGCTCCCACTGCCTTTTGGAGCTGTCTGACCCAGACTCCCCATTGTGCTGTTTAGTGACGTTACTTAGAAAAGCAGCACCCTTTCCCATTCCTCTATTTCCCAGGAACTCGCTAGCACTCCTTCTCTTCTGGATGGTTATCCTATTTATTTAAATCTCTAAATGGTCTTCTGTGTGAGGGGATTCCTCTCTCAGGCAACCCTGTCAAAACACCATCCAATAAAGTTGGTTGTGTGCTACTGCCTCTGGTGCCCATATATTTCTCTTTGATCAAAACCCAGATTTCTCAAACACGTGCACATTTCATATTCTACTATACACACACACACACACACACACACACACACACACACACTCTGTTGTATATATATCTTTTTTATTGCATTGATCAAGACCTCAAGGACTTTAATAAGTAGTTGTAATGGGATTTTAACCATGTTTCTGATATTGAAGGTAATTTATCTAAAATTCTCCATTTTATATGATATCTGCATTGATCAACATATTTTTTCCATTTTTTTTATTTTCAACTTTTGAATTTGAACTTATGAATTTGTTCTTCATAGGAGTTTATATTATTTTTATGTTCTTTTAACCCCTTTGCATTATTGTCATATTTTATATTCTTGATTTCAACAGGTTCTCTGTTTTTGTTTTTAAGTTCAGTCTGTTTCCTTTGCTTTTTTTTTTTTTTTTCCTGGACTTTTTGCCACATTTTGGAAATAATTCATCACATACTTAATCCTCTACTAATTTGTTTGGGGTTTTTTAAATACATTTTTAAAACTCTACTAATTTCTTTTTAAATAAATTTTTAAAACTCTACTAATTTCTAATTGTCAACAGTGAAACACCTTTTTCACTGCATCTCCAAAAAATAAAAATAATATATAAAAAATTCTTCAATAAAATATTTAACTCATACTTACTGTCTCCATTAACTCAATTATCTTTCAAAGTCCTGATTCTTCCTCTTATTAATATTACTTAGGATCATGTAATAAACACATAATAATTATACATCATAAGATAATAATTAGATAGTAAAAACTTTCAATTTATTATGTCTATTATATATACCATTTTGCCTAGGACAATACAAGTAATTTTTAAATTGTCTTTATAATTTTCCATCTTATTACATGTTTTCTCAAAATTGTATCATTTTCTTTTGATACTGGAAATATTTCCTCCAGTTTGTCTCTAAAAAATTATTTTTTGCAATGCTAATTGTGTTCTTTCTGACTCTGTTCACAATTTAACTCTAATTTTATTGGTCCATGAATTCTAACATATGTCATCCTTCTCCATTTTCACTTCATTCTGCTTTTTATTTCATTGTTTTCTATTGATGTTTTTCTCTATTTCATAAATATCATACGTTCTTGAATATAGCAAGAGGTTTTTCTTCTTCATATAGTATATTATTTTCTAAGTCATTTTTTTCAGTATAGTAGTCAAGACAATGTTTTTTTCTCTATTTTTGCATCACTTATTCATAAGTTATTGCCATTTTTACTTCAGCCTTACTTAAATAGAAGTTACCCCTATTCAGAAAATTGTAGTTGTCACGTCATGTTATTGCTTTGGCCAATAACATTGCCATTTCAGGGATGCCCAAATACATTTCTCACTCCCACACATGGAGCAAAAGTTAAGTTCCCAACCTGGACAATAGTTTTTATCATGCCTTTACAAAAACTTCACTACTGTGTTCAATTTGCTCCTTTCACCAAGTGATCTTACTTTCATACTCTGACCCTATGGAGTGCATAAAAAACTAAAATTTTCATACTATTCTCCTCTGTACTCACATACTCAAAAAGTTTTGTTAGGAGTTATCGTTTCTGAAGAGATGGACAAGATTGGAGAGAAAAAGGGGTTGAATAGAGATAGGACTGTGATCTATGAAAAGGCTACACGTAAGTACAGGCTTTGAGCTGCCAATTTCAGTGGCAAACATTAAAAAAATAATGATATGCCTTCCTGTCTTCTTTTAGGTAACATAAAGACAAACTGTTTTTATCCTGGTCTTATTAACCTTGCTGTTGGTAGAAATTCCACTTTGAGATTTAGTAGTGCTACAAATTATAGTCTTATTTTCACTTTTCACATATATATTGACAGGATTTGGGGAATATTTTATCATTCATTATAATTCAGACATCATTTAAGCCACACAATATAATTGTCTATTTTGTGGTCCATAAAATTTAACTGCTGAATAAATAATAGTCAAGGAAAACATTAGAAGTATCTATTCTGTGCATTTGTGCATCTAATCCCAATAAGCTGTATCAAAACTCTTGGCTTCATGGTTGTATGTCTAAAATTGTTCTTGGTTGTGTGTCTAAAAATTCATGTAAAATGCATCAGATGTGTACTTTTGAATCATCTGTACATTAAAAATGGGAGCTCAATTATTGTGTAAAATTAGCCTAGAGGACAATTTATGTCCATTTGTGGGAATTCAATATGCTAGAAATATTGAAATTATAACTGAAACTTGAAAAATAATAGGTTGATTTCTCTCCAGGATAAAAAAGGAAAACCAAATTGAATGGTTGCATGGAATGAAAGTTTTTAAAAGCATATTACACAATTGAAAGGTCATTTGAAGTATATCCCAAATATTTTAGATTCAGTTGTCATTTATATATGTTTTTGTATTTTTAATTTTATATTATTTTTGTATTTTAACTACAGATTTTTGTATTATTTTGACCAATATTTTAGAAAGCAAACTTTCCGTTTTTATTTTTACAAACATTTTGCTCAATATTTAATCATAAACTATTGTATTTTATATGCATATAGAAATATTTTATGCACAAATTAGTTTTTCATTTCTCCTCCTTCATTGAACAAATATTTATCAGACATCTCTGTGTTAAGGCATTTGGAAATATCAGTGAATAAAATAGAAAAATATCTCTGCTCTCATAGAGATTCAAGTTGATAGAGATAGAAACAATAACTAAAAATAAAGGAAGTAAATAAATGTTTTTATACATAAATGAATAAAAATAGAAAATAGCGAAGTTGCATGAGAAGATCAACAAATGCTGAGTGACTGAGTTTACCAATTTCATTCAATGTGATCAGGAGAAACATCATCAAGAACGTGATGTTTGGGGAAGAAAGTTCTAGACAAAGGAAACAGCTAGTACAATGTCCCTAAAATAAGAATGTGTCTGCAGTGCAATTACAAGAGTGAGAGTACCATGAGATGAAGTCAGAAAAATAAATAAGAATGACATTCTCAGAGGTTATCTGAAGTGCTTTAATTTTGACACTGAACTAGGGAGACATTGAAGAGTTTTGAGCAGAGGAGTAATGTGGTATGACTTGTTTGAATGGATCATTCTAACTATTGTGCTTAGTGAAATATACCAGGGCTGAGGGCAAGTTGAAGCAGGGAAAGCACTTAAAAGTTTCCTGCAATAATCCAGATGAGAAAAAAATTCTTTATAAAAATTATTTTTGAATATTTGCAAACCAAAGGAAAACATTTAATTATTGAATCATAGGACAGAAACTTTCAGCAAAATTAACTGTAACATTAATGAGATTGGGAAGTGTCCATATGTTAAAAATTTGACATCATACGTATTGACAATACATAATAATCATAGAAAGTATACATATTTTAAGAGTGTAAGTAATATATCTCAATTAAAATATCTGTTGTGAGCAAATGATAATTTAAATTCAGTGATTTTAATTGTTTTAAAGCAGAGTGCAGTAAAATTGATTAAGTGTGTTTTGTAGTTCTATGAATTTAAACAACATGCATAGATTTGTATAATCACCATCACTATTAGGATTCTTAACAGTTCTGTCTCCCTAAAACCTCCTCATGCTTCCCCCTTTACAGTCACACTCTACTGCATCCCAAACCTCGACAACAGTCAATCAATTATTTGTCATTATAGTTTGTCTTTTTAAGAGCATCATATGAAAGAATCATACATTAATAAGCTTTTGAGACTGTTCTTTGTTTTCACCAAGTATGTCTTTGAGATCCATCCAAGTATTGCATATAGTCATAACTCTTTCATTTTTATTGCTGAGCAGTATCCAATTATGTAGATGGACCAAAGTTTATTTATGTATCCACTCATTTAAGAACATTTGAGTCATTTCCATTTTTGACGATTTTATATGAAGTTGCTATAAGCATTCATGTATAGGATTTGTGTTTCATTCTCTAAGGTAATAATCTTTCATTCTCTATGACAAATATCCAAGAGTAGCATTGTTAAGTCATATGGTAAGTGTATATTTAACTTTATAAGGAAATGCCAAACTGTTTACCAGAGTTGCTATACTGTATTCCCACTTCCCACCAGTAGTATATGAGTCCTTGTTACTTGGCATTTTTACTAACATTGGTGGTGTAAGCTTTCTCTATTTTATTTTTTTTTCTTCTTAGCCATTCTAAAAATGGTGCAACAGTAACTCATGTGGTACAAGATATTTTTGAAATTACATTTAAAAGTAATTCAATATTCTTGAAACTTGAGAGGGTGCAGTGAGTCCCAAGATTTCAGGGCTGTCAAGGAAAAAGCCATGATCACTAGGTGGCACTGGCACATAGAGAGCATTATTTTAGTTGGCTTGTATTACATGTGAGAAGACCTCATGTTATGAGACTTTTCAGAGACTGGAGATCACATTCACTGCCAAGAAGACAAAGAGGGCAAAGGAACTCCAGAGTAGGAGAGGAAATGGGAAGGGGACTCAAGTGTCTCGGTGATATCTCTCAGCTGCACAGTCTCGAGGTCAGGGGACTCTAACATACAGGTTCAGATGTTTCGTAGTCCCAGGGTATGTCTTACTATATATATATATAGCTATTGCATGTGTAAAAATTTGATTTTGGCACTGGTAGACTTTTAATCTAATGATCCCACCTTACTGTGAAAAACTAAACAACATAGGGAACAAGCCATGTTTGGCTGTTTTATATTACAGAAGTACCATAAGTAGAGCTATATAGGGAACATTTGACTTGGTCAATCATGAATCAAATATAATAAACTTTCTGCAGAAATTCATAACATTTTACTAATATTTGGAGAAATTAAACTTGGAAGATAAGGAAATGAAATACATTTTTTGGGTAATTTCTACCCTAATGTTTGATATAGAAACAAAATCTGAACTTTATATGCGAAAATAGTGTTATTGGTTGTTTATTAAACTTTCTTCTCTAGAAGTGGATGGAAATAGGAGTTTGCTAAGAAATTCAAATATTCCAAGTGTTTAGAAGGAATGCAGTGTGTTGAAGGAATAGTTTGTCAATTTAATAGTATAGCTTAAGGCTGTAGAAGTGTGTGTGTGTGTGTGTGTGTGTGTGTGTGTGTGCGCGCACGCACATGAGCACAGTTAAATAATACATACCGCAAATTTTACAGCTGGGTGTCCTTTGTAGTAATCCTAGTAACCCATTGAGCTAAGCGGGCCAAAAATCCTACTAGATTTCCCCAGAATAAATTCTTGTGTACTTGATTAAGGAAGTGGCCAAAGGAAAATCTGGGTATACTCAAACCAGCTTTTGGCTCTGGGTTAGCGTGAGCTGAGTAAATAGAGCTAATATTTATTTAAATTCCTTCACCATATTATTAACAGAAAAATTATTTACAACTGACTTGGTGATAATGAACAAATTCCAGGTCTGATAAGAGAAGCTAAACAGTGTCACAACCGTGGAGAGTTCTTCTTGCTTTCTGTACCATATAGAACCCAAATAGAGAAAAATGATCATCAAGATGGAGAACTAAAAAACTTTAATGTATTTGTGGGTATGATGACGAAAGTCACATTTTATTCTGCATTTTTGAAATGTAAATATTTGTATATGGCAAGTATTTATATTTTGTACATAAAAGGGACTTTGTGTTCATGTTTATTTACTTTGTGGATTTATCAAGTTAAGTGTACATTTAGAAAGATGTGATTAGTAGACACCATAACCCATGGATATCTTCTCTTTTTTTCACCATTCCTTCTTTTATCCTAAGAAGCATATGAATATGGGAAATATATATATGTATATATTTCATGCCTCTCTGAGTCGCATGATGAAACATCTCTCTATTTTACTCCATCCTACCTGGATGTGAATCTTCCCTCTGTTCAGTGTGGATACAGTGCCCCTTAGTCACTTGCTGACCATCTTGGTTTTCAAATAGGATGCGAGAGACAGAGAGAGAGAGAGAGAGAGACAGAGAGAGAGAGAGAAAACATTCACATAACTTTTATTACTGTATATTGTTGTAATTGTTCTATTTTTGTTGTAATTGTAGTTATTATTAATTTCTTATGATGCCTAATTTATAAATTGCACTTTATAATAGGTGTGTGTATATAGGAGAAAAAAAACATGGTATACATAATTTTCAGTACTACCTGTTATTTTCAGGCATTCCATGGGGAACTTGGAACATATTCTGTGAAGGTAAGGGTTCCGTGTGTGTGTGTGTGTGTGTGTGTGTGTGTGTGTGTGTGTGTGTGTATGAGAAAAAGTATACAAAATGAAGGAAAGAAGGTATGACAGTAACCCTTGAAATTTAGACCATCACTAAGGAAGAATTAACCATAATACAGTGACCACTTCCCAGGAATTAGAAATTGATTTATTATATTGTTATTACCTCTTAACTGTAGGATATTTTCAACTATTTTAGTTTTTTTGAATATTTGCTAGTTTTTTGTTTGTTTGTTTATTTTCTAACTTAGCTTTCTGTAAAAATGTTTGAGATCTCTGGAAGAGTATACTATGAGGGTCTTCTGTTCATTCATGTAACAAGTATTTATTAAGCATCTACTATGTATCAGGCATTTTTTTTCCTTATCCCTTTTGAAAAAATAAACTGTACAAGAATATTGCATTTTCTTCCTTTTCATTACATTGGAAAATTTAAAATATCTAATTGTCTTCATTATCATATACAGTTTTACTATATTAATAATTTACATATCCTTAAAATATTAATTTTATTTTTGATTATTTGAGGCTGAAAAATACTATAATTGTTTCTTTAGTCATTTTATTTCACACTTAAATTATCAAGGTCTCTATATTCAACCCACTTGCCTATGCACAATGACGTACAGATAATGAGAGCATTTCCAAATTAATGTCACTAACATTTAACATCACTAGCTACATCAACTGCTTCATCTTTTCTAATAAGCGAAAATATTAATTGAATAGTCCCAGGCTCCATGACATATACACTCTGCACATCTTCTCTGTCATTCTTTCATATATTCTTACATGTGGCTTTCCAAACCAGTAGGTATGTCTTGCTCAATTAATTTTAGCAAAGTTCACTTAGCAGGAGTTATCAGCTCCTCACAACTGTATATATAATTCTATCATAACATAAAGTTGTTCCTTCTGATTTCCTTAAATCAAAGAAAATATGAAAGACATTTTTGAGAACCCTCTCAAACATCAACCCTATTAAAATGTATATTTTTTATTTTAATTTTTTGTGTGAAATCTTTTTGCATGCGTATTTTTCTCATTACAGAGATTTGACTTAGCAAATTTCTCTATTATTTCAAATTGATTGTATATACATATTTAAGCAAATATGAGTAAATACACCTTTTTACATGCTATTTAGGTTTAAAACAGCCCTGAAAATGGTTTTTAACTTGAAATATTTAATTCCTCCTCACTGCCTGGCGAGTTACAATATTTCTAGTTGGCAATAAAAAAGTAATAATCTTTGTCTGCCCAAACTATTTTTAAGAGTTATATTGGGTAAATATCTGTGTGTTTTGTAGACTAATATAAAAATATATATCTATTGCTTATACTAAATGTGCCTTAAATTCCAATTTTTAAGTGTATTGCATATACTTAATTAAGTTATGAAAATTTTGAACTTCACATAATTTTCATTTCTGAGTAAGTTTATTAACAAAAATATGTGACTTTTCTTCTGCTTTGAAGTGATAAATAGGAATTGGAAAATTTGTCATAGTTTTGGAATGATTTCTGAGGGTGCCTTATTCAGATCAATTATATTAGAGATTCTTTTCAACTTCACTTGCCAGCCAGGGTTTTCATAGAATATTCCTTGAGGTTAGGCTGGTGGCCAAACAGGAGACAGGAGTGAGAGAATAGGAGTGCAGGTAAATTGAGAACTGAGGTTGAAAAGAAGAATCTATGATTTCTGCACTCAAGCAAGTCACAGGTTTGTGGAGAAAGAAGTCAAAATATGTGTAAAAAGAAATTATAATAGAAGATATGTAGTAGAAGAGTAGAGAAGTTCATGGGTTCTATAACATGTGTCCGTTAAAATACTTTATGCATGAACAGATTTGAATTTCAGAATGATATCTTAATCAACATGAGGGTAGTTTGGAATTTAGAAGGCTGCAATAAGCCTGGTTATTATAATCCAAAAATGCCAGCCTGAAGTAAGTGTGGCCAATGAGAGAGACGATAATACAGGCAAGTGTTAAGAATCAGTGTGATTTGCTGTGTAGTTGGTCATGTGAGGCAAGGCATGCAGGAGGGTTCAGAATCAGGATTGCTTCCCAGTTTCCCATTGAGATGATTAAGTGGATGATGCAGGTTCAAGGGTAGAGTGAAATAATGAACTCACTTTATAATTGCTGAGCTTGAGACTCGTGCATCCCATGAACATGAGCTGACTGATATTTGATGATTTTTTTGTTTTTATTTTTCAAATTGCACAAGCCTAGTTAGGCTTAGAGATATACAAGTATGTTTAGGTTTGATTATAGGTGAAAATGTTAATTTTCTGAAATAACTTTCAGCTTGGTTCACTGACATTGAAACACACTGGAGTAAGCTTGAATTTGCTTTTTTTCATCAGAATATGATGTGATACCAAGGTAACCAATCAAACTAAATAGTAGCAGTGACTTAGAACAAGAAAGATTTATCTCTCGCTCACACAGCACAACTTCAAGTTTATCTGACATTCTAGGGCAAGCATCAAGCAAAGGATAGTTCAGCCTTACATTTCCACTCAAACAAGATTGTTGTTGCATTGAAAGAGAGCCGTGGAAAGGCTTTTACTGGCAATTGATTGCTTTCATCCTTAAGTAACATGTGTCCATCTGCACACATTTCTTTGGTGAAAACTAATCACAAGGCCATATATAAGGTAGAGAGGTAGACGTTCAATATATATTCTCACATGCTCAGAAGGAGAAACAGAAATACTGGTAAACAGCACTAATGTCTTCAATAGTTTTGAAGTCTGAAATACTTGAGTTTCAGAATCAGCCATGCCTAAATTTCTTTATCCATCAAATGAAAATATTGATGTTCTTTATAGATTTGAGGATAAAATTCAAAATTGTATATAAACTTACTAGTCAGTTGCTCTATAAATGGTGTAATTAGTAGGTATAGTTTGTTTGAATATTTAAATATACACTATGTGTGTATATAGACTTTGAACATTGACATGTACCCACACACCAAACATGTCTTTGAAATGCGTTGTTTGCCTTTTTGGTTTCTGTCAGAGCAGAATGTGCTTACACCATGTGATTGGAAAAAAATCTAAATGAGCAAGTTATCAATCCCAGTTTGTGTTTGTATAAAGATTTCCCTGGGCTTTATAGCTTGATATATGCAAGTAAAATTTATTATATGGCCATGTCTACAAGAAGACCAGTATCTTAGACTCGGAAAAATATTTGCTAACACATTATTCCGTTAGACTGAGATAATATAAGGCTCTTCACTGCAACACTTTGTCTTAGATCTGACTTACAGGCAACGTTCATTGACTCTTCTCGTAGTCTGCAAATCTTCCAAATAATATTTTGACCATAGACAAATGTCAGTTTCAATTATGCAGTTTTTTAAATTAGGAATACAGATCGAAAATGTCCAATGAATTCAACTAATTACATATTATTATCTTGAGTAAGGTAATACATTACAAGCTGTGATATAATTAATTTTACCTCAGTGGCTCCTATAAACATGTCTGATATGCCCTAAGAAACTTAATCATTTCAAGCAGATAAATCTTGCTCAATATTAGTACATATTATTTAATTTAGAAAAATTTAATTTTGTAAACAGTCATCTTTTTATGTTCTTATCTCTGTTCTTTCAAAAGTTTTTTTTGTTTTACTACAATCAAAATAGATTGTTTTCTATCAAAATGATTAAAAATACTCCTTAAATTTTAGAATTTGACAGTCTTATTACTGAAAAGGTTTATCATACTCTGTTTAGTTGTTTGTTTATTTAATTGCTGTTAATAAGAGTTAAACTTTATTTTACACTTACTAAGTATTAGGCATTCTTATAAGCATATGACATATATTATCTCATTTAATTATTATTACTAACTTGTATTAAGGATTGCATGTAGATGTATTGAAAATTCAGACTAGTAAAGCTCCCCTAATTTTCTGATAATAATTTTCTAATTAACAAAAAAATATTTATTTTTCTCTAAACATTTCATAAGGCAGGAGATGTAAAATTATTTGTTTTAAATGCATTGTTATAAATTATTCATTAATAACACACCTTTGATTGCATTTTGAAATAATATGAAAAATTAATTTGAAATCATTAATCTTTATAAAGGTTAAATCTTTATAAACATGTTAAAATATGTATTTAATTAAAAGAAAGAAAAGGTAGAAATCAATACCTATATTTAAGAGGCAGTGCTAATTATGTGGAGGAGGCAATTGAATAACAAGGGTTTGACACTCAACTGACTATGTTTTCTAACCTCACTGTTTATTGTATATGAACAAACTCTTTAAGCTAGTAACAAAACTATGTTCTTTAACCCTAAAGATCTGTGATAAATTATTATATCATTAAAATATTTATTTGTTGAGTTTTTACAGTGGAATGAGAATTATTTGGTAGTGCTAAAGAAGCTTCTGAGTTATCACTGGGATGTCCATTAATGATTTTTGTTGAAGTAATTAATTCATTACATAAATCTCTTAAATTAAAATACAATTAAAACAGTGAAAGTGTGTGTGTGTGTGTGTGTGTGTTATATAAACAAATTAAAGGCATTTTCTCATTTATCCTTTAATTTAGTTTAAATTGTGCTGTGACGAAACACCACAAACACAAGTCTTATCTTTCTCTACTTTGAGCCAGAATTAAAGGCTGTTTTTCCCCACATAGAATTGACTACATCACTTATAATGAAGCTTTTTTTTTTTCAAATTAACGTAGAAAATGCACAAGGAAAGTAAAAAAAAAAAAAAAGAATAGTAACAATTTTGCCAGTAATTATGTTTATAAATACTTCCATAGGTCGGGGGGAAAAAAAAACCGGGAAAAGAAATCTGTCAACAAAAATCAGGTATATACCAAAGTATCAGTCTGGCATATAAAAATGAAAGTATAGTTTCAGTAAAAGGAAAAATGCCAAAGAAGTGTGAATTTTCAGTGTATCATAAATGTCTATAACAATGATGAGCTCAGAACGTGTCATGTTTTACAACAAAACTCATCAGCAAAAGTCCAGAGATGTGCAATTTGTCTTCGGTGTTGGACGTGGAGATGCATCACCCACGTGTCTCAAGGAGGGATTTACTGACCCAGCGGCTGGGTGGGAGTGGCTGATGACAGGCATCAGCAGGCAGCCACCTCAGAAATTGCCTTAGCTGAACTATAAGGTCACACCCTTCCCCAGGGCAGTGCATATCCAATATTGATGAAGGGAGCACAAAAGCCCAACCGTTTCCACTCTAAGCATGACCACTATGATCAGCCATTTTCAGATCCAGAAATCCCTGAGTCAGCAGAGGCTCTGGTATGGTGCTCTGGAATACTTTATTCCCTCCTCCCTTCCTGACACTAAACTCTATCTAAACATCTAATTCCAAAATAATCCAACCTATAACATCTTATAAATACAATTTAACAGGAAAAAATAATGGCACATGAAATTGGACTTCCTAAGAATGATTTTTTTTTCCTCGGACCTAGGTTGTTATTATATTTATTCATATTTATTTTTTTATAAGAACCTATGAGTCATAGACATAGCAGAATCTGGAGTTAATATTGTAAAATCTGTGATATGTGGTGCCTTTGAAGGAACTAATAGGCCAGGATTCTGAGACACTAATCACACAAGCCAGAAACCAGTAGAAGCCTGGTTTGTTTTCAAACTGTGTAAGAATGGCAGAATTAGATATGCACTGCAAAAATAAAACAAGTGTAAAATTTAGGCACATATCCTGTTTTTTCACACATTCTTTAAAAGACAGCAGTCCTTAGCATCTCGTACTTTACACACTAAACTATTTTAAATCTGCCTATGATCACAGAATTTTGTGATGCACTAATGTACCTATAATACTCAGCTTTTAAAATTTCAATTAGCAAGTGCTAATTAGCATCTAAAATGAGGAAGAGATCCCAGAGAAGCTGTAAGAAAAACAAGGAAGACAAAAAGTTGAGAGGTCTAAGTAAAGAAAGAAAATTACTTCAAAGAAGAAAAGGGAAGAATGGAGAAACAGAGATGGAGACTAGAGAACCAAAGAAAGACACAAAATATTCTGAGGAAAGAAAATGAAGGAAATATACAAAATTCATTCTTTGAAAGGCTTATTTTTCATGACTTTGCTTCCAAACAAGATTTTGAAAATGTTTTCTGTTTATCTGATTGAATTAAGTTGTATTTCTTTTCAGTTTACCTCACAGTTGAATATGAACAGTGAAATTCAAATCAGCTCCTAGTTGTTTTCTATTTTCAATAGTTAATAATTACAGGCAACAATGTATACCAACTTTACTCTTAGTTTTGTTCTTGCTTTGTTTTAAATTGTACACATTCCAATACAGAAGAATAGAGTTGAGAAAGTTGTTAACTTAATACGTTTTTATGATTATAAAATTTCAGAAAAATCCCATAAGAAATTATTTTATTTTATTTGTTGACAACTCAAAGATTTTAATTAAAAAAATCCTTCACTTATCCCATATGCACCCAATAAGGATAAAGTTGTATAATTGACTATTTAATCTGGAGGCAGCTGGAGATAATTCTCAATTCCTTATAGGAAGAAAGCCAAAATAAACAACAGGAAAACAATTTGTCATAGAGAACATCACCAAAAGATGCTTTAGTGAAGAAAAACAACAGAAATCTCATAAGGCAAAGTGGAGCAGATGGTCCCAAGAATCTTTTGGACTGGGTTATTTTTGTTCTTAGGCCAGAGCTTATGATGAAAAGCAAACACACTGGGAACAAATTAACTGGTGCATACGGATGTGGGTGTAAGTTTCCTAAGGTGAGAATCAAATTCACAAACCTAACATTTAATCAGAACTGCTGTTTCTAACTAGCATATCTAACTAGCTCTGTTGCTTCGAGATGATATACCATATGATTGCCATTCAAATGTTAATCATTGATGAATAGAAATGACGAATGGAGAGAACAGCACTGAGTCAAACCTACTCTTCTCCAGAAAGTTAGAAAACAAAATAAAACAAGACAACAACAAACCTTCACACCTGGATATGAAGAAAAAAAGAAAGGCATATGATACTTCTAACTTTCTAACCTGCTTACAGGAAGCCATCATAGTTTCATCACTAATAACACACTTTAAAAACTATACACAACCTCAACATGACACATCGGGAAGATATAAACATAATGAGCATTGAGCTAGATTGTATAATAAAGTTGAAAAGAGTTGTGTGGTGGTCACAGTTTTATTAAATGAAGCAATTTGACCGAAACATAGACTGAGTTTATTTTAACCACTATCTTCATCAGGATGTAAGTTGTTATTGTTTTCATAATCTGGTTACTGACAACATTGCAGTTGCAATTGCCAAATTGTTAAGAAAACTTACAAAAAATCACTTCAAAGAAATTAAAAGTTTCCTTTTCAAAACTGTATTTGTGAGGGCTTCATAAGGCAGTGTGTCTGGGAGTATGTGAGTGTGTATGTATGTAAATATGTGTGTAGATGAATAAAATATCCTGTCGTGTTTATCTTTGAAGACCATGAAGAATCCTTAATAAAATAAAGATAATGTCCTGATGCAGTTTCGTGGCATTGAAGCAGTAATCAACTAGTGTTGAACTGTCAACCTGAAAATCAGCACATTCCATAAGCAGGTTCTTACTGAATCTTAATAAAGCTTTTCACACTTTAAGGATAATTTCTGTTTTTCGTTTACAATTGGAACTCCTCATCACATAGGTGAATTATGCTTTCAGTATTATACAGCACAGTACTATCATGCGGTATGATATCAGAGTATGAAGTCACATGTGGTCATGTTAGTCATCTACATCTTCTTTATCTTCAGTTTCCATTGAATACTGTCCAAATTCTTCAGGATGCCACAGTGACCCTCAACACCATGGGGTGTGTATGTGTGTGTGACTGCAATTTGCAAAAGAGGCACCTGGAAAAATGCTGATTGGGGTGACAGACAGGCTTGGGGTGAAGGAGATTGATCTTATTGCAAGGACAAGGGAGTGTTAATGGAATTTAGTGAGTTGGGGCCAGTGATGTTCATCAGTCCCCCCAAAATTCTCATGAACAACAAAGAATTCCTCAGGTTGCCAGTGGTGCCTCTGCTGAAGAATATCTGATCAGAATCTGACTTGACTGTATCTCTCTAAGCTTATTTTCTCCGAAAATAAGACCAAACTGGAAAATAAGCCCTAGCATGATTTTTTAGGATGCTCATAATATAAAATAAGCCCTACCACATTTCCCAGAAGATAAGACCGTCTCTTATATGAATGTTTGCTGCAAAGGATGTATTAGGGCTTATTACGAGCATACTGAAAAATCATGCCTGGGCTTATTTTCTGGATAAGTCTTATTTTCGGGGAAACATGGTAGATCCAAGCATTCTAGTTCCCATACTCTACACCCCAGGCAAGCTAAACAGCCTCTTTTCTTTAATGTAATTCATAGTATGCCATTCCCCTTCCTGAAATGCTATTCTCTTCTTCCACTCCCTGTTGTAACCATGCTAGCCAACTAACCCGTTTCTCCAATTTCAGCCCACATGCTGCCTTCTCACCAAAGTGTTTCTTACTTCCCTCATGTTTCATTACTTATCTCTCTCCACATGCACAAAACCCAGATCTTTCATTCCACTAATGCTATGTGCACCCCTGGTTGTGTGATTTTTACATGTTTACAGACTGTTCTTTTTAGATAATGAATGTTTCTTATTCATCTTCGCATGTAAAGACTCCAGGATATTGAGAGATATGTGTTTACTGTATGCCCAATGAATGTTGAATAAAAAAATAACAGAGTAAATGAATGTGTAAATAAACATATGTAAAAGATAAGCAAATGAAATTTCCTGAAAGATATGTTACAATGTTAGATTTGGGAAAGTGCTCCTGCTTGGAAAGAAATATCACATTTATGTTTGAGAATCACACAGAAAAATATAAAAAAGTTTACAATATAGTATACTGAATTTTATATTTTAAATATTCATATATAATATTTTGTACTCCAAATGAAGCTGTGTGGCAGTGTACAGGCAGTGTTTTAAATTTATTTTGTTTAATAAAATATATAGAACCAAAGAAGATTACAAATTTTTTAAGGTGGCAATGTGTTTACTTTTTCCTAAGTTGTTCAGTTTAACTTAGGCTGTTAGCCTATGCTGTGGACTGCAATATTCTTTTTATATAGGTTGGGGAAATAGTGTTAAAATAATTTGTTATTATTTGAAAGAAAGAACTATCATTTCATAATGAGACACGCATAGATTTTCAAGTTATTTTATTAAATGCATATTTAATTTTCATATACTGAGTCAGGTTATATACAAGTTGCTGGATATTTAATAGTAAAAAATAGTCATGGGATCTACCTTCACAAATATTGTACTATTGGGAAAGACAGATGATTAAGCAAATAAATAAAACAAAGTTTAATTACTGGTTTGAACTGTGATCCAGTACTTAATTTTGTTCAAACTTTAAAAAGTACTTAATATATCTGAATTTCAATTTATAACATTTATGATATGTATAAAATGTTTGCAAAATAAAGCAAATACCTACCTGGTGAGTATGCTGTGAGGGTAAAGATAGATTATGTCAAGTCCTAAGAAATTTTCTGGAACATGGGTGGTATTCAGTAACTGGTAACTAATAGTATATGAAAGCTATACACATCTTTATTAGCATGTTTTTATTCTGCCTGGACTTTTTCTTATTAAGTTTTAACTTTAAATACCTGCAGATCTTGTAAGAATTAAATATCCTTATGATTTTCTATACTCAAAAATATAGAAAACATGTTTACTATGTTTCATATATTATTTCTTAAATTTTGCTCTAATGATATATTAGTTCCTGTTCTATTTACTATGCAAGTTTAAATTTAGACCACATGAACACTGCTTTAAAATGTCTTTTGATACTTTAGCATGGATTCAAGAATATATCAAAATACAATCAGGAGCCATGTATTGCTTTTTCATTGCCTTTTGTTAGTATGACTTATTATTTCCCTCTAGCTTTTTCAGCTTTTTCCCAAGTTAATAGTTTCTCAACTCTTAAATACCTGATATCTTGTCTTGCCATTAATCACTGTGAAGTTAACAGCTAGCATACACCTCTCAGTATTATCTTGAGTTTAACTCTGTCTATATAGCAATGAATCAAAGTCATGGAAGCAGAAGTTGGTACCTCTTCAAATCAAAGCATTTTTAAAAATGCATATACTCAATAACTGGTATTCATACTTTCAGACTTAGAAAATCCTTTTGTTTCTGACGGTTTTCTATTTGAAATTAATATACCCTAAACACAATACTTGAAACTTTGCTGGATGAAAAGTATTCATTAAGCGTAACTTTTGAAGGTTATTTTACTAAAGAAAAATCCATATCTCGACTAAAATTATATTACATTTTCATTGTTTTTCTAAAACATTGCTGCTATAAGTGTTTATCAATATTCACATGCTGTCTCTTGTATCTTAACACATTTTTAATGAAAGAGGAACTATAAATTTGATATATGTTTGATGAATCATGTGATCAACTGAGTCAGTTAACTGGAATTAAAGAAAATTACTTTGGAGCAAAAAGAAAAACAGTTTCATGATTGATTTAAAAACACTGGGGATTAAAATTATGTTATTTATACTATGGGAAAGTTTTCAAATTCTACTGCTTTGGACCTAAGCTTTTATTCCCTGTAAATTATAAGTAGTAATCATAAATCGTATTGAGATGTTATAAGCCAATTAGGAGATTTTATTATGGAAAATTTTGTTTAATCATGGCATAAAATATGGTAACCAATGGTTTAGGCCTTTAATAAATCAATAAGTTAACTTGTTAAAAAGATTATCTTTTAGAAATAAATTTCACAGATTATGATTGGAATAAACAGCTCAATTTAAGGATTCCAGAGGTGGGCATATATGAAACAAATGACATGGTATTTCTATATGAATGCACAGATTTTATTTAACTTTTTTTTCAGGTTTTTTGCTGCATTATTAAGACTATGTCTTAGTGCATCTCATATATTAATAATTAACCAATACTTCTGCAATTTTTTCAGTCTGTTTAAATATATGTTTTTCCTGTAAGGTAAACTTTTTTCCTAATCAAAAATAGCTGTAAGTGAATCTAAACTCATACCAAAGAGGAAACCATTAGATGCAAAAAGGATTAAAAGCTTAGTAAGTTAAAAAAAAAAAAAAAAAGTAGAAGACAAATTTAATTTTATGGTATTATAAAAAATGAGTGGTGAAATTCATTTATTTTTCTGTCTTCTTTACTTAGTTATGAGAAACGTTAGAGTTAGATGTTATAGATGAATATTATGATGCATCCATAATAAATTTACTTAAACTATTATATGAGCTGGTGAAAAGTAAGCTTTAGATATTTTTCATGTGATTAATGCATATAACTTATAAAAGCAATCATTTCCACCTAGTTGAAAAGTCTTGAGAAATATTCAAACATGGTGGATAACTGAAACCGGACCCTTGGATTCCTAAATTAGGAAAAGCCCAATAAGCTTAATTCAAGTAATTATCAAAATATTAACAATAAAAACTACCCAAGGAGAGATAGACACATTTCCGTGACTGACTTGGTAGGAATTAAACTAATTTTCAATTGCTAAAGCATAATCTATTCTTAAGGTCATTTTTATTGGCAAGTGACATGCACAACATATATGGATGTTAATAGTAAAGCAAGATAAGTCCTTAGATGTAGACAGGCAATAAACCAGAGAAGATAGGAAAACAGAGAGAGAATAGAATACATTATTGAGAAGAGGAAGAATATATTTATGTTATATGTCATATATATATATGACTATATACATATACTGGTTCTGGCATCTCCATAAAAATGTAATCAAATGTTTATATATTTTGACATTTTATTCATATTATTACATTGCTATGAAGTAAAGGGATTGGGAAAGATGGTCTAATAGGCTTAATAGCTGAACATTTTATAATTGCAACTAATAATAATTATACTAAAATGTTAATATTGGCTGGAGTAGAAAGTTCTAACTGAGAATACCTAAGGTAGATCGCGTAGCGGAATGTTTTCCTCCATATGCTGGGAAGCATAGATGAAATTTTGTGTGATTTTCTTTATACTATAAAAATGTTAATATTGATACCAGACGTGGTCAGCTATTATGTATATTTCTTAAATTATCTCCTTCAAACCTTATTATGATGTTACTAAGTAAGTGATATCATTCCTTTTCTCATAGACAAAAAAAAAAAGTCAGAAATATTCAGTAACTTGCTTAAAGTTAGGTAGCTTGTTGGTGCCTGAGAGGGATTTAAATCCAGCCCCCAGCCCAAATCCACCTTTTCACTAAGCTGCACAACATTCAACTCTCTTCAAATGAGTAGGCTTTGTTGCGCAATAAATCCCGCTTGTGTATGCTCTTCTGTATAATCTCCTTTCTTGTGGAGGGAGAATAAAATAAGTTAATTAAATCATCTCTAAACTAGATGATTTGTTTCTAAAACCTACACCATACCAGTTTAAAATAAAAAGTAGATACTGCATTTAAATCAACAAAGCCAGTTTACTGTACAAAGATTTATTTAAGATAAACTTTAAAAGTAGGATCTGAAATTAATTGAAGAAAAGTGACTCTAGTGTACAATGGGAAAATGTATGTCTAAAGAAAATGACTGAACAAACAAGTAATAGGCGTAGAATCAGTGGCCTTCTAATTAATTTTAATTTATTAAATTTCAGGTCCATAAATAGGGAACCTTACTTTGAACCATTAAACCATGCTTTAATTAATATTATTAAAATTTATTGTTACTGTTACTTTTTTCTGTAGTTAGATTATTAAAAATGTCTTCTGATCCTATGAATATAAGGAAACAGTTTCAGAAACTAACCAGGATTAACTTCAGACTTCAACATTTGACTTGGACATATTTGATGAATATTCTTAATAGTAAGAGAACATAAATTTTCTTATATTAATTTTCAGAATTAATGTAAAATAGCTATTTATATTATAAATAGCTCTATCATAAATGAATAAAACCTAGGTTCTTAAACTTCAGAATGCACAAGAACTTTTTTCAAAATTTAGACTTCTGGGCCCATTAACCTACTACACCTGGTAGTCTAAACTGGTAGTCTAAATTAATAGGTCTAAGGTGGAACTGAGTAATTTGACAATCTATAGTAAGATAGATATTTAGGTATAGAATAGAGCATCAGGTTTCTCATGAATCACTCTGAGAAATGCTGAGCTAAGCAGTCCCATAAACAAGACACTCTAATGAGTGGGGGAAATTATGTAGTCTTGTAGGATTAAGAGGAAAACACAATGCTGTCACTGGTTTTAAGGAAAATATATATTTGCTTCAATTGTAATTATAAACATTAAGAAAAAGCAGATTAGCATTGAATGTATAGACATTCTTACTCATTTAATTAATATTTATTGAGTCCCTATCATGTTTGTTCTAGGCACTGGTAACAGAGGTATAGTGGAGAACAAGAGTTAGTGTGTGTTGACAGAGCTGTCAGTCTTATGAGATAGATGGCCATCTCCTTGTCAAAAAGAAAGCAAAAATGAAATAAAATAATTAAAATTCTTACCGGGTTTATAAAGAAAATAAACCAAGTTTTCAGTTACAAAAGTAGTATTTGAGAGTGAATGCTGTCACAGAACAGGAAAAAAAAAAATATCTCAGTGAGGCCCTCTCTGAGGATATTATGGTTAGGTCTTCAAACAGGCAAGTTTAACAGATTCAGGTGTGACTTTTGCCTTGGCCTTGCTCGTCCATTCCTGGCTGGCTACTCCCAAGCAGGATTCAGGAAGTAGTATTTCTGAATGTTCTTCAGAAATACTGAAAAGTTCAATTCATTTCTCTGGATCTCAGTGCACTTCTCTCTACCAATAAGACAATTTAGACTAGATGTATATTAAGTTTTACAGTCTTATTATTTTTATGTTTGTATTGCTTACTTTATCTTATTTCATAGACAGCATGTTTAAATTGTGTTAAGGAAAATAGTGTTCCTCAGGATATTATGCATTAAAATTATAGCTACATAATCTTTCAATATATGTAAATCATACCAAAATTTATACCATTTTGATTTACAGTTGTCTTTCAATACCTAGAATATTTGAAGGACAAAATTACTTTAGTTCATTTCGGTAAATCCCAGATATGTTTTTGATTTTATCTCGTGGTATTCATGATTTTTCAGATAGGGTTCTTGCATAACATATTTTCAAATAAGAATTTTAGAAATTTGGAAAAATCTATGGGCTTTTTCATGTAAAGCAGATCTACAGCAAATACATATAATGTATCAAAATATAGTGTGAAAAAATCAGAAGTTATTTACAAAAATATAAATGTTAAATGTGATATAAAATATAAACATATAAATGCTAAAGAGGAATAATGTACAATGAGTAAAGCTTAGAAAAGTTAATGTTATATTAAACATTGATATTCATAAATGCAAATAAATATAGTATGTGGCAAAAAATATCAACAAAGGATACATTTCCTACTGCCCGTTGGTTTAGAAAACAGGAGAATTCAAGTTGTTAGTAAGTTAATCAATTAGTATTATCATTCCTTCAAAAGCTTGTATTTAGTTCCTACGATATGTTAAACATTTTGTTATATATATTTGGGGCTACTCAGATGAATAAGAAGTGTCCCTTAGACAGTTGTCTGTATTTCTGGTGAAACAAAGGAGTACAAAATAATGTCATTGGAAGACATTTCTAAAAGATAGCTTATAACTGCTTCAATTGTACAAGTATATAATGTGAGTACAAGCAGAGATTTTAGCTTTATGCATAAGCATGATGAGGATGTTTGTGAAGTGGGAAAGGCTCATCCAAGACTAGAGAAATTAATTGCATGTGAGCCATAAAGTAAAAAACATCGTAAGAATGCACACCTTATCAGTCATATTTCCCAAGCTCTATTCCCTGGATTTTTTTTTTTTTTAAATGTATACTATAATAGGTATTCCAAATGGGGGAATTTTTAATTTTCTGAAAAGTTTAGAAAATGTGTTAAAGTTAAAAGTTTTATTTTATTGGAGGACTTCCCGCTTGTTTACATAGTAGCATGTGTTATAAATCTACAAGATGGGTCAAAGTAGAGATACAATATTGAATTTAGCAAACATGCTATTTCATTTTGGAAACCTGTATTCATAGAACACCCTGTTCCACTGAGGGTTATTTAGGAGTCACCAGTATAGAGTTGAATGCAGATCAGAACAATTGTTTTAAAGACTAATAGAACTGTAGTCTCACCTTTACTGTAAGCTAGTCTGTCACGGATCTTTAACCAGCCTTTCTCCAAAATACCATACTTTCTTAATTACTGTGGATTTACAAAGCTTATGACTCTAAATATCTGATAAGAGCTGTCTCTCTTTCCTTGCTTGATACAAAGTTGTTTTGGTTATTCTTGACTCTGCCTTTCAGTATTAAACTGTAGGTTTTTAATTAGAAATTAATTGAATTTATAGATTCATTTTTGGGAGAATGGGTTCTATAAAAATATTAACTAGGATATCCATCTCTATTTCTACATTTATGTAAATACTTTTTGCAAGAAGGATTTATAATTATCTCCATATGTGTTTTAAGCATCTTTTTTTCAAATTCTTTGTTAAAAGTGTATAAGAAATTTCTCTTTTGTATATTATTTTAATTCAGCAAACTTGATAAACACTTTCTTCCAAAAGATTGTCTTTCACTACATGGATTTGCTTTATAGAACAGGGTCTTCCAACCATTTATAGTGGAACACTGTCACAAATGAGTTACAATTATGGCAAGATATTGATCTGACTCTTTAAGCAATTTCTGTGTATTCCTTGAGGTGAAAAATGGTGGGAAGCACTGAATAGACATAACATCATTTGTTCTTTTTTTTTTCTCATCACATCGTTCTGTCTGACTATTTTATACAATATTGAATAGATGCAGTGATCATAGTACTCTTTCTCTTGCTCCTGATTTAAAAAGAAATTGTTTCTAATGCTTCACCATGAAAAATGGTTTGTTGTTGTTTGTTAGTAAATAATCATCATTGGGTTTAGTTTGGTTATTCCCACAATCTCCTCAATAATGCCCATAATGTTTAACAATGCTTGGCTCCCAAGGTGACCTTCCACTCGCCACTCACACTGCTCCCCAGCCACTTGGCCCTTTTTCATTTTCACGTAGTGCTATGCACTCAAGAGGGCCAATTACATAGGGAAAGATGCTGAGATCAGCTGGGTGTGTGTTGAAAGTCTGATTTGCAAGAGGACATGTGACTAAGGCAGTAGGGAATAGAGGACTGTGATATCATCTAAACTACTGAAATGATTAGAAGAGGAAGTGTAATTCCTACCTCAGGTCTCATTGTCAAATTAAAACAAAACATGCCATTTCAACTTATTTTTTTTTCTCTTGGCCAAAACAAGAATTAAAACTAAATGAAATAAATTGAAGAGATAAATCCAGATCTATTTAAAGTAGAACATAGTGTGTATTCAAATTTTAAGTTATTATTAAGTTCGCTCTGGTACAACTTTTCATTAGAAAATATCCTTATAAAGTCATTGTCTCATTAACAACTTCTGAAATATTTCTATTTTTTCTCTTTAGAAAATGTATCATATCTGTCCCTAAAAGCCTATAGAATGACTCAGATTTTTAGATGTTTCATAGTCACTGAACCTGACTGAGTGTTATTACTTTCATCTCTAACATGACAAGTTTGGATTTGATTTAATTATTTCTGTAATGTTTCCACATCAAACATTCTCTAAGTCACAATTTTATAGCACTAAATACATTTCCTATGAATATGTAATCTTGTTGAATCACTATATTTCTTTTGAATCTTACATCCTCATGATTCCCATAAAATGTTGGGGTTGGAATAATTTCAGAATCTATTGAGTAATGTTCCAATTCCTGGTGTTTCAGAGCAAAGAACTGACACTCTAGTATGGTTAGTAACTGTTACAACATTGATTCTTCTCTCCTCTTTGTAATATTCTCTTTACTTGGACTCCAACACGCTATACACTGGCCCCTCCAACACTGTGTACTTTGTTCTTCCTTATCTCCTCAAGTTCTTGACACTTAAGAAAAGGAGGAAGCAAAACACAGCTTTTTAAATTTATTTCTTCTTTATTTTCATTGCCTTGGTCTCCTTGTCCAGGCTAATATCTTTAACCTCCAGAAGAAATTTCCCATATAAACAAAACTTTTACATTTAATTGCCAACTTGATATGTTTTCTTGAATGTCCATTAGCATCTTAAATTCAGCATACCACAAACACCTTATATTCTTTCCTCCACCTCCGTTTTAATTGTCATCAGTATATTCTTCCGGTTGGTCAAAGCAAAAGACTAGTATTTATCCTTAACTTCTTTTTTCTGTTACATCTAATCTGAATCCCTCAGAAAGCCCTACCAATAAAATACAATTTAAATCTGACCACTTCTCACTACTTCCATTGCTACCATCCCAATGCCATCATATTTAGCTTGGTTTGCTGACATGCTCTGCTAATTAATTACTGTATCTCTGGCATTGTTTCCAACAACAGCAAGAAAAATTCTGTTTAAATGTGAATCACATTGTGTCACTGCGCTAAACCCTCCCCCTTAGTAAGTGCTTATATCACTAAAAATAGAATCCCTTAAATTGTCTGTCATAGATGTAGGTGGTCTGGTGTCCATCCACCTCTGAACACATCTCATCTCTCTAGTCTTTCTCTTACTCCTTTGCAATCATACTGACATTGTTTTTTATAGTTAGGCATTCCCTAACCACATTAAAAATAAACTCTATGTCCCCATCCAAGAACTCCAATTTTGTTTTTGCTTTTTTTTCTCATAATACTTGTTGCTATCTAACTATGTATTGTAATAATTATAATAGTGATAATCATTGTTTTACTTATTTGTTTATGTATGTATGTATGTATTTTATGTGTTATTCTACCAGAATATAAGCTCAAGAAAGGGATCATTTTTATCTGTTTTATTAGTCTATCTTCAGTGTCTAAAAATAGCATCTGACACATAATAACTTCATGTTTAACATACCAATAAGTAACAATGGAAAATAAATCATTGATGAAATTGCTATTTCAAATTTTGGGTATCTTATGAAATGCTTAATATTTACTCTGAAGAATACTACACTATGCCGTTAATGGCCCCTTTACTAGTCTGAGTAATACTTAGCTGCTTAGTTTCATAGAGCTGAAGATTTTGATTAACTGGATTTGGAGTACACCATTATTATTGCATGTTCTATTGTTTCCAGAAGGAATCTGGTGAGGGATTTTTCTTCTTTGTATTCAAAATTATATTTTTAATACAATAAAAACAACTCCCCAGTCATATTGTCTCAATCTTGTCAAGTGTAAACGTTGTGAAAGATTTATATTTGAAAATTCAGACTAGTTTATAAAATGATTAAAGACAATTTTTATAGATATTTCTTAATGAGTTTAAGTTTAAAATAGGCATTATTACTGAAATTACTAGCTCAGCTTCTCAAAGCTTATTTTGATTTCATACTTCATTTCCTTTATAATGTTAATGTGCATTTGGAGATAATTTGATCCAGATATAACCTAATAAAATTTATTTCTAGATCAGCATGTGATTGGAAACACAATCTGATCAAAATTTCTCTCTATATTTAAGAATATTTCCACCAATAATAAATAACTCTCATATTTAATGAACAAATATTTTAGATAAATATTATAATATTTTCAACATATTTGAAGAAAAAAAGCTCAGAAGAGGAATACTGAAGCTAATATTGTGAAAGCATATTATTAATTTTGTTGTAATTGATGTATGCTCCTGAGATCTGGCAGTATCACTCAAGAAGAAAACTTGAATAGAAAAAAATTGTCTTTAGCACTATTTACGGAGGGGTATCAGTAATTAAAGTGAAAATGAAGTATGAGGCACAGAGACACTGATATGAAAGACACTGATTAGGAGCAACCTAACATGTAGACAGTGATATTAGGAAGTCAAGGAAAAGCATCATTTAAAAATTAGGGTGTAGGGAATAACTTCGGAGAGATAGCAGAATAGGAAATGCTAGTCCTTGTCCCCAGTAGTGACACTGATTTAACAAAAACATGTGGATGAAAATATCTTTTTAACACCTCCAAACTTGAGTTAAGAAGTTGTGCTACCATGATGAGCACAAAACTGAGAACAACCAAATAAAACAGTTAAGAAGAATAATTTCACTTTACCCACATCAACATTTTTCCCAAGTTAGTTAGCTCAGTGCCAAGAGGATCACTTTGATCCATGATTTCTCCCTTGGGTGAAAGAGAGAGTGGAACATGGAATGAACATCCTTGGCCTTCCAGTACACGGCCCTGAGGAAAAGGGGTGGCACCTTACTATGACCACTACAACTCCATGCAAATGGAAGAAGGCACACAAACCTTAGACTTCTCCTCCAGCAAGGAGGGAAAGAAGTGGAGCATGTAAATTCATAGAACAAGTTTGAGAGGTTCCCAAAATCTTTAGCTGCACAAACAGGTGATTTTTATTTCCCTGTCAAAGCTAGTCTATAAAGTTTCAGAAATGTGCCTTTTTCTACAAATGTGCAGACATGAATGTAAAGCTAGAAGGAACATGGAGAGTATGGGAAATATAACATAATAAAAGCAAAATAAAAAAATAGTAATCAACCTTAAATGATGGAGATCTATTAATTTCCTGAAAAAGAATTCAAAATAATCATCTTAAAGGAGCTTAGTGAGTTATAAGAGAATGCAAATACACAACTAAATGAAATCAGGAAAATGATACATGAAAAAAATGAGAAATTCAACAAAGAAATAGAAGGGGGAAAAAATTCTAGAGCTGAAGAATACAATAACCAAACTGAAAAATTCAATAGATAGCTTCAATAGAAGAAAAAATAATTGAACTCAAACACACATTGTTTAAAATTATTTAATCAGAAAAGAAAAAGAAAAAAAAAATGAAAAGAGTAAAGGAAGCCTAAGGGATTTCTGAGATACCTTAAATGAGCAAATATACACAAAATGGGAGTTCCAGAAGGGGTAGAGAGACCACTGCAGAAAGCTCATTTAAAAAAATAGTGCCCCGAAATTTCCATGCCTGGGGAGGGAGGAAGACACCAGATTTATGAGCTCAAAGGACCACAATAAATAAAAGGAGTATATACTGAGACAGATTATAACCAAATTGTCAGAAGTCAAAAACAAAGTTAATTCTGAAAGCTGAAAGAGAAAAGTTACTCATCATGCACAGGGGAGTCCCGGTAAGACTATAACGGCCTTGTAGGCCAGAGCAACTAGGATAGTTATTCAAAGTACTGAAAGAAGCGAAAAACAAAAACAAAACAAACAACGAAAAGCTACCAAACAACATTATGATACCTGGCAAAACTGTCCTTCAAAAATAAGAGAAAATGATTATTCCAGACAAAGGCTGAGGGAGTTCATTAAAATTGGAACCGCTTTAATGAAATACTAAAAGGTATTTTTAAAGTTGAAAAGCAAGGATGTTAAACAACAATAATAAAGCATATAAAAGTATCAAATTCATTGATAAAGGTCAATATATAGAGAGACACAGAGTAATTCAATATTAGTGTATAAATCCCTTTTAATTTTAGTATAAGAGTTAAAAGACAAGAGTATAGACTGTTATAACCATAAGATATTTTATGTAACCTTCATGAGAATCACAACGAAAATACCTATAGAAGATTCACAAAAGAAAAAGAGAAAGGAATCAAAGCATATAATGAAATAAATCAATAAAACATATAGGAAGATAGCAAAAGAGAAAAAAGGAACAAAAGAACAAGACAGACAGAACAAAATTAACCAAATAGCCATAGTAAGTAATTTCTTATTAATAATTACTTTTAAAATAAATAAATTGAACTCTCCACTCAAATATGTAAAGTGGTTGAATGGATTAAAAAAGTATATAACAAGCAACTCTATGCTGTTTACAAGAGACTTATTTTATATATAAGTAAACACACAGGCTGAAAGGGAAGGGCTAGAAAAAGACAATCCATAAAAAAGATAAATAAAAGAGAGTAGAAGTGGCATTACTTATATCAGACAAAATAGCCTTTAAGTAAAAAACTGTCATAAGAGACAAAGAAGGACATAATATAATGATATAATGATATTAAAATGATACTGTGTTATTTCACTTATATGAGATATCTAAAATAGTCTGACTCATAGAAGCAGAGTGTAGAATAGTGGTCTCCAAAAACTGGTGGGAGTGAAAAATGGGGAGGTTTTGTTTTTTTCTTCCCCCAAAGGCTATAAAATTTGAATTATGCAAGATGAATAATGTATAGTTATCTGCTATAAATCATAATGTCTATAGTTAATAATACTGCACTATACATTTAACATTTGTTAAGATAGTATACTTCATGTGAAGTGTTCTTTCTTTTTATTAAATTTTTTGAGGTGACATTGGTTTGTAAAATTATGTAGGTTTCAAGTGTTACATCTTAATTACATCTCAAGTGTTCATAATTTTCAAAAGTAGGAACAATCCATATTTTAATTTCTGCTCTGCTGGCAAGTCAATAACAAAACACAAAGTGTCCATTGGATTCTGGAGTATGATGTCGATGATCCTATCTTAGTGGGAACTTGGAATGGTGGGGGGAATAATCGAGATTTGAGGCAGTGAGTATAGGAAATTCTTTCAAGGAATTTGTCCATGAACAGAACAAGTTAAGGCAGAATTGAGAGAGGTGCAAGAAAAATTAATATGACCTATTGTCAAATGCAGGGCATAGAGATTGTCCCCTTTGTGTAACACAAGGCTTGTATAACTCCATTTATAACTATGGAGTGAAGTATTAAAGCAGCTACCCATGTAAAGCTAGTAGAACTTGGCCTGGCATAGTAAACACAAAATGATACTGTAAAATATTAACTAGTATTATCATTACAATCATTTAAAATGTCCGTTCTCTGCCTATCATGTATTATTTTCTTCATTTTTTTCCCCAGGATATGTTGATCAGTTTCACATTATTTTTACTTTCTGGGAATTCATCCTAAGAAAAAAAATTAATTTTTATCCCTGGTATTTCTCCAATTATTCTCATTGGCTTACCTTATTATCTATTCAAGTGCCTATCATTTTAGGTTGTAAACTGAAGTGTTGTTGATACCAAAGCAAACTAGCAGTGTTGAGGAGTCAGAATGAGACCAGAGAAGTGAGCATCCTAGAAAGGGTACTTTATTACTTGATACTTCTCTTTATGGACAGTGGAGCTTGGATGATATGTCAGATTTCAGTATTTAGCTTTCTCTTCGACTACACACAGCTTCATAGCTGTGACTACTGAAAAAGGTATCAACTAACTCTGCCTCACTGTTATTTTTGTTTGTTTTTGTTTTTTTAACTTTGTATATCCAGTCCCAGAGACTGGTATAAGCTGCTTTCCAACATTATTGCGCTCTAGTGGCTATTAAAAGGAGATTCCAAGTAGTGTGTTCTGCTTGCTCACCATGCTTTGGCCCCAAGTAATTTCTCTTCCAATTAATTGTTGCCAGAAGTCTTGTACCAGAACATTTTTTATTTATAACCTACAATTCCATCTTGCTGCCTCAGGAGGGGGATTTATTAGCAAATGAAGCAAGGTTTCTCTTTGATGCATTTTACGGGTTCTGATACCTTTATACAAATTTGATCCAACTTGCATTATGTTTAATAGAAATTTTTCGGTGATTCTGGGTTCTCAATAATGGTGAAGGATTTTTTATATTTTATTGAATTTTCTTAATTTTATTATAGACCTAAACGTACGTGTGGAGTTTAAGGGAAAGGAGAATTCTATGTCTACAAAATGGTCAGTTCACCATCTTATCTCTTAAATTTAAGAGGGAAAATAGTGGGAAAGTAGCATAGATTTGACATAAATTCTATTTCTATCTATGACTTTAGGTAATTAATTACACTTAACGTTTCTAAAAAAGTGAGTTTAATGACAGTGACTATTTCATTGCAAAGAAGTGAGATTTAAATGAGTTAATATAGGTAAAATGTTGTAGCAGTGGCTGGAACATAATAAATAGTATGAAAGTGTTTGACGTAATTATAAAAATTAGTAGCTATTTAGTGTTCTATAATAACAATATATTTATTTTATCATTCTAGTATTTGCACATTTATCTTTAAAAGTTTACTATTCTAAATAATTCAATAATATAAATCTTTGAGGATACCACTGTTTATTTCTGGAGTAAAATTTAGACTAAGTCCATAGACAAGGAATATTGTATGGATATTTTTAAGAGTCTTGACATGTATACTAAGGAATTTCTTTTAAGACTTGGTAAGCAAGTTTATGATCCTAAAATTGGTATATAAAAGAGACCATTATACACAAACTTCACCAACATGGTTAATATCATTGTGAAAATTAAAATGATTCTGCTAAGTAGATAGTATAAGTTCACATTTGATATGCATAATATCTTACTGTTCTTTTAATTTGCATTTTATTACTAATGAAATAACAAATTCACTTTATTTTTGTTTTCTGATCATAAAATGTATTATGCATATTTTGTTTCAATTGCATATGCCAATCTCAGTATATTCTACCTAAATGGGAACATACTTAAATGGAATTATATAATCTTGAATCTTTTTTTCATTTACTGTTAGTTCATAAATAGTATCCTGAGTATAATAAGTTACATATACCTCCATGCTATTAAAGTTATTTCAAGCCTGAAGGAGTTTCTTCTGCAACCTCCGATATAGATGATGAGATAATCATGAGTGCTTTACATCCAGCATTGAATAGTATATCACTACATCATAATTGAGTCTATTTTATTATTGAACATTCCTACTTGTTGAGTATATTGTGGAGTCTGTGTTATAGACGCAAATGTGCTACCTATCCTAACTAGTAATTCTAGTTCTACCCCTGTAATGAAACTGAATAATTATACTTTATGTATAAATTGATTTCTGTACTTAAAAATAGTTATATGTATCCCTAAATTTTTAGCTTTCAGTGTTAAAAAGTTCTAGTCTCATAAATTAATATTATATAATTCTGGAATTTTAAAATTCTGAATACACTATATTTATATGCTTGATCTTCCAGAACGAAATGTGCTTGTGAGCTTTGATCTTGATGATATCCATGTATACAACTAAAAACTTCATTCAAAGTACCTGTTCATGGTTAAGCATGAGATCTTTGGAGCTAAAGAGACCTTGGCTCTATACTAGGGTCCTGCACTACTAGCTTTGTTATCACTGGGAATATCTGTAATATGACCACCAGACTCTTCACTTGGTAACTAGACATAAACATGTCTTCTCTCCAGAGTTTTAATAAGGATCAAATAAGATCATATATACAAAATAGATACCACAATATCTGCTTCATAACATAACCCAGTTGTTGCAGGGCCTCATGGAATCTAGCTATGATTAGTTTGAATGCTTCTTTCCTACTTTGTAAAAGTTTGGGGAGTTTGAAGAAAATGTCAGATTGCTAGTTCAATTATATTTACATGGGTTAAGCTCCTAGTGTAATGAACAAAGTCCCTGCTCTTTAATGCATGAACCTAAGTATCAAATGCAGAAACAGTTTTCTCAGTATAAAAAACACACCATTTCTGAATGAGGAACTGTTAGAGATTTGGAAATGGGTGCAAAAGAATTTATATGCACCAGTGCTAATCGTTCTTATAATTGAGTATAACTTCCTGTTTTGGAGAGTCGTTCATTTGCTTCAATTCATTGGACTTTCCATTGGTCTCTCCATTATAGAATCCTTCAATGGCTCCTTTCTCTGACTTCACTCCATCTCCTTTCTTTTACCTTTCCTTGGCCTCTTTTATCAGGGGTGGTGGTGGGGGGAACTTGTCTCAGCTGACCAGTTTCATTACCCTCATTATTGCCTTGGCTCCTGCTGATATCCGTACACTCAGGAAGAACTTTCTACAATAAGTAGTTTGCTAAGTAAGGTATTTCCCATGGAAAATTGTATTTCTAGGAAGGAGATGGGAGAACCCATGTGAATAATAAGATTGTTACTACTGTGAATAGTAAGCTGTAATCTTATAGTAGCTACTACTTCTAATGCTGCTCTAGAGTTTTGGTAATTTTGTTTCTATTTTAATCATATTGCACTTCTACTAAAATCCCCTTGGATTTCTCACAAAAACTATTGTCAGTCCATATTCGCTCCATCCATTGCTATTATAAATACTAAAATTTAAGGCTAGGAATTTTCATTCATTTTTTGTTATTTTGCATCCTGTTGGTTTTAGTCTAATAATCTGAACAATATGTGAAGTTCCTTTACTTTGGGAGTACCACGTTGCCAAACATTTTATTTCCTTTTGTTCAGAAATTATTTCATATTATAAGTCGCTCTATCTTCTGGGAATTGTAATTGCTATTAAAGAGACATAAGACTCTCTCAATGCATTGCTTTTATGGAAAAATAACATGTAGATGAGTCCCTAAGCAATCTTTTATCTTACCACTGGGTCCTATGTAAATCTTTATTAGAAAAATCTTATTTATTTATGTTTTGTTTCTATAATTAAACCACTTTGTCAGTTTAATACCTTTTTGGAGATGTAATTGACATATAAAAGTATATTAGTTTCAGGTGTAAAATATAATGATTTAATATATGTACATATTGTGAAATGAGGACCACAATAAGTTGAGTTAAAAATACTTTTTATTTATTTGCAGTAGGTCACACTAAATCTGTGATTGATGTATTTTAAATCTTTAATGTAATCACAATTTTCCAATTTCTATAGTTTGAAAATAATATATTATCTAGATTTTGTGGGGATAGCTAAGGAGACCTAACCATACAGTTAGCAGTGTTTGTAAGAGAAAAATATATGTTTGATATATGGTTAAGGAAGGACTATGGAAACAGTAAAATTGCCCTCCTTAGTATCACTCCCTTACCAGGTAAATAGTAAGAAAACCTAGACTCAGATTTGGAGTTCTTACTGATTAAAGTTATTTAAGTTCCTAATTTATACATATGAATTTATGAACAACATGTTAGTGAAAATGCCTGCATATTCCTAATAATAAATTCAATATTAGTTTTATTTTCCCGTTAAGGGATTTATCCAAGGTCAAAAATTAATGACAGCTAGGATATGTTCTAGTCAGATCTAGATTCCAGTATCTTTTTCAAGTATGTAAGAATTACAACAAATAATTCAAAAATAAAGGAAAGGGATAGGAGCTAGGAAAAAAAACAGCAAACTTATAAAGAAATTAAAATAACAGCTGTTGTTTCAACTGTAATAATGAAAGTTAGGAAGTTGTAGAATAATATGATCAGTGTGCTGAGAGGAACTTACTGCTAATATAGAATTGTTCACACATAAAAACTGTATTTTTCAAGAAAAAGTAATTGAGAGAAAGAAAGTGAGAGAGAGAGATTATCAGAGAAACAACAACAAAAACAACAACAACAACAACAAAAGGAAATATTATAACACTTTTAAATAAGGACTTCCAAAATACACACTGAAGAGTAAAGGAAAGGATCCCAGGAGCAATATATGGGATGCAAGGGAACATACTTAAAAATCCCATATGGGATGTTTTTTACATGAAAAACATAAATGAATCTAAAAATATAAATTAGATAAAATAGTTTATTTTCTAAGCTAGTTTAATTAGGGGAGTGGATATAATCTTATATAACAAACAGTTAATGTTCTATACAGCATTAATGGGCTGTTAGAGCACACAGTTTAAAAAGAAATATTCTATGAATAAAAAATATGTGTTAACTATAGAACAAATCTAATGAGATAAGCAAAGTGTATCTGTATTTTAAAACATTTAAACAAGTCTAAGTATATTGAGAGAAATAGCATGTTTATTCACAAGACTAAATTATGTTTGTAATTTTCAATTTGACTGTAATTTCAGTGTAATTTTAATCAATATTTCAAAACAGTTTGCCAAAATATTCACTAAGATGCTTGCAAAGTTTTATTGGTAGACCGAATGATGGGTGTGACATGCCCTCTCACTTGTCAAGACCAATTGTGAAGGCATAAGTAGGGCTGCAAAAGTTATACCTACACCAATTAAAGGACACAAAGGAGGTCAAGCTGTAAAACTTTTATTAAAAAATATAGTATAAGACTGTGATTTCATTATGAGGAATATTTTCTTACACACACACATGCACACACACACACAAAAATACTACATATTAGGTTGGTGCAAAAGTTAACTGCGGTTTTTGCAATTATTTTTAACCTTTTAAACCACAATTACTTTTGCACCAACCTATACATTTAAAGTATTAAATCTAGAAGAAAATATTGATATATTTTACTACATTGACATTAAGAACTTCTAATAATTAAAACAACATAAAGTGTAAACAGTCACAAAATAGAGCACATTTTCAATACATGTAAACAATAAAAGATTAGTATTTAGGTTATTTAATCATCTAAATTTGTAAGAAAAGGCTTAAATGTATTAGCTTCTGTTTTATCCCCTAAAATAAAATTCTTACACTAATATATACGTGTGTGTATATTTAAATGTTGTATATAATTAATAAAGATAATATTATAGAAGTACATACAGTAAAATAAAGTCACAATTCAATTTATTCAGAACATTATCTATGTTCCTCACTTTCATAAAATCAACTTTGATAGAGAGACAGAAACAGAACAATTTAAAAAGTGGAGACAACAAAAGCAAAAATAAACAAGTGATTACATTAAATTGGAAAGCTTTTGCACATCAAAGGAAACAGTCAACACAATGAAAAGACACCCTATGGGATGGGAGAAAATATTTGCAAAACATATACATCTGAGTTGGTATTTCTTCAAAGAAGGCACACAGATGTCCAACCCGTATATGAAAAAGTGCTCAACATCCCTACTCATGTGGGAAATGTAATCAAACCACAATGACATATCACAACACTGTTAGGAGGGTTATCATTTAAAACATAGCAAAAGATGCAAAGTGGAAGTGTCTTTAGCAGGCCACTCCACTCAGGTACGCATGGACAGCTGTCACGAATGCGGGAGCTCAGGTCTAGTTGGATTTTTGCCACATTGCCTGTGATCCAGATTACGGAAATCTCCATTTTTTCCCATGTTATTTTAACACTTGACAATAAGAATGGAATTTACTTAACTATTTATTTACTTCCATACAGGATAGCCACTAAATGCAAGGGTATTGCTATATTTTATGTAGTAACCAACCAAAGAAATAGCAATTTGTTTCAATACAAGGAGGGCAAATTAAAATAATAATAATAAAAGTAATAATGATAAAAATAAAATAGGACTTCTGTTTGATGTATTAAGAAATCTCTGTATTATAATCTCCGGTTTGTTTACAGGCACTTGAGTTTAGTGGGTAAATATAGCTACAGAACATCTAACATGCCATCAGTATTCCAAAAAGAAAAATGTGTTGCCATGAAGCCACCACATGCTCGAATATCTGCTGAGATGCCCAGCCATATACATGAACTTTGGTAAAGACTGAAAAACAGCATCAAAAGTATGGCCCCATGAACTATAAATAAACACTTGCCCAACAAAGCCAGAATTTTACAGAAAGTAAAAAGGCTCTTAGTCTCTGCTAAGGTTCAGATTTCTTATGGAAGAAGGAAAGTTGCATAAGAAAAAAATCAAAACAAACCAAATTTGCTTTAAACACTTTAAACACTGTTTCTACCTTTAAAACACAAACTAGTAGAGAAACTGATCTTCTGTTATAAGGCAGAAAATTTCTCCCCAACAGTTACAGAAAAGCAAAAAGAAATCACCAACTCAATCTGTTTGTTCTCATGGTTCCATTAATTACCGGCATTCCTTAATATTTGAGTAAAATGCTGCTATCATTTTCATGTGCTCCCGAAAGATAAAGAAAATAATACCAATGGAGGCCACAGTGTTCAACCAGAAACCGTATTTCAAAATATTACTTGTATCTTTGCATATTTACTGTCAAATTAACTATAAAAATTGTCCTCATTGTTTACAAAGAACATATACAGGGCAGATCATTTGTAATTTCAGGTTTTATAATGTATTTTTTCAGTCATTATTCATACACAAAAGGAACGTTTTCCTGCCTTTTGAAAGAATAACTAACCACAGTTTTCAACATGACCTCTGTAATCAAATATCCATTTATACAACTAAAGGCTTTGCAACTGACCAAGACAGTGGGTCAAAGGAGAACTTTGTAACTGAATTAAACATTTAATTACATGACCCATTAGATTTTCATTGGTTATAAATATCTGGAATAACATTCTTAGACACAGATTCCAAAGAAGAAAACCAGCCTGTAACTTTATTTATGATTTACCTTCCTGGCATGAATTTAATTTGAGCCGAAATTATAGAGTGATAGTTTATATGCATTCGAACTTTGAACAGCAGAGAAAGCTTCCCTATTAATGATAGCTTATAGGTGCAAGGGTAGTTGAAGACATCATATTCTGCCATCTTCAGGCAAAGGTGAGGGATCCATTACCCATGCATGCTTAAATTAACATATAGCATATCATCTGGATACTAGAGTGTTTGAATACATCTATGACAGAAACAAAATTCAAAACAATTTCTACGTTTAAGATATGTGTCTTTATTATTGTGTATTAAAAACAGATTTTGATGGTTCAGAAAGGAGAAGGGAAAGGACAGAGTAAAGGAAGTATTTGTTCTGAAACACAGGGTGAATAATGTAGGGGAAATATTTGTTTTCTTTGAAAGTGTTTTGTGGAAAGTAAAATTAGAATAGAGAAAATAATGAGACAATTCACAGGCCATCAGACAAATCTTAAGCGCAAGTTCAGATGAGGAAAAGGGAGAAGGAAACTAGAAATAAAATTGCTAGGAGGCATAAGGAAAGGAGTGCCATGGATTGTTAATCTTCAGGCAACTTGAGAGAAGAATGGTGCACCCCACCAGGAAAGAGGCAAGTAAAAATGTCATATGGAAACACCTTTGCAATCTTTGGCCGAGTTAGTGAAGCAGGAGCCTGTCTGGACACAATTTTATCTTAAATCCTTTGCACATTAGGGATATAGAAGGAAGGGGGCCCTGAGAAAGCCAGAGTTTAATTTGGCTTTGAAATAGGGACAAGAAGCACAAGAACCTAAAAGAAAAATGTAAAACCATTCAGGAAATTGAGAACTCAATGGGATTTGTTTATATATTCTACATACATAATAAAAAAACAGTGTAGGGATACAATAAAACCTGAGGAATGTCACACCTAGTGGAGAAATTAGACGTAGACAGAGAGATACAATATATAACTAAATTTCTAAGGAAAAGATGCGTACAGAAGAGGGTCCTCAAAGGTCCTAATTGTGGTTGGGAGAAACTTACTAGACAGTGAACTTGCTAGAACTGGAATGAATGTAAGAGTAAGTCGGGTGACTATAAAGGTGGAGGAAAGTATATTTCTAAGAGAATAACAAAAGTCACTTGTTTATAATGCGTGGTCCTGCATCAACAGCATACGCATCACCTGGGATCTGTTGGAAATAAAAATTCTCGATTGTTGATTCCAAAAGCAGGCCCACTGAATCACAAGCTTTGGAAATGAGGTCCAGCAATGTGTTTTAACAAGTCCTCCAGTGACTCTGAGGTTAGCTAACATTTGGTTACCAATGACACAAGCAAACACCTAGAAACAAGGAAGAACTTCTTGTCACATATAATAGAAGTTATTTTTTAACCAGCTGTTTGCCTTTTAATTTGGTGCATGGATTTAATCACATGTATTTCTTAATTGCATTTAACTTTGAATGCAAAATTTTCACACTGTAAATACCACATAAACACAACATAGATCAAGAAATAAAATATTGCAAGCATCCCAGGAATTGTCTTCCTATTCCTTCCCTGTAATTATCTCCCCCTTTCTCCCAAAGGTAAAGACTATCCTGAATTTTTACAATTGTTTTGTTCTCCTTCAGTAGCTCTTTATACGAATGGAATTTTGCAGTGTATTCTCTATTCTCTCTAGATATCTTTATTCATGTTTGTGTGTGTGTGAGAGAGAGAGAGAGAGAGTCATCTATATTATGTTTAGTTTAGCTTTAGCTAAATACATGGCTGTGTGATTTTTGATGTATGAGCATGTCAAAATGTATATCTATTCTACTTATGATCAGCATCATTTAGGCAATTTCTAGTTTGCGCCAATTATGAACAATGCTACTATAAGCTTATCTGTACTTGTCTTGTTGCTCCTTTGTAGGGATATATACATACTAACATACATATGTATGTGTAAACATGTATACATATGAATGCATATATATATATATATATATATATATATATATATATATATATATATATTCTAGTCATGGTTCATACTTCTGTTAAATGTTAGTAAATAACACATTGTTTCCAAAAATATTGTAGCAATGTAAGAAATGTCCTTTTGCTCTATATGAACACACCACTCTGCCTGCTACCCATTTTTAATCTCAGCTACTCTGGCAAGTATGTAGCAGCATTTCCTTTGGGTTTAATATTTTTATGTTTGCTAATAATATTGAATGTTTATTGGACATTTGATACCTTCTTTGGTGAAGGGCCTAGATTTTTGTCCATTATTTCTAAGTATGTACTGGGGGTGCCAAAACAATGTTCACATTTTAAGAGATATTATCTATGTATTACTTTTTGAAGTTGAATTGAATTAGGGTAGCAATGTGTAACATGACATTCACTCAAAAGATGGCATTAATCAAATGAATGCTAGCGTCATTCATTGTATCACAATTTTAATACAATTTATTCCTTTCTTAAAACATGTATACGTGTTTTTTGGTTTTTTTTTTGGCACCCTCTGTATATAATTTATGTATTTTTATTTGTTTTGTATGAACTCCTAACTCTTAATATGTCTCCTGAATTTGCTAGTTATTAGTGTTAGAAATATTTTGTCCCATTCTCTGGATTGGTTTTCACTCTCCAAATGGTGTCTTTAAATAAGTAGACGGTGTTGTTTTTAATGAAATTTTAAAGATTTGCATCATGTCTAAGGAATCGTATTTCTGGAATTTTTATTGTTTTACCCTCCACATTGAACTATGCAATGCGACTGAATTGATGACTCTTTTTATGAAATATGAGATAGGGCTTAGGAAATTTTCTTTTGTTGATTTTTTTTTTAGTATAGATATATAATTAATTCAGCAAAATTTACTAAAATGGCCATTCTTAAAACTATTCAAATTCATTTTCCTTCAGATTTATAGGCTCTTATTTCTATTGATGTGACTAATTGTATTCATAGATTTTCTAAATATTTTCAGTCTTAGAATGGACCTTACTTGGTTGTTTTTATTACTACTTTTCAATGTTATTGAAATTTAATTGTTCATATTTTATTTAGGATTATTTTATACTTAGTCATGAGACTGGAATTTAATTCTATTCTTAGTAACATATTTGCTATCAACTTTAGAATAACTTTGTAAGATGAGTTGGAAGATTTATTTTTTTTCTGCGCTCTGGAAATATACAATCCAATACAGAGTCACTAGCCACTTATGGCTATTGAGCACTTGGAATGTGGCTATTTCAAGTTAAGACATGCTATAAGTTCAAAATACACACTTTCCCATTTTGTATTTTAGTAACTTAGTATAAAAATGTTTAAATACAATATTCATAATGCATGTTTTACACTGATGATGTTTTTAAATAATTTTATTTTGGATCTATTGGGTAAACGAAATCTATCATTAAAATTAATTTCATTTATTTTTTTTAATGTGGCTATTAGAAAATTTATAATTGCATATGACATATATTTCTCTTGAACAGGGTTGTTCTATAACGTAATGAATAGAATTTTACATTCTTCACAGATTTTTAAAGATTCAAGTCCCAATGATCTTTTCAAGGATAGTTCTGGTTACTTTCTTTACAAATTATATTTTATGTTATTGACATATTCAGCCATTCTTTATTTATCTGTATTAATTTTGGTAAATGTCTTTTAGTTTTAAATTTTCAGTAGCATAGAATTAAATATTCTCTTATGTATTTAGTCACCTTTATACACACACACACACACACACACACACACACATATATGTCACTATTTTAATATTCTTAATATCAAGTAGATATATTCTCTCATTTTTTGGTAAGTGTTACCAAAGTGTTCAAGGTTTTACTTTTATTTTTAAAGAAACAGCTCATGTTTTGATTTATTAAACTATGAATTGTAGATTTCTGTCCTATTCTCCTTCTAGTAGTATCTGTGGTCCAAACATTGGTGATTGCCCTATTTTTCATCTCTTCTTTCGAAATACTTTTTTAATGTGTGTGATTTCATTTCTCTGTTTTCTCAATTTCACTGAGAAATATCCGTTTGTCTGCTATTGAGTTTTGAGGTGCATTCAGCCAAAGCTTAAGCAGATCCCTGTTCAAATCTTTAAGGCTTTGATGAAACATGAATATGAAATTAACTTTATAGAGACTTTTATCTGCCATTCAGTAAGAGATACACTAATTGTTACCTTGAAGCAGGTACTGTTAGTATTAATGACAGATCTCTTTCTCACTTGTTTTTTGTTTATACCAATTTGCTGTCATTGCTCCAAATTAGTTCTCTAATTGAAAATGTAGAAAATCTCTCAATTTTTAAATGAAAACTGTGGCTGATAGACAGTACTTAATCTCATATATACTAACATAAATTTGTACGCTGGGGTGTGCAATTGATGCACTCCTAAATTCTGATTTGGATTCCACCACACGTTTCTTCCCATACCCTAACACAATGTTCTAAGAACCTTCTTGATTTCTGCCTTCTGCTACTTATAGTTTGGGGATGTGGATATATTTGTTTTAGTGGTAATATTCATTTGCCCTTATGTACCCTTTGTTTTGTTCTACACATAATGTATATGCCAAATTCAGTCTTGCATATTGTGCTTCTTGCAGAGATGTTCCTCAAAGTTTCTGATTCATGATGTAGAGTTGGTATATTTCTTGAACTATCTTCCATGTGCCTCTGCTATCTCACTTATATTGAATATCTTAGTCAGCTCAGGCTGTTATAAGAAAAATGCCATAAACTGGGTAGCTTATAAGCAATAATTTATTTCTCACTGTTCTGGAGGCTCAAAGCCCAAGCTCAGGGTGCCAGCATGTTCAGATTCTGCTGAAGGTCCTCTTCAGTTGCAGACCGCTTCGCTGACTTCTCCTTTTATCCACATGTGGTATCCTCCTTGTATCTTTTGATTAGAGAGCAGAGAGAGGAAGCAAGTTCTCTCAGGAATTTTACAAGGACACTAATCCCATCTATGAGGACTCCATCTTTATACCTCCTCTAATCCTGATTACCTGCAATATGTCCCACCTTCTAATGCCATCACATTGGAGGTAGGGTTTCAACATATGGATTTGGGGGAGACAGAAACATTCAGTCTATATCAATGGGTGTAACGGCAATATATAATTCACAAAATTTCTAGATTAATTCCAATAAACTGTTTTAAAGAACTGTCTATTTTTGTCAAATAAGTAATGCAAAATAACACAGTCATTCTCATGCAGTGACATACCCGTACAGTGTACATCTGCTTTCATGATGTAATGGTAGAGCTGAATAGTTCAAGAGACTCTGTGGCCCTCAAAATCTAAAATAACTACTACTTGGCTCTTTAGAGAAAGGAAAAATGTCAATCCCTGCTGTAAAGGCAAATATTAGGTATACATCTCCTTACAATATGCTCCGGATTCAATCCTGCTAATGTGAGTGGAAGAGCAGAGTCCTGAGCACCACACGTTAGAAACTTAACCCAGTCAATATTTGTAACTGTTAAAATTTCATATCGTGCATGGTTGAAATGAAATTAATAATATGAGAGTAAATTCCCTGAAATAGTATTTGTTAAGGTATGTATAAAATGAATAACTTAAAATAGTCATTTCAGTTTTCCAAATTATCAACACATAAATGAATATTGAGTATTCGTATCAAATATCCTTTCTTAATTTGAAGCGATTCTTCATCTTGCCAAAGTCTTAAAACTGTAATCAAACACGAGTCACACGTTTAGCTGACTTTCTTTAATTTACTTGTGTTTGCTGCTTATTTCACTTTTATAGTCCTCGAGCACAGCTCCTAACAACCATTTCTTCTTTCTCTTCCCATAGGAATGAAAGGCAAATTACGCTCTTATTTGGTGATGGCTTTGTGTTGCCTATCCTCCGGGTATAATAGCTTCATTCTTACATGAAAGTAAACTAAAATGAATTTACGTGGATAAAATGTTCGACTAACAGCAGGGCTTTATTTTATGCAGAGTTGCTTTAGAAAATTTTGACACTTCATTAAAGGATTGACCAAAATAGCTTACTAAAATTGTATTAAACCATAGCAGTCTAAAATGATCTTTCATTTATTGTGACTTTTTATAGATATATGCACCTTGTTAGGATAGCAGAGCCAGTTTTATAGAAGCCCCATTATGATTTTCATTATAGTAAAGTTTACTTAGATGATTTAATAGGATTTCTTCTTAAGTATCCTAGTTTAAATTATTTGAATTATGTGTGTTATATGGGTATGGTTGTTTGTGTGTTGCTTTTATTTATCTTTCGATATAAAAAAATAATAATCACTTGTTTTGTGTGGGTCTCAACCTATCAATGACCAATGTTGTAATCGGACTGGACCTTGGTGTTCTTATGATTGGAAGATACCCTCCAGCGATATCATCAGGAAACTTTGAAAAAAAGTAAAAGCTTATTATTTATAATATCTGGAAATTACACAGCACACCTTGGGCCGCACAGGGAGGCCATTGGGGGAGAGAGAGAGAGAGAGAGAGAGAGAGAGAGAGAGAGAGAGAGAGAGAGAGAATGGGAGTCCAGAGCCCTGGGATTCTGTTTATATCTGTTTGATCATAGAGTTTCCTGGGCTCTCTCTTTATTGGTGAATTTAAAGCAGAAGAGCAGGAATTTAAAGCCTGGGGAAATGAGAAACAAGTGGCCTAAATGGTCTGTTATCAAAATCAACCAAGATCTCAAAAACAAAAGAGCCTCAACCAAAGTGGGAGGTGGCCAGCTCTTTATCTACTTGTGTGGTAGGCAATGTGTTTATTTAAGATAGCTGTCTTTGAAGTGGATGCCTCTTTGACATGGATGCATTAGCAATCAAAGCTTAAGTCAGTCATACTTGCGTTACATTAAAATAATAATAATAATAATAATAATAATAATAATAATAAAATGGCAGAGCTTATATTACTGATACCTGGCAAATTGTTACTTCATCATGAATACCTTCTTAAAAATGGCTACTTGTTTATTTATGCTATACGCTCTCTCACTATAAAAAAGGTACTGTACTGATAAGAGTAATCTCACCATAATTTTAAAGCATTCTACTCCAGGACGACAACCCTTCCCCATATTTCTAACTTATTCCTTCTTGGATTACAAATTATATGAATTCTTCATTTTTTAAAGAACCAAAATACATTGAATCTTTATCATATATTTGTTGTTTCTTAACCCCTTATGACATCCATTCTTTCTTACGCAATAAATTATATAGTCCTTCATTATACTTCCCCACACCTTCAAATTTCTTACTCATGCCTTTCTCCGTCGTATGCCCCCTCTACAAAATCCCAAACCTGTTGTATTTATCTCTACTTATTCCACACCTGCACAGGAACACCTTAATTTTTTGCAGCCTACCTGTAACCATGTTTCCTGGTCTCATTTTAAATGAAATTCAGTAATTTCAAGAAATTCCTTATAAATCGACCAGAAATCTTAGTAACTTCCTCTAAGATGTACATTCTTTCTCTCAATATCCTCAACACACACACACACACACACACACACACACACACACACATTTTCACTATATGAAGTGATGAATGTTAACTGGATTTGGGATGATCGTTTCTCAATATTTACATATATCAAACTATTATGTTGTACACCTAAAACTAGTATACTATTAAATGTCAGTTATATCTCAATAAAAAAAGTAAAAAGTGGAAACAACCCAAATGTTCATTAACTGATAAATGAATAAGCAAAATGTTACATACATTGTGACCATAAAAGAGCTCTGCTTTGGGTCATGGAAATGTGCTAAAATCAGATAGTGCTGATAGTTGAATCATTTTATAGAGTTGCAAAAGTTATTGAGGTATATATTTGCAAAGGTTGAATTCTTTGATATACAAATTATACAATGAAAAATCTGTTGAAAAAATATTCTGTGAACTATAGAGATTTTTTTCTATAATGTATTTCACTCCATATCTATATCTATCTATATACATATCTATATCTATATATCTATATCTAGCTGTATCTATCTATATCTATCTATCTATAATTTTTTTTTTTTTATGATTGTGATCTTTTAAGGTCCATTCTGTGAAGAGTCAATGGAATGCTGTGTTTTTCCCTGTTGTTGGAAAAGAGGAATTTGTCAAAATAAAAGTTCTTCTTACATTTGTGAATGTCCAAATGGGTTTCTCAATCAAGACTATGAAATTTATGGCAATCAGTGTTCATCAATGCCATGTCAAAATGGTGTTGACTGCACTGACATTGCAAATATAAGTATGAATCCAACATACAAGAATGGTTTTAAAATTTTTTTTTACCATTACCAAACTATTTCAAATAATAAAAACTATACAAATAATTGAAGTTTTCATTAACATACTATAATTTTTATACTCAGGAAAATCCGAGAGAATACTTGTTTATTTTAATTTTTCTCATTTTAAGTAGAAACCCCAATTTTAAAAACAGTCTTCAGTTTTATTTTTGCTCTTGCACCAGAATTCTCCCTTGTGAACAATGGAATTTTGTAAACTTTTAATTTTTACTTTCTGCTTTTTAATGTTTTAAATTATTTGATTATGTGATATTCCTATATTCTAACTTTTAATTTAACATTTAAATAAATACTATAAAATAATTTCATAGTTTCCACAAATCACTATATTTTTATTTTAATAATCATATTTAAATTTATAATGTGAATTCATATTTATATCTCAAAGCCTTCCTTATTCACATGTCTGGTGTCATTCTTCCTATCAACAAGGCCTTCAGCGGGAGTTATCAGTAATAATCCTGAATATAACTACTCTGTATGGCTTGGGCGTACAGAATGGGGACTGGGTTCCAAGATAGTTAGACTGACACTGCATGGCATTTTAAATCTAGTCTTGAAAGCCAGAGAGCATCACTTTCTCTACAGTCAGAGCTTGCTTACATTCAAGTTGGGAAAATACGCGTATAGTCCCCAAATCTCAATTAGAGGAGTATTGAATTTACATAGTAGGCAGAATGTTTGAAATGGAAAACATTGTTGTGGCATTTTGGAAAATAGAATCTTCCACATTGTTTCACAGAAAACTTCTACATGTTTATGAAAATAATTTCTAGGTATAGTCTTTTCATTATCTTTGAAATATCTAAAAACTTTTATAGAAAATAGTTTTTAATCTTTCCTAGGATACCACATGTATCTGTTCACCAATATTTCCAAATGAGCTTTGTAAGAGACTTCAAACAACACAGAAGTCATTTCCTTGGAAGAATAATGTCACATGTATGAAATATGAGAAAAATTATCATTGTAGGTATAATTGATTAATTTCCTATTTTATTAAATAAAATACACAGATTTTAAAGCCATGTGGTCAAAAGAAAAGTGTAAATTTTACTTAGTGGAATATAATATTCTATTCCAAGTTAAAGCAAACCTTTTCAATGTGTTTTTTATGGGTTGTTTGTTTGTTGTGGTATTAATTTTAAATAAATATTTGGGCATATAGTTGTAAAACATACATTGTTTTATAATGGAGATTCTTTACGATAACTAAATAATATTTGAAGGTCTAGAAAAAAAAGATAAGTGTTAACTACCCACAGTATTATTTCGATTATACAAATACAATGTTAATATTGTATTTTGAAAGTATAGAGTAACCATCTTTTCGTTAAATTTATAGACTTCAGCTAATAGTGTTCAGTTAGGGTCTGTAGGCAGACATTTTTTAGGAAACAACGCTTTATTTAAACAAGAATTCGCTAAAAATTATCCATTTGTAAATGACAGAAGTGACCTAGTTATCCGGGCCTATAATTTTAGTACATCTTAAATAGCTTTATAGATACTTTCTCACCCCATTAAGAAGTACAATTTGTTCTCTTCACACTTGTTTGATTTTTATCTGACTGCTTAAAATAAGTTCTGTTCGGCATTATTGAAGGGCAGTAAATAGGCTCAAATTTCAGAATATTCATAAAAGGAGAAAATTAAAAGCTGTGGTAAAGGGAAGTCTTAAAATATATTGAAAAGAGACGTAGAGCATGCAGACATAGCACAAATGCACAATGGACAAGATTTTCATCATTTTGAAAGAAATCTAAATGGAAGTTTAAAAAACGTAAAGATTTTTCAATGTGACATTTTCAAAAGCAAATGAATTTCATCATTAATCAAGATACTGAAAGATCTAACCTACCTAGTCAAATTTATGCATATATTCAACTTACATTAATTCTCTAATAAATCCAATTATTATCCTTATAAAAATACTGACTTTTTAATTTATAATGTCTAGTTCGCAGCTAGACTAGTATATTTGTGAATCTATTTAGAAAAGTGGTCAACATTAAAAAAAATGTATAGCATTAGATAAATATAGGTAAACATTCACACATAATATTTATTTTGTTTTATTTCTATAACATTGTCCCCTCCTTTGGGAAAATTAGACTCCTGATTAATAGAAGGTAAACTACAAGGAAAGTAACGGGAACATAAAAGCAAAACTGCTACAACAAGGCAGAAATAACACATAGTCTAATTTGAATGATGAGTGAAAACCAAAGCCTCCAAAATCAATAAGAATGTGGTAAAAATTTGGAACACACAAGCAGAATTTCCAGTCCTCAGCCACTCCACTCCCCAAACTAACCACTGACAGTCAAACAAATTGCTAAGTCTGACTCAGATGAAGTAATGGAGCTATAGTCAATATAAATTAATAAAGCATGAAGTTGAAACAATGACGAAAAATTAGTCTTGAAGTCTATTTTTCTTTTCTCAAAGGAGATTAAGGGAATCATTGAAAATAATACGAAAAATAAAAGCCCTTTTACTTAAATACCTTAAAGTTAAAAATGTATTTGTGCATTGCTATCTTAGAAGGTATGTTTTTTCTAGATCAGTAATTCTTACACTTTTGCTGCCCCAGACTTTAGTTGTGCACTAGAATCTCCTGAAGGGCTGTTTAAAACACAAATAGTTTTGCCTTTCCCTGGAATTTCTAATTCAGTAAGTTTGGGTTGGGGATTGCAAATGTGCTTTTCTAACAAATTCTCACCTGAGGCTGATGCTGCTGAGCTGAGACCATACTTGGAGATTCACTGATGAAGGCGGGCTGAACTCAAACAGCATCAATGCAGAAATCCTCCTCTACCTTTCCTATTGCTATATCCACACCCCTTAAAACAAGCATTTACTCTTCTATTGTGAATCTGGGAGAAAAAAGTGTGGGGTTAGGAAAGGAGTAAAATAAAGAGAGGAGGATATAAAGTCGATATCAGTTTTTCCGTTTGACCATATGGACTAGCTCTAAACCCCTGTGATTACATGAGAGACTAACTGAAGCAAAGTTACCTCCTTGGGAAAAACAGTGAAATGATATTTATGAGAACTTATTTGATATCTATCAAATAAGAAAAACAGTGTTAGAAAGGAGTCAAAATTTACCTGTGCATACAAACTAGCATTTGCCTTAACACCTCGAGGAATGACAGTTTTAGGTGTCTATGAACACTTAGCATAAAAGTTTTATTTTTTAATAGCAGTAAATAAGAGTAATGATGTATCAAAAGTGACATTGTTGCAAGCAGGTGGGACACAAGTAGAATCAGGTGGAACAGGATGAGGGATAATTGATATCTTTGAATTATCAGATGAGTGGAACACAACTTTGGTGATTCTTTGAAATGACTGAAGGATGTTTTCTTGGGGGTGTCAATACTTTGGCTAATCATTTGAAAATAAATGAACTTTGTGAGATACAGTTATTACAGAAAATTTTAAAAAATTATGTAGAAAAACACTTGAGGAATGTACCTTAATGTTCAAAGGAAATCAGCTAAGCTTCAGCCAGGAAACTGAAAGGGATGGCTCACTCAGAGAAATTTAGAAAAATTGAATAAAAAGACTAAAAGGTATGAAAAGGTTAAGGGGAACCAAAATAGCACGATTAATCATCCTGGGTTTAGAAACAGTAGGGACCTGTTTCCCTTCCCTATGCTGAAAAGGCAAGCTAGGAAGGCAGTTAATAGAAACCAGAACTACAGCTGTAGTATAAAACATTCTGAAATGAACTATTAACTTATGTAGATGGACGTAGATTCAGTAAGATGAACATAGATTTACTGCCAACCTACAACCTGGCTATGAGGGAGAAGAGGGAATAAACATGTGCACTTATTCTGCCACCTTCTGACCTGTTGGTACATCACATTAGTATGACCCAGGCAGAAGCCATTGGTCAGCATACCTGAGTACAGTGACAGGAAGGATCAGTGTCTCTAGAGGGTGTGAAAAAGGGAAGAGACATTCTCAGAGACTAAAATGGGTTGGATGTCTACCTTTCTATGGGATGCTGAGAAGCAGAATATTTTATCTATCTTCCAAGAGGCAGCAATTACTCTAAGTATAATTATAATATCATGACATGAGAATGTTGTGCTCTGAGTTTCATGACTCTCAAATACACAAGGACTTAGGAGCCACGTAAGCATGTGTGGCTCAAGAGTCAGAAAGGTCCTTTGCAGTGAATATTTTGAGGTATAGAGACCCTTGCCCATTTCCAGCTCTAGGGCTTTGCACAGAAATGGGACAATAAGAACCAGAGAATTCTTCTCCACTGTCATCCCTCTCTGTCTTCTAAAGTGAAAGAGGAGAGATTCTTTTCCCCCCACTTTTTGTTTTTGGCTACAGCAAATGAATTGTTTTAAGGTTGTTTGGCTTTTTTTTTTTTTTTTTTTTTTTTTTTTTTTTGCCCTTTGGTACTTTAAATAACCATTTGGCAGAAAGTCTGCACTTCAGTGACACTGAATCTCCTTTCAGAGGTTTTAAAGGAAAGTCAAACCCTACAGTGACATTAAAAACTGGTCTTGCAGCAGGTAGCTGTGCTACTGGAGGCCATCTTGTAATCATGAAGAAATCCAGCAAGGGGATTCAGCCAAAATACAAATAAGTACAGGGTCGAGAGGATTAAAAAGAGATAGAACAATGATCCAAGTCTTCATGAAGCAAGGACTTCCTCTAAATAGTTTGATCATATGGGTCAATAAATCCTCCATCAATTTAGTGTTTGTTTGAATTGGGATTATGTTATTTCCAACTGAAAACTTTCAAATTAACACACTGGAGATCTTTGTAAATCATTTATTTCATTTTATCACATATTTTTTTTTATTAAATTTATCAGTGACATTGGTTAGTAAGGTAATGTAAGTGTGCAATATTATAAAACATCATTTTTGTGTTGCAATGCATGCTCATCACCCAGAGTTTAGGCTCCTTCCATCACCATATATTTGACCCCATTATCTTCATCAACGCCCCCTGCATGTCCCTTCCCTATTGTAACCATCATACTGTTGTTTATGTCAATGAGCTTTTTTGTCTTTATTTTGTTTATTCATTTGTTGTTTTCTGTTTTATATCCCACATAGGAGTGAAATCATAGGATTCTTGTCTTTTTCCATCTGACTTATCTCGCTCAGCATGATACTCTCAAGATACATCCACCTTGTCACAAATGGCAGTGATTCATCTTATTTTATGGCTGAGTATTAATAGTTTTGCACCGTATATATGTTCCACATCTTCTTTATTCATCGAAGGACACTTGGGTTGTTTCCATGTCTAGACCACCATGAATAGTGCTGCAATGAAGATAGGGGTACATAAATCTTTACAAATAAATGTTTTCAAAATTTTCAGGTAGATACCCAGAAGACTGATTGCTAGGTCGTATAGTAACTCTACTCTTAAATTTTTGAGAAACGCCCATACTGTTTTCCACTGAGGCTATAGCAATTTACATTCCCACCAGCAGTGTATGAGAGTTCCTTTTTCTCCACATCCTGTCCAACATTTGTTATTTCTTGTCTTACTGATAATAGCCATTCTAATAGGTGTAGTTTTGATTTGCATTTCCCTAATAGCTAGTGAAATTGAGCATTTTTAAATATGTCTGTTGGCCATTTGTATGGCTTCTTGGGAAAATTGTCCAGACTGAACTCACTTTAAGTTCATGTCATTAACTTCAAGGAGACCCTTATTGCTGTGTATCAATAACACTTTATTTCCCTCCCACTTATTTGGGTAGCTATTTCACAACTTTTCATCTCACCTTGCTTTTTATTTTATTTGAGGAATAGAACGATTAGAAGATACTTTCCAAATGATTCAACAGCACATATTCAATACACCTATATCAATCCTAATATTTCACTTTTCCTCCTGTTATAATTGATGTAATGTCTGCCATCCTGTCTAAGCCAACTCCACTGCTTGTGTACTATGTATCATCCGATTTCCCCTAATATTGAACAATGATCTATCTTGAATTTTCTTCAGCTGCCACTCCATTACTCTCTATTGCTGTTCCCCTTTATAGGAAAAGCACACTTTTTACCTTCCATGTACTCATGAACTGGATCTGATCAGTATTTTCTCCCCCACCTCTCTGGCAAACTTTTCTTTTTAAGGAAACCATTATCTCCAATTGCCAATTACAAAAATACATTCTCATTTCCTTCTAACTAGATCAAGCCACATATTCTGAGACAGTCTAGCATTGTCTTAGTATTCTTAGAATATTTTATAGTTTCTGTGATGATCCTATTGTTTATTTTTTACCTCAACTCACTGACTTTGATTTTTTTATTTCATATCCATATCCATTAATTTCCTTATGTATAAGAGTGTCTGAGGTGTTATTGTGTAAATTTTTTACTTTCCTGTCTAGGTGCACTACATGATAGTCTCATTACATTCCCTGGTTTTAAATGCCTTGTCTATGTCACTGTCTTTCAAATGCATATATGTAGCCTAGATGTCTCCTCTAAAATGGAAACTAACATACCTGAGTTCAGTCTAGGGTAGAGTCTGGGATCCTCAAACCATGTTTGGTTACTCATATGCCCACATGAAATAGCTTGAGTATTGAATTAAACTAGTGTTGGATCTTAACCGGGCTACCATCATGAAGGGAAAGGGGCAAGTGATTGGAGGGGGTATGCAAGAAGTGAGTACAGAAATGGACCATGTAATTTAATTCACATAAGTAATGAATAAGAATATAATAAGGATGAGACATATTGAAGAATGAATAGGGTCAATGGGGTTGAAGAATTGTTGTGGGGGAAAAAAGGACTAGAAGGAGTTGGAAAGGGAAATTAGGTTGTAGATGGATTATTAGATATTGAAGATAAGATTAAGAACGTTATGAATATGGAGGGAATATAATTATGCATGATGCTATGGTAGTGTATAGAATACTAGAGTGGGAGTAGTTTGGGAAGTCAGGAGGAAGATTGAGATCTTTGAGTTGAGATGGTCTCCTTCTGAGAGAAGCCAAAGTTTTAAGTGGATCAACTAAGATATTGAAATAAGTAAGATTGGATTTTTTAAAAAGAAAAATGTAATGACCACGTGTGAAATATTAAAGAATTAGAATTAGAGATGATGCCCAGGAGGGTCAGCTATGAATACAATAGGAGGAGATACTGTGCAGTGTGACTTAATAACTGAGACTTATTTAAGGAGGAAGACAGGAACTGACTTTGAAGCCACAGTGAGAAAACAGGAGGACACCTACCTAATAGTCAGATCCTGAAATGTGGGGGATAAGGGACGGAGAATAGCCACCACTTAAGAGATTACAATCTAAATGAAAACTGTGTACAAAATTAATTGAGTGTAAAGATTCACAAGGTGTTGAATGACCTGGGAGCCTTTGGCTTCTTGGGTATCTGAGGTAAATTGTGGTAAGTGGTTAACCATGATAGCCTTGAAGGTAGCTCATAGTGGGGCACCTGCAATTGTTGGCATTAACTTAGGGGTGTGAGGGATTATCAGGAGTTCACAGGGCTCAATGGATAGCACTCAGAAGCTCCTGCAAGGGTGATGCTGAAGCTGCAGGACTCTGTGGGCCCCACTCATCTCTATGAGCAGTAATGTCCAGGGCACTGCAGAATGCAGCTCTGATGAGGCTTTCTAGAGTCCCTGAGCACCTGTCTGATGGAGACACAGAGATAGTGGAGGGAAAAACATTATGACCTGACATACAGGATTCTGTGTTCTTCACTATACACCAGAGTGGGAAGTGTTTGTACCACAAGAACACACAAGGGCTTTTTAAGACTATCATTGACCACACTCCTAATATTGCGCGTGCGTTCTCTCTCTCTCTCTCTCTCTCTCTCTCTCTCTCTCTCTCTCTCTCTCTCTCTCTCTCTCTCTCTTTCTCTCTCTCTCTCTCTCTCTCACACACACACACACACACACACAAAGGCACACATGCAGAGACATGCACACTTATCTATTCTAATATTTACTAATGCAATGGGCAATGTTTCCCATTTGTAAAGATTAGTATATGTATAATAGTGAACAAAAGCCTCATTGAGAAAGCTAATATGTGGGCAGCAATTTAAGTGCAGTGATGGAAGTGCAGCTATCTAAGGGAAGAATGTCAAAGGCCGAGAGAGCATCTAATGCAAAATCCCTGTGCTATTTGGGTCATGGTAATGTGACCGTGTAACTGGTCTGAAGAAAGCAAGGGGTAGAAAGCACAAGGATAGGAAACTGGAGATCAGAGCTGTTGCAGACCACGCAGACCATTTTAATACCTTTTAATTTTACTCTTAAGTAAAATAGGAAGTATTGCAGTGTTGTTGACAAATGAGTGATATTAACCTACATTTAAAAATGATGCTTTAGCTGTTGTGTTGAAAAGAAACTGTAGAGATGCCTATGTATATGCAGAGATTTGTTAGAAGCTAATATAGTAATCTAGATGGGATAAGATAGTGATTTGGACCAGGATGAGAGAAAGGACATGGTAAGAAGAGGTTGGATTACAGATAAATATAAATATCAGATAAATATAAGATATATATATATGTGGGTTTGATAAGATAATCCAGTATAAGGTACTACCCTATAAGGATATACTGGATAGGATTAAAAACAAAACAAAAAAAAGTTACATATAGTTTTCGGCCTATAGTTTTTGGCCAGAGCAACTAGAAGACAGAGTTGTAGTCATCTTATATAGTAAAAAAGCTACAGATAAAACAAATTTGAAATGGTTTGTTCCTTATCATCTGTTTTCCACACAAGAGAGTGTATGTGTTTTAAAATCATGTTATTCCCATCCACTACCATTCAATGGGTTTGTTCCCATAACATTTAAGTTAAAATATTTAAAATGCTTCTCTGACTAGCCATATTTTGCTCCTGCTTATCTCTCCACTGTACTTTCCCTTTGGTTATGCAACTTCTGCGACTTTGGTCTTTGAGATGTTTCATGAATAGATCAAGCATCTGCTGCTTCAAGCCTGTCTTTGTTGTCTCTTATCTGAATAACATTTTCCCCAGAAACTACAATAACTTGATGTTCATTTCATTCAGGGTTTTGTTCAGGTAAGCATTTTCTCAAAGATATCTTTCTTGTCAATCTTGACAAACATTCCTAAAATACCTCTTCTCAGTTATTCTCTCCATTTTAACCTATTTTATTTGTTTATTTTTATACTACTTATCACTATCTGTCATTATATTTTTATGGGTTTACAATTTTCTCCCTCTCTCATATTATAGCATACATTACAGTAGAGAATTTTGTATTTGAGTATTTTTCAATTTAGAAACTCTGTGTTCTAGAATTGAAGTGTATCATGCTAATGTAAACTACCAAAAATGCAGATCTTTTTGTCCATTAATATTATTTTAAGATTTAAAGAACTATGAAATATGAATCATTAATGTCTTGAGAATCTTAATGTCTTGAGATCCAGACTCAGTTGCTCAATTTATGCAAAAAATATAAATTGATGAAATGAGTAGTCTTTAAGCCTAGACATTTACCTATCACCATACAAGTGACAGTGAGTAAGCATATAGTTGTATTGCAAAGCTTCTGTTGTAAGGATAAGTTCTTGTTTACTTCAAATGCTTTTTTCTAAGAAGTGTAATGGGTACATGACAGTGTTGAAATTGATAGAAGTAATTCTTCATCAGAATCCCCATTTATACGCAATAAAAATAATTTAAAAAAAGGCAAAAGTGAACTACTTAAAGAAATGCTTTCTTTAAGATAAAAAGTTACCTCACTTAGAATTGTTCAAGCCCTGGGGGGAAAAAAAAATACCGAAAACCTCTGTCAAGTTTTCAAACAACCCATGGGAGTATTTCGAGATAACAGAGTCAGGGAAAACTATTTGGAGTTACTTTATAACTATCTCATTTTCGTTTCCTAGAATAGTACATAATTTGAAAGAGCTATTTCAGAGCTGGAAAATTTTAAGTAAGACTATACTCCCTATCCCAAACTGGCACTGTTGACATATTATCTTTGAAGCTAGCTTTTTAAAAAAAAATCAAGTTTACTTCCATTTCAATTTCCACTTTTTGTTTGTATTATGGAGTGGTTATTTCATTATTTTAATACATTACTTTAATAATTTCCCACCAATCATTTATATTTTAATGACATTGCACATTTAATTTTTAATTTTATTAAATTTAGGGTATTCTTGATATTTTGAATAATATTTTTAAATTATATTTAAAATATACTACATATTTAGTTTCACTGATTTTCATTTTTTTGGTGAAGTCTCTATACTTAAAAATACTCGTAATACAGTATTTCTGTATTATATGAACTACTGTATTTCTTAAAGTGCTAGTGATGAAATTTTGCTTTGGTATTGTTGTCATTACTCTGTTTTATTAAATGCTGTGTCCCCAACAGAGCCTGACACTTCTCATTAAAATCAGCTGCATGTATTCCATAGGTCATTGAACAAAGTTTGGGATACTCTATCAAAGAAATAAAGCTAATTCTTCGATAAAGATTGCCCCAGTTAGCAAATTGCAACCCAATAATAGATATTTAAGGTAGTTATAAGAGATAATTTCTAGGGTAAAAAAAGAAGAGAATAAAAATGTCTTTTCTCCTTGCTTTTCCACTTATTTTATTTTCATTATCTTTATTTTCTTCCCTTCTGTGTATCTTTTCAGGTCCCCTCTCTGCTTTTCTATATATAATCTCCCTTTTACCACTAAAAATGACACTTTAAACAGTTCTGTCACCATTATTTAGGCCCCTCTTACCCTCCAGTCTCACAAAAATATTCCTTGTTTCTTAATACATTCATGTTTATTATAAAAGAATAGTTTCGTACAAAAGTATAACTATATACTTTGCCTCTCAAACGAACATGTTGATCTAAAAGGTATTTTTTCCCATCCTCATATGTACTGACTCCTTTGACAAAAATGGCTGTTGGACACGTTGAGCAGCTAAGATGTTAGGTCTTAGCCTCTCTGACTATCTTAATAGAAGAACTGTTTGCAGATTTTTCTTGCTCTGTGAGCTAGGCAAACATTTGTAAATTAACATAAGGGAACACCAGAACAATAACCAGAGAATAGTGAACACTTAATCAGTATAAATACTTTGACTATTTGAGGGTAGGTCAACGTCAGCACCCTTAGCATTTTTTGTTCCTGTTGCCGGAAAGAATCAACTAAGTTCCGAATTTAAGAACTGAAGCTTCTCCGCTGTAGAGCGTGGGAGTATTCTCAGTGATATCAAGGAGGAGGCCAGGTCCCTGGCCCTAAGGAGAGGACTGGTAGCCCCACTGCTTTAACTTTCTTGGCCCAGTTGGCCTTCCATTCGCTGAAAGATGCCCCACTTAGGACACTGTAGAAACAAGCCCTAAGACCTGATGAGTTAGCAAAGAAAAATGTCCCATGCAAGAGGGGCCAGAAAATGAAGTGAGAAAAATGAGTTAAAATAAAATGAATACAACTTGAAGGTCTGAGAGTCTCTGGAAGATAGGACAACTTAAGTTAGATAACTATAGTCAAAATAATTAGAAATTCAAGAAGAGATCACATACACATACCTATATTCCAAGACTACAGCTAGAAGACATACTTTTCAGTGAAACAATTTAGTTGAAAAATTACAAGGGAAATGGCGCTTCAAATTATGGAAATCTAAAATATTTTAATGAAGAAGTATTTTGAAGTAAAGGAAAAAAATAAAGAAATGAGGATGTGCTTTCATCTTCATGTGCATATAGGACTCTCACCCTAAATTATTCTGGTTTTAGGAATTAGTAATTTGAGTCTGGAAAACTTTGGAAAAATAGCAACCACTTATCCACTTTATCCTGTCCTCTCCACTAAAAGATGAACCTCATGAGGGAAAGGAATTTGTTTACTGAAATATGCCTAGAAAAATAAATACAGTAGGAAGTCAAGAAGTATTTGTTGAGGGCTTAATGGATGAATTAGTTAATGAATCATGATGAAGAAAGTTGTGTATCTTGGAGAATAGATCAAGGAAATCTGTGAATGATAGCAGCTCTAAAATGAGTAAAAAGAACATAAGGAGGAAAAACAGTAATTAATCAAGTTGTAGAATATTTCTCTGAGTTGGAGAAATAACTCAGTCTGCATATTTAAAAAGGCTCTCTGTCCAAGCTAGGTTGATGGATAGAGAAATATCTATCAAGCTTCAAGGCTGAAAAGACAATTTACCTACAAATGAAAAAATAATCAGAGTGGCATCACATTGTTTATTTGTAATATGGGTAGCTTCAAGACAGTGAAATAGTATTTATAATCTATTAATACTGTTAAGCAGTGCAGAGCCTCTATAGACTACTGAGAGAAAACATTATCTCCCTAAAATATTATGTCTGACTACTATATATTGGTTATTGAGAGAAATATTTATATGCATACAAAGATTGAGAAAACCTATCATCTAGTGAGTCTATGTGAAGAAAATAAATATTCTTATTAAATATAAAATTGACTAGAATGGGAACCTCAAAATGGGAATATGAAGAAAAGGGGAAGGTGTAAAAAAATCTGTGTGTATGTGCACACATGCATACACATACATGCACATGTACTAACAAAGGTAAATCTAAACTGATAATGAGATGATATCTGGGTAACTATTAATATGTTGTTGTATTTTTGAGGCTTTTGCATCAAAGTTCTAATTTTGTTATAATTAATAGGTAACTAGTATAAATTTTCTTAGTATCAGTACTTAAATAGCGTGAGAATCATCCCTTTCATAGATATTTTAATTATTATGTTATATAAATGACTAAGTCAAGCATCTTTTTGAGTTAGTTCCCACCAAATGTTTTGTTTTATTTAGTGATCCTTATTTTCATTCAATTTTGGCAATTTATGTTTTGAAAAAAACTTTTTAGCATATTTATACATATGAATATCTAATGTTATCAGCCTTTATTTTTCCTCATATTCTCTTTTGAATCTATATTTTTGTATATCTGTATTCTCTATTATGGCTTCTTAATTACACATTCAAGAAGAATGTCACATGATCTTTAAATTAATGACTGACGTTGTTAATCGTAGTACTTTTCTTTTGCTGTGAAATGTAGTCAATGTAATTTTACACTAAGTCTTCATTTAATATAAAAATATTGGGTACTGCAAGTGTCCTGGGGGGCAAAAAAACTTTTGGAAAAAATCACTTCTGTTTAATATTTACATTTATTTTAATGTCATAGGTAATGAATTAGACTATTGCAGTTTATTTTATTAAGTTTGACATATAAATTAAGAAAGAGTAGAAAAATTAAATTTAAAAAGTATGAAATTTTTTAAATTGCCAAAATTTAGCTATAGAATTTATTGGGCTCTGATATTTATAGGACCAGTTCCTTTAAGATATATCTTTGTTCTTATCAATCTTTTCAAGCATTCTCAATCACTGTGTTTTAAATGTTCATTTTTATATTTTCTTTTTCCTCAACTTTCTGCAGTATTGTACACTGTAGTAAATTGTTCACTGTTTTTATATATATACATATATTATGGAGGGTGGTGAAGTGATAATTCTGACTTTATTGTTCATATTGGATATATATTATTTTAATCTACTTTTATTTCAAAATATTCCTTTCTTAACTCATTTGACTCCACTTAAATTTTGTTCGCCACTAAGTCACCTTCCTTTTTTACATATTATTTTACCATATAAACTTTGATGTTTTATTTCATAAAAATTATATATGTTTAACTTATTGAGTCTAAATGTTGATAGTGTTTGAAATTTTTCTCTTCTTCTAGATATTTTTCCTTCATAAATGTCTCATCTTTACTGAGTGAAAATTGTAGGTGTTCTTTTGTAGTTGTTCTGCAAAATTTCTCAAAAGGTCCATGTTGTTGCAGAATTTGTTTTCTTTTTCCTTTGTTTTTTGTTTTCTTTGGTTTAAATTCTTCAGTGGCAAGAACACTATTTAAGTCTCCTGTTTCCCTGACTGCAGGCTGGGTTGATAGCATGTCATTTTCCTTGTGGATAAGATTCAGGAGCTTCTTTTAGATTTCAAACCATGAATAGGAGTCTCTGAGGCATGGAGGACTGATAGCCTGTAACACAACAGGATGATTTTCTAATTATGTGTTTCCTCTGCCTTTGAGTTAAATTTCCCTGGGCCTGTGTCACAGATGGTGTTCTTCCTTAGTATGTAATGAAAATGTTAATACTTTGGCCCAATTTTTAAATGATCAATAAACCCTGCTTTGTTTAGAAACATCTTTTTCAGCGTTGTTGCTGCCTAATTTCATTCAGCAACCTGTTGATCTGATCTCACTAATGACTAATATCAATTCTTCATTTGATTCATTATACTGACCCTCCTTTTTGGAAACCAACTCCAGAAAAATATAAATCCAAGTACCACACATGTCCTTAGCTAATCTTGGCCAATTTAATTCATTCCCACTCTAAAAGAAAATTGAGACATGATAGCCAAAGTTTTAGCATATTCTAGTGCCCCCTTCTTCCTGCCACTCCCTACCCCAAATATGAAAGGGGATTAGTGATACTTTTCAGAACAAAGTGGTATTTGGAATGATTTCTAGATCTCTGGTTAGGTCCTCAGAATGAAACAAATTAGGTAAATATATCTTAACAGGTTTATCAATGAATATCAGAGTACAATACATTTAAAAATTAGATTGTAATTAATTTTAATAAGAGCTCTAAAACTAGTGATTTGAACAAAGCAATTAACTTAAGTTCTCAGATTATGTTTCTTCATTTATAACATAGTGGTAAAAATATATCTCATAGAAGGTTTATAAATATTGGGAAATAATAAAATTGTGTAAAAGTAATTAGCCTAGTGGCTGGCATATAGTAGGTGCTGAAGAGGGGAAAAAAAGGATGGTTATTACTGATATAAACAAAAGAATGATTCAATTCTACAAGATGAAAGTGCAAAAATGGTGCCTTGAACAACAGGAAATTACAAGTGTTTTACTGATGCTATTTCAGTTGAACTGTGTCAACATAGCTTTTGATTTCTTCTTTAATAAAATATCCTGTATTCTTATAAGAAATTTTAAATTATGAACATATGATGTAATTGACTCATTATTAAATCAGCTTGTAACAGCTTAGTCTTAAGAAGTATGATTCTGGGTCTTAATTCTCTGGTGTTTACTTTAGAGAGAACCACTGTCATTGAATTTAGTACCCCATTTGGTTTACTAAATGTGATTTAACATCCAGGAATATTTCTCACAAATTAATGCGAGTGAGGGCAAAGGAAGCCAAAACACCAGTATGTGTTCTCCAGCACCTTATTGATTGCAGTTAATGAAATGCAGTAGAGCAGAACCCAAGTTCGTTTCCTGTCTTCCTCCGGCTAGGAATGCCTGGGACTCTCCCCTGGGCCCTGCTGCCTCCACAGACATTTCTTCAACTGGAGCAATGTTGTGGCCTAAGTTTTGTGGTTCTTGTTATAATGATGAGTTGCACTTATATCAGAGAACTTGAGGAAACAAGGCTTATTACTCCCAGGTCCTGGAGAATAAATCGCACCCCCGAGGGCCAGGCAGCCAGGTAGCAAGTAGAGAGAGAGAGAGAGAGAGAGATCACCGACCTGGGGTTCTGCCTTTATTAAAGTCTAGAGTGGGGCGACTAGGGTCTCAAAAATTAGAATTTAGTGAATTTAAAACATAAGAGCAGGAATTAAGGAGTAGGAAGAGGAAAAGCAGGGTCATTCAAGTGGTCTGTTATCTAGGTTACCAGGGCTTTGTAAAAGGGAAACTTCATGCGTAGTGGAGGCCACTCATCTGGTGGTGTGGCTGATAGCTGTCTTAAAGCTGCCGATATGTTTATTCCAGATGCATGTCTTTGGAATGCATGCCTCAACATTCAAATCTTAATAGCAGGCACTTGCATTACAGTCAGAAAACCTTTCTGTCAGGCACTTATACTACAACATTGCTTTATAAAAAATATAAAAATGACAACAAACAAAACTCTGTAATTAGTCCAAACATGACTACTATTATTGTCCATGGTAAGTCTACACGGTCTGAAATTCATGTGTCATCAACTCCTGATACCATATCATCAGTGTCTAATACTGCTCCTAGAAATTAAAAATCTAATCTGTCTCTGTTTTTCTTTTCACCTTTCAATAATGGTCTCATTTACTCCAACAGTTTTCTAAAACCTATATTTTCTTTTTAAATATCCATTTAGACCAAAGTTGATTTACACTTAAAGTCTCAAAAGATAATATAAAGACCATTCAATGAAAATGTAGTTTACTCTCATTCTCTCTAAATATATAAATCTTTTTCTCCTTTGCTAAGAACATAAGTATGCATGGACAAATTAATCATTGAAAATATAACATAATAATATGTGTTGTATGTAATTTAAACAAAGTGTTATTATTTGTGGCAGACTGTTAATAGACTTTTGTGAAAATATTTAATTTGCAACTTTTTCTTGTTTACACTGATGTATTTGCAGTTGTATGCCAAGATTTACTGGAAAAAACTGTGAGAAAGTAATTGACCACTGCAGACTGTTCAGCAACAACTGTCTGAATGAAGGATGGTGTTTCAATATAATTGGAAGATTCAGAGTAAGTAATTAATACATGGCAAAGTAATTAGCACCTTAAAACACAACAGCTTCAGGCAGTCTGTATTTCAAATGTTTTATTAATCTAAGCCAGACAAATATATCCTTGTATGTATAGTTAAACATGTTATCTAAAGTTCAGTATAGAGATTTTTTAACTTATTAAGAATTATGTTGGTAGGGCACTAATAAGTGTTCTAGCTAAATTTTTTTTTTTATTATAAAATAAGTATGTAGCTAATTGAGTACTGGTGATATATCTCTCCATATATAAAAACCACAGTTACTAATGCTTTAAATTCTTGACTAGATGAGGAATAAAATTAGCCTGGTAATTGTTAGAATATATTAAAAAACAAGCTTTTTTTTGGTACATAGTTTTTTAACTTATTTTACAAATACAGAGTACGTGTGCTACGCAACGCTAAGGCATACCCCCCCAACTCAGCAATTCTATTTTCAGGTATGTCTATTTGAGAAATTATCAGGTTCTACTGAATGAGACAGATACAAGAATTTCATTCCAAATCTGAAACAAACTAAAGCCTATGGGTAGGAGAATGGATAAATATATCAAGGCATAGTCATACCATGGAATTATAAAAGTGGTTAAACCCAAGTGTCCTTCAATAGATGATTGGATAAATATGTGGTTCTCCTTCCATTACCATATACTGGACCCTCTTTTCCCTCTTCTACCACCTCCTTCCTTCCCTTCTGACCCTCTGGTAAACCACTAAATTGTTGTCTGTGTCTATGAGATTTTGTTTGTTTGTTTTGTTTGTTTGTTGCTTTTAGTTTTATATCCCACATATGAGTTGAAATCATATGGTTCTCAATTTTTTCTGATTTATTTTGCTTAGCATGATAATGTAAATATCCATCCACGTTGTCACAAATGGCAGCATTCCAACTTTTCTTATGGTCAAGTAATATTCCATTGTATATATGTACCACATCTTCTTTATGCAATTATCTGTCAGGATACTTTGGTTGTTACCATGTCTTGGTCACCATAAATAATGCTGTAATGAACACCAGTGTACAAATATCTTTACAGATAAATGTTTTCACTTTTTCTTTTTTGGGTAGATACCCAGGAGAGGGATAGCTGGGTCATATGGTAATTGTATTCTTAATTTTTTGAGGAACCCCCATACTGTTTTCCATAGTGGCTGTACCAATTTACATTGTTACATACACTGCTGTGTATCAGGGTTCCTTTTTCTCCACAGCCTCTCCAACACTTGTTATTATTTGTGTTGTTGATAATAGTCATTCTTATAGGTATGAAATGGTACCTCATTGTGGTTTTGATTTGCATTTCCCTAATAGCTAGTGAAGTTGAGCATTTTTTCATGTATCTGTTGGACATTAGTATGTCTTCTTGGAAGAAGTGTCTGTTCAGGTCGTTCTGCCCATTTTTTGAACTGGATTGTTTGTTATTTTGTTGTTGAGTTGTACAAGTTCTTTATATATTTGTATGTTAGCCCCTTTTTGAAGGTGTTGTTTGCAAATATCTTCTCCTATTCAGTTCATTTCCTCTTTGTTTGTTGATGGTTTATTATGCTGTATATAAGATTTTTAGTTTGATGTAATCCCGTTTATTTATTTTACTTTAATTTCCTTGCCTTTGAGATCAAATTTGTAAAATCCACTCTAAACCCAAGGTCCATAAGTTGGGGTACCTATGCTTTCTTCTATTGTAATTTATTGTTTCAGGTCTTACATTTAGGTTTTTGATCCCTTTTGGATTAATTTTGGTGTTCAGTGACGAATAGCACTCTAATTTAATTCTTTTGCACATGGTTTTCCAATTTCCCCAGGACCATTTATTGAAGAGGATTTTTTTTTTTTATTCATTGTATGTTTTTGGCTCCTTTGTGAAAAATTATCTGCTGATATGTGATAGGTGTGGTATGGGTGTGTGTATATATAATATATATATATATATATATATATATATATATATATATATAGAGAGAGAGAGAGAGAGAGAGAGAGGGAAGGAGAGAGAGAGAGAGCGAACGAGAGAGAGAGAGAACCCAGATATATATACTCTATCTGGGTTCTCAATTCTATTCCATTGGTCTGTGTGTTGCTTTTCTGCCAAACCACAACTGTTTTGATTATTGTCACTTTGTAGTATTAAATTGAAGTCAGGGAGTGTAATACCTCTGGCCTTGTTCTTTTATTCAGGATTGCTTGGGCTATGTCAGGTGTCTTTTGTGATTCCTTCTGATGATTTTTTGTTCTATTCTTTAAAAAACGCCATAGGATTTGATGGAGATTGCATTAAATCTGATACTGCTTTGGGCAAATTGCGCCATCTCCCTCCTTCTCCTTCTCCTCCTTCTCCTTCTCCTTCTCCTTCTCCTTCTCCTTATCATTCTCCTTCTCCTTCTACTTCTCCTTCTCCTTCTCTTCTCCTTCTCCTTCTCCTTCCCTTCTCCTCTCTCTCTCTCTCTCTCTCTCCTTCTCTCTCTCTCTCTCTCTCATTTTTATATCCCTGTACCCTTTATGTTATTATATATTGAAGTGTACAGTGCTGTATTTGAGTAGCATTTGCTATTTCCTGCTTCTATTTGTTGATCATCTTACTCAAAGTTTTGTATCTTTTTGTCTTTTGTTTTTTGGTTAGAATAACCCCTTAAGCATTTCCTGGAACACAGGCTTTGTGGTGGAAAATTGCCCTTAGCATCTGTATGTCTGGAAAGTCTTTATACCCCTTCATATCCAAAGGATAACTTTGCTGGATGTATTATTCTTGGCTGGAAAATTTCTCTCTTTCGATAGTTTGAATATTTGATTCCACTCCTTCCTAGCCTGTAGGGTTTCTGTTAAACAATCTGGTGATAATCTAGTAGGCTTTTATTTGTAGGTTACAGTATCTTCTTTTCCCTGGCTGCCTTGTGAATTCTTTTCTCTTCATGAATTTTTGACAGTTTCAATATAATATGCCTTGGAGAAGGCCTTTTAGGAACAAGATAATTAGGTGTTCCATTTGCTTTTTGGATTTGAGGATCAAGCGCTTTCCATAGGTTTGGGAAATTCTCATCAACTATTTGTTTCAATATGGTTTCTGGGACATTCTCCCTCTCGTCTCCTTCTGTTATACCCATTATTCTTCTATTGCCTGACAATAATGGAGTCAGATAGTTCTTGTAGAATTATTTTATTTTATTTTTTAACTCTGAAGTCTCTCACTTCTTCCATCATCATTATTTCCAGAGTCCTATCTTCGATATCACTAATTCTTTCCTTCATCTGGTCAGCTCTATTTCCTAAGCTCACTATTTCATTCTTTATCTCTTTTGTTGAGTTCTACAGCTCCAACATTTTGATGTGGTTCTTTGAAAACAATTCAGTCTCTTTGATAAAGTGTTTATTATGTTCATTGATTTTATTTCTGAGTTCATTAACACCACCGATCTGAGTTTCCTTGCATCTTGTTGAGTTTTTTTCAGAACTGCAACGTTGAATTTTCTGTCACTTAAGTCACGTATTTCTATGTCTTAACTTTTTTTTCCTGGAGATTTTTCTTTTGTTTCTTTTTTTTTTTTTTTTTTTTTGGTCCATGGTATTTGATGGATTATTTCTCTTTCTCTTCTTAGGCTGCAGGTTGATTTGAAGAGGTCTTTCTTTTGATTTCCAGTAGGTACCGCTGGAGCGTTTTTTTTTCTGTTTGCTCTATCCCCACTTTCTGCAGTGGAAGGTTCCTTGGTAAGGTCTTCGTCTCCCATATGACCAGGTCATCTCAGTCTCACGGTGCCAACCCCGTGAGAGAATGTGGTAGGTGATAACATTCTGAACCCCTGAAATCCCAGTGCAGCCGCTGCAGCCAGATGCAAAGCTGCACTGTCTGAGCAATCTTGGGTGCCCCCTGCTGGGATCAGCTGTGAAAGGTGGGGGAAGGGTGGGCTGGGAGAAGCCCCTGGTGTGTTTATGGCTTTATTCTCCTCTGAGAACTGGTGACTGCCAGACCACAGCTGCCTCACCCCTATGTTTCCAGCTTTGTCGCTGGGATTAGCCACAGTGTGCATCTGCCCCTCAAGAGCTATCTCTCTAGGTCTTAGGGCTGTAGATATTCTGCTCTTTAATCTGATACTCACAGCTGCAGTTTTCCGCTGGGCCTGCTGCTAGCTCTGAGAGAGTGCATTGAGACAAACTCTAAGAGATGGGGGGAGGCAGCCATCTCTGTGGCTTTGTTTTCTGCCTGACAGGGAGGACTGCTAGACCACAACTGTCACACTTCTGTATTCAGTCTTTGTCCCAAGGTCTTTGCCCTGATCACTGGCTTCAGCCATATTATATGCTGATTAGTCAGACAGGAATGTTTGGGCAAAAGAGAGGGCACCTGCATTCTGAATCTTCCCCTGTCTCAGGATCGCAGTGAGCTCCAACTGCATCCCAGGCATTGAGCTCTGGGCTACATCTGTGCAACCATCTCTGCTCTTCTGTCTTCCCTCCTCCTCTGATCACCGTGATTTGCCTACTTTCAGATGTTTCAATGCACTGATCTCTCAGATCTATTTGTGTGTTGCACAGAATCCTTTTTTGAATTATAGCTGTTCAACTTGTAACTTCAAGGGGAGAGATCAAGAAGGATCCTTTACACCACCATGTTTCTGATGTCACTCTTCTGCATGATTAACTCTTTGAATATGTCAGCTAATTTCAAAGAGACTATTCGTTGAGCTATAATATTTTACAAAGAGATATAAACTATTACTTCTCCTATTAGAGAAAGCAAATAGATTTTACATTCAGAGGTAAAGAGAAGGGAGAAGCCATTAAACAAGCAAATAGTAAAATGATACACTTAAATCCAGCCATATCTGGGATCATAGTAATAAAAATTGACTACACGCTTCAGTTAAAAGATAAAAATTGTTTAATGTCATGTACAGCAAGATTTAATCACGTGTTTAAAGAGACTCATTTTATATGAAAAGATATAGGCGTAGTGGAAAGTAAAATCATGGGAATGATATATCACATAACAGTAAAATACATACTGGTGTAGCTTTATTATAAGGTAGATTTCAATATAAGAAAATATCAAGATAAGAAATTTATTTCATAAACATAAGTGGTCAGCTTATCAAATGAAATTATGCATTTAATAACAGCTTCAAAATACAGTAGCATAAATTGACATACCATCAAAGAAAATTCCATGAAAGCTTTATATATAATCATTCAAGACTTGATAATATTTTAATAAATGTAAATTACCCCTTGTATATTTGAATGATTTTATGGAAACAAGTATATGAAGATGTGACCTATACAGTCAAGTGACAAATTAATACATAGGAACAAAAAGCAGGGAGCCAGAAAGAATAGGGGGGAAATGGCTTTGGGAACCACAGAAAGTTCTGAGTTAAAATCACGATCTAATTAACTCCATGGTTAATCAGAATGGCCATGAAAGAATGTACATTTGGACCTGGATAGTATGTGTATTATACAGATGCACATGACATAAGCTAAAATGAAATATATCAATAATCTGATGGTTGTTTACTCCTGCTAATGATATTAGGCTAAAATTATAATCAGAGCAAAATAACATTTATTTTTAAAATATATTTAATTGAAGTAACATGAAGAATAAAGCATTCCATAATGACTTAAGTTAAGAAGGTTATATTAAATGTAACAGGCTGGACAATAGTAGGGGTTAAATAAAAAACCTCAAAGGTCAAAGCCTTATTAATTCTAAACCATATTCTTCATTATGACTTAAATTTCTCTATTTTTCAATTCATGTTCTTTAGAATTAAAGTAGCATAAGGATGCTGAACTTTCTAATTGAAATTGTGATGAGGAATTTCTGATCAAGAACTTCTACAATGTCAATTGCTTCCTCAACATTAATCATATAAATGGCCCCCATGATAAACAATTGTAACTTCCCAAATGCGAGTCAGATTTCTAATAACCACCGCGTAAGAATAAATCTATGAAGAAATTAAGAGCTCATGGCAAAAAGAAAAAAAGTTTCTTACTATCATCTGATGTTTATAAAAATGAATAAATGGCATCCATGACAATAAAAAATATAATTGATATTATTCACAATGTAAAGTAAAAATGCAGGCATTATGTATCTAAGAACTATTTACGTTGCCTCACAGCAATGGTTCACAATTTGTTTCTTAGCAAAGTTTTAATGATTTACTAATAAATTTAATTTAAATTTTAGTAGATAATGCACATAGGGCCCTAATTTCTGATTTGTGTCTGTCCAAATACTTTATAACTTACTGATGTTCTGACTTAGAATTGTTGGCTGCTATTTTTTATACCATCAAAGAAAATGCCATGAGAGATTTATACACAGCTCTTTTGGTTCTCTTCTTCTACAACTGGTTCAGGGATGCAGATATAAAGATGCAGTTTATGTTTTATCTCATCTTTTTAAGTCTTCATTGGGAACCAACGATAACAACAACAACAACAAATCCTTTACCCTTATCTAGTTTAACTTTGCCATCTGTTTTATTTCTTTCTTCTATGTCCATTCTCCATCTTTTTTTTTTTTTACAATTATTTTCAACAAGCGTGACTTATGCAAACTCACGCTGAAAGAAGCAAAGCTAAAATTAGAATTCCATGTGACTAAAATTTGCATTTGGAATAGGATTTAGAGTTTTAGAATTTTAGTTGCAAAAACAGAAAACCTCAGCAGATTTCTCTCTCTCTCTCTCTCTCTCCCTCTCTCCCTCTTCATCTCCCTCTCTCTCTCACAAATTTAAAGACTCTCACACACAAATTTAAAGACTCACATAATTAGACCTTCCAGGGACTAGACCAGGTAACCATTTAACCATGTGATCATATTCCTTCTAGCTCACACTAAAATAGCAACGAAGACATCTTTGAAGTCTCTAGAGGAACCCAAGGATGCTCTTATCTCGGGGCCTTTTGTCTTGAATACTTTGACCCAAATTTCTCACTTTTGGGGTTCTTCATTCTGTTTAGATATTTTCTCAAATGTTTACCTTCTTGGAGAGTGCTTCCATAGACACTCAATCCGTAATGTTAAAAACTTCCTTCAGGCCCATACATATCATCTCCTTGTTCTATGTTTTCTCTTGACAACTATCGCCATCCTGCTTTCCTGATGACAATAAATGTCTTCATGTGTCTTTTCTGTATTGTATGTGATGTTGTATTAGGCTAAAATGTAAGCTCTATGAAGGTGAATATCTTCGTTTCTTTGTATAGGACTAACTTTCTTCCAGAGAAAACAGCAGAATTCTAGCAAGGCAAGCTATGACAAGTGTAGTGGATGGGAACCTATTTGGAAGGGTACTTCTACGTAGGACAAGCAGCCTCCATAAACTATCCAACAGGAAACCTCTTAGAAATGAGGTAGTCAAAGCTAACTTGACATGGAATTTGGGGAGAGGTGCATTTTGGTAAAAGGTACAAAGAATTATGTGATGTACAAAGTACCTTTCAATAATGGTTTTTAAAGAAATTGTAAAAGTCAATAAAAGGGAGATTGAGTAAGCTTAGTATGTTATGAACACAGAATATTAGTTTACATATATACAAAATGAAAAAACCTAAAATTCACACTGTGATCTGGTACTAAAGTAAATTGGACAGAAATGCTGAAATTATTTCTTATTAGCCCAAGTAATACATTCTAAGCTGCCAAAGACACCTTCTGATTGTACCCCCACAGATAAACACACCGATGTTTTCATTCTTATGAGTGCTCAGAGACACTTTATTCAGCTGTAGGACTGGATAGGTAAGACCATAGTATGTGCCATACACACAGTCATCTCTGGACAAGAATAGTTAAGATCAGGTACAAGGAAACCCCTAGCGCACTCTAGTGTGACTGAGCCCTCCAGGGCAATTTGTCAATATCTAGAGGAAATTTTGGGGGTTGGCTGCTACTAGCATCTTGTAAGTGGAGGCCAGGATTGGATCTCAGCATCCTACAATGTGCATGCCAGCTTCCCTACCAGAGAACTATGAGATCCAAAATAGACACTATTCTGTGGCCGCCCTTAGAGGAATTATAGGCTGTGGAAGTTGGAAATGGTAAAAACTTGTGCACAGATAGAAAAAAATAGACTTTATGAAAGTATAAAGAATTTCAAATCTTAAATAAGCCTGCCTCAAACTAGCAGGCCGTAGCGTAAGTTGCTGATTGAGAAGTGTTTCTCTGTTTTATGCGGGCCCTGTATCCGTTAGGTGCATATAGTTGGTTAAGTCAAATCGCTTTTCTATTATTCTCCTTCAGTTGTTGGAACAGAGTGTGTACTATCAATTCAGAAAAGGAATATGTGCTACTTGGTAACAAATTCAGCTTCTCAATCTTTCCCTCTGAAATACTCACTTAAATTTGTTTGAATTTTTTTTCTCATTATTGTATATTTCAATAAAAATTTGAAGGAGTTGTAATAAGTAAACAGTATGAACTTGTGTAATAAAAAGAGAGAGCTCTTTCTACATGTTTTAAGGAGAGGAGGAGGCGGGGGCAAGATTCCAGATTTATTAACATAAAATACCTAAATTAAAGAATCATTGAACTGCTTGAAGTAGCTTCAGCAATGCCATACAATCAGGATCCACTTCAATAATCTCCTGATCCATGATTTTACTCAGACATACTATTCCTCGGGTCTTCTTTGTCTTTCAGAGATGGATTTCTTAATGGTTTTCTGACTCTACTTCATTTATTGAATTATTTATCCAGCTCTTGTCAAGGTCCTTGGTAGGCAAGGTGATTCTTGCCTAAAATAGTGTTTGAAAGAGATAGCATCCTCACAGTAGCTTTAGCTTCTAGTCTTTCTCGTGTGCATTATTTTACTTCTTGATTTCAAGTTCTGTTTTTTTTTATTAAAAATATATTGGGACTACAATGGTTAGAAAAATTACATAGTTTTCAGGTATACAATTCTGTATCATCTATATTCATATTGTGTGTTGACCACCCAGATTCAAGTTCTCCTTCCATCACCATGTATTTGATCCTATTACCCTCATCTACCACCATCTTCCCCCTTTAACTTCTAAACTACTAAACTACTAAACTACTAAACTATCTAAACTACTGTCTGTGTCTATGAGTTTTGTTTATTTGTTTGTCTTATTCCTTTGTTGCTGTCAGTTTTTTATCCCACACATCAGTGAAATCATACGGTCCTTGATTTTTTCTGTCTAATTTATTTCGCTCAGCATAATAATCTCAAGATCCATCCATGTTGTCGCAAATGGCACTATTTCATTTTTTTCTTATGGCAGAGTAGAATTCCATTGTGTATGTATACCACATTTTCTTTATCCAGTCATCTATAGAGGGACACTTTGGTTGTTTCCACGTCTGGCCACTGTAAATAAACTACAATGAACAATTGGAGTGCATATATTAATATCTTTATGGATAAATGTCTTCAGACTTTTTGGGTATATGAGGTCTGACAATTGAGTTTATGAACTCGTTGCAATAATGTTGCTAACCTTTTTTGATATCAGAGGGATTATTCATTATGAAATTGTACCAACTGGACAAAGGTTAAACACATTTACTATCTGGAAGTGCTGAAAAGGCTGCGTGAAAAAAGTTAGATGACCTGAACATTTCACCAAACAGTTCATGGCTCTTGCATCATGACAATGTACCAGCTCATATGGCACTGATTTTGAGGAGTTTTAGCTGGTAAACGAATAACTGTATTGGAACACCTGCCCTACTCACCTGATCTGACCCCAATGACTATTTTCTTACCCAAGATAAGGGAAATATTGAAAGCAATACATTTTGATGACATTTAGGACATCAAAGGTAATAGGACGACAGCTCTGATGGCCATTCCAGAAAAAAGTTGCAAAATTGCTTTGAAGGGTGGACTAGGCGCTGGCCTCAGTGCATAACTTCCAAGGGGATTACTTCAAAGGTGACTGTAGTTATATTCAGTAATGAGGTATGCATTACTTTTTCTTGGATGAGTTTGCAAACTTAATTCTCAGACCTCTTGTGCTGAGTTATATGGTACTTCAATATATTTAATCATTTGTAACACTGTCATATTGTAAATCAGCAAACAAAAACAATTTTTTCACTTCAAAGAAATTTTTCAAAAAACACAGTACAAAGTCTTCCCTAGGTTTCATGTTAAAGCAATTCTCAAATGCTTTTATTGCTCTACAATTGTTAGTCACAAAAAGTGGTAGAAACTTCTTTATGGTCAACCTCACATAGTATTATCTGGGTCCTCTTGACTTTGGCCTTCCTAGACAGCAAGCAATAATAAAGCAACAGATGTTTCCAATTTAGAGGATTAATAGAAATTACCACACTGCTTCTATTATGTCAAGGACTTTGTATACTGAAGGTATACAAAAGTATACTGAAAGTATACAAAGTAGAGCAAAAATAGAAATACTCATGGCTTAGTGCTTATGTCAGTGTCGCTTCTATATGCAAGTGTCAGTTTCACTTCTATATGTCAATGCCATTTCTGTATCATAAATAGTTTGTAATAAGTAGTACTTCGTACTCCACATGTTTCCTATCGATTGTTTATAATAATTAGTACTAGCCATGTAATGGGAAGAAATTTAAGAGGTGGATTTTAAAGGATGAATATATTCAAAATGTTCTCTCACGCCTAACGCCTTAGGGAAACTGAAGGTGCCAATAATTCTTCATTAATAATGAAATTAAAAGATGATTAGTAAAAAAAAGCATGCCTTAAGAAGTTCTTACAATTAAAAAATTTGCCTCTTATACTTAAGGAGAAATTACTGGTGAAACTGAAAATAAAAAAATAAAAACTGTGGTTATTTATGTGAATCTCCGTCATATTATTCTTTGGATCGTTAAGATGGTAACTTTTCTCCAAAAAAACTCATTAACAGGAGTTAGAGCCATCATATCTATAGTAATGCTAAGGCTCAATAACTAAAAAGGGGTATCAAAAGTAAATGCTAAACTGAAAGCATACTTTCATGAACAGTTTCTGAGAAACCAGAGTGTGGTTGGCTGGAAAATGGCACCCCAAATATGCCCATATCTTAATTCCCAGAACCTACTCATGATATATTTTGTGGAAAAAGAGACTTTGAAGATGTAATTAAGACATGGATCTTGATTTGAGGAGATTATCCTCTATCATCCAGAAAAAGGATCACAAAGATCCTTATAAGAGGCCTACAGAAGGAGTCAGAGACAGAGAAAGTGTTGTGATGACAGAAGCAGAGATTTGAGTGGTGATCTTTGAAGATGCACTAACCGTCAATAAGCCAAAGGGTGCATGTACAAGCTGAAAAGGCACGGAAGCCAGATTCTCCCCTGAGAGCCTGCAAAAGCAACCAGCCCTTCTGAAATCTTGGTTTATTCCAGTAGGAGTGATTTCAGACTTCTGAACTTGAGGGAAAAAAATGTTTTTAAACTAGTAAGGTTGTAGTAATTTATCACAACAGTAACAGAAAACAAATACACAGAGATTCAAGAAAATTTATTTTTCACACAAAAATAAATTTGCATGCATTAAAATGGTTAGAGAAACTCTCTAACTGAACACATAAATTTAATTATAGAATGGTGTTCGGTCCTCTTTAAAAGATATTCAGTAAAACACAGCAAGAAGTTACTTTAGTTATTTTTTGTTTTGTTTTGTTTTTAATTAAAATTTATTGGGGTGACAATGATTAGTAAAATTACATAGGTTTCAAGTGTACAATCGTATAATACATCATCTGTATATTACATTGTGTATTCACCACCCAGAGTCAATTCTCCTTCTATCACCATATATTTGATCCTGGTTATTTTAGTTCTTAGTGGTCATTTCTAGTTTGAGTTTTAGGGTCATCTGTACTAACTGACACAGGTGAATCCATGCAAGTCAGAAAAACAGAAAAGCAGCAAATGTTTGGTTCTGTATCTCAAAAGGAATGGACTAATCATTCATCGGTTAAAATTCCCCATTTACTTTGAAATGGCGGGCATGTTCAGGGCATCCATTTGTAACCTACTTAGGGAAGCAGCAGGCATGTTTATAAAGTGAGATTTTGTCTTTTAACATTTTGCTTTCCCGTTACTCAGACAGAAATAGCCCCTGCTACTGGCATAGTCTGCGTTCGTATGTGACTTACTAATTTATCATCTACACATGATAGGTTGAAGAACGAAATGGGGTCTTATCAGTTATTTTGTTTTTATAATGGGCATTGACCTAGGTCTGGTTTATACATCAGGCAATGTTTAAATTCTGTTCTTCCCCAAATGGAAATCTAATTTTATAAATTGTGATCTACATGATTCTGATGTTATCTTTAACAATTTGTAAAGTAATGGTTTCACCTATTTCTCTAAGAGACCAATAAAACATGAATTAAAGATGAGATAATACGAACTACGAACCACATGTAATTTACTATGCAGCTACCGTCTTGATTGTAGATATAATCACAGGTACTGTAGAGGTCCATGGGAAACTAATTGTCATTCTCCTCAATAAGTTTGGTGAAATCCTTAGCCAGGTGTCTTTATGAAAAATATCTGTCCTTTTTTAATCTCTTAGATTTATTTGCTTACTTATTTGTGCCGTATCAGTAGTTGTTCTCAGTGAAAGAATATTTATTGAAATGACACGCTGTGTAAACTCTGTACCCTGGAACACACCCGTTGAATAAGACAGACCATGATCCTATCTCATGCTTTACAATAGTTACTCAAAGTTGAGGTTTGATAATAGTGTCCTCCTATTATATGGAGAAATTGTTTCCTCAAACTGACGGGGGGGAGGGGGAGAGAGAGAGAGATCCACAGATATTTAAGCATATTTAAGTATACTTTAAATATATTAAGTATATTTTCTACCTTCTTTCACTTAAATCTGTCATTGAATGGAACAGTTTAGGGACTTAGAATTACAGGCAGATGGATGGCCACTATAGGAATGTTGTAGGTCCCGAAAGAATAGGAGTGACAGTTTTTATTTTTGTCATTGTTGGTTGCTGCCATTGTATTTTGAACACGATTATTATTACCAGATCTGAGGCAGTCCCTAATTATACTTGCATCCGTTATGAGAGTTCGTATGTCTTTTTGCAAGCAACCTATCTCAACTTACAAAAAATTCCTCTGACAATATGCTGATAACTAGAAATTTTTACAATTAGATGCAAAGTTTAGTTACATGATTGTACAAAAATGGCTTGATATCACACAGTTAAATTTCATACAAATAAAATTAAAAATATTCATCTTTTCTGAACAGTGAATACAGATATCAGGAAACATAAATTAAATTTCAATTTTAAAAAATTAGGAGCCTCTCTTCTCTTACCTCACAGAGTTCTAATTGGCCAAGACATATTTCTAATACATGTATTATATCTTTTGCGTAATGATTGTTAAGAGCTCAGTGGTGTCATCCAGGGTGAATGAGCTGAACTTTAAAATGACCCTAATTGACTCATAGAAGCATATTATCCCTTAATTTCCTCATTAAAACTCCTGATATAAAAGGTAGATATAAGAAAGGACCTGAAGGAATTATACAATTACCTAGAATCACCACAGAGTTGTTCGTGGTGAATTTTAGTACTTTTAATATAGTCCAACTTGTTTTCTTTTATGAGAGACAAGAGTTAAAGACTTAAACTCATATCCAGCAAGGAAATAGGCTGTTTCAACTCTTGCCAAATTTCATATTTCAGTTTTATTAATTTTTGTATTTCTATATTAATTTAGCATATCTATAATTGTTTTGTACTTAATGACTAATATAATTTATACATTATTATTTTAATATTTCTCATGCAAGAAAATCAAAGTTCCAAACTTTTTTTAAAAATTTAATTATAAATAATCTAGAAAATTTACTTTTAAAAAACTGCCTTAATATGACTATCATAATTTGAAACAAAATAAGTAGAACCATTTAGTCTGAGGGAAACCATATGTTACTCCAGTGGTAATTCATTAGAAGGAATAACTAACAGTTACAGAGATTATATAGAAAAAATCAGAATTCATGTGACATATAAAAAATTATTTAAGAAATTGACTTATAAAGGATATTTAATAAAAATACTCAAGTTTATTTGGGAAACAAATTTAAAATTTAAGTTTCTGGATGTAAAACTGAAATCAGTGAAGTAAAGATTGATTATATAAAAAAGATACTGGAAAAATTTTAAGTTTTTTGGGGGAAAGATTCAGTTCAATACATATTTTTACAAATGAAAAATATTTAACAAAATATTAATTTAAATATTTAAATGGCAAAATGCCAACTATCGATGGGTTTGAAGTAATACAACAAAATGCTACCAAAATTTGATTTACATTAAAAGAGATAAATGATTAACTATTATACTTATTTTTCAAGTCATAATGCAAGTAAAATGGATATTTAAGTCACTCTTAGCCTAGTAAGTATTCACTCTTCCTAGGATGGCAAACATTAAATATGTCTGCCTATACCATGAAATGCAGCATAAATTATATTTATGTATATAATCTATTTTGAGTTAACTTTTGTGTGTGGTGACAAATAGCAGTCTAGTTTCACTCTTTTGCACAATCACTTTCCAATTCTTCCAGCACCATTTATTAAAGAGGCTTTCTTTTCTCCATTGTATGTTTTTGGCTTCTTTGTAGAAAATTATTTGCCCATATACATGTGAGTTTAATTCTGGGCTCTCAGTTCTCTTCCATTGGTCTATATGTGTGTTTTTCTGCCAATTCCATGTTGTTTTGATTATTGTAGCTTTCTAGTATAATTTGAAGCCAGGATGTGTGATACCTCCAGCTTTGTTCTTGTTTCTCATGATTGTTTTGACTATCTCGGGTTTTTTGTGGTTCCATATACATTTTAGGAATATTTGCTCTATTTCTGAAAAAAATTTGAAATCTTGAATATCTTGAAAGGGATTCAAAATTTGAAATCTTGAATATCATTGAAATCTTGATAGGGATTGCATTGGTTCTATAGATGGCTTTGAGTAATATGGACATATTAATAATATTTAATATCCAATCTATGAGCACAGGATATTTTTCCAATTATTTTTTCTTCTTTTAATTTATCAATGTTTTATCGTTGTCAGTGTACAGATCTTTCATCTCCTTGGTTAACTTAAGTCCTGAGTATTTTCTTGTTTTTGATGCTATTGTAATTGAGATTTTCTTTATTTCCTAATGTAATTAATTGTGAGTTTATATTAGATTGGTGCAAAAGTAATTGCAGTTTTTGCAATTATTTTTAACCTTTAAAACTGCAATTATTTTTGCACCAACCTAATAGAAGCACAGTTGATTTTTGTATGTTGATTTTGTGCCCTGCAACTTTACAAAATTCAATTATTATTTCTAACAATTTTTTTGGTTGAGTCTTTAGGATTTTCTGTATATGTGTGTATGCGTGTGTATATATATATACACACGCATACATACATATACATATATACATATATATGTGTATATTATACATGTATGTATATATATGTATGAATACACACACACACACACACACACACACACACATACATATATATATGATCATGTCATCTACAAACAGAGAAGAATTTTATTTCTTCCTTTCCAAATGGGATATCTCTTATTTCTTTCTCTTGCTTAATTGTTCTGACTAGGACTTCCAGTAGTATATTGAATAAGAATGGTGAGAGTGTGCACCCTTGTTTTGTTCCTGATCTCAGAGAAAAAGCTGTCAACCTTTCCACCATTCAGCATGATTTCAGCTGTGTGCTTGTCATATATGGCCTTTATTATGTTGAAGTACATTCCTTCTATATTAATTTATTAAGAAATTTTACAATTAAAGGACATTGCATTTTGTCAAATGCTTTTCATGAATCTATTGAGATTATCATGATTTTTATCTTTCATTTTATTAATATGGTGTATCGCATATATTGATTTACATATGTTGAATAACCCTTATGTCCCAAGGATGAATCTCATTTGATCATGATATATGATCTTTTAATGTTCTGTTGGATTTGGTTCGCTAATTTTTCATTCAAATTTTTTAAAATGTATATTCATAAGGGATATTGGCCTGTAGTTTCATTTTCTTGTAGTAGCCTAGTCTGGTTTTGGTATCAGGGTAATGCTGGCCTCATTAAATGAATTTGCGTGTGTTTCCATCTTTGTATTATTATTATTGTTATTTGGAACAGTTTGAGAAGAATTGGTGTTTGTTCTTCTTTAAATGTCTGGTAGAATTCACCAGTAAAACTATTTGATCCTGAGAATTTCTTTGTGGGGGATGTTTTTGCCTAACTCAGTCTCCTTACTCTTTAGTTTTCCATTCAGATATTTATTTATTTATTTATTTATTTATTTATTTATTTATTTATTTATGGCTCAGTGTTGGCAGATTGAAGGCTTCTAGGAATTTATCCATCTATTCTAGGTTGTCAATTTGTTGGTGTAGCCCCTTCATAGAATGTTATGATTTTTTATTTGTACAGTATAAGTTAAAATGTCTCATTTTTCATTTATAATTTATTGGCCCTCTTTTTTTCTGGGTTGGTGCAGCTAAAAGTTTGTCAGTATTGTTTATTTTTTCAAACAATCAAATCTTAGTTTTGTTAATCATTTCTAATAATTTTTTATTGTCCATTTTTTTTATTTCTGCTCTAATCTATTATTTATTTCCTTCTGCTAACATTGGTCATAGTTAATTCTTCATTTTCTAGTTCTTGAGGTATAAAATCAGGTTGTTTATGTGAGATTTTTTTCCTTAATGTATGTGTTTATTCCTACACACATACCTCTTAGAACTTCTTTCGTTGCATCCTATACATTTTATTATGTTGTGTTTATATTTTCATTTGTCTTAAAATACTTTTTCTTATTTCCCTGTGATTTATTCTTTAATTCATTGGTTGTTCATTAATTTGTTGTTTAACTCCCACATATTTGTGGATTTTCAGCTTTCCTTCATGGATGATTTCTAGTTTTACACCATTATTGTCATAAAAGATACTTGATAGAATTCATCTTTTTTTTTTAATTGTTGACCTGTTGACAGCCTAGCACATGATCTATCCTAAGAAACATCCCATGTGTGCTTTGAAGTACATGTGTTCTGCTCCTATTGAAAGGAATGCCCTATGTATGTCTGTTAGAATCATTTGGTTTATAATTTTGCAAAAATCTGTTGTTCTCTTATTGATTTTCTGAATGGATCTAGTCATTGTTGAGAGTGAGATATTAAAGTCCCCTAGTATTTATTATATTGATATTCATTTCTCCTTTTAGTTCTTTTAGCATTTGCTTTATATATTTAGGTGCCCCAAATCTGGGTGCATGAATATTTACAAATGTTATGTCTTCTTGATTGATTGACTCTTTGATCATTATATAATGACTATCTTTGCCTTTTTTTAATCATTTTTGCTTAAAGACTATTTTTTCTGATATTAGTATAGCTACCTCTGCTTTCTTTTGGTAACCAATTGCTTGATATTTTTTTTCATCCCTTCACTCTCAGTCTATGTGTACTCTTAAAGTTAAATTGAGTCTTTTATAGGCAGCACTCACTGAATATAGTTTTTAAAAATTGTGTGTATGTATTCATTACTGAATTTTGAAAAATCATTAAATTTATTTAAAATAGATACAAGATATTTTGCAAATAAATATATTTTTTAAGATTTTATTAGTACTAACTCAAAAAGAATGAGTGAAAAGAAATGGCCATGCAAGTAGGGGGTGTCAGAAAACAATAAAATTTCATATTTATAAGATTTTATACTTCAGATTTTTAGTGAAATATACTTTTGTTCAGTCAATTAACACTTTCACCAATTCTACTTCTATTTAAGATAAAGAAGAAACAAAAATAAATTAAAAGATGATGGGATTTGAAACCCATGTTATAGGATTATCTTAGTCCTGTAAAAACTGAGGTATATGAATTTTAAAAAAGAAAAAGAAAAAACCTCATAACTGTTTCCTTCTTATCTGAAGTATGAAACATAGTATACAATGACTTACTGTAACAAGACTATTGAAAATTTAAGTGAAATGAATGAGTAAGATAATGCTTTTGAACTCGTCTGAACAATGGTAAAGTTTATATATATGATAAAAGGGTATCTCTCTCATATACACACAAACACATGGGGAGGTAAGGGGAGATAGAAAGGGAGATGAGGTATCCCTTATTCCTATTTTAATATCTTTGTTATATAAAGGTAAGATATTTCTATATATTCTTATACAGTTTATAAAAACTGACAAGTGCTTAAAATTAATATAAATAAAATCATTAGGGAATAGATATGGCAATGATGAATATAAGTCATGATTTTGGGATACAGTTTTTTCAAGAGAAAGTTTGAGATGCTTAATACAGCACCAGAAGAAGAGTATCTAAAATAAATCATTATCTTGCCTAAGAAATGAGGCTGTTAAAATAAGAAATCAACATCTAGAGGTTTTAAATTTCTTTATACTATCAATCAAAATTGGTTTCCTTTTATAAAAAAAGAGAAGCCTTAAGGAAAGCATCATCAAATGCATTTGACATATAATATGTTAAATCAGGGTAATAAATTTGTTATGAATATGTATTTTGTGTCAATTAAAAAGAGTCACACAATTTTGGTATTGCAAAATTTGCTCCTGTCTGATGTAACATATACTGACATATGATATAAGAAATAGATTGCTTTTCTTTTTATGGACAATTTTCTAGATTATCTTCCTTCTTTTTACTGTCATTGTGCAACTAGTTCATCATTGTCTTAATTTCACTGTTTGCTACCAAAATTATGCTCCACAAGCTTATAAAAGTTCAAAGTCAGTTCAAGTTTAGTTTTCTAATATGTGCCAGTTAATTAGTTCTCTGTCAACAATAAGATAGATAGATGTTCACTTCCAAATGTATCTCTGTATAACCCCACACTCTGGAACCCTACTCCCTTCTAATAAAAATAGTACAAATGCTGAATTGTTCCTGTTTTGAATTTTTATATATAAACAGGGCAGTCAAGTACATGATAGATTAAAACTGCTACTGTCATTGTATATTGTACTCAACAATTTATAAACAACTATTGTTTATTTCAATAAATGTAATATTAATCATTTTCTTCAGAAATATGAGCTATATATTTTATGAGTCAATTTAAATGCAGTTGGTAAATATTTCAAAGTTGAAACAATTCTCAGTACTGAATTTAGTTGCACATCTAAATGGAGGATCTTTTGATAAGATCTTTGTGTTAAATAGGTTATGCTGTAGTAATTATCCCCCATAAACACACATGGACACACACACACACACACACACACACATTTCAGAGGCCTAGAAGAACGGAAGATTTCTCTCTTCCATCAAATGCTAACTGCAGCTCTGTTCCTCATCCTGCTTCATTTCAGAAATAATACTTTGAATATATAATATATTTAGGGCAACCAACCATACCAGTTTGCCTAGGACTAAGTACCTTCACTGGACACAGGAATTTCTATACTGAAAAAATAAAGTGCCGGGCGAACAGTTGAGTAGGTCAACTTAAAATCCACTCTAGCACAATAAGCCAATGCATTTTATATATATAAAGACAGTCATATTTCCATTTCATGGATAAAAGTTGAAACTTATGAATGTTGAAGTCGATTTCCAGACGTCCACAAATTTTTGAACAGATATCTGTTACCTAATCCATGAATTATATGGGAAGTAGAATTAAAAATAAGCATTAATTCCAAGTATTAGTTTGGAAAGATTAAAAAATCAAATAGCTAAGTGAGCATTCCCACATAAACATTTTTTTTTAAATCCCTGTGGGTCCAAATAAAATTGATGGATAAAGATTAATATCACAATATCACCTGAGGTCATTGTGAAACTTTGGGTAACTTAATGACAGAGAGGGCCATTTATTGTACTGGAAATTCTCATCTCTGTAAAATGGAGGCCACTTTAAAATAATTGAATTTCACAAAAACACCTATCTGGCCATACAGTTGATTCTGAATCATTAAATTTTCTTTCTATTTAAGTTTGTGAAAACTTTAATAGGCAATGAGTAGTGTATATTAGTCAACATTCTGCCTGCATTCAGAATTACTTTTCCTTCATTAGCAGCATTTTTGAAATTCATACTCAGAAAGAATTTGATTTATTGAAAACTATCTTACTTGAATAAAGTAGCACAATTCAGAGAAAACTTTATGAATTCATGGTCAACTTAGTAAATAATTTTCCACAAAAAGATCATTATATGATTGTCCTTCACCATACGACATCCTTCACCATATGACAGTTATCTCTTAGGAATATTGCCTGGAAAAGTGGTGGTTCTCCCAATAAATTAGAATGAATCCACCAAAATAAAACTAATCAATAAGATCTATGCTATATTTTCTTTATTTCTCTTTTCTCTGGGTGCTTGGAAAGTAAGAGCTATTTAGAGATGAAGTTTTAGTTTATTTGTTTAAAAGAGTCTGCTGTTCCATCTCACTATCTTCCTTTACTCATGTTCTGTTAACCTGCTTTAAAAGTTATATTGTACATCGATTTTCTTACTGTTGCTGTAGTGTGTATGAATTCTCACATGGACACACAAGTCTTGAATGAAAGGTCAGATTCAGAAATAGACCTGCATTGGAATACTTCCTTACCTCTACACGTGGTCTAACGAAATAAATTGCTCCTAACCCTCAGGTTATTAAGTCAGATGACAATTTATTGGTGTTGCAATAATTTATAAATGGTAATAAAAGCTCTGAATTCCCATTTTAAATAATTCCCTGTAAATCCAAACTTTGTCTAAAATCAGGATACTTTCACAGTGTCCTCATTCAGGATAGAGGTGTCTAATAACAGATAAATAGTTCTGATTTTCTTGAAACCTATTGTGAGGGACTTTTTTTCTTAATGCCTGAAAAGTCAGAGCCCTATTTTGTCTCCACATAATATTCAAACTAACAAGATGAGCACCTTAGCACCACTGAGCAGGGATCTATGATATCCCTGTCATTTTGCCTGGCATCTGTCATCATTAGCTGACAACTACTCCTTACTGATACACCTCTCTGGAAGTTATTACAGTAGATGTGGTCTTATTTTTCAGTGGATTCCTCACTCCTGAGTATGAGAGACAGAAATGAGGGTTGCATGTCTTTGGTGCAGCTGCTTCTGATTTGTTTTCAGTTTAAAGCACACACACACACACACACACACACACCACCACCACCACCACCACCACCACCACCACCACCACCACCCCTCTCCCACCAAACAAAAAAACCCTAAGAGATGGCTTAGTTTAAGGTGAGGCTTTTCAGGTTTTTGTTTGTTTTGTTTCAAGTGATCAGATGACTCTGCAGGATTCTATCAATACAAATTATATGCTACTTTGTTAAATGTATTTGTACAGATATAAGTTCACATTTATTAAGCCTTTATTTTTTTATCTGAATGAAAATCATAAATCCAGTGAGACACAGTGTTCACTGACAGTGAAGATTCGTTGATGCCATTTGAAGAGTCAAAATTCTATGTCTTAGTATAAAGGTATGAGATAAAACTTTTGGTGAACTTAAGACTTAGAAATGTATTTCAGAATTGTATTCTCTTGGTAGCCATTCAGTATAATTAAACAATAATTTTTCAGATTACTTCTTCTCTTTCGTGTTGATTCCAGTTAGTTACATGTTAATTAATAAATTAATATAGAGACTTATATTTTAAGAGTCATATTTTGTCTAACCATTAAGAAATTGTATTGTGAATCCAGGTGAAAGGTCATTGTGACTTGAGACAATTATAACAAAGCGTATTTAGTGTGGTAATCACATTAAAGGAAATGTCAGATGTTAGTGGTTCCGTATGCCCCATGACTCAGCGGTGCTTCCCTCTGCCAAATTTGTGGGGAATTTGCTCATTGGAAACTGGGAGAAGTAGAAATAATTGTAGGGTATACTCTAAACAGAAGCCCTACTCTGTTGCTAGGGCTTAAATTTATCTTATTGGTTTATGTCATCCTAACACCTCAATAAAGGATCATGTATTAAAACTTAATGATGGCTTCAGTGTGACCTGAAATTGTTGAAATTTAATTAATTTCATTGTTGATATAACCAATTATGAATTCTGCCTTTGAAGGTACTAGAGATTACATAGACATATCATTTTATAGGACATATGCTCTGGTTATATTAAAATATTTAATTATTTAAATGTTAAAATTTTAACAAATTCAAACAGGACCTTGGCATTTCATGATGTTAGTCCTATCAGGTCATACATGTTCTAAATAATGTCTGTTAATTTATACCATAGTTACTTTCAATTAAAAAAAAATTAATTATAGCCCAGTAAACAGAAGATTGAGGGCCACAGTTGCAGATTAAGGAGTGAGTCAAAGCCAAAAAAATATATATTACATAGGAGTTTTGAACATGAACATGATGAAAGATGGTACAGAAAATAAATTAAAAGAATAGAAGGAATATGCAAAGCATGGGATAAGAGATGTGTCCTATAAACTTTTTTGAATTGGTAGTTTTAAAAATTATCTGTGTGTTTAATAAGCCAAAGTATATAATGAAATACATTTCAGTAAAGTATTTATTATTTTCACTACTTCATTTTCCTAGTATGTATGCAGTCCAGGGTGCAAAAGAAATCCAGGTTGGTTTCTGAAAAATGTTGGCGTAATTCCCCTGTATCCCTGCTACTGTGGATCCATCAGCCATGATATTTGCCAAGTTGAAGTTTCCCATCCTCCTCAACTTAAATATGTGTGGCAATTGGGATTTATCTATATCTATGTATCTATCTATCCATTATCTGTCTAATATATCTATCTAGATAGATATATTTTATTGTTAATTTGCCTGAATCACTTCAACCTTTACTAGGTAAGTATTCATTTTCTAATCGCACAAAATATTTTATATCTCAAAGGCAAAATGAAAAAAATGAATTTGATATTCCTATTCTCTGACTTGTTCTTTGAACAGACATCTGCTTAGCACCCACTACATTTCAGGAATTCTGTTTGGTTCAAGTTATATAATTGTGAAGAATATTAGAGTTATCCCCTACTTTCATAGATTTGACTATTTTTTGCAGGGGAATTATTGGGAAAATAACCACAGTGATAAATATGTAATTGTAAATTGAACTAAAATGCTTCTACAGAAAGAAATATCCTTCCATGAATGTGTATAACCATTTTAGAAAAGAAGAAGGAGAAGAAGAAGAAGGAGAAGAAGAAGAAGAAGAAGAAGAGGAAGAGGAAGAGGAAGAGGAAAAGGAAGAAGGAGAAGGAGAAGGAAGAGAGAAAGAAATTATGGGAAATTGGGAGAGTAAGTTGGGAGGTTAAATAAGGTTTCCATGATAAAAAGACCCTTGAACAGAGATATGGAGAATGAGGCCAGAGTAGAGGACTTGGAGAAGTTTAGAAAACAGATGGAGGGAATTATACTTTTAAAAACATTATGTTTCAAAAGGTGTAAAATTTCAGTTATGCAAGATAAATAAGTTTTGGAAATCTACTGTACAACATAGGGCATATGATTAACAATACTATATTGTGTATTATTTAGAAATTTGCTAAAAGAGTAGATCATATTGTAAATGCTCTTACCACAATAGGAAAAATATAAAATCAAACAAAATAAAAGACAAATAAACAAAAGGGATGGGAAGAAATTTTTGGAGGTGATAGGTAAGTTTATGAGGTTGATTGTAATTATCATTTCATGGGTATATATTTATTTCCAAACACATCAAGTTATATATATTCAACGTCTACAACTTTTTGTATGTCTATCATGTCCCAGTAAAGTGGGTTAAAAGAAACAGAAAATAAAAACATAAAATTAGAAGAGAGGAATCATTTGAAGGCCTTGCTGGAACTCTTAGAACAAGAGTAAAAATAAGACTTGGGTGAGAAGGTCATGCCAAAACTAAAATGTTGGGTTAAATAGTTAGATTTTTGTTGTAAAAAGAATAGGAAATCATTGTAGAGTTTGACTCATTTTCAAAAAGGATGAAGTGGAGAAATAGATTGGAGAAGGTGGAAATGGTAGGCCTATTGTGAGGTGATAGAAACTTAAATAAGTGGAAGTTCTTGTTTTATGAATTGTATACGCAAGCAATGGATAGTGTGTCAATAGGAATCCTAGTTTTCTGGCTTTAAAACTTGAAATGAAATAATTCCAACATATGTTTCATTAAATATATTTTGTATGTTTTATACACAAGCAGTGCCTATTTTAAAATCTACTTTGATGGCCATAATTTTCTGTTCTTTGATTACACTTTGAATACTCTTTGGTTTGGCTCAAGTAAATTGATCCATATTCTTAAAACTGTATGGTACTCCAATTAATTCTTTTAAGGACTACTTCCTCTGTCAATGATACTTTGGCATTGTGGTTTATCACTAATCACCAAAATAGTAGAATTGATGTGTCTTTTCTCAACTAATGGCTTATTTTATTCAACTGACATCAGCTGCACTTATAACACTACCATTACATTAAAACAGTTTTGAAGTAAACTAACAATTAGTCTTTCAAACAGAAGACATGATAATTTATTTTGTCATGCTCATAAAATGGTATTCTGGAGAATTAACAACCCCTAATGACAGAAATAGTTATCAGTTCATTAAGCAAATCACACTCAAGACCAAATGTGGTAGAAGAAAGCAATGGCTTGTTGATTATATTGTTAGTGATAAATGGAACCTCAGAGATGGTGTTATAAATACTTATTATTTTAAAAATGTTGCAAACAAAACAAACAAGAACAACAACAATGGTGGTTAGGGAAGTTACCTGACATATCTGGTCTCAGGACTACATCAGGGCTGTGTTAGTGCAATTATTTTAAATATTGGCCACATATTATAATCATCTGATGAGCTTTTAAATTATGTTTATTACTCGACTTCCACTACAGAGAAGTCGAACTGAAATTGTAGTGAGGTGGACACAGGAGATCTTTAAAGGCTCCTGAAATGCTTTTAGTGTGCAGATTGAGAAGCATAATCTATGGTTACCAGCCAAATCAGTTGATGGACTTTAGCACTAGTATAACATATATGCTTGATTCCCTTTTGTTTCAAAGTGGGATTAATGCATGTATATGCATTTACTTAATTTTAAACATTAAAATTCTTTGAGAACTGAAAACAGCTAAAGAGAACATATTCACAACAATAAAATACCAAATGTGTGTTTTTTTAGGAAAAATAGGATTAATAGGAAATTAAATTGCTCATGGATAAATTATCTCTGAGCAGATATAGCTAGTTTCATGAATGACAATAGTATAATAAACATATTTCCTAGGACATGGGATAGTGTGAAGTCAATATTGCTCATGGATAAATCAGCTTTGAGCAATTATTATCAAAGTAATATGTGTATTTACTCATTATGCCTTCATGAATCTATATTCAGAAATTAATACACATAGCTAATTATTACAAAAATAAAAATTATGTGACCTCCCCATCTGAGATTCTAAATGACGTGGGAAGTCCAAGTGAAAGAAGCCAGTGAGATACAGCTCAATAGTCACCAAATATTTAGGTAGAGCCACCCAAATTACTTTTTAATGTTAGTACAAGGATTCAACAAAGCAACACATTTTTCAGTACTGTTTTAAAAACAAAACAGATGTTAGTTAGGATAAGTAAAAAAAGTGTGTAAAATTAATTACACATTTTATATAATTCTCATTTTTTTCTGCTTGTTGCTGTTAAGATCTTATTTCTTTTTTCCCCTGATAAAATATCATTGAAGAGCAACATTAAAATCAAGCTGGTAAGTTTGCATGGGGTGCATTAATTTTACCAGCAGTAAAATTATTTTAATTAAGAGAATATTCTACCAACTAAATGAAGTGTCTTACATGCCCAATCGATTCTTGCCAATATGATTGCTCTACAAAAAAGGATGGTAATTAATTAGAAGAAGTCCCTTCAAGGACAATTGGTCTACAGTGCACAACTTGAGAAAGAGCTGACATGCACTGTTTCTTTTCAATGTCATAATCTATGTTCATTATATGTATTATCAGGTTTGAGAAAAGAAGATACTGACAGAGTGGATAATGAGTTGTGAAGTGAAATAAGAGAGTATGAATTATGGTTAAGAAAAGATAAAATCATAACAAAAAAGAGACAACTTCTTTTTGAATACTTTTCTTTTGTATAAAGCTTGTGATCATTACAGTTTATTTGACCAAATTAAACATACATTTAAGACATTTAATATGTTCCAGGGAACTTTTTTTTCCTAAATGAATAGTAATTATTGCATTTGTGAATTACATTGCAAACCAGTATTAGTTTTAATTCTGTTTTCTTTTTCAAATAGTGGGTATTATTGTGGTAGAAGATATTATAAGACATTAATTATAATCTATTCATTTGAATTATTTTTATAATTGTATAATGATTATTGTGAGAGCACAAAATCCTGTATCACCAAAGCAAACACATTGTCAAAAGTATTTTTCTTACCATACGGCTTCACTTGAGCAAGTCTTCTTTTGCTAAATACCCGTTGCTATTTTTACATTAAGTTAGGATTTTAGGGCCTAACTTCAAGATTTTAAAAATATCTGAGTTTTTAAAAAAAGGTTTAAAATGTTGTTTAGTACTTTTCACTTATATTAAACATAATGTTTTAAAAACAGTTTTACAGTAATAGAATTCTATTAATTAAATATACTGAGTAGAAATAAATGGCTTCTATATAGAGATAAGAGTTAATTAAATGGTATAATGAAAAAAAGAATTTCTGTAAACAGCTGTTAAAATATTAAAATGCCTAGGACTTACATTAACAAAGACAAGAAAATTTAAAATTGAAAAAACTTCAAATATTGCCACAGGATATTTATAAACATACAAAATCTAAAAAATATTATATGAAAATATATACCATGCTGTTGGAGAGGATAGTGTATTAAAGATTTCAAATCTCCATATTATTACATATATTTATTAAGATTTCAATAAAACAACACTGCCATTATGTTTGTTTTATTTTTTAAAGTCTACACGGAAAACTAAATAAATAAATAAAGCTAGGTATATGCCAAAAAAGTGCATTGTATGGGTAGCTGAGGTACAGTTTAGCTCTGCCAGATACTAAAGCATATTATATAGCTTCAATAATGAAAAACATGTTATTGCTGCATTTATAGTAAAAAAAATATGGAAAATACAAAATTAACAAGTGAATCCAAGTTATGCAAAAATTTAGCATGGAATAGTTCCATCTGTTAGAGTAAATAGGGACTATTCATTAATTTATGTTAAACGACTGGGTAGTCATCTGAAAAAATAGTTGGATTTATATCTTACAATATACCTCAGTTAAATTAACATTGATAAAGTTTTAAATGTAAAAATTAAAATGATGAAAGAATCAGAAAAATGTTACGCAATTACTTTATAAATTTGGATGAGGATGGCCTTTGTATCTTCCAATCGAAATTTAGACACCAGAAAGAAAAGACTGGTCATTTGACTACATGAAAAGCAAAAATGTCCACTTGTAAAAGATATTATAGAAGCAGTCAAATGGAGAAGGAAAACTACAAAACTCACAGAAATTATTCCTAAATATATGAGAAAATATTCAGTTTTACGCATAATGAGAGCAAAGAAAAATTTTAAAAACCTATAAATACATATTTTTTCTGCTCTAAGTCTGGCAAATATTGAGAGCTTGACAACTTGGTAATTTTATCCATTGATAGCAAAATGTAAAATCACTCTAATATCTACACAGGACAATTTTACAATATGCATCCGAATATAAATGTATATACTGTTTGACCTAGCTTTCACATCACATGCTTCCCATCCACATGCTGAGTAATACACTCGTATGTACAAGATTAGAGTGGCATCGTTGTTTTTTTTGAGCAAAACAATGAACATAACTGTAGAAATGATTGTGGAATACTCCCAGTACTGATATAACAGTCGATGAGATGCATGATAAAGGGAAAAGACTGGAAGGCCTGCAATAATATAAAATCATGTATATAATAGGCTACCTTTTGAGTCTTTATATTCAACTGTTATTTTCTCTGGGAGCCTTTTTCTATGTTCTTTGCCCCAATGTTCTGAAATTTCACTATGTTGGGACTTTGGGGGACCAAATAGATAGATAGATAGATAGATAGATAGATAGATAGATAGATAGATAGATAGATAGATAGATAGATAGATAGAATTGGCATATAACATTATTAAGTTTCAGGTGTATAAATGATTCTATATTTTTATATATTATAAAATGATCACCACAGTAACTGTAGTTAAAATTCATCACCATACATAGTTACAGGTTTTTTTCTCGTGATAAGAACTTTTAAGGTTTACTTTCTTAGCAACTTTCAAATATACAATACAATATTATTAATTATAGTCACCGTGCAGAACATTACATCCTAAGGATTTTTATTATTTTATAACTGGAAGTTTGTACCTTTTGATCACCATTGGCCATTTCACTGATCTCCATCCCCCACTTCTGGCAACCACTAATCTGTTCTGTGTATATATGAGTTTGCTTTTTTTTCCCTTTTATATTGCACATATAAATGAGATTATACTTTACTTGTCTTTTTCTGACTTATTTAACTTAGCATAGTGCATTCTAGGTCCATCTATGTTGGCACAAATGACAAGATTTATTTTTGTTTATGGCTGAATAACATATATATATGTATATATACATATATATATCATTATGTATATATCATAACTTCTTTTTCTATTCATCCATTGATAGACAGTTAGGTTACTTCCATGGCTTGGCTACTGTAAATCATGCTACAATAATCATGGAAGTGCATATATCTTTTTCAGTTACTGTTTTTATTTTCTTTGGATAAATGCCCAGAAGTGGGATTGATAGATCACATGGTAGTTCTATTTCTAATTTTTGAGGAACCTCTATACTGTTTTCCATAATGACTACCAATTTACATCCCCATGATAATATTCTGGTTCAATTGTGAATCACTTGATAAACCCTTTCATTTGGAACCATACCTTTCAGTTTTGATATGGTCTCTGTATTATTTTATTAAAAATTGTTCTTTTCTCTTTTTCTATTCTGTACGCCTAAGTCCAGAATTTGATATTTAATCACCTAATTTCATCCTTCATTTTATCATGTTTTTATTTATTTATTTTATTCTTTTCTCTACTCTATTCATCCAATAAAATATCTTAAATCTAGTGTGAAGATTTTTTGTTTGTTTGTTTTTGTCGTGTTTGTAATTTTCTATTTCCTAAATTGTATATTTCCTTGACATCCTGTTATTTTATATAGGTAAAATAACATTTCTTATGCCTCTAACAATATTATCATTTTGATTGTTTTAATTTTCTTCTATTCCATTTAGTGTTTCTGTTTTCTGTAAGTATTTTTAACGATGGTTTGTTCTTTCTCATTTCAATTTTTTCTGCCGAATGTTGGTTGATCATATTTAATGGTGAGGATGGAAGAAGGCGTTGAAAGCTTACCATGTGAAGATGGGCTTTGATGATTGGCAGCTCTATTAGAGTTACAAACTGACAGCTGCCTTTTCGGTGGGGAAACATGAGTTTGGTAATCTTTGAGGCAGGAGCCTCTAAGATTCTGTCTCCTGAGAATAAACCCTGAAAATTATTTGTTTGTTGCCCTGTGGGAGGTGAGTGAGGGGTCAGAATAATTATTTGGATTTGTGATTTGAGAGAGAAACTGCGTCCAGACCCCATCTAAGTACCACATTCTCAGAAACCTTTAAGTACTGGTTTCTGCTAGGTAGATCAGTTTATTTTTCATAAATTGCCCTCTAATTAGGCTTTGGTGTTTTGATTATTGCCATTCTGCTAATTTAGTCACTGCACTTCCATCATCTTTTCAACTTCTCAAAAATGTATTAAAAATATCTGCTCACTATTATTTTCCCTCTCATTCTTTCTGTGGGTTAAAGTTTTTGTTTTATATTTTTTCATTAGCTCTTTTTGAGGCTTTGGGAGGAAGTGGCAATAGTACCTTAGTTAAATTCAAATTTTGAATCACTTGCATCATTATGGAAACTCTATGCTTATAAATTGAACAACTTAGATAAAATGGGTAAATTCCTAGAAAAATACTACTTGGCCAACTGACTCAATAATAAATATAAAATTTAATAATCCTACAAGTTCTAAGATAATTGAATAATGTAGTTTCTAAAAACCTATCCACAAAAAACCACTGGATATATATAGTTTCCTATCTAAGTTCTCCCAAATATTCAAAAAAAATTAAATATAATAATACCTAAACTCTTCCAGGAACATTCATTAATTGATTATGTTTGGCTAGCATAACCACATTTGAGTTTTCTTTCAGGACATTGAAGATATGATTTTTATTGGCATCATTAAATTTATTGATTTTTTTCTTATCTTGTGTATCATTTCTGATAACCCCATCCACTGATTATTTTATTACTAATAGAGTAAATATTTTTTATAATTTTAAATTATAAGCAGTCAACTTACACTGATAAGTTTGAAAGGTCTGGGACATTTTGCATGGCTTCCTAGCCTCTTTCTTTATTTGCAGAGTTATATGTGAGATTTCTAAATAAGGTCTGCACACAGCAGGGGAATTTCAGCTTGGGAACCATCTCTACAATTCAGATGTAAGTCACATAGCTTACATGATATTTTTCAGGAAGTCCTGCCTCACAAGCCATACACTTTAGGATCATTAACTATAAGCAATTCTAAAATGGAGATATTAGGTAGATGATTCTGTGAATAAATGCTATCTCACTAACAAATATTATTGGTCTTTTTACTAGGAGGTTTAGTTACGTTTACAAACTTATGGTCTTTTATCACCTAGGTATTATTACATCAATTGATGAAAGATAATAGGTCCTCAGTTCAGCTTAATTAGCTCCTTTCTTTCCACAATTCTGGGATTTCAATTTTGTTGTTGTTTTTACAGTTTCATTCCCTATGAGTTTACCAATTATATTAATCTTTTTCTAAAGATACTTCAACACATTTATGATAGATATTTTACAGTGTTTGTACAATAATTTAAAGCTGGGTCATCTGTGTGTTTGTTTTTACTAAGTTTCCTCTGAATATATAGGTCATATTCTTAACTTTTTTGCAATCTAATCATTTTATAATTTCATAGATATTGTCTAAAATTGGAGTGTGAAGCAGATAAAGTATATACGTACATGTATGCATGTACATGTGCATATATGCATATCTGTAGCTATACTTTACACACACACACACACACACACACACACTCCCTTCATTGCTTCCTGTCAGAAAATTAGTATGAGGTCTTGATCATTTTTGTATCACAAATATTTTAAGGATTTTTTCCCAAATTTTATTTTGAAGTGTGTGTGTGTGTGTGTGTGTGTGTGTGCAACTGCAATATATAAAAGATGAAAATGATTTTGTACAGAATGTATTCTTTATAATTATTACATCATTTTTACAATTGGAAATCTATTTGATATTTGATTACTTTTTAAAAAATGCATTGACCTGGATAGCATTTCTTGTTCTAATGCTCTATTTCTCAGGCCACTTTTAAAAAGGGAGGGTTGGGCCTTATTCTATTTTAGATCTTTTTCAAATTTAATATTATATAGACATAAAACCGTATTTTTCGTAAGTATTGTCAAAGATCAAATTGATATTCTCAAGTAATTTGACAACTGTCTTTAATAATTCCATGTGTGTTCAAGTTTATAAAAAGTGATTTTTTTTTATCTCTTTGAAAGGATCTGGAGGTGAAAAATATGAAGTGGCTATTGATGCTTACTTCTTTCTCACTACAAACTGCCCTGAAGATGCAATCTATGTAAAGAAATCTGAAAACCTTAATTATGTATGTTGCTTCCAGTATAAAGAAACAATGGAGGTAAGGTAAATATATGTGATAGTTCCTCATCTGTCTCTTTAACTTGAAAATGACTTATTTGAAAAAGTTAGAAATGTTAAGTTTACAAATTCCATGTTCAAGATGTGTACAGTTTAAAAATAACCACATCTACTTGGAAGACATTTTACCTCATATATGTATAATATAAAGAGGTAAAGAAGAGTTTTAATAGTAATTTAATCTTTAGTCTTTTTGTGTTCCATTCATGTTATAATTTGCTAAGTTATTAAAGCCTTTCCAATGCTATTGTGATCATGCCACATTTTTGTTTAAAGATTAAAAAGAATTACCATTGTCTTTTAGAATATACTTAAATCTCTGGGTGATTTCTAATCCTGGGCAATTTTACCACTAACAATTGTGGTGCCTAATGCAAAAATACTAAAAGTGGCCCTCTCTTTCTTCGTGTCACCCTCATATTATACAAATTGGGATCATATTTTCAAACAAATGACAATAAGAAACACAAATTTTAGGATATTAATTTTAAGCAAATGAGGAACATTTTTGTCAAATGACTGGAGTTTTCCAAAAGATTTGGAGAGTTAACAAAACATTTGTAATCTCTCTTCTCTGGACACAAACTAACTTGTTCATTTTATAGAAATAAATCTTTCTAATTTTATCTTCAGCATATGATTTATATAAGATTTTCAATAAAGATGTATAAGCTATTTTCATCATGAATAAATCCATTAACTTTAAGCCAACTTTATTAAAAAAACAATACTGTTTACTTCAAAAACAGCCATGTAGGGAGGCATTATAAATATAAGCAAATGGATTTCCAATTCCTCAGAACTTTTAATTTCATGTGTGCCTTCAGTTATATATTTTATTGTTTTTAAAATTCATAAAAATAGATATTAAGCTTAATATACTTTTACGCGTATGTATTTAGCCAATCACAGATACATGACTATGTACATAGATAACTAAAGTTTTAATCTTTAAGATATATTTAACTTTATCAGCATATTAAAAACATTATATATTATATTAAATTTACTAATTAACTATATATTTTCACTTAGGAAACACACAAGCAAATCATATCTATTATCTTGTATGCATATTTCTATTTCCCTGTGTTTTAAAATAATTACCGACTTTAAACAAACTAACATTTGTTTTATTAGACTCATAAGAAACACAAAGACAGCAGTCAAATAACCATGGAGCTATTTTATTTTTTCATGATCACACATTTTATATAACTTTTAAAACTTTTATGTTAGGCAAAATAAACATAAATATATGAGTATATATTTAAACATAAATGTACATTAATTAGTTATATTTGCATGTTGTAATTTCTATTCTATAAGGAACAAGGGTAATTTTAAGCTATATTTATGGACTAATATTTGTATATTTTTCTTACTTAAAAATTGTTCAAGTATCAAAATGTAATTTATTAGTTCCATTTAATATCACTGTGAGGTCTTTGATGTTGACCAAATAATTGGAAATTGCAATTTAAACCATCATGTTAAGTCCTTATGATTTGCAGTATCATCAATAAAACATTCTAGTACATCAATGTAGTAGAATAAATACAAATCCACAAGATTAAACCCTTTTAAATTATATCTATTATTAAAAATTCAATTATTTCAATTTCATATATTTAAAATAATAATCTGAGAAAATGATGATAGGATAGTTCTTTCAAGGTTAAATTAATAACTCTCACTTGCCTGAGGAGTTATTTATATTTTGGGAAATTACATAACCTCTTTTTAATATAAATAAATCTTAGTGTTAATATATTTGAAAAATCAAGACTTTCCAGTTTATGCCAAAACTCTAAGGGACTAATTTTCTATTCGTCAAAAAGACTAATTATATTACCCACACATATTTTCTGCCCTGCTAAATTTTTGGCAAAGGAAAAACATACAAATAAATGCAGAGTTAATCATTTTCTTTTTCCTTGCATTTTTTTACTATCTGAAATATATTGCTACGTATAATGACAGAGATGTTATTTATGACCAATAACTTTTTTAATTTCCCAAGCAAAAAAGAAAGGAACAAATAGCAAAAAAAATGAAGAAGTGAAGGGGAACAAGCTTCAGACAGATGTAAAATCATTATTGATAAAGGTTAATTATCTCCTTGCTGCAAAGAGTAGTAGAGGCTTAAATGCAGAAAAGTGCATTTTTACAAATACACTCAGAAACACAAAAACAAATTACCATCTTTCCCCAAAAATAAGACCTAGCTAGACAATCAGCTCTAATACGTCTTTTAGAGCAAAAATTAATATGACCTGGTCTTATTTTACTGTAATATATGACAGGGCCTCATCTAAAATAATATAATGTGTATAAGCCTGGTCTTGTATCAATTTTTGCTCCAAAAGACACATTAGAGACGATTGTCTGACTAGGTCTTATTTTCAGGGATACACAGTATCATGGACAGTCTAAATAATAACTCACATCCTTGACAATTTCATAGAGCCATATAATTAAAAACCTAGTGCTTATTAATTCCAGAGGCATGAACATGAAAGAGGGGTTCTTGTGCATTAAACAGAGTAATTAGACACACAGGTTGGAGACTCTCCTCATGAGAGTTTTTCTCTTTTGGTTTTAATGCATTTGTCATATGAACCATCTTGTTCATGTCAAAATTTCCCTAGAGTAGCCACTCAATTTCAGACTGTTGTCTGAGAAATTATAACAGTTAAAGAAATATCTACATGACTTGCAACATGAAGGAAGTAATGCATGGTGTTGAAACCTTTGAGATTGAGAGGATCCCAAGAAAATTTACGTAGGTGCTTGTGCAATGTCATGTCTTCAGAACCTGCCCAAGAGTAGTCAATCCCAACTGAAGGCTCACAAAAGTGTTTACAAGATTTTGAAACTGTGACTCCATGTAAATTTTGTCCAAGGAATGCAGACTGATGTGATCATCTGAAGTCATTTTTCATTTCAGTCATCTGGATGATGAAGTTTTAAGACCTATTCCGTCCTCTCCCAGCAGTCATCTTCTTACAGAATCACCACAGGAAGTGATGTTAACAGAGATTTCCTGCCTCTCCAGGTTGAATTGGATCACATGATCAAATAATTCCTATTTTTTTCTTTATTCTTAAGAGACAAACATAGAATTTGGGAATTTGATGAAAAAAATTGGATTTCAAAACTGATACTGTACTTATGTCACTGTCACAGTTAGAGAAAGGAATATCCAGTGGTCTCAGAGTAGCAAACTGTTTTCAGTCTGGGGTCCTCAGGTTTGGTACTAAGGGCACTTTAATTGGATCTTTACAGAATTTTGTGTTCAGGATTGATGCTCCAAAAAACTGCCAGATAATTCCGTTGATCAAGAAAAATAATTCTTTTAGATTTAAGCAGTAATGTAAAACACAACTTTAACAGAATCTTACTAGTGTCTGAAAAGGGAGAAATTATGGGAAGATATTTATACACTTTACAACCTTGATTGGCAAAAGGTGGATGTGTTACTGGTAAGTGTGTCATATTTTATGAATAAAGCTTTGTGCTGGTGGGCACAATGTGGTAAGAATCTCAAAGTGAATTTGATGATCAAGTTTTGGTAAATAACTAATTTCGGTTGGTTCACAGTCTTATCTTTCAGGAGCAAGCATTTTATGGAGGAAAGAATAGTTTTTTGTTGTTGTTGTAGTTGTTTTTCTTTGTTTGTTTGTTTGGTTGGTTGGTTTTTTTTCTGTTTCTCAGAATTTTTCCGTTATAGGATGCGACCTTAGGTTCATTTCACTACTCGTTATCAAAGACTGAAATTCCAAAAGTATTCTTTAATTTATTTTGTTAAACAAAATATTCTCACAACTGAAAGCTTTTCTAAAACAGGTTTAATGAGCCATATGCTAGCTAGAAAATTGGTCCTGGGGCATGCAGTCTGAAACCACCAGCAGCTTGGCTAATGCGGAAGACATGTCCACCAATCTGGAGATGATGGCTCTTTGATATGTTATGTTTAGGGGAAGAAAGCTATAAGTTGTTTTGAAAAGAATTTACATTAGCCATAAATAAGGAGGATGGGAAAAGGTGAAAGGGGCAGTTTTACGATAGATGTATAATTCTAGAAAATACACAGAAGAAATATTTTCTACTTTTGATTGGTTGTGGGGAAGAGTTCAGAAAATTCATGCATAAGAAAGATGTGTTAGTGACTGGTGGTTGATTATTTTCATTTTTAGATAGTCTCAACATACATTCAGGAACTTGAGCAACCTTTTCATTAGTTGCCCATTGCTGTTAAGTGGTTAATTATTCTTGTCTCTCTCTCACTCTCCTACTCAAGTGTAATTTAATTTAAGACAACTCAGAATTTTTCTTGCCACTATGTGTTAAAAGTGTTCTATCTTCTGGTCTTTTTAAACGCAAACACTTTTGGAAGGAAAGCACATAACTATAAATGATTTTTTTTAATTATCCTGCTACAAAAAAGTTACAAGATCATATATTATTATGAGTTACGAGGGATGGAGGAGGCTTTTAAAACAACATAGAAGAGACAAAGGGACACTAAAAGTTGGAATACAAAAGACCTCTACCAAATTAGCCTATTTCAGTATTTTTGGCTAGGTCCAAGTCAGTAAAAACTCGGACTTTAATTCATTTTACTATACAGTCATATGCTCCACCACAAAGTTTTGGCTAATAACAGATGGTGGTCACATATGAGTAATATTGATGAAAAAACATTCAGCCTAAGAAAATGCTTATAAGAGTTTATTTGAGCCAAACTGAGGACATTGCTGGGAAACAAAGAATCAACGGGTTGAGAAAATGCTTTGGAAAATGGCTGTTTTGCAACTTATTTTATACACTGGAATCAAAGGAGGAGGGTTACATGAAATCCATTGGTTGAAGATGAAGAGGGTGGGAGAAAACAAAGTGGGGAAATCTCTGAGATTGGATAAAAAGCAAAAAATGGAGAGAACACACACTTATTTTGCATTGGTGGGTACAGGAGAGTTAATAGCATAGAGATGGTATTTGGAGAACAAGATAACAATGAGGAATTCTGTAGTTTCCTCCTTTGGTGTGATGGGTTGTGCCCCCGGGGGCACTCTGATATTCCAAGGGTATGTTATTTTAGATGCAAGAAGACAACAGATAGGCTTACTTAAGGTAAAGATTGACCTTTGTCAAGGAAGCTACAGGCCAAGGATGTGACTACAGGCCACAACTTGTTTTTAGTTAGGAATTTTATGTTCAGACCATCTTGTGTGGTTATTTTCAGTCTCCTAAGCTTGTCAGGTTTAACCTGTGGCCCCTTTTCTGTCCACATTATAATGAAACTGAATAATTCCTATTGCCTAGTGACCTTGGAGTCATTGTAAAGTCTTAGCAAAACATATACACATACTTAACCATTGTGTTACAACTGCTTACAGTATTCAGTACATTTACATGTTGTACATGTTTGTAGCTTAAGAGCGGTAGGAAAACAGAATTTGTCACCCAAAATGTGTCTCTTTGTCATAAAAAATTATTTTAGACTGGTTAATTTAAGGAAATAACAGACATGGGAAAAGCTCTGAAAATGAAGTGGAAGTTACCCTTTGTAAAAGACATTTATATTTGTAAGGGAAATCTCCATGTGTGTCATCCTTGCTGTTCCAGCAAGAGGGGGTGACCTTTTCTCTAGAAAGTCTTATTAATGCAAAAGACTAATGAACAACAATTTTATTCCTGTTTACTGTGCTTTTCCCAGTAACCTCCCATAACTGACTCTCCCTACCCCAACCAACATCTTCTTTAGCTTTCAAGCTGAAGATGGTATTTATGGTGGTGGCTTTAACATTTTGGTTAGTTACTTCTTTTTTCTGGGTCTCTCCCATGTATATAGGTGGTGTTTATGTTATTAAACTTTTGTTTGTTTGTTTTTCTCCTGTCAATCTGCCTTTATTACAGGAATGTCTCAGCCAAGAACCCAAAATGGTACAGGGAAAATTACTTTTCCTCCCCTACAGAGCAGTAGGCTATACAATATAGCCTAGGTTAGTAGCAGGCTATACCATCTAATAGTAGGTTTCTGTAATGACACGCTGTGATAGTCGAACAACTAGGGAATCGCCCAATGTTGCGTTTCTTAGAACCTATCCCTGCCGTTAAGTGGCACATGACTGTATTTTTCTTTAGTTAAGAATATGACGAAGACATTCTCAATGTTTTTCTTGCCTTGAATAACCTTTAGATAAGTTTATTTTGGGCTATAGACTCCTGACCTCATTTGTCTTAGGGAATTTACTTTAGAAAATTTACAATTGTAAATTATTTATCTGCCATTTTGAGATATATGCTAACCTTCTCTCAGCCTGTTGGTGGTTTTAGAACCCAGGGGATGTCTTTTTCAAGGACCTGAGAACCATCTCTTTGAAATGTCAGTATTGGAGGAGATAGTACCTCTATGTCCTAGTCCCTGTTACAGAATAGGAGCCTGTTCGTGGGCGCCAGTCAGCAAATACAGAAGGCCTACTCACAGAGCAAAATCTTTGCAAACTCAGGAATAATTCTATGTGCCTTGCACATCTGATTTATCAATCTATTCCCTAATTTCCTCCAGTACTTTTCCACTAGCTCCTGATAGCACTTAAAAACCATCCTGTCTTTTGTTTAGGAAGAGCTGAGTTTCATCTCTCTCTCCTCTAGTGCAATCATCTTGAATAGTCTTTCCTGACTTTTTAACTTTTTGACTTTGTCTGGTACAATTTTTACTCTGACTAATACTTTTCTAAGAATACAGTATATTTGAACAATTGGCTAATTTTGAATAAAGTTTATAGATTATAAAATATAGTATATCAAAGTTAGTTTCCTAACTTTGATAATTTCATGGAAGTAATGTAAGAGAATATTCTAGTTTTTTTAATAAAATATACACACTAAAGTATTTGGAGATAAAGTACAATACAATCACAAATTTCATAACACAAAAATAACAATATGTACTTATATGTATTTACATGTATATAAGCAAAGAGAATAATAAAAATGTCATAAAATGCAGATATTTATTATTTCTTATGTAAAATCTCACTTAATTTTGTAAGTCAATTATAGCATCGTTCCTTTAATTTAGAAACATTACAAAAAATACTCTCTTTTTGTAGGAAATGATTACATGCTTAAACACTGAGGGATAAAGATTTTTGTGAAGTACAATCACAGACATAAAGACACAGATAAAGCTTATAGATTTAATTATAATATTTTAGCCATGTGTTCAGAGTAAATAGCAAAGAACTCATCTGTCCATGTCAAAGAACTTTTCTCCTTCCTAATGGACTTGAACTTTTTCATTGAATTGAACACTAATTCAAAATATGGAAAAAGAGATTCTCAGTTGATTATTACCCAACAAAGACTAGACCTATATAAATGATTAATCTATCACCAAAATATCAGATCAGGAAACCAAATTTCTTAATCATTGTTGCCACCAATGGAAAATAACTTTTTGGATATAAATAGACCAATGTGAAAAAGGAAACATGAAAGTATCAAGAGGAAAATAATAAAAGAGTTTTTAAAGTTCTATAGATGTTTTAAATTCACTTCTGAGAGCTTGAAAAATATATGCCTAGGTTTAAGCTCTCCCCAAAAGGTTTACTTCTCTGATGACAAAATTTACTTAATTTTGGTAAATTCAGGTAAATTCATTTGGCATACCTGTAGAAAACTTCCATAATAGTTAAAATGATATTTTTACAAAGGTAAAATTAAAAATATCTTTAATTAATAAAAGGTAAAATTATGACTTCCATGCAAATATAAAATAAATATGTATTAAATATTTAATTTTATTTATTTTTAATAAGGGATGCAGTGAAATGTTACACTTAGGTCAAAGGTGAATCGAAATAAATCACTCAAGATGAAAAAACTATTTAGTGATAAAGGAAACAGGATTTCCATAGATCTGGTATGAATCTTATGCTATTTCCACCATATCAGTTAACATTTAAGCAACATCTATGTAAATATAATTAAAATAATATTTAAAAATATTTTCAAAACAATTGTATAATGGATGTTCATTTATTTAGCTTTTTACAATTTACATATTTCTTTCATAATTTGGGTATGAACTGAATATGACTGTTGACCATGATTTTGACATAAATCAAAACTGAATTTATTTTACCTTTGGTAAAGGAACGTAGGGATTTCATATATAAAGGAAAGCATGAAATTCAAACTTTGAAATGAATGTAATATTGTATTATGTGATGGACATTTAAAATAGTCTTTTTATTTTTTATAGATGTGTGCAAGTGGATGCAGTTGTTTGACCGAAGAAGATAATAAAGAATATTTTTGTCTATGTATTCCCAGAAGGCTCAACAAAATGTATCTGGAAAGTACAACTGAGTATCAAGATAGTGGGTGTCAACATGAAGCTGTTTATAAAGATGACTTCAATATATCTAGGTATTTATGCATTTGAGCACAGGATATTTCCTATTTATCAAAAAGCTGTAATTGTACTGATAAGCCATAACTGGGCTGTTTTATAGTATTTACTAATTATTATTCCTGTTAAGTATATTGGGATTTATATATCACACATATACATATATGTTATAGTATTGTTATGTTATGTTATAGTATAACATATACATATATATTATAAATTATAGTATATAATGCACATTATCACACTATGTATAATAATGTTAGTGCAAAAAGAGGGGGGAAATGTAGACTTATATAGGGATAATTTTTCTATATCACACTAGAATATAAATTAGCATCTGTGGTAGATTAAATCGGTGGTTGAGTCCAACATAATAAGATGTATATAGTAAGCCCCTGAGCAACTATTGATATCAATAAAATAGCTCAAATAATACAGTAAACAGCATTATAGGTATTAAAATTTTGCTTTAGAGAATGCTTACTTAATACAAAAGAAAGAATAAGGAGAATAGAGGCATAAAAAATTACATGAGACATAAGGAAAACAAACAGGAAAATTACAGACATAAATTCAACAATATTAATAATAACATTAAAATCAAATGGATTAAAAATTCAATCAAAAATCAGAAATTTTCAGACTACCTACTTTATGGATATACACAAGTATATATCATCTACAGAAGACACATTCTATATGTAAATTTACAATTATCTTGAAAGTAAATTATTGTGAAAAGATCATTGAAATAGCAACCATAGAAAACTGGAGTATCTATAGTTATATCAGACAAAATAGATTTTAAATAGTTACTGGAGAAAACGAATGCCATTTTATAATGATAAGAGAGCCAATCCATTAGAAGATGTGGCAATTATAAACATGTATCTAACAAAAGAGACCCAAAATATATGAAACAAAAACTGACAGAAATGACAGGGGAAACAGCCAATTCAACAACAGACGTTGGAGACTCCAATACGTCACCTCCAATAGTGGATATAACACTTGGCAGGAGATTAACAAGTATCAAGAATGTGGAACAACAACATAAGTTAACTAGAATTAGCAGATATCTATAGAACATTTCACTCAACAACATCAGAATAGCATTCTTCTCAAATACACATGGAACATTTTCCAAGATAGATCATACGCTAATACAAGTTGCAATATGTTTAAAAGGATTTAAATAATAAAAAGTTTATTTTCTGACCACAATGTACGGGACTAAACATAAAAAATAATAAACAATTTGGTAAATTTATAAATATGTGGAAATTAAATAACATACTACATATAAATCAATGAATCAAAAAAAATTGCAAAGGAAAGTAGAAAATCATTTCACATTAATAAAAATGAGGATACGGCATACCAAAATGCATGGATGTTCCGTTTTTCCCCGAAAATAAGACCTAGCTGGACAATCAGCTCTAACGCGTCTTTTGGAGCAAAAGTTAATATAAGACCAGGTCTTATTTTGCTATAAGACTGGGTCTTATATAATGTAATGTAATGTAATATAATATAATACCGGGTCTTATATTAATTTTTGCTCCAAAAGACTCATTAGAGCTGATTATCTAGCTAGGTCTTATTTTCAGGAAAAGATGGTAGGTGACACAGTGATTAGAATAAAAATTACAGCTATAAATGCCTATGTTAAAATAACAAGGAAGATCTCATTCAATAGACTAAACTTCCACCTTAACACAATGGAACGGGTAGGAGATTTAACTTAAAGCAAGCCAAAGGAAATTAATAAAATAGAGTATAGATAAACAATAGAGAATATTGACAAAACCAAGTCTGTCCTTGGAAATTATTAACAAATGAATAGACCTTACCTATATTAAGAACAAAAGAGAAGAATCAAATTACTAAAGTTAGGAATGAAAGAGAGGACATTATTACTGAAATTACAAAAAGAAAAGGATCATTAGGAAATACTATGGACAACTGTATATCCAAATATCTAGGTAACAATGATGAAATGGGGATGTTCCGAGAAAAATAAAATGACTTAAATTGACTCAAGAAGAAATAGAAAATATGAATAGATCTATTGTAATATATTAAATTAGTATTTAACAAACAAATAAATAAAAATTCACACTAATGTCTAGGCCTCAGTGGCTTTACTGGCAAACACTAGCAAACACTTAATGCAGAATTAATTGAAATTATTAACAAAGTCTTCCAAAAATAAATGAGGAGGGAATATTTCTCAATTAAATCTATGAGGCTAATATTACAATGATAATAAAACCAAAGACATCTCAAGAAAACTGCAGACAAATATATCTTATTAATCTGAACATAAAATCCTCAATGCAATTATAGCACAACAAATCCAACTACATATAAAAAGGGTTACACACCTTGACCACATGGGATTTATCACAAGAATATAAGGTTGGTTTAACATCCTAAAATCAATAAGTGTAATATGCCATATCAATTGAATAAAGGGAGGAAAAGAAAACACAAAATAATTTCAATAGATGAGGGGGGGGGGGGGGATTTGACAAAATCCAACATGCCTTCATGATAAAAACTATCAGCAAATGAAGAATACAATGGAACTTCCTAAACTGATAAAGAATATTTCAATTAAAAAAAAAAAAAGGAGAGAGAAAAATACTAACATTATATTTAATGGTGAAAGAATAGAAATGAAAATGAAAACAATGAGACAATACTTTATACCCAGTGGTATCAATAATATGACTTTAAAAAAGAGTAATAATAAGTATTGGCATTGGTGAGGATTTGGAGAAATTGGAAACCTCATACACTGCTATTGAAATGTAAAATCGTTTATGCAGGTGCTTTGAAAAAGAGTCTGTTCTTCAGAAAGCAAATTATAGACTTTTCATATAACCCAGCAATTTCTCAAGAAAAATGAAAATATATGTTCACACAAAACTTCTACATTAGTGTTTGTAGTTTTATTTATAAGAGTCAAAAAGTTAAAACAATCTAATATTCATCAACTAATGATGAATAGGTAAATAAAATCCATTACATTCACCAATGCAATACAGTGGTACCTTGATTTTCTAACGTAAGCCATTCCGGAAGACAGATCAAGTTCTGAAATATTCGAAAACAGCCATCAGCTAGGCCTCAGGATCTTGTACTCAGCAAAGCTGTGTGAAATGTTCGACTTCCGAGGCATGTTGGAAAACCAAAGCATTTACTTCTGGGTTTACAGCGTTCATAAACCAAAATGTTCATCAATGGAGATGTTAGAAAACCGAGATACTACTGTATTACTTAGCAATAATAAGAATGAATTACTAATAAGAATTACATGCCACACCATGGAAAAACCTTGAAAACTTCATTCTCTGGGAAAGAAGTCAGTTACAAATAACAGTAGTAGAACTCAATAAATATTTGTTTAATTAAATAATGATTTCCAGGATTTGTTTTGAAGACAGTTATCTTTGTTCTGTGATATAACTACATTATTTCTGACTTTATGTTTCTTTCTTTATGTTTATGAATTTGATGTTCAGAAAATCTTGGAATTTTTGCAATTAAAATTATCATTTAGCTTATGGCTTCTTGACACTGTCTCATAATTAATACTAAGATAGAGCCTAGCAAAGTTTGCCAATACAAAAGTGTTTCTCTATATCAGTCACAATATCTAGAAATTAATATATATCACCGGCTACAATAGCAAAAATTATACAAAATCTTAGCATTAGCTTGCAAAAAGTGCTCATTCTCTATTTAGAAAAAACTGTATTACATTATCAATTTCAATTAAAAAGAGAAAAATAATAGATGTTCTGAACATAATACGTGGATATTGATATTATGCCTTAGTCTAGCCAAGATACCAATTTTTCCCATTAATTCACACATTGAATTCTATACCAAAAATATTGTATGTTATTTTAGAAACCAATCAGTATGTTTTAAAAACTATATAAAATATTTTATAAATAGCTAAGTCATCTTTGAAAAGGAAGAGTAATGGGATGGGATTTCATGTATCATCTGGTATGACAAGTGCAAAACCCACATGGTGCCATTGTGAAAACAAACATTTGGCTGAGAGAGCTTTGAGAACAACTCATGTACATACGGGGTCTTGATTTATGAGATATCACTTTCAGTAGATGATATTGAGGAAATGGCTCACTATGAGACCATGGATGAAACTAGATTGGAGCCTTACCCTTTATGTAGAGACAGACTTTCAATGTGTTCAGAGACCTAAAATTTAATGGCAAAATTACAGTGTAAGTAATGTATATACATATATGTGCATATGTATATATACATGTGTGTGTGTGTGTGTGTGTGTGTATCCAAAAAATGTATAGCATTTTAAGAAAGGAAAAAACTTATTAAAAATTGAAATGCAATGAATGATGCTAGTGTTCCTTTGATTAAAACCATCTTTTGAACAAACGTCATACTACACATTGCTACCGTAATTCAATTCAATTCAACTTTGAAAAGTAATACATAGACAACATCTCTTAAAATGTGTACAATTTTTGGCACTCCAGGAGTGTGTGTGTGTGTGTGTGTGTGTGTGTGTGTGTGTGTGTGTGTGTGTATGAAATCTTTGTGGTTTTGGGACGGAGAACTTTTAAAACTAAACTCACAAGGTATAACTTATTTAAAGTAAAACAATGATAGTACTGTGTAATATTAAATTTAATAATATTTTTAGAATGCAAGACACTAACAATACAACAGTATTAATGTTAGAAGACAGTTGACCATGCATAAACCTTTTTCTATTGAGATACACTTTCTGTGAGTGCAGCTTAAATTGCATAACGTAAATGCAGTATTTTACAAAGTTTTGAGCATTACCACATTTTTGCCCTGAAATGTTCCGAAACATTTTCTAGGAATTTGGATAACCCTGATGGGGGTGGGTAGGGGGAATCCCACCAGCCATTTTTTTCACTCAGGACTTAGGACAGCTTTGGTAAGTATGGGATCATAACTTCTCAACACCTGGCACCGATGCGAAGTTTTTGTGGGACCAACCCATTTATGAAGCTTTCAGTTTATGCCCAAGTCGCCAATCCCTATTTGCTACCAGAAATATACTGAAATGTATTCATTGATATATTTATTAACATTTATTAAAATCTTTCTAATTGGAAAATGTTGTGGCAATGAGATCTGATATCTGTCCTCTTGTATCGTACCATCTGTAGGTAAATTAGTATGTATTCTCCTCAGAAAACATCTCGTGGTTATTTCATTTCATTTAGAAAGCAAATCTCTTTTTAAATTAACTATTTAAACTAATTATTATTTTCATTTTCTAAACATACAGGTAGTTTGTGTTAATAGCAATGAATTTTCTGGTTTTCTTTCTGAAAATTTTAAGTTAAACCTGTTTCCCTCACAGACTATTTTATGAGTTTCACATTTTCCAGGTAATGCTAAATATAGTGAAAATGCTATTTTCAATTATAGGAAATTCTATTTCAAAGTGTAAAATCTAAAAGTCCATGATAAAATTGGGTATACTTTCAAAACCTATTTTTGCAGAGTCAGGAGGAAGTTTGTATAAATAAAGCTTTAGATTAATTAGCCACAGAAGTACAGTATATTTGAATCAGAGTTTTGTTTTTTTTTAATTATTTCTGAACCAGAAAGTCTAGTGATTATTAATTTTTTAAATTATTGTAATTTCTACCACATCATTACCTTTTTTAAATTAAGTTGAATGTCTTGTTTTGCTTTACATTTTAAATTTTAGATGTAGCATTCAAACTTTTCTGCCACCCAAGCAAAATTTTTGTATTACATTTTACTTTGAGGAAAAAAAAAGGAAAAAAAAAAAGGAAAATGGCTGCATATAAATGTGGCTTATTGTATATGTGTTTGTATGTGTGATGTATGTATTTTTCTTTTTGGTTAGTCTGGATACTACTAAGCCACATTTTTTCCAGTGGCCAGATCCTTTTGTCTATTGCATTAACATACACTGATATATTTTTTCCTCTTTATTGTACCATGGAAAATGAAATAACCTTACTTCTTTAAGCTTTATAATAGAATAATGATGTAGAGGTTATTTCTTAATCCATTTACGCAATTCTAAAGTAGATATTGTAATGTCCATATGCAGACTAAAAATTAATTATAATAAATCTCATTAGAGGAAGCAGTTTTGTATAATTAAGTTTCAACTAACTTAGCTAATATTTACACAATTACATCTCATGTATCCTTTTTTTTTTCTTTTTCTTTTGGGTGTAAACCAATACATGTGTTATACAAATAAAGTGAAAGTTTGACTACATTGTAGCTTAAACTCTATGACTTTTTATGCTTTAATTTAATATATCAAACACAAGTTGTATGCATGTTATACAATTTTGTGTACCTGGGCCAGATTTTTATTTTACTTGACAATACCTAAACAAGTTTTTATAGGTTTTACCTTTTTGCAATGCTTTTCAAATTATCTTCTACGACTTGGAATTTTATGAAGTTGTTAATTCAGACCCTTAAAGATGACCATTTTCTGGAACATAGCTCAGTTTTAAAATAAATTTTATTCTTATACATTTAAACTGTTAATGGAGCATCTACTGTATATAAGGCATATGGATTATAATCTTAAAACAGGGTAATAAATAGAGCAATATTTTAATTTCTTCTATCCCTGAAATATATTTCCATTAAAAATCTAAATAATAAAAGATTAAATCACAATATTTAAAAATGAGACCATATTTAACTTAGACTTTTTAACTTAGACTTTCACCTAATATGTTTCTGTTTTGTCCTTTCAATCACATCATTCACTTGTTTCAAATTTAAGTACAATTCAAATTGATTTATTTAATAAGGAAGGTTGTAATATGTCCATTACGTCTTTTAGTCCAATTTATTTCCTCACAGTAAAATTCTATGAAATTACAAGAAAATTTAAAAAATTCAATATTAATTTTCTTAACTTATTTTTTTTTACAAAATCGATGTACTTGTCACTGAATAGCTTTCAATTTAATAGCTCTTTATCTTAGCACTGGGTAGCCATATACACACGTGTAATATATCAGCATTTACATGTATATTATTAATTATGATGAAAATGCTTGACATAATTAAAAAGTGATGAGTGCTTTAGTAAACTGGAGAAATTCATTTTAAGTCAATGGTTTTCAAAGGGATGGTATTGCATTCTGGGTACATTTTGGAAATTTCTGGGGTCATTCTAATATTCCATATAGCTGACTAAAACAGCTAGCATTTAGCAGGTGAGTGGTAGATGGTGAATATTATAAATCCTTCAATGCTCAGAATAGTTCTACAGATAAAAAGAAGTGATACAAGGTTTGTATGATTTCCAAAATTCCCCACATACATTAATGTAAATATAAAACCCTTTTTATAAATATCTGAGCCATAAACTTCATTTTACATACTGATACAAAATATCTTTACAAAAATTTAATAATTGGATAAAATTGGATTTTCCAGGAATGAAACTTTCATGTAAATCAAGGAAATATTATATTTTATGCAGAAATTTATTCGAATCTGTTAATCATATCAGAAAATTGTATCATTTTACTTGAATTTCTAATGCAAAACTGCTATCCTCAGTCTCCATTTATAGCTACCACACCCATGGTAGTTCTGTGTATGGATGCAATGGACTAAGCACATCAATATATCTTCTAGTTCGGTCATTTCTACCAAAGATGTATCTTTACACATAAACACATTCAGTTACAAATTAGTGTTGTTTTATATCTTCTTATATTCGAGTTAAGGCATTATCTTGATTTTTTTTTAGTAGTTTTTTTTTAGTAGGTTATATCTATAAATTGTATGAAATATGGAGGGTGCCACAAAAAACAGAAATTTAAATAGAAAATATTAATTGAATTGCTGTGGAGTATTTTTGAGAGATGCCAAGGAATTAAATACTTAAGGGATGAGGACTATATTTAAAAGTCAGAAATAAGAGATCTGATTTTCTCAAGCATGCGGATGTAAGCAAACCGCTTGTCCATTCTGGGCCTGCTACCCAGATAGTGATACTGACTCATATTTCCAGTGTTTCAGTAAGTAGCCTTATGGATTTATATGTATAGTAAGTTTCTCAAATTTGTTATGGCCAAATGTAAATTCCTAGTTTCTACCCAAATTTTTCTCCTGCCAAATCTTCCTCGTAGTAAGAGTACTAGAATCCCAAATTGCTAAGACCTAAAAGGAGAGTGTCACTCTAAATTAATTTCTTCTCCTACCTCCTATAATTAGTCTGTTAATAAATATTGAAATATATCCTGAAATGGCCACTCTTCACTATCTGCAAAGTTGCTACACTCTTGCCATGACCATATAATTCTGGATAACTGCATCATTTCCTGGTTTATTTAGCTGTCCTTAAATTAGCTATTAATTTAGGAAGAATTAAATAACAACAGGCTTTTATATTCTCTCATAGGATGTCTTATCCATTAATAGAAGGAAGCCTTTTTGGTTTTTTGGGTTTTTGTTTTGTTTTGTTTTGTTTTCATGGAATAACAAGTAGCATTATGACTAAATTTGTATGGTTGAGGCACACAACTATATAAATGTCTTGGGGAGACCATGTAATTTACCACCCTAACCCAAATACTTTTAACGTGAATGAGCACTATTAATAATTAATCTATAAAACACAGTTAAACAGGGCAAGGTCTGGGCAGACTATGTCATGTGACAGTTGTTTAGAGTTTACCTAGGTGTTTTTTTTTGGGGGGGGTGGGGGTGGTCAGGGCAGGGAAAGTGAGAGATCATTGAAGGGAAGTAACTGTGTTCTATAACTTTATTTCAGGTAAATATGCACATTTGACATGGCTGGCAATAGACTTACCTGCTCAGTAATGAATAAATAGAGTCCTATTCTGTGAAATAGACATAGTACTAATAATTTTAGAGATGAGAAAACTAGGGCACAGAGAAACTTATTTCTGAAAGAAGTTAGAGAAGAAGAATTAGAACCAAGGTTCCCTCTCCAAAGCGAGTGCTTTGAATATATGAAAGCATGAACTATACGGCCTGCCATTAACAATCTCAGGGATTGTTGGCAAATGGCATTAAATGACTAAGTTTTTCACAACTACAAGAAGAAAGGTTTAAACTAATTGATGTTTAACTTCTAGCTGACTCCAAGCACCTACCATCATATAAATCTATGACTGTAATGACTTAGGTTCAGTAGGTTAATTTTCATTAATAATAACAAGCAAAGTGACTTGACATTGCTCTTCTCAACTCATTGGCATATTTATATGATTATCTTAAGTGCCCTTTGAATAGCTGGCAAAGGATATTTGAAAATCACTTTACTGTGGACCAAAGATTATCCCTATGTTTAGGTTTCTTTCTCACCTCATGCCTTCTCTTTCTTATGCTTTATAGGTATGTATATGCAATATTCAAAGGAATAAACATTGGTATATTATATAATGTATAATAATATTAAAATGGCTCATAATCCACATTACTTAAGGTGGTGCCTAGCATATAGAAAACACCCAAGAATGTTTGTTCAATGTATTTAATAAAACTGAGGTACTGAAATGATATGTGTATGTACAAAATGAGGAAATCACAGGTTGAAAACCAATGCCTCTCTAATTCTAGAAAAATATTCCTTCATAGCCAATCTGGCTCTCACCATTAAATCTGCAAATATTTCAAATACATTTACATGAAACAGAGACTATAATTCACAATTATCTTGAAATAGAGAAAAGTACATTAAAAACCACTAGAAATTATTGGCTAAATAAAAATCACTATAGGAATTAATTTTGTGAGTATGATATTAAAGCAAAGTCTCTCCAGGACTTTCATATTCATTGAAAGTGACACTTAAAAATTACAAAATAATGAATCTATGTATTGCACTCATGTACCTAAAGGATATAGATATTTGAAAATTCAAAGTAATATAGCTTTTTAAAAAAGTATCTAAAAATATTTGGCATTGCCCTTCATCTGTATTTTGGATGAATATTTACATTGAGTGAATAACTGAGTAATCTGTTATATATAATAGTATATACACACAGAGAAAATATAATGCTCCTCCTGCCTTATCATCCCATCATGTCAAATTAGGTTAATTTCCTTTTAGGAATTCCCAGAATATCTGTACTGCAGTCAACTGAAGAGATTATTACATTCTACTACTTATCACCTCCCCTACCCTGCAGATTCTAAGTGTATTTTCAGCACCTCATTTATCTATTCAATTTTTTTCACTGAACAAATTGTCTTGGGTCCTCTCTATTTCCTAGGCACTAGCATATAAGCTAAATAATACAGATTCAACATGAATAAGACAATCATCATTCCTGCCTTGGGAGCACTCATATTGTAGGCTTCTGAAGACCTAAGGTACTCAAGCATTTGAAATAAAACGTGCTAGCATTATGTTAGGGTAAGAAGAGGGTGCATCCCTTGAGGTAAAGCCAGAGAATTGTTTGTCTCCGTATCAATTTGTTTAGGTCAATGCCAGTCACATAGAAAATGCAAATATATATTTATGGGATGGATATAGAGTGAATGAATGAATACTATCAATAGAATCCATTAGTAATTAACCCATTTTCCTTAGGCATGAGGTCAGGTATTTCAAACTTGTTTTGTGCAGTTCTCAGCCTGTTGATAGTGATGCTGTTGGCTAGCAGTGCCTGCAGCACTTGCTTACTTGTTAGGAATGTCTGGGGCCCTCATTGGGAGTCCCACAGACACCTCCCCCACCAGAGCCCATGTTACGGTGGGTCTGGCCCTTGTGGTTCTTATTATGATTGTGAGACACATGTCAGCAACAACCAGCAGGGAACTTTGAAAATGCATGTTTGTTTTTACCACAAATCCCAGAAAATACATGGCACCCTGGAGGCCACATAGCAAGGTTGCATCTCCAGTAAAGAGAAAACAAGCTGACATGGTTCTGCCTTTATTGGGGTCAAATGTGAGGTGGGGTGCTTAGGGTTTCACAGGATCACCCTTTTTGTGAATTTAGTATGTAAGAGCAGGAATTTAAGTGCTGAAAAAGAAAAGAAGGTCAGTGCAAAGGTCAGTTACCGCAATCAACCAGGGCTTTCCAAAAAGAACTTCAGGAATTGGGCAGCCTGGTTCCTGATCTAGTTGTGCATCTGGCAATGTATTTATTCAAGATAAATCCATTGAAATGGTTTCCTTGGGAATCGAAAGCTTAAAGGCAGGCAGTTATATTGCAATAATAATAATAATAACTAATTTTCAAGAACGCACTACAAAACTTTACTGGATATTTTTACAAAAATCCTGAAACACACACACACACACACACACACACACACACACACACACTCACACACACTCTGTCATTTAGACTCAGCAGGGATAATGATGCTATCCGAGGTGACATAGCAATTAAGTGGCAGAACCTGCATTTGAATCTAGGTCTGTCTGTAACAAAAGTTATTTTCACACATCATTCTGCCCAATAAGCAAAATTAAGTTTTGCCAAGTGTGGACACTTTCTACAAGCATATTTTAAAAGAGCACCTCCCAACCATCTCTGTTATATTTCTTAGCCCATGTATTTAAGGAAATATGCGATAAATATTTAAATATGTTAAATTATACATTAAGTTATACATTTAATTATACATTAAATTATACAAATTGGGTTTTTCATTTTTGCATGTTTCAGTTGCAGCTGTTCTCTTGGTTACACTGATAGATTTTGTATTCTCAATGTTGAAGATTGCTTAGAAAACCAGAGTACATCAATCCACGGCCTCTGCCTGGTCCATTGGCACAATTGTACTGTAGCCGTCTGCAAAGATATGAAAGAAACATCTGTGAAACAGAAACTGAAGATTGTAAATCTGTGTCCTGCAAAAATAGAGCAACCAGGATCCATTTAAGTGGCTATTTCTTCTGCACGTGTGTCCCTGGATTTACAGGCAAGTATTTCCTGAGAAATTGAATTCTCTAGTGGCAATGTTAATGCATTTCTTTAACATATCTCAAATGTGTCTAATGATTGGTATTGTAGCCTGCTTTCTCATTTGGCAGAGTAAAAATATCTTCACTTGGAATAATAAGATTGCCTCTTTGGGCAATTACATTGCTGACTACACAGCCTTAGCTCATGCAAATGAGGCTAATAAGGCCAGGCTGAACCACTGAGAATATGATGTATATGTCAAAGGTCTGAAAAGAAAAACAGGCAGCCATAACCTCCTAATAATTTTGCCTAAATAGCTTCAGTGCTGCCCTTCAACCTCCTCTTTAGCTGCCTAAGCACATTGAGTGCCATTTTTTTTTCTTAGTTAAAAATAAAACTTGGTTTCAGTATTTTCTAGGTCAGTTTTATGCCCCAGCGCTAATAAGATTAAAAAAACCCATAAAGTCATGAACATGCTATTAATATATCCTCTGGAATGGAATGGAGGACAAGATTCATAGTGGCTATATTGAAATAGAGCAGCTTTCGATATAAAAATATAAGAAATTAAGCATTCAAATTTATCTTGCAATTGTATGCATGGTCTTTCATAGAAGTGATTGTTCATAATAATTTCAAAACTTCATATTATAATTGCCTTATAAAAATCAGCATAGATGCCTAATAGGAAAGAAATAAAATTGTGACTTTTAAATCACACCTAACTTTAAGTAAAATAATGAAAAAAATGTTTTATACAATTTGATATTTCATTTTATTGAGATGACCCTACTCGAAAAGTTATTTGGATTTCCGTCTTAAAATGAGTATTATTTTTCCTATCCGATATTTAAAGTAATATGCTGAAAGTTTTGGAAGCAATTTAAAAAGATAAGTTCCAAAAATTGAAATGGCGATATCATTGGAATAGACATATGGCCATCCAGATTAGCTTTTAAAGATGAAAGTATATTTGAGAGCACAAATTCTGGTAAGCTTGCTAAAAAGGATCCCATTGCACTACATTTCACATTGCAAACATGTTCTTAGTAAAAGTAAAATACCATAAAATATGCTAGCATTGTTGAAATACAGGTATCTGCCTTAGGAAAGTAATATATATATATATATACATATACATATATACATATACATACACACACACACACACACTCACACATACACACTGTTTTTATAATATAGGATATTGTCCAAAATTCAGTGAAAATGTAACATTGAACATCAATTATACATAAAATAGAATACAATAAATTTAACTCTTCTCAACACCATTACTAAGAGAAAACATCATTTGACATTTGATGTTTGCATAGACTATTTACGATTAACTATATGTACATACATATAATCACTGAGCAATGTATCATTTTATGTATCAAGACTATATGTTGGTTAAATATTATATGATCATTAGATATGTATTATAGGTACACTTTTCATATAGTTAAACCAGACATATTGTGGGGACAGAGCCCCAAAAAGCAGTTTCCAGGCTCTCGGCCTCACATAGAAAGGTGCTGGCTCAGGTAGTAAATGGCCATCGACTGTGATCAAATGGCCATCAGCTGTGGCTAGTTGGCCGTCAGCTGTAACCAATGAGCCATTGGCCATGAATATAACCGCCGTGGCTAGGCTAGCAGGAAAAAAGGGGGGAGCTAGCAAGCGGATGGTGGCTGAGCCTGCAAGCGGCGCAGTGAGGGTTGAGAATTGTGTTGCTCCTGTTTCCTGTTTCTCCAACCCAGCCGCCAGCGAGATATGACTCCCCTACCTATGGCTCCGTGGGTATTCCTTTTTGGCCTCACCATGTCCTGCGTTCTTATGTGGGGAGTGGGACCAGAGACCCCGCCTGACACCCTGCACGACACTTGGCGTAGTCTGCAGGATCCCCTGCACTACACATATACGTAAGCACTTACCATTGGTTTATAGTAGTAAATTTGTATGACTCACTTCCCAGCTAGGAATAAAAAAAAACAATTACTTTTCTTTTACTTTTCAAACTAAACCCAATTTAAGCTTTACCAGCCTATGGTACCAGGATGGTCTGTATTTGCTATGTGGTCTATCTTCACTCAATTGTAAAGAACTCGGTGGGTTTCCTTATTTCAAAATATTCAATCCTACTTCTAAACTCTTCACACAGTAAAATGTGAAAGAACTAATCAGTCTAAATTTTCCAAAGGATGTGAAGTTAGTTCTACTTAAAGCAGAATATTCTGGATGCAGTTTAAAATCAATACTCATCTTCCTCTTTCTCCTTACCCCTTTCTCTGTCTCAGTTGGTTTCTTCCTCTCCATCAGTTTTCTCTCCCTTCATCTGCATTCTTCCACTTTATCCAATCTCTCTTCCATCTGTTTTTCCTGACCTTTATTTCACCTGATTTTCCTTTTCTCCATTCCATTTGATTTATATTCCCCCTTTTTCTCCCCCCTCTCTATCTGGTTCTCCTCTTCCATCCATGAACTTGTGTGTCTCCTACAGAGATTGTAAGGTGTCACCACACCTTTCATATCAGGTATAATCACTTCCTTTTTGATCCCCATTATCTTTGGGAGGATTTTTAGCCTTGCAATCAAAGTTACACGTTGAACGTGGTCTTGGCATCTCCAGCACAAAGAATCACAAACTTTAATGCTCATGAGAATCACTTGGAGGTCTTGTTAACACCTAGATGGTTGTCTCAACCTCCAGCGTTTCTCTTTCAGCAGGTCTAGGGCCCATTAGGTCTGGCTGATGCTGATACTGCTAGTTCATGAGCCACACTTTGAGAACCACTCTTCTAACCCATTGCATTATATTAACAAAGAGGGCTTATATGGATACTAACATGCAAAATTCAACTTCAAATGCGAACTCTCATTCAGCGCAGTAGAGAAAAACCTTCTGGTCTAAACTTATCTTCTGGAGACTACTAACCCATGGAATGTGAATGTGATACCATCATACGGTAAGGCCATATACGTGGGTGGGGTCCTGTATGATTTAAATTTGATTCCAGTGCTATTATCTGAAATTCCTCAAAGATTTTAATAATCTGGGTATAATTCCAATGGGTGTTTCCAGGCTAGCCTTTCTGCATTTTCCATGTTATCTGTGCCTGTGATATTTTCGCAAAGGATCAAAATTAGGTTTTTCTTTTAGTTATTATTTTTCCTTGTGATTTTGACACTTTCAACACTGCCATTTCTAAAATTCTTTACAGTGAGAATAAGATCTCTAAGCTGGTAGGCTAAATGTTTATACAGATTGGCTTTTGTCTTTATTTCAAATGTTTTGGATTTCTCCTGGTCCTTGGCTTGAGTAACCACATTCTCCTTTCCCTCTTCTCACAGTTATATTCATAACTGGAAGAGGCTAGAGAGGTCTTCTGTGACCCGCAGGAGGCTCCAAGTTGTTTTACAAAATTAGGCCCAACTTTTCCCTATTTGAAATGAGCCCGAGCTAAGCCTTCTTTTCAACTGGCTTCCATAAACGAGGACTGCTTTCTTAAAGCAAACGCCTTCCGTTGATGGTCTTATACATTGTAATGCCACACACAGCTCTGTGGTTCTCTATGCTTCCAGATGCCTGCTAGACAACTTTCTATTCTTTTTAAGATCTAAGTTGAGTTGTCTTGGCAATAAAAACGATTTTCATACATTTATTTTTTTTTTCACAAATCTCCTTTTCTTTATCTGTTAACTCCTGCAGAAATTCAGTAATATGTTTCAAACAAATTTGTGTTTCAGCTACAACCTAGGTTCCTTTATATACTCTCAAATATCAATGACTAATTACCACTGTTCCAATATACTGGCTTATTTCTCAGATGTTATTGCCAAAATGAGAGAGTATGACTACACTCATCGTACCTTAGGATTGTGAGTCTGTTCTTTATAAGGGAGTTCACTGGGGTCCACAGAAAGACCACTTCAGCGTTAATTGTTTTTTTAACCTAGAAACCAAAGATAATTTTTGCCTCTTTTTAACCCTAGTTAATTTATTGTTTTCTTGATTTAATAATGAAAAGGTTGTGGCTTGAGACAACCAAAATTTGTGTGTTTCCAAGTTTCCTGAATTGCCTGAGGTGAGGCACCAGAAGTGTTTTCTTTTCTCTTTGTCAATGCCCTCCCCATTTAGTGTGAACAAACTCTCTAATAGAAAATTAATCTTACTTGCACATGAATTGTGAACATTGCTGTTTAATCAATAAGATAACTATATATCCTCACTTTTAATGTCTTCAAAGTATTTACTTAAATTAATACACTAAATTTGAAATAGAATTGCTAGGTCAAAGGAAATGCATATCATTTTGTTGTTTTTTTTGTTTTGTACAACCGTATCCTCTGTCTTCCTTTACATGTCTATGAGAAATGTGTGTGAGTACTATTCTTTTATACATTCACCATACCAAACATTTAGTTTTCGTTTTTTTCCAGTCCGAAATGTAAAATTGTATTTTATTTTGAATTTATTTCTTGGAGCAATAAAAGCATGTCAAGTATTTACAATATGAAATTCTTCTATTTGAATTTTATAGGCTCCTTATCTTTTTTTTTTCTATTAGGAAGTGCGTCTTATTTACTTCTCATAGTTCTTTATAATATAAAGACAATTTCACTTGTTATTTGTGGGGAAATAATTACATTATCTGCAAATGAAGGTAGATTTTATCTTTTTTTTCTTATTTACTTAATTGGTTTTATGGTGCTATTGCATACTATTTGTTCAAGTTTCTAGGACAAGTACAATACTAATAGTGAGAGTGGACATCCTTTTCTTGTCTGTGACTTTAGATTTGTGGGGCTTTAGATTGTTATCATTCAACATGCCCTTGGCTTGATATTAAGTAGGTATTACCTAAGATGTAATTTTTCCATTTTTAATTTAAAATATTTTAAATAAGAATAGAAGAGGAAGTAATAATATTGCATAATAGCCATTCATACTGTGACATTCATTTTTATAAATTTTAAAGACTTTTTATGATATATACACATATAATATTGGTCTTTCATGTGTGTTTTTAGAAGTTTACTTTCAATCTTACAGTTTTATGCTTATTTTCTACAAAGACATGGAAGACACTTCTCCTTATGCTATACTCGGAAATGTTTAAAATGAAATGGTTTGAAAGGATGCAAAAATTCTTTAGGGTTTGCTAACAATTGACAAATGAAAATGTTTGTTTCTTACTGTTAAGAAGCTTAATTCTATATACTTCTCAAAACCTTCCAGGGCTTTATTGAGTCAATTTACAAATTTATATAACTTGAGATAAGTATAAATATCATTGGCATTTAAAATTTTAATTGTTATAGAATAATAATTTTATCTAAGTTAATGTTTATTTCTCAATTTTATTCTGATTTTATATGTATATGTGTTTTCTTCTTGTACTTATATTTCCTGAATAGAATTGCTAGAATTTATACAATCATTATTACTTTTAAGGAAGTTATTATTTATATATTTATGAATTCTCAAGTTTTTTCTGCCTTTTACTTAATACCAGGAATGCCAAAAAATGTATACACTTGGACACTTTGATCAACATTGCTCAAGCAGTAGTTCACCATAATCAGAAGTGTCTGAATACTGATGGTAACACTTTGAGCACCTCTTGTAATTGCAGAAGTCAAATTCATCTTGTATTCATCTTTTGTTATTATATAATGAGTATTACAAGTTTAATACAGTTTTTCTTTCTTAAAATAAGTATACGTTTTTTTGGCTCCGTCTGTATTTTATACATTTAATGATAGAATTTCTGTCTCGAACTTTACTAAACATCACAATGTCTTACCTTTTGTTGTTCTTTGATTTTTGTTTCTGTGTAACTCTTGGTTAAATTGCTGTGTGTTGTTTTTTTTTCCTTTTTGAATTTAATAATGAAAAGTTTGGGTCTGTAGACTTTACTCCAGGTATTATTTGCATGTATTCTAGATATTTGATATGCAGTTTTTTTTTATCTCTACTCTTTTCTAAATAGACTTTTTTCAGGCTTGATTTGCAATTTCATCTGAGTCATTCTGACATTTTAAGATAAAATTTCCGAGTTACTTGGTAATTTTGTTTATCCTTTAGTTATTAATTTCCAGTGTCACTGAATCATTAATACAGAATAGGATCATCAATAATTGCTTTTTAATATAGTTTTGCTTTTCATTTTGAAAGCATGATTACAGAGAAGTGAAATTATTTTTTATAATTGTTTTCAACTGTAGAGGATTGCTGTTGTTGGCTACCAGGGTGATTGAGAGAAAGGTGCTGAGAAAAATCCATAAAATCAAGTAGAAATAGTGTTATAATTTGTTAGCAGTGTGTGCATTGAGGGCAAGAGTAAGGAATGTTGGATTAATATGACTCATCTGCTTTATTGGCTTAATATATTATAGTTATTTTAATAGTAGTACTTAGAGATTTGGAAATAATATACATTGCCTGTGAGTATTCTTCTTTTTCAATGGTTTATGTATCAGGTTGGGTATAAGAATAATCACAAAAGATATTTTGGAAAGAGACATTTTTACGTGCCATCACAAATGCAGCATATCTAAATATTTGGAAGTATTGTTCAAGAACCAAAATGTTTTCTGTATATTAGACTCCTATGTGGCTTTGATGTGTTGCAAAATGTTGGAGTCACTTCCCTATATTACTTTCATAAATGTAAACATACACAGAAACAAATAAATGTGTACACATACACACACCCAATGTAAATACGTTAGAGGCTCTAATGATAATTATTTTTAATAAGTTTCAACTACTTCTTCGAAAAATTTTACCGCAGTTTCTTATAATCCATATTCCTAAAAAGTAAACATATTTACCCATTTAATACCTATTTCTAGGATACTACTTTATCTTATATTACTTTTGTCGTTCTTTTTTTAGAGAGGAAACTTTGTTCCATTTATGTTTAACATAATTGTTTTTTATTTGGATTTAAACATATCGCCACACTATTTGCTTTCAATTATTTCATTTATTCTGTTATATTTCTCTCTTTTCTTATTTTCTTTTGGATGGAAGAAGTATTTTGTCATTCCATTTCCCCCTCGTTTAAATTATTTACACCCACTTTAAGTGCTCTCCCTACAGATTACAACATTTGTAATTATCTTACCATATTTTTATAAAAACTGGTTATTCTGTCACATTCCAAACAATGCACATTCCTTAAATGTTTTAACCATGTTTAACACCCTTTGATATGAGCTTACGAGAATGTTTGTATAGGCTCTTCTGCATATATTTAAAACTACACAAGACATTACTGTTATCATTTTTACAGTCAATATTTATTTAGACTTATCAACTTTGTGCTATTTTATTGCTCGTATTTCCTTCCTACATTTTCAAGCTTCCAACAGGTTTCATTTACCAAACGTATGATAACCACTATTTAACATAGCTTTGAAGCATTTCTGCTGAGTTAAATGCTTCGTTATCTGTCTAAATGTATCTTTTCTTCATCATTATACTTAAAATATATTTGATAGTAAAAGATCATTTAAGTGAATGAAGGAATGGAACTGTAACTACAAATTAAATATCTTGTCTGCAACTATTTAAAGGTGCATATCTTTGGTGTGTGTGTGTGTGTGTGTGTGTGTGTGTGTGTGTGTGTGTGATGTATTATACAATATTGCTAGTCCTATAATATCTTTAATTCCTATTTATCAGTTCCTATATTTTACGGTACAGAGAATTTAGCAGAAAGCTAGGAGATACCAAATGTTTCACCGAACTCGATTGACAAATATATGCCACAGCTTGAGTCATTCACTGCAGATCTTTACATGTAGAATTCCCTCATATGTAAGTTTGAGGCTCGTGTACACTGATTGTGTTCTAAAGAACAGAAAATAAAGATAGGGTCAAAATATTTAACAAGTCAATAATTCAGATATTTTAAGACAATTATTCTGCCACAAAATTTTATTTTATTTATAAATTATTATGTATTTAGTCCTATTAACATACTGCTCTATTCATTGTCTGGTTGAAATACTGCTGAAAATAGTGGAATAATGATGGATATTATATTTCTACCTACATTGATCCTTGGGCTTTGAGCTTTTCAAAATCTGATCCAAGAAAATAGAAAACAAAATCTATAGAAACATATTTGAGAAGTAATATTAAAGAAAAGGCTATGGGAAAGAGGACAGTTATTTTTTACTCTGAAATATTCTTATCTATCCTTTGTGGGTTTACATTTACAATTCTTCTAAAAAAGAGACTAAACAAAAATTAAATAGAATATATGTGACTTTTAAAATGGCAAAGGAATTACAGCCCCATAAAAGTTGTGTGTGTTATATGATTGGATGGCAGCTCTTTAGCTATAATACAATCTCTTTTCTTTCAGATTCTGATTTTATTCTAAATTGTGGTTTCACCCAAACTCATTAAAATGCAAAAGCTATACAAAACAATGTTTGCATAATTATAAAATAATTTAGTAAATGTTGCATTTCAGAAAGAAAAAGGTTATGTGCAGGAATTTAATTAGTGATCTGGCAACACAAAATATTCAACATTGCTTTTAATTGTATGCACATCTGGGATTTTCTCCAAAAGAACTAGATTTCTAAAGGTTTGGCATTTGTATTAAAGTGTATAAAACAACCATCTTGTAATAAGGAGAATGAGCAACTTTTTATCAGAAGTAGTACAAATTAATGTTGCAAGGGAAATGACTAAATATATTCATCTACACGATATATTTGTATTGATATATTTATCATTTATTCTGACCTCATTTGTATACTGTAGAGTATTCAAAAACAAATAGCAATTGAAATATAAGCATAGACATCGTCCACTCTGGGCCAAAGTAGCTAAACGAGGAATGGTTTTCGTTCCTGTTTCAGCTAGAGACAATAATCTCTATAAAGAACTGTACTTCTTTTTGAATTTTTCACTATATAGGTTGGCATTATATTTCCCCTTTTCTAGTTGCTCCACATTACTATTATGAGAAATGTTGAATGGATCTGGAGCTTTCTGTGAGGAATCCAGTATATTAATAGAAAATGGTAATATTGCTACAGTCTAAGATCCACTTTGTTGTTCTAGGCTTTATCTAATTTCATTTTCTTGCAATTTCCCATTGAAGTTAAAAAAATGTCAATAAACCAACTACTATCAACCATTCAGACAAGCAACCCTCACCCTATAAAACTACAAAACTCCATTAACTATTTTTAATTATATAAAATATCAAGAAGCACAAGATGACAAAGAATTTAAAAAATGTGGGCCTCAATTTCTTGTGAAGCTACACAGCATAAGTAGGTCATGTGTTACTGATAACTTATTTTTTTGTTGTTGTTCTTTTATTCAAAGCATTTTCGTTCTTTCAAAGAAATAAATATCCCTATTCATTAGGTAGATGTTTTTTTTTTAGTCCAATGAATCTTAAGTATACAGATAACAGATACATGCATACTGTATAATAATTGTAATTATTAAGCAACTGAGCAATAACCAAATTAGAGTACATGAAAATAGAGATTCAAATAAACAACTATTTTATATAACAAAAGGTATGGAAGTAACATTTTTAAATTAGAATTAATTTATTGGCAGTGAAATCTAATTTGATATTTTCTTTTTATAATATCCAACTTGCATAAGTTGTTGGGGAGAATATCTTAGGGATGTCAGAATTTCCTTTGCACCATCTGGTAGACTTGCTGTCCCTGGAAATGTTAGTTGTTAGCCCAGGCATTCTCATGATGGGTGGAGGCCAAAGCAGTCAGTGACAATTAATTTATTCACCATCAAGGATGCTAACACAAAGTGTGTAAGTTCCAGCAATTCCTGGGGAATTTTCCTCTGGCTATTTCTGCATACTATTATAGGTTAGATGATGTCCTTAAATTCCATTCTCTTTCCATCAGGCACTGAGTAACTTCTGAACTCATAATTCAACTTGATAACGCCAGTAATATTCTGGATTTATATATACAGATAATTTTTACTTACTAATTTTCCTATGAATAGACACTACATAATTTCTTTCCATTTTTCATTTTTTAAAATTTACCTGAATATTTTATTATGCTGCTATATTATACAAAGAAGCTTCCAAAAGCTAAGGAAAGTACCTCTAGAAAATAATCTTTTTTTACGAATAGAAGATAACATAGCTTTTCATACTGTCAGTGACCTTCTTAAGAAATTTCTAATCTACACAAACTTCAAAAATGCTGACTAAATCTAAAAAGTATTATAAAACAGCAGCCAAAAATACAACGGAGAAAAAATGCTTTTTTTGTATTTCTCAAAAAATGATGTGACTTCTCTGTCCTCTGTTATTTTTGCTACAACTTAAAGTTAATCCTGGGATGGTTTCATGAATGAGAAATTGATGGTTTCTAATTTAAATTCTGTTCAAAACAAAGAAAAATGGACAAATTATTCACAGTAAAATTAATCCACAAAATCGTATCAGAAAATGACGTGGATATGTATTCCGATCTTCCAGTTATTTGTTTTAAAATGTAACAAATACTTTACATTTTTAGAAAATATATCCAAGAATTTACAATAACTTTTGAAACTACCACTATATTTAGTACATATATAGAAATATTGAGTATCAAAATAGTTTTAGATAAAAATATTTCAAGGGAGTACATTAATGTTAGTGAGACCTTGAAATGAAAAAAGAAAAGGTTGGCAATAGTAATCTATGTCACATCAAGAGATATGGCAGAGAGCAATTATTCTAATTCATATAGACCTAAAACATCACCAGAAAATATCAAATACCTACAATGAGTATACAGATGTTAAAGAGAAAAGAAAATTTAGCATGTTTTTCAAGGTAATATGTCACTGCATTTTCATTTAATTCGGAATAGAGAATGTCTTACTGTATGAATGCTACACAAAGAAGTATGAATTAATAAAATATGTTATGATAAGCCACAGAATAATCCAAGTTTATTGCTTCATAATAGTCTGTCAGTTTTAGGCATTTTTAAATGTGTCCTAACAAAATAATGCATTCTCTGTCTATCTATCTATCTATCTATCTATCTATCTATCTATCTATCTATCTATCTATCTACTCATCTGTCTAACAACCTATCTATTTATCCTTCCATACATGTATTTATTTAGCTTGTCACTGAGTGTCAAATAAAATAAGGTCATAGGAATTAATTATACATGTAAAAACATGTAGTAAGGATGTAGCTTTCATATTAATACATCAAGTATTAATGATTGGAGTTATAGTTGCAAAATTCAAGCTGGATGTATCTGTAAGCCAAGATATTTTCAAAGTAGCATAGATAGGTTCTCTTATATCATTGATGATGCTAATTACGATAGACACTAACTTTATCAACTTAAGTATAAGCACAGGTGATAAAAATTGAATTTTCAAAATGTTTTTTTCTTGTTGAGGTCTACTTAATTCACAACTGCTGATTGTTGTAATCAACTGCAAAAAAAAGTATATCTTTGTTAATGTTGTAAGTGAAGACAGATATATTATTGAAAACAAAAATAGCAAAAACCAGGATTTCCACATAAGCTATTTTCAATAGATTGATAAACATGAAATTTGGTGACATTTCTTTTTGTGAAGATGGATTTTCTATTACCTGGCAGATACTATCCTTCCTGAAGTGTGTGGCTGCAGACACAGCCCTCAGCATAAGCACAGAGGTCAAACAGAACCCACATCCACACAAGAAATGTGTTTTGTATTATTTGGAAAGGGTAGAGAATATCAATGATTCTAGATATATCTCCACTTTTCTCAGAGTATTTGTGCATTATTGGCATAAGATATTTGTGTTATCCAGCCTGTCATGACCTTGCAAGTAGATGTTAATAATAGTCAAGGAAATGGCAAGAAGATAAAAATAAAATTAATCTACTGTTTTATAAGAAAATATTAAGATTGCCTAGGATTCTACTCATACATATTTACTTCATATAAAGCCAATATGAAGCCATAAAAATTTGGGCAACATGGAGGGAAAAAAAAATCTAGTAATATTAAAGCAGGGAAGTATACTTTTGTACAAAATCTACTAGAAATTAAAGAAGCTAGTTTGACACAATTGTTTTCTTCTGTTAAAAAATAATATTTCCTATGAAAAAAATTATTAAGAATTAGAATAAAGTAAAAATAGTCATCTGAAAGAAAGAGGAAAATAATAGAGTTAAATACTAATACACTAGAACCATGATTTCCATCAAAAGCAATAGAGAGTAGAATTAGTATTATGAAACTCAGAATTGTGATGTGATGAATATATACGGAAGATTTTTGCTAAATATCAAATAGAAAAAATGACAGAGGTAATTAACAAATAGGAGAAATGATGAATTGTCAACATATTGATAATAAATATTACTAAATGAAACCAAAACAAATGCTGAAGAAAAATAATCAAAGGTAAATTATAAACCAAGTTCAATTGAAATTATAATTTGAAACTGTGAGACCAACATGATATATCCAATTGATTATGGTTAACCTAAAAATAAAAAGTGAAAGTGAGAGGCAATAATCATTTATTTGAGATCCAAAAGAATGGCTGTGGGAAGCACGGATTCAGGCAAAAACCTAAGTAAGCATTCCTAAGGGAGCAAAGAAAGGCAGGATTTTTAAAGGGCAAAGCCATAAGAGCTGTTCTCATTAAGGTCCTCTGTAAAAGAAGGATGTTGGCTAGGGCAGTTGGAATTGGTTAGGCTTATTATATAAACTAAGGATTCTGGTTGTAAAAATGGATTTGTTTCTTTCAAGGTAAAGAATGCAGATGGTCTGGTCACCATGACAAGGAGGAAGCAAATTCCATATACATCTGTGCAGCAATCTCTAATACTGGATAGTTGTTATTTGGCTTTGATCTGAGTTTAGCAACAGGTCAGCGACTTCACAATAGTTCCAAGAACTGCGACATAAGATGTGCTTATGCCCTACTTTCTCAATGACTCCATGGCTCCATTTTAAGTGAGTCTCTTAGCAATGCTTATTCCATTTTATTTTCTCCATTATCACTATCATGAGCTTAAAATAGTTTAAAAATGTAAAAATAAAGATTACTACAGGATGATAATACCTCGTTCTTTTCAAAGTTCAATGCCCCAAAAAGCAAGCAGTCCAGTATTTTTAGAATTTTGACAAAAAAATAAAATTGATTAACAAATAATACTGAGGAATATACTTTTATACATGTGAAGACAAAAAGTGTATAGAGTATTACACTTTAAAAGATCGGGAGCAGAAGAGAAAATTGAATGTGTAATATATTACCAGATATGAATTATTTTTTAAATTATGCATTTTGTAAGTAAGATGATAGACCATATTCAATAATATAACCAGTCTTTAAGATGACCAAAATTAATGTATGTGTATGTGCATTTAAATTTGTCTACCTTTTCTACATATACCAACCTTTGTATTCTTTGGGGTTTTGTTACCTAACTTGAAGAATGAGCAGGTAAAACCAAGTCTGGGACAAATAATATCAAAGTGGACATTTATGTGAAAATCATATTAACAGTTCTACATTCAGCTGCCCTGGGAGTCATTATCACATTTACCAAATATAACTTTTAAATGTACAATTTAATTCTATTCCAAAGAAATACCCAGTAATTTTCCTAGAAACAACTTTGCTTTACAGTTTTGGTGCAGTTAATAGTAAATTATTTTTTTTTATTACAGATAATCTGTCATCAATTATGTCAAAAGAAAAATATTTGTTCAAAAGTAACAACTTTAAGTCTGTTTTTGCAAGGCTGAAGGCACTCACATCAGGAATACTTTGCCACACTGATTGGTGGAATTGGCTAGATTACCACCATATCATTGAAGTAAATAAAACAAACAAAGCATGTGAATTATTAAAACACTCATCTTTATTAAGTAAAACAGACTTTTGGTAGAAAACACTTATGCTACATTTATATGTGCTTTATCTAAATATATGCAAATTTATATGTACAGGTCTTTTCTCCATTCATAGCAGTGAAATGAATGACATTGCGGGTGATTTAGTTATTGTGTTTAATGCAATGTGATACTAGTTTCCTGGATTAATTTGTAGGCTCTAATAATGAGGCATATTGCTCTCTATTTAGTGTGAAGAAGAAATATCTCCATTTGGGGGGGATTTTTTTATTTTTTATTTTTTACATAAAGGATGGTAGTATTCCTTTTTAGAAAATGATAATGTACATTTTAAGTTTATGTATGCCAATGTTTATACTTTAACCTTCGCTATGCAGAGGCTATGTAAAATACTGTAGGTTTCTGGCATCTATATTTTTACTTAGTTTGTGGCTGTTTCTCCATGTATAATACAGGAATAACACATATTTTTTATCTTTTGGTGTAGTATCTGAATAAAGAAATTTTATTATTTTCCCCTCCCGATGGGATATATTATTACCAGTTGTGATTGATATTTCAGCAAATTACAAAACTTATAAAATAGTCAGAAAAGCCACACTTACATTTGTGTAAAGTACTGACTCCTTAGCTCTCCCTTATACAAATGGATAAAATGGTTTTAAAACCAACAGTTATAAAGTTGTAATAAAAAAGATGTAGCAAATTTATTACATCTTATTTTTCAAATTATAAAAAAAACAAATTTTAGATACTAATATATTTAGATACTATTTATATTTTTAAGATTAAATATAGTACTAATAATCTATTCATCACTGAGCATAAACCTTTTCATACTAAAGCAAAAAAAATAAAGCAAAATTATATACATTTATATGACCTTTTCCCAATTGAGTAAACTAATTTATATTATTAAGTTCAGTTTATATATCATTTCTAAAAATGTTATCACTGTACTAATTTTTCTGCATTCTGTCACTTGTAGGCAGCTATGAAATATAATAGTATATGTAGGACTTAGTCTGTGTAGTATAAGCTCAGAATCCTCTACAAAGAAGAGCTGGGGATTATAGCAAATTACTTTATTTTCTTGAGTAGCTCAAATTTTGAAGAGTGTAAGAGACTAAAAATATCAATATCAAGAGGTCCAAATGTAGACAATGCCAAATGATATACTGCTGAGTCTAAATACCTTTTACCTGTTAAATGAATTGCATTTGGGGAAAATAAGCTAAATTACATGAAACTTCCTGAGAAATGCAGTAGTTTAAGAAAGTCTCCACTCCAAGCCATTTACACAAATGAGACTAAGAATCAGTAACATAGGAATGCTATTAAATTTGTTAATAAAAATCTCCCAGATGTATATAGTCATAAAGTATTAACAACTAGGAATATTGTTCTTAGAATTTAATATTGAAATGTGTAGATGTCTTTATGGAAAGCCACTGCTGGTGAGCTCTTTTGTTAATATTTATGACATCATTTATTGATACTAAAATTGCATTATCTAATTCAGCCTGTAAAATTATAGTATGTTTATAAAACAAAATTGACTATATTTCCTGAGTCAGAGTTTCCCATTCTCTAATCAATAGATTCGATTAAAAAATTAAGATGGAAATACTTATAAATGTGCTACATGTAATTAACTTTTTACTTGTTTTACTTAAAAATTATTAGATTTTTTTTCTTCTTTTAGACATTAAAATGACCATTTAATGTAATGTCTTTAATTTTAATTAATTTTATTTTACTTTTCGGAAAATAATTTGTTGGAAATTGAATATAGATATATCATTTAATATTTAAATTACCTGAATACCACATGAAATTAGAAACACTAAATTATTCATAAAGACTAAGAGTATTATTTATGTAGGAGTGGATTTCTCTCCTGTAGAACCTATAGAACCTGGTTTACTTGATGTGGCTATTCAAAGGAAGAAGCTGCCCAATACTATTTGCTCTGAATCCACACCTGTCTCTTTATGATAGGATGCTTAGGGGAAGTATATAATTGTCTGTCAGATGCTATATCTGTTCATAAGTATCTGTTTTTTTCTTAGTTGAGATTTTAAAATAAAATACTGTCATATACAAGAGTGATTATACATTACAAAATACATTTATTTGATCATTTAAAAATATGCAGCTGCAAGTATTCACAGAATTATATTGAGATTGATTTTTTTTCTGAAATACAGGAAAAATAAAATAATGCACATATTCAGGTCACCATTTCCAACTTTACAACTTTATTTCCAAGTCTAACATCCAGTGACTAGGTAAAGTCTTTATTTCACAATCAGAGCTACAAACATGGTGATAAAAGGATTACCTTTGTGTTAACAAAATAAAAATGCATCTGAAATATTCTATTGAATGGTGCTAGGCAAAGACTATTTCACAATCAGAACTAAATACATGATGAGTTATAAAATTAAGTTATCTTGCTGTTAATGAAATAAAAATGCATCTGAAATATTCTGTTGAATGTTAACTTTTACCTTAAATTTCACTTGTCTTACTTACAGATATGCTTCTAATAAGAGTAGTTGAATATGAAATTAATTTACTGAAATATTTTTTAAAACACCATATAAATAATGTCATTTAATATTTTAATGTCAGAAAGGTGGTGCAAATATCATTCCAGATTTTCCAATCATTGCTTTATTGATTGTTTAATATATAAAATAACTTATGTTATAAAGTATTAGAAAATTGAGTATTACAAAATATTTTAAATAACATAAGGAATTATAATTTCATATCACAGATATGTGAAACATTACATCTCCCAAAAACCTAATTTTAAAAATAAATAATGCAAATATTAATGAAATTATGTAAAAATAACTTAGAAATCTTAATCAGAAATAAATGTGCAAGGAAAAACATGCAATTATAGATATTCATCATACACATTGCATAGGATTAGAATGGCTTGAATAGCTTGAATTAGAATAGCTTGAAACTAGCATTCTATTTTGGAATATCAGTTAGCCCAAAAAAGGCACCTTCAGTATTATTAAGCTTCAGCAGCTCTATTTAGTTAATATATAGAGATATTATAAGTTCATAAAAATTAGAGTTATAATGTATCCAGCACTTCTGTTATGTTCAGATGTTTGTTTTTTAGAACATATGTTTGCTAAAGAGAACACTGCCCAGTAGCTGTGGACTGGTGTAGTGGAAGGATAGAGGGAAGGGCTGATTGAAAGAATATTTTGTTGACTAATGGGATATTTGTGGATTGGAAGAATGACTAACACCTTGGAATTTACATCCCTTATATGCTGGCTGTATAATAATAGGTAAGAAAGATCAGAGTTAAGACTATGTAAAATTAAGATACTCTAACAGCAAAAATGGATACAAATCAGGTTATTTTAGTCAGTACTTTATTAAGTGATGATATCAGAGGATACTACAAAAATGTAATTTATTACTATTCTGGATCTATTTCCAAATCATAAAATGCTCTAGAAAGCCTCCTTGCCTCAGACAATCATTATTTAGTGATTTCCTTCTAAGAAAATGAGATGGTCTGAGAAACCCTTTTCTATTCTTCAGGATAGTGAATGTTCAACTCATAAATTTAAATCCATATTAATGATAGAATGAACACATCCTCTTTTAATAAAATATTTTGTGAATTGTGAATAATCAAGATGCCACATAACTGGAGACATATAAACATTATTCTACGTTTAAAAATTAAAGGATTTATATTGATTTTAACATTGATACCTGAATTAATTGAAGCATCCAGAAGTATTTAAAGTAGTTCAGTCATTCACTCATTCATTTATTCACTCTCTCACCCAGTAGATAATTACTGTGCATATTATTTTTCAGACAAGGTACTGGGTGGGGGAGAGCAGGCTAGTTAGGAGTATCACAGATGAACAAAGAGAAAGAATCTCTGCCTTCAGGGAGCTAAAATTTTACTTTGTAAGACTCAAAAAACAATAAGGAAGGGGAAGTTTAGTATAATGGCTAGTGTTATCCTATGCAAACTGAAAAAAGGAGTCATGGGAAGAGTGTGAGGTGGTGGGTGGGAAGCTATTTTGATTAATAGATAAAGGAGAACTAGAGTTCTAGATACAATGAGAGAGATAACTATGTGAAGATCAAGGGGAAGAAACTTCCAGGCAGAGAAAGCCCTAACACAGAGATCTTGAGTTAGGTAGGGACCATCTCATGTAAGGCCTTATAGGTCCCTATTAGAACCATGATTTACCAAATATAATTATGACATTTAGACTTTTTTCCACTTGACCTGGAACTTTTCTAGGTTGAGAATTAGAGAATCGGTGTTCCCAGGTTCATTAAGGTCTTCCCACACATCCTCATTTTAAGTGGCAGGACTCCATTTCTTCCCAATCTGTGTCCTCACTTTAACAGTCCTCACTTTAACAGAAACTGCAAGTTCAACTTACAATTAGCTAGGCACAGGATGAGTTTCAGTATTTGATTTTCAGAAATCTTATTCCTACAGGTACAGGACATAAGAGTCTCCATCAGAACACATTAATGTTACCTTTTACTTGTGTCGACAAAATACATCCAGTCTAAGAGAAAGCTTATAAGAGTTTATTTGAGCCAAACTGACGACAATTGCTGGGAAGCAAAGTCTCAATGGGTTGAGAAAATTCTCCAGAAAATGGCCATTTTGCAACTTATTTTATACATTAGAATCAAAGGAGGAAGGTTACATGAAATCCATTGGTTGTAGATTAAGGGGGTGGGAGAAAGCAAAGTGGGGAAATCTTTGGGATTGGATAAAAAGCAAAATGGAGAGACACACACTTCTTTTATATCGATGGGTACAGGATAGTTAATAGCATTTTACAGCACATAGAGATGGTACTTGGGGAACAAGATAACAATGAGAGATTTTGTAGTTTCCTGCTCTGGTGTGGTGGGTTGTGCCCCCTGGAGAGTCCTGAAAAGGATTACTCTGACATTCCAAAGGGTGTGTTATCTTAGATGCAAAAAGACAACAGACAGGCTCACTTAAGGTAAAGATTGCCCTTTGTCAAGGAAGCTACAGACCAAGGATGTGACTTCCTGCCATGGCCCACCTTAATTAGGAATTTTTATGTTCACGCCATCCTATGTGGTTATTTTCAGTCTCCTGAGCTTGTCAGGTTTAACATGTGGCACCTTTTCCGTCCACACCTGGGTATTCAGACCCTAGAGCTCATTCTTTTCCACGTTGTCCAAGGACATTAGGAACAACCAGCCAATCCCATTATCTTCATTAGTGTGAGCAAAATGTTTGAAAGTACACTTTGCACAGTCTCATAGATTCTTGCTTCTTATAAGGAGTTGATTAGGGGTATCTGGTGGTGGTATTTCGTGTGTCTCTATTGCTCAATCCCATCATGGACTATCAGTGCTCTCTTTACTACTGGAAATAAAGTAGTTAGTATCTTTACATCTAATCAGATTACAAAGCCAATTTCAGATACCCAAAGACAAATTAAGAATGCTCATTCTTAAAATTTGGTTCCTTTAGAACCACTTTTGGTACTAAAATCTGTAATAGTCAGAATTCTTTAGGGAAACAGACCTATAGATTGTATATACATATACATAGGTGTGTGCATGTGTGTGTGTGTGTGTATGTGTAAATATTTTATATAAAAGAATTAATATGCAATTTTATTAAATAATATATGCTATATGATATGTGATATATAGAATAAGTATACAAATATATTTATTATAAGGAATTGGTTCACATGATTATATGGGTTGACAAGACCCAAGATCGGCAATCATTAGGAACCTGTACAGAGAACATGTTAATACATTTTCCATTTATATCAAAATACACATACTTATGAATGCATTAATGTAATACTGAAAAAACCTGAAATTGACTTTCAAAGAGCAAAAACAGTCAGTATCCAAAATATATTGACATGGAAAAATACGGCTTTACAAGAAAAGCTAATTTTATAGATAAATGTAAAATGTTGTGAGCTGCCTGAGTCTCTGTGGGGACTATAGTTAGTAAATAATAAGGTTACATTATAAATCCTGAAGCCAAAACTATAATTAAGTTAACAGATTTGACTTAGTTTTATTTAAGTTTTAAAACAAATAAAACTGACCATTAATAAACATTATAAATATAAGATTAAATTTATAGAAAGAGATTTGGCATCTTTTTAAAAGCTGATAATTGAAGTTCCCAAATGGAAACATCCTGAGTTTTGTTCCAATTTCTTCCTCCAGATAAACCGATGTTCTTCCTCTTTCTAAATAATGAGAAAGATATAGCTCCCTCACATTTCCTACTTTGATTTATTTGCTAGCAAGTTCAATGTTAGGTGTTTTGTTTCCAATTTTAATAATTGTCTGAACTTGGTTTGTATGCTTTCATAGCCATTTCCATTCTTCTTTCTATCTTCAGATCATTGGTTTTGTGATTAACTCCTATATTTTATCGATAGTTTTATTTGGATTAATATTTTATTGTAAACTTTCTCAAATAAAACTTAGAGAATATAAATTATACTTAAAAGTATAAATGTTAGATGTTTTCCTACCCTAAGTAGAATATTTAAATACATAATATTCATGATCTTTTCCAAATCTATAAATAATTCATAATTTGTATTATGCAATCTACATCCAAACCATTATTTACATAGTAAAATTGATCACTTTAATAATTTGGTACATAGATCTGAAATATATTAAATGGGCAGAATCAACTTAAATCACATATTTTCAATCTATTCCACACATATATTTGAAAAGATTATCTCAAAGTTATTACTAAAAACCAGTAAGTGTTTTTCATAGGTATTTGTTTCAAAATTTATAATTTATTAATTATAATTATATAATTATTGTATACAATTTATTATAATTTCTTGAATGTCCACAGTATAGACAAGATTATCAGTTACTGAAATATACAAAGTATCATTCTTGAATATAACAGTTTATGTATTAGCTAATATCTTGTGTATAGAAAGATGTAACTATTCTGTGTGTATGTGTGAGAGAAACTGAGAGGGAGACTAAGTTAGATTCATTTCAATACCATGGCCTGCTTTTGAAGAGGTAAGGGTTTTACAGGAAACACATTCCTGCTTGGTTGAAGAGTTTGGATAGAATAATTAAAAATATTGCATACTCTGTAGAAAGTGGATTTTTGTTTGTTTGCTTTGATTTTAAGGTTTAGGTATTTATATTGTCAAATGGTTACCCTGGATTGGAATTCATCTGTCTGTATGATAGGTACCAAATGGGATTGTTAAAAATGTGTCTATCCAGATAAATTATGATTTATTATGTGTGGGATGAAGCATCATTGGAAAACACTAGTTAGACCACTGCATAATTCTCCTGCAGATATTGCACTATGGTTTTGGATAATTCATCATTATGACAATTCTGGGCCTCTCAACTGAGGCAGACCATGGTCGATACCTGTGGCAAGTGATACTTTCACAGTGTCCCTTCATTTTTTATGTGGTTAGGTATTTTCCCCCACAATAGATAATTACTATATTTCAGTGGAAAATTAATGTAGAAAATTTAGAAAGGATATTGTAACACTAAATATTTATGGTAAATATTTGTCCAGTCATAATTGAATATTGGAGCATTTATACTCTCACATAAAGCGCAAACGGGCCTTGCTTCCAGATCTGCATTAAATGTCACAGTGTTTCTGAAAAATCACGGTTGGCATGATGCTTATTGAGGCATGTAAAGAAAATTTTTAGAAAAAGAAACACATTGATAAAATAGGGCAAAATTCACAGTTTTAAATGTATGATCTCAGTATCTATGATTAGAGAGAGAGAGATATAGACAGATAGATAGTAGATAGATACCTCAAGGGAAATATATATGACAATTAGAAAAACTTAATAAATTAAAAACTTTCAGTGTTTGATTTTAAACTGATATTGTATATAGCTTAAATAGGAAATAATTTACTAGCTAATTGTTTATATATTCACTCTTGCTTTGAAAATATATAAAAATAGATTTCATATAAATTATTTTAAAATCAAATAGGTGGAATACAAAAGATATTTGTATGTGTGTATTTATAATAATGTGGTAAATTTTAAAAAGTCCCAAAGACTTTTATTTCAAAATGCTAATATGAGAATATTATAAATTCTCTTTACATTTAACAATAATGAGTAAAATTATGTCAAGTCCGATTGGATAGCTTCTCACTGCTAACAATATGATACCTTTAAGTACAGTGAAAGACTCATTATGTATGAGTCAAGGCAAAAATACACAGTTGATGACTTAAATAAAGGAAATCTATACAGTACACTGCTCGTAATAATTTGAATTAACGATAGCTTAGGAATTAATTATGGACTAGATAATTCTAAAGCTTAGGTCTCTATTAAGTATCTGCTATTTTCCCATTAATTCCACTAAAATAAGTAAAATGGCCTTCAAAATTAAACGACCATAACTAAAACTAAACAAACTGAAATAAAATTTGTTTCAGTTATGCAACATAATGATTTGATAACTGTATATGTTGTGATATGATCACCACAATAAGTCTATTTAAATCCATTGCCACACAATGTTACAAATATAGAAAATGTATTTTTATTTATCCAATGTTCATAAAAATAATGAAAAATAACTTTTGATCCCTCACATACAAATTATGATATAAATTTATCATGTTATTTTTTGAATTGACTCTTTATTGTCAGTCATTTATTCATTGTTCTGGAATGTTGGAAGAGCTCTTTCTATATATAAAGTGTATTTATGCTTTATCTTATTCGTACATTGAATTTTGTTTCTGATGTCAGCTGTTTTCATTAATATGATAAATACTCTCAATATTTGATTTCTCACTTCTTGTATTGTTTAAAATTTGCTCTCACCCATTATACAAATTATCTCCTTTGCATATGTTTTGATTATTTAATGTTCCTTTACATTTCATAATAGGCCTCAGAGCTATAAAGTGGATTTAACTTAATAAAATATCAGTGAAGGATAGAATTGGGTTCATGAGTATAGTAAAATCATGGACATGATGAATAGTTACTGAATAAGTACACTACCGAATCATCCTGTTAATATAGGACTCCCATTAAAATCTTTCAAAGTTACCATTACATTTTAAAGATAGCTACATTTGCTCTAAATAAACCTGAATAGTGCACGTCAAACATACAATGTCTACCTTTAAATATTGCGTGTGGCATTTCATCTAACTCTGAAAAAGTAACATGTAAAAATACTTATACAAACTACAAAACTATCTATAGAATTCAAGGCACTCTTCTTCCCCAAATGGGAATTACATCTTATGCATTCTAGTTCTCAAGTATCAAGATATCCTTTTCCTAGTGAATGAGTTCACGTGTTTCTAGTTTGAGGTAAGTCCCTGAATGTTATATATGACTCCACTTTTCAGCAGAGACTACATTGTATTTAATAATACTTCATTATCCAATAATCCATTTATTTATATTTCTAATCATCCCAGTTGATTATTAAGTATGTGATTAACATTATATAACATGTAATGTATTGAGAAAAAAATATGAATAAGTTGATGACCAATGATACCAGGATTCTTTAGTTGTAAGTAACACAAATCTCCCCTGGCTAATCTAAGCACAAATAAGTTAATGGAAAGATGTAATGAGCTCTCCTAATTATTAGAAAGGCTTGGGAAAGATACCTGAGTCTATTTAGAAATAAATCAGGTACAGAGGTTTAGGGACTGGATACAGGATGATTTTGATGACCTATACGTCTACTCTTCTATACAGTCTACTCTTCTCTTTGTACCTCATAAGAATCAGTCTTCGGAGGGAACATCCAATTGAATAGCTTAATTCACTGTTCATGGGAGGACATGCCCTTGATATAGTCTCAGCAAATTACATTCAACAGGAAGAGATAATTTCTCAAAATAATATTGGTATATTGTTAAGAAGAGATTACGGAGGGCAAATAGCAAATATGTTGTACACTGGTAAAACAACTCTATTGAATTAGCATGTCAGATTAACTATTTAAAAGAGCTAAAGAAAAAAATATTAAATTTTCCAAATGAAAAAATGTTGAAATTCCACTCATGATTGGAGGAAGAATGCAGTAGGGATTACAATAAAAATGTTTAGACACAAACCATGACTTTAAAATTTATAACAGTTTTATCTCGGCAAATCATTTTTTTTAAAATTATTACTTTCAGGTGTACAAAACAATGTAATACACATTTATCATTTATATCCCTCACACAGTGATAACCCCCTCCCCTGACCTACTACCCCTCTGACATTGCACACAGCCATTACATTTCCCCTGTCTCTATTCCTAATGCTGTACTCCACTTCTTGTAAATATGTATATATACACACATATATATATCTACATATATATATGTGTGTATATATATGTGTGTGTGTGTGTGTGTGTGTGTGTAATTATATTTGACATTCATTATTGTTCAACTTCAGCTTCAGGTGTACAGTGCAGTGATCAGACACCTACATCATCCCTGAGGTGGTCTCCCTACTGGGACAAGTGTCCATCGGATACCCTACAAAATTTTTACAACATTATTGATTACATTCCCCAAATTGTCTTTCGTATCCCCTTGGCAATCTTGTGGTTACTGACTGTGCTTTCTAATCCCCTCACCTTCCCCCTTATCCCCACCCCCCCACCATCTAGCAACCCTCAGTTTTTCCTCTATGTCTCTGAGACTGTTTCTGGTTAGTTCATTCATTTATTATTTTCTTTAGATTCCACATATAAGTGAGATCATACGGTATTTGTCTTTCTCTGTCTATTCGGCAAACCATTAAACTCTTCATATTTCTTTATAAATGTTACAGATGAATAAAATGTTTATTATATATTTTATTATTATATGTGTATTAAATATAACAGTATGTGAGAAAAACATTTTGTAAGGCACTATGCAAACCACATTGAGTTTATTGCTTCTTTAAAGATAACATGTCAACCTTTTCTTACACACATAAAGAAGTCATTTTAAAGTGTTCCAGACATTTGTTACCTAAGCTTTCGGGAATAGTGATCACAGGTATAGCAGGTAGATATGGTCTCTGTTTTATTATTTTTGTACTCACCTAGTAAGTATTTTCATTACATGTAAAACACACATATATGTATGTATGTATGTGTATATATACACACACATATGTATATGTACCTATATCTTATTAAAATGCACAAACTTAAAAATAATAGATTATATCTCTTATCAAAATGCAGAAACTTTAGAAATAATCATTAATTGAACTTACATCCTTTGTATTCACACTATAGCAATAGGTAATGTGCAAAAAAAAACCAAACCAAAACAAAACAAACAAAAAAAAACCTAATAGAATTTGAATGATATAGATTACATTTTCTGTGCTTAAAACTTTCCTAATGCATTTTAAAATGGTGTTAGTCTCTGTTCTTTAAGGATCAGTGAAGTGCAAAATTCTCCAAGTAAAGTTACTCCAAAGAATGATTATAGTACTCAGTAACTCTGAGACCTAGATTAATTAAAAGCTCTCAGGTTTTAGATAAAAGAAAGTAAATAGAAATATAACATTTGGAAAAAAATGGGTTAATAGAGTAAACAAACAAATAACTTGACTTGATAGAATAAAGGTAATGAGCCTGTTCTAATAAGTCCTCATAGGAAAATAATTCTATAGAAGATCTGCTTCAACTTTTTATTTCCTTGTCTTTGTTTTTGGGTCCTTTTGTATTTTTTTATCCATTGTTCTTAAAAGTATATTTAGAGCATATATAATGTTAAAGGCAACATAGTATTGTGTGACATAAAACTAATCTAAACACATATTGTGGACTTTAGAAAAATGCATCATATATTAAATAAGCAAACTGAATAATGAAACTGAATAATCAACAAATTTTAAAAAAATAAATATCAAGAGAGGAAGTGATAACATGTCAATGCAGTTGAAACAGATAATTTTTAATGAGAGAGTAGGATGAAAGCATTAGGAAGGAAGTAGCATTTTTGTGGGTACTTGAAATTTTGCTAAACCCTAGAAACAATGAAATAGGAAGGGAGAGAGATCAGGAAAATGAAATAATAGACACAAGGGCCACTGTGTGGCAAATTAGAGCAGATATTCTGGGAGCTGCTGGTCGTCCATGGGAATTGAGTGATAGATAGAAATCTTGCTATCTACCCCCTTAATTTTACATATGAGAAATAGTCACGGAGAGATTTTGTGAGCTGTCCAAGGTGAGTCATTACACAAAGCAGAGCTAGAATGCTGCCCACGTGTCTCAGTTCTAAGCCAGCTTTCTTTTTTCTGCACTTTTGGTCAAATCTTACAGCACAGGAAGATTAGTGGGTGAGCATTCCCACCAATAGTAAAAATGGAAAGGTGTGTTGAGACATAAATTTCATGCAAAGGTTTATCGTTTTCACTGATTAGTCCTATGGAGCCAATGGAAATTTTGATACATGACAGTTTTGTTTTTGTGTGTCATTTTAAAACATTAAACATGAATTTTTACTTTTCCATAATACCATTTTATGTTCTATTTCTACACGGCCATTTTAAATTTATAGTCCAGTGTAAAAACACATCAACCATTTCTTAATAACATATTGAATGTATCCTTCATGATAGGATATTTCACCCTTCCTGATCCTGTATAGATGTGTGATACCAGTTCTCAGGTAGCCAGAACATCATAAAAGTTAACTATTTCTATTTTCTGTTTCAGTATGTATTTCCATAGGCAGGATTTTCCTACTTCTATCATTTTATGTTTTTCTAGAAATTTCAAAATAATTTTTATAGGAGATTGGTACTATTATGTCATTTCATAAATGGTTTACCAATTTTAATTACAAATGGTAAAAAAATAGAGAAATAATTCCTTCAACTTTCAGCTTTACATATATGGTAGACACAGGTTTTGAGAAACTCTAAGTATACATTTCATTATATCTCCTGCATGAACACATTTATATTAGCATTATAGCATTATTCATGGTAGCCAAGACATGGATGCAACTGAAGTTACCTTTGATAGATGAGTGGAATATATATATGGAATACGTATATATGGAATACTACTTGGCTATGAAAAACAGAATGAAATTCTGCCATTTGTGATCTGGATGGATCTTGAGATTATCATACTAAGTGAAATAAGTCAGACAGAAAAAGTTAAGAACCATATGACTTCACTCATATGTGGGATATAAAACTGAAAGCAACAAAGGAACAAGACAAACAAAAAAAACAAAAACTCATAGACACAGACAAGTTTAGTGGTTACCAGAGGGTAAGAGGGAAGGATGGGGGCAAAAGAGGGTAAAGGGGGTCAAATATATGGTGATAGAAGGATAATTGACTCTAGGTGTTGAACACACAATGTGACATATAGATAATGTATTATAGATATGCATACTTAAAACCTATATAATTTTACTAACCAATGTCACCCCAATAAATTTAATAAAAATTTAAAAATAACATTCATTTATCATATTCTGTCACAAAACTTCTCTGTAGGTACCAGGAGACTCAGGCCATGTTGCTTTTATAATACCTGATAAGAATTTTATTAGTTTTTGACCTATTCATATGTAGGAAAGACATTTTCCATAATTTTTAGAATTACTTATTGGTCAGGATACTTATCTACCTCTGTATCACCAACACCTTGTGATATATATTTCACCAATGTTTAAAGGGATACAATTTTTTTTTCTCTTTTGAGATTAAGTAAAGCTAATTACCACACAAAATAGGAAAAGCAAATTTTCATTCTTCCAGTAATCAAAACTCCACAAGAAATATTTACTCCCACAAAAGTAATACACATTTTCAAAAGAATTCACGTATATCCCAGGAAAACTTAAAATTGTGGAAACTGTGGACTAAATAGCTTTAAATAGAAAGTGCTGCTACATCCTCTAATGCATTTATTCTTCTTTCTTTCAGTCCATTCTAAATGTTTTTTTTCCATTCTTAAATTCCAACTATGTTTTTTTTTCTATTACTTACTTTAAAATGATATCCATGTAAATGATATCTTCTCATTTTGAACTTGAAAGTTATCTTACTCAAAGTAATTCAAGTGGTATATTCAACATGAATTTTTGAATACTACAGGCATGGTTTATTTAAAAATATATAAAATATTAATAGTATGTTTTCCTTTTGAAAAGTGAAATTGAAGTGAAACCATATTAATATATTTAACAGGATGTGCCTTCATGTTGTAAAGACTTGTGACTACACTTTTGCACCATTTCAAATTATCAGTGTCTTTAATTTTGGAAGGAAAACAATATTAAAAGAAACAGATTTTTCTGCATGACACTAAGTATTCACTTAGATAAATATATATTAGATTGGTGCAAAAGTAATCGCGGTTTTTGCAATTATTTTTAACCTTTTAAACCACAGTTACATTTGCACCAACCTAGTAGTTCTGCATAACTTTTAACTACCGTGTTTCCCCGAAAATAAAACCTAGCTGGACCATCAGCTCTAATGTGTATTTTGGATTCAAAATCAATATAAGATCCAGTCTTATTTCATATAAGACCCGGTATTTTATATTATATTATATTATATTATTTTATATTATACCTGGTATTATATTATATTACATTACATTATATTATACCTATACCTGGTCTTATATTCAAATAAGACCACGTCTTATATTAACTTTTGCTCCAAAAGACTCATTAGAGCTGATTGTCTGGCTAGGTCTTATTTTCGGGGAAACATGGTAGTATTTTCAACAGTAATAAATTTGAAGGCTCTTTAACATGATAGGGAAACTGACCTTAAAATGATTCCCTGCCACGTGGAACTGACCTAAAACGGTGGCCTGAGTGGAGCAAGAGGTCCCCAGCCTAAGCCCCCCCCACTTCCGAATAACCCCCTCCAAGCCACCCCCTGAGCCAATCACCAGATGACACCTACCCCTTCCCCAAGTCAAGGAAGTCCCTAACCCATAAAAACTTGCTCAAAACCTTGCTAGGGGCTCAGTCTTTTGGGCAGGATCCCGCTGAGCCCCCTCCCCCCTCCCCCCACCCCCATAATAAAGCTGACTCTCCTAACTCTCTGAGTGCCGCTTGGGTTCTTTCTGGTCTTGGATTCTGCAACAAAAATATGGAAAATTCTATACTATTATACATTTCAACACATTCTTGTTTTAAAGCATGTTATAGTTTGATATAGTCCCATTCATTTCTTTTAGCTTTTACTTCCCTTGCCTTTGAAGTCAAATTCATAAAATCCTTTTTGAACCCAAGGTCCAAGTGTCCTTCGATAGGTGATTGTATGAAGATCTGATATATATGCACAATGGAAAACTATTCTGCCCTAAGAAGAGATGAAATAGTGCCCTTTGGAACAACATGGATGATCTTGGGATTATTATGTTAAGCAAAATAAATCAGACAGAAAAAGTCGAAAACCATATGATTTCACTGATACGTGGGATATAAAACTGAAAGCAATAAAGGAACAAGACAAACAAACAAATACTGATAGACAATAGTTTAGTGATTACCAGAGGGTAAGGGGGTTAGGGGATTAGATGTGGGTAAATGGGATAAAATATATGGTGATGGAAGGAGAACTGACTCTGAGTGGTGAACACACAATGTGATATATAGATGATGTAATACAGAATTGTACAGTTGAAACCTATGTAACTTTATTAACAAGTGTCACCCCAATAAACGGTAGTTTAAAAAAAAAAACATGTTATAATATCAATAAATCTTTCCAAAATAATTTAGAAATCTAACATTTGTAGTTCCACTTCTATCAATTTTTCATTTTACTAAACTTTTAAAAAAGTTTTATTCATCAGATATTCAAAAGACAGCAATTTTTCTTCCTATAAGTAATATTTGATTCAACCAGCAAACTTTCTAAATGACTAGATGCTGGGTATTACTTGGAACTGCTTCTACTTTATTCTGTATAAATGGAATTATTTCCTTCTTCTTAAACCTTAACTGAGGACTTTTTTACTTTATTTAAAAAGAGATGGAGATGGAGTGTTTATGGTCTGATTAATATGCTTATTCAAATCTGTTCCATCCGCCTAAGTATTTCATCATTAAATCAATAGGTAAACAAGGTGTCTGTGTGTGTGTGTGTGTGTGTGTGTGTGTGTATGCACACACACGTGTGTCTGTATGTGTGTGGTTAAGGAATGAGTAGGGAAGAGCAGTGCTCAATTGCCCAGGTGATTTGAAATGCTCTAAGAGATAAAAGTAAACCTGTCTGTCTGTTAAAATAAATGCTACTTGTGTATGTTTAAAGTGCTTCTTTTTAGTAACACTTAGAACTTTTGAAATTCTTAACATGACTTTATAAAGAACTCTTAAGCTTCCTACCTTAAATTCTTTAAAATCCTCTTAATCTTTTCAATGAGATTAAGCTTTATTGAGATCTGTGTCTGAGATAGTAGCTTTTATATTGTAGTTTCAGAGATCCTGGAAAATCAGAAAAAAAAAAGTAGGATATTGGAAATTTTAATAGCAACTCACAAACAAAAGGAAACCTTTTCTATTTATAATTTTATATCTATGTAAACCTATTGAAGTAGCCGAACTTTATATTAGTATATTAACCAGAACTTTCTATTGCTTCTACTTTCATGAGTCTGCTTCACAAATGTAACTGTACCCTAAAATAATTTCTCTTCTGAAGACTCTCATGAATTGTAGTGCATGAATATATTGCTTTTAGACTAATTTTAATGATAGGTGTCATTTACAGTAAAAGATATGTGATTTACACAGTAATTTACTTTTATGTGATACAGTACAACACTACATTTAAAAAAATAATTCCAATGCACAGAAAATTACAATATATTATATTTTTTCTACTAAGATATAAAATTAGTAAAGGAAAATAACCTTGGGTCACTAATATTATCCTTTTTGCAGATATTTCAATGTGAAAAAATGGCAGGAGTTACAACACTATATTCTCTTAGAACTAAGAAACAGATACAGCATATATAATATGGAATGAATAGGACAGGATAAGAAAATTTGTTCGAAGCCCTCTGCCAGATCAAAGTAGATCAAATTTATTATATGGAGATTCAATATTAAGAGCTTCAGTATAACTATATCTCAATGTATATTATCACATTTGGGTTTAGTTTTCAGTGGTTTCCCTTTTGATATGTCTAGTATAGTTACTTTAGGTTTTTGTTTATTTTTTATGTTTCAAGTTCACAGCATTTCTTGAATTTATAGATTTATGTCTTTCAGCATAATGGCTATCTTTCCAGGCATTTTTTTTCCCCAATTTTATTTTTTAGTACTTCATTCCTTGCTCTTTTTGTGTGTGAAGAGATTATGATGGCAGAAGTGCTGATACTTCTGTTGTCACTGCACACGTTTCTGAGGCTCTATTCACTTTTTTTTTACTGCTTTTTCTCTCCTTATTCAGATGGATGATTTTTCTCAATCTGTCTTTAAGTTCACTCTTTTCTTTTGCCTTCCTCATTCTGAATTGAATCCAAGCAGTGAAACATTTTATTTCATTGTTTTAGTTGTAAAATTTCCATTTGATTCATCATTTATATTTTAATTATTTGCTGAGATTTTCTTTTTCTTATTAGTTTCAATAGTGTTCTCTATATTAATTACTGGAGCATTTTTTAATGGTTGCTTATTTAAATCCTATTGAGAATATTGGTATTTTTGTTTGTTTGTTTGTTTGTTTGTTTGTTTGTTTGTTTTAGTAAGAAGTTGATCTGGTTAGGTTCTGGCCACAAGTTCCAACCTGTGGGTTGTGTTTCCAATGTTCGTTCAGTTTCAAAGCCTTTGTTTTATTATTCAGATCTGTCCTGGTGTGTGCCACCAGTGGCCAGTCTGGGATGTGAGTGGTGGTTTGTCTGTTAATTCAATTCTCTTTGTCTTTAGTGTGCTGAATAGAGTCAGAGTCACATCTGTGCACCTCAGAAATGAGTCCAGGAGTTCATTAAAAATTTGATGAGTTCACTTATATTTACTTACTCCTTCTAATGCCATCTCCCCTGTACATTCTATTTCCCGGGAATCACTCTTTTAATTCCTCTTGCCATAAATCTGGGGTGTAGTTACTGTGCTTTACACTTCAGCAACTGCACTCACATCTGGGACCAAGCAGTAAAAGGACAGAAAAAGGAAAAGAAAAAAAAAACAAAAAAAGGAACTGCAATTGGCCCCACCCTCTTGGAATCACAGCTCTAGCAAACAAAGTCCTCCTGCACCCTCAGAGTTTTGGCTAATGCTAAGGTAGGCTACCATTACCATCACCTCCTCAGACTTGCTTAGGGGCTAGGGTGTAGACTGAGAAAAAAAGGTAAAGGGCATGGGGGCGGGGTTTTTGTATTCTCTCTGAGCATTAGGAATCTCCTGTCTCACTCTGAGGAGATTTTTATTGTAATTGTCTGTCTCTACCTAATGCCCAATTCTCAGGCATTGCATTCAGGCTGTAAATATCACAGGAGGAAAAATGGTAGACTCCCTGTTGTTTTAGTGATATTTTGAGCTGTAAACTTCTACGCATCCCACCTGCTGTTCTTTATGAGTTGTCAAACAGTAGCTGCATGCTCTCTGTCCAGGTTTTATAGCTGTATTCAATGGAAAGACTGGGGAGAAATTGAGCTTTCCATGTTGCATGGAACCAGAGTTGGTCTACTGTCATCTTATTGAAAACAGTGTCTCTGTCTTTAGTTCGCCTCCCATTAGCAATTATTTTTGTTGTTGTTTTGTTTTCATATCCTAGGTATTGATAGCATTTTCACAAGATATTGAAAATAATTTTGACCCATTAGTATGGAAAATTTTATCATGTGATAAAATACTTAATTTAAAATGTAACAGTATTTCAAGGTTTGTTTTATATAATGTGATCATACAACAATGATTTTTCTTTCTAATGCAGTCTTTGGAATATATTTTAAATTAATTTTATTTTATAAGGTATCTATTCATTTTATTTACTGATTCATAATTATTTTTTCCAGTTGAATAGTCCATTTTGTCTTTTTAATTTATTAAGTAGTTCTAATTATTTCTTCTTAATTACACTACCTATATCAGGATTCTTAATGCTATAACAGTATGTGTCTATTCATACAAACACTTTGCTTTTTTACGTGTATGTTAAGGCTAGTTCTCACTTTTTCTGTTATTGTTCACATTCCTCTTGTCTGTTTTCAGGCATTTTCCCATATGCGTTTAAAATCATATTTACCAACCACCTTCCAAAAAAATAAATAAATAAAAGCCTATTGGCATTATAACTTGAACTGCACAACACTTTACATTAATGTGTGAGAACTGAAAGTATTATTGATACTGAGTCTTTCCATCCAGAGGCATAATCGGACTCACTCTGATAGGTTCTAATTCCTTTGGATGTTGTTATTCGTGGTCTTTAACAGACAAAGAGATTTATTTCTTGGACTAAAATATCTACCAATGTTTTTGACAATGTGCATGTGTTCCTATTTAAATTTTGTTATCTATATTATCGACATTTTTATCATGAGAGTATTTTATGACATTTTATCTGCTTGAGAATGCTTCTGATGTAAGGTTGGAAATAAGTTGGGACAAAAAAATAGAATAGAGAGTACATTTTCAGCCTTGGATTTGTGGTCACCCTGACATCAATTTATTAAGGCACTGTTGTTTCTTGTGAGAATTTTAGTGAACACAATCTACACTGCTCACTACTACCCCCAAGAAGATACATAAAGGATTGATGTTTTCTATTACAGCTGTTGTGTCATAAATGTGGGAATGATACCAACTGATGATGGTTGAGGAGAGTCACTTAATAGTTTTACCTTAGGGTTAATTTTTAAGCCAAATTTACTAGGAAAAGAAAATGTGGGAACTATGATAGGGACACTTATTTATATTGCTCTAGATATTCCAGAACACTCTCCAGTATCCATCATGCTGCTAGCGGAGTGTATTTCACATATGTTTGATTCTCCCTTAATAGAAACCTTTGGTGGCATCACCATCTACTCAGTTGCTCAGGACACAGTTTCAACCCATGTGCCATCCTCGATTAACAATATTTTCCATACAATCCACATACATTCTATGAGCATATCTCTGAACTTTCCATCTCAAATATCTCTGAATGCTGACATCTCCTATTGCTTTTATTAAACCTTGACCTAACACTTGAACATCTCCTGTGTGGTTCCTGCATGATTCTCCCAATTGGTCTCTCCACTAATAATATAAATATTAAAACTATATATCATCAATGATGCCCTTTGGTTATCAACTCCTTTGCTGCAGTAGACTGCTTTCTTGTTTGTTATTGATTCAATAAATTCCTTTAACATATTGGCTATCTCAGTGATCTGACCTTTCTTTCCATTCCAGTCAAAGCAACCACACTATCAGGGGCCAGTGTTTTCTATGTAGAAGTCATTTGTTGTGAAGAATATATCTTCTCTAGTAGATATATCTTTCATTCAATAGTCTTCTATACAATATGCCAGAGGCAAAACATGTTACAAGTAGTGGCACTTTAAAATGAAATAGAACATGTCTTTCACACCGAGAAATTTGTTCTAATGCTTGTTTTACAAAATTTTTATCATTTTCTATACATCCTCTTTGTCAGTGTTTACAGACAATAGACTTCTGTTTGTTGTTCTATTGTTTTTCTAATAGTATTTAAAACATTTACCACAACAAGAAAAAATAGATGTTTTTTTAATTATTTGTAGATCTCTTTTTGTTATTAAGTGAGAAATTTCAAGTAGAATCCTGAGTGTTTAGGATTGTTGGTGATGAAATTGTATAAAACAATGAAATTGAAAGTTTCATAATTTTAAATATTGCTGAACTTTTTTTTCATTTTTATTTTCATATTAAGACGCTAAACTAAGAAAACCATCATATTTCTTACTGGTGTTTATTGCTTTGTACAATTTATTAGTTAACATCTCAAAGCATGATTTATCATATGTGTTAAGATAAATATCTGTATTTTAAATTGTGGTGGTTTTGAATATTTTGGAAGGGACTGGTGTTGTAATCATATTAGACTACTAATTTTACTCCATTATGTGGCTCTTATAGACAGACTTTGAGAAATATCAGCAATGCCTTTCTATTTTTACACATGTTCTTATTGGTAATTTATTTCTACAGTTGTCCTTTTTGTTTTTGCTTGTCAAGTCTGTAAGGATAAATTTATCAAATCTTTAAAACATTATTTGAACATACTCAACAATGAAAGGCATCATGATATACTGAAATGTAACAAGCAGCTTGGGCACCACAAAGGTATTCGGCAGCCACTGCGGATCTCCTTCTGCCTTTTCAGGGTATCTTGTGTGCAATATGTGCTACGTGAATACTCTGTAGCATGAATGAGTACACCTACATCATACTGAATAACCATTTTTAGGATGTGATTCTTTCTTTTTCTTATATTTAGATAAACATGCATATAAAGGGAGGTTCTCATATTCTCTTTCTTCATATTGAATTTTCTTTCTGCCGTGGATATGTATCACCCTAATTTTTGGGCTACTTATAGACTGCTGGAAGATGTGATTTACAAGGGAATATGACTTATTTTCCTTTTTCACATCCTTTTTCTTCTATCCCAGATGATGCAGTTCCTGTAGGATTTGACTACTGATTTAATGATTTATTGCATGTTGTTATATAGAGTAACCAGCAACACAACCAGAGACTCAAATCATGCCAGAATTGTACACATTGCTGACAAGAGGCCATCCCATCCCTATGTGCTGTATCGTTTCACTGTGGGACAATATGACACATGCAATGATCTCTTGCATTGATCTGCCTCTCAACAAGCTCAACTGTATGCATCCCCTCCCACCACCCGTCCCTGGCAGTTCTGCCAGAATGTTTGATGACTTATCCTTGTTATTATTACATTCATCATGCATCAATAAGAAAGTCCTAGGCAAAGGCTATAGATTAATTCACTAAAAGATACACTGACACATTCTTAGTGATACTGCTTTTTATTCAAATGTTAATGCAATGGTTATGGCAATCACAACATAAAATAAAATATCTCTGGTTTCATAATAGCAGAATGTTAAATCACATAAATGTCTGAGAGCTCTCTGGAGAGTGTTAAAATCGAGCTCCCAAAACCAACACGTGGGGGTACGTAGAGCAATCTGAGTGTTCTTTTCCTTTTTTTTAAAGAGTACATTGTAAGGATAAATGTAAGCAGCCTAGAACCATAAATGTATAGTCTTTGATATTTTGTATGAACTTCATAATACATGTAACCTTTCTTTTTTTCAAAATAAACATGATTGAGATCTCTCAAACTAGTGTAGTTATAAAAACATAAAAATAATATTAGTAAAAATGTATTCTAATATTGTTATTTAATGTTTTCTTTCCAACATAGAAAAATATTAGTTATTGAGTAACTAGTTATAAAGAAAAATTGATATACGGCTATGGACAAAAAATTTTGGAGTGATTCTAGACGAAGGAAGAGGGCAAAAAAAAGGAAATGTAGTATGTTCTAATCTTCCTGTTTTCTTATGTGGGTTATATATTTGCCACAGTGTCTTGTAATTAGATTAAATCGCGATGTGGTTATTGAATAAGAATGCATTTTCTGCTATAGTTCATTGGTTCTTCAAATATTTTTGAGTGATCATCATTGTACACAATGTTCTCTGCATTGGAAATGTAACAGGAGACTGACTGCACAGTTTCCTCTAATGGAGGTTTCACTCTAATGGAGGAGACAAAGAGTAAGTAAAACCACATATTCCTATCATAAATTAGGAATCAAAAGATGCTGATGAAAAAAATAAAGAAGAATAAGAGGATTTGGGTTCCATCTGAATAGGGTTATCAGAGAAGGCATCTCAGAGAAGTTGACATTAAGAAGAGATTTGAAAGAAGTGAGGAAATAAGAAAATAGATATCTGGAGGAAGAAAATTCCAGACATAAACCACAGGTCCATGTGTTCAAGAATTTGCAAGGAAGACTGTAAGTTTGAACATAAGTGATCAAGGAAGAGTGGTAGGAGAGCAGGTTAGAGAGGTGGGGGACCTCTGGAGGCAATAGTAAGTACTTTATTCTTTATTATGAAATTTGAAGCTATTGTAGAAGCTATGATTTACACTTTAAAAGACAATATCTATCTCCAGTGAAATAAGCAAATGACCACAACTAAACCGGATGAAATTAAAGTACACCCCCCAAGTTCCTTGAAGGCTGGGACAAGAAGAGACTGAAAACTGTACTTTAAATACAATGGTCTTTAAAGTATTATCTGATAATTATTAAATTAGAAGTAGGAGACAAAGAAAATGACTCTATTTACATCCAGCTCACTAGCACAGAAAAAAAAATAATAATGGAGATGGAGGCAGAAGACAAAATACTGTGAGGTTCTTTTATTTCTTAGTTAATGAAGGTAACTGGGAAGGGTGGGAGAGGTAGGAGAGGGACAGTTGCTTAACCTCTTTATGTTTAAATTTTCTCATGTGTAAAGTGAGGGTAATACTACTGGCTGATGTTAATATGTGTCACTAATTGTTGCTGTGATTATTATTATTATTATTATTATTATTATTATTATTATTATTATATTATGCCAATGAAAATCAGATTTTGAGCCTATATTCAAAGAGCTGGATGCCAAAGTATAATAATAAGTTAACATAATAAACTGTCACTATGGAATCCTTCATAAATAATGTTTTATTATTTACTCTTAATGATCACATATACACCCAAATTACAAAGCTTATTTTCAATAGCACTCTAAATTATTTGATAAAACCCATAAAAGTACCTTCACACTACCTCCATGAAATTTGGTATAGTCGCTTTAAATTAGCACTTAAGTACAAAGTAATTATTGACCTGTGGGACAATGTCCAAAAATATTGATGTTAAATATGGTTAGGTAAATTGTAATAATATCAATAGAAATTAAAATTAGGCACTGTGAATGAAAAATTTTAGAACTGGTTTACATAAACTATGATGCTGATCTTATGTGCTGATTGAAGTAAAATGCTCATTCACATAATTCTCTATGTACTATAGAGGCATGAAAAGCCAAGACTTGAATCAGAGCATGCATGTTAATTGTTTTTCTCTCAAAATAGATAATATATATATATATATATATATATATATATATATATATATATATATATATATTTTTTTTTTATTCATACTAATGAAATGGTGGAATGACTAAATGACCTAGCCCTACTAACAGGTTCTGGTGGTGGATACTAGATTTCAGGTCATAAATTAACAATCAAAATAAGCTGAGTTAATAAACATTTTTTTTCCTATTTATTATTTCCTTGCCTCAATATACAGGATTTGGAGTATGATTGTAAAGTCTACTAAGAATTTTTCTAATGTTTAAGGGTACGTACAATATTGATATTTAAAAACCAATGCTATTTTCCCTTTAACTTTCTTAAATACTTTTTTAAATCATTGACAGATATGGGCAAAAAAATCACTTGAATCTAAATTAGAACATTTTAGTTTGTTTAAATGATTCCCAGAAGCACTAGCAAACATGTAGATTGAATATGGCACCTACATTTAAAATGTTCCAACTTTCAAGTATTACAAAAAATTTCATTATTAAATGCTTCATTGTCCTAAGGACTTGGTTCTGACTGTGTAGGAAAAACATAGACAATTATTCCCAATGTATTTCTTAGTACAAAACATTTCTCTTTTTAAAATATAGAGAGTCTACGGCAGGGATTATTTTTTTGCCCCGTTTACATCCTACTCACAGGCTTCAGTTACAAGAATGATTAATCTGCTTTTGAATACATTTATATAAAACATAAAATCACCCTGTGAACTATTTGTCTATTTTCTACTTCATCTCTTTATATTGTTATTTCATGAAATCAGGCATTGAGAATACAACCTGAAATAGTGGAGATCTTTAGTTGTCTTCATTTCAGAATTAATTTTAGGCTTTTGATTTTCCTGTTTCAAATTTTAGAAATGTATTTGGAAATATGCTTGTCACAGAATACAGGGAATGAAAAAGCAGGGAGAACTGAAGTAATGGCTTGTTGATGATGTCCCAAAAGTTGATTATCTGCTTAACCATTGCTCTTTGATATTTTAAAAATTTTGATTGAGAAATATGTGTGTGTATACATCTCCAATATGAATGCCAGAAAACTATAGTAAAATATACTATCTTTCAGCTGCATTCAGAAAAGACAATATGAGGAAATGAGAAGATATTGAGTGTAGACAAAAGAAAGGAAAATAAAGAATATTGTAGGTAGGGGCCATTTCCCCAGGGACCACTGAGCTTCTGTGAGGCATATTGACTCATCCTGGATATAATTATGATTATTGATAGAAAACTAAATAGAAGTCTACAGCCAAATGACATCCTCTTGATTGTTCTGGTTTTGTCCTCTGACATATCTGAAGACATGAATAATTGAATAATATTAAAAAAAAAACAGTCTTTCTCTTTTCATTATTCAGCAAACATTTATTGATGAGCCAATCTCTCTCTCTCTCTCTCTCTCTCTCTCTCTCTCTCTCTCTCTCTGTCTCTCTGTCTCTATGTCTCTCTCTCTCTCTCTCACACACACACAGGCAATAGCCTTTGTCTTACAAAGAGAAAATTATAATCAAAGAAGTCCAATAATTTGAGTAAAATCACAAAATCAGTAAACATCACCTAGCATTCAAACTCAGGAATTCAGATACCAAAATCTGATATATTTTCAGCAAAATCACGATGCTGTTTTGGATTATTTCTTCTGTCAAGGGATACAGTGATATATTAATTCAAAATGGATGAAAATTACTTCTAGTATTATTGATTAGTATTTTGGTGTGCCTATCTCGAATACTATAATATGTAACAGTATTATAATTGAGTATAACAATATTAAATGATAATATTATAAAAATTATACACCTTTTCTCGTAATCATCTTTATATAATACTACTTGAGTAAAGAAAATGTAACAAAAATGGATTAAAATAAAATGAATAAAAAACAGAAAAATACTTTTTGTAAGACAATAATCATATTGTCAGTCTTGAAAGTTCTGAGATTTTAAAATATTAACAACCTATGTAAATTAAGCATTAGTATAAAAGAAATGTTTCAAATATATAGAAATCTAAAGCCATTATACTATGACCTAATCTTGATAATTGAAAGGGAACTCTGTCTCCAAGGTCTTACATGATTCCCTTGGTGATTATTAGAGATATTTTAATATTTTTTATTGTCTTTATCATGCAGTGACTCTAGCCAAAATGAGACATTATTTATTCTAACTAGTTAAATGTAGTGGTTCATTCTTTCATCAAATACTGTATATCATACCTATTTCTTTCACACCCATGCATCATTCCATGTATGATTACTAGTTCAGAAAATGAAAATATATATGACAGTATTCCAGTATTAACGAGTCCTAAATAGAAGACTTTGTTCACTATTTTTAGACATTTTATGAACATCGCCTCATTTAAAATTCATAATAACCTTAGATGGGCATACCATTATTATCATGATTATACAGATGAAGACATTTAGATAAGGAGAGCATAAAACATTTGCCTAAGATCACATAATTATACAAATGTGGTATATAGCTTTATCATACTCCACTTTTTAAAAAAATTTCTACTGAAGTTTCTCAATTCCCTTTTTGTTAAATTGCACAAATGCCACTCCTTTTAGGTATCTGAAACTAATATGAAATGTCTACTAGAACACTACATTTAATTATAATTATATAGGCCCATACTATTCTAGCTTCCAAAGAGTTTTCTAAAATTAGTGATGCTTTTTTCACACTGCTTATACATTGGAGCTTTCAGTAGTTCCATATGTATCCATGATGACAGACTTTATTAGAGGCCAATGAGTTTTATATACTTTGGTTAGCTGAAGTTATATATATGTATATATATATACATATGTATATGGTTAGCTGAAAATACATATATAGTGAACAAAGTGTAAAGCTACTTATTATATAAGTCCAGTTTCATCTCAGAAAGAATTCTGCTCACTATTGGGAACCTCTCTATTCCAGGTTTAACTAGTTTTGTATTATGTTCTTTATATTTTAGGTTTGTATTTTACATCTAATATAAATAGGAAAATGTATTTGAGTGTGTTTAAGAAAGAGACAGAGAGATTGAGATTGACAGATGAAAAGAAGAGAAAAATGGATCTTCAGGATGTCCACCTTATACCATTTACTCAATTTTAATATATTCATTTGAATTGGTGTTTATGATTACTCACTTTAGCAGAAAAACAACTACATTAATTGTATTGTATGTGAGAAAATATAAAGGGAGATTGAATCTACAAACGTTTAGTTTATGTGAGGCACAGATCAAAAGTTGTCCCAGCTTGCTTTATGAAAAAAACATTTCATAGTAATTTGCTTTGAGAAAAGTATTGAGACATATTCATTCTCTTCATGAAATGCCAACCTACTAAAATTTAGAGAAACTATACCACTGAAATCAAAACCCACACGGATGTTGCAAACACTTATTTGGTAGCCACAACTATCATCTGCTAAAATAATAGTTACAATTTTCATTTTATTAGCTTCATATTTATTTATATTTTATTTTAGTTTATGGTTAACTATGTAAGCCTTAGAAACATATGCCTAATTTTATGTATGTACATTTTAAGTAACATCGTAGAAGTTTTGGTAGCATTATGAAAGTTTAAATCAACAACTGGGGTATTTAGTAATTTTCCATTTAAGGTGCTTTTAATAATATTAAAGAAATATTGACATAGTCCAGCTAACAAATTAATAATATTTATTATAAAATTCTATGTTACATATCTTGCTTTTTCACTTAGGAGGTGTACACACATTTCAAATATAAACAAGTAACAGTTTTGCTAACGTATCTCTAATATAAACTACTGAAATCACATGATTTTTTCATTTACAATATTAAAACTTAAACTCTGAAGATTAGGGACTTGTCTGAAGTACCAAAATTGTTATGAAAGAGCTGGGACTGGGGCCCACATCTCCTAATTCATATTTCATTTTAATATCACTTTCAGCTTATATTCCTTAGCATTATTAATGATATAAAAAATAAAATGTAATATGTAAAATACTTATAGTAGAAAAATTGCCCAACCTTCATACTAACTACTTTTCTTATGGCTTCTTCCCTTTGGATGCCTTATTATGCAGTTTAGCCACATATTTTTATTGCACACTTATGCATTCCACTCTTCAGAGTGTCATATATATTCCATTTATTTCAATTTACTTCTAGCAGATTAAATGTGGCTCAGTCATAGCACGACCGTGGATGACAACCTCCCTGCATATCTAAGAGAAACTTGAACAATGTAAATCAGTTATACTATTTTCCATGTTAAAGAATGACATCTTGACATCCTTTGTAATAACCATGACAAAATTCTTCACCAATACATTAAAGCAGAAGGTCGGGCTCAAACTCATATTTTTTTGCAGTGCAATCTTGGTTTCTATGACTATTTGAGTGCTACAAAGATTGGGTACAAAGCACTTTACAATATCCTTCACAGATCCTTAATGTTTGCTCCTTCCATACTGAACTACTTTTAGTTATTTTAATACACCAAGCTCCAAATTACTCTGTGACTTTATGCATTCCAAATCGTTAATTGCACACATTTCTATGCATCCCACTCCGAATTTCTTAGAACACCTTCATAAATTTCAAAACATATCAAACCTCACTAGCTATAATATGTCTTCTTTGCTCATGGTAGTCCAAATTATGGGCTTGTTCTTCTTTCATTCCAAAATATTTCATACAATTATCTGTACACTACACCAACATTTTGCACATATCTACCCTTATTAACTGACCAAGTAAATTATGTAGTTTATGAGTTTTTATATCTATCTACTTCATCAGACTGTAAATCGCTCAAACTCAAATACTATGACTTGGCATTTCCAATGGGTAATATAATGCTTGGTAGAAAGGAGAAATTAAATAAAATTTCGACAAATTCATCTAACTCAAATTGGAAAAATCTCGTTTAATGCTGTAAAAATGATGGCAATTTTGACCCAAGAGCTTAAAGAATTACATAATTTGTTATAAGTAGAAATTAACAATGTCTAAAACAACATTTCAGTCATAAATTTATATAAAGGTGCTAGATAAAGACAAAAATATTTTCATTTGATAGTGCCTTGTTTCTTAGAAATCTTCCTGGTGTTTATTTTAAAATGAGAAAAGAAGGAGAGGTGTCCAAATAAATTACATTAGATTACTGAAATTCATCATTATGAATAAAAAAAAGGTTTATCACAATTCCAGATGCCCTAAGATTTGAGGAGATATCTAAAATCAATTTAATAAATATAGCAATAATATTCTGCTATACTGTAGTAAACAAGATCCATAGATACAATTACTTTAAAATAAAGGATCGTGTAATTACGAGATGAACTGACAGACCTCAGGTGAGCCTGCGTGGCAAATCAGTGAAAGACTCCGAAATGACCCGGACTAACCTGGCCTATCTCACCTGTAGTTTTGGGCCACCTAGAGATTGTTCACCAAGCTTCAATACCAGTTGGGATGATTATGGTTTCCACACTGGTGGGAAGCTTTCAGGTCACTGGTAGTAATTCTGATAATCTTGTTATTTGTCCTCTCTTTTAGGGAGATTAAGCTAGAGACACTGAAAGTGTCTCCCCTTACTTTCCACCCCTCTCCAGAGCAGACATTCTGTTATTTGCCCATATGGACATGACTTTTATGATAAAAGCTTTCATCCTTATTATTTTAAGAACAAAGGTTGGATGGAGAGTGGGAGACAGTCGTCAATCTCATTATATATGATCTTTTTGTTCTGGTGGCTCTCATTAGCTCTGGTACCCACTGCATTTATGATGTACTACTGGATTCTGGGAATGAATAAAGATTGGGAAAAAGATAGGAATACAGCATAGAATAAGGGAAATAAGGTTTCTACCTTAAAGGATCTGTCAGTCTTACCAGAAGACAGAAATAAATATACTGATACAAATAATGAATTAAGGCAGCCATTCAAAAGAAAAAAAAAAGCAGCAAATGTGAAGTTCTGAGGGCAGTGTTTTACCTCTGCAGGGCCAAAGAAGGTTGTTGATGAGAAAATCTGAAGGGTGAGTAGACGTGAGTAAGATGAAGCGTAGAGGGTGGACAAAGATCATTCCAGTCAGAAAACATAGAAAACCATAAAGAAAGAAAGAGCACAAGTGAGGAAGTTTGTGAAGATAGGAAGTTTAGTGTGTCTGAAGAAAATAGCAAGAGGAAGAATAATGGAAAATGAGGTTGGGACCAGCAATAAATGATCATTTTTTTGAAATTAATAACAAAAAACTAAAAACAGCTGGGACTTCTGTAATTTTAGAGTAAGGAGCTTGGTGGAGACTAAGCTGGCAAAAATTACAAGAAGTCAATGATTTAATGTCTCTGAAAATTGTCCTAAAAGGATACCAAAAATATATATGCAGCAAATAGAGAGATATTCTATAAATATTCTACTAAACATTGGTAAGAACAGCAAGAATTGTGGCATTTGAGACATACCCTTTTTCATCTACCACCACCACTACCACCCAATTCTGGATTACTTACAGAATCTTTCCCTTAGACACTTCATTCCAGGCAGGTATAGTCATGAAGACCTGGGCTTACTCTCTCCCCAGTTCCCAGTGAAACCAGATGTCCTTGCTTCTCATCATACCATCCAGCCCAGTGCTTTCAAAGCTCTATTCCAGGCAGGTGTGGTAGAGAGGAAGCGATCTCCCTTCCTCTTCACAGTCTCCTGTGATAAGAAGGAAGATCTCCCTGAGGGATGGTAGGTTCTTCCGGATTGCTTGCAGAAATCTGAGGCCTTGATTGCCCATGTCCCAGATCAGTGCTAAGGTGAAGGTTCAATGCTAGAAGGAGAAGGCCAAAAAGAGCAGCGGCTACCACTCCACTTTCCCTCAGTCAGTACTCACTCTTAGAGCAAGACATTCACTCAGAGAGAAACGGGTTTCCACTTCCGGCTCTGGTGCATTAGCAAGGGGTCCTGCCCGTGGCGAGGCGGGACCCAGCACAGAGTGCTGTAGCTTTGCCTGAGGGTGCCACATTTACCTGGAAGGGAGAATGGAGGGTTCCATGCCTAAGAGTATTGTCAAAAATAATGGTGACCTTGGTGGATAGCAATTAAGAAGAGGCTAATAGGTCCATAACACAAGGAAAACAACAAAGCAGTCAGAAGTTTAATAGAATCAGGGAGAGAGACAGCCCAGGAGAGCCCTCCTGAAATCACGATGAACCCTGGGGTTTGGGATGACTGTGTGTGTGTAGGGTTGCTCCCATTCAGAGCATTAGAGCAGGATAAGGGGTAGGACTGAAAACATTCCTAAACTACAAACTAACCCATCCACACAGGGCAGAAATCTCACTGGCTCCAGGGGCTTAAACACAATTTCTAAGGAAACATTGACTGAACAGTTAGCTATCCTAATCTAGGGGGTGACTGCTAAAGGATCCAGCATAAAAATAAAAATAGCATTTATCTACAGCAATCTGGAAGATTGTGCACATGCACCAGGTGGTACCCTCTACAGAGTGATAAGAGAGGAAAGCTTCTAGCTAATAGTCTCTGGGTGAATGTAAGAAAAATATACATCACAGAGTTAATATAGGCAAGTCACTAAAGAAATAAATCACGAAGCAAACAACAAAAATAACCACCACCGAGTGGAAGCGTGGGATCTGTATTGAGGCACTATAACATATTATCTAAAATGTCCAATCTGCAACAAAAAATATGAGAGATGCAAATAAAGAGGAAAATGTGACCCATACACAGGAAAGAAGCGAATAATAGTAACTACCTTTGAAAGGGCCCAGAAGGTGGATTTAGCCAACAAAGACTTCAAAGCAGCTATTATAAATATGTTCAAAGAACTAAAGGAAACTAAGATTAAATAATTAAAGAAAAGCATGATGACAATGAGAACATCAATAAGAGATGGATTTAAAAAAGACACAACAAGGATTTTGTAAATGCAAAATGTTAACTGAAATGAAAAAAAATTCACTAGAGGGATAAATAGTACTGACACATGCTACAGTGGGTGGAGCTTGAAAACATGCTCAGTGAAAGAAAAACGCGTCAAACACACACACACACACACACACACACACACACACACAAACATTTAAGTTCAGACAATTAAGTTTGTGAATTCATGCTAGAAAAAGTGCTACATACCTCATTGTTGAATATCACTACAGTCACCTTCAAACTACTCCTCTTGGGAAGCTATGCACCAATGCCAGTGCCTCGTCCACCCTTCAAAGCAATTTTGGATCTCTTTTTCTGGAATGGCTATCAGACCTGTCATTGCATTAATCTTGATGTCCTGAATGTCATCAAAATGTCTTCCTTTCAATATTTCCTTTATCTTCAGATAAAGAAAGAAGTCATTAGGGGCCAAATCAGGTGAACAGGGGAGGTGTTCCAATACAGTTATTTGTTTACTGGCTAAAAACTCCCTCACAGACAGTGCCATGTGAACTGGTGCATTGTGGTGATGCAAGAGCCATGAATTGTTGGTGAAAAGTTCAGGTCATTTTCGTCTAACTTTTTCATGTAGCCTTTTCAGCACTTCCCAGTAGTAAACTTGGTTAACTGTTTGTCCAGTTGATACAAATTTATAATAAATAATCCCTCTGATATCAAAAAAAGGTTAGCAACATCGTTGCAATGAGTTTGTCAACTTAATTGTCGGGCCTTCATACATCAATATTATTTCCTTAGATGTGAGAAATGTAACATTCTAATGTAATATAGTAACAAGGGAAACTGGGTGTGGGGTATATAGGAACTCTGTACTGTCTTTACAACTTGTCAGTAAATCTAAAACTCTTCTAAAATTAAAAGTTTATTTAAAAAAATAGGGTTGAATATGAAACTATGGGGAGATTATCTCGAGTATTGTACAGCATGTTAAGAAATTTGAACTTCAAGTATTTTTGGAAAAAAAATGAAAGACTTCAATTATCAGAAAATAAAATAATTATTTTTGAGCAGTTTATTAATCCAGAGAAGAGATATATGTGGTACCTTTCGGGGGAAGCTTAAAAAATACAAAATGAAAATATTTCTCCAGAATTCATATTTAAAATACTGTATCTGTTAATTTTTATTTAAGAAAAGCTAAAAAAGCAATTTCACAACATTATTTAAGAAATAGAAAATTAAAATGGATAGCGATACTTCACAAGACAAGAAAGCAGGAAAAGAAAGGAGATAAAAGAAGAGAGAGAGAGAGGAAGAAGGAGGAGGAGCAGGAAAAGGAGAAGGAGAAGGAGAAGAAGAAGAAAGAAAGAAGAGTAGGAGAAGGAGGAGGAGAAGGAGAAGAAGGAGAAAAGAGAAGAGAAGAAAGAAGAAAAAGGAGAGAAAGAAGAAAAGGGAGTAAAGAGAAAGAAAAGAAAAAGGAGGAAGGAAGGGAGAAAAGGAGAGCAACAGTGAGAGTAACAGAAGAAAAGTGAAAGAAGAGAAGTGGGGGAGGAGAGGAAAGGAAGAGAGGTGCTGTGTGTTAGTGATAAAAGTCCTGGAATAGAATTAGAAAACTTGGCTTCATTTTTGTTCTGAGGTTAAGTTTTGTGACTTAAAGTGATAGACATGCCTGCATTCAAAGCACAGCAATTGCATTTCTGTAAAAGTGTAGGCATTCGCTTCATCTATTTAAATTTTAGTTTCTCCCAGGGTACATAGGGCTTGTGGCATCAGTTCTCTCCATTGGTACAATCATGTGCATATGGCTCTTAAGGTCTTGAATTCTCGGATTCCCTCTCTTAGTCTGACTGCTCGACTTGAGTTTACAAGCCATGTTGTGTCTGATTTTTCAAAAATGAAAATAAAACAAAACTAATCAATAACACCAATAAATCCAAACAAAATTGGTAGGAAAAAAGTGAGAATGTATGGCTCTGAATCTAGCTTAGAGAACTATTAACTTCTGTGTTTCTCCCATGTCCTCAGCAGAACTTTCCAATGAGTCCTGTAAAGCAGAATAAATAAAAGATTTTAGCAGAAAAGGAGGGAATTTTTTTTTTAAGGAAAATGAAATGTTCATTTTCTACCTTCACTTTCAAAGGTATTTTTAGTAAGAGAAGAAGATATGAAAGAGAAGATATGAAATCCTGAGTAATTTCTATGAGAAGAAAAGGTGGACAGATTCACCCACAAGGGACTGAAGCAGCCATCTGGCTAGAGATTATATAAAATGACTCATTTACTGTATTAACACTATTGGCAGTAAGAAGCTCTATCTGAAATTCAAGTAAGTGGGGTAATTTGATTTATTCTGGAAAATATATCAGAAGATAAAGATAAAATATTGAAATCCAACTGGTCCTAAACTAACTTCACTTTTTTTCAGCCATATCCTTCTTTTGGCACTATTTCAATGATGATGTAACTAACCAAAGTCACGCTGGCCCCAAGAACTAGGGGTCATTCTTGAATGGTCTCCTTTCATCCAATTAGTCATTTACCAATTGGCCTCTTTCAAACTCTTGAATCACTCGCATATCCATTCCTTCCAACAATATTGTTGTTGTTTTGCATAGGCCTACCTCAGTTTTCATTTAGATCATTGAAATACTTCAGATTTTCCTACCCAGGATCTAACACACTTCTAATCCATCTCCACATTGTTGCCAAAGGATTTTTACTATCATGCACATCTGGCTTTTTCACTCCGATGTTTTATATCAGTCTCTTGTTCCTCTTAACCCAGAATTCAGTTTAAACCTTTCAGAAGAGCATGTAAAGTCCTTTATGTGTGAAGATGTCTAATGTCTGTCTCTCTTGGCGTATCCCCTACCACTCCTCTTTATGTATCTTCTATCCATCCATGTAAAAATTGTACGATTTGAAGGACACAAAATGCAGTTTTATTTCCATGCTGTTTTTTTCTCTAGTCTATGATGCTGAGTTCTATTTACATTTTGGACTTAGCTAAAGTACTCCTTTACCTCTAAAACCTTTATCCATTACTTCTCTGATCAGATACAGCTGATCTCTACTTTGATGGATCTATTTAAATTTAGTATTTAAATTTAGAAGTATGCAGCCCATGCATACTTCTCTTTAACCACTGTTCATAGTATCTGTGCAATTATTTATGTAGTAAATGCACAAATAGGCACATTGTATCTGATTGAAATAGAAAAATGTAATTTATTATGTGTAACTGATTCATGTATTTAAAAATTGGAGAAAAGGAAAACAAATCAGACAGGTTTTAATATGCTTACATGTAAAAATTTTAACAGTCCCTCTGGCAAGTGCAAAATCTTCCCAGGTGTCTTAGTTTACCCAGACTGTCATAACAAAACGCTGTAGAGTGGGTGGTATAAACAACAGAAATTTATATTCTCGCGGTTCTGGTAACTGGGAAGTCTGAAACCAGGCTACCAGCATAGTTTGGCTCTGGTTAGAGTTCTCTTCCTGGCTCTCAGGTGCTTGTCTCCTTCCAGCTGTGTCCTCACATTGTGGTTCCCTCATGGATGTCTGGGGAGAGAGAGAGAGAGAGAGAGAGAACTTTTTCTTGTCCTCTTCTTATAATATCATCGACCTTTAGGATCTATTAGGTTGGTGCAAAAGTAATTGCGGTTTTTGCAACTATTTTTAACCTATTAAACCGCAATTACTTTTGCACCAACCTGATGCTTTAACATAATTACCTCCTAACTAAAAGCCCAGTCGCCACATACTGTCACATGGGGATAAGGGCTTCAACATAAATTTGGAACCAGATGCAATCTGCCACAAAAGATAAACATGTTTGATAAGTCAGATTTCTTGGTCTTCTGCATACATTACTGTTTCTAAATTGGCAGTAGCCTGTGCTTAATTTTGTATCCGGACTGATACCTCTTCTCCATCTGATCACTAGTGCCTTGCTTGTCTTGTGACTCAAGCTGGTAACAGTTTAACACATGGTTTCATCTGTCTAGCCTTCCTCAGAGGCTCAGTGACACTCTCTGACTTCCTCATCTTCTTTTGATGTTTAGTCACTGATCTATAATGTATTCTTCTGTGAGACACTCCTGACTAATTTATTCACCCCCAGCTCTGCAGAAGGGTTAGCTTGCCTTGGAATGAAAGGCTCTATGGCAATTACAGAAGACTCAGAAGAGTAAAACAGACCCCTTCTCTCTCCCGTTGCATTGCAAACAACTTCCCAGTTTCTCTCAGCCTTTCTTTATTATTCTGAGGGATAGCTTAAATATATATTGGCCCATTTAAAAATATCACCTTAAATTATAATTTTTCTGATATTGTGATCAAGGCTTTCTTTTTATTCAAAGTTTTTCACCATATTTCTTTGGTATTGGCTGAATTCTGCTATGTTAGAGACACTTGTTTTAAAAAGAATATGAATAGAGAGTTTTTTTTATTTTTTAATATGAGTCTTTTTCCATTTTGTTACAGATATTTAGACCAATTTTACATTTTATATAATAGAAGAGAGTCATTGTAGATGCTTTCTGGTGTTTGATAATTCACATGCTGTATCTCCTTTATTTTGAACTGTAATCCGTTTTCTCTAAGAAGTATATATTTTTTTTAATCATCAGAAATACACCCTAGCTTTATTATAGTAGTAGTTATCTTTTCTGATCTAATGACGTTATATTTATTTTTTTTTAATCAAAATGTTTATAGTAAATAGTGATACTTTTACTCGGAATACATTTATAATTTACCTTTTGCTCTAGATTAAAATTTTATTTCATATCTGTTGTGGTGATTAATTTTAAGTGTTAACTTGGCTGGGCCATAATGACCAGAGATTTAGTCAAACGATATTCTGGATGCTTCTGTCTGGGTGTTTTTAAAGGAGAAGGCTTTCTTTGAACAAATGTACATTGACGTGTCCTGTTGATTGAATAAACATTGGTTAGGTATGACATTGAATAAATTTCGTACTTTTTATTAATACCTATGATGTTAAATATTAGCCCTATATATTTTTATTTAAAATATCTACACATAATTGCATTTAAATGTTTAAATGATACATTTTAATTTTAAAATCTTATTATAAATCTCTCTATATAAATAATACATACTAAAAAGCATAGCAACCTACTATGTACTATATTCAAGTATCTTTACCACGTATTATATATTTATCGTATAAAATTAGATAAAACATTTTAGCATTATTTATTATTCTATAAAATGTCAATGTAGTCTGTATATAATTCTTGTAAAGGATATAAAAATTTCATGATTTTACTCTCCGATTTTAGCACCATAACTGGCATTTAAACAGTGCATTACATTTAGTCAAAGACTAAATTAATAATAATGTAAATGCACAGAGTGGAAAAAACATTTAAAAATTAACAAAAAACATTAAAATATTTAAATCACCCGATTTTCTCAGAACTCAAGAAAATGTGGTAATTTAACTGTAAATATCCCTCAATTATGGGAAATCAAAAAATTTTTATCTTACTTTTTATGATCTGTAGTAATTTAATAAATGTAGGTATTTTATTTTATTTTTTATATTATATTCATATCTATAGTTCTGGTAGCTTATCCCATGCAATGATGCACATGCACGCACACACACACACACACACACACACACACACAGAGTGTGGTTGTTTAGGGATATTTCTGTTGGAACTTCTGTAAAGAAATAATAGAGAATATTGTGTATAATATTCCATATTTTCTACAGACATGCTTTGTTATTTACCTATGTCTTTTATAGGTAAAGCAGAAATGAGTACAGAGCATTTGAAAAAGAAATATAGACAATTAAATATTGTCTTTTAGCTTTACCATATAGATTGGACTTACTAATTGATGCATGAGTTTTCCAGCTTACCATCAGGAGAAACCTTCTTATTCTTTCATCCAGAGCGCTTTGGAACTGCTTGTACTCACATATCCCTTGCATTTTTTGACTTCTCTTGATTTAAAAATGTCTCTTGTCTTTAAATCAAATGGCTAGTTTCAGATTCTTTGATAACTAAAGATTTTAAGAAATCATAAATATATTCTGTGATTGCAGTCTTTCAAAGGAAGTAATATCTTTTCACTAAGAAGATATTACCTAATGATTTATTATTAAATCTAATTATGAAGCCACATTCCAGAAGAAAAATGGGCCTGTACACATAATTTTCTAATAGCTCAAAAGCAAATTCATCCTCGCCATTCATTTTTGTGTATTCATGGTCAAGGCAGAAAAATGAAATTTATGATACTCATAGACTTCATGGATTTTGAGCCTGTATAATGATTTTCTCTGCCAACATTATTTATATTATTATTATTTAGTAATCAGCTAAAGATCACTCTAAAATCATCTCCTTTGAGAAATAACACAAGGATGGAATTTACTTTATACAAGCCAATTTTAGAATTTAACCTTTTAACCATTGGACTTCATTAAAATAAACTTTTTTTATTTTTTTGGTTTTGTCTTGTTTAGTTTTAGGAATCTCTTTCTTCTGAATATTTGAAACATCTGGTGTTTATACGTACATGTTTGGATGTATGTGTATTAAATATATGAGTACATACATACACAAATACATGTATGCAGTTTTGAAGTGGAATTTTTTTAAAAAATTCTTTATGAATTGATATTTAGTTTTGTTTTCTTTAATCATTACCAGTAGTATGAGTGAAACATCACTTAGAGTAAATCACTGACCTGGACAATACTAATATTTTTTTTTTTCAAAAATAGCAATAGTTTAGAAACACATATCACTACTGCAAATTTTTAAATATATACTTATATAAACGATATATAGTTAATTCCAGACCTTACTCTCTAAAAAAGATATAACTCAAAAGAACTTAATTGTGTGTCAACATTGTAGCTCTGGAGTATGGGAAATGGTCCTCTACATGTTAGGTAGGCTCATTATTCAAATCTGGAGAACTTTAGGAAATAGACATATGAAAATAAAATTTGCATTGTTTATAATCATATTTAAGCAACCTGGTGTATTTTGCAATCTCAAAATGTTTTTTAAGACATGGGGATTAATAAGTAATATTAATTTTAAAAAGAGTTATTAAAACTTATGATGCTTTATTGAAATAGTCTTTTGGAGATAAACGTGACTAATTGAATTCATTTGTTTTACTACATAGTTGCTAAATCCATGTAGATGCCTCAATGCTCTGTTATTCAGTAATGATTTGTATATATTTTTTTATATTTTGAATTTAAAATCTGTCCAGTTATGGAACAAAATATAGGAATACAATGTAGAGAAAATAATATGAGAGTAAAGTAAAAAAACTATACCTGTGACTCATTCTGTTAAGTATTTGATCACTTAATTTGTCTTTAGATTGTTTCTATTGTGTTATGAGAAGAATAGATGTTTAAACTACAAGTAATCTGTGATGTATTCTGCCCTTTATTCCTCAAGTAGCTATTGTACAAATACTCTCTTTTCATAGTTCATTGACCCCTATGTTTCTACCAAACCATCAACCTTTCCTTTATTCTCATTTGATCATTTTAAGAACACTCCTCTGAAACACCTTGATGATTTAGGTACTGTGTTTCCCTGAACATAAGACCTAACTGGAAAATAAGCTGTAGCATGATTTTTCAGCATGACAGCCCGTGAACATAAGCCCTAATGCGTCTTTTGGAACAACAATTAATATAAGACTCGGTCTTATTTTCAAGGAAACAGAATGTTTCACAGATCTCTGGCAAAATCCTACTCTCAACTTTTTTTGTGCTTTTACTTGGACAGTTACATAAAACTGCATTATTTCAGAATAAAGTAAATTATCTTATAATAAATCTATGATTCCCAATCTAAAATGGACTCCCAAAATTTCCCAGATATCTTACTAAAATTCTTAGTTTCACTCATTGTCACTTTTTGCAATATATTTTTTTTTCACTTTTCTTCACCCTCCTCTAAATTCTGCTACTTTCTTTGAAAGAAAAGAAAATCATCCATGAATTTATTACCCATATGCCCCTCCAAACTATACAATGCCTACATCTATACCAACCTGCACATTTGCCTTCTGTTACAATTAGATAGCCTTCTTTCCATATCATCAGTGTCTATCTGAATATATTTAGCAGATGCATTTAACAAAAAAATGCCAGAAATAAAACACTTGATGCTCCACTATACTTTCTCATGTTTACTTTTCTTAACTTAATAAGTCACCTAAAACCTCAAGGACAAAATTATGGAGTTTACTTGATGGCTTCCTTTCATTTGATTCCCACAAAAATACCCCAGCAAACCCAGTTTATTATATTTTAAAATATATACTCATCCTGTTCATTATTCTTCAATTCAGCGGTAGCTTCCCTTTTCAAGGTTACCAACATCTCTCAACTGAGGAAATGAAAAGTAGCTCCTAGTTAGATTAAAAGAGTGGCTTCCACTCTTTCCCATATTATTAATTTTCCACATAACAGTCAGAGTGTTTTTAATGTGTTTTTAAATCAGACAATGTTACTAATCTAGCGGCAAACTAGAATCCTTATCAGATAATCCAGGCTTCTTACTATGGCCCAGGAAGCCATATGTTCTGTCCTTGACTTACCTTTCCATATTCGGTTTTACACCCGTTACCCCTTTGGTCATAAAGATTGTTTGCATTCCTTATTCTTCTGACCTAGAAAGCTTTTCATATCTCATTCCATGACTTTTCTTATTTGCTAGTCATGTGCCAACTGAACCATCACTTCCTAAGAAATATCTTCTATGACAATTCTAACTAAAAGACCTCCCTTCCTTTGCTACTCTCCATCACATTAGTTGGTTTCAGGTCTGGTTTGATCTCCGCTAAAAATGAGTAATTAATAGAGGGTGTGGTAAATATTTATTGGCATTTTAAGAATAATTCCCTTAATAATAATGTATGATTTTTAAATACATGAAAGAAAAATGTGTGTGTATGTGTGTATGTATATATATATATGTATGTATATATATACATACATATATATATACACATATATACATGTATATATATATATGCACATTCAAAATGTATATATATGCACACACACACACACATGCACACACACATAGAGGGTGCAAATAAAAGTTATGCATATTTTAGGAAGGGAAAAAACTGTATTAAAATTGTAATACTCTCTCTCTCTCTCTCTATATATATATATATATGTGTGTATGTGTGTATATATATGTGTGTGTGTATATATATATATATATATATATATATATATACACATATATATCAACAACAAAAGATGAATACAAGTCATGTGTGTTTTTTTGGCACCCTTGGCATACATGTATATATTTACCTAAATTCTAAAATACTGGAGATTGTATTATTACTTTTAATATTGTATTAAATATGTAAGTACAAAATTGACTGTAAAAATTGCTTAGCGTAATGAGAGTATATATAATTTCCAGAATTTTAGAATTCATCACTTTTTTTGAGAGAGGCATTGCTATCCATGAGACTTCTGTCTTTCTGGAATGACCATAGATATTAGATTTGGATAATTGTTTAAAGTTGATGCAGTCTTAAATTTATACATTTAAAAACATTCGAGAAATTAAGTGATATGCTCAAAATGAATAATTTTCTTTGGATTCTAGCTGACATTCCTGTAAGCTTAATTTACTTCACAGGAGCATAATATGTTGTTGAAGATAGATCCCAGATCATTTAGTATTCTTCTATTTCTCCTAATCAGGTGCAATATTAAAACAGTTTGATTGCCTTGCTCACCTGGTCCTGCTTAATTGACCATAAATACAGCTGAGTGGCATTTGCTCAACAAATTTTAGAAAGGTTGTTTGATTAATGATAAATATGGCTCAACAATTCTCATTGAAATGTAAGTTTTATTTATATAAGGATTTCAGTAATTTTGAGATATATATGTTGCACGTTAGATGAATTAGAAAATGATTTTAATGTTTATTTGTCATAATATATAGGTTATAGAAATGTCATCAAAATAAATTCAAAAATTAATTTTATATTTATAATTAATATAGATGTTAGGATTATAGAATATTTATAGCCAAAAAAGTATTACCATTTAATAAAATATCTTGATGTATTATTTATAGACAAGGTACTATTTAGTACTGATTATGTAATAATATTGAAGTTGTTGGTTATATTGTTTTTATATTGAATTTTATAAAGCTTGCTCCTACACTTTAGAAATGTATCATTTTTTACTCAAAATGTTCTAATGTGAAAAAAGTGCTTTTGCCACTGTAACAAACAGTACTAAAACTACAACGTTTCAGAAATCAAACAAATTTTACTTATTTTTAACCTATCATTTGTATATATCTGTCTATATTAATTTTGTATGGTTGTAATACAATTTGTAACATTTTTGCAGCATTTGTTATACATTTATGCAAATTAATATTTTGTTTCACAGTGTTTATCTTGACACTAATAATTTATACATATGTAAATAGATATTGATATATTGTGAACCTTTTTTTTTTAAAAGATTTTATTGGGGAAGGGGAACAGGACTTTATTGGGGAACAGTGTGTACTTCTAGGACTTTTTTTTTTTTTCCCAAGTCAAGTTGTTTTCCTTTCAATCTAAGTTGTGGAGGGTGCCGTTCAGCTTCAAGTTGTTGTTCTTTCAGTCTTAGTTGAGGAGGGCGCAGCTCAGCTCCAGGTCCACTTACCATTGCTAGTTGCAGAGGGCGCAGCCCACCATCCCTTGCGGGAGTTGAACTGGCAACCTTGTGGTTGAGAGCCCACTGGCCCATGTGGGAATGGAACCAGCTGCCTTCGGAGTTAGGAGCACGGAGTTCCAACCGCCTGAGCCACAGGGCCGGCCCCCATATTGTGAACTTTTGTCATATAGGCATATATGTATAAGTATAGGTGTATAGAGATGCACACATTCCTCTTATATTAGCAACATTTTGTTCATTTAAGACAAACCTCCCAAATAGGTTACTGTGCAATCTAGATCATAAATATGTAAACATAAACTAAAAGATGAGTGTAAATCTATCATCTTGCTTTTTATCCCTAATTTAAGAACTTTGAACATTTCACTACATAGTTTTCAAATATATATATATGAAAAAGTTACAATATTTTACTTGTAAATCTATTTTAGATTACCACACAGACAAAGGAATACTAGTTGTAGAGACTTGAATTCAAATTACTGTAAAAGCAAGGGGATATTTTTCTCAAAATTCTAGTATAGATACTAAGGAAAGAACCCTGAAGGCCACTGCGGTGCAGTGCACTCCAAGCCCCCACATATCTGCTGCAAGTGTTGGTATAGGGAAAATGCCCACAGGTTCTGTCAGCACCATTGCTCCACAGACAGTACTGCCTCCCTTTCAAAATACTATTTTGAATAATTTCACATATTCTGTTCATTTTATTTGCATTATGTATGTTCATCTTGTTTTAATGGGAGCTATAAAATAATGTATCTGTCTATAAATAATACCTGTACATCTGGACAAATAAGAAAAATTTTTAAAAAGAGAAATGCTAGATAATCCTACCACTTACAGATAACTAGCATTGATATTATACATTGAAACTACTTCAACTATACATATAAGCCCATTCTTACTTTCCAATGTTGGGAACACCCCAAATTTTTAATTATATGTACTTTTTCACATACTGTGGGGATGTTTTCTAATATAATGACATTTTCTCCCAAATCATAGTTTTAAATGGTTTATAATTTTATGGGTATACTATAACTCAGTTAAATCGTATAATATAATTGGCTTTTCTTTTTAGTTTCCGTTTCATAGCATATTAATAAGATAACACCCCTTTTACATAAATCTCAAGACCACCTCTTCTCGTTTTCTAAAAGTGATTTTCTAGAGCAGCAGTGCCATATGAAAAAGGTGGTAGAATATAAAACAGTAGTCCAAAGTGTTTCAAGTTTTCTTTAGCTGTAATTAAAATTTCGGATTGGGTTACATACATCCCAGATACCCTCTACTTTCTTCTTAAATTGTTATTTAATTATTTTGTCCCTTTCAATTCTTTTTTATTTCTTCCCGTAGAAAACCTGTTATTTTACCATATTCTTTATTTTCCAATTATCATCTTATCTCACATCATTTTAGCTGAGTTCTTCTAAACTTCTCAAATTATCCACATACTTGATGAAATGTCTATCTCCATTCTAATGGCATCATAATATAACTTTATCTCCAGTTATTTTTCCATTATTTTGTTGTTGTTGTTTTATCCCAAAATTTGATGATTTTCTTTTTAATTGTTCATCTGGCATAGATGACGTTCTCTATCTGAGTCTTTATGACTCAGTTATTTTTTCCTTGATTTGTAGTAAACAGTGGTGTTTTCCATATATACAGTGGTGTTTGATTTTCTACTCACTTGTCCATAAATTAGGCACCAGGATATGCATTACGCTTTATACCTTCATTTCAGCTCAAACAACTGTACCTGGGGAGGCTATTTTAACCTACTCTTGAATTTCCACTGAGTAATAATTGAGCCTTTTCTCATATAGACAGTAGAGTGAGATAATATTCAGGGTTCCTGGTCTAATTTTTTGCCCAGCCAGGCATTCACCTAGTATAGTTCTATTGTATTGAGTAGGATATATCACTTTCCAGGATCTGTGGTTTTGTGCCTTGTGGTACACAAAAAATCACAACCCTAAGTTTGAATTGCTATTAGGACTATTCTTGTCTCTGCTTTTCCTGGGGATATGCAGGTCTATTTGAGTTTACCAGGACACAATTCATACAGCAAGTCATACTCTTGCTTTCCTGTCCCTCTGATTCCTGATAGTTTCCCTACCCAAATGGATATGGTTAAATGAAAGAATATTTTGGTGAGAGAAATTTTGTAAAGTCAGTGCCTTGGCTGCCTGTAAATGTCTTATAACTTGGAACAATGGGACAGTCAGGACATGTAAAGTATTTTGCTGTATTTATGTATTATTTATTTGTTTTTAGACATTTTATTTATGAAGTAAAACCACAGGTGTCTAATAGTCTTGTTTCATTAAAAATTCCTCTCATATTATGCTCATAGGTTGTTTTCCAGTTTTTTTGCTTTTAATTCTCAGAGACGTAGCCAGTTTTGTATACTTTGCTTTGTGATAGTCATTTTTTGGACTCTGCTTACTGCATTGTTTCAGGTTCCTTTGCCATTGACTTCCTAATATGATCTGAAAACCCTCAAAGGTACACGCAGCAGCTATAGAAACCCTTTCCTAGGAGGACTGACTATTTACTCTGTGGAGTCCCTCTGTGATTTAAGGTTTGGTACCTCTACCTACCTCTCCCTTTGTTCTCCTGTCATTAGAAGTAATGCTACTCTCAGTTATTATTTTTGGTTACTCAGGGTTCCATTTTTATTTTCCTATCCCTTTAATATCTGATTATCCAGTTCCCTATTTTCAGTTTACTTAGAATTACCTAGTGTAGTTTCCATGTTTCTAACTGGACACTGACTGGTATATTTATCTCTCAGTTTTCAGGGACACTGTGTGCTTTGTCATTGTGTGTGTGTGTGTGTGTGTGTGTGTGTGTGTGTGTGTGTGTGTACTTGCATGTGTGCCTGCCTCTATAGGTAAATTAGGAGAATATGGGAAGAGGCTACGAGGGCTTTTTAGGCAGATCCACTGTAATCCTGAAGTACAAACTACTTATTTTAAAAATTTATAGCTAAAATTATTGTCTAATAAATTTCAAATCTTATTAAAATGTTAGAAAATTATCTAGCAAAATCTATATTGCTTATGCTACAAGTGATTTTCCATTTTTGCAACTGTCAGGGTTACATTTATATTTTATCCACTATTATCTTTTTATTCATGCTTCCTTTCATGTGGTTTTCTTTTATCACGCACTATTATTTATGTGTTTTTTTTTTTTGCCATACACTTACAAAGCTGCCTTCTCCTTCCAATGTTCCCAAATTTGAGATTATGCCAATTGATTTCTTAATGTGGAACTATTCTCTAGTGTGCTCAGTAACTGCCGCCTCTCTTTATTTTATATCACTTGAAAATTATCCTCTAGATTTTAAATGAAATTATTAAATGGGATCATTAAACAGAATCAATATACCAGCTATTATGTATACATGCATAAGTGGGGAGATCATTTATACATTATGCAACTTTTCCCCTAGTCTCTCATTATTTAATACCCCTAAATCAGAAAAGACAAATAAAATTCCAATGGGAAAGTTCTCATGTAATCACTCCAAACAAACACTCAGTTCCACAAGGACCCAGATTGAAATAGTAAGTCTCTGAAATTATCATGAGATGCAACACGAAATTATGCATGCAAATGTGATATGTCAATTCTAAAGCACTTAAAGTTTTTAGAAATCCATTCTATGCCTGTGTTTATGTTTTTGTGTCTTGAACAGTCATTGTGTGGTAACATATCTCACTCTATTTGCCTTTTCTTTTCAGCTGCCATCACTTTCATTCCTCCCCCTATTCATTTAGCATTTGGTCTCTTCTCTAATCTCAAATTCATTCCGAATTAAAGTCACTAATGGTCCACATGCTAAGAGCACTTCCCACTGTCCTTATTCCTTTCTCCTACTATTTCTCTTTGCTCCTTGTGCTCAAAAAATACACACTTTCTTGTTTTGTATTAAAATAAGTAATCTGTTTCCTGCCTGAGGAGGTATGTATATGTTGTTCCCTCTTTTAAGGACCTACCTTCCCCACATCTTCTCATGGCTACTTTCTTCAACTTTTTGGGTCTCTGCTCAGTTCCTACTTCCACAGAGAGATGATCCCTGAACGCAGTATATATGGCATTCCTTCCAGTCACCCTCTATCACCATAGTCAATTTCCTTTACTTCCCTGCACTTATCTCCACCTGAACATGCATGTTATATGTTTTTAAATTCTATGTCATCCCCACAAGTGTGTACCTTCCATTAGACAGAAGAGGGACTTTTTCTGTCGAATCCCCACTGTATCCCCAGTGCCAATAACAGTGCCTGACATGCAATGGAAATTAAGTGAATAAATATTTTTGGATGAATGAATATATATAACATTTAATTTGGCCAGGGAATCAAACTGAGGGCTTAGGGGTACAAACATAAATGAGACTTTACTTGTCCTCTCTGTACCTCTCTCCTGTGTTAGAAAAGCAGTAATCATTAGTGGGTGTGGGCATATGCGTATGAAGAGGGGAAGAAGGATGGTATGAGCCAAACCTAAGTGATAGAACTTTTATTACCATCAATCCATTTCGTATGTTGTCTTTTAAAATACAGTAAAAATTTTAGAGTGTTATGTTAGCTCAGTTTACGGAGAGTAAAATAATAAATGCAACTAAAAAAGTGCAAATAAAAATAATAACTTCCCTACATATTGGGCTTTGCTGTTTATATCATTCACACAAATCTCTGATTTACTTCTCACAAACATCTTATGAAAAAAATCAAGTTATTATTCCTGTTTTATAAATTCTAAAGCAATCCTGCATTAAAGGAAGTGCCCAAAGAAACAAAGGCAAGGCTTTATTTCAGAGGGCCAGACAGCCTTTAGTAAGACACTGAAGTAACACCAACTTAATTGGCGAACATTACCTTCTTTGTAAATATTTCCAACTTATTGGGGCTCATGTTTTACTTCAAAGTCCTACTTTTCTGAGATATTATGAATATTTTTTCTGACACCATGTGTGGATACAAAAATTCATGATTATGGAATCACTGTTTTGTTTCTTTCTCATTGCTGAATGATTGCTAATTACTCATTCACTGACCACAAGGTCAGCATGAATCAGCCATTATAAAAGTTATGAATCTAACCAACACAATAAACAAGACAAAAAAGATGTGTCTGAAATGCTATATAATATAATGCTATATAATATATATAATATAATATACATAATATAATATTATATAAATATATATACACACACATATATAATGGAATTATATATCTCTTCAGAATTTTCCAAGTTATTTTGTACCAGCTTTTATTATAATATCAAATAATAGCTAACAAAATACATAGCGAGATATTGTATATCAATATGTTGTACTTAATCTGCTTTGATATTGATCTGTTATGGGCTTTACATTTTTAAAAATAAAATTAGCATGCCACATTATTTTTCTAGCATTAAATATGTCACAGAATATAAACCAAGGTTCAAATTTTTGTTCGTGCTTTACCAATGTCCCTGCCATTAGAAGCACAAGGAATGACATTATCAGCTTTATGGGCTACATTATCACTTTGAGCTGGTTATGAAAGGAAAACAAACCAAATCAAAGAACACAAACTTTCTCCATTGCATAATATTAATATAAAAAATCCACATATATTTATAGGTAACTCACACTGAATGGAGACAATATATGAATTTTAAAAATGAAAGCAAACAATCATAAAATTTTTATAAGCTTTTATATTAAGGTAGAAGACAGTATCATTCTCACTGTTAGTGTTCCAGAATTCTTTAATGTAATCGCCCTCTAATGAATAACCTGACCACCAAATTATCCAATTAGAGTACATTACAGGACTATTACAAACTATAACTAAGTTAATGTATAAAAAGAAATTAATCACATTGTTAAAATATGTCAGATATATTCATTTTATATTGTGTATGTTTTCTTATAATAAAAAATCTCTGGAAATAAGTCAAAACAAGGCTATTAGAAGATTTTCATTCCCTTATAGTCATGTGCTGCATAATGACGTTTTGTTCAACAATGGACAATATATATGACATTGGACAATCTAATATGATATATATGATATGGACAATCTAATGGTCCCATTAGATTATAGTGAAACTGAAAAACTCCTATCACCTAGTGATGTAATAGTCTTCTTAACATCATAACACAATGCATTACTCACATGTTTGCGGTGATGCTTATGTAAACAAACCTACTGCGTTGCCACTTGTATGAAAGTATAGCACATATAATTACATACAGCTCTTGATAATGGTAATAAATGACTAGGTCAATTATTTATGCATTTACTATACTATAATTTTCATCTTTATTTTAGAGTGCATTCTTTCTACTAATAAAAATATTTGCTATAAAACAGTATGTCATGTTAAGCTGGCAGCACCCTCATGCATCTCATGTTTACAGCATCTCTTGATTGCTTCATTTTCCCTTCTGCTTGATTTAATCTTATGTTATTTTATACACTTAGTGTAGCCTAAGTTTACAATGTTTATAAAGTCTACAGTAATGTAAAGTAATGACTTTCACATGCATTCACCACTGACTCACTGAGAACAACTGCCAATCCTGCACACTCCATTCATAAGTGCCCTATACAAGTGTACCATTTTTTTATCTTTTATACTGTAATTTGACTCTACCTTTTCTATGTTTAGATATGTTTACATACACAAATACCATTGTGTTAAAATCCCCTAGAGTATTCAGTGCAATAACATGCTATGTAGTTTGTAGCCTAGGAGCAGTAAGTCATACTGTATAGCCTAGGCTTATAGTAGGCTATACCATATAGATTTGTGTAAGTGTACTCTATTATGTTAGCATAATGACAAAATCACCTAGTGATGCATTTCTCAGAATGCATCCTCATCGTTAAGTAGAACATGACTGTACTTTATTTCAACATATAAGCACAAAAACAACACGCCTTTAAATTTAACATTTCAATTTAACTTCATGGACACAAGCAACTATTTAGCAGTTACCAGAGGGGAGGGGGATGGTAGATGAGGGTAAAAGGGATCAGATATATGGTGAGGGAAGGAAAATTGACTCTGGGTGGTGAACACACAATGTGATATATAGATGACGTATTACAGAATGGTACACCTGAAATCTCTGTAAATTTACTAAAAATTCTCACCCCAATAAATTTTAATTAAAAGAAAAAAAAAATAACTTCATTTAAATGTTAGCTAAGATATTCTTTCCTGTATTTCAGAATAATATTTTTTCCAGAAAACTCCAGGTTTTTATCTGTACCTTTCATAGCAGTAGATCACCTCAGCCATTCACTGTCATGAGGTGATTCCCACTAAATTGAGAATATCTTGTAGGCTCAGACCCAGTCTTACTCAATGTTATAACAGATAATACATGATAAATAAATATTTGGAAATGACTGAATTACCCAACACAGAGTGCTTCTCCAAAACAAATAAATCATCACTATATTCTAATATCTAGCTTATATGTAGAGCCCCCAGAGAAGATTCTAAAAGTGTCATTTGGACATAAAAATGATGAAAAGCAACCTTTGGGAAATGTATTTATTCTGAGTTTGAGAAAAAATGAATTACAGGAGTTTTTATTCTCTTTCAAGTCTTATTTTTTTGTCCTTTAAGCAGTTTTGTGTTTCTAACTATTTGAGTTTTCTCTTAAATGCAAATAAGTGTAAGGAAGTGTTGAGATTGATTTCTTTCAGGATTTTTAGAAATGCACATGGAGTTATAGCAATGGAAAGAACAGAGAGATAGATGGAAATTCTCAAATAAAAATGTTAAAAAAATGAGAAAAGAAAAATACGCCTAATAAATACACATTTACGCATGATAACTTTATGGTCAGTTTTTATCTTTTGCTTTTCTCAACCGCCTCTCCTCTTGGCTAGTCCCTCTTCTTTTCTCCATGATATCTCTAATAAATCCTTCTCGTTCTTTCACTCTGGTTTCCTGTGCTTATCCATTGAAAGTCCAGGCTCCCCAAAGTTTCATGCTTATGTTCCTTCTCAATTTAATGTATGCTAGTGACTTCATTGAGTCCAGAAATTTCCAGTTTCTTGTATTGGCTAATGACTCTCAGTTCTTTGATTTCTCTCTTGACCAACCCATTTTATTCCCATCTCTTACTGATCCTCTCTACCATATTTCCAAATACTACATTCTTCCTATAATGTCACTACTCCTTCATCTAATTAACTTTCCCAGTCAAAAAACATCACCATTCACTCAATCATACATGAAAAGAATCTCAGGTTCATCTTTGACATGTCTTCTTCACCTAATACAACCACCTAGTGGTTAGGTTGTGATAATTGTAAATTTGTAGATTTTCTAACAATTCTATCTTGTTCTTTTCAACCTCATTGTCTTAGTCCATCTGTGTTGCTATAACATAATACTGTAGCCTGGGTGAATTATAAACAACAGAAATTTATTTTTTTTTTTACTTCTGGAGACTGGGAAGTTCAAGATCAATGCACCAAAGGCTTGGTGTCTGGTAAGAGCCTGCTTTCAGATTCATAGCCAGTGCCTTCTGGCTGTGTTTTCACACGGTAGAAGAGGCTGGGGATCTCTCTTTGGGCCTGTTTTATAAGGGCACTAATCCCATCCATGAGGGTTCCACCCTAATGACCTAATAATGTCCCAAAGACCCTACCCTATAATGCCATTATCTTATGTGTTAGAGTTTCAACATATGATTTTGGGGGTGTGGGGTACAAACATCCAGTCCAGAGCATGCATTACTGCCTTGAAACATCTTCTTTAAATCTTATCCTTTTGTCCACTTTATTGCACTGTAAAGGAAGTAATGAACTTTTCTTTCTGAAACCCAAATATGATTATGTTACTCTCATCTCATTTTTATTGTCCACAATCAAAGCTCTTTGTATGAGATTCCATTATCTTTCACAATGTAGCCTACTTAATGTTTCAACTTTATGTCTTGTAACTTTCATGCATCCTGTATGCTTTTCAAATAATGACTAGCTATAATGAAAATATTAATTTATTTTCATTTTCTCTTACTTTTGCTCATACTTTGTTCCTGTTACTCAAGTTATCACTCCTCTGCTTCTCCCTTAGAAATTCCTATTCTCACTTCAAGATATATCTCAGATGCTTCATATCCTTTATTATCTGTTTAACTCTCTTGAACAGAATGAACACTCCCCATATCCGTGTTCCCCTTAACATATCACTTAAAGACCATTTGCCATGGCAGATAGATACTTTTTAGCATTTAGTGGTCTAGCAGATGGTTTTATTTCCAAATAAATTCTAGGCTACTTTAAAGACTAAGCCTTTGTTCAATTTTTAATACAGCTTTCAATACTTTGCTGCTGTTGGAGAAATATGAAATAAATATTGGAAGCTTCAAAAATATGTCTTATACAACTAGAAAAGAAAACTTTGCTTTCTTCTTAGAGAAGAATTACTTAAACTTCTGGCAGAGAGGTCATTGTGGAGTGACCATTTTGGGCCAGGCCAGTGTCTTGAAGTTTTGGTTAGGGGTTTAAGTATTAAAGTAGAAACCACTCTAGTCAAACAAGCCACAATGGAACCTGAACTGTCAAGCCACAATCAGCAACCCCTTAACCTCTGATCTTGGTCTTAAATTAAAAATATTACTCCAGAAATATTTTAGATCACATGCTAAAAGTAGGAAATTGATAGAAACTGGGGATTGATATAAAACCAATATAGTTTGTTTTTTTATATCAATAAAATGAAAGTATTTCACTGAAGTAGACTGCAAATGTTCCTTTAGAGTAAATCAGAATAGGAGCGCTGTCTTCTTGTCTACCTACCTCATATAACTGTTTGGATGTCCAATTTGTGTTTCTAATTTGCCATTACCGAAAGAGAAACGATACTTTTAACACCATCTCCACAATTATTAAAACCTGTATCTTTCACATCTTAATTAATAGGCCTTCCTAGTCACACATTTACGCAAACCAAATACATAGGAGACATCTCTGAGTCCTCTAACCTCATCATCGCCTCCCACCCCAATCATAACTATTAGGTTGGTGCAAAAGTAATTGCGGTTTAAAAGGTTAAAAATAATTGCAAAAACCTCAATTACCTTTGCACCAACCTAATATAAGGCAGTCAGTCCTGTCATTTCTACTGCCAAAATATATCTCCAGTTCATTCACTTCTTGTCACCTTCACAGCTACCATCTAATCTAATCCACCAATCCCCCTCTTGGATTTATGAAATAGCTTTTCAAACTGGCATCCTTGCTTCCATTCTTTCTACTCCCTTCCACCAAAATTAATTTTCCAAAGAGCAGTCAAACTTCTAAATGCATCAATCATATTATGTTACTTTCCTAGAGCACAAGTCACCAGTGGCTTTCTCAGAGACCCTAGAGTTAAATCTAAACTCTTCACTATGGCCTATAAGGTATAATATCATCTTACCACTGCTATTCCAGTTCCCTTAATATCAATATCCCTCTGTTTCCCTTTACTCCAAAAACACCAGCCTTCTTTTGTTCTTGCATAAGTGCTATTTTCCATGCCGTTCTTCTTTCCAGAATTCTCTTCTTTATGGTCTCTCCATGGCTGCCTCCTTCTGGTCATTCTGGTCTCAGATTAAATATAATTCTATATTAGACACTTGATGTTTTATAGAGAAGTAGAACCTTCTATCATCACTCTCATCACACCATTCTGATTTCCGTCCTGGTGTTTATCACTACCTTGTATATCCTTTTTACGTATTTATTTTAACTTTCTTATTATGTGTCCACACACTATAATGTAAACTCCATGAAAGGGAGATCTTTATCTTGTTCAACACTGTACTGTATTCAACCTCCCATATACTTTAAACAGTGTCCACAACTAAATCTACTATTGTTACTCTCCACAAAACTATCAGAGTGATGTTTCTAATCATCTGTGTTTAAAATTCAATTTACGTGGAATTAAATTCAAAGTCCTACCAAAACAAGTTCTATAGAGCATGATGTTACATTTATTTGACTAACTTACTTCCCTAACCCAGTTACAGTCACCCTTATTGACTCCAGTTTGGTGAAACTTCTGAGCTCTCTGCTGTTCATCCAGCATACAAAGCTTACTTCATTACTTGTTCTCTGAACATAAAGCTCTTGCATCGATCACTCCCTTGCTCTAATGTAACCTTAACAGAAAGATCATCAAATAGATGATGAATCTATTTGAAAAAAAATAATAATAACCATCATCACCAAAAATCCTTTACTCATTATCCCCTTGCTGCTTTAGTTTCCTTTATACTAGTTCTCAACACATCAGGTCTATTTATGTATTTGCTTTCTCTCTCTCCACACTAGAATTTAAGTACCATGAGGGCAGGGAATTTGTTTTGTTCATTGTTGTATCCACAGCACCTAGTATTTGAGTAACAAAACGGTTGCTCAAGAATGTTGACTGAATGAGTGAAGATTAGGAGCTTAATGAATATTTGCTCAATAAATAAGTGAACTAAATAATTATGTATATATATGTATGTATATGTATATAATTTTCTTAATTTGATACTGTAAATAATAGATGGTGACTGGAAGTATAAATGAGAGACAGTGGCATTAGTAAAGCTTATTTGTGCTTGAGTATATGAAAGTATAATGTTTCTCAAGTGTAGCTCATCTTTAAAAGTGAGTCATGATTCAGATAATTTGGCTTGTTTAGAAAATATCTTAAGGTCCAGTGGTACTCTTTTGTGAAATAATAGCATAGTGAGTGAACAAAATTATAGCAAACTAACAAAAAATAGCAAAAAATATGTTAGTGAAATAGCATGATTAGAGTTATTGACTTACCTATAGTCTGTTTAGAAAACTGTGTACAATTATCTTTTGAAATAGATTGTATCAAAATACTGAATATCCACTGTAGGTTGAAATTATCTCCTTTGCACTGCATGCTAGGTTGATGATGTTCCTTGGAGCTAGTCTCTGAGATGGCAATTTTTATTCCAGAAGTCTGTTTTGGAGATATTCATATTGTGTGATTTATTGTTTCATAGTCGTTTTAAACACAGAGACAGAATTTTATTTGGTATATTTTTCCATTAATATTAGAGAAAAGATCTCTATTCTGAATAATAGGCAGAGAGGCATTTGCACAGTTCTTTTGTGATACATGGATGTGATGTGCTCATACTGTACTCACAAGTAAAATGAAAAATTGCTTGGCTGCTCTCAACCAAGTGCTAGGGAGGATGGTGATAAATTGCTGAGCTCCCTTCAATATATCTAGTAGAGATGGCATTCTAATGTTTGAGTACCCCAGAATTTCTCAATCTAATTTCAATTTAACACTTTCTGTAGACACAGCTATCGCATCATTAATGAATTTTCTAAAAGGGAAAATAAAGCACGAAGTATAACAATGAAATAGTATGATTACTTGATTACTACTTTTTATTTTAAAACAGTATATAAATTATCAACAAATGTTCACACATAGCTATAAAAATAAAACCATATTAATATATGGGAAAATACAGTCTAATATCTCTTATGAATACAAGTAGATCATTATATGTTAAATATTTCAACAAGTACTATCCAGCAGAAGAACTTTCAAGTTGATGATGGAATTGTAAAATAATTGTATTAATTAATGCATCATCTCAATAGGTCAAATGAAGAAAAAAACACAAATGGTGATTTTGAAAGATATATAAAGATTAGTTGATAAAACTCTAAGTTCATTTCATTTTTTAAAAAAACGTACAAGTAGGGCACATCCATAATATAATAAAATATATTCAAATCAAATTTACAACCAACAAAAATTAAGCTTACAGGTACTGTCCCATTGAAATGTGAGTGATTAGCGATAATCCCTATATAATTAGTATTAGGACAATTTTTCACAATCACTAATATTAACTGATTTATAGTTATTGTAATCAAATGAAATAAGAGAAAACACTGGAAACTTAGACCACCCAAGAGAATGTGAGTGAAACTAGCTTTAAAATGGTATGAAGTTTCATTAACAATCGAAGTCTAAAATAAACATTTGGCAAGCTTGAGATGCTCATTGATTTTATAAGTTGTACCAACACCATAGGCCAACACACTTTCAGGAGGTTGGGCCTGGGTCCCTCCTGCTCTTTGAGTTCATGGTACTGCATCTTTTCTCCTCTACTGACTTCCCTGTTCTCAAAAGAGCAAACCCAACCTTTGAGATATGGTGCCATTAGTAGACAAAAGCTTTATCAGAAAGTGAGCAACTTGCTTAAATAATGATTTCTTCTTGAAGTCCTGTCACAATTTCCCTGTTTTGTAAAGCAGCACAGAGCCTACTTTCAGCATAAATGGAGTGGGGAAAGAGGGAAACAGGAAAAAAAATAAAATAAATTAGTATCCAAAGTTACCAGATCACATTTTAATACATAAAGTATTTGAATAAAGTATTCTAAGTATGGTTGTAAAATTAATATTTTGAACTTTAAAACTTAAAATTGACATGAAATAAGTATAACTCTGAATACTCTGTTACTTCTTTTAGCTGTGTAATTATAAGTTGCTTTCACAGATTGTTTTCCTCACCCTCAGACAAATAGAAATATCAGAATTTAGCAAAGCAATAGGATAAAATAAAAAGAGAAAATAAGTGTTTTTGTTGTATGTTGATTTGATTTGTTTTAAAAACTTCTCTTAAACTAAAAAGGTAAAATGGACAAAACAAACTGTGTTTCAGAAATTTTCAGCTTAAACAATGTATTTCAGCATGTTCTGAATTCACTACAACAGGAATTCATTTTGATTTAGGCATTAGATCTAAGCAATATTTATTGCAAAATTTGGGGGAAATAATTCATCTAATCCGGTGAAGAATTTTAATGAATTCCAATAAGTTGATTTATATTATTCATAAAGAACAAGTAAAAATTTCTTTTAAAACCACCTTTAATTGAAATATTTTCTTTCCCAGGGAGTTCCAAATGCGGTGTGATTGCATGTACCTTAATCTGGGTTGCCCGCAGGTGTACAGGTGTCCTGAGACAATGATTTCATTGGTACCCAGTGTTTGTGTTGGGTGTACCTATGGACCCAGGTTACTAGAAGACTCAACCTCTTACCTCAGAGTATCAACTATTATTTTCTGCATTATTATAAGCCCTTTATATACTAGATCATTCACTCTCTCCTCTGCTAGTACATAAACTAGGTAAGGGTACAGATTTTTTATTCTTGATATGCCATACGTTTCCAGAACAGTGCCTGACATAGAGTAGGCACTCAGTAAATATTTGTTGAACAAATAAATGAATGGATGACAACATATATAACCTATATCACCTAGGTTATATAGAACTTGTTCATATTCCCAAGACAACTTCAAACTTTCAGCCGAAAAAAATACTGCATCTCACTTACACATCATGATATCATCTGTCTTTCTTTGGCCTTGTGCTTTCACTCCATCTTTCTGAAGAGACACGTTAACGGTTGCCCTTTTTTATAAGTAAACGTGTGAGGACTATCCAAGCTTTCTCATAAATTATTTTCAGGTTTACAAAAGAAGAGATATTATAGTAAACTAGTGACAGCTATAGACTTTAGCAACAAACTATATAGGTTCAGATATTGAGTACCTTAATTACTAGCTCTGTGAATCTGAGCAATTATTAAAATCTATGTATTTTAGTTTCCTCATGTATAAAATAATATAAAAACAGACCTACCTCACTGAGTTATTGTGCAATTGAGTTAATCAGTAAAGGCTTTAGAATATCATCAGCTACAGAGTATTAACTATATGAGTATTAGGTGTTTATTAAGGACCCTTAAAAAGTGGATTTCTAAAAATCTGCATTTTCATCAAATCAGCATTTTTAAATATATGTTTCATACAGTTTTACTTAGTTTTCATTGGAAAAAATATTATGTGATTCTCTCTTTAAAAATTTTTAATCCCTGTTTTGCTAAGATTTACTTTTCTCTTAAATGACATAAATATAACTCAATGTGTAATAATTAGTGATTATCAAGTTATAGAGACAAGTTTTAAAAGAGTATATGTTAAGTATAGTATGCATTCAAAAAAACAGAATAGAAAACAACTTTAGGAAAAACATAGTGATTAAATGTCTAATCCTAGCTATATTTTTCTAATTGCTTATTTGCATTTTTTACACTAATAATTAATGAGTAAAGAATTATTTATTCGAATGTGAAAATCGAAAGCCTAATCTTTAAAACACGTAAAGCATACTGTATTTCTAACATGAAGGATATGGAGAGCATGTTAACATAGTCAATTAAAAATACTATTTAATCTTTTATTTTCCTTCCTTTAAATTGGTCTTTTCATTTTAAACCTGAGAGGTCACTTAACTAGATTTCAAAACCAATAGATATTTTGGAGCTCTTTTAAATTTGGGAGAAATATGTACAAATGAATACAATTTCTGTGACCCTTAAATCCGCTGCTGAAGATAGGCCAGATTGTTTCTAGTTAGCACTTACAAAATGGCACAAAGCAGCATGCAGGTGACCTATTTCCACAGGGTCAGGGCCTTCCTTTACAAACTGCATCCCTGGGCACCTAAATGCCCTACTGAAGGCTGTTAGCACATCAATTCACAGTGTCCTTTGCCTAGAGATGATTCTGTTGTTCAGGACACTGGTGGTGTTCAGCAAGAGTTATGTAAACCCTGATTTTTCTGAGGGCAAGTCAGTTTTATGTCTCCAAATGCTTTGATGCATGTGTAATGATTGTCGTGGTTAGTTGACTGCCTTGAAATTGTTTTCCATCTCATGTAAATTTACAAATATCTATGTGTGATTGGTGTTCACAGTTGAAAGAACATAAATTGTTCCTTTTTACACAGGTGATATGTGAGCATATTTCCCTAAGTTCCCTGAAAGAAAAGCAATATGCTGAAAATCAAATAACAGTTATTTATCCGTCTGTGTAGCAGCAGTTTTTAATACGATCTAAAATACTCATCCCATTTTTGTACTCTAGCCACAACAAAACAAATATACATTGGGTCAAATTGCATTTAACATATTTGATATTCTGATCACATTTTACAATTTTCCTAGGAAGTGTTACTTTGTTAAACCTAAACATGTACATTTAACAAAATCTAACATAGTCACTCTAATTCAGAAGAAGTAAGGCAAAACTTATAATACGCCAAAACCACAGATCATTTTCAATAAATATTTTTAGTCTAGAGAAAAATGTCGACCATATTGCTTTGTCCCAGAATGAAGACTAGATTCTAAGGGTTTCTAGCTCCTAACTTAACTATAGCATATCACATTGATGAAGAATTTCACTCAGGCAGAAGCAGAGTTAATTCGATCTTCCCAAGCCATTTCTGTCAGTGCAAATGTTTCAGATCAGCATATGAACTGCCACTCCCCATTCTTTCAGCTCCTTATGTATACCTTACAGAGTGACATGGGGAAGTTTTTAGAATTTCTGTATGAGGAATATTCTGCACTTATAGTTGTTGTACATCCCTCGCGTTAAATAATGTAGTCATTTTCCATGTTCACTTGTTTGGTGGAGAGATGATACATGCAGATTGTAGAATAGTTTCATAAAATACACATTTGCTATTTTTAAATGTATTTTCAAACACTTTGGCTAAAGAGAGGGGAGCAAATTCAATGGCTTTAACAAGTATGTTAATACTTTAATGCATACATATAAGTAATTTATTCAGAAGGCATTCATATTTTGAAGTTTAAGTAATTTGTTTCCCTATATTCTTAGCAGGGTTAATTTGATTTATCAAAAATACAGAATTGGAGAAATATGAATGGGCACAGAATTGTTGACATTAGTAGATGTTATAAATCAGGGACAACTTATCCATCAGACACCATAGGCACAGTGCAGGATTTTATGGTAATTTTATGAGCCCATGAAAATGTTTTAATTTTAAGTTATTTTAAAAACCAAAAGAAAACATAAGTCTGATAATAATGAATATAAGATAAGGAATATAGCCTGTATTATATTAAGTATGCAATATAAATATACTGTGGGTGCCAAAATAGTGTACACATTTTAAGAGATGTTTTCTATGTATTACTTTTCAAAGTTGAATTGAATCACTAGCAATGTCTAGTATGACGTTTGTTCAAAAGATGGCGTTAATCAAATGAATACTAGTGCAATCATTGTATTACAATTTTAATACAGTTTTTTCTTTCTTAAAATCTGTATACATTTTTTGACACCCTGGGTGCGTGTGTGTGTGTGTAGATAGATAGATAGATAGATAGATAGATAGATAGATAGATAGATAGATAGATAGATAGATAGATAGACAGATATCAGAGAGAGAAGCAGAGAGACAGAGAGGGAGAGGAAGGAACCCACAAAGGCACAAGTAATCTGGGGCCCACAAAAGTCTCAATGAGGCCCTGATTAAAAACCTGTAGCTGTCCAATAAAGACCACTATGTTTAGTGTATTATTACTTACCCCATTAGGGTTCATTTCCATCTTTGCTGCTGCTTTGGACACTGTGGTTAGGTTCCTATTGTACACTGTGCACAAATGATCCTTCTACACCCATCTCCCATTTTTCCCTACACTAATATTTTAGTGAGAGATCCTGCAGAACACTAAAGCATATCATCTAGCCAAGGTGGGTACCAATAATGCAATCCAACTACCTATAGATATCACCAACATGGCTTTTCTGTCACTCTAGGCAGAATCTCATTCACCATCCCCTGCTTTAGCGCTCTCAAGTAATGTCCCACCATAGCAGGAAGACACTGGTATGATAGCTAGTCACCACTTTTCCCCACATATATAATGAACTGACTTTATATGAGACCTTAACTAACCAAAGCTGTTCCATTGACCATATCTCCTTTTGGCTGCAGGTACTGGGTGGCCTCTTCTGGCAGTCACCCCAGTGTCTCTGATCCCTGTGTGTAGTACAGCAGGACCTGCTATCTCTGGCCAGAAGAGCTTGAACTGTAGGAGCATAGGGTTTTTCTTTCTTTCTAAATTGTTCTGCAAATTTGCTTTGAACTTGTCCTTTCTTTTGTTTGTTTGTTTTGCTTTTTTTCGTCCTCTTTAATGGTAAATATATTCACTTTCCTCTGAAGAGACTTGGAACATCATAACATATACTTTTCATCATTAGGTTTGTTCAGGCATGATGAGCTTACTCAGCACCTGGGGAGTGATTTTAACTTCGGAGCACTTTACAAACATTAGGTAATGATAACTAACCAACTGTGATCCAGGAAGCGGCATAACCAGGCATAAGTAGACACTCCATCATTTCTGGTATATGAACCTGTCATTTTTAAGCATCTTTAACATAAAAGAAAAAGGTTCAATAGCTAAGACATAATTAATGAATTTTATTTGTGCTCATTTTGCTATGTTTTATTCTCTTCTGTCCTTTAATGAGGAAATATATACATATAGCTAACATTAAACTGGTGCTGTAAGGAAGTACTCAGTCGCATCGATCCTGAGAATCTTATGAATCTGTTCCATAGAGTGACACACATGTGTGGCTACTCTTATTTCTTTTGAGAAAGTAGAGGTGTGAATGACGCATAAGTATGAATTTTCAGCTGGAAAAATCATGAAATGCTTCTTCTAAAATAAATAACAATGTACTAGTTTGACTTACAAAGATCAGGTCTACTTTGAATCAGGAATATTTTTATTGTGACAATTACTTAGGCTGGTTTATTACAACATCAATTCCAAATATGTAATAAATGATTACAATTACTGTTATTATAAATATATATTATATATATATATATATATATATATATATATATATATATATTCTCCCACAAAAAAAGAGTTGGGGTTTTAAGCTACTTTTTACATTATCTTTTTTAGCCTTTTTCTTAAGCACATTTTGTCTATACTGCTCATAACTTCTTAGGGGCTGTACATCACAAGTAAAGTTTTGAAAATTTATCTAACTACATAAGAAAGATATATTAGTTTTCTGTAGTTGTTGTTACACACACTTAGTGGCTTAAAACAACACAGCTTAATTATCTTAGTGTTCTGTAGCTCAGAAGTCTGAAATGGGCCTAATCCAGATATTGGCAGGGCTGCATTCCTTCTGGAGGCTCTAAGGAATGACCCATTTTCTTATTCTTCTCAGTTTCTAGAGGCCATTTAATTCTTAGCTCATGGTCCTCTTCTTTTATTTTTACAGCCAGGAATGATGGGTTGAGTTCTCACATTGCATTACTCCAACCTCCTGTTCTGCTTCCCTCTTCTACTTTTAAGGACCCATGTGATTACACTGAGACTCCCAGATAATCTAGGATGATATCCTTCTTTTATGTCTTTTGATAAGAACCTTAACTGTATCTGTAAACTTAATCCATCTTAATCATGTATATTCATGTATATTTACAGGTTCCAGGGAGTAGGATGTAAACATCTTTGGAGACCATTATTCTGACCTTCACAAAGATGTATTATAAAGTGTTTCCCGTGGACAAATTGATACTAGGGATCTCAATTATATGTATTCGGTGATCCACTTGCATTTTGTTTACATTGAACACCTGTTTTCAAGGAAATAGGGGAGAGAGGAATAAAGGCACTTTTAAATTTTCAAAGCTAATTTTGTATCCATATAGAGTTTATGAATTATTTTCGCTTCCATTAAAATGCATAGTTTGACAGTCTCTTCTTAACATTTTTCCCAGTCAAGATCATTATCTTCCAATGGAATTGAGACCAAATGAAAGAAATTTCTAGAACAAAGTTCATTTGAATGGAACCTGTAAAATATTAAATGTACTTTCTATAGTGTTTCCAATAAGATTGATACAGGTATATAGTTTCATTTACTTTTTACTGGGATTCATTTTCAGAATTATGAAAACATTTGTTTATTTTTATTTTAAGGTGTATGAAATATATTAGAATATGATTTTACATGGAATTATTGAATGTAAAAAGATGAACATCAATTGTGAAGCAAAATACTCTAATGTTTTAAGAATAAATACAGTAGCTCCCCCTTAGCTACAGTTTTGTTTTCTTCAGGTTCAGTTACCTGAGTTCAACCTTGGTGCAAAAATATTAAATGAAAAATTTCAGATGTGAACAATCCATAAATTTTTAAAATTAAAAAAGAGTTAGTTACACTTGACATGCAATATTATATTAGTTTCAGGGGTACAACATAGTGATTAGACATTTACATAACTTGCAAAATGATCACTTCAATAAGTCTATAACCCATCTGACACCATACATATTATTAAAATATTGCTGCCTATATTCCCTATACTGTACTTTATATCCTGTGACTGTTTATAACAGCCAATTTGTATTTCTTAATTCCTTTCACCTTTTTCACCTATCACCCAAACCCCCTCCCACCTGGCAATCATCAGTTTGTTCTCTGTATCTATGAGTTTGTTTTTGTTTTGTTTATTTTTTAGATTCCACATATAAGTGAAATAATATGGTGTTCGTATTTCTCTGTCTGACTTATTTCATAAGCATAATATCCTCTACATCCAGATATGTTGCAAATGGTAAGATTTCTTTTGTTGTTGTTGTTGTTTTTGTTTTGGCTGAGTAATATTACATTGTATGCACGTACTGCTTCTTCGTTATCCAGTCATCTATCTATGGACACTTAAGTTGCTTCTATATCCCAGCTATTATAAATATGCTGCATAAACATAGTGATGCATATATCTTTGTGAGTAAGTGCTTTGGATTTCTGCAGACAAATACCAGAAGTTGGATCGCTGGGTCAATGGTAGTTCTATTCTTAATTTTTTGAGGAACCTCCATACTGTTTTCCATAATGGCTCCACCAATTTACAATCCCACCAGCAGTATATGAGGGTTCCCCTTTCTGCCCATCATCAGCACCACTTGTTTGTTGATTTTTTGATAATACCCATTCTGACAAGTGTGAGGTGATATCTCATTGTGGTTTCCATTTACATTTCCCTAATAATTAGTGATGTTGAGCATCTTCTCATATGTCTATTGGCCATCTGCACATCCTCTTTAGAGAAACGTCTATTCAGGTCCTCTGCCCATATTTTAATCAAATTGTTTTATTTGGTGTTAAGTTGCATGAGTTCCTAATGAATTTCAGATATTAACCTCTTATTGGATGGATCATTGGTGAATGTTTTCTCCCATTCAGTAGGCTGTCTTTTTACTTTGTTGATCGTTTCCTTTGCAGTGCAAAAACTCTTTAGTTTGATGTAGTTCCATTTGTTTATATTTTATTTTGTTTCCCCTTGCATAAGGAGAAATATTCCCCTAAAAATATTACTAATAACAATGTCAAAGAGTTTACTGTCTATGTTTTTTTCTAGGAATTTTAAGATTTTGGGTCTTACTTTTAAGTCTTTAGTCCATTTTGTGTTTTCTCTTGTATATGGTTTGAAATAGTGATTCAGTTTCTTTTTTTTCTTTCTTTCTTTTTTTTTTTTTTGCATTTGTCTCTTCAATTTTCTCAATACCATTCATTGAAAGACTGTCTACTCCATTGCATATTTTTTACTCCTTTGTCATAGATTAATTAACTATATTGGCATGGGTTTATTTTAGGGCTCTTTATTTTACATTGATGTGTGTATCTGCTTTTATGACAGTACCATGCAGTTTTGATTACTATCGCCTCGTATTATAGTTTGATATTAAGTAGTGTGATACCTCCAATTTTGTTCTTTCTCAATATTGCTTTGGCTCTTCTGGGTATTTTGTGGTTTCTTATAAATTTTAGGATTATTTGTTCTAGTTCTGTGAAAACTGCCTTGGTATTTTGATAGGGTTTACATTATATCTATAGATTGTTTTTGGTAGTATACATTTTTACGATGTTAAATCTTCTTATCCATGAGCACAGCATATGCTTCCACTTATTTGCATCTACTTCAGTTTCCTTTTTCAATGTCTTATAGTTTTCCTGAGTATAGGTCTTTCAGCTCCTTGGTTAATTATGGGTCTAGGTATTTTATTTTTGAAGCAATTTGAAATAGGATTGTTTTGTTTTTGTTTTTTATTAATTCTCTTTCTGGTCCTTCATTATTGGTGTATAAAATGCAACTGATTTACGAATATTAATTTTGTATCCTGCTACATTACAAAATACATTTATTAGTTCTAATAGATTTTTTTTCATGGAATCTTTAGGGTTCTCTATATATAGTATCTTGTCATCTGTAAATAATGACAGTGTTACTTCTTTCTTTCCAATTGGATCTTTTATTTTTTTCCTAATTGCTGTAGCTAAGATTTCCAATACATTCAAAAATGGTAAATGTATCTTTTTCTTGTTCCTTAAAGAAAAAAACTTTCAGCTTTTCACTATTGAGTTTGATATTAGCTGTGGGTTTTTCATATGTGGCCTTTATTATGTTGTGATACACTCCCTCTTTCCTCACTTTGCTGAGTTTTTAATAAAAAAATATCGATGTTGGATTTTGACAAATGCTTTTTCTGCATTTATCAATATGATCATATAATTTTTATCATTCATTTTGTTTATGTGGTGTATCACATTAATTGATTTGCAGATATTGAACCAGCCTTGCATCCCAGCAATAAATCCCATTTGATGATTCAATTTGCTATTATTTTGTTTAGGATTTTTCCATCTATGTTCATCAGGGATATTGGCCTGTAATTTTCTATCTTTCTTTCTGTTTTTCTTTCTTTCTTTTATTATTATTATTATTATTATTATTATTATTATTATTATTATTATCATTGTAATGTCTGTCTGGTTTATACGCCCTCTAAAATGAATTTCACAGCCTTCCTTCCTTTGTGAATTTTTTGTTTTTTTGTTTTGTTTTGTTTTTTGTTTGTTTGTTTGTATAATTGAGAAGGATAGGTAATAATTATTTTTATAATATTTGTTAATAATCCCTTGTGAAACCATCTGGTACAGGGCTTTAGTATGTTGGGAGATTTTTTTTTTATTACTGATTTAATTTTGTTGGTTGGTCTGTCAGATTTTGCGTTTTTTTCCTTGATCTAGTCTTGGAAGATTGTATTTTATTTTAGGAATTTATCCGTTTCTTCCAGGTTGTCCAATTTGTAGACAGATGATTTTTCATAGTCTTTCCTTATAATTCTTTGTATTTCTGTGTTGTTGGTTGTCACTGCTCCTATTTCATTTCTGATTTTATTTATTTGGGCTCTTTCTCTCTTTGTCTCTCTCTCTCTTTTAATTTTGATGAGTCTGGCTATAGCTGTATCAAATATCTTTATCTTTGCAAAGAACCAACTCTTGGTTTCATTGTTTTCTTTCTTTTCTTTCTTTCTTTTTTTTTTTTTTGACTCTATGTCATTTATTTCCATTCTGATATTTATTATTTCCTTCATTCTACTCACTATGGGCTTAGTTCTTTCTTTTTTATTATTTTGGGTTTATGTTTAGATGATTTATTTGAGATTATTCTTGTTTCTTGAGTTAGGCCTCTATTGCTGTAAATTTCTCTCTCAGAAATGCTTTGGCCATGTCCCATAGATTTGGGATCTTTGTGTTTTTATTTTCATTTGTCTGAAGGTATCTTTTGATTTCGTCCTTGATCACATTGTTAACCCATTTATTGTTTAATATCATATTATTTAGCCCCCTTGGTGCGTTTTTCGGTTTTCCTTTTGTAATAGATTTCTAGTTTCATACAATTGTCATCGGAGATGCTTGATATGATTTTGATCTTCTTATATTTATTGAGACTTGTTTTGTGGCCTAACATGTGGTCTATCCTGGATAATGTTCTGTGTGCACTCGAAGAGAATGTATATTCTGCTGCTTTTGGGTGAAATGCACTAAAAATATCAATTAAATGCAACTGATTTAATGGGTGATTAGGCCATTGTTTCCTTATGGATTTTCTGTATGGGTGATGTATCCATGGGTATTAAAGTCCCCTACTATTACCATATTGCTGTCAATCTCTCCCTTTATATCCATCAATATTTAATTTATATATTTAGGTGCTCCTACATTTGGTGCATAGATGTTTATGAGAGTTATATGCTCTTATTGAATTGATCCCTTTGTTATTATGAAATGCTCTTCTTTATCTCTTGCCACAGCCCTTGTTTTAAAGTTTATTTTGAATGATACAATTATTACCAGCCCAGGTTTTTTGTTTGTTTTTTTTTGTTTTGTTATCATTTGCATGAGATATTTCTTTTCCCATCTTTTTATTTTCAGTCTATATGTGTCTTTTGATCTGAAATGGGTCTCTTATAGGCAGCGTATATGTGGGTCTTGTTTTTTTTTTTAATCCATTCAGCCACCCTCTATCTTTTCATTGGAGCAATTAGTCCATTTTCTTTTAAAGTAATTATTGATAGGTATGTAGTTATTGCTATTTTATTAAATGTTTTCTAAAAGCTTTTGTAGTTCTTCTCTATATCATTCTTATTCTCTTGCTCTGTTCACTTATGCTAATGATTTTCTGTAGTGTAATATTTGAGATTCTTTATCTATATTTCTTGTATTTCTCTTGTAGATCTCTGGTTTGTGGTTATGATGTACTTTATATATACCAAGTTGTGTTCATGGCACTATATTTAAATTGATGGTCACTTAAGTTCGAATCACTACTATTTTTACTCACCCTCTCTACATTTATGTTTGTGTCACTATTTTTTACTTCTTTTTTGTGTGTGTCTGTGTGTGTTCCTTAATTTATTGTTGTAACTACATGTGTTTTTCCTACTTTTGGCTTTTAACCTTTGTACTAACTTTATAGTTGGTTGATGAACTGTTTTTTACTAAGTATTTGCCTTTTCCCGTGAGAATTTTTTTTCTTTCCTATATTTTCTTGTTCGTATTTTTGACCTTGTCTTTTCTACTTAAAGAAGTCCTTTTAACATTTTTTTGTAATTCTGGTTTAGTGCTGAAATCCTTTAGACTTTTTTTGTCTAAAAAACTTCCATAAGTTTTAAATTTTACACTCTTCTGAGTAGCATGATAAAATTTTGTGCCATCCTGCTCCATCCAGCCCAGGATGTGAATCATCCCTTTGTCCAGTGTTTCCAAGCTGTGTATGCTACTCGCTTGTTACTCACTGAGTATTTTTCTCAGTTATCAGGTTAACTCTAGTGGTATCATCACAGTGCTTGTTTTTAAGAAGTAACCCTTATTTTACTTAATAATGTCCCCCAAATGCAAGAATAATGATGCTGACAATTCTGATATGCCAAAAAGGCCGTAAGGTGAAAAGATTTCAACTTAATAAGGAAAGAAAAAAATTGTATGCTGAGGTTGCTAAGATTGACAGTAAAAGCAAATCTTCTATCTGTGAAATTGTGAAGAAGGAAAAAAAAACTGTGTGCTGGTTTTGCTATCACACCTCAAACTATAAAAGTTCCAGCCACACTGCATAACAAGTGTTTAGTTAAGATGAAAAAAAAAAAATCATTGAAGTTGTGGGTGGATAACTTGAACAGAAAATGTATTCAATTGACAGCAAAGTGTTGCACCGGAAAGCATTGAGCCTATACAACAACTTCAGCAAGGGGTCCCCCAAAATAATGACACCAACCTATTTACTGCAAGTAAGGGATGGTTACACAGATTCGAATAGATTGAGACTGAAAAAGAAAAAAGTTACTGGGGAGAAAGAGAGACGACATTCACATAACTTTTATTATAGTATATTGTTATAATTGTTCTAGTTTATTAGTTTTTGTTGTTAATCTATAACTGTGCCTAATTTATAAATTAAACTCTATCATCGGTTTGTATGTGTAGGAAGAAACAGTATACAAGATGTGATAATTAAGTTCACGAACTTGTTGCAATGATGTTGCTAACCTTTTTTGATATCAGAGGGATTGTTCACTATGAATTTGTACCAACAGGAGAAACAGTTTACTATTTGAAACACTGAAAAAACTGTGTGGAAAAGTTAGACAGCCTGGACTTTTCACCAACAATTCATGGCTCTTGCATCACGACAATGCACCAGCTCATACAGCATTGACTGTGAGGGAGTTTTTAGCCAGTAAACAAATAACTGTATTGGGACACTGTCCCTACTTACCTGATCTGCCCCACCATGACTTCTTTCTTTACCCAAAGATAAAGGAAATATTGAAAGGAAGATATTTTGATGACATTCAGTACATAAAATGTAATACGACGACCGCTCTGATGGTCATTCCAGAAATAATTTTGAAATTTCTTTGAAGGGTGGACTAGGCACAGGCATGGGTACATAGCTGCGCAAAGGGAGTATTTCAAAGGTGACAATCAGCAATGAGGTATATAGCACTTGTTCTAGAATGAGTTCGCGAACCTAATTGTCAGATGTCGTATGTAGAGTTCAGGATTACCCACAGTTTCAGGAATCCACTGTTAGTTTTGGAATGTATACCCTGCAGATAAGGGAAGGGATTACTGGATGTACAGTATAAATATTCAAAGTATAAAATTAAAATTAATCCTAAAAACAAATGTGCAAAGAATTATTATAGGTAAGGACATTAAATTGAAATGATTAAATGCAAGTAGTTTTAGTTAATTTTAAGTAAATTTAAGTAAATGTCAAAGGCAAAAATTAATTTTTGAAGAATAAAATTTGCAATATTTTTGCATGAATACCCTTACTCCCAATACGTTTTTAAAGTAAAATGATGGTAGCCATCATTACCAAATTGGTTTACAAGATCAGAAAAGCTCATCCTCAATAGACATGTCTCTTGACTAACTAAAGAGACTTTGTTCTTTCAAACAAAATAATTTTTTTCTATTCTTATTACTCGGGCTTCATAGTATGGGGAGTTCCATCTATTTCACCTGCATAACTGACAGTGCTGTATAAAATACATAGCAAACACAAAATAGCAACTGAATAAGCCCTTATACCCCAATGGAACTGAAAGTTATATGAAAGAGTTTAAATTATTTGTATTCCGGCAAGAAGTATCTGTCATTCTGACTATACTATTATTTTCTTTCCCATCTTATATCTTTAAAATGACATGTTAACATGAGATTTTCTTACCAGTAGCAATTGAGGCTTGAATATATCGGAAAACAATTGGCATGCTATTTTAATATTTGACATAAAAACTATAAGTGGAAATGTAGAAAATGTGTTATTGACTCTATTCATTCTGTGATCTTACCCATCATCTGCTTCGGTGGCTTCATCCTTTGTTTGGAGGTATTACATTTTACTGAAAATAGAAACCCTCAAACTGCCAAGCAATCGCATGAATTCTGTTTGTAAATTGAGTATTTAATAGACTGCTGTACAGGTATCCCCCACTTTCCAAAAGTTCACATTATATTAGTACCTATTTTTGCTAACCAAAACAAATTCAAAGAAGATTTTCACTTTTATGGGGGGAAAAAAAAAAACACGTTATTTTACTACTGTAGGTCTTCCGTGAAAATTAAGTGGCATAACGTGAACTTTTAGAAATCAGAGAAAACTGTTTATGCCATTTTGTCTTAGGAAAGTTTTTATAGGAACACTCTATTTTTGGACAGCAGGGGGAACACATATTGTTCAGAATAACTGTAATAAATTCTAATATATAAAGAATACGAGGTCAGACGATTAAGTTTGCAAACTCATCCTAGAAAAAGTGCTACATACTTCAGTGCTGAATATCACTGTGGTCACTTTCAAACTACTCCCCTTGGAAAGCTATATACTGATGCCAGTGCCTAGTCTACTCTTCAAAGCAATTTTGGAACTCTTTTTCTGGAATAGCCATCAGAGCTGTCGTCGTCGTATTATCCTTGATGTCCTGAATGTCATCAAAATGTCTTCCTTTCAATATTTCCTTTATCTTTGGGTAAAGAAAGAAGTCATTAGGGGCCAGATCAGGTGAGTGGGGGTCGGGGGGTGTCCCAATGCAGTTTTTTGTTTACTGGCTAAAAATTCCCTCGCAGACAGTGCCATGTGAGCTGGTACATTGTCATGATGCAAAGACCATGAATTGTTGGCAAAAAGTTCAGGTCATTTTCATCTAACTTTTTCACGCAGTCTTTTCAGCACTTCCAAATAGTAAACTTGGTTAACTGTTTGTCCAGTTGATACAAATTCAAAGTGAATAATCCCTCTGATACCAAAAAAAAAAAAAAAAAAAGTTAGCAGCATCATTGAAACAAGTTCATGAACTTAATTGTCTGACCTCGTTTATCTATCCAATCATTGAGGGACACTGTTTTTTCCATGTGTTGGCCACTGTGAATAATGTTGCAGTGAACATAGGGGTACATATATCTTCACAGATAAATGATTTCAGATTTGTTTTTAGGTAGATACCCAGAAGAAGGGTTGCTGGATCATATGGTAATTGTATCCTTAAATTTTTGAGGAAACTCCATAGTGAATTCCATAGGGGCTGCACCAATCTACATTCCCCACTAGAAGTGTATGAGGGTTCCTTTTTCTCCATAGCCTCTCCAACACTTGTTATTATTTGTCTTGCTGATAATAACCATTCTAACATATGTAAGGTAGTATCTCATTGTGGTTTGGATTTGCATTTCCCTAACAGCTAGTGAAATTGACTATCTTTTCACATAGCTATTGGCTGTTTTTGTTTCTTTTTGGGAGAAGTGTCTGTTCAGGTCCTTTCCCCATTTTTTAATTGGGTTGTTTGTGTTCTTTGGTATTGACTGGTACAAGTTCTTCATATATTTTGGGTATTAGACCCTTATTGAAGGCGTTGTTTGCAAATATCTTCTCCCATTTGGTTGGTTGCCTTTTTGTTTTGTTGATGGTCTTTTTCTGTGTAGAAGCTTTTTGGTTTGATATAGTCCCATTCATTTATTTAAGCTTTTAGTTCCCTTGCCTTTGAGGTCTAAGTCAAAAAATCATTTTTAAACTCAAGATCTGTAAGTTTAGTACCTATGCTTTCTTCTATGCAATTTATTGTTTCAGGTCTTATTTAGATTTTTGATTCATTTTGAGTTAATTTTGGTACATGATGACAGAGAGCAGTCTAGTTTCATTCTATTGCATGTCGCTTTTCAATTCTCCCAGCACGATTTATTGAAGAGGATTTCTTTTCTCCATTGTATGTTTTTGGCTCCGTTGTTGAAAATTATTTACCCATGTATATGTGCGTTCATTTCTGGGTTCTCAGTTCTGTTCTATTGGTTCTGTGTCCATTTCTCTGCCAATGCTGTTTTGATTATTGTTGCTTTTTAGTATAATTTGAAGTCAGGGAGTGTGATACCTCCAGCCTTGTTCCTTTTTCTCAGGAATGGACAAAGAAGTTGTGTTACATATATACAATGAAATATTACTCAGCCATAAGATAAGGTGAAATAGTACCATTTGAGACAACATGGATGAATTTTGAGATTATCATGCTAAGCTAAAAAATCAGACAGAAAATGTTGAGAACCCTATGCTTTCACTCATATTTGGGTTAAAATCGAAAGTGACAAAGAAGACAAATAAACAAAACTCATAGATACCAACAGTTTAGTGGTTACCAGAGGGTAAGAACTGAGGGGTGTGGTAAAAGAGGGTAAAGGGGGTCAAATTTATGAGACAGAGAACGACTTTGGGTGGTGAGCACACGCTGCAGTACGTAGATGATGTATTATAGACTTGTGCACTTGAAACCTATATAATTTTACTAATCAATATCACCCAAATAAATTGAATTAAAGAAAACAATGTTTGTAAATATCATTTTGAGAAAACTTGTAAGTTTTTGTGGTCAGATTGCTGCTGTCTAAATGTTAGCATACAATCACAAATAGTTTCCTTATATACAACCTATTTGAATCTGTTCAACCTTCAAGGTGGTGGTGGTAAACACTGTTGCTGCAGATGCTAAGGCAGTTTTCCAGATATGGAAATGTCAAAAAGGAGAACTATTTGCCTCAAAACATTTTCTATATAAATAATGTGGATTTGGCGGGAAATATGTAGGGTGGATCCAGTATCAATAAGAAAGAAAAATGTTTGTCAAAATTTAAAGTTCCATTGGAAGAACAAATAATCCCATTTGCTAAAACACCACCACCACCACCACCACCACCACCAACAACAACAACAACAACAACAACAACAACAAAAACAAAATGCTTTCAGGAACTGGGATATTATCATACTTTTATGGTTGTTACCCTAACTCAGGAGAAGGTTTTGGTCTTAAGAACAATCATTTAGAAGACGTAAATAATTTCCAAGAAAAGTCATGTTTTTAAGTAAATGGTTAAGTATATGAATTTGAAATAATCCTTAATTTTTAGTGAATTCTATCATCTCACTTCCAAATTACTTTGACCTGCACCATTTCACCTATGTTGTCATTTTATTCTGAATCCTTTACTCCTGGATTGTATCACTGTGCAGAGATTAGTCTTCAAAGTGATAAACTGTACTATGTAGCCTTAGTTATAACTATGTAGCTGCCAGCTACCCAAGTACAATGTACAATCTTCCACTCTACCAAGACCTACCACATTCTCCCTAACACGCATTGCTCTAGATTTCTGCATGCTTGAAGAGTAATTGAATTTCCCCCCCCCCCCCCAGAAATTCCATATCAAGAAGTAGTGAATCCTTATATGAATGGTGTTTCTTCCTATGTTTTGATTTAACAAATTTCCAGGACCATAACACATTTCTTTAAAGCACACCAAAAAATGTCCTGTAATTTTTGTTGAAATAAAGTTCTCTCAAAAGAAGAATTTCAGGAAAGAAGTTGATAGATACTAAGTTCCCCAATACGTCTCTAATGAACAATTAACACATAGCATGTGGTCAATATCTAAGTCAGAGGATTGTTTAATTACCTACCTGCCATACCAGAAAGGAAGCAAATATTACACCCCAGTTTCTGTTACAGGAATTTTAGGGAAGTAACACAGGAAGATAAATAATTTGTGAGGTGTTCTGCAATCAATTAACTTAATCCTAACATAAAACTCATATGTAGAGATTGAATACCCCATTATTGAAGATTAGAATAGTGATGTGTAGAGTGGATGTTGACTACAGGGTAACTTCTACTTGTCAAAATCTTCACCTTCATAGATAATCTCAAACTTAAGTATCTTACCCTGTTCGTCTATATTTATTCCTTGTTTGTAATACGAGTGAGAAATCATTTACGAACAATTCACTGCCAAGGTATTTAAAACTATGAAAACGTGGTTCTTTTCATGCTTCATTTGTCTTCGTTCTCTTTTGTCTTTCTATTCTTTTTCAGATCTCCATTGATTACAAGGTTTTTCCAATCTCTCTGTTCTTCCTCATGCCACATAAATGTTGTTCAATTCAAATATCTCTCCTTGTCCTTCTTCTCATCTCCATTTTTCACCCAGGATATCCTATTTTATAAATTTAACTATGACCTGTATGATGTGTAGTAGTTAGTGCTATAGACTAAGCCCATCTCCCATGCTTGCTTTACTATTGCATATCCAAATGCTTGACTGCAATTCGTAGTTGAATAATCTGTCTATGCTTCAAAATTGGTGTCCCTAAATTCAATCCAATTCAAATTTTAGTCAATATTATCTTACTTAAACCAGCTCCTCCTGTGTTTGACTTTATCGATTTTATTTGGGGTAAAACATTTTTCTCATTCTGTCTAGTGCCCTTTCAAGAAAACTCAATTGTGATTATCTTTAAAAATAAAAAGGGCTTCTTTTTATTGAAAGCGTTTTCATTTTAGTGTGTAACATTTTCAGGCTAACTTTTGTAAAACCAATGAAACTCTCCATAAGGATAAACTTCAGAAACGTTGTTGATTTGATTAAAGCTTGTTTAAGAAAAAAAATAGATGTCATATAGTTGACATTAACCAAAGTTTGCACTTTTAAATTTCAGCCCAAAATATCTGTCTAGGTTTAATTCCTGCATAAGATTCAAATGCGCTACTTATTGAATATCATATTATTAAAATATATACACAGTAGTTTCCTTTGAAAATTTTCAGTGGTCAACTTTTTATATTTTGTGCTCTACTTAGATGATCTGCAACAATTGTATGTATCAGTCAAGCTTATAGAACATAGAAAAAAATGTTTTCTAAAAAGAAAATTAGGTTTTTTTCTCTCTCTTAAATTCATCAGATGAAACTTTGGATGATCACATTATTTTATAAGCACTTTTTAAGACATTTTATTATTTATAAGACCCACAGCCCTTTTCAAATTATGTTTACATGTCACAATTTAAATGGTCATAAATCATTAGTGGTTAGGTTAGGCAAATGTGGGGCTCTGTATTCTGGTCACACAAATTTCTGAAATGTGTAGAACATAAAAAAAAAAAAAATCCGATGGCAATTCCATTTTTGAAGGTGGTCAGAGAAATGGCACTTATTTTTAAAATTTTATTTCTAAAACTATTTGTAATTCATCTTCTGCTTAGTATAATGAGAAAAAAGCATATATTTATAGACAGTGAAGAACACTGGGAAGTCTCCTAGGTCATGGTTATAGCCATATAAATCTAATGTGAGCATATTTTATATAAAATTATGTTCTCTTTCACAGACTTCTTTCTACATGTAAACAGATGTAGATTTACCATCTGTTTGTTTTGAGGTGGGTTTTAGCATTTAAACAATCACCCAAACTATGTTTCTTTTATATCATTTTTTGTTTCACTGCTTTTCTTACTTTGTACTGTGTGTGGGTGTATACTTCTGCCCGTATTATTATTCAATCTCTTTGAAGACAGAATCTATATGCTGTATTTAAGAAAAGTGCTTTGCATGCATTGTAATTGCTCGAAGGTATAGTTACGTATATGAATAACATTTTAAAAAATATTTTAATCTGTCAATGTAATTATAACATATGGCTTTAAGTTTTGAACTTATTATACAACTAAATTTCAAGCAAATCTGACTATTACTTTAATAATAATGTAATTAGATCAAGAATGTAATGCAACCATTTTCTTTGCACAAAATTATATATCTAGTTTTATCAACAGAAAACTAAGCTTTATTTCATGTATTTGCCGATGCTAAATCTGCAGGCAACATTCATTAATGTCTTTAATAAAATTTAAAAATGATAGCCTGAATTATTTACATTCCTATATGAATATAAAGGATTTGTCGTATAGTCCATCATTGCATCTTTGGATAATAATTGCTTGAAATGGATTTTAATATGTGTGTGGTATTTTAGATAATATAATGTTTTTAATAAATGTAGGACCAATATTTGATGTCAAGAAAGAATTATTGGTGTTCAATAGTGCATAGTATTTTTTGTAACACTTGGTTTGATGAGTCTCTTATTTTATTTTGACTTATATTCCATTCTTCTGATTTATATTTTGGATAGATTTGTAGATTTACAGTAAAGTAACAAGAAGTCTGCCTGTCTCATTCACTCCTGCTAAATATTTTACAATTCTACAGGACATGATCTATAAACCATCATCTTTTTCAGGAAGCGTGTTACAAAAGAACCGAAGACATGAAAAAATCAATGAAGTTTAATGTTTTCTATAATGTAAAAATGAGTAAGGCTATCACTTATCACAGTATTTTAAGAAAGGGTGAGATTATTTATTCTAATATGTAGGCCAATATGACGGAATCCTCTGCAACAATCCTAGCAAATTAATTCATTCATTCTCTTTCATTATTCTCATAAAGAAGCAAATTGTAGTGTGGGACATTTCAACTAAAATTAATATTCATTTATATAAGCTGTGTATAAAATGATAAAATTTTCTTGTGATTTCCAGGCTTTAGGATTTATATTGCTTTCTTAAACAACACAACAACACACGTTTATTCTTTGACCAGATTGTATTATTTTATGTTCTGATAACAATATGTGATACATTTCTGTATCATCTAGGTTTTTATGGCAAAGGCTGAAGACTTTATCCTCTTCTTATCTAAATTCAATGTCAGAATATTCTTAATAAGCATTATTTGGCATAGTTTTAACATAGGCCTCTCAAGGTCACTATCATTTCATGTAAATGTTCTTTTTATTTCCTAAATAAACTCTTAAGGACCGGGGTGGCTAGTTCAGTTGGTTAGAACGTGGTGCTGATAACACCAAGTTTGCTGGTTCAATCCCCACATGGACCATTGTGAGTTGTGACCTCCTTAAGAAAAAAAAAAAAAAGACAACCACAGTCTGTGAGAAAGTACTTGCTGTACAAACAGCAAAATGAATAAAATTTTTTAAAAAAATTCTTAAGGACCAAAATTGAGAGCAGTATTTCATATGTGGTAGGATCTGCATAGTGGACAACAGAAAATTAGTCTCCTTCATACTAAACGAGTGACAAACCTCGGGAATTTTTCACATTAGTTTATATTTTTCTTAAAATGCCATGATGGCATTCAATCTATTATATTGCTCAATTAACAAAAAAGTAATTGTTTTTGCCCTTATGAGCTGTTCAACTATATCATCCCCCATCCTCTACTTGAATATCTGATTGCCATATTAGATATATTAAATAATGCACATTTAACAGAAATATAGGATATTTTGAAAGTTTAAGCAAGACATTGATGTAATGCCTCTGTTATTTCAGCAACTCAAAGATCACTAGTATTAAAAGGTACGTATATCCTAGTTAATTTTCTCCTTTTCAGGTAGTAGAATGGGCAATAGTTTGGGGTTTTTGGGAATCCCCAAAAGGCAATTTATAAGCATTCTAATTACCATATATCTGCCCCTCTTTGTAAGTTCCGGACTCAAAATTCAAAATTATATTGGAGCAAGAAGTTCAGATGATGGTAGTGAGTGCATCTTTTCTATACCAGCTAACTTCAAACAGGATTTCCAAATTACTAACATTCTTATTTTTAAAAGACTGAGCCTGGACAAAGATCTCTTATAACTCAATTTACCTTCTATGAGTTAAGAGACAGATTTAATTTGGCATTATTTTAATCAAAATTACAAAGTTTCACAAACGCAAATTATCAATTCAATTGTGATATAAGGAAAAATTCCATGACTACTGGGGCTTTATATGAGAGCAAGATACTTCACTAAAAGTCAGTTTGCTATTTGCTGTCTATAAGATTTATATCAAAAGGTAAACTGAATTTTTGGGAATATGACAAATTTCTATTATATTTTTCTGATATTGTGTTATTACTTTCTAAGTTGGTACAATTATGTTAACTCAATGTTCATGGTGTATTCTTTGTTAGGCTAATATGAAGAAAACCAAAACAGCTGTTTTCAATTGAATTATATATTTTTTAAATAATTGAATAATTTTCTTCTTGATCTGTTAAAAATACTTGCAGTCATATATAAAATTATAGAGTATCAAGAAACATTTTAATGCAAATATTTTGACTTGATTTGGTGGGATTTTTCGGCTTTTAACCATTCACGAACAATGCATGTATGAATTAGTTGAATGAACACTTTCAGCCTTGCCCTGGGAGTGAGTGGCAGGGTTTCTTGGTTTTTCTTTTTTTTCCTTTTTTTTATGAATTGTTTTCATGCAGTTCCTTTTAAGCACCTGAACTTGCCTAATGAAAAGTCCAGCAGTGCTGGACTTTTACCAAATAAATATAAATATGCAGGTGGTGTTGTGGTCTTACATTTGAAATACTGTGTATCTGCTCAACTTCATTATCATGGATAGCATACTAGATTTTGTGATGTATAACTTGAAATGAAAGCAGTGAAAATTTAAAAGTTAAGTTTTAGTCCCTGAGGAAGATCCGTTGTTAATACAAGAATTGTTATTATATTGCATGGATATCATGAAGATTATTGGATTAGTCATGAATAATCCACTATTGTACTTTCCTGGAAAAGAGAGGATATATATTGTAAAGGTAATTAGAAAAGTGTGTAAGACCCAATAACTATTAATCAGGAATAGCTCAATAGTATTTTTGAAAAACCACTTTGGTCTGGATTGCTAATTTTACATAAACTTTTTTGAAGTTGCTCAGAACTGTTTCCAACCATAATTTGAAGTAACAATTAGTGTCATTGCCTTGTAACTCTCACAGGCTATGGGGCTTTCACTCAGTTTTTAATGAGAATTATGACTAAATTATTCATTGTCTGTGGGAGTTGCCCTGAGGAGAGATAGTAATTAAAAGTTTCACAAGAGAGAGATTTGCTACTTAAAATACTGAAAGTATTGGAAAATATATGGTGGGAGCTTTATCATTTGGTGAATCTCATTGTATATTAAAATCCATTCCTAATTTCTGCCACAATTATTAGGTAGAGAAATTATTAGCTAAATGTTATTATACAACTTTAACAATTGGTGATAATAGAAAATCTATGAATATTTTCCCAACTTCCTGTGTTCAATGTCTTAATAATTTCTATAGCCTTGCTACTTTGTGGCAATTCCTCTATTATGTTGCCTAAGAATTGGTTTCATGTATTAAAAGGTAACTTTGCACTGCCTCAGATTACCAGTATTTTTAGTGTTTAAATGGGAAGAGCTACTTTTAGTATTTGAGCTATTGGAACTATTTTGGTAACCTTGTAGCAATAGGTTTGGTAATTATTTTCTGACCTTTTACATTGGTAGATTCCACTTCATTACACTGACCTATTTAAAAAAAAATTACAATAAATTCTTTCAATCACCACCTAAAATCATAGAATTTTAGCATTGCTAGAGTATCTAGAAATGCTTTCACTGTGACTGACAAGACTTAATAACAAGTCCTGTTTTTCTAGGAAATGGTTTACATAGCCTATCGCATATGAAAATATCAACTTTTTTGAAAAATCAGCTTCCTTTTTTTCTATATAATAATAAACCTCAAATACCTTTCATTATAGACATACATTTTCTATTATGCAATTAATTGTGTGTGTGTGTGTGTGTGTGTGTGTGTGTGTGTGTGTCTTCATATTCTAAAGCTTCTAAAAATCTAACCTCTTTATAGTGGGTTTTTGGAGTTTTTTTGTTTGTTTGTTTGTTTGTTTGTTTGTTTGTTTTGGTAATTGATTCATTTGGCTGTCCTCTCAATTGAGTCACTCATATTAGGAAAATGTCCCTGTAATTATTTCATGGCACTATTATTGCCTTATTACAAAAATAGGTTCTGCAGGTGAAAGGAAGTTTCCCATTTTTAGAAGCTTACACTAAAACGATGTTTGCTTTTTTCTCTCCTAATTTCATTGCATACAATTCAATATAATACACATTGTATCTGTACTTTTAGTTTTTTTTCAGAGCTACAGCTCAGTATGTTCTATTAATCTCTTTTCAATATGGGCAGTAGCAAAGCAAGGTCTTCAAACTATTAGGTATTCTTAGTGAAGTAGTATTAAAAGAGTAACGAGAATTAAGAAGACAGAAATAAATGTACTACAATTTGAGAAAATTATAGATTATAAAATATAATATAAATGAAACCATACAATTTGGCATAACTTTTGATACTGTAGTGAGGTGGAAGTCAGTATACAAGGGCTTGCTATCTTTCCAAAGTCGTATTTTGTGTTTAGAAAATTCCACGAATTCTCATGTTTTAGATTTTTGTTGTGGTTACTAATTCAAAATAGATCTAAAAATTGGTAAGAAGTAACCATAATTGAAAGACATGGTATCTGGCTTACTATGACTCTGGAAAAAAAATACTCAAGAGAAGTTAATTAACACTGCGTTTTCTAATTTTGCTTATGTTGTCTATTAAAATGTAAATGTTAGAAAATATAGTAAATACATACATACACACACACACACACACACACATATATATATATATATATATATATATTAGTTCAATATTCATACAAATATTTACCATTGCCATTAACTAAACTATTATCAAATTTGCTTATGCATCATGTATAATGAAGAGTTTCCATATGCTTAATGTAGACATTGAGTATTCTTTGTGGGACATGCATAGTATACCTGCTCAGCTCCTTACTGCTTCCAATCTGACTTCAAGAAAAATAAGATAATTGACTAGTCAAAAATAATAGAATGCATTTCTTCTCTGTATGAAAAATAGATCCTTTGTACAAAATAATTGAAAAATCATATATAAGCGGCCCAAAAAACATTTCTCTTTAAAGTCCATCTCATAACAATTAAAATATACTAGTGCATAAATATATGTTCAGTGATGTTTATTTCAGGAATAATTATAAAGACAAAAAGGCACTGCAACGTGAAAAAGGATATACGTGAATAAATAGTAAAACATTCACATAATAATCTACTGTGCAGATGTTTAAAAAATTAAGGCTTGGATCAATATCTACCAACTCATAGTGATAATTTGTTACATGACAAAAACAAGCTACAGTAGGTAACAGGATTCCATTCTTGTAAAACTATAATTTGGATAGTTTCACTCCCATAAGAGAAATTCACTTTTCAGGAATAGGGGACAATTCATAGATCAACTTTCTTGCTTAGGACAACTCACAAAGCTGAAACATTTTTAAATATGTTTTAAAATATAGAAAAGGCAAAATGTCAGTAATTTTCACCAAACCAAAGTATTCAAGAAGGCAGATATCCAGAGTGACATGCCATGGTACTCAACTTTGGGCATTTGTCAATTTTGAAAGAGTTGCCTGCAAGTTTAAGAGATTGAACGGCACTTATGACAACCTCAAAGGACTGAGGGAAGGAAAGTCATGGTTTGATACTGAATAAAGAAGACTGTGTAGTAAAACCCCTTCTTTAAATAAGCTGAAACTTTCAAGAATCATAACTGAAGAGGATGAGTAACTTGGAAATAGATAAAGTCTAACATGGATTACAGGCCTACTTTACATGATCTCAGTTCTTAAAATGAGATTATGGTAATACTAAATGCTACTCAATTTACTGGCCTTCCAGAAGCAAATGTATGAAATTTGAGAGAAATAATTGTATCTCATGTCTCACATGATTCCTACAAACATTTTGAAAATTTGATGTCAATAACAGATTCATAAATAATCATAGACATGAGAAAGAAAGACAACGTGTTATTGAACAAAAACAAAATAGGGGATAATGATAGTTCCTAGGTACTCCAAATATTGGAGTAAGAATTTTAAATAAGTATACTTTCTCTGTTTTGAGGGATAATAACAAGATTGAGAAGCTATAAGAAAATTCCAAAATTAAAAAAGTAATAATCTAATAAAAAACTACAGAAATATAATACCAAATGAAACACAGCTAAAGATATAGGTATGACGATTCATAATATACAATATAGAATAAATCTCAAGCAGTTTAATATTTGGGAAATATGTAAGATAGTGTGAGATATATAAAAAAATAAAAGGAGGCATATTTCATTGAGATATGTGGAATTCCAAAAGGAAATGTGATAACAAATAATGCATAAGCAATATTTGAAAAGATAATTAACAAAAATTGCCCCCAAAAGATAAACAACATCAAATCAGTTTCAGGAAGTCCTGTAAACCAAAAGCAAGGTTTGAAATGACTATATTTATGTCCCTCTATTGCTATATGTATGTACATATCTATGTGTTTATGTATATACTCTACATATGTACCTCTATTATCTATCAATAATCCCTGGACATTTCACTGTTGAAAACTAAAGAGAAAGTGATTTTTTAAAAATACTTTTTGATGGTATAATTCACATACCATAAAATTCACTCTTTTAAAGTGTGTAATATAGTTGTTTATCTTAAATTCACAAGGTCATGCAAACCTTCACTGTTATTTAATTCCAGAACATTTTCATAAATCCCCATTACAATTCCCCTCAAACTCTGACAACCACTGATATACTTTCTGTCTCTACAAATTTTCCTAGTTTGGGTAGTTCATGTAAAAGAAACCATACAATACGTTGTCTTTTGCGTCTGGCATTTTTCACCTAGCATATTTTTTTTCAAGATTTATTTATGTTGTGGCATATATCAATTTTTTTTTTTTAATTCTTGAAGTACATTCTCTTGTATGGATATAGCACATTTGTTTATCCACTCCTCAGTTGATGGACATTTGGGCTGTGAACCTTAATGTACAACCTTTTGGGTAGATATGTTTTTATTTTTATTTTTTATTTTGGATATATTCCTAGGAATGAAATTTTAAAGATAATGGTATTTGAATTTTATGTGATTTTCATGTGTTAGAAATGGTATTATATAATACTTTTTTTCTTCTTCTTCTTCTACCATTTAAAAATGTAAAAATAATTCCTAGCTCATGGACAGTACTAAAACAGGCAGCACGCCGGCTTTGGCCCCTATGCTGTGGTTTACTCACCCTTGCTCTACCTACCCAAAGGAGAGCCACTACACTGACAGTTACTCTCAGAAAGTAAAACATGCCTTATACACTCACTTTACCCCACTGGACACCTGTCCAGGACTTCCTTCTTTAAGGGTGACAAAGATTTTTCCAATGTTATAATTGTAAAATAGGAACATTGAATTTTAATATTTTGCACCTGGGAAATGTGGGTAATTTTAATTCTGTGTTCAATTTCATCCTAGAGTACTTAACTTTAAGAAAAAATGGTAACTCAACTTTGATTTATTTCCCTTTTATAGTTAAGATACATTAAGTTGAAAGAGAGTGCTCTTAAACTCTACAAAATATTTATATGTATTTGAAAGGAAAGAATTTCTTATCTGGTATACATTTTAAACTACATGGGAGAAAATAAAAACTTATAAAAGCAGCCAAAGTCAGCTGAAAATAAAATAAACACAGAAAAAAGCACTCAAATAATGGAGGACCCAAGAGGTACAAAATGAGATTTTGAAAATCAGAATTGAGAAGCAACAATGAGACTTTTGGAACCAGAAATAACTGTGATGTGACATAGATTCCTGACCCTTAAATTTAAATAATTTAGTTTGGAAGAAATTAGATTACTGATAACTTAAATATGTTCTGGGAAACTTAGCATAAACAATAAAATAAACTATGTTCTGTTGGGGGGAAAATAAACAAAACAGGAGCCGGTCCCATTGCAGTGAAGAGAGAAGGGATTTAAGAGTTTCTGTGCATAGGCCAAGGATGATGGAGATGTCATCAGAATAAAGTATATCCAGATGCTGGCTTGCCTTTAGGAAGGGAAATCTAATTTCAAATTCAAATTCTCATTTGCATTTTCAGCTTTAGAGAACAGGGTACCTCAAGCACCTATGTGAATAATCTTAGAAAGATTATAATCACCCACCACTTCTTGACAGTAAGACTATTTAAGAAAAGAAAATATAAAGTTGTCATACAGTAGTCATTAATAGTATATTAAGAGTCTATTAACTGAAAAAAGGAAATGGGAAGAAATATATACTTTCTGTGTGTGTGTGTGTGTGTGTCTGTGTGTGTGTGTGTGTGCTTGCACGTGCAAGTGCACACTTATAATGTTGAAATGTCAATTTAAAACATAGACCTGCTGTCACAGACATGAAGCTGATGACTTCAAACAGAAAAATTTCACCAAACAGAAAATTACCTTTCCATTGGAAAGGAAGAACTAAACTGTTCATTGCCACAGGGTTATCAGGGGTTTTCCTCTATACCCCTCATATCCCTATTTTTTCTTGAGTTTCAAACTCAAGAAGATAAAACCTATATATTGCATTGTGTGTTCACCATATAGATGATGTATTGTAGAATAATACACTTGAAATCTATACAATTTTATTAACCAATGGCACCTTAATAAATTTAGTTAATGTTTCTTTTTAAAGGATATGCAAATAAACAACAACAAAAAGATAAAACCTTACCCTTCATCTACATTGAGCTCCAGTCTTTTTAAAAGCTGCCACGTAGATTATGCCGGTCGTCCTCTTCAATTCTGAGAAATAACACTGGCATTATCATCTCTATACATGAAGACACTGAGATTTCAACACCATGTGTCGTAATCAAACACAGTTGGTAATTGGCTAAGATAGACTTCACCTTGCTGGATTTGAAAGCCTATGATCTTCCCATTAAAAAACAGTACTTTCTACTGCTAATTTATATTCCCTGCATTGTGTAGCACAGTGATTTGCCTGTATGAGATGTTTGAAAGCTAATCAGGAATAATACATTCTATTTGTAGAGTGCTCTGCTATTTAACAGAACTTTCACATATATCATTTGAGGTTAACATCAACCATTTGAGAAGGCAGGGTGACTAATAATGTTCCAATTTATTCAGAAAATGCCTGATTTTAGAAAGTTTGAGTGATTCTTTTTGCAAACACACTTAGGCATAAATAAAGGATCCTAAGATTTTATCCCTGTTCTTCTAGTTTCAACTATTAAACTTTTTATCACTATATACTACCTCTCAATAGGTATTTTCTACTAATTATTTTGTAAATGTGTATGGCTCTATATTTGTAAAACAGTTTCACATGCATTGTTCAGTGTCATAACAACTCTTTGAGTTAGCTCAAGCAGCATTGCAAAGGAGAAATTATTTAGGATTTGTAAAAGATAACCATTATTCAAATTTCATCTTTCCATTTATCCGTATTCCTTCCTCTGAAAATTTTTTGTTGAATATTTACTACATGCTAAGAAAGATTCTCTGAATATTAAAAAATGCTATAAATAAAAATTAAAATTACAACAAACATAGAAAATGGACAGGGTAAAAAAAATACATAATTTTAGAATACAGTAAGATGTATGCTATGAGAGAAAGACCCATACACTATCCCATGGGAACACCAAAGTAGAATCAACTAGAGACGGGAGTCAGGGGAAATCTTGCTGAGGGGGATGACATTTGAACTGAATTTTAAAAGATGAATAATGGTAATATCATATAGAAGAAAATTTTATGTTGTGGCACAGAAAAGTGAAAGATCAGAATACATTTAGGAACCAAAATAATGTCTTGAGACTCATGTTAACAAGTACACTGTAGACAAAAATAGGAGTGATCAGAAAGTTAAGCAGTAGTCAGAAAATACGAAGTTTATATGAGAAACTAAATAGTAAGAAATGTACACTGAAATTTATGTGAAAGCATTACAAGATTTTAAATAGGTTGCACCATGATGAAGATTAGAGTTTAGAAAAACCACTCAGTGTAGATGTTAGATTACAAGAGATAGAAGATAGGGAGACACATTCATATGTAATTGTAGCAACTGAAACTAAATAAAACTTGTGACACTTCAAATGATGGCAATTGGAAAATGGAGAACCAGGAAGAGGAACAGGGAGTTCTTGGGGAAATATTATAACTATAGTTATAGAGAGATTTGGATGCGTATTTCCATAAATATTCACAGAGAGATGGAATTTAAACATATAAATATAGAAACCTTGGGCATATCAGAGAATTCTGGGATAAAATTTTTATTTTTATTTTGGGGCATTCAAGCATGTAAGAGACAGTTGAAGCAAAAGATAATACATAATTCATCCAAATGTTATATTTAACATGAGAGAAACAGAAGGCTGAATGAAGATCCAAGAAAATATTGGCATTTAAGGGTAAATATCAGAGACATCTATCTACAAAGGATATTGAGAAGAATGGCCAAGAATTAAGGTCACAGAATCCAACATGGTGGTGGTCAACAATGCCAGCTGGTCAAACAAAATAAAAAGAGTAGTGTCCCTGACTTTGAGACTTCGAAGGTTACTGGTCTAGTCACATGTAATCATGCAGCTTTATGGTCTTGGACAAGTTCTGTCTCACATTCTTAGGTAAAAATGAAAGTAACATAGGAGTTACAACATAATGTTTAAAAGAAATTTATACACACACACACACACACACACACACACACACACACACAAACTATCTGGAACAGTCAAAACTTTAGAGAGGGCAGTTAAAAATTGCTGCTTACTGCATTCCCTATACCCAGAATTTGGAACTGTGATGAAGAGAAGTGATAAACCAAAGGTTATGTGATAACAACAAACTTGAGACTTGAATCCAGCTCTCCAAATTCATTAATCCACAGTTAGTTTTCTTACATGTTTTGAAAAATAATTTTACTGTCTTTTTGGGGTTTTTTTGTTTGTTTAATTAATCTGTAGGGAAATAAATTGGAAAAAAAATTGGCATAACATAAAGAATGCAATTGTGGCAGAAAATCTGAAAGTAGTGAGACTTTCTAGGTCTTCACTGTCAGTCATTTCCTGGGTCCAATCAATCACCTTCGTGTTAAATCTTTGTCTCTGTCCCTTACTCTCATTTCCAACTGTTCATTTCTAAAGAATGAAGTGAAGACATTTATATCTCTTTCTCTTTCAAAGATAATACAATTCCATTTTTAACAGAAATAGAACATATACAATACTAAACCATAATATGAGTGAGTGGAGAGCAGATGGAAGGTTATGACTTAGCAGAACTGAGAAAAGTCAAAATTAAGGGCCTATAGAAGCAGATACTAATGAGAAGCAATTGGATTTTTTTTTTTTTTTTTTTTTTTGGAAAAGCTCAGGAAAGGTTTGGTAATAGATAGAGCTTATGGGGTATGGAAAACAAAGGACTGGTTGGAAAGTGTGTTAGAACATTTTTTAATTCCAAGGGCCACCTCACTTGGGTTAGTCTGAATGGTGCCTTTCCCCCACCCATATAAAGTGCAAGGAGGTATAAGAATTAAGCCAGAATGTCCATGGTCTTTCTTTTTTTTTTCTTGAGTTCTTTCGAATAAAATATTTATTTTTAGTGTTACTGAGATATAATTCATATACCAAAATCCCACACACTTAAGTATATATCTTGATGAGTTTGGACATATGCATATACCTGTGATACTATCACAGGAACCAAGGTACTAAACATCTATTACTTCCAAAAAGTTCCTTTAGTTCTTTCGTGGTTGTTTGTTTTTGTTTTTCTTTTTTTCTTACAGCACTTAAAATGAGAGCTGCCCTCTTTTTATATTTTAAAGTACAAAATACTATACTATTAACTCTGTGTGCTATACTATACATCAGATGTCTAGAACTCATTTATCTTGCATAACTGAAGAAACCATCATTACATTCTCTACTTCTATCAGTTTAACTATTTTAGATAACTCATATAAGTGGAATCATGGCATATTTTCCTTCAGTGACTGGCTTATTTAACTTAATATTCTCTAGGTTTACCTATGTTGTTGAAAATGGAAGGATTTCTTTTTTTTATAATAAGGCTGATAATATTCCATTGTATGCATACACCACATTTTTTTAATCCATTCATCTGTAAATGGACATTTGGGTTGTTTCTATATCTTTGCTATTGTGTAAAATGTTGCAGTGGTCATGGGAGTGAAGATATCTCTTTGAGACCCTAATTTCAATTTCTTTGGATAAATACTCAGAAATGGGATTGCTGGATCATATGGTAGTTACATTTTTAAATTTTTTGAGGAATCCCCATACTGGTTTCCATAGTTGCTGCACAATTTTGCATTTCCACAAACTATATAAGGTTTTCAATTTCTCCATATGCTCACCAAAACTTATTATTTTTTTAATAATAGCCATCCTAACAACTGTGAGACAATATCTTAATGATTTTGATCAGTTTTTCTCTGATGATTACTGATGTTGAACATTTTTTCGTATATCTGCTGGCCATTTTTATGACCTCTTTGTACAAATGTCTGTTGAAGCCCTTTGCCCATTTTTTGATTGACCATTTGTTTCTGTATTTGCTATTGATTTGTAGGAAATACTTATATATTTTTGTTATCAACTCCTTATCTGATATATGATTTGAAGATATTTTCTCTCAATCCATAGGGTGTTTTTTTATTCTGTTGATTATCTCCTTTGCTGTACAGTGTTTTTTTGTTCTGTGTGGTACTACTTGTATATTTTTTATTTTGTTGTCTGAGTTTTGGTGTCAAATCCAAGAAATCATTGCCAAGACCAATGTCAAGAAGTTTCCTCCCAAAGTTTTCTTTGAGGATATTTACAGTTTCAGGTCTTATGTTTATGTCTTAAATCCAGGGTTGATTTTTGTGTATAAGATAGGGACCAAATTTCTTTCTTTTGCATGTGAGTATTCAGTTTTCGCAGTATCATTGGTTGAAGAGGTTATTCTTTCCCCATGGTATATTCTTGGCACTCTGTCAAACATCAGATGACTGTACATACATGAATTTATATTTAAGTTCTCCATTCTGTTCCATTATCCCTCTCTTTATGCCAGTGCCATCATACTTATGGTATATTTGAAATCAAAAGTGTGATGAATTCAGCTTTATTGTTTCTCATGATTGCTTTGGATTTTTTTTTTTATGGTTCCATATGAATTTTAGGATTGTTTTCCTAATTCTGTATAATAATGCCATTGGAATTTTGACAGGGATTGCATTGAATCTGAAGGTCACTTTTGGTGGTATGGACATTTGAACAATATAATTTCTTCCAATCCATGAAAACAGATGTCTCCGTTTATTTGTTGTGCCTTCATTTCTTTCATCGGTGTTTTATAGTTTTCAATGTCCAAGTCTTAACTCCTTGATGAAGTTTATTCTTACATATTTTGCTCTTTTTGATGCTACTGTAAATGGAATACAGTAGTACTTTTGGATAGTTCATTGTTAGTGTATAAAAATATAACCAATTTGTATATGTTGGTTTTGTATCATGCAACTTTGCTGAATTTATTAATTCTAAAATTTTCTTGTTGTCGTTGTGAAGTCTTCAGGGTTTTCTGTGTATAAGATTATGTCATATGCAATTTGAGTCTAAACAGAAAGGAGCTGAAACAGGGGGATTGGGTAGAAAAACATAACTAGAGCTCTCTTTCTGTGTCCATGTCTAGAATGCTCACAGATTAACCCTTATCTGAAGAAGCTGAAAAGATTCAGATTAAAAAAAAAAAAAGCCTACAAATTTCAATATTAGTAGTCCTCATGTGATTAGAATGTTGACTATATAAACTATCTATAATAAAGTTCAATAACTATTGCAGTTTGCCAACAAATAGAGTTTTCCAACTGGCTTTTTCAGTCCATCATAGTTAAACTGAAGACAGAAGTAAGGATCATGTGGCATTTGAAGGAGAATCCAACACGAAGGAAAGAGCTAAAGAGATGGAGAGATAAGGGGAACTCAAACTTTTTAAGGGATATTCAGTGACATCTCCTTAATCTACAAACAACAAACAAAAATAATAACCATATTAACAGCAAAAACAATAAAAACTCTCCTTAGGGAACATTTAAAAGTTCGCTGGTTGTAAGTCTGGTGGTTGTGATTTAGAATGTTGTATAGGTAAATTTCTTATATATCTAGTTTGATAAGAGTTTTTATCATAAAAAGACAAAAGTTTTTCTGCATTTATTGAGAAGATCTTATGATTTTTGTCCATCATTCTGTTAATATGCTGCAACACATTCATTGATTTGTGTATGTTGAACCATCCTTGCATCCAGGAATAAATTTTATTTGATCATGGTGTATGATCTTTTTAATGTGCTGTTGAATACAGTTTTATTGTGGATTTTGCATCTATGTTCATTCATGATATAAGTCTGTAGTTTTTATTTTCTGGTAATATCTTTGTCAGGCTTTGCTATCAGGGTAATGCTAACACCATAAAATCAGTTTGGAAGGATTCTATCCTCTTCTATCTTTTTAGAAGACTTGAGGAGAATTGACATTAATTCCTCTTTAAATGTTTGATAGAATTCACCAGTGAAACTATCTGGTCCTGGGTTTTATTTATTCGGAAGTTTTTGTATACTGATTCAATTTTTTAACACATTATTGGTCCAAAATTTTTATTTCTTCAAGATTCAATCTTGGTAGTTGTGTGTTCCCAAGAAATGTATTCATTTCTTCTAGGCTATTCAATTTGTTGGCGTATGATTGTTCTTCCTAGTAATTTCTTTTTCTTTTTTTTTCCTGTAGTATCAGTTTTCTGGAAGACATAATGCTAAGTAAAGTAAGCCAGTCACAGAAGAACAGATCCTTCATGAATCCAGTATATGAGATACCTAAATTAGTCAAATTTGGATAAACAAAGATTAGATTGGTGTTTGTCAGAGGCTGGATAATGGGGAATGGCGAATGTGCTGAAAATGGGTATAAAGTTTTAGTTATGCAACATGAGTGATTTCTAGAGATCTGCTGTGCAATATTGTGACTATAGTTAACAATACGGTATTGTTCACTAAAATTGTTAAGAGAGTAGACCTCATGTTAAATGTATTAACACAATAAAAAAAATGCTTTATAGATATTGCATGATTGGAATAGGATGATGAATCATAAACCCCGACACTTTTGTCTCCCACCAAATAAAGTATATTTGAATTGTATTAAGGTAAATATAGTCAACTATTTTTACAAAAGGAAATCATCTACAATTGTTGATATTTTGTTATCAATATCAACTGGTATTTCTTTACAAAGGATAAAAACAATAGTGAGCCAAGACATAGCAGCTGAGGATCTGCGCTATAACTTAAGGTCCATTTCTTTCGTATTATAACATAATATGACTGATGAAGCATTTTAAATTATTTAGATTTATTATTAATTAATTTTTAGATAGTTTGGGGACATATATTGCCACATTCCTCAAATGTTCAGTGGAACTAAATAGATGTAGTTCAGTCAAAAGCTTCTGATTAAGCTACATAGATGCCTGGTATATATCCCTTTTCTTCCAAAAATTTTGTTTACTTTTATTTATTATGCAGATTTCAAATTAGGGGTCTACAGATTTATCATTGGGCAAAATTCAGAGAGAGGCACAATTCAACTGATGAAATATTTTAGAACTTATGATGTACAGTTAAATTTGTTAATTATGGAAGGGAATTTTGAGAAACCAGAGTGGAAAATTTGAGAAGTAAAGGCAGCTGTAGGAGTTTGCCAAAAAATACAGCGATAATGGTATACGAGAGAATATGTGACTTACAGTCATACATTTGGGCAGAGACCTAGCATTATAAAAATATGAGACAAAGTTAAATGAGGCCTAATTTATACTCCTGAACCAGGCCTAGTAATGGGGGTAGGAAGTGAATGAGAAGGACTCGCTGATCTTTAAGGACTTAATTGTTCTGTGATACAGTGTAACCCCAAGGGAAGATTAGTCTCTGGAGCAGTCTTTCATTATTGGTGGTGGTGTTATTATCCCTCCTTTTCTGCAACCAAATCTAATTGGCACTAAGTCCTGTTAATTATATCTCTAGATCATCCCTAATATCTCTACTCTCTCTCCTCACCATATTCTCTGCCTAGATATTTCATATAGTGATCATCATGATCTGGAAACTTTCTGGTATCATTTCCTGCTGTATTCATTCAAAGCTTTAACACTACCAAGCATTTGCAGTTCTCACAATATAATGTAGTCCCCAAGTCTTAATGCTTTGCTCAAATGTCTTCTCTATTCAGTAGCCTTCCTGGTGATATACAAGACTTGGTTTAGTTTTCACCTTTCTTGACCTTGCCTGGAAGAGATAGGCTCAAACTTTATTTAAGATGTATCACATTTTATTTTATCTATTTGTTTATTTATCTCTCCTACTCCATAAGGTCATTGACAAGATTTTAACTTGCTTGATTGTCATCTACAATGCAGTGGCTTTCACATAGTAAACTAATAACTCTCTGTTGAATGAGCAACTGAATAAATGATTTTCATTTAATCTTGTCACTTAAATATATGAGGACAATTCATGTAACTTTTTTTTAAAATGAAGACAGAAAATCACCTAAAAATATTAATTTTATGGAGTTAATGGACAGATAACATAAGACAATGCCTACAAAGCTAGCCAAAAATGTAATTCATGAATTTCTGCAAATGTTTCTAAGACCTATTTAATCACCAGACTCCCCAGCTGGAAATAAATAATTGAGGAGAAAATTCTACTAATCCATTTGGCATGCTCAGTAGTGGTAATTGCTTCAGGGTTGTCTTTGGTGAAACCTCCTGTTCAATGTCAAATTTGAAAGCTTTAGAGGAAATAATGGTACATGCTGGGTGTCAAAGCTGTTGATGTAGACAAGACAGCCTTTCCTTTGTCTTCTTTTCAATTCCATTAGAATCAGTTACCTACATGTCAGGGTAGTAACTCTGATGTAAGAGTTATGTTAAGGCTTAATCTAGATGAAGTGCAGGTAGCACTGAACTGTCAGTGGAAACATTGAAACAAAACCACTTTTTCATTGCAAAGACATAGTACCTTTCTGCAATTCTGAAGATGCAAAATTATTTTAAATTCCTCAGTGCATTTTCTTATGCATAACAACTTATAAGTGTATACTGAAAAAATCCAGCATATCTGTGCTGCACTGTCTGTATATCAAGATGTGTTATATGTGCTTATTTTGATTTATAAAATTATATGTCAATTACTCATGGCACCTTTATCTTTCCTGTCTTTAAATGATGACAAAACCATGATGTAATTTTTGGCTAACATGACCTGTTTAATTCCTTATGAACTATTAATTTTGGTTAACTAGTTTGTCTAATTTAAATGTAGCAAGAAATCTCCTTGAAAATTGTTATTTTACTAATCAGTAGATGCACATCTCAGACTCTTATGTCCATTTTTTAAAATATTTCAATTGGGTAAAATAATCTGCTGTGATTATTGAGCAGTGGGTATGCTTAATGGATGTAATTAAATACTACTTAGTCAAGGGAACTACTCAAAGATTATCCCATGTATTAAAAATCCTCCTACTCTCCTCATTCCTCCTTTGCTCATATAACTATCACAGTGTAGAAGAGACATATTAGTAATCACCCAATAATGGAGGCTATAATACAATCTTTATAATTATTAATCACATCATTATAAAATTGCTCTCTACATATTGTCACTGTAATTATCCGGTCAAAAAAAAAAATTTAACAGGTAGTCTACTTTAGGATTAGCTATAATAAACCAATCACATCATTGTAGAAGACAAAATTAAGACATATTTATTTCCTTGTATTTCTATTTTTCCTTCTATCATTCCTTTCTTCTCTTCTTTCCTCCTTCCTTTTCTTTATCATTTTCTTCTTCCTTTGTATATTTCTTTATTTTTTCTACATTTTTCTATCATTTTAGAACATTTATTCTTCACTTTACCTTCTCTTACATTCCCTCCCCATTTTTTTTTTTAAATATAAATGAAGGCTTTAGTATTCCTGAATAGAATGAATTAGTGAATGAGTAATCATGTGATCATACAAGGAAAATATTTATTTAGTTATGGTATCTTTACAGGAATTGTCATTATTACGTTTGAATGAAATGCATAGATGGAAATCCTATTTTCCACGATCTGATACATTGTAGAGAAGTTAAGACATACAAATGGATATGTATATCTTAAAACAATCTATGATATATGCCAGTTGCATTGCACTGGCATATAAGGCTGCAGTTAATATTAAGAGAAGGTATCTTTGTAAGCAATCCTTCTGATGGACTATTCGTATGATAAGTGGAAATATTCTGAATGATACCAGATGATAATAATGTGTGTTTTAATGATATAAAGGTCACTTGTGGGATAAAGAGAAGACCATGATTGTCCCATCTATTTAACAGTGACATTTAAAAGCTAGAGAGTGCAACAGGTCATGTCATTAACATCATAGTTTTATTTTATGAATACATTGTGCTTTACAAAAAATCTGGAGATATACTTCTCAATGTGTTTATTGGATTTTACACAGAAATATCACTGATGACTACTGTTGTCATTTTACAGTGTGTATCGTACAAGTGAATACAGAAGGCTGATATTAGATATAAAAATCATACCATTGATTAAAAAAATGGCAGCATTAAGCATAACTTTTACAAGAAAAACACTTTTCTCTAGAATAAAGTAAGGTACAAAAGTAGACATCTTTCTGGTTACCAGTACAGATAGAGTTAAAAATAAATACTGAGTTAAAATTTTTAGCAAACGACCTCATGTAGTATTTGAAGATAGACATAGTATTTGCTATTTATTGGGACATGGTATTGCCACACTTTTAGTGATTTAAAGCAACATACATGAATTATCTAACAGTTTCTGTGGCTAAGGAGTCCAGGTATACCTCACCTGAGTCCTCTGTTTTAGGGTGTCACTGGGATCGCGATGTTGACAGGGGCTGTGAGCTCATTTGAGGCTCAATTCTGGAAGGTTCTGCTTCCAAGCTCCCTTAGGTTGTTGGCAGCATTTAGTTCCTTGCAGGCTGCTGAACTCAGGTCAACAGCTCTCTTCCGGCTATTGGCTGAAGGCCACCTCCACTCCTTGTTCATACCTCTCTCCTACTGTGGCTCACAACATGGCAGCTTGCTTCTTCAAAGCCAGCCGAGATGAAATTCATTTAATAAGATGAATGTTGAAACCTGTATCATAATAATGTAACATAATCACATATATGTGACATAATAACATACATATAATCATATATATATATATGTGTGTGTGTGTGTATTTTTTTTTTTACCTTTGCTATATCCTATTTTATAATTGTTGGGTTAAGCCCACATTATCTTGCTAGCTATCAGCCAGGAACTACTCTTGGCCCTAGGAGCTGCCCCCATGATGCCCTCCATAGGGCTTCTCAACAACATGGTAGTGTACTTCCTCAAGGCCAGCAGAAAAATTTCTTTTAATTGCTCACTTGACCAGGGAGCCAAAAACATACAATTAAGCAAAGAAAGCCTCTTCAATAAATAGTGCTGGGAAAATTGAAAAGCTACTTGCAAAAGAATGAAACTATTTATCACCTCTATTTATCACCATTTGCCAAAATTAACTCAAAATGGATCAAAGATCTAAATATAAGACATGAAACAATAAATTGCATAGAAGAAAGCATAGGTACTAAACTAATGGACCTGGGTTCAGAGAGGATTTTTTGAATTTATCCTCAAAGGCAAGGGAAGTAAAAGCTAAAATGAATGAACAGGACTATATCAAACTAAAAACCTTATGTACAGAAAAGGAAACCATCAACAAAACAACGATGCAACAACTAAATGGGAGAAGATATTTGTAAACAACTCTTCTGATAAGGGACTAATATCCAAAATGTATGAAGCACTCATACAACTCAATAACAACAACAACAAAACCCAAACAATCCAATTAAAAAATGGTCAGAGGAACTAAACAGACACTTCTCTCAAGAAGACATACAAGCAGTCAACAGATATATGAAAAGATGCTCAGCATCTCTAGCTGTTGGGGAAAAGCAAATCAAAACCACAATGAGATATCACCATACACATGTTAGAATGGCTATTATCAACAAGACAAGTAATATCAAGTGTTAGAGAGGTTGTAGAGAAACAGGAACCCTCATACACTGTTGGTGGGATTGTAAATTTGTACAGCCACTATGGAAAACAGTATAGAGGTTCCTCAAAAAACTTAAGACTGAAGCTACTATATGATTCCAGCATTTACTCTTCTGGTATCTACCCCTAACCCACCCCCCAAAAAAAGGAAAAAAAATAAAACCTGAAAACATTTATCCCTAAATATATTTGTACCCCTATGTTCATTGCAGCATTATTCACGGAAACTACGAAAGTGTCTTTTGATAGATGATTGGGTAAAGAAATTGTGGTACACATATACAATGGAATATTATCTGGCCATAAGAAAAGATGAAATATTGCCATTTGCAACAACTTAGATGGATCTTGAGATTATCATGCTAAGCAAAATAAGTCAGACAGAAAAAGTTGAGAACCATATAAGTTCATTCATATGTGGGATATAAAACTGAAAGCAAGAAAGGAATGAGACAAATCAAAAACTCATAGACACAGACAACAGTTTAGTGGTTACCAGAGCGTAAGGGGGGAGGATGGCAGGTAGAGGAGAATAAAGGGGATCAAATATAGGGTGATGGAAGGAGAAATGACTCTAAGTGGTAAACACACAATGCAATAGGTAGATGATGTATTATACAATTGTACACTTGAAAATTATTTAATTTTACTAACCAATGTCACCCCAATACATTTAATAAAAATTAAAGAATTAAAAATCTTAAGAAATTTAATTGTCCACTAGAAATCGTCAAGTCCATCCAGGACAATACCTCTAACTCAAATTCAAATGATTAGGAGCATTAACTATATCACAATTCTTTTTCATTCTTGCCATAATGTGGTATACCATCATATTTATAGTTCTTTTGGCTCTCAGTGGAAGGAGATTATACAATGGCATTTATGCTTGGCAGTGGAAATCTTGAGAGCCATCTTAGAATTCTGCATACTATAAGAATTATTTTAAGCATATTGTCATTATCCTTGTTTACAAAGGTATGAAAATAAAGTTGATAATAATTGTGTGCACATAAGGAGATTTATAGGTTAATATAGTCTATGGTAACGCATTCCATTGGGTAAAAAAAAAAGATTTTTTGTTTTGTTTAATTCAGAAGCATTATGAAATGCCCTGAATACTCTATTTTGCATTGTTTCATATTCTAGTAAATTGTATTCTTCATTGCTTGTGTCTATATTTGGCATATTTGGTTACTTAAATTCCCAAATAAGGTCTGATCTGAAAGTGCCTTCCCATTGGGCAGAATGATGGACTTGGTAAAAATTGTTACAAACAATACCTCCTACTTTCCAAAGCCCAGGGTTTAACTATTAACTGTGTACTGTCAGTACTGAATAGGCTGTACTAGCAATTTGCTTTCATTGTCTTCAGAATTTTTTTCTTGAACTCTATCCCAAAACATTTAGGTAGATCGAAAGTAGACTATATGTATGGTACATGTCTAGAAGTACAGACATCTGTTTACCAGATTTCTTTGCTTCATAAAGACTAGGTCAAAAGTTCAGAACATTCATGACAACTTTCTAATGGCTATCTAAAATACTACTACAAGTAAACGTTAGGGAAGCCCTGAGAAACATTAAATAAATAGATATCCCTCTTTTGAGCCTATTTATTTATTCACAATCAATTTTACAGTGTTATACTTTCACAGGTATCAAAGAGATTATATAATCATCCTCAAAAGGAAGTGAATGTAGTTTGTTTTATAGTTTTTTGTTTTTGTTGTTGTTCATGGTGTGGAACTTGACAAGAAATATTAATGTCAGTATACTAAAATATATAGCTCAGAAACTTAAGTTTAATATTTAGATTCTTCCTATTATTAGTAAGTTCCTATCTTATAACCTAGAACACTAGATTACTAGTATAAACCAAAAAAAAATCCTCAACTGTTTAGACTGACATAATCACCTAAGTTCTTGCCATATTTTATTGCCTAAAATACAGCAATATATATTTTAAATGTTTACATAAGCTAGTAGACTTCCCTCAGAGAGTTTATAAATTCCAGTGTATACAAATTTTTAAAAAAAGAAAGGTTTCTGTTCATGTCTTCCACTCACAAATTCAATGCCTTTTCCATCTTAACCGACCACGCACTCTGGCCAAAACTTCCGTATTTTGAGGCTCAACAGCAAAATTAGCACAACTTTATTTTTCTTTCTTCACAATTTCATGGGTGGAAGGTTCATTCTTACCATAGACCTTAGCAATCTCAGCATGTTTTTTCTGTTTGTTTTTTTTGTTTGTTTTGTTTGTTTGTTTTCAGTAGAGAACTTTAACATGTCCACTTAAAGGAAGTACTTCATGGCATTTTTATTCATTTATGGCATATCTGAATCACTGTCACTACACTGTACTTTCGGGGCAGTAAAATAATGGTTACTTGAACACAAGCACTGGATAATACTACGACAGTCAATCTGCTAATCAAGAGGGCTACTAAGTGATCAATGGGTGGGTAGCATATATAGTGTGGATACGCTGGATAAAGGAGTGATTAATGCCAGGCAAGTTGTAGCAGGACAGTGTGTGATTTCATCACACTACTCAGAAAGGCATGAAATTTAAAACTTACGAATTGTACGTTTCTAATATTTTTTTTTAATTAAAATGTTTTGGGGTGACAGTGGTTGTTAGTAAAATTGCATGGCTTTTAAGTGTACAATTCTGTAATACATCACCTATATAGCACATTGTGTTCTCACCACTCAGAGTCATTTAATATTTTTTTAGACTGTAGTTGACTGCTGGTACCTGAAACTGCTGAGAGTAAAACCACAGATATGGGGAGACTATTACTGTATATCCTTCCCTGTAAACAGTCATACAAAGTAGATTGTTAATTAATAATTATCAGTACAGCAGCAAAGCACATATTACATGTAGTTATAGCTTAAGTGCAGGGATATGTTCTGTGGAAATGCATTGTTGGGTGATTATATCATGCAAACATCATAGAGTGCACCTAGATGGTACAGCCTACTCCACACTGAGGCTGTATGGCATAGCCTGTTGCTCCTGGGCTACAAATCTGTACAGCACGTGACTGTACTGAGTACTAAAGGCAACTGTAATACAATAGTATTTGTGTATCTAAACATAGAAAAGGTATAGTAAAAATATAGTATAGAGTACTTTTATACAACTGACAGCACAGTAGGTCTGTTTACACCGGCACCACCACAAACATGTGAGTAATGCGTTGCGCTACTACAGTTAAAATAGCTCTGATGTCACTAGGCGATCGGAATTTTTCACCTCCATTACAATCTCATGGGATCGCTGTTGTATTTAGTCTGCCGTTGATCAAAACATCATTTAGACTGCGATCTAAAGCCGCAAGAAGATATTTATTCGTATTTTAATAAAATGCCTTAATATTTTCAGAAAGATAACTTATTTTTCAATATTATGTTATAACTACTATTAAAATGTGGATGTCATATTTTATAGTTGAACCATTAAAGAAATGTAAATTTTTCAAAAGGACGTAAGTGTACCATTCATTTCACTAGGTACATTAGTCTGCTCAGACTGCCATAAGAAGTTTCCACATACTGAGTAGCTCAAACAGCAGAGATTAATTTTCTCAGTTCTGGAGGCTAAAAATCCCAATCAGGTTGCTGGCAGGGTGGGTTTCCTCTGAGGCCTCTCTCCTTGGCTCACGGGTGGCCCCTCTCTTGCTGTCTTCTCACATGGTCTTCGCTTTGTGCGTGCATGCCTTGGGTCTCTCTGTGGGTTTTAATATCCTCTTCTTATGAGGATACCAGTTAGATTGCTATAAGGCCCACCCAAACGACCTCATTTTAACTTAAGTATCTTTTCAATTTACCCTATCGTCAAATACACTCACATTTTTGTGCTACTAGGAGTTAGGGTTTAAATATATGAATGGTGGGTGGGGCACAATTCAGCCCAGAGCAGTAGGAGTCAAAGATATAGACATAGACAAGTGATGAACATGTTTTCTTATCAACGATGTAATCACTTACCAAAAATGTTATATTGAAAGACTCATACTTTCTCTATTGTTTGAGAATCCTTAGTTCTACAAAAATCATTCAATGGAGAAACAGTTTGCAGGGTGTCACTAAACTTTGCCAAAGAAGCACTTAGAGGTTCAGAATCCTGAACATTTGATTTATTAAATAAGAATGCATGAAAATAAATAAATTTAGCATTTGGCTAAACAAGTTAGAAAAGGAACAACAAAATACTCAAAGGAAGCAAAAGGATAGAATTTGTAATGATAGAAATAATATAAAGTAGTTAACATTGAGAAATAAGGTATTTTAAATTATTTTTATAGAGGGTATGAGGGGGAAATAGTAATCACTAGTGACTGATTGGAAAACATATGGGAAAAAACACAAAAATACTGTAGAAAGGGATATAAACAAACAATAAAGAATCAGAAAAAGGCTATAAAATCAAGATGGGACAGATGGAGAGCATAGGAAATGGTGAGGAGTATGTTCTTATGACAGGCTATCTAGAATTGCATAATGTAAGTGAAGCATAAGAATTCTTGAATAAGGAAAGACATAAGAGAAACGTTAATGGTAGTCTGGGATTAATGTAACAAACCTTTGTATCTATATACAGGGGTGTGATTTGTTTTAAAATGTTCACATTGTTAGTGTGGAAGTAATTGGGGCATAGATATCTTGGTGAAAATAATTGTGCATGTCCTGTTTTTTTGTGTGTTTTTTTTTGTTTTGTTTTTCAAACAGTAACAGGGAATCATGTGTTTCACTTAGAAACAAAGCCTATCTTCTACGTGCTGTTAAAAAAGACACATTTACTAAAGTGCAAGAAAAGTTGAAAACAGTGGGTCAAGCAGGGACAATGACATTTATATAAAGATAAAACTGGATTTAAAGTGAAAGACCCTAAATAGATGAAAAGGAACAATATGTACTGGTAAGAAAAAATATAAAGAATATATAGTAATAATGAAACAGTATGTTCCAAGTAATGATCTAAAAAAAATACCAAACTTTAAAAATGCAAAGATAAATTAATAAAATACTATTACCATGGAAAATTTCAACAAGTTCCTTAATAATTACTCTGGAAAAATAAGTAAGTATAAGAAATAAATGGTTTGTTATTCATTATATTTATATTAACATTTATATAGAAAGACAATATATATATGTTTGTTTAATCATATACTATCCCTCAAATGGAGAGCATATATTTTTATGTGTTCAAGGACTATTCACAAATATTTATCATATACTCAGCTATGAAGAAAATTACTATAAATGGAAAAGAACTGGACATTTTAATGATTCTTTAGTAATATTTAGTAAAAATAGAAATAATTTGTCACTCAGTATTTAATTACAATTTTAAAATTAAGAAACACACTGCTAGATAAACTTAGAGCATAGAAGAAATCAATGAGGAAATTACAGTTGTCAAGAAAACAACAAAAGTTAGACTACCACATACTAAAACAAATGAAGCACAATGAAAGTGGTACTCGTGAAATTTTGTAGCCTGACATGATGTCACCATTTTAGAACAAAAAGAAAACAAATTTCTATACTTATTTTGAGAAAAATTTAAATGTCATGTTAGAGTATTAATAAAAATAAAATTTAAATTAATAAATAGAACCCTTCCAATAGTAGAAAGGATAAATATTTTCAGAACCCTTCCCCTTTAAAAGACATATCATATGGAAAAACCTCTTCAGAATCTGATTAAGAGAAAATGTAAAATGTGACCAGCATAAGAATATGAAAATTGACTTGTGCATAGGAACAGAAGAGAATAAGACCAATGCCTGCAGCAAATTTGATAAACTAAAAGAAATGAATGATTTCCTAGCAAAATATCAAAACTGATGCACGTATTAGTAGAAAAAGAAATAGGATAATGATTAAAGGCCTTACACTGTGATAGTTTGTTGGCAAGTCTTAATTGAGAAAATGTATGAAAATAATTTAGCATTATAACTAAATGCTTTTAGCATAAAAAACATTCACTGTTGACTATTATATTTTAGAAACAATGGCCAACATATTTCATGATTTATTCATATTGTGGTCTTATTTATTTCTCATTTTACGGTTTGCAATAATCTAAAAATTATATTATTCCTAAATGTAAGATAATTAATTTTCAATGTATGATCATTAATTTTGTTGTTTTGATTTCTTTAATTATCAGTGACTTTCTTTATAAGATAATTTTGCACTTTTGACTTGGACACATGTTTTATTAATAATCCAAATATATCTTAAAGAGCTTTACCTTTCTAATAAAGTTCAGAAAGTATATCTTTTTCAAATAGTTATTTCCATCATGTGTTTAACTTGGCAAAATAAGGTTTAACTGCTTTTTATAAAGTCCTAAAAATAAGGAAACTGCTATAGTCAAAGTAGTCAAAACTTTCTTCCTATCAACATTTAGATTATACTGAGTTGGGAAGTCAGAGGAAAATTTAATGTGAATTCAAAGTTATTTAGTTATTTTTATAATTTTAGGATATAAAGAGAAAGAAATATGAAAAAATGTGAATCAAATTACACTTAGTGGAAAAATAGTAACCAAAAGAAATAAACAAAAATAGTAAACCTAGTACTACGTAAATTTGGTTACATTTTCCTTTGTGGAATAGATGTATTTCAATTATTTTGGTTATATATTGCTTATTTTCTTCTAACACCCATTATGAAACCAGAGATGCTATCCTGCAGAGAATAATTTCCATTATACAAATTTGGGAAATTTGGCCAGGAAGATCAGTAATGATGGTAAACTCAACAGCAAGCCGTGTGTTACAGAATACCAGTGGGACAAAGCTTCCTGGGAGTTGTAGCTCAGTTGTTAAATTTTTATTTCCAAAAGTTTGAATACTTTGTCATGATATGTTGATTATGAAATGTCCTTTTGAGCATCATCTAGTCCCTAAATTGTCACTTACACTAAGTAGTTTAGCTTATTAAATGCACAAACTGAGTATCTTCTAACATATTGTTTTTAACTCCTGTTTTCTTGAGACGAAGAAATTCCATGACAGAGGTCAGAAATTGGTGTCTCTCAAGAGTTGTAACATATGTGACCTAGATAGTTCGCCACAGTGTAAAGTTGGAACTGATGTCAGGAAAAAGCTGAACATCTCTCTTTTCTTGATAATCTTAAGCTCTGACATGCTCAAGTTAATTATTTTCATTTAGATGCACTTAAATATTAATTTTCTCTATTTGTAGAGAAAGGACATAAGTTGCTTGAAAGAATATCACACATTATAAGAAGATTCACTTTTATTAGTGGAACTAGTTATAGGTTCTAGAGCCAATAGTAAGGCTTTTTCCTACCTATATACGCATTTCCCCGAAAATAAGACCTAGCCGAACAATCAGCTTTAATGTGTCTTTTGAATAAATATTAATATAAGAACCAGTCCCCGTGTGACAAAAATTTAGCAGGCCTCAAGGAACATGTGGTTCCTTTTAGATGGTACACAAGCTTTCCAATTTGCTGCATATCCAATAATTATTTGACCCATCCCATTTCACTCATTTATATTGACTGGGAACTATATACATTTGAGTTTGTAACCCCTACCATAATCCAATGCTGAGGAACTCACTGCTGTTTCATAATTGAAAAAGGAAGGAAATCATTTTCTGCTTAATTATTGGTACTTATGTATTGCTTTGCTGATCATTTATTGACTGCGTATTATGAGCAGATACCATGCTAGGCACAGTAATAAGGATAAAGATAAATGGTATACTTTCTCTGGTCTAAAGGAGTTTTTCATGTATTAATAGAGACAGATATATATATATATATATATATATATAAAGGAGAAATGCTGTGGTAGATGTACCCACAGGATGCAACTGGAACACAGAGGAGAAATATCTAATGGAGTTGGCAGGGGAGACAAAATATGTTGAGCAACTGTGTCTTGGAGGATAACAAAACCATAGCTTAATAAAATGAAGGCATCCTTAAAAATACACCTAGATTAAATTACTTTTTCCTGGTCTTTGGCTAAAGATCAGGCTATTTTGGTCTGCTCCTGTTGGCATTTCAAGGTGGATGGTTTTTCCAGTCCTAGGTCTGGGGTATACAAGAGAAAGAAAACCCAGGGAAGTCAGCAACATTTTGTTCCTCATTTCCTAAGGTCCCTAGCTGGTCTTTCGTCTTCTGTACATTTTTGAGTTTTCTAGTGTTTGTTTTATCAATAATGTCCAGAGTTCTGAGCTGGTCTTGGAAGGATTAATAAGGAAAAACGCATCTACTCCATCTGTGTCAGAACCAAGTATATCTTTTAACACATGTAATACCTTTCAATTTTTTAATTCCTATGTTTCAAATATTACTATGTTACTATATTTTATTGTAAGTACTTTATTTATATATGTCATTATATCTTCAGGATAACATTTCTAAGGATTATTAGACATCCAAAAAAGTTAGAATCAGATATATAGAAGATTGTGATATTTAATGATTAAGCTTTATGTGTTATCATTTAGCTGTTGCTAGTTTGAAGATGTCTTTATATTTTTATTTGCATTTTTGTGATAGTGAGAGCAAATGTTTTCTCTATTTTGAGGAATTAACGTTTTTTCATAAACAGCTCTCAGAACCCTCCCTCTCTTTGAAAACGACTCTTTCATTAATACCGTTCATCAATATCAATACCGTTCAAGAGTTTGTGCAATATTTAAGACCATTCTTCCAGTCTTCTTCAGTGATTCTTGTTTTTGTATATGACCATTGTATTCAGAGGTTTCTCAATCCCTTGCCCTTGTTGTCTTTTATTCACTCACTATACTTTCTCTCTAGGCTATCTCTTCTCTACTTATAGCATCATAATACCACCAGGATGTAGTAGACTCATGGTTTCACCTCATTTGAGCTCCATACTGCCATATACAGATGTTTACCTCTGTTTTTCAAGTGGATATTCTAAATATATTTGAAGCTCACCATATTCATAACCAAACATATGTTCAACTTTTGTTAACTTGATCCTCTTAAAAATATTCCCTGTAATGTCTTTATCTTCTTCAACTCCTAAATCCCATTCAATCCATCACTAATCTGATTTTTCCTTTTCAATATTTCTGGATTCTGCCCACCTCTCTCCCTTTCTTTCCACCTCCTCTTATCAAGCTGCCATTATCACTCACCTGAACTAATTTAGCAGCTTCCTAACGATTTCCCCTAATTCTCCCTTGCCCTTAGACATTTCTTTTTGTATACTGAAAACAGAGTTTCCCAAAACACGAGTCTGATCTTCTCACTGATTCTCTCCTCCATCCTTGGCTTAGAACTTTCCAACATCTTCCTATTGCTTTAAGATAGAATGGTCAGTCTTTAACAATGTCCGTGGTATGGGCATGGTCAGATCTCTGTCTCACCTCAAAAAACTACTAGTTCCCTCATTTCCTCTAACATTTTGTGTGCCTGAAAGCCTTTTAACATCCTATTCTTTCTGATTGGAATAGTCTATCCACACCACCCATTCACTAACCCTATGCCCAATGAAGTTATGATGCTGCATAACTAAATCTTTGCTTCCTCAGAGAAAAAAATTGAAATGAATTCCTTCATTATATCTCATGGTACCTCATAGCTATCCTTCTTTATTTTTACCCACAGTTTTGTTTTTTGTTTGTTTGTTTGTTTTTTTACTGGGACTTTTATACAGAAATACAATTTACTCTTTTTTTTTAATTAAAGTTTATTGGGGTGACGATTGTTAGTAGTTACATAGATTTCAGGTGTACAATTCTGTATTGCATCATCTATAAATCACATTGTGTGTTCACCACCCAGAATCAGTTCTCCTTCCATCACCATATATTTGATCCCCCTTACCCTCGTCTCCCCTCCCCCTTCCCTCTTACCCTCTGGTAACCACTAAACTATTGTCTGTGTCTATGAGTTTTTGTTTCTCATTTGTTTGTCTTGTTCTTTTGTTGTTTTTGGTTTGTATACTCCATATCAGTGAAATCATATGGTTCTCTTCTTTTTCTGTCTGACTTATTTCGCTTGAAATAGGACCATTTGTGACCCACAGTTTTTTAAATTTATTTATTTGAGTGATTATTTGCTTGATGTTTATCTTCTTACCTGGCCTCTTAATTCTGTCAGATCAGAGGTCAAAAAACTTCTCTGATCTCATTCACCAGTGAATCCTGAATGTCTAGATAATGTGTGGCATACATTATGTTCAGTACTTACTAAAATTGTGTTGAATTAATGAAGAAATCAACTATTGTTTTTTAATTTTTGTCTGGAAACACATCGCCATGTCACTCTTTTGATACTAGATGTGTGAGTAGGATATTTATTCTTCATCATGTACACTAGAAATTTACTTTTCTAGTTGCTTTTAATTATGCTTATCCTGTTTTCTTCATTTAATACAGTAATTCCATCTCCTGGAATATGGGATATGACTAAGAAATATTATTTCATGTTGAAATATTGCATTATAAAGTATCTTCAGGAAAAACTTTGCTAGTTTTCTAAAAGTAACTCAGTTATTTCCATGGTTAGAAATAATTTTAACTATAATAAAGTGCTTGCAATATAGACTAAAATGTTTTACTAAATTAAATATTAAATATAAAGAGAATGTTTTCAAAATGCTTGAAACATTAAGTAGAGAAAGATTGTAGTTTTAAGTCTGACTTGTACAATAATAATAGTCTACTTCAACTGCAAATGTCAAAAACAACTTACTTGTTACTACTTAGGAAGTTATAATTTTTAAGTCAGTTCATTCTTATTTGATTATATTTCACCATAAATTTATATTACCTAATATTTTCATATGTATCTAATTTACATATCCCCTTTATGGCTAACTTATTTTATTCATGAGGAATACTTCAGTGGTCAAATTTTTCTAATAACATAATACAACATATTCAATGTACAGCAGATATTTGACTTATGATTTAAGGAGAAGGCCCTACAGAAAGGAATGGAGATTTGTCTGTATTTTCTAATATTGATATAAATGAATGAATAATTTAGAATACATATCTACATACTTATTTCTGCCATAAAAGTTAAGATTTCCATTAAATTCACATTAAAAAATTCAAAATATGTTTGCTACAGACCATGTATTATGAAAGTGTTAAAACAAATTCAGCAATATTGTTCCATAGTTTCTAAATAGTTAAAGCTAATTTTAGAGTAATTAAGAAATACAGGGCAATTTGCATTTACAAAGCTGTTTTCCTGCAAGCATCCCAGAGAGTTGTGTATAATCAAATAAAATCACAATTAATTGTTAGTACTAAAATTCCAGATCAAATATATCAAACAAAATCACAAATAACCGTTAGTTCCAAAATGCCAAATTAAGCAGATGGACTCTGATTCTAGATTTAAAAAATAAATAAGTGGGATTTGCTACTTTAGTGTTAACCCACATGATATGTAAAAGTCTTAGAATTCTTTGGCAGAAAACTTTTATGCTAACCTATGTCTATGAAAAAATTAAAACGATAAAAAGTCTAAATGTATATTTATGCCCAGGCCACTGAATCCTGTCTTTATAATTTTGCTTCTGGAATGATAGAGCATTGAAACGACAGGTCTTCTATGTCAAGTGTTTACAAACCTGCTTTAGGTAAACAATATTAAATAACAGGCAGAATGGAAAAAAAGAAAAAAACCTAGCTAAATGACATTCACGCTAACAAAAACCCACATTCATAAAATTAATTGCTGTGTAAAAAGTTCCTTTTATAGCTGAAAATAACTAAGGGAAAATATCCAACTCAATAAGAGGTAAAAGTAATGCTATATGGTTTATCTTACTTTCCTAGTCATTGCAAATAAGGTGACTTAAAGCATTCCACCTATAGCTGAAATACCAGATTGTTTCTGTCATTTCACTAGGAAATCAAATTTGTTTTCCAAAATAAGAGCTAAGTAGACATACATGAGTCTAAATTATTGAAGTGTGACATTACTCACCATAGCCACTGTAGGCGTTCCAACCCAAATCATCTCTCACCTGTAAAAAAACATATACCAGTCTCCAAATTCATAAATCTTCCAATTGTCACTTATATAGTCACAGATTTTCTCAGCAACTTCCCTTTTTCTCAATTCTGCAGAATTGTTCGTGTGTCCCACAATCTGGTCCATTATTCTTTTATAATCCCCATCCCCCAAATATTCTGTTATGTACATAGTACCCTAGCCCCACAATATAATTTGCCATTCTTAAAACTTGTATCAGTCTTAACGTTAAATTGATCTTTTTTCCTCCATTCTCATTTTGGATTTGGATTTGCTTATTTTGGCTCAAAGAATATTACTTCATTCCTAAATCAAATTAATTTCTCCTTTGTATGTGTCTCCCATAGTTTATTCGTCTTCACATATTGTATTTTTTTAAATCAGTTAATGAATTGCATTTTTATCACATATAACAAATAATTTTTGAGAGTACATTTTAAATGGTTTAGTTATTTTTAACAACTTTAATTTTAAAATTGCACTCAGTTGTTTTCCAATTTAAAAACATTGCTTTCCCATTGTTTCAAAATATGTTTTAAAGGTAAAAGTAATGTAACATTTATTCATAATCTTATTTCCCAAATGTAACTTTTATTAACACATGGTTTTTCTCATTCTCTCCCTTCTCCCTGACTTATATTTATGTTTATGTTTATATTTATATTTATAATATTTATATTTATTTTAGATTATTCCATGAACATAATTTTGAATATTATCTTTCACTCTCCCACCTTTATTGGGTCAGGTGAACATTAAGTTGCTCTAAAAATTAGTCCTCAAAATATGATATGGACAAGATAAAAGTTTATTTCTCTCTTGATGAATAGCCTGTACATGGGGAGTTCTGAAAAACAGTTAGATTTATCCCCCCCCCAAAAGTCATTCAGTAACACAGTTCCTTACATTTTGATATCTGCTATCACGTAAGTTGCTATTATTAACCTGTACAGTTAAAGCTCTTTATTTGTCATATCTGTATTTTTGCATCTGGAAAGGGACAATAGAAGAAGTCTGAGCAAGCAATTTATTTTTAATAAGTGAATGGAAAGATGTACACGCTCCTCGTCTTTACGTATTCAATATCAGAGAACTCAATCTCTGGAACCCTCTGGCCAGGAAATATAGACGTCATTTAAAAGATCACATGCTTGGGAAAAAAGAAAAATGATATTGAGGAGGCAACTGGCATTCTGTCACACACTTCATTAAAAGTGTAAATAAGCATGTGTTCAATGCCTGAATAATACTTATTTTATGTGTTTATATATAATATGATTCAACCTTATCATTTCAACTGAAAAACAAGGCTACAATATTTTTTTCCATTAATGTTTTTCTGTACTTTTTATTATTTCCTCAGCCTAATTTCCTTACATTGAAATTATTATATTAATGTGCCCAACTCTATTAAGTTCTCTGTATGTAGTCACTTTACAATCTAAGAAAAACATAGTGGTTTATAACTTATTTATATCAGTAGTTCTACAGAAATTTTACATGATTACCACTACTCTTATGTTAGTAGTTAAAACATAAGTGCTTTTAGTATATTGTCGAGAGACAATTCTCCATAAATCTCTCGAATTTTTGGATGATGTCTTACGAGCAGAAACCCTACTGACTTTTTTCCCAGACCAGGTTTTCAAGGATGTTTATAGAGTGTATAGTCTTGGAAATAGAATAGAATCCCTTGAGACAAAAGAAATATTTGCCTGCAGCCTTGGAATATGGGGACAGTGTTTTCTTCAGAGCAAAGGAGCAAATGACAGGCATGTTTACAGCCCAATATAGTAAGCATGATGTCTCTCTCCAGGGCAAAAGGTGAGAGGCTTAAGTGTCAATTATATGATATTCTGATTCTTTGTGCTGAGTCTCTCTGTTTGATGCAGTTTCTAATTGTTCTTCTTTTATAAGAAATTTACATAATTTTATTTTTCATATTTGCTTTTTTAACATTTATTCTTCTCTAATTTGCTTGTTCTTGCCCTTTCTTTCAATGGATCTTTTGTGAACATTAAAATGCATTATTATATTTTGTAATGCAGTTATAATATGGTCATATATATGTAATAAATACATGTATATGTTTAAACACTATATATATATATATATATATATATATATATATATATATATATATATATGGAGTTCCGAATACAGAACATATTCTCATTAGACAAATTATTTATTTATGTATGACTCTAGGGGCCTTAGTGGAAATAAGGAAACTCTATGTTTGTTGATAAAAGTTTTACTTCACTGATTATTAGGGGTTTAAAAATGTGATGCCTAATTAATAAATAATTATATAAGACATGTCATTAATCATGCTTTTATATAATTAGCAACACTAGTGCATATTTCCAGACAGAAAATGTTCAAATCATTTAGTATTCTTCAATTTATAGTTAAGGTACAATTAAAAATATTGCAAATGCTTCCTGTATTGATTATCTGCTCTCATGTAGTATGCTGATTGTATTTTTCAGGTGCATTTAAAATTTAACCTGTTTACTTTTTTTCTGAAAATGCACAAAAAAAGACATTTTTATGTTGATTAAAGAGGGATAGTTTGTGAAGTCTATTTTTAATTGTGCTATGTAGATAAAAATACACAATTTCTGGGAATTCAAATATTCTTCTACAATCAGCATACTGTGTAAATACTTCTATACTCCCTACGTTGTTTTGTAAGAAAAATTGTTAGATTACTGAATTACTTAAGTAGAACTATGTTGTGTAGCTTTATCACATGCTCATGTTCAACAGAATTTAGTTATTTTTGATAATTCTAGAATTAAGAATGTTGGTAGAAAACAGAATTTGGAGGTGTTTTGTTGTTGTTGTTGTTGTTGTTGTGTCAAGCTTCCTCTGGCCCAGTGTTCCTTCTTCCTTCAATTGCCAACACCAGGTGCATAGCTAATAGCCTCAGATCAAGAGTCTCCAGAGTGATGGATTACAATTCATACTCTTACTACAATCCAAGAGAACCTCAGGACATCAGCTCTCAGTAGGGTGCCACCTGTTAACTGGAAGGTATAATTTAGAGAACCAAATCCAGCTCTTACCAGCAGATTCCTGAGCACAGTTCCCTCAAGCTCTTAGGAATGGCAATTCTTCTTCATCAGTTCACCTGCTGGCCTACACCAGAAGGAGAGAATACTTGGCACAATAAATGATAGCTTCCTGCTCTAAAATGTCCCGAAGCTCTAGAATAGATTCATTCCTAATATTTCTATACTTGACTCACTGCATAAGAATCTTAAAAGGATGCTTCTTAAAAATAACTGTTTGTGGGTCTTACCCCAGACTTATCTGTAGAATAGGCTCAGACATCTATTTTAGTATTCCTTCTTATGTTGTTACTTGGTCAGCCAGATTCCTGTCCATTAACTGGCCCTTGCAAACTGCACACAACAAAGAATTAGATGTGATGGAATATTCAAGCAGCTTTATGGGGATCCATGTCTAACTCTGGGTAGACACCAGAAATCTGTCACGTCTAGTGAATATTGACATAAGACACCATGATGCCATTTTGTTGGTTTATTATTGCTACTAATATCTATCAAGTTTTGCTTCATTATAATCTCCCCAGGTACTTCTTATGCATAAATTTAAATTATAAAGCTACTGTAGACAACCTGTGCATGCATGATGGACCCCACAGCCAAACTTTGATTCAGATGTAGAGACTGATGAAACAAAGCAACACACACGCAGGAGGAGCGGACCCAAGGCTTCTTGCTTTCATAATAGGGATTTTCTAGGGAGAAAAGTGTAGGTAGACTTCTCAAACCAATCCAAATTGACTTGAAAGAACAAGGAAAGGAGACTGGTTTGGGTTTTTTTCTTGTTGTTAGAGGGTGGGGCCAGGGTGAGGGTTTCTGTGTGTGGAAAGGGGCTTATATGGTTTGAACTTCCAACCTGTGTCAAAGGAAGGAGCACCCAAACTTTCTTACCAGCTTTCTCAGATGTGGGGTTAAATGGGAGCAGCGAGGAGATGGCTTAAAAGCTGTCAGCAAACATCAAAAAATCAAGTCAGAATTGTTATTATAAAAGAGTTAGTCTATAATATTAAACATTAAGAAGATAAATGATAACCATATATTCTTAAATTAAAGTGGAACTGTATAATTAAGGTGCCTATCATTTGCTTAGTCACAATACCCATTATTACCTTAATACCTTAATCACATTGCCCATTATTGTCCTAGACAATTGAAACAAAATCCTAATCAAGTACAGATTGGTGGGGTGAGGGATTGACTGGAAAGTGACAACATTAAGTCACTTGAAACAGAGATTAGCAACTGTGTTTATTGAGACGATATAGATGGACTATCTTCACTGAACAACTATATTACCATTTGCTTTGTGTCATGTGTGTAAACATAATGTATGGTTGTTGTTGAAATATACGAAGGGGAAAAAAGAGGTTAAATTAAGCCTCAAATAAAGTGTGTTTAACGGTGACCCTTTTGGAGCATTTTCCATTATTTTAAAGCCAAGATTAATGTGTTGCACGAAATACTATGGCCTTTCTGCTCCTTAGGTTTTGCCACAACTTAGACAAATTATGTCCCACAGTTGTCCAAAACATAAAAGCTTTTCCTCTACTCGCAGGGGAGGAGGATGGATTCACTGGGATTTTAACAGATTGACACCATCTTATCTTACTCTGCACACATGCTTCATGAAGGCAGAGAAAGCAATTTACCCTCCACTGTGACTATTTATTTGCTTCTTAATTGGCTCAGACTAGTTTTGTACAAGAAACCATTAAACCATAGTTGAATACAAAGGAGGTGTGTGATGGGTGAGAGCATCTGTGTTGGTAATTTCTAAGTAAATAAATTACACCTGTTCAAGCACTTCACAGAGCATTTACAGGAGCAATTAAGTTCTTGGTCAGTGCTGTTTTCTAGAGATGCACGAGGTTTTTGTTAATCTGATTAACAAAGCACTGTTCCTTCAGGCAATATAGCCTTTTCATTTAGCTATTAATGTAACTGACTCTATGATTTAATGCAGATTGATATAGGCAAGAGAAGTAATACATATATTATTCATTAAATATGTGTACGTTCAATCATGATAAAAATTATAAAATCTTAAATACTATAAGTACAAATTACTTTGTTCTTTTTTGTTTGGGGTGGGCTGATATAAATTAAATATACACAATTACCCTATGTGACCAATTTTTAAAGACTATTGATTCCAAATCACATTTTCTCTTTCCTATACCATAGACTTTATGCATCAAATTGGCATCTGGAAGTAATGATTTGTAACTTTTATGAAAGTGACACATAAAAGGAACATCTATCTCGAATGTAAATGTGTACACGTCTTCATGCACAGATGGTCCATAGCTCCCCTTCGCTTCCAATGTTAAATTTGACATTATGAACATGTTTGTAATGAAATGAATGTTGTCTCCAATTCAGAATTTCAGGATTTAGGAAAATTTTGGGCCACGATCATAAGAAACCCCTTTCTCCTTGCCTGACTCAGCTAAGTGTGTGTGTGTTGTCAGTAAATGAAAGATTAAAAAAACCAGGAGACAGTCATCAATTACAAGTTTTCACCAAAGCTGCTTCTAGTTTCTAGAAGACATAACATAAGTAATGCTCATACGTTATCCACTCTGGTTTGTTAGTCCCCTGCTCTGGTATTGTTCCCTCATCCCTCAATTATTTCATAGGTTTGAACATTGAATCCACATCACAACCTTTTTTAGAATATCAAGCTCTGTGGAAGGGACTCTTCAATTCCTTGCTTTCCTCATGGAAAGTGAACTGTCATTATATATCTATATACCCATTTTAATTAAATTAATTAAATTTATTTACAAATTTTATTAATTAACAGCTTTGTGAGGTGACTTCCTCTATTTTCTAATTGGATATATTAAGAATAGCAAAGACTAAATTTAAGACAAAGTAAAAACTATTTTATTGGCTATTGTGCTTTTGTCCTTCCCCCTTCATAATTTATTTAAAAATATCTGTTTAGGAAAATAATAGCTCAGCTTTGCATTAGGATGGAACATTAGGAAGCAAAGTTGTTCAAGTTTTCTTTGATTTAGGCAAACTTTTTAAAACACTAAATAGACATAGCATAGTTGCAAGTACTCATAAAAGAATCATTTTTATCTTCATTCTATACTTTTTTAGGAATCACAGAGAATTAATAATTATCTTCTGTTAATTATGTGTCCATAGTACATAGTATTATAGTACATAGTATTATAGTACATATTCAGATTTTGTTGAATGAATGAATGAATGGGTAAATACTCTGTGCCAGGCACTGAATTCAATACTTTATTGCATTATTCTTCATTTAATCCTTGTTAACTATGCAAGCAAGTATTATCATTGTCATTTAGCATTGCTAAAATTTAAAGATTGTATTGCTTAAATATTTTAAATGATGTATCAAAGTTAAATAGCAAGAAAAAAGAAGAAACACTTTTAGTTTGTGAATCTTGACTCAAAATAATTTTATTTATTTTTTTATCACAGGGTATAATAAATGTTAAATAAAACGGCCTATATTTTATACCTTCAAATCATTAAATCAAAAAATGACTCAGTAGTTTGTGAGAAGGGTAACAAATATAGTTTCCTCTCCCTTTGTTAAAAATGCTGGGACCAAACGTATTTTCTTTCCCTGTGATAAACAGTACTGATTTCAAGCAAAAATAAAGAGACTACAGCCTTGCTTCTTCTTCTGTGAGATAAGATTGCAAATCAACTTAATAAATTACGTACTTGTCAAGACTAACTCATCAAATTTTCTCATGGACACTTGCTTCAAGATCTTACCTTCTTGTGTATACTATTCCAGAACTGTTAAGTCAGAAATGTTCCCCAAGACCAATTTGGTCCCTGCCTTAGATGACCTACTTCAAAACCATCCAGGAAGGCCCAGGGATATTAAGTATATCCTACTCTGCTTTTCCCATTTCTGACAGTACTAACACTGGCAAAGCAGTGGTCTTCCTTACTGAATAATTCCAATAAAGTTGGCTTGGTTTTCATCAGTATTTTTTCTAGTATTGGTGGGGTGGGGAGAGATTTGACAACCAACATGTATCAAAATGATATTAATTAGTGAGAATCTGCTCAGAGAAAAAGCAGCTGAAAAAGAAGAGTAATTATTAAGAGAAAAATGTAATAAGAATTAATACTTTAGGAATTAATTAAAAGTTACAGGGTATCCTCTAGTTAGTTCTAGATAAGACAATTATATCAAACCATTTAGCACAAATTTTTATTTAGCTTCTACCACCTTTCTCTATTTTTCTCTGTTTCTAGATGGTATTCTCAGGGAAATAATTATATATCTTAATAGCTAAACAGCCTTTTCTTTCTCGAGTAAAATGTATTCAATGAATAGAAAATCATTTCAGAAAATTTGGAATAAAATTTTTTACTTTAATATAATGTTATGATCTACCCCTCTTCTGTAAAATAGAAATAATAGTAATGAGATAAAATTATTGTAAAGAGTATTTGAGACTATGTGAATTACTTTATATAAATTCACCGTATCTAGCACAAAGGAGACAATCAAAGAATACAAAGTCTATTAGTTATTTGTAACTGAAACAATTTAAAAATTATAATTGAGTGAAAAATGCTAAACTGATTTATTGGGTGGACATTACCACCAACAACTTTAGATAAAAATTCATTCAAAATAATGTATTTTTGCTAAACTATAGACGAAACATTTCCAAAGCAATTCTGTGAAAATAAATTTGTATTATTTTTACTAAAATTGTATATTTGGACATTACTCTCAACAGTAGCAAAATTAAATTATTTTCTTGCTCATATTTACCTAATTTATTGAATATCACACTGTGGGTACAAAGCCAGGAGAGCAGTTTCCAGGCTCTTGACCTCACATGGGAAGCTGCTGACCTGGGTAGAAGATGGCCATCAGCTGTTACCCGTTAGCTATTAGCCACTAATATAACTATTGTGGCTATGTTAGGGGGTTGGTTGGTTGATAGGCAGAGAAGCGGAGTGGGTATTGCACATCGTGTGGCTCCTGCTTCCTGTGTCTCCAACCCAGCCGCCAGCAGGAATATAGTGGTATGAACCCCGTATCCATGGCTCCATTGGTGTCCTTTTTTGGTCTCACCATATTCTTTGTTCCTATGCAGGGGTGCGGATCCAGAGACCTAGCATGACACACACTTAGAAGTAAAAATCATATTTAGCTCAGTCCCTATTTATCCATATCCATGAATATGGTTCTCTGTGGAATAATATCAAAACAAACATACTTTTTTTATGTCAAAAATTACACAGAAGAAAGGTAGCTGTGTCTTAACATGTTTAATGAGAAGTCATACAGCTAGTAAAAAGTGATTTATGCATTTCTGCTTCTCTTTAAGGAAATAAATACAATACAATACTGATCTCAATAAATCAAAGTACCAATTTATTACCATTGTTTTTCAAGAATGCTTTATCAATGATTTCAAAATGAACAAATGACAGTCATGTTCAATACAGTACTGTATATTATAGAAGGGCCAAACATAAACATAGAAAGAGATAAAATAGATCCTGACATAGAAGTATTTAGAGTTTATCTATATTCAATATGTGTTTACTTTTGAGTCATTTTATTTTTAAAAAAACATGTGAAAAAGCTGAGTTAATCATATACTTCAGTACTTGGAACAGTATTTTCAGTGATTAATACTCTCAAAATTATAAATTTCATTTTATTTTTATTCCAACCTCGAATTACCAGTACTATTGATTCGTATCATACTTTAGTAGGCTGTAGGGGTTTGCATTCTGTAAGTTGCCTGTTCCTATTTTTGCCCATTTTATCATTTAGTTTGCTGGCTTTTTTTATTGTTTATTTGTAACCATACTTTACATATTAATATATTGTTAATGCAGAAATGAAATGTTCTGTCAAATCAGTCTTCTGCCAATGGTGTCCACTGTTGACTAAAATATTCTTAATGCTGATATAATCAAATGCAATAATAGAAATTGTCTGTTCTGGGAGAAATGGATACTTTCTTAATTTTTAATTAACAATGGTTTTATATTTATTAAAAATTATAATTTTAACTTTATAATTTTTTATATTTAGGTCTTTAATACATTTGTATTTTATTGGTTTATGTGCTGTTGGGTAGGGAACCAATTTTTCTCCCTATTGTGAGGCAGTTTGCTAAATAATGTCTACCACAAAATGCAGGTTTTCCCCAATGCTTTGTGAGATCACCTTTATCATGTATGAAAAGGGTCTGACTCTAAGCTCTCTATTTTGTATCATTTATGGGTCTCACTCTAAGCTCTCTATTTTGTTCCATATTTCTTTGCTTTTTATTGTGACAATACTATATTATATATCTATATCTATATCTATATACCTATATATATAGATATAGATATAGATATAGATATAGAGAGAGAGATCATGAGGGAGGATTTAACCAAAGCAATATATATGTATGTATATACATATACATACATATATATGCATATACATAATATATATGTATATACACATATATATACATATATACATATATATGTATATATATGTTATACACACACACACACACACACATATCCAAAGCAATATATATTACTTTGGTTAAGTCCTCCCTCATGAACTCTTCCCATTTAAGTAATTTTACTTACTCATAAAATTGTATAGCTCCATAAAGTTTTAGAGTAATTTTGGTGATCCTCAGAAGCATCCAACTAGAATTCTGATATACGGTGATTAGCATCTTGTGCTTTTGGGGAATAGGGCAGTGTATAATACTAAGAAATCTTATCCAAAAGCATACCATGTCTCTCAATTTATTCAAATAAGCTCTGTGTTTTATTGGAGTTTCAAATTTTTGCTCATGGTTTATCACATAGTCAGAGTTAATTCCTAGGCAATTTATAGTTGTTGTTAGTGCTGTGTAAGACATATGTGTGGATATAGAAGTCCATTCTATTTCCCTGGGGTGCCTCAGACTCTGAAACTGAGGAACAAATTAGTCCTGGCTAGAATGATCATTATTGCATAGCAGATCTTGTAACTGTGTCAAAGAATGCCTTTTAAACAGCCAAGAGCAAAACAAATTGTGTGCCAAGAGTAAAGAAACAATTTAAAATCCAAGAACCATAGCAAGCACTAGGGAGCTAAGAGAATGAATTAAGTGGTGAGTATGACTCTAATACATACAAACATGTAAATAAGACAGTGGCACAGGAAGGAATTAAGAACTGGAAACTCAATGACAAGAGCAAAGACATGAACGGGTTCTTCAATCATGGTGTCTCCTTTTTGTTATCTAGAGTGAGCCAAATTTCCCTGGACTGAGTTTGAACTACCTGGTTTTCTGGTAGATGCATTCTTATACATACATTATTCTGTGCTTTATTCGTTTAACATTTTCGTTGTTAAAGAAGTTTTTTTGTATTCCGACATTTTGATATTTGGTCCCAAGTCAAGTTTGCATATGAGACATCTTTAAAAAATAACTTTAAACCTCATATAAAAACTTATCTTTCAAATTCTTTAAAACTAAAATCCATGTGGCTGTTTTCCTCCTAATGATATTTGTAGTGGGGTAAATCATTTTTAACTCTATTAGGCGTAAGGCATGGTGCAAGAAATTTTATTTTATTTTTTTTGAAAATGGGTTTTAGTGTTTTTATTGTCCGTTTGTTTTTTGAGGTTGCAAGCAAAAATAAAATAGTCTAAATAGAAATACCAGGAAGAGTAATAAATAGAAATGAGCAGAGATGAGACTCAGCAGAAAATGAAAATAACCTACGTAAATTGTATTCTGCTTTTAATTTTAGCTAGAGGTTTAGAGATACACTAACCATAATCTGAATTGCTTTTAACATTACAAATCAAAAAGCAATTTATTATGCATTTATGATTGCAGAACCATAGAACACAGTTAGAAAAATATATATTAAGAAACAGGCAAGTCGTTATGCATTAGATCCTGGTGAAGGGAGTGTGCTTCAAAGCTGGTCACTTAACTGTGCATTTAAGTGCCCACGGACCATTCACATCCTAAAAACGGTCCTAAATAATGTTTGAATATCTACCTTAAAAATTATGTTTTGCTAACATTGACATGTTTTTTTCCCCCAAAATTTCTAATAAACACCCATGAAAATACAATTAGTGATGAAAATACACAGTACATGAAAACTCAGTAATAGCTAGCCTAGTACCAGAATTATGATTGTATGGAACAAGACTGGAAATTTAGGTAATAAACTATTTAATTCCATCTTCATGCAAAGAAACACAAGCATTCCCCTCTCCTTCTCTATATATGTTTCTTGTTTCAGAAATGCAAGTCCAACCCCAGTCTCCAAACAGAAAAGATGGTCCTCTAGCTGGACGTATGCAGGTTTGAAGTCAGTGAGGATGAATGAGCACAGGGATCGTAGCCACTGACAGTCACAGGAAATATACTCAGCTCAGTGTTGAGTGGGCTGACTGCTCTCTATAGTTACCAGACAGAATAGTACTCTTTCCTGCCTCAACTCCCTACCAGGAATGGCAAGGGGTGGAGAGCGGGGTAGTGAAACTATGAGGGGAGCTCCTGAGAAAACAGTGGGAGTCAAAGCACTCAGAGTCTTGATGAAGTCAAGCAACGATCATAATGAACATACAAAATTAGGAGAATTGTAAGGGCATAGGGATATATAATAATGCAGCAGAAGGGCCAGCGATGAGGGATAGATAGATAAATAAATACATACATACATACATAAATAAATAAATAAATAAAATCGAGATATCAGAATAGCCTTGTGTGCTAAGGATAAGCTTCAAAGTATGAGATGGAAAGGAGAAAAAGAGCAGTCAATCAGACACAAAGAGTCCAGATTGACATTATTTTGTCTATGTACATATCGAGAGCACTGGGACTGATGAAAACAATGGGGAAGAAAGAAAGCAAAATCTGTGAACCAGAGGCTAAAATCGAACAAAAAGATGGGAGAGTAAGCAGGCAGGTCAGCAGAGGAGAGGATGATACAGTAATCTGAGCTTCACAGGTGTGCTCCATGGGCCGGTAGCACTGTAGTTCCTTGGAACATTTTAGAAATGAAGACTCTCAGGGTCTGTTCCAGGCCTACAGAAGCACAATCTGTATTGCGTTTTAAAAAGAGCTCCATATGAGTCAAATTAAAATTTGAGACCCATTGATACAGAGACAATATGTAGCTCAAAGAATCGTTTTTTTTTCTTTCAAAGGATAAAGGAATTTGTCTGAGAGCATTGATAATGAGCCATGAGAACAGTTACTCAAGTCTCCTATCTCTGACATATGTGATGTGTAACAGAAGAGCCTCAACTTAAAAAGGATACAAAAGAAGTTATTCTCTGAAGAAAATTAGTTAGCTTTTTTTTTTTTTTAAGCTGTATTGTCCTGGAAGTTCATTTTATTCACCTGAGGAGCTTTAAAAATGCTAATATTCAGGTCCCACTCCGAGTTTCTGATTTATTTTTCATGCAGAGCAGAGATAAAAGTGTATTTGTTTACTCTGTGTGTGTGTGTGTGTGTGTGTGTGTGTGTGTGTGTTTAATTTTGCTTTTAGTATCCAAGAGTAATCACAATGTGCATCCAAGGTTGAGAATAACTGGTTTAAGACAAAAGTGAAGGTAAAAAGCTAAGAAATTGAGAAAATGATTTTTTCTTATCAGAGGGCATCAGATGCCAATAGAGCACCCTGGAAGTGTCCGGGAATGCTGTGTTGAATGGAGAGAGTCGTGGGTGTATGCCTGGGTGAGCAATGACCATTAATGCTTGGCCAGTGGGTAGTGACTCAGGTTTCACCCGATTTGAACCATGTTTCTGAGATGATGCATGCATCAGATCCACTATTGGCCCTCTTCATGACAAAATTGAGAGTTGGTGGCTCCTTGTGTCTTGGTACAAGATGATGACTTTTACTGGAAATAACTCACAAAAGTTCAGCTTTAAACTTGCCCAGTTTCCCACAAATAATGGTATCCCCATGCATGCCGCCACCTCCCAAGCCTTAGGTGGTATAATGGAATTCACTGGCCACCTACAGTGGAATTCACTGGCACTGGCTCATTAAGTCTTGGAGTAATGACTTCTTAACCAGAAGTTTACAAAGATGATACATAAACTAGTTTTTCTACAAATATAGTTGAAAAGATGAAAATTTAGTTAGTGATAGTTTACCTGATTTATTCAGTATATTCCTTCCCTTATTTTATGCCCATTATTCCTGGTTTTATTATAATGTAAAGCTTTATTTTTATAATAGAGTTTTTATTTAAGACTTTTAAAATTCTGTTTAACTTAAACATTCTATATCAGGAGAGCTTCTTGGTTAGGCATAGAATCATCAGTTATTTATTTCATTTTTTCCTTAAAGCCCCCGTAAAACTTGATTATCTATAACGATTAAATGACCTCCAAACTAGTTGCCCTGCTACAATTTTTACCTTCCCTAGTAATCCATTCATCATGAAGCAATCAGAGTAGTTCCATTAAAATATAGATTCATTTGTTACTCCCTATCTTAAAACTCTCTTGCGGCTCTCCATCTTTCAGATGAAATACAAACTGCTAACTTAGACTTACTAGTCTATATAAGGCTGGTTATTGAACTAAATACATGTGACATAATTCACAGAAATAATAGGTACAGAGATAGAGCTATTGGGCATGGAGAGAAGGGATATCGAATTAGCTGAAGAACTAGAAGCATGTGTCATACCAAATGGACTCAGGCTCCTCGTATAGGTCAAAGGAACTGGTTTAATAATCCTTATAGAGAACCAAACATGGGTGTTTTATTATTTGTTGACATATCCCTAATTAATAAGATCTATATTTAACTTTACAAAGTAGACCTGGATATTTAAATTTTATTTGGATCAACAGACACTTCATCATTTGGTTGTGTTCTTTAAATGAAACCTCACTAGGGACACATCACATGACCACCGGCATTTGTCACAAAAGGGCCCCAGTGCACATCTCCCATATCATCGCACAGAGTTATTTTCAGGTACAGAACACTTCAAGTACACTAGAGTACTTCCTATATCTCAGATGAAAACAACCTGATCTCACCCTAGAGAGCAAAACTTCAAAACACTGAACTCTTCATATTATTCAAATCTCAGTTAACTTTTCCTCTCCTCAGACAGGTCTTCCCAATCCACTCAGTCTAAATCACTAACAACCCCAGTCCTTCTCCAATCTTCTTCCTATTACTAGTTTTGTTTCTTCCTTGTAGTCAATATTGTCTATAACCATGTTTCACATTTTGTTTTTTCCCCTTTGAAATTTATTGTTTTGTATCCTTCCATCTCCCAGATGAACAGTCTACCACCTTTTCCATCCCACCCACCAATTTCATGACACAAAAGAGATCAGCTGTTGCTGCATCTCCAGCACCTATATCAGTTCTCTGAACATGAATAAGGCACTTGATAATTATTTTTTTTTTTATGTCAGACTTTTCCTTGGAAACCCTTTTGCATCTACTCTTTTGCTTTTCTTTTTTATTTTTTTAAGAAAGCAATGAATAGGGGTTTTTTAACCCCCTATAAACATATAAACAGAGCATACTATTAATTTTTGTTAAACCCTTTAATATATCAGATGGAAAGTATTTTGGTGCTTATATCACCTGGCCAAATTCTCCTATGCTAAGTAATTACTGTTTATTTCCTCTTGGGGTTTACATGGACTGAGGAGGGATACATTCTTAGAAAGCCCTATTCAATTAACTGAGCAGAGGGGCAGATATCTTGGATAGTCTGAAGTGGTCTGTAAATTACTCCCTTTAAGTAACAAGCAAGTGAAGAATCATGGCACTCAGCATTAGATGATCACATTTCCCTTCACTGCCTCAGGTTTCTTCTATGTTCTTAATGTCATGACAGCAAAGACCATCATCAACCCACCTTTTACCTATAGTACCTGCTTTAATTCGGGAAATGGTAGCGCCCAAGTAGCTTCAGAAGGTTCATTGTCTAACTCGGAATGATGTTGGAAAGAGCTCCAGCTATGAAGAAAGCAGCTTCTACAGAACAGTTTTGGCCTATGGATCAGTTTGGTTTAGGCTACAGTAACAGCCTACACCCTCAGCTGCTTAAAGCAACAAAGATTTATTCTTCACTCACATGAAAGCCCATTGTGAGTTTAAACAACTCTTGGGAATGCTATTATTTGTGTGAAGGCTTAGCATCGCTCCTCTAAAGCAACTCATTCCCACTACATTCTTTGGGTTGGAGAAGAAAACACAGGAAAATCTTGACCTGGTAATTAAATGTGTCTGCCTGAAAGTGACTCACGTCACTCACACTTGACTGGCCAAAACTAGAATAATGGCCACACCTAACTTTAAGGAAGTTGGGAGGCGCCATTATTCCATGTGCCTGGGAGGAAAGAGAACTGCCTATGGTGAGTGTTTGAAATGCCCATGGCAGCCCCTAAACCACTGAGGGGGTGGAGAGAGTACACGGAGACGGTATCAGGAAATATCTTCCTATGTGATAGATTCAAAGTTCATAATCACAAACTCAGATGTGCCAATGTGTAGCTTTCATTTTTGTAAAACAGCTTAAGTCACAAACCCCGTTCTGTTAGATGTAGATATGAAACATACTGTCTATGAGGTAAATTTAGCCACCTTTTGTTTTCTTTTCATAGAATCAGTTTTACAACTAAACTCAGTCACATTCCGGTGACTCAGAACTTTTCTCTCCTACCTCCTCAAGGGCTTAGGTGCAGAAAGACTGTTGGTGGGGAAACAGCAGGCATCACCAGATCCTCTTCAGCTGCAGTATGACAGCAAGCATCTTGCTCCAGATGTCAGTCATTGCCCTGGGGCTAGAGGGTGCCCCACTCTCTGCAGGCCACAGCTGAGATGTAGCTTCCAACCTGTGCAATCCCCTACTTGCAGTTTTATCCTCTGCTCCCATTATTATTGTCACAAGACTCCTTACAAGACTAAAATTATTCATTTTCCATATGTCAGGATTCCGTGCCTCACTTTCTAGAATACCATAAGAGGACGATGTACCAGTTAGAGCTCAAGAATGATGACTTCTTGTGTTTATTGTGCTTGGGCTAAAGATGAAGGACCTTAGAGTTAGTGATAGGATCATACTGATTTTATAAATGTTTTGGCACATTGTGGACTATTCCTCATAGTTTTTACTGCATTTAAAATAATGCATCAACTTTTCTGTATTTTTATGAGTATTTGAATTTGAGTGTGGGAGAGAATCATAGTTAGTATGTTTTCCAAAAGAGTATTAGTGTTGCCTAGTGTCCATTTTGTATATGTCAACCTAGTATGTAAATAGTCATCAGGAATAAAGAATCATAAATTCATATATAGGCAGACGGATGGATGAATGAACATACAGATGGATAGATAAACATAGTTATTCCATTGAGAGACAGGATAATACAATGCGATAAAGTCTTAGAAGTCAGAGACATTTGTATTCAGGTGCTCTATCTACCACTTAGCTGTGTGCTGTCCTACAAGTGACATCAACCCTATAAATCTCAATTTCACCCTCTGAGGAAACATTATTGACAAAGAGCTTTCTTTTATCAATGAGCCATGCTAAGGATGGTTTTCAGTGGGTAACAGTGGTGTAATTCTATCACAATCTGTTTAGAGGTTAAATGATATAATAATATAATGTGTTGATCATGATATGTATATATAAAGTAACTATAAATTATTTTAATTAGTATTAGGGTATGACAAGTATGGATATAATTTAATCAAATATTAAGATGTGGTACATAGATTCCAATGTCTCTCTTTCTGTAGCAGTGTCAGGCATTTTTGTTGAAAGTATATGATAAAACTGTTAGTCAGCTAGTCTAATCTGAGTCATAAAAGATGAGTAGAAATTCATCCGTAAAGCAGGGATAGGAGATAATTTCAGGAAGATGGGACATGAATGAAGACACAGAAAAAAAAAAAGGAGTTTGCTACTGCTAAAATAAAACTGCAAAACAGTGAGTTTTGCAAATGACTATGGACAGGAAGCATGAGTGGAGAATGAACGTGGTTGAGAGAAGAAGCATGGGTCATTGAAAACATTAATTGTCATGAAAATATACATGGAATTTTTGGTTGGGATTTGAAGGAAACGCATTTTAGAATTTTAAGAATGCAAGTTATGTAGTCAGATTCCATGATTTGGGGGGTCTGATAGCTGGGCACAGTAAGTATTCATGAAAGATTGCAAGCAAAAATGTTGAAGGTAGGTACCCAATTAAAGTATTTCAGGTAATGGATAGTGAAGGCTAAAGTTGGAGTAATAGGCAGAGAAATAGAAACAGCTTGGATTATTTATTATGTAAAATTGACTTCCTATTGAGTGAAAACGCATGGGATATCAGAAAATAGTAGATACCTGGATTTTGCAGCACCAAAGAAAGATTTATAAGGACTCATCGGGGAGTGACCAATATTACAGGAAAGATGAATAATGTAAGCAGACTAGAGGGGATATGAATGATACCATGTAAAATACATTAGAGAAGTCTGTGCAGGAGATCTGAATATGGGACCCATCAACTTATAATTGGTTGACAACTGAGAAAAGTGGGCGGAATCACTTGGAGATGTGAGGCGTGCAACGTACAGATCAGTGTGATCAAGGAGAAAGGAGAAACTTGATGGCAGAGGAAAAGCCCACCATGAAAAAGATAGAGAACAATTTCTAAGAAGGACATTCTTACCTTCTTTATTATTATCAATATAGAGAGAGGAAAACAGAGCAGGTTATCTCTTCATTTGGTAATGCTTACTATGTACCAGGCAGGACTGTAGGCTATTTTATGTAATCCTCACAACCAACCTGAAATAACATGTTTGAGGTGTGAAAAAAAATGATTTGGAGAGATTACCCAAATTTTCATAATGAGGAGCCTGAGTTTCAGTCCAAGACTTTCTTGAATCAAAGACTATGCTTCTGTTAGTCTAATCATGAGATTTAAGAATAAGGAATAAGAAGATTTATGATAGTGATGTTCTGAAAAAAGGTAAATCAAAGAAATGTAGTTTGTTTTGTTTCATTTCTTAAAGGTCACATGCATTTAATACTTCTTATATTTTCATTCTTGTGGTTAGTGTTTTCTTTTGTGTGTTTTTTTTCCTATGTTAGTGGAAAATATTAAATATACTGAGTATCTTTTTGACAATAGTAAAACTACCATTTCTTGAATGTTTCTAGGTTTCTGATGCTTTACATAGATATTATACATATATTGACAATTGTCATATGTAGTTCAGAGTGTTTTACTATCTCCATTTTATGGATAGAGATATTACAAATAAGGATACTTCTAAGAGGCAGAGCAAAGATTTTCATGCTGACTCTTTTAAATCCCCTGCTCACCTCCATGTCCATGTTTTTTTCCTGTGTAACACTTCCAGGTGGTAGTGTCACCTTTTCATCTGAAAACAAAGAGTACCTAGCCCAGCTGTCATTGGCAGTTCCTCTTTAATCATATCTATAAAGGAGAGTCTGACATTTAGAAGAAACTGGTTGTAGTATGTCTCCTGTCTTAATAATCATGTAACATGGGTCCACTGGCCTCCAGCTACTGTAGGAATAAATTAGTTATAGGAAGAAATAAAACAAAACCTGTAAAGTGTTTTGTCTCCCTGCTAATTCTCAGTAGGGCAAATAGCTAAATGATGTCATATTTATTTCTTTCATTTAGTAATGTGAAGGTTTGAAGATATAGTCATATAGGACATGGCATGAGGAAAGAAGTTAAAAAATGACTCCAAGTTAATAAATTATTGTCCCAAAGTAAAAATTCTGCTTTCAAGACAGCTAGGAAAAACACCGACATTTGCAACTCTATAATTTATATTTGTATAGATGATGTTAATGACCCATGTCATCCTGTTCCATATTTTGCTTAGTAGGTCAGCTTGAGCATCTCATGGGCAAAACTCCTAAATAGGCATTTGGCCAAATAATTATAGGTTTTTCTCTCTGAAAAGCTCTTAAAATTGAAAAGATGAAGTTGAATTCTTCCTTTGGTCAAAAATATTACTATATGACTCAATTCTGTAAATATTTTCCCAATGATAAGTCCCTATGCTTATCTTTTTGTTTTTTCTTTCTTTTTTGTTGTTTTTTAGGTCTCAATACATTATATAAAATTGAAATGAAAATGGAAAGCTCTATACAACACATAGATCATCAACATCTCATTTTATTATTCATAGAGAGAACTCTTTTTTTCCCCTTAAATCTTAGTAGCTGTAGAGCAATAAAGTTAGATTTAACTGAGATTAGTATTTTGTTCTTTGAATCTACAAATATTGTTTTGCCAAGCAGTATTATTCGGATCTCTAGAGAGAAGAGCCATTTTCAAAAGAGATAGAACTCTTAGTACCTCATCTTTCTACTTATGTGCACAACTAAGAAGAGGTTTGCAACAGCAATTTTGAGGTTTTTAAATCCTCTAATGTGAAAGTTGTATTATGTGAGCAATTTCTGTGGTGTTTTATATTAATATTGCATGCTATCACAATTCATTTTCACCAGTTTAGAAGGTGTAGAAACATGCTGAACACTTCAGTAAAATGGTATAATAATTATACTTGCATAACATAAGAGTGGAAGCAAATACTAAAAATATATAACATCAGTACTTTATGAAGAACAACTTAAATGTAATACAAATGACTACTTACTGTAAAATGTTTTATTATCTGCCACTGGTAGATAGATAGCTGCTTCACTGAGCTTGTATTTGCTTCTTACTGCAATTTTCATAAAGCAATATCCACAGAAGTTAGCAGAGGTTTGAATAAATGACCATAAATAGTGTCATATATTTTGTCTAGGAATTGTACTGTTACATATTAAGGGGATATTTCCTTTTAAATTGTATTCATTTAATTGAATTACAGGGCATTAACTTGATGTAAGCCTACAGGGATTCATAATGTAATGGGTGCTATTCTTTAAGTCATATCTATAATATTACTTTATGGGTCATTCCAGCATTTTGGGAAAGAGTTCTATATTTTTTTTCCTTTCATTTCCTTTTTAATTTATTTTTAAGAACTATTCATTTATATATTGGAGTCTTAGTACTCAAGTACTGCATAGACCTGTTTCCTATTCAGAACTCCTACCACTGTTCCCCAAATAACAAGGGACTTTGAATTTGTTTTAATTTGTTTTTATTTTTAACATTCTCATATTCTTACAGTATGAGTTGGTGAGGCATGATGGCAGACAGAAAATTATAAGATGCAAGTTTTATCTCTTCTGTATTTTCTTTTCTAGGTATGAAATAAGAGAAATTATTAAGGTAGGTTATAATTACAGTAAATTAGTTAATATTCCTCCTTCCGAGGTAGCTTTGAAAATCTATCATAAAGATGGTTTAAAGTTTTATATTTAACTTACTTTATTTAAAGAGATTACTATGACAAATATCAACTCATATGACTAGGTTGTCATTTTGAATAACCAGGGAGGTTTACCATTATTATTATCCAGCTTCAGAAAATGGAAAGCACAAAATCTTTGACCTTAGAATAGTCATAAAGCAATGAAAAGCATGTTAATGTGTTTGTCAGAAAAGCTGTTGTTCTAGGCCTGCTTTGGACAAGTTGCTGAAATGCTTGATCTCAGTTATTTCATACATGAAATAGAGGTTAAAAGACCTCACATTGATATTATAAAAATAAACTTCAATTTGACAGTGAATAATGCTTTCTAGAACATGAATATATAATGAACACTGGGACTATAGAATAAATAGTTTAAGCAACCACACTAGATGTGGAACCCATTTTAGCAGTCAGTCCAAACTAAGTGTGTGAAACATGCACAAATTATGTAAACAGTTTTAAGAAAATAATTGGTGAACAACAACAACAAAAAAGAATAACAAAATAACTGTCACTATATCGCTATGAGAATTTTTTGACAATTTGGGGAGAAAAACAATACACGAGTTAACAATCACCTAAAGAAATTAGGTCAAGATAGGAAAGGAATAATAATGATGTAATTAGGGAAAAAATGATTAAAACAGGTATTGTTTTGTTGTCTACTTAATGTCCTTAATTGATATAAGAAGCCATAATTTATAGCATATGCATAAAATTCATCAAGACCAAATGAAACTCTTTATTTCTCAATTCTGAAAATGCTCCTCTTCTCTCTATTTAAATTAAATTACAGAAACATTATCAAATCTTGGAGTCATACTTGACTAATCTTTTTTCATACCCATCATTTCACTTACAGTTAGCTTCTAAGTCCAGTTAATTCCATCTGCCATATTTTCCCAATGTGATCTCAAGTTTTGATACTTACTACCAGGGATGTGTCTCAGATTATCACTCTTCTAATGGTCTTCTTTGTTTCAATTTTCCCAATCCAAATTAATTCTCAATGCTGTGGCCAGAGTTATCATTACTGTCTTTGTAATATATAAATATTATCATGTCATTACTTAGTTAAGTCTTCAATGATTCTTCATAGTTCACTGTTGGGGATGGAGAAAGAGTTTGATCTACTTAACATCACACAACTTACACAGCCCTATAGCTACTCCTCGTACCTTCTGTGTCAAACACATGGAAAAACATCTATCTTGTGAGCAAGATAATAAGTTTTTTTTTTTTCAAAATGTGAACTTTGAGAGGGTGAATATTTACATTGAATTGATAAAAACTGTATGTCTGTAAATCATATTATTTTATGTCCATGATTTTTCAAATTCTCTTAACATTATCATCAAGTATTTTATATCACCTATTCATACTAGATAAGAATATTTTATGTTTAATTTTTCTACTCAAATAAAAGTTCCCTCCATAATTTGCTAAGTAGGTATCCCCATTTCCGTGTTTCAGTTTATGATGATATGATCATGTCATTGTATGGTCTATAAGAACAGTGAATGAAAGAATATTCAGCCTAATAAAAAGTGTTATGAGAGTTTATCTGAGCAAAACTGATGACAATTGCTGAGAAGCAAAATCTCAATGGATTGAGAAAATGCTCCAGAGAATGGCTTTTGCACAGATTATTTTACAATCAAAGGAAGAGATGTAAGGGTTGGGGGTGTTACATGAAATCCATTGATTAGGGACATGGCAAAAAGCAAAGTGGGAAAAACTCAGTGACTGGATAAAAAATAAAATGGAGAAACACATGCTTCTTTTACATTGGTAGATACAAGATAGTTAACATTTACAGTATATAGAAATGATATGTGATCAATAAGATAACAATAAGGGGATCTGTGGTCTCCTGCTCTGTGTGGTGCGTTGTACCCTGAGGAGTCTAAAAAAATGGGGTGGATTACTCAGACATTCCAAAAGTATGTTATCTTAAATGCAAAAAGACAATAGGCTCACTTAAGGTAAAGATTGACCTTTGTCAAGGAAGCTACAGGCCTAGGAAGTGACTACCCACCATGACTCACTTTTAGTTAGGAATTTTTACTTTCAGACCATCCCATGTGGTTATTTCCAGTATGTGAGTTTGTCAAGTCTGCTTATGCATGCCTTCCCTGAACTTGTCATGTTTAGTATGTGACCACCTTTCTTCCACAGAACTACCTTGCTAGTACCTTGGTTGCTATTACCAGTTTCACTCTCCTTTTTTTCATGGTCATTTAGGAATCAACTTTTTTGTTTTGTTTTACCCAATAAATCTAAGCTCTCTCCTTAGACACATATGAGCAAAGACTTACATTTTTCAATTAATCTCTCCAAAGATGATAATTTTTTTAACTCTAGCGATAGCATGTCAAATAGCCTCCAAATGTAGGTTCATGGTGTCTTTTAGAAGAAACGTAGGCCCATGACTTTTTCTTTGAATCTGTATAGCCTCAGGAAAACTAGGAGCACTGACTTCATTCAATGACAGAGGGTAAATCTCATCCCATCTCTCTTGTCCTTTACGTAGTGTTTCTTAAACATAGGGCACGGTTTCAACATAAGAAAAAATTGGCATGTAAAATATAAGATTACCCCCTACAAATAAAATAATAATAAATGTTGATATGTAAATGTGTATATATTTACATTTACATATGTATATATGTATAGATTATATATTTCATGTATATTATATATGTACATATATGTAAATGTATATATGTATATAGATATGTGCCACTTCATGACTGAGATACATTGAGAAATTCATCATTAGGCAATTTTGTCTTTATGTAAATATCATAGAGTGCACTTACACAAACCTAGATGGTATAGCATACTCCACACCTATTCATAGACTATGGTATACACCTATACCACACATACCTAACGGTATAGCCTTTTGGTCTGTAGGGGAGGAAAAAAGAAATCTTCTTTATCCAAATGTGTTCTTGGCTGAGACATCCATGTAATAAAAAAACAGATTAACAGGAGAAAATGTTTAATAACACATATACCTCCTGTACCCGAGAGAGAGACCCATAAAATCTGAGTAACTTGCCAAAATGGCTGAAGTCAGTAACTTAAATACCATCTTCAGCTGAAGAGAAAAAATATGTTGGGTGGGGGTAGTCAGTTATGGGAGGTTACCAGGAAAAGCACAGTAAACAAGAGTAAGGTTGTTATATATATTTAGTTTGTTGTTATTTGCACTGATAAGAGTTTCTAGAGATAAGGTCATCCTCCTCTTCCTTGTACAACTAGGGAGACAACATTACAAATGGAGATCTCCCTTACAAATGTTAATGTCTCTTACAAAGGGTAATTTCTACTTAATTTTCAGAGCTTTTCCAAAGTCTGAATTTCTTAAAAATAACCAGACTGAAATAATCCTTATGCCAGACAAAAATATTTGGGGAGACAAATTCTGTTCCGCTACAGCTCCTAAGCTTCAAATACATACAGCATGTTACTGTACTGAACACTGTAGACAATTATAACACAATTTTAAGTATTTGTGTAATGTGTTTTACTAAGACATTAGCATGGCTATGATATCACCTATAGATATCACCTATACATATTTATATTCGAATGTAAATATATCTGTTCTTAAATTTCTCATCAAAGACACTGTCATACAATATTTAAATAAATAGTAGTAAAAGAAAATCATAAATCTTCCTTTAAAAAAAGGTTGTATAAGTAGATTTTCATAAAGACAAAAATATTTCATGTGTGTACTCCATATAATGATATTAAAATTACTACATAAAATTATAGACTCTTTATATAATTAGAAATTTTGGTTAATATGATTATTACTCAAAAATATTTTTTGATATTTTCCTGTATAACTGAAAGATAACATTATGAGAATGTGATCAATACATAGAGCGAGCAAACTGTTTCAGTAGCGACTAAGCTGATTTCTGGCAGATAAACTATTATTATTACAAATGTTTGACTTAAATATTTAGCAATTGTTGTCTTCCATAAAACATATACAGACTTACGTATACACATATATCCTCTATGTAATTTTCCAAATATGTTTATGTACAACAATGATTAAAAAAATAATTTATATCAAAATGTGCTATAGATATAATGTAGCCAAAATGTAGGACAAATTATAAACCACAATTAATGTTAGACTGCAATAAAGAATAAAAAGCATTTATTTGACCAAAAGGAATTACAGCCCAGGAAACACAGATTCAGCTATCAACCTAAATTGTACTCCGTGGAGACAAAGGACAGGTCGTCTTTTATAGAGAATTTTCCCACCCACGGTTTCCATTTTGCTCCATTTCATATAAATGAGGTTTTCAAATTGTGCGGTTCTGATAGGTCTAAATTGTGCAGTTCTGATTGGTTGGTCTAGATGCAAATGAGGGTATAATTTATGTAGTCCTGATTGGATGGTGAAGGTCTCAGTCCATTGGTTGAAAGATGAAACTAGGGCTTCTGTGCAGTGGTTGACTTTTACAGTATAAATGAACGTGGCATAGTGAGGGAAGCTGAGAGTTCTGTCTGAGGTTCATCCTGGTATACAGAGTACATGAAAAGCTCCTGTCAGCAAATGGCCACTAGACAATTATTATTCATAAAACTGGGGCCCTCAGTTTGTTATTAGCGAACAGGTTCGTGGTGTCATCACAGGAAAGAATCCAAGGATGCACCAAATAAAACAAGCAAGCAGTGAAGTTATTAAAAGAAAGGAAATAGTACACTCTCAAAATGGCATGAGACTGGGCAAGCCCAGAAGAAGAACAACTGTCTTGAAGAACAAAGAGGCTTAGGATTTTATTTGAATGAGGGCATGAAATATTCAAGATTTAGGAGTGGTGTTATAGGTGTTCCCAAGGTGGATCCTCACTGACTACTCCTTCACTTCCCATCATGAGGTGAAATTCCCTTTTCCTTGCTTGGCCCTTGTCAGAAATGTCATCGTAATAGAGGGTGGACATTTTTCCCTGCCCACAATGCCAATAGTGTTATAATCCATTACACTTAGCTGTAGCTTCACCTTTTCTTAAGAATATCATATCCTTCCTTTGACTTCCCTGACATCCTTCTTCCTGTCCTTTCCCCTCTCTTTCCCTGGCCCTATTCTTCCTGCCAATGGTAAAAAGTTGATCATGGCAAGTATATCTCAGCAGGTGAATTCCTTCTTGGGGTTCACATCAAATGAATCTTTCTTCTTGGGGGTCCACAAAATACTGATTTTTTTTTTTTTAATGCCTGTTGACATGTTTTCATAATTTCTTTATGTTCCCATCACTGTTTTTGGAACATTTAAGTTTTAGAACAAAATTAATATCTATTTTATTAAATATTATTCAGAGCTGAATAATATTTGTATTATTATTTGTAATGTTTTTGTAATCTGTAATGTTTGCAGAAGAAATGTTTTTTTTAGTCCTCACATTTGCAAAGAGAAAAATTGTATAATTCTGAAATTCTTACAGAAAAAAATAATGATAACTTTTATAGGCTGCTTGATTTGTGCTTTCACACTGGTAAGTAAAGATATGTTTTCCATGAGATTTTTAATAACTCCAGACCCCTGAGGAGAGGTCATAAGAATGGGCAACTTTAGGTTGTGACATGCATTTTAGGAGGAAAGAAAGGAAACGAATATGAAGAAGTGAGGTAGTAAGAAATGAACTGGCACTGGGCATTGAAGAAACTTATATGTAAACCTGAAGATATTTAGTATAACAGGTCTTTCGATTTATTTCATGATGTGAAAAATTCTTATTTTTTGAAAATTATTCTATAGTTGCATTTAGGATGGGTGCAACAAACTGGTTTTCTGAGTTGATGACTGCTCTCTGTCCTGTACCAAAATGCAGAACATGCTGTCTGACGTCTAGCTTGCAGAGATAGTTCATCTTGACCTTGCTATTTGTCTAAGTATCGGGTTAGGTAATGACCTTATTTGTTACTATATTTCAGTCCCTTGTTATCCACTTGGCATTTACAGTCAGCTTTCCATTTACATCCTGGTGGTAACATATTCTCCAGACAATACTATATGTCACTCATTATCATTAGCCCTCTCTCTCTGAAATCATGGTCTAACATAAATCCTCCAGGTTCCTCAGACATAATGTGCTGTGAAATCCTTATGAACTTGAAGCAATTTACTGGAAAAGTAATTGTTATCTAAAATTATCCTGCAAATCATTTTTGAATGCATACAATTTTCTCATTAAAACAAGACATGTTTTCTTTCAAAAGAGAAAAGAAAATCAATTATATTTTATTGTGTTTACAAGAGTAAATAACAATGTGAGGCACAGAAAAAATATATACATTGTAGTACAATTAGAATTATGTAGATAGCTTTAGAAGATTTTTGAAAATATTCAATTTCTTTCCTATATCTTTAATGACTTTGAGAAAACATATGTAGCTTGTGCAAAGTGGCTTTTATTAATATTAGTTGTTTTTCCTGAAGCATAACATTCATTTTCAATACAATATTATGTACTATCATCAAGTTTATTCAATATTGACTTAAAAATAACAACTCATACTCTAAAAATCAATCAGTAATTTAAATATAGTGAAATAATATTAGTTAAAATAAGATATTTCTTATTTTATCTAAAAGAAAGACGCTTAAGCACATCACTGTTCTTGTATTTGTTAATGCATCTATAAACAATACCCAGAATTTATATGCACATTTTATTTCCTTTAATTAAATTTACTTCAAGGTAGTAATTTATGTGTAAAATATAGGTAAACATGCAAAGTGTTTTTGAGACAGTAAAACTAAACTTTTCTAAAAAGTTTAACACGTACACATTTCAGCTCAAATTTGCTTAATTTCATACAGATGAATCAAAATTGAGTTAGTATGCTAAAGTTAAAAATCATGATTGCTGGCAGATTGTGACAGCTCCTAGGAAAAGCATCACTTCCTTGAATAAGACTGTGATAATTAAAGCCTACTGACAGATTACGAAGATGTATCTTGCTTTAAAAAAATCTATACTACTAAATATATGGGTCTAAGTTGTTCTATTAGGATATGATTGTTTTAACAGAACTCAATTCATAATTTTTTAAATTTATTTAATTGTAGATGTGATGTAAATGTCAAATATACTTAGTTTAAACATTGAACACTCAAGTTATTAGTCACTGTTTTGTTGCTGTTGTTATTTTAATATAAGTAGTGGTTCTCAAAGTGTGATCTTTGGGACCAGCAGGATCACCATCACCTGGAAACTTGTTTAGACCTGCTGAATCAGTCGGGTGAGGTCAAAGCAATGAGTGTTTTACCAAGTTCTCCGGGTGAATCTGATACATGCTAACATTTGAGAATAACTAGCCTGCGAGTTCTGAACTATAGTGAAATATTAGAATTATCAGATGAGTTAAAATAAATACATTCATACATCTCATCCTACACCAAGTAAAAGAAATTATCTGGTGAGCAGAACGGTGTTTATTAAAGCACCCTGATTTTGAAGTGTAGCCAGATTAAGAGCTACTGGTCTCACCTAACATCCAAGACAGCTGATTTCATTCCTCTATCATTTCTCTGGACCTCAAGTCACACCTGTCCTTTCATTGAACTTTTGATTGAAAACAAAAAAAATCATTGCATGATCAACATACTCGCATTTTAATATGCAATGCCAATCTTTCTCGTTTTTGTCTGACCACCTGATGGGATCCATACCATTAACTTATTTAGGTATGATAATTACTATATCAAGTTAAATAAACTATTATCTGTACACAAATGACATCTTCTTAGTAATTTTTAGCAAATATAAGAGGTTTATTGCTCCACTAGACCATGCATCTTATCCCATAGGATCAGTTTTCTAATAAATATTTAGGTGGGGTTAATCACAGTGGAGATTTCTCATAAGCAAATTAAATTTGCTGCTCATTTAAGGACTTAGCTAGTTCCTACCATAACACTATGTTATACCATTCATCTTTATCTCCAGAAGTAAAAATAATAATTTATAAAGAGATAGCAGAAATTTGATACTGACATAGAAATGCTGAAAAGCAGTAATATTTTAAGATTATCTAACAAACTCTCAATCATGCCAGGGATTTAATAGACATTTAAAAACTTTGAATTCCCAGACATTTTAAGTATCAGGATTCTTTTATTTTGTTATTCATTACTCCAAGCTCAGTGTTTCTTAAACAGTTGTGATATCTGAGAATTAAGGAATGGATTTATATTCTACAGAATTATGAATAAAATAATTTACATGGGTAGTATTAATAGATAATTTTCAAAGAGGTTTATGTTTACAATACACATGTTTAACCCTGAGTTAGGAGTTGATAGCAATTCTAATTATCCCTAATGTTTTTCTAAGGTAAAAATAGCTGATGACTCTTTTTAAATGAACTTAAAATGAATTTATCTTTGGTCAGAATTCATTTATATTGGAAACGAATAACTGTGTCCTCCTAATTTCATCTCTTTATTTCACCTCCCTAATTACATTACTTGAGTGAAAACAAGATCAATTAGCACCTCTTTCTCCTGTCAACCTTCAGATATTTTAAGATTCCTATAATATGCCTTGGGGCTCTTTTATTTATTTATTTTCTAACCCTTTCCCCTCTTCCCCCACCTTCTGGGGTCCTTTTAGAGGTAGTTTTAATTTAATGGAACAAATATGTCTAGCAATGGATTTCCAGCTTTCTCCCTGAACAACCATGTGATTCTGGGCAAGTCATTCAATAACAATTTCCTCACATCTAGAAATAAAACAAAACAAAAAGCTCAGTATTGAATTTCAGGATACCTTCCTTCCCGTTTTGACAGCAATATAATTGTGTTGCCCTTTCTGTCACCCTTTGAAGTCTTTGCATTTGATATATTAACTACACATCATTTAAATCATCTCATGTATAGCAATATGTGGCACTGGTTCCACAAATTTGTGTCTTTTAAATATGTCATATTAATTCCACATTTATCCTAGAATGCCCTATAAATAATTCCCATTTTGTTCTTTGTTATATACAGAATAATTTCTAATTTAATTGTCAGATATTTGAGTTATTTTAGAATTAAAATGCTTGCATCATTATTCATTAATTCATTTATTAAACAAAAAAGCAACGAGGACAAAAAACTGACCCATAGTTTCATACGATCTGCAATCTTGTGCTATGAAATCCTAATAGTTTTAATCCCTATTGTTCAGAACTCTTTTATACAATTATTTGAGTCATATCTGGCTATATGAAATTGTTCCCTCTTGACGCGATAGAGTTGCTTTTTTCCTTATGTGCCCTCCATATCTGATTTACTGTTAATAACTCCTACTTGTTTACAATCTAATCTTAAGTGTCTACTCTATGTGGATGGGGATATGACATATTAAGATTTATTAAACTCAGTTTTTTATGTAAATGACAATTCCAACAGGTAATTGGATATACACATGGATACAGTTTTGATAACTGTATCTTGCTTTGATGGTCTTTGTCATTTGTCATGAAGTGTTGAAATGTGTTTTGTTTTGTTATTTACATCTATATTCTCCCTTTTTTAATCTATAATAAAATATTTTGTTGATAATTATCTAACTCTCTGATAGCAATTTGGAGATATTTTGCTATACAAAACAATATTTCATCGTCTATAGTAAAGACACATTTCCTTTGAATAGGTATCTGTTCATTTAATCTGTTTAATAGAAAGTTTATTATAATCCATGTCCATTCAGCATATTTAACTACTGTTGAAAATCTTTATAACCTCGCATTTTATTTATTTTCCATGGTACTAACAATTTCTTCCTATTGTGTCAGCTGAATCTATTGCCTTAAACCAAAATTCTTTATTGGTCAGTGTCTCATATCTACATCCTTTAAACCCATCACTGTACCATATCTCTACACTAGGTATTTAATATTCTGTTGGTAACATTTGTAGTCTTAACTTTACCGTGGTACCTCTTTCTTTTTTAATATTTGTCTCTGTATTTAAAATATCTGTACAAATATTTTCCAGATATTATGGAATATTGTTTCTTAGACCTTACTGTTTACCTAAATATAGAATGAAACTTAATACACAATCTTGGTGTCAATTTTAATTTTATTCAGAAGTATAAATGATAAAATATTTATTACCACTAGAACAGATCCTTTAAGAAAATTATATTCTCTTTATTGTATTTGTAGTCATTCAATCAATTCAAAGTACTTAACGTATATTCACAATTCATTGAGAACTGCATCACACACAATTCATAATTATGTCTTATTTAAAGTTGTTGAAATTTGTGAATGCATGCTTTTCTCTCATATATCACTAAATTAATATGTAGTTAACTAAATATATTTTTTCTATAGGATCTATACAATATTTAGATTAAATTTAACTCTGTAATTGGCTTAGCCGATGGTGTTTAACAAATATGGCTTCTGCTATTAATTGAATATGTGAATAAATTTACATCTTCTTTTAACCTTCATTATAATTTGATTATAGATTTCTATTTGAGCTTCATTTTGTTTGTGGGATTTTTGCATTAAGCTCTTCCTTGACTTACGAAGTCAAAAGAACTAGACAGAGGAGTTCTAAATAATGTTTCAGTGTTCTTTAGCTTAAGGAGTAAAACAGATTTTAATCAAATAAAACAACAAACATTTTGGGGTTTTTTTGGTAATGCCATAAACAACATTTAGTCTAATTCCTACTTAATGTAAAGCTGTTTTGAACACTAAAAATGTGTAAGACTGCTTGCAAGTTATATTTATTTCATGAGTTGACAAACTTGCTTTAACTTCCATTTATGTTATCCTTTCTGGTCCAATATATAAGCCAGTTTATTGCTGGGACATGTTGTCATTTATCCTCCACAACCAGAAAATATTCTGGCAGTGCGAGCTTTACTAGGTGAGATGGGAGTTTAGTGTCAGCTTGACCAGTTCAAAGCTGACTTGAGCACTTTAAATCTTCATTTATAAGTCATCCTTTCTCATATTAAGGGAAACAGTACCTCAAGTGGCTTCAACTTGAAACACAGAAGTTTCTTCTAAAACCCCGAGGCTATAGAAATGACATCTCTAAAGTTACAAATGTCTGTGTGATAACCCTTTTACTCAAAGAAAATGAATTTACTGACTTCAATATGTTCCTTTTATTCCTCTAAACAGAGGCAATTCTATCCGGTTATATATTCCTCACTAGTGCATTGGAAAAGGAAAGCATTCTTATGCCTCTTCTTTAGAAGCTTTTTCATCTCCTTTCGTCTGTATTTTACAAAGGAATGATATCTCACAGAGCCAACACATAGGGCATTTTGAAATGTGACACAACACTAGCTGGGATTAATGAGAATACTGTTTAACAGTAAGGATTAAAATAAAAAGCAAAAATCATATCCTTGTTTTAACATCATATTAAGTCAATATGACATCTTATGGGGAAAGTTTTATTTGAAGAAATTATGACTTATTTGACCTAACAGTTGCCTTTTCTTTAATCATTAAGGATTAATTTCGAAATTAAGAAACATTATGCAAAGTTCTTGGTAAATACAACTAAAGTACATTAGGTTGCCAATAGATTGAAGTTCTTGAGTGTAGTGACCATGTCTAGTATATGTGCTTATTATCCTCAGCATCTGGCAGAGTGCTCACTGAATAAATGTTTGCCTAACTGCAGTAAATAGTGGATGCTAACTAAATATTTGATGAATGAAGGAATGAATGAATTACTATATCACTGCTGGATTTTATGCATGGTGAAATAAAATATATGAATTAGAGTGACTAAAAGGATCACGATTCATAAAGGTTAGCTCCTTTCACTACTTTAGTACAACATGGGAGTTTGGAACAAATTACCTCATACATATGTCCTTATCAAATGAATACTGTCTTCAACAAAACAATTCTGAAACTTACTTTACAATTAAACTACTAGAAAAAGAAAAAATATGGAATATTTGGATATGCCTCGAGTTTCTTTTTTTATAATGTCATTTAATTCCTAAACTCTTCTGGAAAGCTCAGCTTCACCACATCTGTTGACCAGTCTTAGTTTATCATGTTATAGTTCTTTTACAGAAGTTAGCCTTGTATAAATTGAAGTACTTTATTTTATTAATTGATGCCACCAGTATGCATGACAGATTGAGCACTGTAGCTTTTGCAGGATTAGGAAACCTTAATGAAATTATATCCCCATAAAGTAGAAAAATAAAATTCATAATAAGGAAAGCATTAAAAACAAAGCAGAAGAGTTGTGTACTAAATTTATAATAGAGGGACTAATTATCAACCATGTGAACTTGGACCAAAAAAAATTGTACCTACTTAAGGACACGTTTTCTCATCTATTTAAATGTGGGTATGGTTTTATTGTCCATTTCATATAAGTGTTGTGAAAAGTATTAATTAATGAAGCACTTATTTTTGAGGACATAACACTTCTTAACTATGGATTTGCAATAAACACAACAATAATATTACTACTAATGATAATATCTGAATGCACTAGATATTTTGTATAGTATCTACTCTAGTCATCCCATAGCTGGAAATATATGTATCAGTGTCCCCAGTGTCTTTTTATGTGAGACAACTAATATCAGAGATTTTATTTAATTTAAGAAGCTAACAGTTTATAGTTGTCAAGGTGTCTGAGGCTCTTAATCATTATAATATAGTCCTTTCAAGAAGTTTAGAGTCTAGTATCAGAGGTATAATTACATGAAGGTAAATTAGAGCATAATCTGCAATGTGTTGACAAAGAAAAGACCTATAGGAACAGGAAACCCAGTTAAGCTTTTTCTAGGAAAGTTTTGCAAGGCTTCACTGAAGAGACTGAATATGAGATGATATTGGAACGATAAATATGAACTTTGTAACAAGGAAATGTGGGCGAAAAGTAGTTGGTCAGGAAAGGAAGGAATGATGAATTAGAAACGGTATTCCTCAGCTGAGGGAATATTCATCCATGCCCAAAAAAGTGACGTGGAAAATTATTTGACAAGATTGGGAAACTGTAATCAGTGAGGAGAGGCAGAGATGCAAAGAATTCAAATATAGATTGAACTAAATTGTGAAATGCTTTGTATGACAAAGTGAATAGGATTAGCTCTACTAATTAGGCATTGTAAAGCCAAAATGCATTTGCAAATAAAACAATTGCTTTCATTCTAGAGAAAGTAAGAAATGAATCCATTAACAAGAGGTAGGGCAGGTGTACCTTTGAATAGTTGAATGAAAGATTTTCAGGGCTAGTATTAAGGCAGCAGTAATTTGGGGGCAGAGGATGAGATAAATGGGAGAATCTTAAATAATGTCAACCAAATATTGTGACGAGTTTGGGTGGATGAGCAAGAAAAATTAATGATCTCAACCTTTCAAATATAATGGCTAGGTAATTGTGATGTATTTTACTGAGCTGTATTTAAGTCAGGTATTAAGAGGGAATAAGGACGAAGATTCCCATTTGGTCGTCTTAACTTTATAAGATATGAGAGGGGTAGTAGTTTGGGGGGGTGTATTATCACTTTATGAGGGGCTTAAATGTCTAACTATTATGTTGCTACGTACACCTGAAACTAATTAAAATATTAATTAAAAAAAAGAAGAGGGAATAAAGATGAGGATTCCCATTTGGTCATCTTAACTTTGAAATTCTTATATAACAAATGGATGAATTCCAAAGGCAATTATATTTTAATACCTGTGGCTTAAAGTTAGAAGTGTGAATTAGTATATATAACTCATGAATTCTCTAGAAAGAACCAAGGCTTTCCTTGGGACTATGAGTATTTAACTATACACCGTGGAAGAGAGGCAATGAAGGAGACAGAGAATGGAAAATTAGAGAAATAAAGGAGAGTTCAAGTTGAGGATCATTTGGCACAATGGAGTTGAGAAGCAGTGTGGCAGAATGCAGACCAGTTCACCGGAATGTGAAAATATTGCACAAAACATAATATTTCATAAACTGAAGGTAGTATTCTTATTATAAAGAATCATTTATTTATTGGGTAACGAGGATCAGATAGTGAAATGAAAAACATGTTTTATGTACTTTGTGTTGTATGTTGAATTGTGTCCCCGCAAAATCTTTACATGAAATTTCTAGGCCCAAGCACCTCAGAATGTGACTTTATTTGGAGGTAGGGTCTTTACAGAGGTCATCAAGACAAAATGAGGTCATTAAGGTGGGCCCTAATCCAATATTATTGGTGTCCTTATAAGAAGGGAAACTCTGGGCACAGAGACAGAAAGAGAGGAAAGATGTATGAAGAGACATAGGGAGAAGACAGCCATCTAAAAGTCGAAAGAGAGGTCTAAAACAGGTCCTTCTCTTGCAAACAAACAAGGAGCCAACCTTGCTGACACTCTGATTTTGCTTCTAGTCTCCAGATCTGTGACACAATAAATTTTCATTTTTTAAAGCCACCCAGTCTATATCCTTTGTTATGGTAGCCTAGGAAATTAATACAATTGGTGTTAAATAATCTCAGGGAAATAGTAAATTAATATTGAGCTATTTGTACTTTGAAATATTTTAATTAACCCCTTCTGTTTATGTAATTTGCAATAAATTTTATAAATTTATTTAAATAATATAAAATAGTTTTAATTCTGTTAATATGAATATTTTATTGATTGAAATATAACAAGCTACTATAATAATTTTTGTAGTGCAAGTGACAAACACTGAGCTTAATATTTATATAGATTGTCTAGTTATTGCTTATAACAACATAATGAATTATTACCATTTATTCAATTTACAAATGAGAAAATTGAGGCACAGGGAATTTGAATAAGTTTTCCATTCTTAAATTGCTAGAATGTGTCACATTTAGCTTAGATCAAGAAAGTTCTGAAACTCTGATTTCATAAGCAGAGTTCTTATCCACTTTACTATCTATCATTCATAAAAAGTTATACATGTTATTTTTCAAATATTTTCAAATACTTAGATGTATATTATAATAATAGAGCAGTAAATTTAATGTTTTGTCTATGCAATTAGTGGTTCATTCAGTCACAAAAATCATCCCATATGTGCTTGGCTATCCAAAGCTAAATGTGCAGGCTGAAGATAACTATATGATACAGTGACAATTAAGGAACTGTGTCTGGCTGTATTTCAAAAGTTTAATTATTCAATATCTAATTAAAGAGACTAACAAAGGTAGGATTAAAATAAATTATGAAGTGAAAAATTGGAAGTAAACTGTGATATAAAAATAATATGTTGCACAATTTTGGGGGTGTTTTCATTTGCATAGTTATATACTCTGATGATAATTCATGTTAGAAAATAATTATTTTTCAGGTGGTTGTAAATACATAAGAAGTTAATACTTTATGGTACAACAAATCATAATGTTAAAACAGTCTAACAAATAAAGCAAGACAGTTTTGACTTTCTGAGAATTTCATTATTAGATTGCCTCTACAAATTTTCTCTGTTTTGACTGTATGCATCTTCAACTTTGCTCAATACTATAAATTTTACATTAATTGGAGACTGACTGGATTGAATATAGTTGTATTAATTTCATTTTTAGAATTTGTATACTACATTTAAGAGCAAACATTTATAGTATTTTATTTTGCTACTTGTATTTTTGTATTCTAATATGTATCTTACACAGATCAAAAACTCCACAATAAATTAAATGAACTAGTAACAGAATAAATACAATTTCCTATATTTACATTAGCCTACCCAAAAAGCAACATAAGATAAAATAAAAACTCAAACTGTGAAAATGAATGTTAGTATTTTGAGAAACTATGAAATTGAGACCATAATTACTATATATAGTTCCACCCTCAGATTATTTTTTAATCATAACAAACTGTTTTAATTACCTAACCCTTTTCATTATTTAGTAGTTTTGCTTGATTCATAATGCAAACTGAAAATATATATATATTGTATGTTATATATATATATACATAACTTCTAATCCAGAATGGGACAAATGAAATATTCTTAAAAGCTAAGTTAGGGTTCACTTATTTCTTATATCCTAAAAATAAATGCATGTTTAATCATGTACAATTTATTTTTAAGTAGAAGAAGTAAGCACAGAATATTGTATATGAAATAGTAACTCCAAGAATGTTGTGTTAATAAAACATAAATAAACAGATGCCATGGTATAGTTACTGTGTGCTAGGCCCTTAGTTCTACTTTGTATCTATTAGAATATTTTATTCTTATACCTAATTTATAAGGTGTTAATGTTATCCCCAATTCATAAACCAGAAAACAACAACATAGGGAAGTTAATTGCCTAACATTTAAGAGGGAGTAGGAGCAAAGGATCTTGGGATAACAGCTTCATGTTCTGGATCCATATGTTATAATGCATTTTAAATGATTTGGAATTATGACATGCTGTCAGGGACCCCATCAGCCCTTCCCATGACTTGTCTTTATACTTCTCTTCCACTTCCATTGAATTATTATTTTTACTGAGTATTTCTGATTTCCAAGGCTCTTTCATTTGTACTATGAAGATAAAATCAAATCTAATATATCTCTGACCTACAAAAACCTTACTGTATCTTTGGTGAGCTAAGATATGTGCATGGAATGTTACAATGTCAAAGAGGGTATGATGAGAAAGCCAAAGATGAAAATCTACAGGAGTTCACTTATTAATTCAGCAAATATACATATTCCTTTTAATGGTTGGCACTCACGTACTGGGCTCTGGGATTTAGTGTGCACTCTGGCCCTTGGTTCAGATCTCTCCACTTCAGGACTGAACCATTGATCACCCAACTACTAAGAGTGTTGACATGTGACAGCACTCAGCTGAGTCATCAGATTACCATGGCATAGGAAGAGGAAGGAGAGCCAACAGAAGAAATGGGAAAGAAGGAGCCAGTTAAATAAGATGAACAGATATGTAGTGTAATGAAATCAATGCATGGAAATAATTCAAGAAATAGGGAATAGTTAATTATTTGAATCTCGCCTATAGGTAAAAAAAGATAAAACATTAAAAGCACTTACAGGATCTGGCAATAAGAAAGTCATCAATGGCCTAAAAAATAGTACTCTCCATGGAATAATAGTGAAAAAGCCAAATTCAAGTTAATGAAGTCAATAAGGATGAGACAATGGATGTGGCTCTTTTCAAGATCTGCAGTAATGAATGGTGGCAGCTAAAGTGGGATATATGGGATCTAGCATGTGGTGGGATATTTAAAAGCATACACACTTTTCACCCTCCTTTCCTGGAAATTGTTACTGGCTTAAAAATATATCGTGTGTGTGTGTGTGTGTGTGTGTGTGTGTGTGTGTGTTTATATATGTTATATATATATATATATGTTTCTGTATTTGTGAGTGTGTGTTTATGTTCACACACATGATGAAAGTTTATTAAACAATATATTTTAAACAAGATTTTATAACTTAGTACTCCCATTCACAGTTCAGCACATTGAACTGAATCCCCTTTCCCAAGAGGCTCACGCAATCTCGTTGCTCTTTCAATATCAATGCTGTGCTCACCA